>NW_027072128.1:0-1433193 GCF_028829755.1 Penicillium solitum
ACCCTAAACCCTAAGCCCTAAACCCTAAACCCTAAACCCTAAGTCATTCTTGTCAACCTCGAATTCCGAGCAGCTTCGAGTCTGCACGCAATTGGAGTCTGCTTCAATACTATGGCATTTTGCCCCATCGAAGTTGCCAAGGTAGTACAAAATCTGGGACGAGAACTTATCCTTGATGTCGTCTTCGTCAGAGTTGTCTCGGTAGGCCTTCCAATCCGCAATCACATCACTCCAGGCATCGGCGGCGCCAAGCTTTTCCCAGCGGGTCATGGGGGACCAATAGGGAGTCTCCCTGTAGTACTCGTCGTCACAGCCCTTGTTAGTCCAGTTGCCCCTGCGTTTACCAGCGCCTCGTGGAGTGATGATGCCAGACTTCGCTTGAAGTATAATACCAGGCCAATTATCGAATCCCTCGGGTGCGTCGTTGAATTCTTCCAAATCGGTGGCCCAGTTGACTGTGCCGCCCATACCAAGGGATCCGTACATCTTGGCTCGCTGAGCCCTGATTTCGGGGCTCATGTAGGCCACCCAATTTGTGTCGTCGTAGACCATGATGTTGCTGTTGCTGTGGGTGTCAATATAATGTTTATTGACGCGGGATGAGTTGTGCTTGAGGAGTTGGTTGATCTCCGCATTTGAGATGTAGCCTGCGGTATCAGTGCACTCTGCCTTATCGGCATTGGAATTCAGCCGGCCTCCGGTGAATTTGCACAGCGGTCCATCGCAGTCTGCATCGGCCATTTTGAAAGATCTTCCGTAGCTGCTGACGCCGACAACTACCTTGCCCGAGTCCACACCAGCCTTGGTGATTAGGGAAAGAGATTGTCGGGTCTCCGTCATATTGACATGGCTTCGCAGACAGCTTCCATCATCGCAACCTGGTTGAGCGTTGGGATTACCTGCATCCCATTGTCCGTGCAAATCATAAGTCATGAAGACGATGTAGTCAACAATCTTACTGATCTTCGCGATGGGGAAGCCCTTGAGGTACCAGTATGAGCCAGGAGCAGCAATTGAAACAGACTTGTCTTTGAGAAGATTCTTCAGAATCACAAGGAAAGCGAGATAGTTGTCTCCTTCGCTCTTGTCACCAGGCGGGGTTCCAGGAATATCAGGTGCCTGGTTTTTGTTAGTAACTGATCACACTTTCGGCCTCGGGGAGAAATTGCGCATCGGGCAGTACATACACTTGGGTACTCCCAGTCAATGTCGACACCGTCAAGGTTGTTTTCGTTCACGAAGTTCGCAATGTTAGTGGCAAGCTTCTTGCGATTAGCCGCGTTGGTTCCTTGGCGTAAAATCTGGTATGTGTCTGCTTGGGTAGAGAAGTCCCATCCACCGAAGCTGATAATCCTCTTGGGACCAGAGATATGCTTAAAGTTAAGGAACTGATAGTTGGTGGATTTGTCGTTAATGCTGATTTTGTAGTCGGAGGAGATATCGGCAAAACCAAAATGCAAGTGAGTATATTTTGAATGATCAACTTGCGACGCATCTTGATACAAGCAATCACGTTTGAACTGATAGCCTTCGTAGTATCCGATGCTGCGGAACTCGCTGGGGGCATTTCCTTTCACGATCTTCATACCACAGTGTGAGATGCAGCCGTTGGTGCCGGCTTTAGCAGTACCAGGGGCGCCCGTGTTAGTATCAGTACAGAATTCTGCCGTGGTTCCGCACTATAGGAAGTATTAGTGAGCCCAGTGTAACGGCGGAAATCAGATGGGGAGCATACGTGGCCAAATGTGTTGCAGCAAGCATTCAGTGGGCAAGGGTTGAGATCGGCAAGCTTGTTCATATCCTTTGGAGGCTTCGTGCCAGGAACCTGGGGACCACACTGGGCATCAGAAACCTCAGCCGGCATGGGCGGAGATCCTTTGCTGACACATATGACAGAATCTTTGAAGATATTTTTGCACCCAGTCCATCCCCAAGTCTTTTGATTGAAACCATCGATGTCTTTCTCGGTAAGACTATTGGCCGCAGCAATCGTTGAACAACTTTCGCCATCGCCAACAGTGGTTGTGGCACATGATCCGTCTTTGTTGGGCTTTGGGCTGAAGTCGGGAAGTGTACCAGAGGAGCAGCAAACGTGCTGACCAGGCTTTAACTTCGAGCAGAAGCCTTTTGCGGAGTTGTACTTAGTGAAGTCAGCCCCGGAGATACCACACCTCGAGGCGATTGCGGCGCAGCTATCACCATCCTGGACCTTCTCTGTTTTGCACTCCGCCCTGGAAGATAGCAGATTCCCCTCTTGCTGCGTAGATGACTTGGCAGGTAGGGGTGAACCAGAGGCTTTCATGCTGCTTGTGGTTGTATTTCTTGACTTGATGGAAGACAGCATGGGAGATGTAAAGTGGGCACTAGTCGTGAAGTTCGTGCTTTGTTCGAAGCCAAGGCACTCGGCATTGGACCAGGATTCAAAGGCAGACTGGATGGATCTAAAGGTGCCATTTCTCAGAGCCAGAAATCCAAAGACGTGTTGAGAGTCATAGTGTGGTCCACAAAGCTGCATAGCCAAGCTGTCTCGACGTCCATCGAAATCGTGGGAATCGTCGATGAGAGACTCCAGAGCCACATCGCTAATGTCTTTGCTTTGTAGACTGTTGCCAATGTAGATACCAGCTGAAGTGGCACCAAAGCGAGAATATAGCATAGCTGTCTTGCTGGGATCAAGGTGTCCGCGGGCAATATAATCACGCATTTGTCTGATCAAGGAGCGGTACTCGGATTCAGTGCCTTCTGAATGTGACGACCAGCCGATCTCATAGTTGACCTTATGCTCCTTCACAGGGCGAGAAATTCGCAAATGGGCCTGCGAGTTTTCTCTCCAGTCATTGCCGTATGCCGAGCAAGCGAGGATACGATGATAAGAGTTGGTATCATCGACATCATCGTACATATTGAAGCCATAGAACAGAGGCAGGTCACACCTTTCGAGCTGTTTCATATCGTGGTAGGTCGACCAATTGGAGGGATTGGGTCCCGTGACAATACATCGCTCGGGGCAGGCGTTGTTAAACCCCTGATAGCTTGGACTGGCACCCAGTCTGGGATTTCCCTGACCGGAGACGACTGCAGCTGATAGCAGTATGCCTGCAGCCATGCCATTCAAAAGGGGCGCCATGGCTTTGGACCCCTCTTTGCGGAGGTTGAAAAGAGTGTAATGTAAAAAAGTTGAAAAGAGTGAAGAAAGTTGACCAAAAGAGTGTATAAACAAATGAAATGAGTGTCTGTTGGGAACGGTGAAAGTCCCGAGAATCTCCCCAAGTCGAAAGGTATATTTATTCTGAGAAAACCATGTCCAGTGCTGGAGCAGCACAAATAAATATACGATATTTTCTCGCCCCCAATCTTAGACTTGACATATGTTGTAGAATACTCCCAAAGTACAAGTCTCTCCAGGGCTGCACTGGATCCGCAGACCCATCTGGTATGGCCCCCGGGTGTGATTGTATCACGGACGACATACTCATGCGGATACTTTCTTCGAGTCCAAGAACTAGATCCATCCGGTGTTTCAGAGAAATGCACCATAATCTCCGTAGAATGCCATGAAGTATAGGACACCCAATTGCAGCGTTTGTACAAATCATACAGGGGCCGCCAAGAGTGGCAAAAGACCCCTAAGCACTGGCTTGATCCACTGCACTGGCTTGGCCTATTGTAAAATAGACATAAACTAGGGTTATTACATACATATACGTAATAATGTACGGATTAGTTGTGTATTTGTATATAATTTCGTATATAATTTCGTATTGAAATGACCCACTTTAAAAAAAAAGGACCCTCTTTTCCACCCCCAAACTACAAAACCTTCTAATCTCCCTAGCGCGCGTAGTCCCGTTTGTGCCCGGAAAAATTACACCACATTTGGGGTACTTCGGTACTTCGCCCTGCATCAAAACTTCCCCTGTCTTTAGATCTCTTCTCCTGACCTTGACAGCCTTGGGATCGATATCATTGATCTCGGCTTTTTCTTTTAGACTGTCCTAGTCATCCATTGTCTCACGACAGACCTTTCCACTCCAATATTGCCGAACTCGCAGGATGTTCAACATCAAGGCGCAACTTCTCGCCCTCGGCCTTATGGCGTCTCTAGGAGCGGCCAATACGCATGACTTGGGCTTCGGAGAGGTCGATCTGATCTTCCCACGAAATGGCACCTTTGAGCCGATGGAGCTTATGCCCGTCATCTTCGCGTATCAGAACCCTAGAGTGATTGATGGACTCTATCCATACCTCAGATACGGAGTGTGGCCGGTGGATCTCCCAAGGGGGAATCAATCAATGGCCGCCTATTTCGATGACGGTGAGTTGCCTCTTAATACGACGGACCCGGTGTGGTACCTTAAGGGTAGCATACCAAGCACTCAGCATCCCGAGAGTCTAAACACCGAGAATGAATGGCAATTTAACTGGGGAATTGAATACACAAACTGCTCTACATCGACGAATGGGACCACTTCCGACGACAAGCCCGAGTTCAACTTGAGCGGCCCGTCCCAGAGCCAGAGCCATTCCATCCGCTTCACTACGAAAAAAGGGGCAGGTCAGCCCAATTTGACCGCTCTTACTGCCGATGACAATTGCGATGACATCTCCGCCATAGTGTTCAACGTCAAGAAAACTCTCATAGCTCAATCGGGCTACCTCGAAGGCGACAAATGCGCCGTGCTCGATACTCCAGCGCCTACTCCTTCTCCTTGCAAAGTCAGTATCGTTCCTTCGGCTGCCTCGAGCATAGCAGCTGCTATCACCTCGGCTAAGTGCCGGGGTATTGACCCCGTTGTGAGCTGCCCAGCTAAGCACAGCGGGGCTGCTATTACCGATATAGCTTCTTCGCTGAAATGGTGGACTACTAGTGTATTGATTGTGGGAGCGTTCTTGATTTAGATGCGATCTTGTTCATATTTCTATGTATTAGAGCATTCTACATGTATGAAGTATTACTGTCACAGCGAGATTGGAGATATCACATTTTTTTAATACAAGGAATGGGGCCAATTTAGGGTCGCATTTGAGCTGAATTGACGAAATACTAGATAATAAATATGTTAGTTATAAATTATGTAAATATTCCAAATACTAATAAATCAATAACATCACCAATAACTATTCTCTACACAATATACAGAATAGGAACTATAATATCACCACTAACATCCCTAGCCATGGGCCTTTGCACACCGGAGTTCACCGTGGACCTCGTCGGGTCGTGTGATATTTAATATATCTAGCTCTTGGCCTTTGTTTAAGGTCCCTACGCACCTCGGAACTCCACGACTTGTCGACTTTCGTACTAGAACAAGCTTAGTGCTGCAACCTCACTTCAATTTAGCACTTTCTTGGCATTACAAGTAGCGGCTTGAAAAATTTACGTGAGGGCAAATTTACGTGAGGGCAAATTTTTCTTGTGCTAGTAACTTTTACATTATTCAAACAGCAAGTTGCCTTCCGAGTACGGAGTATAACTAACTAACTATAGGGTCTATTGGCAAACTACACTATTAAGTACCCTAGTACCTGTATTTCCTAGTTAAGTACCCTCCTCAATGCCAAGTAAAAAGGCTTATTAAGTCCCACAGCGCTCTTCCAACCGGGGTCCTAATGTTGGGCGCGATTGAATTAGGGAACCTTGAGCCCTTTGAGAGCATGGTCTCCGACAATCTTTTGCATTTACGAGGGCACAAAAACAATAACGGTTCCATAGGGCTAGATTATACACTACCGGTCGATTGCGGGTGGAACAATCGGGGGTGGAAGGTGGGTCAAGCCCTGGTAATTTAAATGTGGCCAATTCACATCAAGAATGAAAGTCCTGCCAACCCCTTTTCCCATTCCCGGGCCGGATCACCAATCGGGACACCACGACTGAAGTGCAGGTGGAGATCCGGTTAGGCATAAGGCGGTTTTTGAAATCAGGTTCGAAGGTCAGTGCAGTTTGGAACTGGGCCGAGGTTTGCGATAGGCTGATGCCTTGGCTGAATTTTGAGCTGTGGCTGACTTGTGTAGGGTTTGCGAGGGACTCTTGGTTCCTCGGGCGTTTTTAGGGCCTTGGCGTGCTTCCAACGTTACAGTCTGTAAGCGGAAAAGCGAGTAAACCCGGCCCCATCCATCCTATTTGGGACTATCAAAGCTGCAATAGGGCCCATTTGCATAGTTCAACCTACGATGCAGCCCACTGCAATTTCCTTTGCCATGATGGATTGAGATTGAACTGAGACAGCACTACTCATATCTATCGCGCCGGTGATTTTGGATGCGGGTCGACAAGTCTCCCAGAAACGATGGAGGAATTGGAGTCAACCATGTCGTTGGGGGCTAATTGTGTCGAAAGACTCTCAAAATGCATATAAATGCACAAGTTATCCGACGCTATGGCCCAGTCTGGTTCAGATCGACTTGGTTCCTGAAAATCATTACTAGAATTCAGCAATATAGTCATTATGTACGGAAAGTCTGTTCTTGCCTTGGCTCTCTTGCCGGGATTGATTTCTGCACGCTCCATCAGACATGGCTTTTCTCGTCGTGGTGTTGACTGCACCTTCACGATAGCTGCCAATTCTGGAGACACTTATGAGACCTTTGCCGACAGCTAGGGCATAATAACCAAGGAGCTTAAGTCCCTCAATCCTGATCTGGACTGCGCCAAATTCGATGGTCTCGCTGAGTACTGTGTCTCTGGTGAGGCGAATGATGATAAGCCCACCAAGACTACCGCAACTTCCAGCGCCGCTGAGACCACGACTGCCGTGACGACCTCCAGCTCGACCGAGACTACTAAGGCTCCCACCACGACCTCTTCGGCCAGTGACCATAAGCCCACCCAACCGGGTCTGGCTGAAAACTGCGATAAGTTCTATAAGGTTTCGGACGGGGACAGTTATTATAATATTGAGGCTTCAGCCGGAATCACCCATTCGCAATTCTTGAAATGGAACCCCTACATCAACGAAAGTATGTTCCCACATCTTCATTCACATTTCTTTCTTCTCTAGCTTAGCTAACTAACAATTATCAGAGTGTACCAACATCTGGGGAGACTACTACGTCTGCGTCCACGTCCCTGGAGCAACTACTACCACTTCTGCTGCTCCCACGCCTACTGACAGTGGCAAGACCCCCGCACAGTCCGGCATTGCCGAAAACTGCGATAAGTTCCACAAGGTCGTTTCCGGTGATCAGTGCGACTCCATCCAGGCCGAGTACAAGATCACCCACAAACAGTTCATCGACTGGAACCCCGCCATTAACTCTGGTATGTGAGAAACCGTTCAAAGAATATCTCCAACCCATTTCCTCAACACTAACTCTTACGCGCCTCAGACTGCACAAACCTGCAACTGGACTATAACGTGTGTGTCCACATTCCCGGTGCTACCAACACCCATGGCCCTACACCGCAGATGCCCAACCTGTCCTCGGACTGCAAGACATACCACAAGGTTGCTGATGGTGAGAGCTGCCCTGCGATTCAGAAGGAGGCTGGTGGTATCACTCTCGCTCAGTTCCGTAAGTGGAACCCGACCATCGATGCGAAGTGCAGCAACCTTTGGAGTGGATACTACGTATGCACTGGCGTTTAATATCCCATAGTATATGATGGTTGCTGTAGAAGGAAGTTGGCATCAATATGACCCTCAGAGTCATCACGCGAGCCCGCCGGTCAATGTTATGTATTTATAGTCTAGAACTGGCATGAATTTTGATCTTGTTGGATCTTATCGAAACCTGGCAAGAGAAACTTAGATACATGTGGACAAGCCCCAGGGCTGTGGTATACTATGAGGAAAATGTTGGTGAAGTTAACATCGTGGATTATCTATTCTCTAGTTTCTATGGATATAAAGAGCTTGAAAGTGCCTCTTAGTAGTAATATTACGGATTTCTAGGTCGCTAGAGCTAAAGCGGTATTCCTAGGAGCAAGCGGTAGATAATAAAAGCGATAGTTCATTAAAATCAAGCGAAAATAAAAAGAATCTGAATAGCGTGGTGCATTTTTTTGAGGTGAGCTGTTAAGCTGCTCTCGGGCAACTTTGCTCAGCCAGTGAGCAAAAGGCTAAAACGGAAAGGGAACGCCAATGAAGTAGCAGAGGAAATCAAGTACGTGGTTAGTCACCTACTCACTCCCAGAACCATCACAGTGCCCGCATAGGCAGTCATAGTCAAGAGCAGTCCAGTACCTATCACCATAGCCAACGGTGATCTCTTCAAATGGCAGAATATCACGAATGACCTCAACTGTGCACACAACTCGGTTTCCAATGGTACGAGTCATGAACTGCGTTGCGGGCCGGCACGAGTGGCTGATAAAACGAGTCCAGTTGCCAAACTGGTGGGGGCAAATTGTACACAAACTGTTAACTGTAGTGGTAGTAGTAGTAGTAGTAGTAGTATTGTTTTTGTCGTCGTTTTGCGTCAGAGGATAGACATTCTCTACGATATCGGGAAGGAGCTCGCCCATGAATATATCGAGAATATCACCGCGTCGGAATCTAGTCAGCGCTCGAACACCAGTGCCAGTCCCGGAGTATTCTCTCAGCTCAATCAGTTCTCCTGCCCGAGTTTCCAAGCGGCAGGCACACGAAACGGGGCTGCCACATCGAACACATTGGCGTCCAACATTTGTCGGAGTACCATTGGCCTTGTGGCGAAGCGTCGGGTCCTGTTTCTGACCACTCCACTTCTTGGGATCATAGATACTCTCGTTAATGTGCTTCTGTAACTGGCCGTTGTAGCTGGGCTCCTTTAGCTTGCCGTCGAGCGTGATGACGGTGTGGTGAGGGTGGTCGACTTTCCAGTTCATATATGTCTCGATTTCAAGTTTCATATCGGGCAGGCCTGGAATGGGGTAGTTCTGGTAGATCCAGAGAATGTCGCGCCACTTCAGGGTACGGTTGTGCGAGTAAAGTTCAATACTCAAGAAGTTTTCGTGAATCTTCTGGAGCAGGCAGCCCCAGGCTCTATCGTCGGCTTCTTTGATACCTCGTCGGAAAGACTCGGTATGGGAACAGATAGCAAACATCTTCCATCCGAGTGCAGTAACGAACTGTAAGAATCTACTGTTAGGTGTGACGGATTGGAACTCACCATGTTCCGCCTCGAAGGATTGCATGCAGGACATGTAGCCGGTAATTTCCCGCTCCATAAACCCTTCCGTAAAGGTACGCAGGTTGGAGAACGTCTCTAGACAACCATAAACATTCTCTCCCGCAAGTCTCTCAAGCTCGCAGTAGGCGTTGATGTCATGGTATATGGCCACGGTGATATCAGTAGCTTCCTTGTTTGCCGTCTGGTTCTTGGCCTCTTCGGAGCCCCAGGGCGGGAAAAGCTTGTTGAGATCGATAGGAGGTAGGGGGGCTTTGGCGATCTTCTTGTTGACCCTTATATTGGTAGTCTTCTTGCTGGCAGTCTTCTTGCTGGTAGTCTTGCTTGCGTTGTTGCGTGTCGGGGCCATTGTGGTAACTATAAAAAGTAATAAGATAAGAGGTCTTATAAAGATAAGAGTGAAATGTTGGATGTTGGATGTTGGATATTGGATATTGGATGCTGTATTGTTTAGAATGTATGATGAATGATTGATTATCTGGCGGGGGAGAGAAGTGCCTTTATACTCGTTCGCCTCGGCCCAGGAGCTATTGCATTATTATACGCACTTCTTTGTTTCAACCATAAATAGTATGGTGTTGCAAATGTCCAGAGTAAGCCATTCAAACACTTAAAAGAGACAATGAGTTCTCGAAATATGTTTGAATTCATTGTGAATCGTGAACTGAACCGACAAATTATCCTTGTTAAAGTCAGAACAAGGTGAAAAACTGAAAGAAATGGCCGAGAATAACCCCAAAGAGCTATATATTTTAGGCCCAAAGAAATGAAGAACTAAGGCAGGGGGAAGCACAAGGAGAAGAAAGATGTAAATAGCGGAATGACGCTTGACGCTTGACGCTTGGCGTCATATGGTGGGGAAGCTCCGTTGCGACACTTTGTCTTTGTCTTTCTCTTTCTTTTTTCCCAACTCTTCTGCCTTCATTTGCTTTTTATTTGCTGTTAGTATTGGTATGCTTGTACATTGATATCTTCATTTCCGGTTTCAGCGCAGAACCAGACAACATGGCCTCCGAGCCGACCGAGGAAGCTATCACCAGCTTTATCAGTTTTACAAGCACGACACGCGAGCAAGCCATCGCTTTCTTGAAGGTAGGAGACTGACACCGGGCTGATAAACTGTATTGTAACTAAAATTATTCTGTACAGGGAAACAATCTCGACTCACAGAAAGCGATTAACGCATACTTCGAAGATCCGACAGGGTCTCAGCTAAAGGTAAATTTGGCGGCGCGCAGCAACTTCTGGCTATGAGCTGACATCTCAAAGCCGATAACTGGTTACTGGGATGACAACAGAGGTTCTTGTAAGATCACCTCCCTTATGCGAATTCGGGTTGGAAATTAACATACCCCGCCTCAGCATGGGATTTTGCCCAACAAGACAACGCGCCACCAATGCCAGCGACAGCACCGCCCTCTCGTCCTCCTTCCCGAACGGAACTACGTGACCCGGAACAAAATACTGGATATCAAGATTCAGTCGCGATAGCTCCAAAAGGTATCATGATCTTGACATTTCAACTGCAAGAGGTATGCTAATTTGTGGTTATTTGACCATATAGAAGGTTCTGGACAAGGTCTCAGTTTGGCGGAACGCGAAGAAAAGGAATTGCAGCAGGCAGTTGCCATGTCTTCCCGAGGATGGGGACCAGACAGTCTGCGAGGCCAATTTGTTTGCACTCGTGAGCAATTTCATTGGTCACGTTACTTCTACTTTCCTGATGGGTGAGGCGTTCGTGGAGAATTCCCCTAATCTCGCAGAAGACCTTGGAAGACTCGACGATTGCTTTGTGACATTGTTTGCCGGCACTCCTCGCTGGGTCCCGCATCCAGCGGCTTCTGCAGGGCACGCGGCCAGTGATCGGCTTCGCCATATCTTTTCGGTCTTTCACCGAGCTTTTACCGCTTGGGACGATGGGATTGACGCTGGCATTGAATTGCGTGACCTTGATGATGTCTCTGAACTGGTCAAAGATAGGATGCGGACTTTCCGTAAATTGGAGCTATCTCCAGGTGCCAGTGCTGCAGGGCACTTGTCTCTGTATTATGATCTGATTGAACACACGACCAAGATCACTTTTTGGACAATTACTCATCTCTTTGCCGAACCTTCACTTCTCGATCAAGTCCGCAAAGAGATTGCCCCTTATGTGGTGGCTTCCAGGCCACCTCGGGAGGAAACCGGTTTCCCCTTCGATGAACCTCCTCGTCTCTCTCTGGATATTGAAAAAGTGCTCACATCTTGCCCTCTATTCCGAGCGTGTTACTATGAGACTGTGCGCCTTCATTCGGCGGGAATTTCGTTCAAGAAGCTGGCGTCTGATGTGACACTTTCCGAGTCGGCAGAAGAAGCTGCCTATGGTCTGACGGAGCCCCGTACATACAAAGTTGCAAAGGGCGAGGATATCATTGTGCCCCATGGTGCCCATTATCACGATGCTCGATACTTCTCAAATCCGGAGCAGTATGATCCCCTGCGATTTCTCGTGACTGATCCTGAAACGGGAAAACAAGTGGCTGATTCAAGCATCCTTGCCCCCTTTGCGGACGGATTGTATGGGTCGACAAACAATGGCTTTACCGAGAGAGCTATCTTAACTTTCACTGCTGGTATTGTGGCCTTGTGGGATATTGAACCCACAAGTGGTAAATTCCTCTCAGTTCCAGGGCATAAGACTAGCTGGGGAGCTTGCCGACCTACCAAGGAGCTGCGGGTGAAGATGAAATTGAGAGTATAGACTGTATTTGAAGCATTGGGCATTTTGATTATAGAGAAATCCTTGTGGTCTTCAACGGCGAGTCGTTCGTAAGTCTCGAGGTCCTGTTCGCTGCTAATCGGTCGGCGTGCAAATCGTCGGCCGTGGTCTTCCAACGCAACTAGTGACGTAAATAACTCTCGTGCATCCCCTTCGGTTAGTTGCAGGTAGCGGCAGACAGATTCGTAAATTTTCCGCTGTTTATCCTCAGTCCGTCCACGGACGTAGTCGTAGGGGACAGTGTTTTCCGATAGGAGCGGGAATTTTCCCTGTCGTGGAGCGAGACGGTGTTTGCGCTCGGAGTGGCCTCCAAAGGAGATCGTGGCAAAGTCGGATGAACTCTGGAAAAGTCGTCGGCCGGTTGCGTTCCCTCTGTTGTCTCTCCCGCTCCTCTGCCTACCTTTGGCGTTCCTCTGCTCGTTTCCTTTCCTCCTCTGCCTTGAGAAAAAGCGCCTTGTAGTCTGGGGGGCTGTTCTCACTCATCTTTATTGTAAATAAAGGAAGATACAGGTGAGAAACCCTATGGCGATGTTGTTGGTCATACTCCCTTGTATTGAAGCTCAAAGAGGGTGCATACTCGGTAAAAGTGTTTTTCCGCTGGCACGTGATCCGTGGGGAGCCCCTTTCCACTTAGTCAGCTAAGAATGTAGTTAAGGCCTTGTAAGGAATGGTATCTCTTCCCGAGGCGCTGAACTTTGTTCGCTGACGCAACCTGCAATGATCATTAGATAAAAAATACTTGGAGGGCGGACGTCTACGAGGTATTTATAGGGATAAGCCTTGCTTGGTCCTGGTGGTCTCTGACAGTATCAGCAGTTTTGGGTGGGTTGATGGCAAAGTGTACCAGAAGTTTTTATAATGCTAATATTCCTAGATGGTGCAATTAACATTTCTCGTCGCTAGAAGGTGGACCGGACCGCCTAGGGCTCAAAATAGTCCGCCCTAAGGTTTGTTTGCTAAATCGTTCAATGAGAGAGTCGCTCGGATGCGTTAAGCAAATGCTGGATATGACCAAGATTTATATATATCTAAAGGTTCCTCGATTAACCTTCAACTCTCGTTTAGGTCTTAACCGCTTCCTAACCACTCTTCTTAACCACCCTTCTTAACCACTCTTCTTGACTACTCTTCTTGACCACTCTTGACCACTCTTGACTACTCTTGACCACTAGCATTAATCACCCTCCACTTACCACTAGATATCTCATCTGAATATTATTTGCGACGATACTCAGTAGGCTGTTTATCGACGCACGCAGATGTGCTGACCTCAAGAACTCATTTATTAGGTATGTTGGACTCAAACGTAGACTGCGCCAAAACCCGCAAACCCGCAAACCCGAAAAAACCCAACCCGCAAATGGGTCGGGTTTCGGGTCGACTTTCATAACCCGCAATGGGTTTCGGGTTAGCTTGGGTAACCCGCGCGGGTTTGCGGGTTACCCATACGGGTTACTAAACAGTGCAAACATAGGAAGAGTCGTATCTACATAAATTGTGCATTTCTTACCTATATCTTATTGTATTTCCTTTTCACCTTAAGAGGGTAAAAGCTCCTACAGCCCGCTCTAATTCCAATATACCACTACTATTTCTAACGGCTATCAGAAATTACTTATACGTGAAAAGCCACTTTAGCCTATACTGTTTCTGACCGCGGTCAGAAATCAAGCCTAAAACCTCCCTCGACTGTTACTATTATACTATATTTCCTATATATACTTAGATTGTAAATAACACAGTTATCAATTTGAAGCTAATAGTATTCCTATTCATCGTTATCCTGCCTTATACGTTTCCGGGATCTAACAAATCCACGTACCTAAGTATTCCCTTCCTTAGGTATGGGTAGTGGGGTATCACACTCTGGTCCTTGATCATCGTTACTAGTTGATAGAGTAGGCTGCTCGGTCTCCCCTCTATTACTGATCTCTACCATCATCCCATCTTCCTCATTATCGCTAATCGGATCAAACTCGCATATATAAAGACTATCATTCTGCTCTTCGTTAGCTGTCTCGACCTTATCGCGAGAGAAGAATTCCTTCAGAAACGTATACTCGGCTTCTTCGAAGTCAAACCTCGATGTATATAGGTATATTATAAGATCCTGAATAGTATCGGCGTTAAGTCTACCTCGGTAGTAGTGACTAGACTGCGACAACGCCCATGAAAGTGGAGACACTTTTAGCGTCGCCAAGACATATGCGGGCACTCTTGGCAAGGTGGATACTGCCAAGAACTAATTATACACATAAAATAGCCTAATAGGGTAATTTTTGCATTATTTTTGCATAAGGGTGGGCGATGGGCGTTAAATTCCAAAAGGCCCACGGGCCGTGGACACTTCCTAGTGCCCATGGACGGGCGATGTCGCAGTCTATCCAAGGCATCCTTCTGCGAATAACCTCATGAAGATATATCGTAACAATACGGTTCTATAGATAATAATTACTCATCATCGTTAGCAGTGTGTGGCTTGTTTATGATCGGAGCTAGGCCCCGCCTAGGTGAGAAATAGGCGAGCACCGCTTTACTGTCGAGAGACGCCAATACTAAGATCTCTGAAATAATCAACTTTCCTCTGCTAGGAATTAAGAATACAAGGTTTAAACCTGAGAATTCAGGGCGGACTAAAAGTGTTTGAGGCTTCGAGAACGCCTGCGCCCAAATGACTTGACTATACATGAGCTCTCCAAGTCGACTCTAAAAACTCCTGAACAGTCCTCGGTTTAAAGCCGGGGAATCTGCTTCCAATTCGCCCTTCGTCAGGTAAATGAAAGCCCCTTGCAAGGTAAAGTTGATATCCGAATACACTGTAGTCTAAAAGTTCATTTGGCTGTATGCCACTTCCGTCGGGAACCTTTAGTATAGGAATATTGCCTTTTTTGACGTCCTCGGCCTTCAGATATTCGACTTGAAACTTTTCACCTTCATATAGTATATGATAGTTAGAACAAACTGCATATTGTTCCAGGAAAGAGTACTTACCGCAGATTTCCTCCGCTATCCTCAAAACCTCACTTAAAGTAGTGTCATCCCCATTGCAAAAGCTGAATTCAGACCATTCATCGACTTCTAACAGCTTGGCAACCAAGGTTGCAGCATCATAACTGTAAATCATGGTGATAGGGGTATTCCCATCCCCAGGAATGTAAGCTTGTCGATTGAGAACATCAACGACAATGTTCATTGGGGCAATATTTGAACGAGCGTGTGGCATTCCCAGGAAATCCATGAATGCGCCACAAACAGGGCGAGTATAGATCAAATTGCTGTTCTTGAGAATATTTGCAGCCTCCAAGAACCAGTCAATCCCTGGATCAATATGTCGCCTCCTGCCGGTGTATGTAAGCTTTAGGTACAAAAGGAGTATCCGGGGTATAACCGGGGCGAGGGCTAGGGAGGCGATACTCTTTATGTGTAAAATAGCCAAATTCACTCGTTATGAACCTTTGTACCGTGCTTGCTTCGTCGGCAGCCTTGATTAAACTGATTTGGGCCTGTGAACAGTCATCTCCTAACATGCCAATTGCACAGATCACCGTCTGTACCGCATGGCGCTCTAGCTGTTGCACAAGTGTTGAGTGATCATCATAGTCTATTTGTACATATTGTACGTCATTGACTGGTGATTCGATATGTCCCTAGTTCAATTGTCAACCGGTATGCTTTGAGGAATTAGAGGGGTTTGCTTTACTGGAACATACCCTTCGTGTCAGAGCCACCACCGAAAATTTGTTCTCATTCAGGATCTGTTCAACGATTGTTCTTCCTACGGCACCAGTCGCACCGGCCACTGCAATTGTCAAGGCCATATGGGGTTGTTGCAGGGAAAAGGTAGACAAGATCGAAGATCGATGTTCGTCTTATGCGGGGCGATCCAATAACACGTGACTAGGTATTAGCCGGACTATCTATGTACCTATGAGGGTTAATGCCTGAGGCAGAAACTATACGGCCTAAGGCCGCCACAACAGGTTTGACTCACTTTCGTTTATGCGTTACATCAACTGCACTTGCAATTTCTATGGATATTTTTTTGCTAACAATGTGAATATAATACATATGGACTATTAAAAGCCTTTCTATCGATGGTCATCATCCTCGTTTAATCCCGAACCAGAACACCGCGGTATCGCATCTTTCCATCACGCAGAGTCTGCATAGCAGCCTCGACACCATCTTTGGTTAAGGGGAAGGTCATTGTAGTCGGGCTAATCTTCTTATCCGCAGCGAACTCAACCAATGTGCGCAGACTCTTGCGCGACGCAACAAGCGAACCCTGGATCCGGATACCCTTAAGATTCATGAACAGAAGGGGAACAGGCGAGGGAGCAAAATCGACAGTCAGAGGGTAGATTGAGCCGTGCACATCCATAAGCGGGATGAGGCTAGGGTAGTCGACGTTGGCGCTACCGCAGAGCAGTAGGTGATTCACAGGCTTGAAGTCCTTCAGTTCCTCGCCCTTGCGGAATACATGGTACTCGGACGCCCCGAACCCGAAGGCCTCCTCACGCTTCGCCTCCGAGCTGGACAAAACAACGACGTGGCACCCCATCGCCGAGGCGAGCTTGATAGCCAGGTGACCAAGACCACCGACGCCCATGATGGCCACGCGGTCCGTCGGCTTGACGCCGTATTCCGTCAAACAGGTCCAGACGGTGGCGCCAGCGCACATCAAGGGCGCTGCATCGCCGGAGTCATAGCCATCCGGGATGGGAACGACGCATCCGGCATCCCAAACGACGCCGCCGCCAAACGAGCCCAAATCGTGGTCGTGTGAGCCGTATTCCTTCTTATTCTCGCAGTATTGGTCCCAGCCTGGTTACTATTAGCATGTTGTTGATCTTGTCTTGGGGTTGGAATTCGTACCCGTCAAGCACTTGTCACAGTTTCCACACACGTAGTGTGTGTATCCGTATCCGACACGCGCTCCAACCTGGACATTGGTGACATCCCGGCCGAGCTGGCGAACGATACCAACACCCTCATGGCCGAGAGCCATCCCGGAACAGAGATAGTGCTCATCTGTGCCGCATAGACCGGAGTGTGTTGTTTCGATGTAGACCTCGTTGGGCTGCAAGGTGCGGGTGGTCTTGTCGGCCACGATCTTGCCCTCCTTGGAGCCACGGAAAACCTCAAAAGTGACGCTCATTATGACAGTGTGTGAACGTGATTTTGCAGGAAAACAAATTAGTGTAGCGTGAGATAAGAGGGCAAGACAGATGGCAGTCCTTTTAAATCAAATCGCTTCTCCAACTTCCGAGTTTTACATGTCTGGGATTTATCAGCCTGGTCCCTGAGCTGTGCCGTTTCCCGTCGGTTCTCAACATGAGAGTGCCAATGAAGTCTCTGCTAGGTGTGGATCAAACGATGATCAAATGGATTAAAGTTATTCTGTATCATTCTGCAGCACGTTGTGTAGATCGGCTAGTGGCCATCGAGCCTAATCACTGCTATTGCCGAGACATCCGGCCGTCTTCTCGAAGGCCTGTGGAACCCGTCTGGGAATTTTATGTTAAGCTAAACCACAGAGGGTGCCCTCCGAGCAAAGTCTCCACTAAGCCAGATAATTTGAGATGGCGCAAGGGGTGGAATTCCTCCGAAGTCAAAGCTTGTCGGAGACTTTTGACCTTGGGTCGGGTTTACTCGGCATAGATATTATAATCATTGTGCCGATAACATGGTAACATCCATGAATACCTTGATGGAATGACAGGGAATTTTGCCATAACCTTAAAATTCGTCCCGAGTCCATGGAAAACTCGGTGCTTAACCTAAATTATTCAGTGACGTCAGTACATATCGATGTACTGCATCTTGTAGGAACGTGGTCTTTTACAGTACGGACTACTACAGGCACAGCTGATTGAGAACTTGAGTGTGGTCTCTTTTTTTCTAATATGGTAGAAAATATAGAATAAAAAGGGATTATTTTGGCTTAACATTTTAAAGTCAGACATGTGTGGGTGCTGAATATTCCTTGAGCGCGCTACAAATTGAGACCCTCTTTTGTTGACAGAAACATCATACGATCCTCCTCCGATAATCACTTTTAGTGGATGATTTTCACTCCGGTTCCCACTGAGCGCGGATGTTGTCGCTGGTGAGCGCCTTTTCCCTTGTGGAAAGTGGGTGGGAAAGGTATGGCCGGCCGAGTTGCGTCATTTCTTGGGTTGTCACAATGTCCAATTATCCATTGGAGATAAAGCGCGATCCCCTTTGCTTGGCTTGGACTCGGGGACCGCGTGTAATATGTGATAGTAGGTCGGATTTGTTGCCGAGTTTTTGGATTGCCTTCGGGGCTGATATGCTATCACAAAGGATCGTGGAGGATGTTAAATACTTATTTATTGCTTGATCCCTGACGTACAGGCTGTATGTAAATTGAGCCGAGGGTGTAGAATGTGCCAATAAGCTCAGCCATATGAAGAGACCACCGATCCAGCGGTCCCACATGGATTTGTTGGAAATCCATCATCTCCAGGTCGTCATCGGGCGCGATCATGGCAGCACCTAAGTGCCCCTGGCGACTGGAGGTAGTCTGCCATCCGAGTAGACGACAACGTCGGATTTCGACCGTACAGCTCCGGCCCGCTTTTTGGCACTGCTCGGTCTGAACCGATCTCGGCCTCGCTGAAAGGCTTCTGTAGCCATTGTGGGAGTTGTGTTCACTCGGACGACCAATTTTGGGGTGGGGGGGGACACTTTATGTTGACCTTCACGCCCAACGAAAGGGAATCCGATCCCTTCACTTGTGTTGTAGATAAATGGGTTTCGTCTAACAAAAAAAAAGAGAAGAGATTATTATTATTGGATTTCGTGGCAGTGGGCGCAGACTAACGAATTATTGCACATGGGAGGCGAAGGACCAGGCCAATTTCTACAGCTACAATTAGGTTGTGGACTGCATGGGCGCTTCTCAGAACGTCGACCATGTTTGTTGAAGGCGAAGAATCTCCCGTTCCATTTGTACAATATTTGACAACATCGTGAGCCCGGAAAATGCCTTCCTTGCACAGCTCATCTGGTCGCAAAGGTACGCGCATCGATGACAATGATGCGCATGAAGTTGATAGGTTTCTACCACATAGTACTCATTTCCATGGGGAATGCGCACGTCATGAGGAAGGGCCGGGAAACCGGGCAGACCTCGGCATTGCGACAAAGAGTGTCACTGTCAAAATGTAAGTTGCAACCGACACTGGACAGCTGCTTTTACATGCACTGGCCCACATGCACCCTGAACAACAAGGAACGATACAACGATAGCCAGCTCATTGGGCTAACTTGGGGCTCGATGCGCCAAGTCGCTAATTTCAGCATCAATTGATGATACAATCGCTGTCGAGAATTTGCCGATGAAGAAGCAAAGGTTGAGCGCTTCTTGGTGCAGAGATGGGAGTTGCGACCGGGAGCGGCGAATCGGGGAAACCGATAATTCGTCCCGCCGCAGCTGCTAAGAGAGCGGTACGTCAAAGCTACAATGTGAGATCTTGATCCAGATGTATACAATGCGAATTGGGCTTCGCTACTTCTTGTTCAAAATCAAGGCAGCCGAGAGCGACTGGTGTAATTGTGACGAGGGCTCGCAAACACCGAAGCATATTCTCATGCAATGTCCGAACTATAACATGCCGCGAACGAAACTGCGAAAGCTGACAGAAACCTGTCTGTATTGCAATGTATGGGTACAAATGGCATAGATGAAGACTCATTAACTAAAATGACAAAACTCGCTATTTCAACAATCTGAGCGGTAATGATGACTAAACGTAATATATGGTATGCATGGTACTCGAAGTCACATGATTTGCATGGTATAATACCTTGTAAATCCATGTATTTGACCTTGCACTTTGACAAAAGCAATTGTGGGATATTGGGATTAACGAGATGGATTACGATAAGATCGTGTCGAACCCGTAGGTTACCCGTTACATTGTCAACATTTTTCAATGCGCACGTGGCGAGGCTGGAAGGGTACTGGCCAATGGAACTCCTCACGATTTGCAATACAAAGTACGGTCATCACCTTGGATAGTCCAGCGGGCCCATGATAGGTACCACAGATGCGAGTGGAGTCTGCTGGCAGGTTATCGTCGATAGAGGTAGATTTGGTCATGGTCTCAGTATCTCTCACTTCCCGGCCTTTGGTTCCTGTTCTGTGGCCATGTCAGTAGTATTGTGTTTCTATTTTCGGGCTCACTTAAGAGCGGCCTTCCAGCAATCACTGGAGTACTTTGTATATGAAACGCAGCCAAATGCTGAAGTGGAAGGATGAGACAAATCTTGGAAACCTTGGCAACCTCGAAATGATATCAACACTTGTTCTGGCCCAACGATAACTGCCCGAGTGGAGTCAGTGCCTCAGTGGCTCAACTTTAAATGAACTAATCAACCCCCCGGGGCCTCCATTTGGGGTTTAGCCTCAAACCACCAAACCCCGATCGACCGGATCCCCCATTCTCCCCGGCCCCTGTCTCCATTCTTCTCAAAAATTGGACGATTCAGTCCAAGTTCAACTCCCTGCCCATTTTCCTATGAACGGCTTCGGCCCACAACGTAGCTCATCAATTCGAGCAATTTCAACTCGAGCATCTTTCTATGCTCATCGCTGGCTCGATCTTGCCCATTCACCCATATGACGGACGAAACAAATATGACAGGCGAAACGGGACCAGTCGAGGTGTCTCGGACAATTGCAATGGTAATTGCAGGCCTTTTCGCCCTAGCATGTTGGAACGTCCTCCAAATCCTGGTTTCCATTTTTAACACCTTCCAACGCCGTCGCGGCCTTTACTTCTGGAGTATGGTGATCGCTACCTTGGGAATTCTTCTTCACGCTCTTTCGACATTCCTTCGCTACTTCGCTCTCGCCCCCAATTTCCCTATGTGTGTTTTGATCTGTATCGGCTGGTATGCCATGGTCACTGGCCAGTCTGTGGTGTTGTACTCACGACTGCATCTGGTCACGAACTATGATTGTTACTCCCGCTGGGTGCTGGGCATGATCATCTTCAACTTTTGTGCTTTGCATATTCCGACCACTGTTCTCTTTCTTGGCATCAATCTTGATGTCGAAAGCTTTGTCGGTCCGTTTGATATATACGAGCGTATTCAATTGGCTGGATTCGCCGCGCAAGAGATCATCATCAGTGGTTTGTACATCTGGGAAACTATGACCAGCCTGCGGCTCGTTTTGGTGATGAAGGGCCGTCGCGGTCAGAGGGTTGTTGTCAACCTCATTATTGTCAACGTTCTCGCAGTTCTGTTGGATGCAGCTCTCCTGACGACAGAGTATACCAACCACTTTGACGTGCAGACTACCTTTAAGCCCGTGGCCTACAGTATCAAGTTGATGCTAGAGTTCACGGTCCTTAACAGTCTCCTTGTTGTGATCCGCACCAATCCATCGGTTATTGAAGACGTGGAACAATTACATGATGATCTTCACATCGACTCACGCTGGGGTGGGAAGCACCCCGACAATACTGCTGCTTTTGTTATCGATCCAGAAAGGTCTGATCAAAGTGATCGGGGGTTCCAAATATCGCCTGTAAGATCACATTCCTCTTGGGTTTCGTTGGACCCTCACGTCGGGCCCGCTTGAGAGGTTTCTGTACTATCATTTGTTTCAATATCATGTGTTCATCAAAATACCCCTGAGATTCGTTATATTACTTTGGCTTAGCCGTGGTCATCCTTTATCCGTAAAAGAGCTCATTCTAATGAACTCACCCGTCAATAGTCTTCTAGTATCCAAGATCTAGCTGATATTGAATTTTCAGGCTCCTGCACCAAACTATATAAAGTGGCGTCCCTAACACTCTGGTCCTGGCATGGCGATCACCTCGCATTTTATTGGCTCATACTAAAAAATGACCCACGGGACCGGGAGCTCTACCCGTACATTGGACGGCATTTAAAGACGGTCGACAAATTCGAACGGGGCAGAGATGGTAAGGAGCTTGATTTGGAGAGATCTAGAAAGATCTGTCACTTTCAAAATCTGCTGACACTGCCCCTGATTCTGCGAAAGCCGGCGAGGAAAACCTTTTACTGCAGGGGATTACATGTCTATGCCATTCTCTGCACCTTCGTCCGGCCTCCCAGGATCCCCCAAGATCCTTCTTCTGGCAATGAAGAATTACTCTTTGCCACGCTTCACACAATACGTTGTGTTCCCCTCTCCCTCATTATACCTTACCTGGTTGGCAGGTCTTACACCTGAAAGCAGTATGCCTTTACACTCTCAGCTTCCTCTCCAAGATCTAGGGTATTGAAAAGTCTTACATCGCAAGACCAACATGCCCAAGTACGTCCTTACCGGGTGGAAACTGGTAGCATTGGAGCATCATACATACGCATATGGCCATACATTTTCGGAGTAATGGATTGGGGCCCACATATGAAGACCCGGACCTCGGGATGAAAGTGTTGAAAATGTTGATGGATAACTTGGCGTGGATTTTTGGAATGAAAAAAAAAAAAAAAAAAAAAAAAAAAAAGAGTTCTTGGCATCGCTTCGGTTCTTCAATTCCTTTTTTTTCTTCCTTCTTTCTTCGTTCTTGGATTTTTGACAATTGGAATTGTATGTGGTAGTTCCTCGTCAATATGGGTTTGAAGCCATATTTTGGCCTTCGAGGAAATGCCCTTCTCCGCGCTGCCCTTTTCTTGGTCGTGTGCCCAGCCTTTACTTGCTATGGGTACAACATGGGAGTGACCGGTGGTCTCTTAACGCTCGATGCATTCAATTCACAATTTCCCCGAATGGACACAATTCATACTCACGGAGCTCAAAACAAAGAGAACTCACAAATGCAGGGTTGGTAACCATCGGACAAATTCTTACTACTCTCTAATTCGAACTCTTTTTCCCCCCCAATAGGCACCGTCATCGCCCTCTATACCGTTGGAGGTATCTTTGGCGCCCTATCATGCATCTACCTGGGTGACCTCTGGGGTCGACGTAAGGTGATTTTCATAACCAACTTCGTCAGTATCATCGGCGCTATCCTCATGGCAGCATCTTTCGATTTTGCCCAATTTATCGTCGCAAGATTGGTCCTCGGTTTGGGCATCGGTGGATATGTGGCGACGGTCCCGGTCTGGCAATCTGAGATCTCGCCAGCACACAAGCGAGGATCCAACGTCGTCACCGATGGCATCTTTGTTGGAATTGGTGTGACTCTGGCCCTGTGGATCGATTTGGGGTTCTATTTTGTGAAAGGCAACTCCGTCTCTTGGCGGTTCCCTCTCGCCTTCCAAATCGTCATGCCGGTCATGACAATGGTTTTTATCACAATGCTGCCAGAATCGCCTCGCTGGCTCATTAAGAATGGACAGGTGGAGGAAGGACGCAAAGTACTCGCGGCATTGCTCGATCTCGACGAGCATGCGGATGATGTCAACGAGAACATCCTCAGTATCGAGGCATCTCTTGCCTACTGCCCGGGATCGTGGACGGACATGTTCAAAAACGGTGAGCAGCGGCTCTTTCACCGCGCATACCTCGCTGCCACGGGCCAGATGTTTCAACAGATGTGTGGTGTGAATCTGATCACCTATTACGCAACAACGATCTTTCAGCAGTATCTTGGAATGAATGCTGTGGACTCTCGGATCCTCGCGGCTGCGATGACAATGATGCAACCCCTCGGTGGATACATTGCCTATTTCACTATCGACCGTCTCGGTCGCCGCCCTCTCATGTTGTGGAGTGCCGGAGCCATGGCAATCTGCATGGCAGGCCTCGCTGGCACGACCTCCCCCTCTGCAGCCAATAACACTGGAGCTCTCGCCATGGCCGTGGTCTTCCTATTCTGCTTCCAATTCATATTCACAGTTGGCTACTGCGGTCTAACCTTCCTCTACGCCGCGGAAATGGCACCTCTACAGGTCCGTGCCGCAGTGAATGCGGTATCCACTGCCACCGTGTGGGCTTTCAGTTTTATGATAGCTCAGGTAACCCCCGTTGGTTTCTCCACGATCGGAAACCGTTACTACATCATCTTTGCCGTTGTCAACGCGGCTATTGTGCCCAGTGTGTATTTCTTTTTCCCCGAGACCAAGGGGCGGTCACTGGAAGAGATCGACGAGATTTTCGCGCAATCCAAATCTATCTTCGACCCACCTCGTGTAGCTCGCGCTATGCAAAGGCGTGCAATGCAGGTGAGCGAATCCAACTCCAATTGTGGCGAGAATACCGCGAATGCCGTTACTCTCAGTGAAGAGGTCAAGGCTTGAGATCAATTCGAAGAGTCCGACGGTGAAAAAAAAACATCACTTGGAATGTCCTGGTGAGCCAGGGAATTTGTAAATATGATCTTTTCTTAATTCTTTTGTAATCATCACTCTGTTTCTTTCCTTTTGAGCAACTTCATCCAAGTCTATTGACTACATACCTATGCCGCAAGCCTCAAACATTATGTACAGGGATTCGGAGACAAAGGTGACAGCATGTGCATTCAGAAACCCCCAGCAGTGCCCTCTGAGCAAGATAAAAAAAGTAGCACGATCTCGCAAGCGACCATGTTCTCCAAATATATCGGTTCGAGTTGAGAACAAACGCTCAATGAAACCAAATCTGATGGTGTGCCCATGAGGCTCGGTTCCAGTATGGTTACTTACATCCCTCACTGCAGTTGCAGCCAAGAAGATCACATTCTTTGTTTGTTTTCCCCCGTCAATGATCAATTCAAATTCAAAGGGTTTCGTATATTCACTCACTTCCTTTCCCACAAAAGGGGTTTGGCTTCGATCCATCAGCGCATAGTTTCTTGCAGATTTTAGTACCCAAGGCATCTGTCGAGCAGTGTCTCTTGCCCACTCCATGACAGCACTCGGCCATTGAAAGGTGTGCTATTGCAAGGAAGAGGAGGCAAATCGTGAGAACTCTAGGTACACCCATGACAAACATCTTGGAAGATTTTCACCAAGGAACTAAAGGAGGTTAGTTGAATGGGATTGACTTTGGGAAATGCTTGTATATATATACCAATAAAAGTAGAGTGTACTAGGTCTTGTCAGAGATCGGAGATGGTTTTTCTTGATTTCTGGAAAGGTCAAAAGTGAGATGATTTTCTTTTCCATCTCAGAGGTAGTCTCTGTCTCTTATTCGGACGATGTCTCCCCTGCCGTCCCCTTTCTAGGAGATTTGACTACGTATTCTCATACCTGAAAGATCCACAGCCCTCTAGGGATGTGACGAGTGATATCATCGAAAGTATGTCAACACAATAACAATCACCCTGCCAAAGATGGAATGCGATTATACGCAGAATCCCTATAACTCTCGAAATGCCTACGCGATTCCCAATGAGGACATTGTCAGAGACACTGGAAGCAAAAGAACTCCATTTTAAAGCGTTGAGTGCCATTTCCAAGGTACACATTGTCATAAGAGCAAATTTTGATGCAAAAGGGATGGTATTCGATCATTCTAGCAGTTCGTACCATTTGATTGCGATCTTAGAAAGAAGAAAAAAACAACAACAACAAAATGACATACCTTGTAACACTTCAGAGCTCTCATTTCAATCATTAAACACGACTGTGACCTTGGCAACAGGCCAATTCTACATAATTCATGTCTTGATCATCACTCTTCGCAAGGCTTCACATCATACTCTACGTCGGTTCGAATAATATATTTTGCCCCCTTCCTCACCCCTGTACCTTCATGTAGCAAGGCTCCATTCGACTCCCCATGGGGGAATATCGCAACAGCTCCCATCACAGGTCGCACTGGGTATCCATTCAAGGTCCCCTCCCGCGGGGCTGGCATGAAGAACGTCGTCTCCCCGCCCTCAAACTCATCGTTGAGATATAATAGGAAAGTGTACATCGAGCTCTGCTTCTTTTCCTCGGGCGAAGAGTCGTACACGTATGTGTCATCCGGGAGAATACCGGACGGTGGCCAGGCTCCGTCAATGTGGCAGCGATATTCGGCTCCGGGGATGTACCTATACACACGGAAGCGACGATTGATGCCTCGGACCATGCGGCCGTTGATCGAGGGCGGCACATATGGGGAAATTCGCGCCCAAAGCATGTCGTGGAAGGTGGTGTCGATGATCCAGTAAAAGTTGTGGGCCAGGATGCTGATGTCTCCATCTTCGCGAAGGGGCGCGTCCGGCAGGAAATTGACAGATTCACCAGCAGCGATGATCGCCCTGCATTCAGCGGCGGAAAGCACATTGAGAGCGAGGCCGAGGCCTGGCACGGCGGGATGTGCGTGGTAGGTTATGGACGGACCGACGGGAGCCAGTGGGACGGCATTCGGGGCGGTGGTATAGAGGATGGCGGGATGGTGGTTGGGAGGTTTGCGGAGTGGGCCAGGGGTTTGTTCGATGACGCGGAGGGCGGATGGAGACTTGGGCGCCTCATCCAAGATTGATTGGTCAAGGACTGAGGCGTAGACCGGGAGTGGTGTTGTCGAGGGGCGTAGGTCCCAGATGGACTGGAAGGCGATGGGGTTGGTTGAGTCAATGGCGTCCGTGTTGGTGTCAATCGAGGTGCTGACGCGCAGGATGGCATCAAGGACACCGAGGATTTCCATTTCCTTCACACTGCGCTTAACGGGGACATGATCTTGTGCTTTGGGCTGTGTGGAGAGGCCGCTGACGACATCCAGATCTCGTACCCAGCGACACAACGCTCCGATCTTGGGTTGTTCCCCCCGAATCCTCATCTCGGCGAGCAAGATCCGAGCTTCAATGTATTTCTCGTCCACCAATGCACCGGTTATTCTGGCTGTCAAGTTGGCGCCCTCTATCGAATGATCTGATTAGTTAGAGTCCTGGGGCAGGGACAAAGCGGCATACCGGCGGTGTTGACACCCGTAGTGCATGTCTGGCGGAAGTCATAGATCGCGACTCGGAGATCCTTGCATGCCTTGGACTTTGTCAGGCTGGGATATTGTGCAAGTGCTGTGAGCGTCTCGATTGTGATGTCGAGTTCCTCGTCTGAGACGACGGCATTGAGATGTGTGGACTCGAGAGGTACGCCATCCGGAGGTGG
Source organism: Penicillium solitum (assembly GCF_028829755.1). Classification (NCBI taxonomy): domain Eukaryota; kingdom Fungi; phylum Ascomycota; class Eurotiomycetes; order Eurotiales; family Aspergillaceae; genus Penicillium; species Penicillium solitum. The sequence goes on from NW_027072128.1 coordinate 26,900, forward strand.
TGTTAGATCCGGGACTGCCTTGGGAAGCTTTTGTGGAAGGTCGACCTGTGCGTTGCGCTTGCGCTTGGCTGCTTTGGACTTGCCCATTGCTTCTATATATATATATATAGACTGAAGAGTTAAAGTGTTCACAATTTCCCAAGTGCGTCTTCGGATCTTCTGCGTCTACCGATATTTTGCCCGAGAATTCCGACCTCATGGTACTTGGATTATGTAACACGGGAATTTTCCCGGTCCAGCCCCGGGGCCAACATCTCGCATTCTGTTTATATAACAACACTTGAAGTCTACCTAGGTACAATCCGACTTGTTCATGACCTGCAATTAGACAACAAACAAAATGATAATCGGGGTATCTTGTTCGGCGCGCTAAATATTAAATATACGAAGGAATAGAAAGAATAGAAATCATGTGCCCCCGTACTCATTTTTGCAAATGATGGAACTTTTGCTTGCGTCGACCTTTTCATGTACAGCACGCGCCTTTCGTTTTGTTTTTGTATAACCTTCAATTCCAGCGAGCATGAGATAAGACTTGCTCATCGAAACATGGGACATATCAACACCTTTTTGCTGTAGGGCATGATGGAATGCTCTGAAGTTGGCAGCTGGAGGGCGATAATGACCACTGAGCAAGTTAGCCTGCCCTTTCGAGCAATGATGGAAGCCAATGAATGAAACCTTTGATTGAACTCACCTGAGTGGTGCCAGACTTCGAAGTTGGCCGTGTTTGATCTTGACCATTCCAGCTGCTGCGATACGGGCACCTCGAAGAAAAGATGAATGCTGAAAGGCACCTGATTTCTTTATGCCAATGTACAAACGAAAAGACGTATCCGCAACCTAAGGTTGGGTCAGTGTTCATTCAACAACCACAAATCCACACTTAACTTACAAATAGCCACATATCTTCTTTCTCTGAGGACTTTCCCAAAAGTCGCTTAAATGCAACAGTAGGGTTTGGGTGCACCACGTTTTTCATCATCTTCGCAGCTTTGTAATCCTCATCGGCGAAATTCTTCGGGTCTTGATTTGAAAGGACATCGTCAGGGCTGTGTCTTGCAGATGTTGTTGATATCGACGATGAACATGATGAACATGATCTTGATGGTGCTAAGTCCCAGGTGGAATCTGGTTGCAGGGTTGCGGAGTTTCCACTGAATTGAGGTACATCATCCTCGATTCCCACAATCCCTTGGAGGCTATCTTTGAAACGTGCAGTATTTGTCCACACTAGTTCATTGTTTTTGGCCCAGCGGAAGCGCCCAGTCTCGTCTACCGTCACCATGTAATTCATACGCTCCTCGCGAGTGAGATAGCGGACTTGTTCTTTCTCAAGTCTGTCTCGTGGACATTGTGGAAGCTCAATGTTTTTCCCCTCGCCATAGTCCAACCAGTAGAAGAAGTTTTCGTTTGATGATGAATTCCGCCAATACGTGTGGTACGAGTGCAGATTGCTCCCGTGCCGATGTTTGAGATCAACCATTTCAAGAAAGTATTGAAGATCCATCATTTTAGCCGTGGTCCCCGCGGCGATCTCTGTGTTATGTTTTGACCGAGTCCCCGTGGATGGCGAAACTTCCAAAACACGATCGTCACCGCCGACGCGCCTAGCGACACTAACCGCTCGTTGCCAGTTTCGACGAGCTTGATTGAAACCATCATTGCTAGGTGCCACGCGAGGCTCGGGAGGTCGATGGAGTTGGCGCCACTGGGCTTCTCGAAAGGCCTAGAGGGGCCAGAGAAACAAGATTAGATTCGGTCGGGTTCGCGCAGGACACACACACACTTACCTCAACCCATCGTGTGGAGGCAGCCAAACCAAGTCCGCGCAGCTCTCGTCGTGTTCGGTGACCACGATAAATTCGCTATTGATGCTCAGGTAGTCAGCGAAAATCGACAACGCCAGGATATATGGTAACTGTACCTGAACCGTCCGCGCGGCGTCTTCCTTATCGATGACGTCAGAAAAGGTCGAAGTCTCGGGGAGTTTGGTCATGGAGAAGGTATAAGTTGGAAAGGAGGATATTCAACCATCAGTTTCAACCAGCAGTGAGTCAAGAGTCAAGAGTCAAAAGTCAATAGTCAAAAGTCAAGAGTCAAGAGTCAAGAAGTCAAGACATTCCAGAGTCCATGTACCTATGTAGGTATGGATGTCCATCCATGGATGGGTGGCGGGGGGAAGGTCATCTTTGTCAGCCCTCATTTTACATGTGGACATCAACATCCATAGACTATTACGGAGTACAGTCAATATACAAAATATAAGAATTGGAGAATTTAACAGACCCCTCAGGACAAATTTCCCTTCTCCTCCTCAGAAAATAAAAAAAAAAAAAAAGAAAAAAAAAGGAGATCGGTATAGATCCCGAGACTAAGAAGTAGATGGGATATTATTTCCCCATTCAGGATCCGACCCCCCTTCCCCCCACACAATGGGCAATCTATACCATCGTGTTCATCTACTGCGGGATAACGACCCGGTTACCCCTCGTGAGGAGATGTGAGGAGATCTGAGGAGATCTGAGAATTGAGGTTGGAGCTTATATTACATATAAGTGGGATCCACATTCACTCTAAATTCGTTCATTGACCTCAATAATACCCACGCATTTTCCATTTCTCACCATGGCACCCTCTCTCCACCCTCTTATCGACAACGGCATCACACCAGGCTCTAGCAGCTTCTCTGGTGGAAAGCTCCACTGCCGCTGCGCCTCCGACCAGGTCGAAATCACTTTGAATAGCAATGTTGCCCACAACCACGCCTGTGGCTGCTCCAAGTGTTGGAAGCCCTCTGGTTCTCTCTTCTCCATTGTTGGAGTTGTACCTCGGGATGCCGTCTCGGTGACAGCGAATGCCTCGAAACTTTCGATTGTGGACAAAGAAGCTACCATTCAACGCAATGCCTGCAAGGACTGTGGTGTGCACCTCTTCGGGCGCATCGAGAAGGACCATCCTTTCAAGGGTCTTGACTTTGTACACGTGGAGTTATCCGATGAAAAGGGCTGGCAGGAACCACAGTTCGCCGGTTTCGTCTCATCCATCATTGAACAAGGTTCTCACCCCAAAGAAATGGATGAAGTGAGAGCCAAATTCAAGGCCATCGGACTGCAGACATACGACGTGCTATCACCAGTGCTGATGGATCTGATCTCCACTTTCACAGCTCAGAAGTCCGGCATCAGATTTGCGAATTTGTGATCTAGAAAAGTTGTTATGATTCATGTACTTAAAGGGTGGGTGTTGGCAGAGGTGGGTGGAGTTAGAACTCAGAGGGGATTGTGGAAAGGAGCATACTTGAACCTCAGTCAAATAGTGTATATCCCAAGTTTTATGTCATCGTGAATATTGGCTCATTTTGGTAGATTATTGTAGATTTTGAAAAAGAACATGTATCGCTGCCTGAGACCTCCAATTCGCTCTCCAGAGAGGAGATCTCCCTCCACCACCGGCACCTTTCATAGTCATTTATTCACTACGACTTCGACATCATTCATTCTCTATTGGGTTCAAAAACATGGAGTGTATTTTTTGATTTTAACAAGCAGGTTTCCTCAGATCCCAGCTGAATGATGCATGTCTCCGGAATCCAGTTTATCAATTGTCCTATCTGGTTCCCTCAATGTAGCGACAAGTATTCAGACTTTTCCACGGGCTCTGATCGATCCGTCCTTCTTACATGCGCGCTTTGAGCTTCTCGGCCGTTTCCTGAAGCGGATACTTGTGATGCTTTGTTTTGCTACGGACGCGTTCGCCGTCTTGAGGTGTGATATACCGAGCTTCGACTGCGGGATTGTATCCCAACCCAGAAACCCTGCTAATATCTTCATCTGGAATAGGATGGCTGACCTGTCCATCGGCACGTTTATAGATCGTTACCACCACTGCTCCCCCCAACCCGAGATTGTGCTGCAAAGCGACATCAGTGCCAGGGACCAAACGATTGTTGGCCCAACCGCGGAGCTGCCAAGTGAGTTCCGCACACTGAGCTAGCCCCGTGGCTCCTAGAGGGTGACCCTTTGAGATCAGCCCGCCAGATGGGTTAACAACTAGGCCGCGACCTCCGTACGTGATGTCCCCCCGACGGACCATCTCATGGGCTTTTCCTGGCTCCGAAAACCCAAGTGCGTCAAGCAACAGAAGCTCGTTTGTGGAAAAACAATCGTGCAGCTCGCAAACCCCGATATCTTTTACTCCGACACCAGCCTCCTGCATCGCCAGCTGGGCAGCTTGGCGCGACATATTGAACCCGACGAGGTCTATTGCGCTTCGGGAATATACCTCTGGTCCATCGGTCAACAGCCGTTGGCCAGCCATCAGAATAGCCTGGGATTTGAGGTGAGGTCGCGCATCCAAGAACCGTTGGGAGACAATGATGGCCGCTGCGGCACCATCACTCGTTGGGGAGCACTGGAGCTTGGTCAGGGGTCCATAAATCTGTGTCTTCGGGTCCAAAATCTGATCCAGAGAGTACGCAGTTCGGAACTGGGCGTACGGGTTTCGCTGGGAGTGTTCATGCGACACCCGAGCAATTTCAGCGAAGTCTTCCGCTTTAGCGCCATATCTGTTTACATGGTCAGCACCAAGTCGAGATCCAAGTCTCCGGGCGCTCTACTTGTCCATGTACTCCTGTCCGGCATTTCCAAAATACTGAGCATTTCGAGGGCTTTGGTGTTTACCGAATGTATCCTCCATCATTTTGGTCGATGGACCCAACGGACTGGGCCGATCATCCCATACACTCTTAATTGAACCCGGGCGCATCTGTTCGAAGCCGACGACGAGGACACAATCTGCCTGGCCTCCTTTGACCAGGGTACGTGCAAGATGGAGACCAGTGGATCCAGTGGCACACGCGTTGTTTGTATTATAGATTGGGATCCCCGTCATTCCTAGCTGGTACATGATCCGTTGACCAGAAGTCGTGTCGCCGTAACAATAGCAGGCCACACCTGCCTGTACATCATCGTATGTGATATGCGCATCGATTAAAGCTTTGACTGCTGCCTCATATCCCAGTTCTGGATCTGTCAGGATAGAGACATGAGCAACATAGTATATCGACCAGAGACTACGTGGAAAGGGATAATCTCACATTCACGAGTGCGACGCGGTTTCAGGAACTGAGTCATTCCCACCCCCAAGACGTATGATTGAGATTGAGATGCCATGGTGAATTGTGAAGACCAAAAATTGTGAAAGCGAACCTAGTCATTATTCACCTTCCAGGGCTACATTCATATAATACAACATTTGAACTCGTTAGTAGCCGAGCTTCCGAGGTACGTTGCCTTTCCCCTCATCACGCTCATCTCCTTTGGCAAGGTCATGAAGCCGACTGTATGACATCTTGGTCTTTTTGATATTATGTATTCTGACTATGCAAAGTATAGATTGGTTCTCATATAGCCTATTTAAATCGCGGAAGCTTTTCCCACAGCTCCGCAATTACTATGTATGTATTGCATGTTAACGATCGCATGAATATCTATGAAGATGTCAAGGGACTCGATCATCGAAATATTAATTATTGTGATGTACATCGATGTAGATATGTATGAAATGGCCTGAGGTACTGTCTACATATATGTTTGTATGGATGAGATCCTCACAATTCCACTTGCAATTGCAACTGCAACTGTCAGGTTGCACTTGGTATTCCATATATTCCATATACACTGGATACGAATCAAAAGGTGCTTTCGTCTTTGAACCCCTCTTTCTCGATACTCGATACTTCGCTCTTTCTCGGCGATTTCTGAACATCCTCGGTCTCCCCCCGCACCATGAGCTTTGCTGTCAAAAGGCCGACATGTTGATTCCGGATTTTAGTCCCGGTATGTTTCATAGCAGATTCCCTTCGACATGGCAGTTCTGACATACGTACGGAGACTTACCCGGTCGAAATTCCTTTCTAACATCTCATTTAGATTCCACGAATCCCTCGATTGCTGCCTCTTAAAGCAAGAAGTGTGTCACGCTGCATCCGATTACGATCATTACACGCGCGTGCGACCGAGTTTCTTCAAAGCCAAGATCCCGATCTATCAGAGTCCCAGCGAACGGTGCGAGGATCTATTTCCAAAATATGCAGGGATTTCCCGGACAGTTACTGGGCCCAGGTAGACGAGTCGCATCGATTTCCAACCGAACTCTATGAGGCTTTGGCAGGCCAGGGTTGGTTGGGTATCTGCCTGCCACAGCGTTATGGAGGCTCGGAACTTGGTATTTCGGAAGCAGCAGTGATGATGCAGACTATTGCGGAGTCGGGGGGAGGCATGACGGGTGCCTCGTCTATCCATATGAACATTTTTGGCCTGGAGCCAGTGGCCAAGTTTGGGACCGAGGAGCAGAAAGAACGGTGGCTCACTCCGCTCATTTCTGGTCACCACAAGGCCTGCTTTGGAGTCACGGAGCCCAATACGGGCTTAGATACCCTGCAATTGCAGGCAACCGCACGCCGGTCGGGGGATGGGTATGTGCTGTCGGGACAAAAGGTCTGGATTTCCACTGCGCAGCAAGCTGACAAGATCCTGATTCTGGTGCGCACTACACCACGCGACCGAGTGAAAAAGCCATCACAGGGTCTGTCACTTTTCTACACAGATCTACAAGTTCCTCAGGTCCAAATTACTGAAATCCCAAAGATGGGCCGGGCTGCTGTGGACACCAACTCCCTTTTCTTCGATAACTGGCGGGTCTCAATGGAAGATCGCGTCGGAGAAGAAAACGAAGGATTTCGAATGATTCTTCACGGAATGAATGCCGAGAGGATTCTGATCGGCGCAGAGGCTCTCGGGCTAGGATTTGCTGCCTTGCGTCGTGCAGCCTTGTATTCCAATGACCGACATGTATTTGGGCGACCGATCGGTCAGAACCAGGGAATCCAGCATCCCTTGGCGGACAGCTGGATGAAACTGGAGGCGGCGCGTATGATGATCTACCAGGCTGCTCGACTTTATGACCAGGGCTACACTGGTGGTGAATATGCCAACGCTGGAAAATACCTGGCTGCAGAGGCAGCCTTTGAGGCCTGTGAGCGAGCCATACTCACACATGGCGGAATGGGATATGCGAAAGAATATCACGTTGAGCGATATCTTCGAGAAGTGTTTATTCCTCGTATTGCACCTGTTAGTAGAGAAATGATTTTGAACTACATAGGGGAACGGGTGCTTGGTCTCCCAAAGTCATACTGAGTGGTATCATCTTGCAAAGTCTCGTGTCTTCAATCAAACCAGAGCTGTGCAAGGCCTGACATCACTTTCAGTAGATATTATCATAATCGGAGACCTTCATCGGTGAATTTCGGTGTTTTGCTACAATATTATTTCGGCAATCTACCCCCTCTAATGCCTATTTACTGCGGAACATCTCAATGACCTTGAAAGCGGGGATGCTTTTATAGATCGGCGTTAACCATAGGCGGGGGTAATATCATCACTTGAAAAAAACATTTCTTTATTTTTTTGCTCTCAGTACTACATTAAAAAGAGCAGATATGACAACAACTAGGACCATTCTCAAAGGCTGCCCCTTGGTTAGGACGACTACCACACAAGTGTTGAAGCATCGTAAATATGGTATCCATTCAGCATCATATTCGGAGAATTCTCGATTCCGTTGCAGTCACGCTTCAGCACATGCCAATGGTCCCTTGTCGGGGATTCGGATTCTTGATCTGACGCGTGTTCTCGCGGTGAGCTTCTGATATTCGTACAAGGTTGGAAGTGATCAATGACTGAAACATCCCAGGGACCATTCTGTACACAGATTCTCGCTGACTATGGTGCCGAGGTTCTCAAGGTTGAAAATCCCAAAGGGGGTGTATGTCCCCGGCTATCTTTCTTTGGTCCTGTTTGGGTGGATTTGATACTCACCAGGGATACAGGATGACACTCGCTTGTGGCGAACGGCAGCAGAGAAAGATATTTGGAAACTCACGGGCAAAGACATGTCAGCCTATTTCTGCGCGATCAACCGGAACAAGATGTCTATCACCTTGAACCTCAAACAAGACAAAGGCCGGAAGATCCTTTTTCGACTTGTCAAAGATTCCGACGTGGTGTCAGTAATCCCACGCAATCTTGATTCAACAATTTTCCGTACTAAATTTATCACAGAGTAGAAAACTTTGTTCCAGGGAAGATGGATAAGATGGGCATTGGATACGAAAAGCTACGAGAAATCAATCCACTGATCATACATGCAAGCGTCTCTGGTCAGTGCTCTATCCCCACTGATTCATATCCACTGTAAGCACAGAGTATTCCTGACTTCAATGCCTACTAGGTTACGGCGCTAGTGGTCCATATTCCCATCGTGCAGGTTACGACGCCATTGCCGCAGCTGAAGCAGGCATGCTACACATCACTGGCGAGCGCGATGGACCCCCAACACGACCTGGTCTTGGTCTCACCGATATGAGCACCGGTCTGTACCTGCACGGGGCAATTCTTGCCGCGCTTTATGCTCGCAGGGATACAGGTCGGGGCCAGAAAATTGATGCATCCTTATTTGAGAGCCAGGTATCGTTGCTTTCTAATGTAGCAATGTCCTGGCTGAATGCTGGCGAACATGCAAAGCGTTGGGGTACAGAGCATCCAAGTATTGTCCCTTATCAAGCTTTCAAGACAAAGGATGGCCACCTGGTTCTGGGCGCTACGAACAACCGCCAGTTTCAAACCCTTTGCCATTTGATGAAGCTATCGGGGTTGCCGACCGACCCACGGTTTATTGACAACAGCTCTCGTGTCCAAAATCGGGCCGAACTAAAAGGGATACTTGAACCAATCATGAGCGCTAAGGCGACGGAAGTCTGGCTGGCGAACTTAGAGGGTAGTGGATTACCGTATGGACCTGTTAACACGATAGAAGAAGTGTTCTCACACCCACAAACCGCTGCGAGGGACATGGTCTACAGTCTCCCTCACAAAGCGTCAGTATCAGGGGAGATTAGAGTACTCGGTTTGTTCTTCATCAGGCCCTGACTCTACATACACTGATACAGGTAAACGTTCAGGAACCCCTGTCAAATTTAGTGAGACAAAGCCTCAACTTCGACGATCACCGCCAAGTTTAGGGGAGCATACAACTTCCACGCTTGAGAGGATGGGATTTTCACCGAAGGAGATTAGGGCAATGCGAGAACAGGGTATTGTATGACGATCCTACTGGGTGATTGGCCAAACTATATACATACATTTATCTTACCATTGTTCCTTATTCTCCCAATTTTCAGTAATAGCAAAAAGGAAAACATAAAAACAAATTGACCAGTCGGCCTCGAGAGCGCAGGTTACAGTATTGAGTGGTTGGCGCAAACGATGCCGCAGCAAAATTGACCGAGTCCACCCTCGTGACAGGAGTTGGCATAGCTGAGGTGGAATTACAATACTTATGGCTAGCTGAGATAGCTGCAATAATTTAATGAACCCCAGTTCGTGCCAATTGTCAAGCCAGCATGCAGGCCGAATAAAAATCCCGTACAACAGTTAGTTGGTGATCTCCGAACACCATCAACTTGGCATCAAGTTACCCCCCCCCCCCCCTCTCTCGGGTCGAGGTCACAGCTGTATATAGCCAAATGTGGTAATTGTGAAGTTGACTGCATCAGGGAACCTTGGCTGGGAACGAATACCTGTATTGTTTGGTCGCCAATAATTTCCCCGCGCTGCACGAGGGGTCGTAAAAGGCGTCGTCATTTGTGAGCTGAGCTATGCGCTGATGCGAAGCTTGCATTAAAATGTGACAAGACAGCATTTATACCAATAAGTGCTAATGGGTGCAAAGTCCCATGCAATGTCAATCAATAATTGCTTTTTAGGTAGTCTCTGACTGATGTCCTGCTATCACAAGGCGCGAAAGAAATCATATAAAACACTCACTTCGATCCGGTCCCCCAAGTAAACCTTTCCCTGATAAGTTCGAATGCACCTCTTCGGGCGATTGAGAAAAAGTTCTTCGAAACGAAGTATTGCTGCAACAATTTCAACAATCTCAGCATCAGATAAAATGGCATCTGAATCATCTCCGCACGAGTACTACCAGATCCAAGCCCGGTTTCCGGCCAAAGATTCTAGTCCTGATGATGGCATCAATCGCAAGGTCTTTGTCCGGCAGGATATCGACGAATGGAGTGGCAAGAAGTCGAACAAAAAGCAAGTTGATCTTTTCATTCTAGCTCTGGGCAATTTCCAGAAGTTAGACCCCAAAGAAAGACTCTCGTACTTTCAAGTGGCTGGTAGGTCCTGCCTCCAATTTATGAGCTTCTGTTCACGGTATTTGACATGCATTTGACCAGGTATTCATGGACAACCTTTTGTACGATGGGATGATCCTAGCCCAGAGCCCATGAAAAATGGCTACTGCTTCCACTCTCATGTGATATTCCCAATTTGGCACCGGCCGTATGTGCTGCTTTTTGAGGTAGGAAGACCTCTTATCGGAGACAAACTGGGTAGTACTGATTCCATTCTAGCAAGTTGTGTATGACATCATGATCAAGGAGATTATCCCTCAATTTCCGGAGGCCCATCAAGCTTCATGGCGTGAACAGGCCGAGTCGTGGCGTCTTCCCTTCTGGGACTGGGCACGAAACGGCCGTGTCCCTGACTTGGCGAAATACCCTACCATCACTGTTGCTAGACCCGAGGGCGGATCGGTTCGAATCAACAACCCCCTGTTTCAGTTTCGCATGCCCACAGACAAGCCGATGCGAAGCGAGGGCGTCGGTACTGAAAACACGTGGGAAAACGACAGCGAACAGGAAGAATACAAGAATGTACGTATATATAAGATCTAACGTGGAAACAAACGAGCTTACTCAATCAGTTCGGCAATGCGATCGGAACCAGCCGTTGGCCGGATGAAGAGGACCAGAATCCAAACAGTGAGGGCTGGCGACACGGCGTAGTCAATAACCGCAAAGTGGCAGATGCCTTCAACTCCCACGAAGGATACAACGACAAGAATCATGGTCCTGCGGCTGAAATGGTATATCGACTGCTTACTGTGCCCATGGACTACACTACCTTTGCAAGCACAAATCCCACCTCGAAAGATCAAAACGTTGATGAGGATTTGAACATAGAATATGTGAGTATATTGATCTGATACATCATAGCACAAGAGCTAACCGGAAATTCGCCCGAATAGATTCACAACAATGTGTAAGTACTTCATCACCCCTAGAGTGCCATCGCAGGGGAATCTGCATGTAATCATCTGCTGTATGGTATTCGCAATCGCTTCAACACTAACAATATTGTTTCAAAGTCACGGGTGGACAGGTTCTGCAGGACATATGGGAAATGTACCAGTTGCCTCTTTTGATCCGCTATTCTTCTTGCATCACTGGTAAGTATACCTTTTTCGACCAGCTAGAAATGAAACTCCGATTAACAATTTCTTGCAGCAACATCGATCGTCTATTTGCAATTTGGCAAGCTCTCAACCCGGACAAGTGGATGGATAACATTCCTGCCGACAACACTACCATCCGTGATTCATTCGGCAAAGAGCACCCCGTGAATGGAAACACGCCTCTTCAGCCATTTAGGCATGATGCTGAGGGGAATTATTGGACCCCTGAAGGAATTAGATTTCCCTCCAATCTAGGATATTCCTATCCAGAACTGCCACGATGGGAGACTAAATACCACCAGGAGGACGGAACACTCAACCAAGTTCTGTTCAAGGAAAACATCACCACCATCATTAATACATTGTATGGCGTGTCGCGTGATTTGGCATTGGATCCCAAAGCTCCAACCCCGGAGGGTGTTGAGGCAATTGACGGTGGGCTCAAAATTCCCGACTTCGCCTTCAGTGTTCGCTTCTTGAAGTAAGTTGCCCTTGAGGAAATATATGCCAAAACAAGAAGTGATAGCTAATTATTCTAAATAATGCAGATATGCATTGGGAGGGCAACCTTTCTGGGTCAAATTGTATCTCGCCCAAGAGGACGGCATTCAAACCCCACTGACAGACTTAATCGCTGAGGTTTACAACTTCAGCCAAAAGCCCGAGTTAGATGGTTCTTCGGTCTGTGGGAACTGCACAAAGGGACAAAAGTCGCGTGTCAAGTCAACTGCTTACATTCCAATTACCCCGGTTCTCTACAAGCTTATCAGGGGTGGACGGAAACTGAAGTCGCTGACTCGCGACGAGGTTCTGGCCTATATAAGAAAACGCGCATACTGGCGGGTATTCAAGGCAAGCAAACCCTAACCATTGACTCTCACCCTCCTTGTATGAAAATCGCTGACCGTTCGCAGAACGAGAAAGAATTGCCTCGCTACGACGTTGAGAAGCTGGAGCTAGAAATAATTGGCAGCAGCAATGACACCAAGCACTTCACCAACCCCGCTATCCCACCAGCCTTTGAAAACTTCAAGAAAGAGCCTACCATCACTGGCGGTGCTGATGGAGCGCTGGATCCAGAGCTGAAGCAGGCGAAGATTGACCCACCGGCTCCTCGGTAAGCTCCCAACCCTACAAATGAAGGGATAGACATGAAAACACGATTGCTAACTCCAATCAGGCCGAAACGACCAAGAGCGAACCTACCACTCCATGGCAGTCGTCGATTCCAGCAGACTCTCAAGGCAGACAGCGTCATTCTTCTCGAGTCGTCAAGCGTGGATCCTGTCAAACCCGACGATGGCGTGGACATGACCCAGATTTCAATCATGGATGCAGAGAATGACACCATCTTCCATATCTCCATTCGCCGAGCCCAAGGTCAAATTGTTTTCAATGCCAAGATCGGTGGATCATGGGGTGAGGAGGAACGAATTAACATTGCCCGTCGCTTCGACAGTGAAGATGGTGCGACAATTTTGATTCACGACCAAGGAGAGGGCTTCGAAGTTTCTATTGACTGGGTTCATGCAATTTGGTTTGCTAAACGTGCCCAGGGCAAGGCAGCACAATCAATTCGTTACGAACTTGGTAACAAGGAGGGAACTTCTGTTTTATCTGATGATCTTGAAGTGCGCACCTATCCCTCGATGAAAGCTTTGTTCCTTCAAAAGCATGCTCATGAGGAGGGGAAGTAGCCGTCTGTCGTTGATCTGCCGTTTTATAGTGGTACTGGGAAGCTGGCAATATTAATTTGATCAAATTAAGGAAAAGCCTCAGTATCACAAAATTATCATTGTCTTGGTGTATGGGTTACCCACTGCAACTATAGAGCCTTTGGCTTTCAGTGCCAGACCAATTGATATATTCTACATCAAAAAGGAAGTAAGAATTGACTCACTTTAACACTCGCAACTTTAGAGACCAGATATCTTTGGATTCTCTATATTTCACATACATCAGAGCCAAGGGTGCACTCACTTCCACCTCAAATGAACATACATACAAAATCACCTCTCACTTCTTCCTCCACAAAGCCACCAATTAAAGGCATTGACAAGTGCCAAGAACAGGGCAAAAAAGAGCTATAGGGCCCGAAGGATTTGGCTGTGTGAGATGAATGTAAGGCTAACATTCTAACAGTCATGGAATCACCACGAGCCAACGAGTACTGTGCTGCAGGAGAAAGGACCTTCTCTCCCCCGGACAACGATGTTAAAGAGAATGTATACCCGGTCCCGATATATGGAGCCTTCGGACAATTCGACAAGGCGCCGGGCTACTAGGCGAGCAGAGCCCAGATAATCTAACAAGAGTTGGAGCCTGCCAAATTCTGGGAAATGGGCAAAGTATATTGAACGGCTGTCATGGGGCATTGCAAAGGAAGGCGACCTTGTGAAATCACTCTTGATTCGCTACACCCTCCTGATGGATAAACTCCGCGAGCCTGTGGTCAGAGCATCGACGGTAATAACCTCTGAAAGATGGGATGAAGAAATTGGTGGACGAATTGATAACGTGGAGACCTTGTTCATTCGGATGGTTGGCCGGGTTGTGACTGAGCGCTGTGAGTGGCACTCCGGGCACTGCAACGGATGAATCTTTCCCCCGCCTAATGCTGTCAAATGCTATCATTTACGGGGAAGGACTTGCTCTCGTTAGCTTTTGTTGTTGAGGACGGCTGCCCTTCGTTCTTCTTGCTGCATGTATTATTCTGTTGTTATCATCCATCTGTGGTGTATGCAGTACCTACGTTTGAATTTATTGCTTTATTTGCATCATCAATCACATACACGTGATACCTATGTATCCTTTTACGATGAACCTCGAAAGATCCGGGTGTCTTGGTAGGGAGCGCATGAGGAACTAGAATTACAATTGTATTGGGCGAAGTATAAGCACGTCCACAACGACAGTGGATCTAACATCGCACTGTACAACTCAGCTGCCTAGGCTTTCTTCGACGGGTACTGGATTGGCCTGTATTATGAGCCTTGCAACGGGAGCTGCCAAACCAGCATGATGCAGGTCACGAATGAGCCTCAGAATCTGGTCTAGTATTCGATCAGCACGCACATGACGGATGTGGTGGTGCTCGATGGGAAGAGCAACCCGCGTGAATCGAACCACAAAGGTGGGTGGGAAGCCATCATCTAGGTTTATGGCCAGTTCACAGCGTGATATTCGGCGGGTTGTGTTTACTGCGTCATCATCACTGGATATGGGAATGTGGACACCTACCTTTAGTCTAGGCTTGAACCAACATGACTACAAGCATAGAAAAGCGCCTTTGATATTAGAATAATGCCTTCTGTTCTTGGTATATAGGTGGTTCTCCGCAATCATAATCCTTGGCTGGGTTAAGGCCAGTAATAAATCCCATGGTCAATATCCCTCTTGAGTTTACCATCCACGCGTAGATATCCAAGCTTTTTCAAATCGTCAAATTTCTGGGTAACCAACTCGGCCACAATTGCCCCAAACAGAGCACTCCCTGGTACGTTCAAATGTGTATTGTCCGCTGGGTTGAGGTTGTATGTGAAAGCATTTTCTGGCCCGATTGCATTGAGGTACCGGGTGCTAGCTTCATTCAGGTCAATATACGCAGTATATGAGCGATGGGCAGCAGTGACGGTGGCCATAGTCTCATTGGCGAGACTCATGATGATACGCGGTGTCCCTGTTGAGTTATCGTAGTTGCGCCGAGATAGAGGGGTGACGAGAATTGGTGTAGCCCCAGCATCCGTAGCCTCAGTCACAAATCTTTCGAGATTGCTGGTGTATTGTGACAATGAAATGTTCGCAGCTGGCTTTTGGTCGTTGTGCCCAAATTGGATTGTCACAAATGGATGATAGTCGTCTCGAACTTGTCTCACGGTCGTTAAAACATCATCCCAATCACCTCCATCTCGAAAGCTAACAGTAGTTGCACCGTTGTGGCCGAAGTTGCGACCAGAGGCTCCGTTAAAAAGAGTTGTGTTGAGAAATCCGTCTCCCCATCCTCCACCGTTCGAGGATTGAGTAGCTGTGGTGCTGTCACCAGCCAGAACAAAGAATGGAGGCCTTGGCAAGTGTTTGAAGGCACTGGAAGAATACGCCTGAACATAGGATATGATACTGAGGAGAGCCACTCCGGTTGTTTTCAAGCTTATGCTCATTGTTGTGTCCCTGGATGTAATCCCGTTAAGTTATGGGAGATCAGAATCATTTGCACCAAAGATGTCTTTGATATGAACTTATATGAACTTATAGCACTCCGATGTGGGGGAATAGAACCGTTTCTCCCGTTGGTGGAAATCTCTTGACGCAGAAAAGTGATTTGCGGGGTTTTGATAAATGAAGTGACGACATTCCAACAAATTCTCGCGGCCAAATATCCCGAAGGTATTATGGCCAAGGAGCAAAATCTTTGAGGAATTCTCCGTTGGCTTTCTTCTGCATGAGACCTTGAGATGTTAACCCGAGGTCCGTTGTCGGATCTTCTTTTCAGTTTCCCCTCTTGTGTCGCCTTTTACGGCGATTGAGTACGACTTGGCATTTTGAGCAAAGATTGCAAGGCAAATTCCGCAAAATGGATATGCATCTGCATTTCTTCAATTCATAAATCTTCCTTCTTTCTTAGAATACCTCCATTCTACCAGCCCCACGTTGGCTCAAAGCTTTAGTGTCTTGGACACAAGCTCCGCCACTTTCGCCAATTCCTCGTCATGCATGTTCCTACCAACGAGCTGCGCACAGCACGGAGCCCCCTCAATATCATCAGCCACATCTCAAATTTCAAATCAGCATTAGGTTCACCAATCATAATAGGTGATGGGTGGAAAGTATAACACTTACAGGGGGGTTTGTAGTTCACACTCCGAATGAATGCCTTGTCGGCGCTCTTTTTCGCTTTCCCATGCGGAATGATGCAGCTCGGGTACTTAGAAAAGGATTAGTTCAGTGCCGTGGGACTAGAGAACGTGAACTTACATCCATCACATTCCAAAGGACGGTGTAGGGCACAAAGCCAAACAGATCATGAGGTTGAGCGGTACCTTGATAGCCGGGCATGATAATAGCGTCGACTTTTTCCTGCATAATGAGATTGCGGAACTCTTCCTTGATGTGATTGCGCTCCTCGTTGAGGTCATACAATCCTTCAAGTGTCAATGGGGCATACCCATATGGCATGTAGCTATGGTGCAGAGATGTCGATGCCAGAGCAGGAATGGTGGGCTCCCCACTGGCAGTAATGTGCTTAAATGGAGTCTAAGCTGGATCCATCGAGAACATGCGAAATGCCAGCGCACAGGCATCTCGAATAAGCAGGGTTTTCAGGGGGATGATCTCATTTCCAGCTTCTTGAAGCTTTCCAGTTGCTCTTGTAAGAGTTCGCAAAACCGGTGGATGCAGAGGGAAATGGGGATCCTCCTCGATGAACCCGAGTCGCAGGGCGGACTTGGGGGAAACGATGCGCCATGGCGAAAACAAAGCCGAAGAATCAAATTGCCATGGGTCTGCATTAGTTACCAGTCTCATGAACAGCTCCAAATCTCTGACTGATGTTGCCAACGGTCCTGCACAAGGCTTGATCCCAGCCAAGCCTCCACGAGCAGAGCTAGTCTGTCCCCCATATGGAATGCGGTCCGCGGAAGGTCGCAATGCGTAGATCCCGTTGCAGATAGCTGGGATTCGAATGGAGCCAGCAATGTCTGTACCAACACCCAGCACCGATCCTCTCATAGCAATCAATGCCCCTTCTCCCCCAGTCGACCCACCAGCGGTAAGATTCGATCGATGAGGATTGAGGGTCCGGCCGAATACGAAATTGTGCGAATCAGCGGCCTAGTATTTTGAGCAATTGTGACAAGTTTAGAATCGTAGGAGCACTCACCATCATTGTCTGGGGAACATTTGTCTTCACATACGGGATGGCTCCCAGGTTGAGCAGAATCTGAACTGCGGGAGAAGTTGAATTCACAGGGCCATTTTTGATAAACGAAGTAAATCCAATCGTGGACGGAACACCATCAATGTTGAAGCAATCCTTTATATCACATCAGTAAACCCAAATTCGTTATCCAAAGTTGTCGTCGTACCTTGAAACTGATAGGCAACCCATGCAAAGGCCCAACAGGTGTCCCTGTTTTAGATAAAATCTCATCCAAATCCTTTGCGCGCTGCAAGGCACAGTCAAAGAAAGTCTCAGTGAGGCATCGAGTCTGTGAGTTCATTGTAAGACGGTGGCTAAGCTTTCGAAGGGTCATGTTAATCATATCAACACATACCACTTGCTGTGCGATCGCAGCGCGAATGCAAAATGCTTCCGTGGCCTCATAGGCAGAGAGCTCTTGACAATGAATCTTGGCCAGCAGATCAGTCGCGTCATATTTCTCGGTTATCTCGGGTTGTCTTGCCGACAAGATTCCCGACTAGCGTGGAACATCTAGCACATTCATGCCAGATATCTCGGATATCTGACTCAGTTGTTCCGAAATTCGCCATTCAGTTGGGATTTTAGCAGCACCTTCAAGTTGCTTCTTGTGCACAAGGACTTCCCATGGTTCAGTCTCCATTGCTGGCAGTGTATGTTGAGAAAAGATGAAAGAGAATAAAGAATAGAGAAAGTCGGAGATGGGGAGAGAAGAGAAAGAGAAAGTGAAGGTGGAGGATATTATATCCAGCGCAGAAGCCAACGCATCAAACATGTGGGCATACAAGAGAGTCAAGTAAATTACTCAAATTGGCTTCACACTGGAAATTTGATATCTAGCTATTTCTCTGCTCTCCCCGAACTCCTTTTTTTTTGAGTCCATAGTAATAACCGTGCGGAACATTACCGTCTCTTGAATTATAGGATCTACAACCTAGCAAGCTCAATGTTGTCCCAAAGTGATATAACATATGTCTAATTTGGCTTCGATAGAAATCTCTGGGCCATATAGTGGATTTGTTCCGGCTCAGGGAACTCAATAGTTTCTTCTGAATCTATCGCATGACCATCTGAGCCACGTATGGACAGGCGAGCCTCGGAGAAAGCTACATGTAGACACTTATGTTAAGTACCCTGGTAAAATAAATGCCCATGAAGGCTTATCATCAGTCTAGTGTCAAACGCCACCTCCCCAAGCACTATTTTCCATTAACATTAGTTCCATATTTTCATTAATATAGCTTACCGGCTAAAATGAAAATATATTTGCTACAATCGAAAGTCATTTCCCGGAGAACGAGATCGCACGTGCCATCAGGTGCTGTTGCCACGATGAGGGATAGTCCCCTGGCTTTTGCAACGCTTCAGCCCGGTCCACCTTGCTACCCGAGTGCTATCGATACATTCATGAGCTCCCAAATCCCATAACTAGTTCTTCTTGGGATTTCGGGACAGGACAAAAAGCAAGTACCTGAGTTTGGGTTAGTCATAACCATTTACTTCAACCTTGGAAGTCGATTTGATGCAGCATTCTGACCTCCATGCCATGCCCCACCGATGTGACCTGAGCTCAGTCTTCCACTACGAGACGGAATCTCTGACTGCGACTACGACAACTTCTCCAACAATCCCATGACCGGGCACAACTGGACTAGCAGACGTTAGTTCGGTACACTATACTAGGACGATGGTGAGAAAGACATACAAGGATTGGCCCATACGGTACAACTTGGCAATGTGATCCAAGAAGCAAACACCATATTCCTCGAGTTTTAACAACTCTGCACCTGAATCGGGTAGAGTGGATGGGGTGTCTTCGCTTATAAGAGGCCCTCCGGCCTCTTTGGAGACGGCACACTTGTGGGAAGTTGGATGGCCCGGTTGCGGGTTTCAAATTCATATTTGTAGAACTCGGTGTGATACAGTTGTACAAGTCATACAGTGAAGTTATATTGCACACCAGCAACTTCCTTCCTGATATTCACTTTTGCATCTCTGGTCGGCCATCGTTTTCACGATCATGATTCTAGTCAACAGATAACGGATATATCTAGGCCTATACCGAGGGACCGGTGAGACGCATATTTTCTCTCCTTCGGCTTCAGACAATGTTTACAATTCCAAGCTTGGGATAAGCAATATTTCCGTCAGAAATAACTTGGAACTCTCAAGGGTCCGACGAGTCAAATGCAGCCAACTCGGTCCACTGATGCTCCAGCTCCCGCATTATCCATGAAGTGCGCCATCCTAGCACTTTTTCCACTCGACTCAAAAATTGCAATGATCCCTCCTGTTCGACTACATTCCGAAGACAGTACCCAACTAAGGACAGGTCAGCGGGCAAGAGGATCGAGGGATATGGAGCGCACACGAACAGCGATGTAATAAATGGGATGCCATGAAATAGGCATTCTCTACGTTTTCGTTGGACAGTGACAGGCCAATAACCATGACAAGATGGTCGGCAATCGTTTTCTAGGATTTGTATTAGCCTGCAAATATAGTTTCCCAGAGCTTTAGTTTGACTACCTCCTGCACACGCCTTGTACGGGCCCTTTCGTAATCGCTCATATTGTGCGATGGGAATTCAGACAAGGTGAGAAAAATACACGCCGAGTGATAATACTGCATTCCGACCACTTCGGTTGCGGTCAGTAACTTTAGGTCACATTGTCATTGGGACTTGAAAACATACCTGCCGGCGGGGATATCATCCATATCACAGGGAAAGGCCGACCATCAGCCACGCTTGATGCTTGGTACCGAATAGGTTGCCAGGTTGTGGACTTTGCTTGATTCCACTCGTTCACGCTGTCCGATATTTGGCGCCAGGTATCCTGTGCCACAATATGTCCAGGCGCATCGCAGCATACTTGTAGGATGCGAGCACAATGATAGATGATTTTATTAGCGCAAGCAGCGTCATCGTGGCGGTGAAACATTGACGACCGCTCGTAATTCTGCATATCGAGTTGTAAAGGTTGATACTGTACTACCGATGCATAGATAGCTTGTCGTAAGAACTGCCAGCTGACTGCCTCTGCTACTCCGCCAGAGGATGCCGAGCGGGTCATAAGATTCACCAAACGATTGGACCCAAGCAGATGAAACTGTTGGTCTGTTTTAGTTTCCAGCTCCTCATATATACGAAGAATCACGACCGCAATGAGCATGTTCTCGTCACAATTTGTCTCAGCTTCATCCAATGCTGCGATTAATAATTTCAAACATTGACCGTGATAAGCCGAGGCCTCCCAGTCACTATCGTTGGCCAAGATCGCATCATGTCGCGCAGACAGGGCCAGCATGGCTTGCAATACCATATTATTCTCCAATGCCCGTCTTGGGACTTCGGTGCTGAAATGTGAATGGATATCACAAATATCGGCCTATGCAGGTCAGATATGTAAAGCTAACAAGAGACTCGCTTGTAGCTTACCCAGGGGGCTAATTTCTGAATAAAGTAGCGCACCAGTGATGCCTCTCTTAATGTCAGTGCGGATCCATTGTCTGACAGCAGGCTGAGTGGACTGTTTGTAGTGTCCTGGTGGGGTCGGTTCTCATAAACTGGGCTGCCAGCTTGAGCCTGATATGTGTTCTCCGAGTGAAAATCTTGAGGCCATCCATTGCGACTATGTGATACTGGCTCTGGCGCTGGAGTATATTGTTCCAAAGTACCCCCAACTGATTCTGGTGCTGGCGTGTTGTATTGTTCTACAGCACTATGTTCGTCTCCAGCCGATTCATCATTCGCCTCAAGGACGAATGTCACTAGATAAGATCAGTACATGTCCAAAACCATAGGCTCTGGACTCCTACCGGGTTGTGAGACATCCACCCAAACTTGTTCTTTATCCCAATCCAGTTCAAATCGGGCAGTAGCACCATTATTTTTCTGATAAACGTGGTGGACAGGCTTGAACTGGAAGCGGGGATCAAGATGACACGCCCGACCAAGTCGCAAACATGGAGTGCAAGTTGATGCACCGGTGGGGATCACACATCGGATATGTCGATAACGACACCTTCCACAGCCCTTTCCTACTCTCATAGAGATATGAGCTCGAGGTGGCTGTTATCGAGGTTCATCTATGTAGAACCTCCCAACATGATGCCGGGGAAGGGTTCCCCGCATATGCTGAGTCATCTTTTTTGGGGAAGTTCCAAGAAAGTTTTCGACTTCCATGGTTTGCCACTCCTCAGTACCAACCTTGGAAGGACCTCGGGCATAAAATCGAGTCTTCAGCGATGTTTTTGATATTACAATGTTCTATGTTCTTCTAAATGGATTCTTGTCTCTTGATACCTCCGGGATTCCAGTGATGTCAGTCCATGCGGGCCTTTTGAACCAGACCGGGCCGCCAAGGGCCACCAATTCTGTTGCCTACTTTGTACTCCGTACCCCATTCGACACTACCACTCCATGCGGAATAGCAGAACAAGGGTTCCAGTACATACTCCATACACAAAAATAGCAACACCGCTTCGGTGGTATTCAGCGTCGATTCATCCAGGCAGATAGAGAATGGTTTTGTGCAGACTGAACTCGCGCATCCCGGTCTCCCGATCCGTGTCTTGGAATGGAAATGCCATGGGTTTCGGATGTGGATCGTCAACCAGAAAAATCCAAAGTTGACCAATCAACAATAAACAGACCGCGACGATCGGCAATCTTGATGCTCAATTGATATACAAAGTACAATTGGCCAAGGCCGGAAATTTTCGACTCCGCCTCCTTCCATATTATTGACCTTAAAACTGCGAATGCCCGGTACCTTCGCGCAAACTCATTCAAGGTTTGTCGTGTCAAATAAGTAACTAGAGATTCGCAGATCTCCCCGTACGGATGATTGTAATCTACCTTCTGCTGATTGCCAATGCATGGCAAAGAGCGGTCGCTGATTCTGATGCTTGTAAGTAATGTATTGCTTGCTTGTCTTGCCAACTGTGTAGCTCATTCCCTATAGGTTCAAGCAGTGTGACCATCTCAAGTCAAAGCGATGCGGACAAGCTGAGCAGCTGCGACACATTTGACGGAAGCATTACGATATCCCCTTCTACCAGCGGAGTGATCACCATCAACAATGTCGAGGAAATTAAGGGCGCATTAATTGCCGAGGGTGCCTCAGAGCTCACAAGTCTTCTTGCCCCTGATTTGGACAGTGTGGAGGGAGGTATCACACTGAGTAACCTCAACTCACTCACAACCATAACCATGGGCGCGCTATCACAAGTTTCTTCGGGCATAATCATCACGGGGAATCCGAACCTGAAAACACTGGGATTCCAAGATCTAGAAAAGGTTGAAGGACAGTTGGATTTGGCGGGATCATTCGACAGGTATGATCATTGCAACGGTCATCAACTCCTCACCTTCTAAGATACTGATGAATATGCCAGCGTATCGCTACCTTCTCTCGATCAAGTCAAAGGTCGGACAACAATCATAGGCAGCAGTTCCATGTTATGCAGTGTATTGGACAATTTGAAATCCAACGGTGTCTTCAGAAACGGCTACACGTGCTCTAGTGGCTCGTCTGGTCTGAGTCCAGGAGCCAAGGGCGGAATTGCAGTGGGTGTCATTGTGGCTGTCCTTCTCATTGTGTTACTCCTATGGTTTGTGCTTCGGCGGCGGCGCCAGAGACAGAGAAGTAGAGGCGTCCAATCAACTATTCCACCTTCATCAACCCTATCAACTGTCGTGGGTCCTGATGAAAAGGCCCCCATTTCTCAAGGCAGTATCTCACCTCAAGAAGAGCCATTACGTTCAAAAGAACCGCAGACTCTCTTGCCCCGAAAGCCAGTGGGATCGGCAATATTCTTGGATGGTCGCTCAGTCTACGAGGTCCCGAATGCATCCACTCCAGTCCATGAATATCACGAGTTGGACGCAGGACCAGTCTTCAGCTCTCATCAACGACCAATACACGCGAACTAAGGTGATTCTCATGGATTGATGAGCACAGATGATTTTGGCCATGAATTAACAGCGATGAGATGGCTAGGCGACATGACAGGCAGCCTTTTGCAGTTATACATATACCCTTGAGACCCTTTTGTCAAATGCAACATGTAATAATGATTTTTCCCTTCGTTTCTGAATTCCAAAGCAGGCAACTGTTTACGGCCAAGTGAATCTAACCTACAATTATGTATCTACCTGGGCTTGTGTGGTCTTTTGGATCCTCGCATTTGAACCATACGTTACCACCGGCGCCCACTTTGTGGCCATTTTGTTGGGAACGCAGTCTACATGGACGGCTTCTGTTTGAACTCGAGGTCTAGCAACACACGGTACATGTATCAGAAACCAGGCATTCAACAGGCTTAGGCCAAGGCATTTATATGTAATGGTAGTTTATCTTGGTCGGTTCATTATTGAGCATGTTATCTAGATATATCGGCATTAGTGCAAGCCTGTTTACACTCTATCAAACACACCGATATCTACATCTCATTCAACCAGTGGTCGCCTGGGGCGATCAGCGAAATTAAACACTCAGAATGACCTTGTGATCAGCGGCCTTCTCCTCGGGCTCGCCGAAGATATCAATGTTCCAACGAGGCTTGTTGGCAGCGTAAGGAGCGTTGTAGCGTTTCCGGTTCTGGCCCAGAGCACTGACCTTCTCAACCTCCTCGGGGGTGAGTTCTACCTCCTTGAAGTTGTCACGAATGCGCGAAGGCGTAATCGACTTGGGGATGACACTATGTCCGCCGACCTGAGACCAGGCGAGACTTGAAGACTGTTAGCTTTCACGGCACAATACCACAGAAAAGGCGGGTATAATCTTACATAACGTGTGCGGGGCTGACTTCCTGACCAGTGCGCTTTGCAACAGATTCGGCAACTTCCTTGACCTCGGGGCGGGTGATGAGCAGGGGAATATCGAGCATGTTGTTACCAAATGCCTAGAGATTGGGTTAGCGTTGAGTTTCTCTGCCATCAACCAAAAAGAAAAAAAAAAAGGGGGGGGGGGATAGATACGCACAGAGTAGGCAGTGATGTGAATTCCCTTCTGTTGGCAGTACTCAATCAGGTCATTGCTCTGGAGCACGGGGTGGCGCTCGATCTGGTTGGCGGCAGGGACAACACCAGTGCCTTTAATGAGAGCCTCGAGCTACGGGAGTGTATTAGCTAATGTATGGCGAGTTCTGGAGCAGGGAGGATACGAACATGCTCAATCTTGTGGTTGGAGACACCGACGGAACGGGCCTTGCTCTTGGGGAGCTGGGTCATAGCTGAGAGGAGTTAGCTATGTCTGATTTTCCCATTCGCACAAGATATCCACTTGCCCTTCCAGGTGTCCACAATAGAAACACCGTCGTCAATGATCACATCGCCACCCTCGACGGTGCTGTTGGCAACGAGTGGGAAGTACGAATCGCCCTTCTGGAATGCAACGGGCCAGTGAACAAGGTAAAGCTTGGTCTGTTAGCAATAGCTCACGGGAGTCACTGGATGCAATAATCATACGTCGAGGTAATCCAACTCCAGCTCAGCAAGACAAGCATCCAAAGAGGCCTCGACAACCTCCGGGCGGTGCTGGCTACATGCAGAGTCAATAACTTTGTACTGTAGCGCTGTAGTTCGAGATATCGTACCTGTTCCACAGCTTGGAGGTCTGTAGAATTCATGTCAGTTGCTGAAATTGTGTAACATCCCAACTATGGATTAGACTTACAATAAAGAGATCCTCGCGCTTCAGACCGGGAACATCTTTATAAGCACGCTTGATGCCCTCCGCGACCTCACGCTGGTTCTGGTAGCTGTGAACAGGTGATAAGTATATCGCAATTGTAATGGGTGGGATTTTGCAATTAAGGAGTTGGTGCTGCATACATAGTTGCCAAATCCTGAGAGGGAGTGGGGGGTTAGCGAACAGTTTGAAGAAATGATCGATGTACACATGTACATACCAGGTGGCGGTAACCAGCCTTGAGGGCCTCATAGACAGCCTCGCCGACCTGGCCAGGGGCAGACTGCCAAGTACCAAAGCCCAACTGGCTGAATGTGGGGTCAGTGGTGTCGTCTTTCAATCTTCTGCAGAATATACTCACGGAATCTGGTGGCCGGAGTTGAGAGTGACTTTCTTGCCGAGAGACATGATGTTTATCAGAGATTAAAGAATAATTGGAAGGGAAAGAGGAAAGAGGACAGAGGACAAAGGAAAGAGATGGTGGAAGATCCCCCAACTTTTAACTCCCTCTCTATTCTCCGGTGGGGAGGAGGGGGACCTGTCCATCCCACGCCCCTCTCGGAGTAGACCCCACCGAAGGTACACACAGGACATCAGTACATAGTAGAGTACTTTTAAGAAAGTCATTTAGATTCATTTATTTCTAATTCATAGCTTATGGGCGTATTCTATTGGTATATACACGATGTCCTACTACATACTACATCATCTATAATTATAACTAGGTACATAGTATGTATATATAAGGACCTTGGGAATCTACAACATCGAACCCGCTACACGCGGGGTAATTTATGATGTCATTCTGGATGTGAAATCATGATTGTATTCTTTTGCATACACATATAGACACATCGTTGCGCATAGAATCCCTCCCTCTGCAGGAGAGAGACCGGCTTCGTCGGTGCGATTGCTCCGTGTGCCGAGAATGGGACAATATTGGAGTGCGGTGTCACCATCACCATCACGGTCGTTTTATACTTTCTAACAGAACTTGCATCGAATCTCATCGAATCCCCAGTCTTCATTGTTCTTAGATGTGTCCACAAAAGCGAGATCGCCCCCGATAATTAAACTACTCTACTGGCCCATAAAAATCCTCAAAAGTTCCGGATAGTTAGGGGTACCCAATCCAGTCACTGGATCCCAACCCTCGGCCGCAGAGAAGCCATCGGTATTGCAACCTGCATTTGTGCCCTTGGTCACGTCAAAGAACGCCTCCGGGTGAGCGTACAGTACAGGGTTGACAAAGCCAACAGTGGACTTGCCAACGGCTAGTCGCTCCTCGTTGATGCGAGTGAGAATTCCAGCAAAGACAGGTGCAGAGGCCGATGTCCCACCAATTGACGTGGCCGTTCCTCTGTTATAAATGATGACTTTGTCGCCAATAGCAGAAACATCCGGATACGCACGTCCGATCCGGTTGTAGATACCGTTATTCTCACCGAAGCTGCTGTTGTCCACACTCTCATAATATGGGTATGAGGGCTTGGCCTTATCAAAGTAATCGGCAACAGCCTGGGCTTGATAATCAGGCGCCTTGTAAATGTTACTGAAACCGCCACCTGACGGGAACCTAGTCACAGCTTGCTCTTTATGATCCCCTGGAGAGGAACCCGTGGGGATCTCAGTAGCTCCCACCGCAGTCAGGTATGGACAGGAGGCAGGGAAGTCTGGGGCAAAGATTCTACCATTTGGGCCAAGACAGTTGCTGGGGGTCGGATCGCCGCCACGTCCAGCCACACCAGAATCACCCGACGCGACCACCACTGAAACTCCCATTGTACCCAGCTTCATAAACTCAGCACATTGTCGTCGCTGATAGGAAATGGGAAGGTCTGCTTCGGCGGAGCCATAGGAAATCGAGATGACCTTGGGTGGGTCGTACACGCCACATTCAAGGGAGCCCTTGTATCCTCCGGCTGCCGGATCAGGGTATGGAGGGTCCAAAGGCGAGATGGTACTGCAATACGAGCCATCAATGGCATCCAAGAACGTGTTGAGGAAGCCACGGAAGGTGTATTGATTCTCGTAATGCATATCATCGGTTTGGAAAAGGATAGAGTTCTGCGGCCAGATAATCGGGTAGGAGATTTGGAAGTCCAGATCAGATTCAGCCCCGGCATTGGAAATGTGTGCAGGAGCCTGACCACCATCAACTGACTTGAGAGTTGGGTGTGTGCCGTGTGGGATTTTCCTATAGGAAAGTCAGTTCGAACTCTAATCCCCTCGACGAAATAGGATTGAAGGTGACATACGAGTACAAATTGGAGAAGAACAAATCTAAATCTTCCTGGGCGTAAACATCCCCGATGCCTTCGAAGATTCCCAATTCATTTCCTTTTGTGGCAGAGTGGCCCTCGCTGATGTTATACAACTCTGAAGGCTTGTCAGCATATTCAGCGTGTGGGTATCTGTACTCGGATCACTTACGTTGAATGCATTGGGGCGTAATTGCTTGCGAACAAAAGGACGAAACCTCGCTCAACAGCTTCTCAAGTGGTAGGAGGATCGGCTCAAGGATAGGTGGAATCCCACCCATGGAGCGTTTCTGCTTATCGGTCGATCTCCGGACACCAGTCACCTCCCGCAGAGAGATTCCAGGAGTGATATAGTCGACGTGCTCACGTACAGAGTTCGGGAGGTGATATCTGTGGTCAAAGGTCAACGAAACTCTAGATCCAATCGAAATGACAGCCTTACTCGCGACAGGCCACGTGGGATCGGCCCGTTTCAGCATGTGAGTAGACATAGTACTTTGTGTGCAGCAAATTCTCGAGCTCCTCGGCATCGGCGTCAAACTGGATCCATTGCTTGTTGGTCGACTGCGTGATGCGGTCTTTTGCAATACCAGCCGCCTCCAGCCAAGAACGCACATCACTCACGCTCTTTTCATTCGGGGCAAACAGGTCGTGCACTTCATCGGTGGACAAATGCTGTCCGTAGCGGCTCGAGGATGGGTTAGATCTAAAATAGTCCACGTCAGTTTCAGACGGTGGGGGGTGCATGGCGTGGCGCAAATTCATACAAATCCATAAGTAGCTCATGGCCATAGTCTAGGTTAGACTGGGTCAACCCGATTCGCACAGGTAGTGACACATTTCCGTCGAGCTTCTTGCCTTCAATCCAAGATCTTGGAATGAAATCACGACGCTCGTGTACTTGATAAGTATGAGCCGTTGGCACTGCGATAGCACTGGCTGCCAGGGCACAAATCATTATGAAGGATTTCATGTTGATAATCTTTAGCAGGAGTTTGCCAATTCAGCTTCCTGTTTAGAAGTTGCGAATCAAGTCAAAAAGACCAAAGGCGGACAAGGTATACTTTATAAGTGTATCTCGTCTGGTAAGGTGGGCCTGTATGGGGCTTTCAGGGTCGATCACCATTAATTCAGTTGGACTGAGATCACCCAAGAGGAAAGACAGCCAGTCGATCAATGATGCTAAGACCCCGGGAAATCAAACAGGGTAAGAACAGAGCTTATCCTGCCTCTCATTAACTTTGCCTTAGCCTGTGAGTATCTCGCTAGGTGTTGAACATCGGGGTGAAGTTGCTCGGGGCCATTCATCTAACAAGATAAACCCCAATCGACCCCCCTCGGAAGGTTAAGGCAGGTCACACGGGGTCCATGTGAAGATCATTAACACGGAGAATATGACTCTTCCCTAATGGGGTTGCGTTCTTCGGCGACTTTTCAAAAAATGGCATCGTTACAACCCATCAAGTCAACGAAATTGAAGACATTTCGAAACATGTATCTTTGTCGTCCGTCGGAGTCCAGAGTCCATTGGTTCCGAACGTCCGAACGGGATCTTAGCAATTACAGTCCGAGATAACCAAGGGCTGTCTCGGAAGTACAGGCATAATCTCAGGTGAAAGTAAAAAGATCATCGGGGTTGTACCTCGGGAGAAAACTACCCCTGAGGGATTGACTCGCAACCAGGCGATGAAAATGCAACCATCGCATGATTCAACGCAGAAGGCTTAAGCCACTGGACGTCGAAGGCTATCTGGTGGAAGTGTGGAGAGTATTTCTTGAAAGAGATGCTTCTGTCGAATCATAATGACAAGGTTTCACGTTATCATTTGATGCCGAAATGAGGTCGACGATCCCGATGCACCCCTGGACACTTTCCGCATTTCAGGGTGCTGGATGAAGTTATACATTCTGAAATGTGGTGGAAACATGGATAGGGGAATTGAATTGGTTTGAGACCAAGCCCAAGCTTAAAGCTAAACTGTTGATGTTAAAGGATCATCTTTCCTTGAAATTCAGACAGCGGAATTATTGGGGATACTTGCTCACGTGGTCAAATGGTAAATGCCCGGTCTTATACGCTCTGCATACCTTTTATCAATTTACGATTAAAACGATTGGTTGCCATTCCGACGCCATGATTACTACGGGAAAGGATACTTGCATCGGGTCTTGCATCGCAACTGTCATCCACCCACTACGCAGGTGCCTAAACTCCGCATATGGGGGATGATCTCATGAGTGGTATTAAAGAATTGATACAGAAGACCACCCAAGGCTGCGTGGCTGCAACGTCGGTGGCAGAAACAGAGTTGCATGTGCCTTCTCCAGACATAAGTCATGCGAGCAAAAGATGATAGCTCTAAGGCTTTTCATGTGCGCGGAACTTGATTATATCGGATGGCATTGCCGTCGAATTCCAAGTGCCAATGATCAGCGGAGAACTGGATAACCCAATGTGAAAGAACATTTGGAGTCCTAGAAGCCCCAGAAATCAAAGCATTGCAAAGAACGTGGTTTCAAGGCCGGTTTGATGGACTGGTGGTCGAAAGGTCCTGGTGAAAATGGCGGCATTTCTGCTGCATCGATAAGGGGGCGTGATTGGAAAATTCTCAACCTAACGGTTCAGCCGCAGTCTATGATCCATGACGCTTACACGGGTCTGTTTCAACTGCCGTGCCTTAATCGCATTAAAAGACGGCTTCAAACGGGCGATGTGGTTTTTGAGAGCACAGTTTCCCCTCGATTTGGGATGGGCAACCACTCAGGATCCACACCATTTCCATAATAAATCCACCAGCTGCTGCCGATGCAAGGGCTTGGCGATATAATCGTCCATCCCCTTGGCCAGATACGTTTCTGCATCTCCCTTGAGGGCATTGCCCGTCAATGCGAGGATAGGCACATCGAGTTTCATCCGTCGAATGTGCTCTGTGGCGGTTATTCCGTCCATGACGGGCATGTTAATGTCCATCAGGATAACATTATAGGTCAGGGGCTTCTGCTTGACCATACGCACTGCTTCTGCTCCATCCCAGGCAGCATCGACGCGCTGGAAACCCAGGCTGCTGAGAAGTTTCAGCATAATAAGTTGGTTGACCTTGTTGTCTTCGACTAAAAGAATGTGTTTGTGTGGAGCGATCTTCTGGAGCGAGGCGGAATTATCCAACGCCTCGGGGGTACCCGGTTGCAACTTCGACTTCACTGGAGACACCGGCGAAGTGAGGCGAGCCATCTTAGCTGTCATCCAGAACACACTGCCAGGACCGTCGGGGTTGGCATGGAATCCAACCGCTCCGTCCATCAATTCAGCCAGGCTCTTGCATATCGACAGACCAAGGCCAGTACCCTGGTATCTTTTTATGGCCGTGTCCGCGAATCGCGTGAAAGGGGTGAAGAGGGTGCTTGTGGCATCTTCAGGTACGCCGATACCAGTGTCCACTACCTGCGTGGAGATCACATACATATCAGGGTCCTTTTCGTCGATGGTATAAGCGGCATGAACTCGAACATGACCCCTCTCGGTAAACTTGACCGCGTTGGTGACCATATTTTGCAGAACTTGGCGGAATCGCAGCGGGTCACCTTTGAGGTTTGGAGGAAATCCTTCGCTAACAGTGCCCATGATTTGGACACCCGGCTTGAGCGCCGACTGACAATTCCGAACCACAGCAGAAATCACGTTGGGGATGCTGACAACGTCTGGGTTCAAGGGGAAGGTTCCCGACGATAGCTTAGAATAATCTAGCACATCGTTAACGACTTGCAGCAGGATCGAAGTCGAGTCTTCAAGGATGCACCCGAATTCCCGCTGGTCATCGGTCAACTCGGTCCTCAGTAGCATTGTCAAAGCCAAGAGCATTCCGTTCATCGGGGTGCGTAATTCGTGGGACATGTTGGCCAAAAAGTCGGACTTCAGCTTAGCAGATTCTTCGAAGGCGTCAATCAAACGGGCCTCAGTCGCTCGACGTTCGGTCATGTCGCGGGTGACTTTCACAAATCCGACATGGCTGCCATTCTGATAAATGGCGGTGATCATGACATTGGCCCAAAACCGGGTGCCATCCTTGCGGTAACGCCAGCCCTCATCCTCAACTTTTCCTTCTTGTAAACAGACCTCCAACTCGCGGGCGGGCTTTTTCATTTCGCAGTCATCGCGACCGTAAAAGACGGAGAAATGCTGACCGATGATCTCGGATGATGTGTACCCTTTCAAAATAGCAGCGCCCGAATTCCACGTCTCAATATAGCCGCGCGTATCCAGCATAAAAATGGCATAATCCCTCACCGTGTTGACCAGGATTTTGTAGGTTTCGTTGAGATAGGTTTGTTCGCTCATGGAACTCGACCTGTTCCGTTGGCGTTTGGTCCGCTGGGCTTCGAGGAGTACGTAGATCAGGGCGTCATCCTCAAAGATGGGCGTCACGCTAAGTGAAAAGAAGGCGTCGATTTGTGCCACGTGAACACGCTTGATGACCTGCACTTCGCGAGTTGATATGGCAGTACCGAGGGCACCACTCAGGGAGGCGATATCGGGAGCCGGGAGGATGGAGGGGGGCAGATCATAGACATTCGTTGCCAACAGTTGGTCTCGTGAGCGCTTGAAGATTTCCACATGACTGTTGGACACTTCGATGATTCGTAGGGCGCCGTCTAATACGAGAGTGGGTTTACTGGAGAGGGTACGGATGTTAATGGAATAATTTTGGAGGGGGGGGTGGATATCCTTCTCAGGATTCCAGGGGGTTCTCACGGTGTAAATCGATAGATGCGACTTAAAGATCCGGTCACAATGGGCTGTTCAAGGGCTTTGTTCTCAAGATTCACGTCACTCTCGGCCGGAGGAGTGATCACCATATCGACATTGTTTATAGGACAGTCGATTCTCAGGTGGAGCATCTGATCCACAGGCATATTGCTAACAGCCTGGGAGGAAGTGAGGATGTCATTCAAGGAAGATTTTTCACAATTTTGAATGAGATCTAGGGATATATGGGGGGTAAGGATGAAATGAGAACTTTGAAACCGGGTGGAATTTGGAATCCCAAAAAGAAAAAAAAAAAAAAAAAAAAAGCTGAAGAGAGAGAGTTGAGCCGAGAGGAAGATGAGAGGAAGATGAGAGGAAGATGAGTGGAAGATGAGTGGACGGGGGAACGGGCTTTTCATTCCAGGCCAAAAGGTGGATAACAGAAGAAAAACAAGATAGATTAAAAATATTTGAAACTATTGAAATTATTGAAACAATTTAAATATATTCTGAGAAACGTCAAGATAGTTAATACATATATGTATCTTTTCTAGTTTGTAGTTGAGCCTAGGGTTAAACCTCATAGTTATTGTACACTCCCCTTAGTATACTCTCCCCTTAGTTACATACTATGTACAACATATCCGCATGTCCGCATATACGCACATCCCTACGTAATTCTCTGTTTCCAAAAATACAATGAGGGGCAACCTTGGAACGGCGATAACTCGGATATATTGCGTACTTTAGTTCTCGGGATGGAGTACTCGACCTCAGTACGACTACGTACATATACCAGATATGTACGGAGTGCTCCGTACCGAGGATGATAAAAGAAGACCTTTCTAGATCACATTTTCACGCTCAGCCCTCTCCACCATCTTGACCAACGCATCGGCAATCCCATATGAAAAGGCATACCCACCGCCCCCAAATCCATAGGCTGACAACACCACCCGGTTGCCCTTTCGCTCCGACTCGAGACGGAACCCTCCTTTTCGGGAGGGTCGGATCCCAATAATGTAACTCACCTTATCCGCAGCTGGCTGTTCGGGAACAATTTCAGGAGCTAACCGATGCGCGCGTGCAATCTCATCCCTTGCGATATCCATATCGACTTCAGGTGACCTGGAGAGGTTAGCTTTAAGAGAGTTCTCCAGAGTTTCGGCATTTTCATACAGGTTGCCTTGTTGTTTCACTCCACCGAGGACCACCCCGTTCGACAGAGGTCGAGGGATGACATAAGTATATTCCTTGCCATTTCGAAAGTGGAGTGTGTGGCATTGATCAGTGGCCAGAAACAAATTCTGCCCTCGCTCCGGGAAACAGTTATCATCTTGCACATCCGTCAGGGTTTTACTGCCCCAACCGCTTGCATTGATGAAAACCCGTGATTCGGGGAACATCTCATACAGCTCCTGAAGAGACTCGACACGTTGGCGGATAAAACGACCCCCGAGAGACTCAACCTGTTTCTTAAGATAAGGCATATGTCTCGTGGGATCTGTGACAAGCGTTTCGTAGGCCCAGGCACAGTTGAAATTGGGAGGGTATTCACCGGGACTCATCTCCCGGAACTAAACAATTCGGATAATGTCAATATCAATCAAGCGGGAACCACATGGAGGACAAGGTACCTTGGCGACCACCGTCTTACCCCATATCGCGGAGTCAGGGGCAGGTTTCTGTTCGAGGTATTCTCGTGCGTTGACAATGCTCACCCCTGCCTCGGGGCCATCTTGTGCCATCTTGAGTAGGATGCGATGCGTGACAGCTTGAAGGTATCGTTGATCGGGAGTAATACCTCCCGCGGCATGCCACGCCGCTCCTGCCCAAGCCGATGCATAGTAAATATTCTGGTCTCCTGGTAGATATTCGGCCACCAATATCACGGGGAATCCATTCAGCAGTAATTGCCGGGCTGTCGCACAGCCAATGATCCCCGCACCGAGGATTACAATGGGTCTTTGAGGAAAAGGCACCTCATCGGTATCAAGATGGTCGCATTCACCCATTGGGAGGTGTGTACAAGGTTCAGATGATGAATGAGACCACAGAGTTTCCCGAGGTCCTACGTAAGTTCCCGGTAGAACTGGACCAGCCTTTGAGACAAATTCAAAGGCAATCGAATCCAGGGTTTAAGGGTGGCTTCGAGTAAATAGTAAATATGTGTATCTTCAAATCGCCCAAAAACAAAGGGAAAAGGGGGGGATCAACCCTCAACCATTTAGGGGTTCGAACTTTTAAGCCTTCAACGTGGCGTTGCTACTTTGTTACTTTGTATGTCTAAATTTTAATCGATTAATTGAATTAATTGAATTAATCTGATTATTTCACACAAATTCGAAGCTATATCTTACTTCGGCAATAATAAAGTGGGTCTATAACGGCCTCTTCCGACGTCGCATCCTCCCGTCAGTCACTTTTTCCCCTTCCTATATATCCATTTTACCTATACTATCCAATCCCATCCAATAGAACAGAATCCGGGGAGGAAGTGATGTGATAGATGCCCCGATACCCATTCTCTATTGGTTATTTTGTTAACTCACCCGTGGACATCCCTGTATGGAGTACTCCGCATCTGGAGACACTTCATGCAGGCATCGGTACCTAGTCGGTCTAATATTTCGGCCCAACCCGACTCAACACTAAACTGGGGCTTGGTGTGCTTTCCCCCTTGCTCTAGGGGAAGTCTAGGGGCTCCTGCGGAGGACCCGGGTTCATGATGGAGAGGGCTGAAAAGAGTCAGGTGGGTGCCCGTTTCGAGATTGACTCCTCCCCCACATATTTGGTTTAATTAATTGTTTCATATCTCAGAACGCTCCTTCCGATCAAGATGGAATTGCCATTCTTCACGATCGGGATGCCGAGAAGATCTTACCCTATGAAGCCGATGATTCGCCTTTCCCGGAGGTGCGGGCTGTCATCCGGCCAGTCAATGACTTGACGCTGCCTGTCAGCACGGTCCGCATGTGGACTATTGGTATATTGTTTACTATCGTACGTCTTATCTTTTATGCGACCGAACTAGCGGCAAGATAATACTAACCAGCACAGGTCGGTAGTGGACTGAACCAATTCTTCAGCTTACGACAGCCCAGTGTAACTATCAGTGCTCTAGTGGCGCAATTGCTGGCTTTTCCTCTGGGATGCGCCTGGGCGAGATGGATCCCCCTCGGAGTGATGAATCCTGACCGGCATTTCAATATCAAGGAGCATGCCTTGATCACAATCATGGCGAACGTCTCGATTGGCTCTGCTGCTGCCACTCAAGTTATTGAAGCGCTTGTCAAGTTCTATAACATGCCATCGCAGGGTGGGTTTGAAGTTTTATTGTGCATTACCACGCAACTGTTTGGCTTTGGCTTGGCCGGCATGGCCTCGCGCTGGCTAGTTGGTCCGGCTTCGATGCTTTGGCCACAGGTGTTGTCAAATGCAGCACTTTTGACCACCCTCCACTCCCATTCCAATCCTATCGCAGATGGCTGGCGAATCACACGTCTTCGCTTCTTTCTTTATGTTTTCATCGGTGGCGCCATCTGGTACTTCGTCCCGGGATATCTCTTTACAGGTCTCAGCACCTTCGCCTTCATCTGCTGGATCGTGCCATCCGATGTGGTGGTGAATCAGCTCTTTGGACAAACCACCGGACTAGGGATGTCGGTCTTGACCTTCGACTGGGCCCAGGTGGTCTATGCCAATCAGAGTCCCCTGCTTGTTCCCTTCTGGGCTGGGCTTAATGTGATGGGATCATTTGCGCTCTTTTTCTGGCTCGTGTGCCCCCTCGTTTACTACACCAACACCTGGTATTCCGCACACCTGCCGCTGCTCAATTCCAACACCTTCGACAACACTGGAATTTCTTACAACACCAGTCGTATCATGGGCCCCGGCGGGGGTATCGACCAAACTGCTTATCGAAACTACTCGCCCATGTTTTTACCGGCTGGCTATGCAATCACATTCGGTGTTGCCTTTGCTAACTTAACTGGCATCTTCTTCCACGTCGCGTTGTATCATGGCAAAGACTTGTGGCAGCAATGGAAGGGCACCAGCAAACAAGACGTCCATAGTCGACTGATGTCTTCATATCGAGCCGTGCCCTGGTGGTGGTTTGCTGCAGTCACTGTCCTGATGTTTGCATTAAGTATTGTGACCAACGAGGTGTGGCATACGGGCCTACCGGCATGGGGTGTGCTTGTGGCATTCGTGTTACCAGTGGTCTACTTTATCCCTGTAGGAGTCATCAAAGCTCTCACAAATATCAGCAGTAACCAACTGAACCTGCTCACGGAATTTATTGGCGGATACGCTTTCCTTGGGCAGCCAGTGGCCAACATGGCTTTCAAATTCTATGGCTATGTCGCTGTTCAGCAAGGACTCGAGTGAGTTATATACTGTTCCAAAACAAAATTGACATGGATTAACACCACATCAGATTTGTCGCCGATATGAAGTTGGCTCATTATATGCACATTGCCCCACGGCTTCTGTTTGTAGCCCAAGGCCTGGCCACACTCATCGGAGCTATCGTTCAATGTGGTGTGACAGTGTTCATGATCACCAGAATTGAGGGCGTGTGTACCCCCGAGGCCGAGGGGAATTTTATCTGCCCTCATGGAAAGGTCACATACTCTTCATCTCTCATTTGGGGTGAGTTCCATTTTATTGTCGATGTTCTGCAATCATATAGCTAACCAACCTTCCAGGTGCTGTTGGTCCCGGTCGATTATTTTCTTCCGGGGAGATATATAGCAATCTGCTTTGGTTTTTCCTGGTCGGACCCGCCGTGGTAGTCATTACTTATCTTCTAGGTCGTCGTTGGAAATCTGCCAATTATGTCTCCTGGCCCGTCGCTTTCGGTGCAATGAGCCAAGTCCCACCTGCTACAGGTATCAGCTTCTCCTCGTGGTGGATAGTTAACTTGATATTCAATGGCGTACTTCGTCGCCGCAAGCCCGCGTGGTGGTCGAAATATAGTATGTTCATCGTTTCTCCTTCATTGTTGCTTCTTTTGCTGATCGTCCGCAGATTATGTGTTATCCGCCGCTCTAGATTGCGGTGTTGCAGTCGCGACGGTAATCATCTTCTTTTGTATAACTCTCCCAGCCGGTTCATTGAGCTGGTGGGGAAATACTGTGTCGAAAACCACAGCCGACGGCAAAGGCACGCCTTACATGGGCTTACCAGCGCGTGGATACTTTGGCCCTCCGAAAGGATCTTGGGAGTGATCAGGAACGCTTAATCGTGCACGTTTCCTCTTATTTATAATATACGATAGGGTGGGCATACAGGGGTTGAAAATGGTCTTTTGGATACCTCTGCGAACTGGGCTACCGGGGGGGGGGGGGGGGGGGGGTTGGCGTTTATTCTCATGTATCGTTTCTCATTCCTCATAAACTAAAACTGACCATCAAACTTTGACCGACCGACCGCTCACATAGACTTTGAAAATATTCCGATCGTCCCCAGTCATCAAAAACTTCTCAAATATCACCTGGATGGTATCTTCACCTTCGACTGGGCTCATCACTCCCGGTTGGTCAAGATCGGTGGTATGAACTTCCAGCGCATCGAACTCTTTGCCAACTGCAAAGTTACCGACTCGGTCATCGAGACCACACACTTGCGCGCCACCCATAGTAGCGAGAAAGAAGCCCTCGCGCAAGGAAAGCGCAGGGTCCCGTCCTTGTGTCAACATCTGCTGCGCATTCGACACAATGAAGGCCTGTTTCATGGCATCCAGTATGGATGACGAGTAGCCACCGCCACTATCAGTGCCCAGGCCCACCTTGATACCGCGGCGGAGATACTCTCGTACAGGTGCTACCATAAAATCTTGCATAGTGGTGTTGGCGATTGGGCAGTGGGCAACCCCACAGCCAAGCTCTTGGATGCGACGCATCTCTCCTTCTTGTAGAAAGATACAGTGGGCAAGAATGGATCGATCATTCAATAGACCATATCGCTGATAGAGGTCAGCTTCCGTGTCAAACTCTGGAAAGAGCTGACGCGTGAACTCGATCTCCTGCTTTGCTTCATTGAAATGTGTTTGTATTGGAAGATCGGGATGTTCACGAGCGATGGCACCAATCCCATCCAGGAGTTCCGGCTCACAAGATATTGCAAAGCGTGGCGTCAGTATTGGTTTCACCAGATGGTATTCCGGATCAAATTTCTGAACATGGTGGATGAGCTCACGCGTTTCGTACAGTGAGTCGGACACCGACGGATCCCGATACCAGTCCGGGGCATTCCGGTTCATGTTACACTTGCCCACGAGAGCGCGCTGTCCCTTTTCGAAGCAGACATCAGCCAAAATTCGAGTTGCCTGTCCATGATGTGAGCCGTAATATGATGCGGTGGTAATGCCCTGTTGCAAGAATCCCGTCACGCAAGAGGCATACATGCGTTTGGCATATTCCGGATCTTCAAATTTGGCCTCATGGGCAAAGGTGACTTTATTCAACCAGTCAAGCAAGGAAATCCCTCTTCCGACACCACGCTGTGCCCACTGAGGTGCATGGTTGTGGGTATCAACAAAGCCGGGGCACAGGAATTCCCCACGCTTGAGATATTTCACTGGGAAGACGTCGGGTACATGGCCATTTTCTGAGACAATGGAGTTGATCTGATTTAGTTCCACATTTTCTTGTAATGCCTGGATCTTGCCATCTGTTCCCACAATCACAATGCAATTCTCTAGGATCTCGAGCTCATCCAAACTGCGGGAATGAATTACCGTGCCGTGAAAAGCGAGGGGGAGCCCGGAGGTCGGGCTGGCGTTCTTGTCGAGATCTTCCATAATACACAAGAAGAACGATCACCTATAACTATTCTGAAATGATGGCTGGAGTCCCGGACAATGTAGAAAAGAGATAGAGATGGAAGAGCGCTAGAGGTGAGGGGGAGGGCATTAATAATCGACATATGCTGCCCAGCTACTCAGCAGGTGGAAGCCTGAACGTCAAGAAACAACCCGTGATTGCGACGCTCCTTATTGTTCTAGCAGAAATCCAAGAATAAGCCTGCTGTGCTTCGAATCTAAATAGTATATTTCTCTCGATTAAGTGGGAATCTTGATTGTTGGTATCGATTCGACTTGTCTGTCTTGAATTTTGACAAACTCGTAAGGGATTAACATGAAAATAAAAAGCTTGGCCCGATGGAAAACTCCGTCTACCTCCGATAGAGTACGGTCTAAATACAGAGAAAGAGATTCGTTCAAAGGGTATAGTATGATGCCATCTCCTCTTGGAACCAATTGTAGGAGTAGAAGAGTTGTTCCGCCATCTGTGGATCGATCATAGGGACAGTCCCGCTGCCATCTACGAGTAGCACATCGTCGAGAACTGGAGCGAGTGGGACTGGAGGTGGAGGGGGTGCGGCCAAAGACATGGGATGAGGTGGGAGGAGTGCAGGTGGAGGCGGTGGTTGTAGTTGCGGTTGGTGCTGTGGGTGATGGTGATGTTGCTGCTGTTCTAATTGCTGCTGCTGATATGCCATTTGGCTGAAGATCACTGTGCTCTGGTGCCGGAATGTCTCTGCCAACCGGTCCACCCCAGGCCGACGCTTGCCAAATTCTTCCAAGAGTACGACAACCGCCTGAATACCACGTCGCATCGTCTGTTCTTCGGGATGCCAAGGGGAAGGCTGAGACTCGCGTAATGAGCGCGCGTTCTGCTCAAGGCACCACAGAATAGTGATACCAGCAAAATAAACTTGACTCAGTGTTAACCAGATCCATTTCAGCTTGCCGACTGAATAGCTGTCCCAATATGATCGAATGACTTGGATACTAGATTCGCCACAGCTGATGATGCTGGTTATGTCGGGTGTCGGATTGCGGGGGCTGGGGCGGTACATCAAGAGAAGGGTCGTGTAATAGAG
Organism: Penicillium solitum; assembly: GCF_028829755.1. Classification (NCBI taxonomy): domain Eukaryota; kingdom Fungi; phylum Ascomycota; class Eurotiomycetes; order Eurotiales; family Aspergillaceae; genus Penicillium; species Penicillium solitum. Next base: position 66,776 of record NW_027072128.1, read on the forward strand.
ATAATCGTAATAAGATGTAGAATAGAGAAGTGCGGATGGATATACGGGAGCCGTCATGCGCCAGTCATCAACCTCATGCCGGAACCGACTGAGCGTGGCGGTAGCTTCTTGGGGTGACAGTCGTGGTAGGCTGCTATATACTACAGGCGAAACAGTCAGAAAAGAAAAAGCAGACGGGATTCCAAGACTTCACTTACAGTATTGATAGATGCGCGAGAATATCCGCCGCAGACGTGTCACCTGCAAGGGTATCGTCATCGCGCTGGCGCCAGGTGCTTCGGTTTCGTCGTCGTTGAGTTCTCGCAGAAGACCCACGCTAATGTCATCGTCGGCAATTCCTAATGGCCGACCCAAGGTGCTAGCGATGAGGCGATCCAGGTTGTAAAGACTCCAAAAAGCGCGCTTGGCCATTTCCTCCTCGGCAATGCTAGGATACGACCGCGCTTTGTGCAAACCCATACTAATCGACAACCTCATCGTCGCACCCAACACATGCCAGATGCTGGGGCCAGCAGTCGCAAACATGGTATACAAGGCCAATCCCAGCAGTGCCCGCACAGCCGGCAAGTCTTCATTTTGCAATGCCAGTGGGAGGGTTTCCTGGCTGGCATGGTAAAATTCAGCGGCTTGGCTCGGGTCCGCAGACCCAATCAGAAGCGAAATGGCAATGACGATATGATAAGTATGATGCGTTTCCGGTGACGGAACACCACCAGTATAGATATGGCGCAGATTGGCCATGAACCCCGGACGAGACAAGAAGGGGTATTGGTATCCCATGCTGTCGAAATATTGTCCAGATAGCCTTTCCGCTTCCTCCAGCGACGACAAGTGCATGACTCGCGGCGCGGAGGAAGGCCGTGCGACCGACGGTCGGCGATGCTCCAGCTGATCGCGAAAGATCTCGCCGATGTTAGGCAGTTCGGTGCCCACTCCGGTCGATGCCTCCGAGGGTCCTGCAGTCACAGAAGAACCACCACTGCCGGCAGGGCTCGGCATTGAGGTAGGACGATTACCCCCGGTCGCAATCATAGCGGGCACCTGATACCACCAATCCGGATCTCCCTCGCCATCGACTGGTGTTCCCGTCGGTAATTCCGCCACAGAGAGGCCCGACTTGCGGCGGACAACCTCCTCTAGCCATTGTACTCGTTTCTGCAAATTCTCTAGTTGATCTCGGGGAACTGAGGCGCTAGCGACTTGGGGACCGGGCGGGGGTATGGTGCATCGGACTCCGGCGCGGGTGCAGGCGGAACAATTGGGGTAGCGAAAGTCGCATTTCTTCTTCCTTTTGCGACAAAAGTCACAGGCAGTCGATACTCGTTTGCTGCGAGCATGATGCGAGACATCTATAGACTCATGAACAGAGGGTGGTTGAGGCCAAGTTGGGGTATAAGTATTAATCGAATCCAAGCGGAACTTTCCCAGCTGATCGCGGAAATCCTTATTTCCAGATGTGCTCATGGTCGGGGGTCACTTAAGCTATCCATTTCCCACATCCACCAATTGTCATTGAAGTAAGCACACGTTCATCGTACTGTACTTTGTATTGTTGAAGAAGGGAAGATATGAAAAGTGGGGAGAAGAGCTTAGCCCCCCGGTACGGAGTACTTTCGCTTACATAGGCGAAGCGCCGATGACCGAAAGAGTTATCATTCTGCGAGATTAGTTGTACTTTGGATGTTTTGTTTTATTTTTTCTAGGTATATTAATTTGATTATTCTATATCATCCCCGTATTGATACATATATCGGTGATTATATCTTGATATTCCTGTTTCATCGGGCTTATCTTGGGGATTTCAGGGTTACTTTGCATTTCCTCGGCAGTTGAATACATCTATCTACAACATACTATGAGGTCTATGATCATATTGAAGTTGAATTATTAAATTACCCATCTCATCAATCTGAAACCTTACAGATGTATGTAGAGTCTATTCATCTTACCAGATCCCTCTAAACCGCGGTATCTCCCCAGGATGCTATATACCAACTAAAGTGCAACGTTGAAAGATTAAAAAAACATACAGGAACTGATCTACAAGAATCGATCTACATTGTACATGCCTGAAGTAGGATAAGAGAAATGGACCCTCATGTTTCCATTATACAACCTTATACTGCATGATATCCTCGTATTATTGTATGGTCCCCGAGGTTGCAATTACATGAGGCTTCATTGCCTGGAAAACACATAAATAGGCCCTCAGTCCCCCTTCCAAACTCTTGATCACTGATTCAGACTGAATACACTCTCCACTTACTCTTCCAATCTTACTCTCACTCTCACCATGAAGATTAATGCCCTCCCCCTCCTATTCGCCACTGCTGCCAGCGCCAGTGTCCAGGGCTTCGACATCTCCGGCTATCAACCCAATGTGGACTTTGCCGGTGCTTATGCAGCTGGTGCCCGCTTTGTTATGATCAAGGTGGGCTTTGACTTTCCTGAAGTTACTACGAATCCCTTCTCCGCCATAATACTAACTATATCAGGCGACTGAGGGTACCAACTTCATCTCCAGCTCTTTCTCGAGCCAATACACGGGTGCCAGTAGCGCCGGTCTGATCCGTGGCGGATATCACTTTGCCCAACCCGGCAGCAGCAGTGGTGCTGCACAAGCCACTTACTTCCTCGCCCACGGTGGCGGTTGGTCCGATGATGGCCTGACCCTGCCCGGCATGCTAGACATTGAATACAACCCGTCCGGCGCAACCTGCTATGGGCTCAGCCAATCATCCATGGTTGCCTGGATCAAGGACTTTGGAGAGACCTACAAGAAGACTGCTGGCCGGTACCCTATGATCTATACAACCGCCGATTGGTGGAACACTTGCACTGGCGGCAGCACGGCATTCAGTCAGGACTACCCGTTAGCTCTGGCTCGATACAGCACTTCGGTCGGCACTATCCCCGGTGGCTGGCCTTCCCAGAGCTTCTGGCAGAACTCGGATGCGTATAGCTTCGGAGGTGATTCGGATATTTGGAATGGCAGTGAAGCCTCTCTGAAGACATTTGCCAAGACCGCTGCTTAAAGCAATTGGTCTGACAGTCCCCCACAAGATGGACATGTATCTATTGGATTATGATTTGTTTTATGCAGATACTTGTGCAGATCGCCTGGTTTTACCTTTTTGGCGGCACTGGAATTGACTGTCCGTATATACCAGACAGACCCTCCTACAGTAGTTGACGGCAAGTTCATATGCCCTATAAACCCTTGTCGCTATCAAATCGGCATCAAACTATCCATTGCCATGCAATTTTTCCAAGGTTGTAATAATGACTCATTCTTATTCATCGTGACAGATTGTTTGCATGTGACTAGGATCTATATCCATCGTGTATTTGAACCATCCCATGTCGAGACAATTTACTACTCATGGAGGCAAAAATCAAGCAGTAATGACTTATCTTATTTCCCACTCAGATGGCTTTCTTGTGAAAGATCTCTCTGTCATATATCTTCACCGACAGCCCTCTTGGGCTTTCTTGATGTCCTTGCATGGTGTCGGAGGGAAGAACCGACAATACCGATTGTCAACTCATACTCCGGTGATATAACTTTGAAAAGGGCTCAGTCGGGATTCATGTCAGATGCCAGAAGGTTGATCAGAGAAGGAATTAAGAAGGTAAGTTGGGTAGCTTTCATAACAAAACACTGCGTCTAATGTAGAAACTTCAGTTCAATGGCCATTTCGCATTATAACGACTCTTGGCTCTCGGGTAATCCTCCCAGCGTCTTATAATGAGTGGTTAAAATATTTTCTGGATTTAGATCATCAGGCGCTTGTCCACGATGTATGTTGCAGCCCCCTCTACTAACGAGAGATGGGAACTGACACACGATTTCATACAGCAATATTTTGCGGCATACCCCGGGATGGAAGGACAGAGAGTTGTCATTGATCCTAGGAAGATTATGATTAATGTCACCAAAACGAAATTTAACAATCAGAACGGTCGTATGTGACAGCTTCAGGGCCCATGATTTATATTGGAGTCTCACTAACATGGTCTTCCATCACAGAGTGTGCGCTGTTTCATGAACATATTACGGAGTCTCTAGAAGAGATTTGGATGGACCGCGACGGTAATTTTGCTCTATATATTACCAAAGTGCTTGATTGACTTATTCTTCAGATTGGCACACCGTTGGTTGGTCTCAACATGCAGTCCGCTTCATCGGGCGAATGTCAGCATCTGTCGTTGTCGGACCTGAATTAGCTCCTGAATTCTAACTTCTACAATGAATACCTTTATGGGGATTCGATCCCTCCGCGCTTGGCCCGCCTTTCTTCGTCCATTGGTTCATTGGTTTTTGGCAGAACTCAGAAAGGGCCATCAGCAACTTCGCCTTGCTCGTCTAATGTTGCAGCCAATCTTCGACCGCAGGCGGTATAGGCAATCTCACTCTACTAAATCTGATAAGGTAGAAAATTTCGAGGATACTATACAGTGGCTTGAGGAAATCTCTGCTGAACGCCCCTGTGATGCCGCTGCAGTGCAAATTGCGTTCGCGATAAGCGCAATGCACACAACTTCTGAGCTACTCAAGCAGGCCCTACTGGATATCTGTATGCATCCATATATAATTCCGGTTCTACGGGATGAAGCACAGAAAGCTGTTGAGGAGAGCGGATGGACAACTGCGGGTGTTTTCAAGATGCAGCTGTTGGACAGCGCAGTAAAGGAAACACAACGGCTCAAGCCGGGATCTTTAGGTATGTGTCTATAATGTACTTCTGCCAGCTCATCAGTACTCTCATGTCACAGTACTAAATGCACGCTCTCACGGTAAATCTTGAGCGAAAGGCCCTGCGAGATGTTATCCTCCCCAATGGCTTGACTATCCCCCGCGGAACAAATATTGCCGTTGATTCATCCATGATGTGGGATCCAGCGATTTACCCCGATCCATTCTCTTACGATGCTTACCGTTTCCTTCGTCTTCGTAAATCGGGTAATACTGCGGCAGCACTCGCATCCACGAGCCCGGAACATACTGCATTTGGAATTGGCAAGCCAATTTTACCCTGGGAGATTCTCTGCTAGCAATGAAGTCAAGATTGCTCTGGCTAAGATTCTTTTGACTTACGATGTCAGGATTCCTGAAGGGACGACACCCAAGATTGTGGAGATGGGATTTGAAATGCTGAGTGATCCAGATGCGAAGTTGGAGGTTAGAAAGCGAAATGATTTATAGAAATGATATTATAGTAAGAAGTAGTATGTACACTACATCAATCAATTAATTATTTCCAACTCCATTAAAATCGAAGAGAGCTGATACTTATGTACATAGTGCATAACTACACATGTAGTTAGTGGGGGAAACCCCGGGGTACCGATGAGGATTAGTGTCTCTTGACTCACTCCTACATCCTCTTCCGTCATAAGGCTCTGGATATTCTCTGCTCTCCTTCACTTCCGATTTGTGCTTTTTTATCTATGAAAAGAATCATGGATCTCATCAAATATGCCGCCGAGGCCGATGGACCAGGACTTGCCAAAGTCAACGTCCAAAGCTTCCAAGGCCGCCGTCTCCTCGAGGAGCTTTTCCCAGAAGCCAGCCTGACCAGAATGCAGGAATACAAAATAGTTGTGGGCATGAAACATCTTGCCAACCCCAATATGCATGTTCTCAAGATCCATGATCCAGTCAGTGGGGAGCTGGCGACCTACAGCCGCTGGCAGTTTCCCACATCATTTGGTCCGAGTCTGGTTACTCTAAGTGAAAAGGCAGCCTGGTTGGCCAAGGACCCTATTCCACATGCACCCAAACCAATGAATGAGGAAGTTTTCAATGCCTTCAAAAAACTCCTAGAAGATGGTCGCAAGCGATACACCACCGATAACGATATTAGTAAGTGGCCCCCACATCCATTCCACATCCATTCCCAGCAAGGGGATTTTGCTCAAATGGATCATCAGTCCTCGATCTACTAGCAACCCTACCGGAATATCAAGGGCGAGGTTTTGGCTCTGCTGTCTTGAAATGGGGCATGAACAGGGCAGATGCCTCCCAGTCACGCATCTTCCTCGAGGGTACGCCCGAAGGTGTCCCCATCTATCTCAAACACGGATGGAAGATACTAGAGGAGGTGGTTATGGATTATACACCATATGGTAGTGTTGGGCAAGAGTCTTTTTTCCTGATGATGAGAGATCCAGTTTCACAATAAGGGATTCAAGGTTCATTATGAATCTACATGTACTTTGGAGAGATGAATGAATACCGTTAAGGCAGATTTACCGAGGATAGGCTTGAAGTACGAACATATTACTTCAGTGCATTTCAGTGCATTATGCACAATTCCTTGTCGAGCTGTTTGATGATATTACACACATGGATATGTTTATAACTAACTATATACTACATAACTAGTGGTCCGTGGATAAATGAACTGCCGGGCACGTCATTTCCCCCGGAATTTCTCACTTCCCCGCTGTTTCCCCTCGGCTCTCTGTCTGTCATACCTACATGTGTACACTTATATAACCTTGGAACTATAGGTATTCATCTTTGACAATGGCTCAGCTCAAATTTGCTATTCTTGACGATTACCAGGGCATTGCACCTCCCTATTTCAATCACCTCGACTCGCGAGTTGACATTTCCAGTTTCCCCGAAACCCTCGACCCTCGTGATCCTACACAACACGATGCTCTTATCCAACGACTCCTTCCCTTCGATATCATCTTGGCGATGCGCGAGCGAACTCCTTTTGCAGCCAAAACAATTGCAGCGCTGCCAAATTTGAAACTTCTTTTGACCACGGGTACCCGCAACCTGGCCCTAGATCTCGAGGCATTTAAACGTTCCAATGTGGCCGTTGCAGGCACCGAGGGCCGCCCACCCGGTGTGAATTCGACAGTTCAGCATACATGGGCTTTGGTCTTGGGACTTGCTCGAAATATAGCACGCGACGATGCAGCTGTCAAACGCGGCGCATGGCAAGGTTCCCTTGGGATCAACTTGTCTGGGAAAACACTGGGGCTGCTTGGCTTGGGAAAACTCGGGTCACAAGTAGGAAATATTGGCGCTCTGGCTTTTGGGATGAAAGTTCTCGCATGGTCCACAAATTTGACACAGGAAAAGGCCGACGAGCAAGCGCATGCTCAGGGTCTGCCAGCGGGGACATTTGCCGTGGCTGCGTCCAAAGAGGAATTTTTCGCACATGCCGACATCGTCAGTGTACACAGTGTGCTATCGGATCGAAGCCGTGGAATCATTGGTGCGGCTGAAATAGCCAATATGCGATCATCTGCATTTATCATCAATACTTCACGTGGGCCCTTGATTGAGGAGCGGGCCCTCCTCGAGGCCTTGAATATGGGCCGCATTCGTGGCGCCGCGTTAGATGTCTTTGACCCGGAGCCATTACCTCTTGATAGCCCATGGCGTACTACTCCTTGGGGACACGATGGACGCAGTGAAGTTCTACTTTCGCCCCACATGGGATATGGAGAAGAGGAGCTATTGCGGGGGTGGTATCGCGAAACGGCCGAGAATTTGGAGCGCTGGTTAAATGGACAGGAGCTACTACGTAAACTGAACTGATGGACAGTAGACAATAAACAATAGGCATATAAATATAAATACAACGAGTTCAACGTGACGAAAAGAAAAAAAAGGAAAAAAAAAAGTATGCAGCACGCAGATCAGGAACATTCCGAAAGAGTCGGGATTTCCGAAACAAGAATTGTGTGGGCTGATGGATCCAACTTCTTAAATAGTTGACTGGGATAGACGTACATAGACGTACATAGACTGTGCATCCATTTGACCTAAACCACTGAACCTTTATGAAGCCGAGAATGTGCCCAGGTGGTCAATGTTCTGCATGTGGAGGCTCACCGAATGACGAATGCGTACGATCACCCGGCTAAAAGTTCACGTTCACGAGTCTAAATGTCTAAAATATCTAAAATATCTACAGATTGACTCTTTTTTGAGACAATTAATTGTGTTTTAGGCCTGTGCCTCGGTCTTCCGAGCGGAAAGACCTCGGTTGAAAGGAACAATGTGGGATGTTCTCTACCATCTCTACTCCGTACATCTCTACTTAAATAGAACCCTAAGTAATTCCCCCTCATTTTCACTTGCCTCAAAGATCTCCCATTCTCATACATCTCCTCATATCCTCTTATACCCCCCTCCCCTTCCTCACTCCATACCTCCGTCAGTATGGCCCCATCCGCCGATCCCATTCCCGTGACGCCCACCCTTGCCAACTACCCTCCTCCGACCCATCCCGAATGTCTGCGTGTTGAACGCAGTACGAAAGCATTTGCAAGTGGGGCTTATTCTCTTGTTGACCTCCCCGCGGGTGCCGTCTTCGCCAAGATCACTACGGCAACTCCTGGAAAGAAAGCCTACACGAGTGTGCAAACCGGCCGCGACACCCACATCGAACTCAACTCCGACCTAGTCTACTGCAACCACTCATGCGCACCATCATTGGTCTTCGACATGGGCCGCATGGAGGTACGGGTCGTGGACGACCATCCTTTGAAGGCAGGTGATGCGCTCACCTTCTTCTACCCCAGTACTGAGTGGGATATGGACCAGGCATTCCAATGTACCTGCGGGGCAGGTGACGGGATCTGCAGAGGCTGGATCTCCGGGGCCAAGACCATGCCCACCGAAAAGTTGGAGGGGTATTGGCTTAATGGCCACATCTCCGAATTGTTGAATGAGAGCAAGGCCAATTGAGGGGCTGGCCCCCCAAACAATTGAAGGACTTGTGCTTATAAAGGATCGAGAAAGGAAACCAAAAAAAAAAAAAAAAAAAAAAAAAAACGATATCCAAAATATCCGATAGAAAATATATACTAGCGTTGAGACAACTCAAATACACAGACGCTCTATACATTTCATAAATCTCAACTACCAGCTCCCGCAATGATTGCCAATTGAATCATCCTACGTCGGTCAATTTCCTTCTTCAACATCATCAAACACGTCGCAACAATAACCGCCTCGTCTAGCTCCAGGGACTGTAACGCAGCTTCATCAATCTGCAATTCACCCCCATTGCCCGCAGAACATCGCGACGTGCCAGGTGTCCGAGAATCCTCTCCGCGAACTAACTGTGCAATCCTGTGGGCCGGAGTCTCTTTACTCTTGCCCTTCTCTTCCTCCACTGCACGAAAAACAATCAAATTGACTTTCTGCCCATCCACCCTTTTTTCCTTGGCATATTCCCATTCAAACTGTTTACCTCCAGGCATACCGAAGCGCATTGTGCGGGATGTCCATTTCCCAGCAACAATCACTTCTTCGGGGATGTCACTGGAAGGTTGAAGCCGGTACACAACGGGGTCCCGGTTCGGACCGAAGAAGTATTCGGTTCGGATAAGACTTCCGCGCTTTGGGTGAGACAGAGTCGCATTACCTGAGCAAAGCTTATCACGCGTGGAGATGTAGGCCTCGGTGCCGTCTGGATTGTAGATAAATATCTCGGTTTGGCGAGATGGCAGTGGGAGACGAAAAGCGCGAATCCCTTGCGCATTGATGGTTAAAATGCGTGAGGGGCAGAAAGAGGATGGACTCTCGATGAGTGTGCTTAGGGTACTGCTGGATCTCATAGACAAGGCCGAGGAGTGAACCTCCATTTCCTTTGTCTTGGGATCGAGGGTGGTTGTGGTGGTCATTATGAATGTGATTTGGCTCTGGGTGACCACTTTATCTCAGAGGCAGGAGTCTATGTATGTCTGTTAATCGATATATATATATATATTGTTCTCCAATACGAGACTTGCCTATTTGGGCCGGGAACTCTATTCCATTTCTCGGTGCTCGTGTTTCCATGACGTCGATCACCTGGACTACCTCCTTCGCCCATTCGCCACACATGTACTTTTCATGCTGGCTATATCTAGACTTGCTGAGCCTCACTCGTATAGCCCGCGTATAGCCCGCATCTCATCACACTGGGCAGTGAAACAATATCCTTGAACAGCCTCCAAAATTGGTTCCGAGCGATCAGCCCAATGCATTAACAGGTCCCAAGGCAAAAGATACTGTCTTACAGATCTCTATGGCTCTGGCGAGAAGCATCTATTTCGGTAGAGGAGCGTTTCCATTACAGGCGCTTCAATCTCCAATCTCCAATCTATTGATGCCGACCCGTTTCCTAATGGGGTATTCTAGACGATCCAGATCCACTCCCAACATTTACTGGCCCCTTTATTGGTGAAGTCACAGCCCCTTTCGGCTAACCTGGTCCATTATTGGTTTCCGCTCTTCAGTCATTAAGAGGCAGTCTTTTCCATCTAACTGGGCTTGTGGTTTAGTGGTATAATACTCCCTTAGCATGGGAGTGGTCCGGGGTTCGATTCCCCGCGAGTCCATTTTTTTGCTTTTGCTATGTTCCTCTAATTGCATTGTATTTGGGATTGCGATTTCTTTTTTTGGTCCATTTCATGGCCATCATCTGTCATGTTGGCATGATCTATACATCGTGAGGTTCAAGTCTAGTATCTATATCTATCAGTTGACACCAATGCCGCTATATCTACATTCCAGTCACACTCGAGTCCAGATCTCTTGAGCAGTTAGCAGTGTACTCAACACCATGGTCGATCCAACCACCACATCCCCCGTGGGCATCCAGCCCAGAAGCTCCAGCGGGATAAGCAAATCACAGCCATCCACCACGATCTGCTTGACCCGGGCAGAAGCAGCAGTCGGTTTGACCGGGGTAGCTTTCTCAGAGACGGTCTTCCGGTTCTTTCTCTTGCCATTCGTCTTAGAAGACTGCTCCACGGGACTGACAAGCAGCGCCCAAATAGCCCCGGCAACGGAGAAAGAGAGCGCATAGAACCAGAAGGTATTGGCCTGGTCCATAACATGGTCATTCCAGGGCACTGCGTAGACGCCCATTGCATGAAGCTAGCTCTTTATCAGTCCTATTCACCGAGAGAAAAATAAAAAAAAAATAAAAAGGAAATAACATACCGTGGTCAAGTCTTCCAGGACAAAGTAAAGGCCGAAGCAAGTGCATTTAGCCAGTTCTAGCATCCCAGCCACAGAACTGAATCCATCCTTGCCCAGCAACGCAAACATGCGCTGGAAGGAATCAATGAACCCAAAGAAGCGGAAATATCTCCGCGCTACGCAACAGACCCTAGTATCAGCATACATGACAATCAGAGAAGGGGGGGGGGGGGTATAGCTGTCCATTGGACATGGAATTCAACTTACTCAATGCCAATTGCAACTTGACCGTGGTTAATTGCACGACCAGGGCACTGCTCACAGTGAGTGCAGCGACGACCTGGGACACGCATTGGATCAGACGAAGGGTCTTTTCAAGGCCAGCGCCCGATTTGACAAAGCGAGAAAATTGTTCGATCATCGTCATAGCACTGCTACAAGGCTCTGGGGACAATATAAAACAACCTGGAATATACTCTCAATGGGATAGGGGTGGAACTCATGTGTCAAAAGGCTTGGAAGCGGGCTAATCTCACCTGCACTAGCAGTGTTGCTTATTCAGCCTTTGCAGGTTCGAAAGCCCAATATATCCATAGATGTGAATTAATTTACATGTAATCGGATATTAATTATCGTTCAGAGTAGTTCATTCGGGTTACTCCGTACTTTGGGGCATGGTTGAAGAGGCTGGTAGTTGTGCGCTAGAGAGACATCTATATAGGGCGACAGGTCTAGCACTACAGAAAAATAAACAATTGATACGCAAAATGAGACAATGCTTTCAAAATAGTAGGTTATATCAGTCCATCAGCTATTCGCCGCAAGTAGGTTCTATCAGACCACTCGACAATATTTCCAAGTCTGCTCTACCGCCCTTTGCCGCCTGAGATATCCTGACCCAGACGGTACCCACCAACCTTCTCCCACTCTACTTTCTGTCGCGTGATGGGAAGCTGCCTCCGGAGACCCTTAAACACGCCCTCGGATGTTTGGATAAAGGCCCGGTTCAGCGCTTCCTGGTAATCGCGCTCCGCCGCAGCAATCCGCGAGACAATCGACTCGGCTGATACGGAGGGGACGGAAATGTTGATAGGTTTAGTAGTGTTGAGGGCTACGTTGCCATCTTCGTAGTAGTGCACGTCAACGTGGATGTTGCCAGTCAGGGTAGAGGACGAGGAGGAAACGGGAAGTTGGTAAATTGCGCGGAAACGACCATTCCTATTGTGACAGAACGGACAATCCTCCCCAGATGGGGAAGCGCCCACAACGATTAGTTTCCACCCAAGGTTTTATTTGTAGAGATTGTAATCACTCACCAGAAGTTGTTGGGGGAGTATCGGTTGGCGACCAAGACGATGGCGACGGCAGAGTCATTCTCAATGGGGTAGACACCATATGAGCAGTTGGGGTAGTGTTCACGGGCATGAACACCGAAAGACTTGAGCAGCGATTTGCTAAACACGGTAAGCGGAATACCACCAAGACCTGAACCGAGATAATTTCTTACATCAAGTCCGCATGCTCTGACTCCAATGCGTATGATTGTGCCGCAGATGCAGTCTATTTCCATGGTGCAAGCCCGTAAGCCTTCAATGTACTACCCCAGTTGGTCAGATGAAACCTACCTGTGTGGTGTGGTCGACCTCGAACGAGGTTTGGCTCTCCGGGTCGAAGTAGCGGTTGTCTTCGAGCTCGTTAAATCCACTAATGATGACCTTCCCAGCAAAAGTGTTAGTTCACCACAGACAGAGACCACTCCCGGGCGAAACCCACCTCCTGACTTGATCCCGGCAATTTTACCGTTGCGAGCTGCGTCTCGTTGTACCGTTTGAATGCAGGTAGAAGGGAGGGAACGATATCCTCGCCCTCAGAGGTCAAGGCTTGCACATCTAATCAAGTAGTAGGGATCAGCATCACCATTCGTGTAAGAGTCGGTGTTGCGGGGTTCGGGACAGGCAGCGTAGCGCTAAGAGGGCGATTTACCGGCGACAACATCTGCAAGCTGAAGAAAAACATATCAGCGGTCATCCTTCAAGCTCTAGGAAGACGATGACTAGGGGAGTGGGGGAGCCTTGGATCATTGTTGACGTGCATACCTCTCCTGGCGGGGCACCCTCGATGAAGGCAGAGGCCAGTTCAACAGTGGAAGCCATAGCGTAGAAAAATGCGATCGAGGTATTCAATATGGAGCAAGAGGCTCAAGCGCAATTGAAGTCCTCGAGAGAATTATCGGAGGTAGCTTGGAAGTGGTGATTGTCTGCGGAGAGAAGGGGAGCTGTCGGAGGCGGAGAGTGATAAGCACGTGGCTTGGTATACAACCTACGACGTACATGTTTACAACATAGACTTCAACATCTTGTAAAGTAAAATCATTCATAAAATAACTATGAGGTATCTGAAAAATCGCTGGAATAACAAATGTGTATCTTGCTTGAGATATCCATATCCAAATAACACCATGCTCTTGAAAACCCTCACAGAAAAAGAAAAGAAAAAAAAATACCCATAAGATGAGAGCGCATAACGAAGAATATCAAATTCTGTTCGCAAATTCAAAATGCTCCTTTCAATCAATGCTCATGTTCATAAAGCCATCGCTGGCCTCGGTCATCCCTTGCAGGCCTACGCGTTTCACGCCTCCAGCATGAGAGATCGTTCGATTGCTCGATTCAGAACTTAGTCGTTCCGAGAACGGTGCACCGAGGCCCGGCTTTGGCGGTGGACCCCAGATGTTTGGGCCCGTATCATTGACATTGTGGGAGTGAGTCATCACTGGACTGCTTTGAACACTCACACTGGGCGAGACAGCGCGGCGCTTGAAAAGATTAGGATCGAAGTCATCGTCACGACGCCGCTTGCGACATATCTCCCCAATAGTTGGCATGCCCGGGGCATGGGGCGTGGAAGAGCGGGAACGCTGCTTGAAGGATTCAGCGGTAACAGAGCCGATGGTTGTGGACGGAGTCATATCCATAAACATATCCTCATCTGCTATAGATGAGGGACCTCCCTGACGAGCTGGGGGTGGGGTTCGGTATCGTCCATCAAACGAGTTCCAAAACTCGACGCCGCCCGAGTTGCGACTGGCTTGCTTGCCAAAAGTATCTGTAGGTGCTGTGTCTATTCCCGCTTTGACCGCGGGGTCTTCTGCCGCTGTCGAATCAAACGAGGTCGAGGGCTGCAATGATGGGAACTCGCCGAGTGCAGGGGTTGATTCAGGTTCAGTGTCGCGGACCTGCCGGACCACTTCTGCCTCTCGTTTCATATCGCTATCAACCGGAGCAACCTCCTCCATCAAAGCGGCACGAATGCGCGCAAAGGTCTTGGTTTTGGGCTGTCACTGGAGTTTAGCTTCTGAATCATTGAATGAGAAAGGTACCAACTTACAAGTAAGCTCCCACGCCGGGTGACCGCGCGACGAATTACCCCCAATGGGCCGCCACCTTCCGGGTGTGGAGTGGGATTTGGGCTTCCGCTCCGCGTTGTGCGACTCTCACTATCGTCACTCATATCGGACAAACGCAGGTCGCGCGTGCCAAGACTGAGACTCTCTCTGCGTGAATGCGCCGTCTGTCGCGGGGCAAAATAACCACTGGAGTGCTCGACACTCTTCATGATGGGCGGAGAGTGAGGGGTAGGGCTAGGCTTTGTACTGTTTCCACTCGCACTGCTGGAGCTGTGGCGACTACGGCCTTTGCGAAAGCGCGCGCGTTGGAAACTCATCAAGCTGGCAGCGGCTTGTGAATATCCTCCCATCCACTCGTTGCCCGGGCTCTGCAGATTGCTGGCAAATGGACTCGGCGCACTTATTCGAGTGGGCTGTGGCGTATTGATCATAATATCGTCGCGATCAGCCATCGACTCATCTTCCTCCTCGCTACTACTCGTGTCCGACTCCATCATATTCACACTCGACATGGAGCTTGAAATTGTTGTACGGTCCGCCGGACCCGATGTTGAAAAAGGTGGGACGGATGTCGCTCCCAGTGATCCGCGTCGCTGGGGTATTGCCATGCCTCGCCCTCCAACGGTGGGAGACGAATCCGGGGAAGACTCGGCTAGGGTGGAATGGTGGAGGTTCGTACATGCGCGTGAGAAGTCGAGGCCCCGAGATCGTCGAGGGAGAACAGATCCCGGAGATCCGTAGATATGTGATGGGTCAAGTTTGGGAGAAAGAGGGGCGCGGTTTGTAAGTGATGGCGACACGGCGGGTTTGGAAGGCAAGTTTAGCGAGAGGTTCGAATGCGATGCACTTGATCTTCGAGGTGTTGCGGGGAGAGCAGGTATTGCATTATCATCTTTGGTTGGTGCTCGACTGAGATCACCAGCGGATGGTTGAGTGGAGGATGTAGGTCTGGACGCATCGGATAATGAACGCGACTTGGGAGAGCGCGACGGTTCAAGTTGGTATTCCAGGTCTGTTTGGTGAGGCTGAGCTAATTGTTGACTGAGTTTGCTTTCAAACCCGTGGGCTGATGTACTGCGCCCTGGCGCTGGAGGTCGCACCTGCGCCATATTCAAGTCACTTTGATCTGATTTATCGGTTCAGTGCAAGGGCGTACAGTGAAGGGCATCATTCGTCGGCACCGAGGCAGGAAAATGGGACAACCCTAAAATTGACGCCCGTAGAGCACATGCGCTGTGGTATATAACAAGATATACACAGTATTCGGGTCGATGTGAGGTCTACATTGCAATTGCAGGTCGCTGGCTCTGGGCGGTTAACGAGATCAGATGACAACGCGCTAACCTGATCCGGACACGCCCCTCATATCGTATAGCGTGGGTGATCTATGCATGTATATATATGTTGTACGATTGTATACTTTCCATGTGCATAGGGATGTACAATTGAACTGAAAAAAAATATTGAATTGATCGATTATTTAATGTTTCTCTAATATACAGAGATTCAATATGCTCATTATTCCTCGCTCATGCCCTCACGCTAGACTCATGGCATTGCTGATTGGCACCACATGCCATTCCCAATCATTGTATTCATTCTGCAGAGTGGTTCCCTTGATCAAATCCGAATCGCGTGTCTGCCATAACTTGGTGATCACTGCCCTTGTTCTAGCAATGTTCGAGATCGTTGAATCGGCCAATGTTGCCAGGGACCGTAGCACAATCGCTCGTCCCGACCCTGACTCCATTTCCGATTCCGGGCAGAGCTCATCATCGGATGGGTCAAGCTCCACAGCCGCCACAAAGACTGGCCATGTTACATTGACCAGCGATTTACGGTCAAGAAGGTTCGATACGACTCGCAGGATCTGGCGCACATAACTCTTCACCAAAGGTGTGGTAGGCCCAGCCCCATACAAAGAACAGTGTAAGTAAAGCATGGCAGCCAATCGCTTAGAATCTGCAACCAGACCAAGCATTTCTTCGTCACCCTCTCCCACCTCTTGGACCAAGTTCTCTAGCTGGCGCTCAAGGGACGCCGCACGTCGTGAGAACGATGCCTTGTCCGCCTCGGACGTATTTTGTCTCCTGGTTCGACTCATATCTGTGATTTTGGCCAGGATCGAGACCAATTCAGGACTACATCCCATCCAAAGATCGATGTTGCGTTCGTCCGGTTTCCAGTAGTCAGTACCAAACAAAACCTCTTTGGCACAAGCTGTTCGACCCATGACATCCTGGAAGGCAAAGAATTGCTCTGCAAAAGTCGTCACGGGATCCAATGGGGCCGTTGACTGCGATAATCCTATTTGCTGTTTTCTTCGCAGTCGGATTAAATCGTTGGCCCCTTTGAGATGGATGATCCATTGTTGATCACACTTGTCCACTATCTCGTATAAACATAGCATGATCATGATAACCAGTACTTCAGGATCCATGGAGCATGTCAAAGTTCCCTCCGACGAAAGCCGTCGACGAAGATCTCTCAAAGCCTCTGATTTGAAACGCAGGCCGATGGCACCATAGCTTGGATTGCGCCTTGACCAGTGGCATGCTCCCAATGCTTGAATGGCTTTGAAAAGCGTAGGAGAAGCCGATAGACAGAATGGAAGAATCACAGAGGCAAACGGCGAAGAAAATGTGGAGCTGGCGGTTGTGCGAGGGCACACTTGTTGAAGATAGTAATCAAATAGCTCTCCGTGCCCAGATTTGGATAGCTCTGGAAACAGTGCCAGAGACGGCGGGAGGCCTGGGTTGAAATTTAGGCTGAGCCCTCTGAGATGTGGGAAATGTTCTAACCAGGACCATATTTGGTGGTTTCTGGAAAATGGTGAGTCGGAGCTTTGAGCAACCGAAATCAGTGCATTCAACTCGTCGAAGTCCACGTTCACTTCATCTGGGTGTTCGAATGTCGACACACCGCTATTTATGAAGCCCCAAGGGCTAATAGTTGGCACTGGGCACCACTCATGTATTTCCGAGGAAACGGAGCCGTGTGTAGGTTGAACTGCGCCGGTTTTGTTCCAAATACCTGCACGCCCAAATGCCACTCCACGACTGATAAATTCCGATTCCCATTTTAAAACCAGATTCTTCGTGCATGGCAATCCTTTCTCCCGGCAACGTGTGCAAAGAGGCTTTTTGGTGTCACAGCGAACACGACTTGCCCGGCATTCTTTGCACCCATCGCGAGATCGGGTTTTCACCGGACCTGTGCGGTCTGCAGCTTTTCTTCGTGGCATACGAGTTACCAATTGTGGATATATAAACTTCACATGGTATGAATCAGCCTGCCAGGGTCAAAGATCGTAGGTTGAGATAGTTGAAGTCGGCAAAGAAAATTGGAGGTCGCAAGTGGCGGATAAGGGTCTTTGGCCACCCCGCCAAATCTCCAGGTTTAATTTTACTCTACTCCGTACTGTCCAATGTGCTATGTACTAACTAACTAACTATGATATAGTTACAGGTCAAATAGAATGAATTGAATTGAAAGATTGTACTTAAGCATTCTTTTTCCACTCTGCTGCACAATCGCCAAATGTCACAAATTCAACCTCATCTCCCTGCTGTTTGAGCCACGAAATCATTCGGTCAATCATCCCAACCACATGGGCCATTCCACTAGTATCGGGGTGCAGAATCAAAGGGAAAACAAAGCCTTGCTCAGAATCTTCCTCAATTGATTTTTCGAGAGCCTCACTGTAGAGGAATGCAAATCGCGACTTCCAATTCTGCTCAATGGTGGTCGGACTGACAAATCCATGCGAGTTGGGGGCCGCTGGCAGATAACCAAGGGGTGTCATGTCCTCCATATACCAATTGCATGGAATTTCAACCAAAGTCTGGGGAGTCCTGGCTGCAGGGATAGGGAGGGGCTTCATCCAAGTAGAAGCAGACTTGGAAGGCGAAAAGTCAATGGCCTTGGGCTCTGACATTCGAGGGATAAAGTACAACGACGAATCATGATGCGTGAGAGAGGAATCTGGGCTGGATTTAGTTTCCTGGTAGTGAGATACGATACGAGCAAAATAACATACCGTATAAAAATCCAAACTCTTCTAGAACTTGAATGGTGTGTGTTCGCAATTGATATAATGGCGCCCTCCATCCTTGAGGTTTCTTTCCAGTTAAGTCGGTTGCTAGCTGCACACATTTGGCGATGACCTCTCTCTCCTGCGATTCAGTCATTTGACTGGAGCCCTCGTGCGCATACCCATGGCAACCGATTTCGGCGCCCGACTGAACAATTGCTTTGGTTTCTTCTGGGAATGATTCCATTGAATGACCGGGCACAAACCAAGTCACCGAGGAACTAATTCCATGTTTCTTAAACAAGCGCAATAAGCGTGGGACTCCGACTTGAGCCGCGAAAAAGCCACTGCTGTAATCGGCCAGATTGGTTGTAGTCGAAGCACCAGTGCCTAGAAAGCCCGAGACAGCATCGAAATCCACGGAGAGTAGAATTTGGACTTTGGGTTTCCGGGAGAAAGACATCTGTAACGGATTTAAGTGTAAAATTGTGATCTGAGTGAAAAGGTCAAGGGGGTTATCAATTTATAAGAAGTTCAAGATGAAGTTCAAGTCAGAACCCGAGAGGGAAAAAAGACCCGACACTTGGATCCACCCCCGCCATCGAGAGAGAATTCAACCTTCACAAATAATATGGGGCATTAATATGGGGATGAGCATAGACCAGATCATAGACCAGATCATGGAAGTACTATGTCGCTGAGGTGGTTAAGAGGCTGTGTTGTTTACTGTGGTGATACCATAATAAATGACACTCAAGCAGAAAAATGTGTACCAAGGAGTGCTATACTACTTCCAAGGTTAATTAGGCTAGGCCAATGTGGCCAATAGTAAGACTGCTGTGCCAACATTATATCCCTTCTTGGTTAGAATCAATGGCAGTTGTCGAACTAGGAATATGGTCCAGTGGTAAAATGGCTGTATTTTTTCCCTCAGCATTCTCTGCCCTTCAGCGACAGGGCTTATATCTATTTCCACAATTTCACAGGCAAGCAATTACGGGACAACGTGCCAACCACTCGACTTGCCATTGTCAGATCATTAGCACATTTCTAGCTCAGTGCTTGGGAAACTCTGCAGCCAATGTGCCGTTATCTTTGGTAACCACTGGCTGTGATTCGGTCATCACTCCCACCATGCGTGACCACTTTGTCTTGCTCGGGTTTCGCCACTAATGTAGGGTCGAGAGTTGGATAGTCAGGTAGCCTTATTTGATAATCCGCTGCTCGCCGGTGGATAGCGTAAGCTCAATCTCACCGTAGATCCGGATGACGAAGTCCAGACTGACGGTACGGTGCATAGGGCTCGCGGAGTCTGGGGATGTATCGATATACCAGACATTGGCACCACCGCCGGGTTCCACTAGGGAAGGGATATCGGTGAGGGTGGCTTCGTAGAGATTGAGATCGCTGTCGGCTGTAAGTTTTAAGCATGGCATTGCCGTCCTACCTTGGTGGATTCGCATTTTCTACATCTATATCGCAATTCAACACCTGATCGCCTCAATGCTGCGCTCAGACATTTTTGCCTCTACATTTCCAGAGGCTTGGGGCACCGCTATGGCTGCTCTCGGAGCACATGAATCTCTGAGCCAATCGGTCAGTCGATGTATGGCAAGTTTTCGGTATATGTGGCAAAAGGTCATAGATATCAACTGTCGAGCGACCCTACCCCCCGTTTAAGGTTGAAACCCAGGTTTTCCGGGATATTTTTGAACACTTGGGCTTTGATATAGATCTACCTACCTTTGACTTGGATAATGCGGCGTGGCTGGGAAATGTGGATTGGAATATATAATATAATTTACCAATGTCAGCGATGACTCTGATGTTTCAACATTGTATTTGTCATTCGATTCACATTTTAATCGGAGAACAACATGCATGTTCGCTTGACTCGGCTTCAACAAGTTTACTCTTGTTATCCTCTTGACTGGACACAGCCACATCTAAACTTGGGTTTCCCGTAAAGAAGTTGACCGGTTTGAGACCAACCACCATCTTTTCAGATGGCATCACTGGCCAATCCTCGATTCTTGGATTGTGCGTCGACCCAAATGTGTGCCAAATAACTATGTCTTCGTTTCGCACTGTTGACTTGGAGTCCGGGTCAATTCTCCGCCGAGTAATGGCTGAGT
Organism: Penicillium solitum; assembly: GCF_028829755.1. Classification (NCBI taxonomy): domain Eukaryota; kingdom Fungi; phylum Ascomycota; class Eurotiomycetes; order Eurotiales; family Aspergillaceae; genus Penicillium; species Penicillium solitum. Next base: position 87,295 of record NW_027072128.1, read on the forward strand.
TGATTCCTTCGCCGCCGAGGGACTGCATGGTATGATTCCCGGCCGGAAAAAGCTCGTCATCGTTATAACGAGTGATCCAGATTGCGTGGTTTCCATATTCGGATCGCTTTGCATGGAAAGACTCTGGATGGGCGAGTAGCAGTTGGCTGTAGCATGGAACGAGTTTGAATCCCACCGGCGTACCGGTAATAGGATTGACTTTTGCTTCATTGATGATCTTGAACGTGCGATTCTTGTTAAAATCAAGATCTAACCCCTCCTCATCCGTCACAATCTTTGAATGTGTTGTGTACCCAACCCCGAACGGATTTTGAACGGATGGTTCGTTAAAGGGCAAAGGGTTGGACTCTTCAACCTGCAACGAGTTTGCAACACCATCTATCGCAGGATCGATACGAAGAGAGAACAAGTGTTGGTGATATGGTGCAAGGACACCCGGGGCAACAATAGTACCATATCCAACCTCGTCGCCAATGTTGATAGGACTGGTAGATAAGATCCCAGTGGCCCGAACTTCATAATGAATCGAAGCATCTTGGCCAAAGTGGAAAGCAAAGATATACTCATAGTTGCTGACTGTGATGATTGTCTGCAAGACCAGAATACGTGATCTCACCACCGCCGCATTTCCCGTACGGAAGTTTGTGTGCTTCCATAAAATCCCATCATCTTGTTCATGACAGCAGATGACATTGGGCAATTTCAATGGTTCTCCCGAGGAAGTGTTGTGCCATCCATCAAAATATTTGATCAGTCCCAGGCAATCACACCCAAGGGATAAATTGTTCGCATTAATCCCAGCACCATCGTTCCCAAGATCGAATGCAGCTTTGCGTGGAAACGGAGCACGAGGATCACCATAAGGCACGAACATCTCTGCCAGAGACAGTCGGTAGAAGAGACTCCGACCGTCATAACGGATGTCGTGTAATGTGAGGCCCTCGCGATAATTGAAACCCACGCGCATAGTCCATTTCTCCCAGGTCAACAGGTTTCCATGTGACTTGAAGGAAACCCCTTCTGGCTGGACAACCTGGTAGGGCTTGGTGGTTGTGCGCGGTGGTGGTCGTAGACTGGGATGGTATTCACTCATAGTAGTGGAATGAATCTTGCAAGGGTCATATGATCGTGCTTCTTCATGAACCCTTTCACTCTCGGACGAAGGTAAATGGTAGACCTTGGTCACCTTGAGATGCTCAGAGACCTCCGCACACAAATCAAGTGGATATGCGTAATAGTTGGCGTCGGGGTTGTCCACCAGTCGCATATAGAACCAACACTATGCATTTTATGTTAACTAGGATTAAGACATTGCAAACATCATCGGACGGATACTGACCATGCTAGTTCGCTCCGACATGTCGTTCATGCCATCAGTGGCATATGCCCACGGTTCGACAACGACCGAGGCCCCTTCAGGTAGCTTCAACTTTCCGATTTCATTTTGTACCCTTTCATCCGCCATACAAGCATTTTCAACATCTTTCATATAAGCGGAGTCAATAAACGAGTGTTTTCCCACCAGGATCTCTCGTTTAACGACAGCACTCCGGTCCAGATCCACCAGGAGCTCGGTCAATTCGTTTGGCCCCGAATCACCACGAACGATGACTTGGATATGAGCGATACGAGCAGGTCGGGAGATTTGGGGCTGCTCAAGATGTTCTCTCTCCAAGAATGCTATCATCTCTTGCTTTGGTGGTTCTTTCAAGGTGATGACACGAAAGTTGAAGCTTTTTCCATGGAGTAGCTCTTGGACAACTTTTGCTGCCTAATATATGGTGAATAAAATATTCCACTTTTGCTTGATATAGAGGACATACCTTGGTAATTTCCTGGGGCCCAAGAGGATCAAAGGGGTGCGTATCAGACATAATGGTGGTATTTAGGAAGTAAAGTAAACCGGGAATAATGAAGACAATGCGATTAATCTAGAATTTTATAATTCAGCGAGCAAGATATATAAGCCATGTCATACCCCGGCCAAGATAACAGGAAAATGCACGATATTCGCTAAGATATAAGAATAACCGAAAAGATTGGCTGGTCAATCGCTAAGGTAAAGAATAGCCGGAGGACCGGATATCTTCGACTCCAAAGGTTAGAACGGAAATATTATGGTCCACAGGTATGATTTTAATCCAGTCTTTGAATATGATCATCTGGTTATGTAGTATTGAGTATGAAGACTCGAAGTATATGCTCTAAGCTTGTGTACTACATCTTGATAATGAACTGACTATATTACAAACAGGACCGAAAGAAACAAGGAAGATTTCAAGAAAACAAGGAAACTCGCGAGTTAGCTATGTGGTGAAATGAGGTTGATTCATTTGTGCCATGTCCACATTTTGGGAATACCATATAGAGAGGGAGTGAGTAGAGCTTGACACATTAGACCAAAATAATGGATATTTTTGACGAGACCTCATCCGAGTTTCTTTCTACCTCGGCAATGTGATACAGAAAAATTCTACAGTACGTGTGAGAGCAATGGGCATGCCAAGACTACCATGTTGTTCCCTTTCAGATGTCTTCAAGACAAGGGTCCAACAGCAAAAGGCCTCTAACAGTGCGAGTGAATATTTCAGGGCAAAAAGGAAATGACATGATGTCAAAAGTAAGCGCTAGGTTCATCGAGATGGCTCTATGTCCTGGAGCTGATAGTTTCCCTCCGAGGGACTACCGCGTGAAATGAAGGGCTGCGCAAGTGCCTCCTCGTCGCCCAATTTAGCAAATCCATCGGGCCCAGCAATATCAGCCTTGTCGTAGGGAACGTCGCACATGACCGACCGCAGCGGTGGATAGTAGCGGCGGTATGAGAACCAAGCTATCAGCATGCCCAAGAGTCCTCCACATGTCACATCATATACATCATGTCGATAATCGGCCAGACGGGAGAGGGCAACCATCAAAGCACATAGTAATGGGGAAAATGCAAGTAAACAGCGTCCAAGATCGGTTCGAGGACGGAAGACATGCATTTGACCACACAAGAAGCTATATGGTCATTGTCAGATCCAGTGTCCCAGCGCTGTGCGATTGAAGAACCACTTACAGATATAGATAGCCCAGACCACCAAAAGAGAAGCTGCTATGTCCACTAGGGAAGCTCCTCCATCCCTCTTGTAGAATGTGCTGGTTGGACTCTGTGCAGACGGTCCATGCGACCAGCGCATTGTTCGATGTACCCCGAGAGGGTTTGCAGCGCGACAACAAGTCTGGACGTGGTCTCCCCGCCGCATTTTTTATTATGTCCGTTAGAAACGAGGTCAACATCAAAGCCACGAATAGCCCGAGTACTGTCACTTGCGTCTTCTGCACACCGGCGCGAAACATTGCGGACCAAGCGAGAATAACCAGGAAAGGAATCAGACCAGCGAAGATGACCGACCACACTATTAGTCCCCGTTAGAATCAAGGGAAATAGACTGTATTATTGGCAATTGACTTACAAACAGGAACTCGTTCATGGACGGCGAACGGGTACTGAATGGCCTTGTTATCCAGCGAAAACATGCGGTGGAACGGGTTCACGAATAGTTGAATCTATTGATGTGTTACAAGAAAAAAAACTCCCCCATGTGTGTGTATCGACAATTAATATCATTTAGGACTTACTAGTACCCATCCTGCCACTAGAAATCCCAATGCGATGTAGTCGGCGGCATAGGTGCGTTGCGCAAAGCGAGCTGCAGCACCAGCGAGTCCAACACGTTGTAGAATCGGGGTTGACCCGTTCCCCGAACCATTGTGAGGCATCCTGCACAACTTCCGAGGACTTCAAGAAGATCTTCAGATCTTCACTCGGAGCATGTCGAAATTGAAAAAGGTTAAGTTGACATTCGACACATTGCGGAAGCACAGACCACGTCACCGCCTCTCCGCTCTGTCTTTCTGTCTTTCGCAAACCAAGAGAACTTCCACTCTGCTCACTTGGCTCACTTTTCTCTCCTTTCTCACATCCGTTACCTTCTTGCTGATCGATATGGCCGATGAGAGCCAACAACGAGCCGTGAACACTGCATTTGCGCCCCCGCCGCCCTTATGGAAACACTTTACGCGCGAGAATATCGACAAGGTGGAGCAGATCAAGGCCGAAGCTTCCAAGAAGGAAGATGGACGGTCAAATAAGAACAAGCAATGGTCAGCAGCCGAATTGCGCGCTCTGGAGCTCCCCTCAGAGCTCCGGTACCTGGTGCCGCCCGATATCCCTGAAGGCCAATACAGTGTCTTTGGCGAATTGCAAACCGTTCGTCCACCTACACCTGAACTCCGTACCTGACAATACTGACTCTGAAATAGATGTCTACAACCTTGCCATCATTACAAGAACAGGGAATCGAACAGCTCTACCCAGAACCCCCCGCGGCCGGTACCGAACAGAACTCGCAGCCCTCCCCCCTCTCAACCACGCATACTACCTTCTCAAGATCAGCAAGTCCCTGCTCCTTAATTTTCTAGAGTTTACCGGTATCTTGTCGGTTTCGCCGGAACAATTCGAATCCAAGGTCGAAGATCTGCGCAACTTGTTCATCAATGCGCACCACCTTCTCAACCTCTACCGTCCCCACCAAGCCCGCGAATCACTCATCATGATGATGGAAGAGCAGCTCAATCACAGCCGAGAGGAAATGAGACAAATGGACAAAGTCAAAGTGGAGGTTGAGAGTGTACTAGAGCAGCTGCAAGCGGAGGGCAGTCGCGTGAGTGCGACTGGGTCAGAAGACGGTACCGACCAGGCCAAAGCGCTGAAAGAGAAGGCCGATGAACACTCTCGGTTGATCTGGGATCTGCTGGACAAAGAGAATTGAATCCAACAAACGGGCTGGTCTTTCTGAATTTGAACAGTATTGCCTTCTCCGAGTCAAATGACTGACCTTTTCCTGCGCTATGTGTTCAATTGTGACACTGGGTTCAAAGGTCAACTTCGTCCTTGAATGGCCCAACGCGGAAGAATCTCAAACTGAGGATTCATCAACATCCAACATCTAACAACATTCTCCCTCGGGTGCTCTATCCCAGACGCCTCATGAGCACGCAAGCTCTCACTGAGCTGCTAGATATGACGCCCTGATGTGTCGATTGAATCACCGCGCATTTCGCATCATCCCGAGGCAGACATTGGACCGCATCAATATCTGGAGGACATCCTCCGATGTACCAACGAGCTGCTACCACCAACCGCACCTCGTTTCAGGAAACTGAAATATCTGAGACAGGCTGACTCGAGATCTCATTCCATACACTTGAGAAGCTAGCAACATGCCTGTGTTTCGTGAATATCTGCCGGGAATTCTCGCTTACAACTGCATACTGCATCATACATATATGAGATGTCATTCTATTAGATACTGCTCTGGCCATCTCTACCGAATGCAATCCAAGTGACCGTTCTTCTATCTATATTAATATTTTCGTCAATTCTAAGTACCGTAGCCGATAAACTCCTCACGCTAAATTGCAGCCAATAATATCGACCCATAAAACAATAGGAAGAAAACAATGTGCCAAATCAATGAGAGGCGGCGCGCTGCTCCGCCCAGGCCTTGTCAATGGCACACTCGGCCAATCGCTTCAATTCCACAATGAAATCGGCGACCATTTTGAAGTGCACAAGCTCACTTTCATGTAGTTTCCGTGAGAAGATACGCTCAATCATAACCGTGGCGACATTCAATCGGCCCAAGTCTTCGCGCGAATGTGGGTCCAATGGGTTCTGAAGAATGTTGCAGAAGATAGTGAGCAGCGCGGACATGGGGTAGAAGATGAGAGTCCTAGGACAGATTAGCTTAAGCTCTAGACAGCCAGGACAAGGAACACCTACCAGAAAACCCCGTCGACTACCACATGTTCTGCCGCCTCGAGGTAACATAGACTTGATCGACTGGCCTCTACTGAAAGTGCCATACTTGAACTCACCCCATCCATCATGCCACTTTGTCCTTGCATCCATGCCTTGCATCTTCCACTCGCTTGATGGATGATGGTCATACATAGGTGATAGTTCAGACGCAGCATGACAGTGTTCATACCCATGTTTGGGTCAGAGGTCTCGGAAGAAAAGGACATGGTTGGACGCCATTTAGGAGGGACTGATAGCCGCCATTCTTCTAGCGCGTCATCGAGTTCTCGGATTGACTTGAGCAGCTCGGCATCGGATTTTTGGAGACAGCTGATTGAATATAGTTCTCGATGGGCTCGGGCTTTGATCATACTCAAGCGCAAGTCGAATGGAAATACTGCACCACACCATGGAGCCTCCTCGTCGTCCACATCCAAGAATGCTCGATCGAGATAGCCCGGCGGAAGCGTCAGCTCACAATTTTCGTCAGCGATAGTAGGTGGCTGACCCGTGCGCAGGGCAAGGTCCTTATCAATTGTGTAGCAAATCCAAAATACATTCCGTAGTTGTGCATGCTTTTGCTGGCTGCGCGCATCCCTCGCGGTGGCGTGACCGCTAAAAAGATTGCCACCAAGCATGAAGACGAGTCGCGCAGCAATCGCCGCATAGTAGTTTGTTGCCCGCATATTTCCCGAAGATAATTCGAAGAGGGTCTGATGGATTCACTGGTCAGTTATCGAAATTATGCACCAGATCGGCTCACTTACCAACATGGTAATAGCCTGGGCTGCGTCCAGACTGGCAGACTCTTGTAATACTTGAGGCATAAAGAACTGCGCCTTGGTGGCAAGGAGATCATGGTCGACTGGAATATTTGTAGTAGCGTTTGCAATGGTTTTGACGTGGGGTAGGCGAGAAGCAAAGGTAAGAAATGCAATGACACAAACTTTGGCACTAGCTTGGCCATATTTGAGGATAGATGTCGACTGACTGTAAGCTTTGTTGAGGGTCTCCTCGAAAAGATCCAGATCTATAATAGGAAAGATGCGCTGCATCACCTTGGAGCTCTTATATGCGTGGAAGTACACCTGCACTGTTCTCCAGTCGGGAAGTTCATAGGGATTGCAAGTGTTAGTGTTCATGTTCATGTTCATCAAAACAGTGTTGAATGTTTCTCCACGCTCTTTCTCCCAAGGTGCTCGAGCTGGACTAAGTTTGTCAATTCCACTATACTGTCCTGTGCGAGCTTTGATCCATTCCTGTCCCTCGGGGAAGAGAAACGGCGCGCCTGTGAGTAGACTGATGGCACCCAGTTCTTTGCCTGCAAAGTGAACTCGCACTGACGATGGATCTGGAAACTGAGTGTTACTTGGCGAGTTGGTGGCTGTCGTGTTGGCTTCGTAAGACTGAGGCGAGTCTTCAGGCACTTTTTACCAATTAGTCTTGGATTGCTCCTCGGTCTGCATATTGAAGAGACACTATACCGGAGATTTGATCGGCCATCAAGTTCTCTGCCAGAAGCTGCTCGATGCGACTAATTCGCTCCGATAGCCGTGAAACTTTGGGGCGTCTTTATCTTTCAACGTCAGACACACGAACGAACAAGCTCGACGTACAGGCTCACCCCTCATCGTTGACGTTTTTTCTTTTCCTCTGCACCACTCTGTCGAATGTGCAGGGAATATTATGGTGACTGCACCAATTACACTGCGGAAGCGCCGCATCACATTTGATCTGGGACTAGTTTAGCGACGAGGTCGAGAATTGATCAAGAACACATTCAACCTTTCTTTTGTAACAAGAGTCGCACGCACGGGCAGTCCGTGTCCGCGGCTGATCATCCGACGTATTAGATGCCGGATACATTATAAATCGATACTTTGCTCTCTTTTTCAGGGAAATTGGCCATTAAGCTCAAAAGATTGCGGATGTCTGGCCCCGGGGCCCCGAAAGCCGCTGACCAAAAGGGCCGCTGACTCAGCTATCTTGTGCCTCAGGCATCAACGATTGAACTTAGTTAACTATGATTGACTTTAAAAACTAGAAGATATTTATATCAATTAGTTTATATCGCATCCATGATTACTGAGATTATATAAACTACGAACCAAAAAAAGGGGCCATTAAATAATAAATATATTGGTGGGCTCAGGGTATGTCGCATGGACCCAACCATCAAAATCCCCTTGGACCCTGATCCGCAGATATTCCCCCGTATATAATTTTCTGGTGACCTCTCCACATGCGATCAGACCATCCGCCACTGGAATTCCCAGAAAAGTACGGAGTATATCGAGGAAGATTGAGAGGAATGGCAGCCAGCTCACATCACAGTGCATATGCAGAAATCGCACTCTTGATCGCCACAGTCACAGCCAAAGCATGGCTTAGAGACTGATTTGATGGGCTTTTTAATGGAGCTACCGGAGCTGCTGGAAGGAAGGACGCAGTCGAAAGGGGTTGAAATAGAGGTGACAGCCATGGTGGAGGCTAGACGGGCGTGGGATCTATTGAGGTTGTTAGATATCCGAAAGAGAGAGAGAGAGAGAGAGAGAAAGAACAACGTACCGTCAAGCAAAGATAATAAAACAAAAGCAGAAGTAATATATAGGGCTGAAAGCAGTGGGGGTTGAGGGGGGGGGAAATGAAGGGGGAAAGTTGAGAAAATCAGGTCCCAGCAGGCAGCCATATAACTTAACTTATGTATATAACATAATTATATGAAACATATGAAATATATTAAAATATTCAATGTTTTCACTTAAACTTCACCTCCAAAGAAACAGATCTCGACAATTTTAATTATATTGATACTCCCCGTTATACTCTTGTCTTGCTTTTAGCCTTGGGTTTGTACTCTGCTTTATATTCTCTCCACTCGCACCTCTTCTTGAATACGAATACCATCATGACTGCTTCCATATTGACCCACTAGAACCTCTTCATCACTCCGGCTATAACCAGTAGTAATATATGACTCGGTGTGCCCCTCCTGGACAACACTAAAAGCCGTGGCGCCCTTTGCCAGGTTCCGCATGCGATAGCGAGGGGATTGTTTGGGGTCTTCATGTTTGACATATCTGCCCTCCGAGCTCTCTGGACGCGATCCATGGACAATGGTGCGATATAAAGGGCGGACAGTGGGGATGCCAACGCAGATAAGGGTGACAGCCAGTTCAACGGCGGACCAAATTATGAGGTCAACCGTATCCTCTAGAAAAGGGGCACATGTGAGAATTAGTGATGTGTAGGGACTGAGAGGTTAAGAAGTGGATTACCAGTGTAGTTGGAGCTGGACATCCCGCCCAGTTCAATGGTTCTGATAATCCCGCAAATACAGGCTCTATAAATAAACATTAGTCTATATTCATAGAGGACGAGGCACTGAAGTGACACACATGAAGCCCAGACTTAAGCTAATTGCGATGGACATCTTTTCCTTGAATTTCATGTTAAGATTCCAAATGAAAATCCATGGAAGAAGAGCAAAATAGAAGTCCACAGCGGCACACCAGCCTGGATTGCATGAATATTAGCATATGGCTCATATAACAAGTCAAGGAGATCGAACATACATCCGAGCAAAACGGAGACAGGGGTGACTGGGATAACGGTATTCCCTGGAACGCGAGGGTCATATATAGATTGAGATGGAAGACGCTGGACCCAGAGGACGATGGCGGTCACTACCGACACAATGAACAAGCTGATCATCGAGATCCATATTGAAATACGATGCCATTGCTTGACAACAATGCGAAGCAGGAAGATTCCCAGCGACAGCTTCGCGATTGCCATTCCTAACACGGCAAATGTTTGTCCAATCAGTTCGTTATAGACGGCTTTCACGGCTGAGTCCATCTCCAAGGTATGTATGGGTTGTCCAAATCCATGTACACCAGCAATCGTGAGAAAGACGGTGTAAAGAAGTAGAAATACCTAGAGTCCGGTCAGCGTCCTATCATACTGGGGTAGCCCTGGAAGATCTGCCTTGGTGGGTTTATAGATGGAATGGGAAAGGAAACCTACCCAGGCCATATTGAAGACATGATCGTCCACTCCAAGTCCCTTCACGATATAGATTCGTGTATAGAGCCGGAGAGGAATCAGAATAAAAGAGATTAAAGTCATCGCCCACATCACTGAAATGGCACGAATGCCTTTGCCAGCTAACATCTTCCAAATTTTGAAACCGGGTTCAATGTAAAGCACCAAGCCCTATAGAACAGGGTGAGGGATCGAAAAATTAGACGACGTCATTGGTGTACAGAAAGGTACAGAAAAGTACAGAAAAATCCTCTTCCTCGACTCAATGTCTCAATAAATTAGAAAAAGAAAATGTCAAAGAAGACAGCCGTGGATTACCAGATAACTACAAATCAGACCCAAACCCAGTATACTCGGTTCAAAGGTTATAGGAGAACAGCGACAAGTGACAGCTTACTCCCTATGTCTCTTTGTTCATTCCCGCCCTTTCACAGGGTTGTAATTTGTATACCAGCTAATTTATGTGATAGCTTATATTATATATTAAGGCCAAGCAAACTAAACATCAGCGGGTCGGGAAAGGTCCATTTAGCTTAGCAACGGTCAGTAGCGCTCACTTAGGGAGTTCCCAAAGCCAATGGGGTTCTTCTAATTGGATATTCCGTACTCCGTATTTCGTACTTTTGGTGCTTCGGGCTATTGTGATGTGTTGACGTGTCTTTCCGGTAGCTCATTCGACCACTGTCACCGGAGGATGGCCCCTTTGGGGTAAATAAATTATGTATTTTCCTATTCAATTGGAGCTAATGTTTCATCTGATTGGCATTGACAGGGCCTACTTTGGAGCACGGTTGAATCTAGGCCCAGAAATATGGAGCATAGAGGATCTTCGTATCTTCGGTTGAACTAGCTTTTGATTCGCATGCTCATTTATACTCCGTATACGCCGTACAACGTACATGGGATCGGCCTTTTGAGGGGCATATTGTTACACTCGCCTATATGTTGCACGTGGGCTTATAATTTATTGTACGACCTATATGATAGATCTTCGAGAGTTTAGGGATGTATCCAACCCCTCCGAAACAATCAAATATCATTCCACATATGAATATTTTTACAATGTTTGATTATGGGAATAAAGATGCTGTCACCATGATTGGCTATGTCTTTGTCCTAGCACTCCCGATCTGGTATTTGACGGCATATCTTCTGTCCCCGCTACGCCGTTATCCCGGTCCCTTTCTCGCAGGTGAGTCGACCAGTATCCTTCTAAAGGCCAATTTGGCAGCAGAGGGAGCCAGTTCCATATTGACCTCTCATATTTTGATAGGCTGGACGAATCTATGGCGCATGCTACATGTTCGCCAGGGGAAGTACCATGTGGTCATCCACGAGCTGCACAAGAAGTACGGCCCAGTGGTGCGCATTGGCCCCAACGTGCTCGATCTAGATATCCCCGAGTTGATCAAGACAGTTTACAATATCAAATCGGAGTATTTGAAGGTGAGTGTCTCTCTGACCGCGAGTGGTTACTAGTACTGATCATAGCCTGTGACAGACCGAGTTTTATCATGGCAGCAGTGCGAAAAACAACGGCAAAATCATCTACAATCTCTTCAGCGAGTGCGATCCTAAATTACATGCACAACAGAAGCGACCCATCTCGAAACATTACTCCCTCACCGGGGTGCTTCCGCTGGAGCCCCATATCGATGATATGATTTCGTACTTGTGTGAACGCCTGGAGGAGAAATTCATCGATGGATCCAATCGAACCAAGACATGCGACCTAGGTGAATGGATTGCGTATTGTAAGTTCAGACCCTGTACATCCATGCTTCCGAGGACTTATAAATCGTCCAGATACCTGGGACGTGGTTGGCAATGCCACATTCAGCCAGCCCCTTGGATACCTGGAACACGGATGTGACTTTGACGATACCCTACGCATCGCGAATGTTGCTATGGACTACTTCTCTCTCGTGGGACAGATGCCAATTCTGGATCACTTGTTGGACAAAAACCCCATCTACCGAATTGGCCCGCCGTCCTTCGGAACCGTCGCCAACATATCAATCCAGCACCTCATGGACCGACTGCAGAACAAGGACACCGACTACCATGACCCCAGCAAGCCCGACTTCCTAGACAAATTCATCGAGGCCAAGGAGAAATACCCAGACGTGGTGGACGACTCGCAAATCATCTCATATCTACTAGCCAACATGATTGCAGGAGCCGACACAACCGGCATCACCATCAACGCGGCATTGTACTTCTCCTTGAAACATCCTCACGTTTGGGAGCGTCTCAGAGCCGAGATTCCCGCCTATGACCATACCCCTGAAAACAAAGTGGTATCGTACAAATCCGCCAGGCAGTCCCCATACCTAGATGCCGTGGTACGAGAATCACTGAGATGTCATCCCGGTGTCGCCATGCTCCTGGAACGATACGTACCAGAGGGTGGACTTGCCCTCCCTGATGGAAGTCTCGTTCCTGCAGGGTCCATAGTTGGCATGAACCCCTACGTTGTGGGACGCAATAAGTCTGTCTGGGGCGAAGATGCCGAAGAATTCCGCCCGGAGAGATGGCTTCGCGATGAGAAACGGGAGACTGAAGATGCGTTCCAGGAACGTTTGCTGTCAATGAATAAGGCTGACCTCGCTTTTGGTGGTGGAAGCCGTATTTGTATCGGGAAGCACATTGGTCTGCTGGAGGTGTATAAGGTGATTGCAACTCTTGTGTCACGGTACGATATCCAGCTGGTCCATCCGAAGGAGGATTGGAAGACGCATAACAGCTTCTTTGTGCGGCAGACGGGCATTGAAGTGAAGCTTACTCGCCGGAGCTGAGACACTGTGATCTACGACATGACACGGCTACAGAGGTACAGATACATGTACGTAGGTAGTCTAGCCACTTCTACACAAAGGTTCAAGGTTGAAGATCAAAGCATGTAGTCATTGACAGTATATACAGCAGCAACTTTTGAGGGGGTTTCATCAATCATCGCCGCAGTGACTGGGGTATCGTCTAGTCATCTCGGGCTTCCAAGCCATCCGTCTATCCATTAAATAAATCCTTTTTTTTTGTTCATCAATCCATAATAGAAGCAACTTGCTTACAGCTGCTCCGCCCAGGGAGCGGCACCGGGCTGCATCTGGTTCAGCCACTTGACAAGCTCAATGAGCTCGACCCGGCGCTCATCCTCCAACTGATCCTCATCGCCGGTGAGAACCGACTGGAAGACGGGAAGGAGGCTGGGGGTGAGTTCACGGATGGTGACATCCTCCCACTTGTACATCTGGCAGATCATGCGGTACAGAGGCTCGTTCTCCTCGTAGTCGTTCTTCAGGGGAAGAATGTTGACCAGAGCAGGAAGAACATCCTTGGTAGGGACACTATCGCGGTAACGCAAGATCATGCGGCTGACACAGCCGGTGGCGTTATCCTGGAGACGCGAGACATCCATCTGAAGGCAAGCCTCAAGACGGGCAAGGATGGTGGGGATCTCCTTGATGATCTCGGCCTCAGCGTTGGAGTGCTGAATCAAGCGGCCAACGGCATAGGCAGCGTTGGACTTGGTCTGGGAGTCCTCATCGGCGAGGCGGTGAAGGAGTAGCTTCAAGAAGACAGAGGTGAAGGGGGTCACGGCGGCACCCATGCCGTTGATGCACTCAGCGAGGACACCGACAGCAGTGGCTCGCTCAAGAGACTCAGAGCTACCAGCGTAGCGAAGAATGGTCTTCTCGAACACCTTCCAGAGCTCAGCGAAGCTCTGGCCCATGGCAGCAGCCATGCCAGAGACAACATCCAGGGCGGTGTCAACAACGATCCAGTCGAACTCAGAAGATTCCTCTCCAGCCTCGAGAGTCTCCTCCTCAGGGCCGAACTCCACCTGACAGATGTGCTGCTTGGTGATGATATCAGTGATCATCTGGATCACATTGTGAAGCATGGTCTCGTTGGCAATGAGGGCGGGACCGCAGAAGCGCAGGTTCTCGGCCATGTTGCGGTTGATATCGGCGACAGTAGAGCTATTAAGTATCGGTCAGCAATCAAGTCATTGAATCGACAGTGATAAATAATGAGGCAATGGTAGGAGTAGATCTCAGAATGTAGACTTCGCCGTTTACATCAAGTACGCCTTTGGCGCATCAAAGTGAGCTGGGTTAAGCGGAAAAACATCATCATAGAAATGATTGGGCAAGGGGTAAAAAAGGAAAAAGGTTAGGTGAAACATACCGGTCATCTTCTTCGGTCCACATCTTAACAGTAGCCGTCATGAGGATTTCACCGAACTTCTGGACCTCCTTGGCAGGCTGAACCTGAAGGGGGAGACCAGGCTGCCACTTGGGCATCTGACCATTCTCCTCTGCGATAGCGAAGAGCATCGCGTAAGAGCGGTGCAAAGTGCTGATGGTGCTCTTGCGAACACCCTCGTAAGGGTGCTCACACAAGGGCATCACATGCTCAATGGTCTTCTCGAAGTAGGGCAGGAAGGAGCTGCGGGTGTGGGTGACAAGATCACCAATGACCTCAACAGCGATCTCCTTCTCGAGCGAAAGAGGAGTGGTGGCGGTGATGTCATCCCAGTCATCCTCGTCCTCAAGGTCCACATCCTCGATATCACCATCATCTTCGTCGTCGGCACTTGCGACCTTGACCTTGCGGCCGTTGAAGGTAACCTCCTGGCCAACAAGATCCTTGGCAGCACTACCGAGGTCGACATCAAGGTCGCTCTCGTCCTGCTCGATGCAATCGTACAGACCCTTCACGACACCGTCAAGGAAGGGAGCGAAGTGCTCGCCATAGACCTTGGCCATGGCACCCCAGAATATGTATGTGCTCTCCTTGAGACGGGAGTGACCGAGGTGCAAAGCTTCCTCAGTGGCGCGCATGAGGGGCTCAACGTACGGCTGGTAACGCTCGGGGCCAGCAGCAGCGGCCATCTCACCCATGGAGTCGGTGACACTGGCACGGAGGTCCAGTTCATCCTCACTGTCCTTGACGGCGGCGAACTCTTGGAGGAGATGCATCGACTCATCGAAGAATGAGAGGAAGGAGTCTCCGGCAGAGGAGGCGAGGGAGCCAAGAGCACCGGCAGCAAGAGCCTTGATCTTGAAATCGGGGTGCTTGAAGAGGTTGTGCAGGATAGGAACCAGCTCAGCCTGGTAGGGGGAAACATCCTTCTCATCCAGGCCATCAACGACAGCATCAATGGCACTAATTCCGGCCTTGATGATGTCAAGTGTAGGGCCTTCCTCCTCACCCTTGTACTCCTGCATAGCGCTGGCCAAGTTCTGGAAGAGCAAGGGCATGAGGCGCGCGTGCTCGGAGCTGAGATCTTCAACGAGGTCCTCTGCGAGACGAGCGACAGCGTGCAACGAAGCCTGGCGCACCTTGGGGTCCTGATCAGCAAGGAGCTGCAGGACCATAGGGAAAATCTCCTTCATCTGGGTGCTGATAAAGTCGGGGGCACCCTCAACACACATGCCAAGAGCCATGATACCAGCGCGACGGTAGTCTGGGTCGGGGTTGTTAAAGTACTGGCCCAGCGCGTTGAGCAAGGGAACAACGACCTGGCTAGGAGGCAGACTCTGGGAGAGCATGTCCAGGAGGCCAAGAGCAGAACGGGCAGGTGTGATATCATCATCGCCAGGAGCGGCATCGCCCAGCTCGGTCACGATCTGGAGAGCGGTGCGGGTGAGCTCCTCGCCAATACGCATACCCTGGACCTTGAGCTTGCGGTATTGAATGGTCTGCATGAGGAAGCTGATGGCCTGGGTGCGGACATCCTCATCCACCTCGGTGTTGGCAGAGATCTGGTTCATCAAGATGACCAGGTCCTTGAGGTGGACAGTCAGCAAAGCAGGGTCACAACCAAGCAGAGTCTGGAAGACTTCGAAAGACTGCATGATGTGGTCCTCCTCTTGCTTCTCAATGGAGTCCTTGAGGATGGCGACCATGGCAGGAACCATCTCCTGGAATGCCTTGACGGGAGCCTCATCCTCCTCAGAGTCCAGGTGCATAGCGAGCTTGCTCAAAGACATGAGTGTGTTGATACGAACTTCAGCACTCTCAGGATCCCGGATCGTCTTGTTGAAGAGGTTGAAGAGGTCCTGGAACTTCTCCTCAAAGCCTTCACCTAGAGTATCCAAGATGGTAAAGAGAATATAGATAGCCACAGCACGCTCTGCGGCATTGCCATTGTTGCCAGCCTGTAGCAGCAGGTTGGGCAGGTCAGCCCACTCGCCGTCGTTCAAATCAATCTTCGCAATGGCGGAGATGATCTGAGCGATGGAGTGCTGGACGAGAGATGAACTCTCGCCCATGGTGGAGCGAAGCAACTGCTCGCGGATCTGGGGCTTCTGGTCGGCAGGAACCTTCAACCAGTGCTTTGAAACGAGCGAACGGGACTCCACGGAAGAGAGCTGGCGCAGATTTTGGTCATCATGGCTAGTGCAGATCTGGATGAGGAAGACAAGGGATTCGGGCTTGTTGTAGAACTCCTTTTGCAAGACTCCGGTGGCCTCCTTAAGGTTTCCCTGGGAGGCTACATGAAGGGGTCAGCGAGACGAACATGGGCTTCGACATTGCAAGACTAACTCACGATCCAGGATAATCTGCAATTGCTGCAGGAATCGCTGTTGATCCATGATGGAGAGAGGGGATATAGAAGATTTTCGAGTGATTCTTTTTTCTTTCAACAGTTTCAGTTGCCCCAGGTCTCTCTATCAGAGAGACAGGCCACAGGAACAAGGATTGAGCAGTCTGTCTCAGACAAACAACTCAAAGGGGGTATCACAAAGCAATATTGACAGGAAGAAAAAAAGGAAAGAGAGAGGAAGATGAAGAAAAAAAAAAGGAGAGTGGTGGGGGGAGAGAAGAAAAGAGAAGAACAGAAAAAAAAAATTTAGGGGAGTGGGCTCGTGCCGAATTGGGCTTAGCGCGGGAACAGTTGTCAACACGCGGGAATTTGGGCAGAGATTTCTTTCAACTTCGTTTATATTGGGTTATGTTGGGTTATATTAGGGTTGTATTTAGCAAGATTGTATTATATTATACATTAACAAGTACTATCATGTTATGGTGATAATTCGCACAATTGGTTCTTACTATAGAGAGTGCAATTGGGACATGATCATTATATACATGTCACTGGAACCTCTAGGTCACAGAAGAGTATAGAAATGTCCCACATTGAAGATAGAAAAATAGGGCGGGGGAAATAATTCAAAAAAAAAATCCTTTCGCTTCCAAACTCCTCTTCCGTCCATCTTGTTCGATGGTGAGCAAACTGTGCCTCAGCAAAAAGAACACCGGATTGACAGTGCTTTGTTATGTACTAACAGCCGTGCATCCGGTGGTTTCCAGAAGACCCACACACCAATGAAGCCCCAAATAACCGAGGCATCGCTTAGTATTCATCAGTGTCATAATCATCATGGACTAGCGAGGAGCGGTAACCACGTGAAGCGAGGTTGGCTTCTAGGCCACCGTCAGACGCAGGGTCAAAGTAACCTAAATCGGTCAGTAGAGCTCACGTTATTCCATGGTGATGGGTCAATTTGTACATACCACCGCCGCCAAAGTAGCTAAGAGCGACTGGTAAGAAGATGAGAGCATGTGTAGCAGCAAAAATCACCAGGGCTAGCCACACACGGAAGTAGTAGATCTCGAAGATCTTGCTCCGAGTAAACGCCAACACGGAAACTCCTAAAAGCTTGGTCACGGTGATACCACTGAAGACACTGCCACCGACATTGACCAAGGCCGCCCATGCTCGAGCATCCTTACCACGGAATTCGACAGGAACCTTCTCCATAATGGGTCGAGCTGGGAACATGAATGCTCGGGCAATGTGAGCACAGAACTCAACGCCAATGCCCACACAAATAATCAGGTTGACAAGAGACACGGCGTTCAAGGAGACACCAGCGATCGCCATGGTGCCAATGATATCGACCACTATCATAACCACCGTGGTTGTAACGACAGCGCCCGTGGCTATAGACCCCAGTATCACAGAGGTCAAGACGAAGATGATAGCCACAGCCGACCCTAGAAGGGTACCAGTAAGTCGCACAATGGAGACGTATTGATCAAAGAAGATGTAGAACTTGGAATATGGGAAGACGTCGATATTATGCTCCTGTGAGATGCCATCTGCAATCCGGCGAGCTGCAATATACGCCTCGATGAATTCCTCCTGGCTCCGAAGGGGCGTGTGACTAGTACGGAAATGGCTGGCATTGATTGTCGTATACTTCTCATCAATAACCAAAGCATTGCTGTAGGGTGCTTTGCCACCAAGGGGACATGAGGCATCGGTGGGAGCATCGATCCATTTTTTGGCATAATGAATAAATTCAGATCCCTCTGGCATTCCCAAGAGAGAGATATTCCAGGCAGGAACGCGATCCTCGAAACAAAGCTTGCCGTTTTCTTTGCAGCAGTCTTGCTGGGGGTTTAACCAATAGAGGAAATCATCAATCCAGCTCGCGGCAGAACCTGCAAGATAAGAAACATCCGGACGCTTAGACTCTTGCTCGAGAATAAAGGGCAGCGAATATTCCTCGCAAGTGGTGAACCGTCCACAGAGCTGTTGTTGGTGACCTCGCTCAGTGACATTCACATTCCGGGTCACGAAGTAGACCGGAGGCCCCACACCAAAGTATGAATCCAGGTCGTTGAAATATGAAATCAGATACGAGTCGCTGGGAAGCGCAATCCGTTGATCTAACCCAAGAGGAACCTCGGGGATAAACGCTAGACCAGCAGTCAAAAGACCCAAGAAAAATATAACAACCCCAACTTTCACACGACGATCCAGGAGGAAAGGAGCGTAGACCCGACGAATAAAGGCCTGCAGGGTACTCTCCCCATCCTGTCCGTCATAGTTTTCCTCGGGGAAGCCGAATGAGTTTGCTTTTCGGACAGTAAGACAAGGGATACAGTCCGCACGGAGACTCTGCACCCGTCTCTGATTCAGAGCCAAGACGGAGATGAACATAGTAATTTGCAGAATGGCATTGATGAAGACAGCACCGGCGGCGTATGCGGCAAAATTCTTGACAGCAGGCATACCAACAAAGACACCCAGGGCAAAGGCCACTGTCTCCGTCAAAGCAGACAGGAAGATGCTAGGTCCGATTCGACTAACCGCTCGAGCAACTCGCTCGTCAATTTCTTCATCGGGATGGCTGATATTGACTCGCTCGAATTCGTGGACGATCAAGAAAATGTTGTCTACTCCCACGGCCAGGACTAAAAATGGAATAACTTCAGCAATGATCAAGGTCACCTTGACGCCCGCTGCCGAGAACAGTCCGACCGATGCCGAAACGGACATCAAAACAATGATGATGCCGACGATACCCAGTGTAAATTTAGACTGAACAAGGGCATTGGACGGATTGGTCAGCAGAGACCTCCAGGTAACTGTGACGGAACCCAGGGCCATTGAGGCGTAGAAGAACATGATCAGATAACTGATGACAACGATCTTCGCATCTGTGTTGGTAGACTTGTTCAGTTCCTGCTCCAAACTGACCTCGGAATTGAACGACACGCGAAGGCCTCGCTCGGCAGCTTCTTCTTGGACTACCCCGAGAACGGCCTGGAAAGTGTTCTCCCAGTCGATAGCTTTTGCTTCTTCTTCGGTTCCCTGCGCAAAGTTATTTACCACCCAGGTCACAATGAGTGCCTGGGCATCCAGAACATCCCCTGTATCTTCATATCCACCAAGAATCATTTCGGGCTTGAGGGGCTGCGAGAAATCGGGGAGACAGCTAGGGTCTCCGGGTGACTCTGTACAGTGGCTAAGTCTGTCCTTCCATGTATCTGGGGCAAGGTTTGAGACAGAACCGCCGAAATACCCAGTGACCGATTGCACGACACAGGCTTCTCCGGTCGGTTTGAAACAAACGTCATCGAAGTTGAGAGCCTGGTCCAACGAGATCACGCGGCGCACGCGAGACTCGACGTCAAACCACCAGGTGAGGGTTTCGTAGTCCAAGAGCGGACGTGAGTCGTTCTCTGGGCGGTTATTCACCAAAAATGCCTGCTCAGCTCGGTAGAATGGACCAAAGCTCTGATCAAAGAAATCCTTCTCCTGGGCGGCCGCAGATGATGGACTCACCCAGAGTCGCACCGGGTCCGTTTCAACGGTGAAGCTCAGCCACCCTAGGCTCAGCAGTGCAACTCCGATGACGCTGGCGGATATTGTTATTGCTGGGAACCGCGCACAAACACCACCAATTCGGTGGAACAAGGCTGACAGCACAGAGTTGAGCTTGTACACTCCCTGTGACCGTTCCATATATCCTCCACGGTGCATGATTTCCCCTTCATCTTCGTCGTCACTGAGCGTGGGATCTTGCAGCAAGCGCACCCGCTCTGGTTTGCGGAACCGGCGCTCCTTGTATGTGACATAGCTTGCCAGAGCCATAACAAACAATAGAAAGATGGAATAAACGAGAATGACGGCAAAAGAGAGACATGGTAGAAGTCCTACGTGACATATCTTGTGGGGAGAGATGGCGGGCAACTCCGGACACACGTCCGGACAATCGACACAAGAGCACCGGAATGATTTGTCCTCGTCATTGCAGGCCTTTGGCTTTATTGACAAAGCCTTCATTCCTTGCGGGTCAGACCCACTGGGCTCTGTGTGGTAGTTAATCTGGAACGGGCTTCCCAGAAACTTCTTATCACCTAAGAATTTCATGAAATGGGTATCGTCTTTCGCACCGCCACCAATGAAGTCGATGGCTTTTCCACCCGAAGCACCGTTCTTTACATTCTTGCAGCTGTCGAAGAAGCCGCTTTGGTACTCCTTGGACCAAATATTGTCCAACTCGGTCACAAGTCTTTTGCCAGAGCTGTTTTCTTCTGTTTTGGTGACATTGACGAAAAGCGACTGGTCAGGGGAGCATGTAAAGGTACAGAAGATGTTGAAGAAGTTGTCTCGGCAGGCGGGACAGGATGCAATGATTCCCTCTGCTAGTTTGAGGTTACTTGAAAGCGCATCGATCTATGGCTCATCAGCATGATGGAAAAATAAATATAGACATGGCAGCCTTATTGAAACCAGAGGTCGGGATTGCTCACCTGTTCATCTAGACAACAGACCGGGCCTTCACTCCACTTGCTGCCACACAGATTTACCAACTTCTGGCGTACAGCGTCTTCTGGTTGTTGCGCCAGGTCATTATCGGGACAGGGTAGTTCTCCCCCGAAAATAGACTGCTTTCCACAATGACCTCGAATAGCACAACGGCCCCTTTCGTGGATTTTGGTTTCGCCCTGTGCGCCGACCAGCATGGGCGCAAATGAGCCCAGCCCAACGATCGCAGCGATAGCCCTAGGTAACCGCATGTTGTGGGGAGGGTGAGTATGGTGAGAGAAAGGACCCTTTATACCAGACTTCAATTAAGATGCCGAGGGCGACACTTTCAATACCGGAGGTTGGCCATGCACTGGTCGGTCCGTGTGGGGAAGGTTGTAGGCCGAGCTCAGGAGCTGGTGCAAGGAGGGAGTGCGAATTCGAAGGACAATTTGACGATGGGGTTCAATACAAAGATCAGATTAATATCAATATTTCAAGCTTGATAGCGGCTATGATAGAAGAAGCGATAAAGTAAGAGATAGAGTAAGAAAGCAAAGCAAGCTTTCAGAGTTGAGTGACGTGAAGGCGGAGACCCCCGGTACATTTTTGGTCCCCGCACGGTCACCACAGTCACGCAACAAACCCATCAAAGTACCCAGTTGGCGCTAACGTCAGGCACAAATGATTTGGCTATATCGTGGCTCAAATCACATTGTAGAACTGACTTTCCTCTTCTTGGCATTTGGAACTAGAGCCAGATTGCTCAAAATATCTTTCCAAGGGATTTTCAATATATATATATATATTGAAAATGTCATCGCTCAAAGAGACCCCAAGAAAGGTATATAGGGAGATTTTGAGTCTACATTGTAAGCCCTAAGATATGTCCTTTTGTAATACTCATGATTTCATTCAAAAAAAAATAATACAAACATAGAAATGACCGACTCCGAGCTGAACCGCATTCTATGAACAGGAACTCCGAGTCTCAAAACAGAAGAGACAAATATGACTGCGTCTGCATCGCCGGTGATTCAGTTAGCGATGAGAACAAATATGAGAAGAGCCAAGAGAGATATCATGAGGTGTCACATGTGAAAAAAAAATTGGCAAAACCATTCGCCCAAGGGGTATCATCACAATCCGGGCCTGGCAACATAAACATGCAACTTAATAGTTGTCCTCTTCCAAATGTTGGTAAACGTGGCGGGTTCGGGTCGGATCCTTGCGCATGGTTTGTCCAGAACCTGTAAATCCCACTAAGAAAGAGATGAGACCAATTAGCATCCACCAGAGTTGAGAAAAAACAAAAAAAAAAACAAAAACACAATTGAATAGAAACCCCATACCTCGTGCATTGACACCTTCACCTGTGCGGAACATGCTCTCCTTTTTGCCGAACGCACCCTTGCCTTTGCCCTTGGTCTTCGCAGCGAAATCTTTCCACTTATTCTTGCCTTCTTCGAGCTCCTTGTTCGCTTTGACCTTGCGGGGCATCTTAGCGGGACGAACTAGTCCATCACCGGCCTTGTTGGGTTCGTTGCGAGCCTGGGTAGCTAGTGCGGGGTTGATATCTGCCGCGGCGGAGATCACACCGGGGTGAGGGAGAGCGGGCGAGGGCGATGCCGAACTGCCTGGGGTTCCATCAGCCTTGCGCTTTCGTGAGTCAGTGCCAGACATGGGTCGGATATCCTTGGCTGTCAAATTTTCCACAGTTGCATATGACTTGAATGTGACAAGGTAGACTGGGTTGGTTGATGAGCCAGTGATGGAGTTAATTTTGGCCGGGTAGAAAGCACGATCGCCGGAGACCCAACGCGCAAGAACAATGTCGTTCACCGAGAATGATACGGGAGTAGTAGTTACAGCAGGTGCCTCCTCTGGGTGTTCAGTAGGCTTTGGGGAACCATTATCCTTGAATCGGCCAGCCTTGGGAGCCGGTTTGGCGGGTGCAGTGGGCTTGAGTTCGGCGATTTGGGTTTGGAGAACGGCGATGTATTCTTCGAGTTCGGTTTTGAGGCTGTTTAGTTCCACATTATCAGGGTCTACCTCCAAGCCTAACGCGACAGTTTCCATCTATTGATTCTAAGTTAGTGACGAATCACGGCGCGTGGTGACCGTTTGGGGGATTCGATTTGCGGTAACTAACCTGCGATTTGCATTCCGTCAGATCTGTCTCCAAGGAAGAGATATCAGCCATGATGAAATTCTGATTGATTTTGAATTCAGAGAGATGTGCACGATCGTGATCTTAGAAACTGAACCTGATTGACGCGTATCGGTAGGAAGAGAGTGCGGAGAAATAATTATTATGTTCTATCTCATGGCAAATTCATCCGTGATCACGTGCATTCGCTTTCCGCCTTTTTCTCCGCCTTAATATATGGTTTGACGCCACTATGTAACTAGTTATCTAACATGATTATGTACGTAACTAACTACGAGTAAACTAAGTACCTAGGTAAGTCTGGTGTGGATTGAGGTTTTGATTTAGGGGTCATGGGGTAAATTAAGCTATTCTATCTAAATTAGCAGTCAAGCTTGTTCAGTGTGATGGTATCTATGGATGTACGGAGTACATAGGTCATTATCTTATAGTATTGGATACATCATAGAGAATCCACTTTCTGCAGATCGACGGGGATATGCATGTTAAAAGTCTACATTGTTTTAGAGCTATGGAGTACGGAGTACGGAGTACAGTATGGTCGATACTATATAAACCATGTCCAATTAATTCCCTGTTTTCCTATGGGGTATAGGAAAAGTGGCAAGTGGCAACGTCATTAAATGGTCTGACCTCGGGACACCCAAAATCTCGGACCGGAGATTGGGAGACCCGTGGGGCCAGACCGGAGAGATTAGTGAGTACATATGTACATGTATACATGTATACACAAGTATATATGTACTCCGTAGATTACAGGTATATTGCCCGTCAAGATATGAGTCAAATAGGATAATCCGATGAAAATATACTCGGAATTCCGGGAGCAGTAGGAGCAGTACGCAGTACATAGTAACCCGTTTAGGGCTCTTGAGAGAAGCTACTCGAAGTGGAGAAGAAAAAAAAAGAAGAGAAAACTGATTTCAAAGCAGAGACATCCACAGCCAATCATATCCTTAGAACCATTCACCGCCCATCCATGATCGCCCTTCTCCCCCCCTCCTCCAATCCTCCAATCCTCCAGTCCTCCAGTCATACTCTCTCTTTCATTATTTCTCTTGGATTCTGCAACTTTCATATTTCAATTTCATTTGTTTTCAATCTTTCCATATCAGCCTCGTATTTTGAGCCACACTTCGACCGTAATTTGACTAGCGGGGAATCTGTCCTCAGGCCCCTCTCGAGAGAGCCGCTAGAAACTCTTCTTCTTCTTTCCCCCTCCATATCCAAATATCGCCCCCCCATATCACCTCATCCCCACCATATTTGCAATTTTTATTATCGATTTTTACTTGCGACTGATAAAGATCCAATATACAATCGGATTGTTGAGATTGTTCACTCACAAATCCGGCGAAGCTGTGAAGCTATATTGTGAGGATCGAATCATCCTTCAATCCTCGTCGTTTTACGGCATCCATCAATATCTGTTACGGGCGGGAGGCCCGGCTGGACTCTGTATTGAAATCTATTCAATTTCCATCTCGTCGCCCTTTTTTGGTTTTCGTGTCAGCCCCTCTATTGAAAGTAAACCGTCACAATGGGTGATTACGAACGATTCCAGCAAGGTCTTTACCTTTCCCCAAACCAGCAAGATCTCCTGCTTGCCGCTCTATCTTCCAACAACCCCAGTCAAAAGCCCCAAAGTGGCTCTCCCCCGCTCAAGTCCTCTCAGAGCCCCGACGAAAATTCCTCAAACGGTCTCAGCGCCCCTCCCTCGGGCGGGTTTGATAATTCCCATGCCAACAATTTCGGGTTTGGGGATGATGAAAGCCCTTTCTTGGATTTCACCCCGGACGTTGACTTCGATTTCCCCGGTTCCGCCGACTTGATTGGGGACCTACCGGGATCGGCCGACTACGATATCGGCGGGAAGCGAAAGTCCCTCGACGGAAAGTCGGACATTGAAGGGGAAGAGACCGGAAAGAAACGTAGGGAAAGTGAGGCCAAGAAGCCTGGTAGGAAGCCACTGACTTCAGAGCCTACTACGGTATGCCACTCTTGCTGCACGCGGAAGTTGCTGGGACTAGAGTCGTGAACTGACGTGATTGAGCAGAAGCGCAAGGCCCAAAACCGAGCTGCCCAGCGAGCCTTCCGCGAACGCAAGGAGAAGCACTTGAAGGATCTGGAGGATTCGGTGGAAAAGCTGCAGAAGACATCGGACATGACAAACCAGGAGAATGGTTTGCTGCGTGCCCAGGTCGAACGGTTGCAGGTCGAGCTCCGTGAGTACCGAAAGCGCCTTTCCTGGATGGCCTCGGGATCAGGAAATGCCATGTCGGCTATGAGCTCGAATTCCATTCCGAGTGCTCATTCTAAGGGAGCCTATGGCCTCCAAAACAATGAGTTTCTCTTCGACTTTCCCAAGTTCGGCGATTTGCCTGGTGGTCATCTCTTCAATGGACAAGCCAACAAGAATGACCAATCCAAATCCAATGTCAACACCCCTCAGGCACCGGGTGTCTTGGGTCGTGACAATCTGAACAGCCCTTCGTCTCGATCGAACTCTCTTGCCCCGTCCAACAAATCGAAGTCTCATGGGACTGTTCACAGCGTTACTTCCGCCAAAGCACCCTACTCTGGCTTCAAGTCTTCCGGAAATGATACCTCTACTTCGGAGAATTCTCCGTCGTCTTCGTCCGACTCGCACCAGAGCCAGATGCTGTCCTCGAACGGGACTTCCCCAGAACCAAGTCTGAACTCTCCTGCAGATGGGCAGTACCGCGAGCTGGGACCAGGTGATTCGTGCGGCGGGCATGTCACCACCGATGGCGAGAAATCCTTCTGTGCACAGCTTGGTATGGCGTGCGGGAACATCAGAAATCCCGTCCCAGCGGTCCGGGATAATAGCAGATCCAAATCCCAGAGCGTTTCAAGCGGCCAGCCCACCCCAATTGATAACCCAGCCGAGGGCGAAGATCCTCCGGATCTTGGAATCGATTGGTTGGCCCATCAGAATGGCGGCCAGTTCGATCCAGTGCTCTTTGGTGACTGGCGAGAGCCCCAAGATGCAGTGCTGTCTCAGGACTTCGGCTCTTTCTTCAATGAAGCATTCCCTCTACCGGACCTGGGTAGTCCCTCCCACAACTTGTCCGAGGTCGCCACTGACGCGACCCAACCCAAGAAGAGCCTCCTTTCCCAGATTGATAGCAGGCTCGAGGAAGATGAGGTCGTTCCCGGCGAAGACCAGTCGCAGATGCTGTCGTGCACGAAGATCTGGTATGTCCCTGCTCATCTCCATATTCATCAATTCATTTTACTTCAGCTTACTGACATTATTTTTTCTTCTCTAGGGATCGTCTTCAATCCATGGAAAGATTCCGCAACGGCGAGATCGATGTTGACAATCTCTGCTCCGAGCTTCGCACTAAGGCCCGATGCTCTGAGGGTGGTGTAGTCGTGAACCAGAATGACGTTGACGACATTATGGGACGAGCCAAGTAGCGGCTTGCTTCCAGAAGGCTCACCATCACCGCCGCCCTCAGCATAACTCACACTCGGGCTTAATTCACGATTCACGGACCAACACCAACTCATTGATACTCGCGTTCTTTTGATTTCTACGCATACCCATCATCGATTGTCATTTATGGGAGGAATCCTGCTCGGCGTCATGAATACAACACAGGATAAAAGAGGAAAATTCATGGGAGGGGAGAAATAACATCCAATTCAATGGATATTTGATTTTGAACACAAATCTTTTTTGTCAATGCCCATAGTTGGGCAATCTATCAATGTCCCATCTTAAGGGGACAACACACTCCTTTTTTTTACTTCCTCGCGCACATTTGCCTATTTATCCTCCCTTTTTTTTTTTGCAACAGTAATTGCCGTTTGATTGTTTCATGCTTGTTTTGATCGACATCGTTAAGCTTATCGAACGGGGGACTACCGTCTCACACTGGCCATGAGATTTAAGCAAATACGGGGTGGCACTTCCAATGCCTATTGTACGGAAAGGGACTATGGCGAACTTGATATACTACTTTACTTTCCTTTGCAGCTGGGACAGGATGACTCTGCTTTGCGATGCTCAATGTACTTTTCTTTTTGTACACAATCTATTCCTGAATGGTTCTCTACTCTGTTCCATCGACTCATTCCTACCATTCCAGATGCTTTGTACGCGAGAGAAAGAGTATGAAGTAGCAATCTCGTAGATCTACAGACTTTAAATGAAGCAGAGCTGTAAGGGTATCGATGTAGTCCACGGACATAAAACTAAAGTACAAAGAGAAAAGAGGTGAAAGGGTGTATTCTGTTTTTTTTTTCTTGCTTTTTTTTCCCCGATGTTTTCTGCATCCACTCCTCCCTCTGCAAACAAAAAAAAAGAGAACACTGTCTGGAGCTCACCGAAGGACTTACTTCGGAGTCCAATCAACGCTGCAATTCGCGTTCATGCTCTGTGCCTCCGACCAGACTTGAGAACAAAGAACATAGATATTGAGCGCTATCAGAGTCAAAAAGGCAAAAAGAAGATTTGCAAATGGGACGAGATAAAAAAAAAAAAAAGACACAAGAATTAGAGTATCAAAGAGGTGTGAAATCGAGGCAATGTCGATGGCCGGGGGAAAAATATGAGACAGAGAAATTTCCGTGTCACCGATCAGGCGTCGCCGGATGCGACAGGCTTGTCACCTGAGGGAGCAGGAGAGTCATTGGGGCCACTCTTGAAGCCGCCCCGACCTCCGCCACGACCACCACGACCTCGCTCGCCACTGCCACGGCCGCCGCGGCCACGGCCACCGAATCCACCACGGCGACTGCCATCGCTGTCACTGGCGCTTTGATAACCACGCTGAGCGGTAGTGATGCCACCCCGGGTGCTGGACTGCCAGGTTCCAGCATTGCCGACAGCAGCACGGGTGCTGCGATCCTCGAAGAACTTGAAGTTGGGCTTACGTTGCTGACCATGGGGAGTGGGACCGGGCTTCTTCAGCTCAATAGGCAGGTGGTCCAAAGCCGCCTTAGCCTCTTCGGCGCCCGAGAAGGTCACAACGTGGTTGTACTTGCCGAGCTTTTCGATCTTGGTGATCTTCGATCTGTCCTCCTCAGAGATGAGGTCACGGACAGCCTGTTCGCTTTCGGCGCTTGTTACGAAAAGAGCATTTGCAGGCTTCTTTTCGCCGCGGGGTGCAGGTGATTCACTTGGCTTTTCGTGCGGGGCGGTACCATTAGTGTCGGCAGCTGCGGTCTTCTCCTCCCCGGCGGGCTGAGCAGAGGCGGCAGCAGGTGGCTGCGGGCTGATGGACTTGGGAATCACGGGAACAGGAGAGGCTCTCGGTCCCTTCTGACCCTGAGGAATGGGTGCACGTGTAGGAGGGGCTTGGCCGAACTGGGGAGCCACGACGGGGGTCCGGGCAGCGCCTGTCGGGGCGGGCGAGGCAGTCGTCGCTGGGAGACCGCTGGATACAGGCTGAGGAGCACCACCGGCCTGGGGCTTGCCAGTGCGGTGGGCGAAGTTGAATCCTTGAGCCCGCATCTCCGTCGCGATGCGTCCACCTTCAACCTCCAGTACGAGATATCCGAACGCGGCATCCGCCAAGTTGAAGTTCCACATGTTCTTGAATGCACTCTCATCGACCTGTCCAGCAGCATTACCAGCAGCAACGGGGCCACCGAATGGATTACCGCCATTGGCAATGGAAGGCATCTTGTGAACAACATCTAGGGCATTCTCTAGGAGAGTCTTCTGTCCATCATTAGAGGAGATAGCTGCCTCAACTTCGATTTTGACCGTCTCCCAGACATCGTTGAATGACGCCTTGGAGGCAGCAAGCTTGCCGCGATAGTGGTCCAAGGACGGGTTCACGGAGAACTCATTGTAGGAAGAACCGTAGCGGAAATGAAGACCAGCTGAAATGGAAAAATCGGCCTTGAGCGTAACAGACAACTGGTTCAGCATGCCCTCGCGGGCAGGGGAGGCGTGGGTGACAAAGACACGAGTCTCGGAGGGGTCGTAGACACGATTGGCGGTGTCAATGAGTTCGCCCATCTGCAAAAGTGTTGTCCACATAGTGCCTTGGCCGCCGGCAATAGTCGTCTTTCCTTCACCATTGTCGAAAAGCTTATGCATCACGACGGCACCTCCCAGACCCAGCAGACGGAGCTTCACACCGCCGATATCGAGAAGGCGCGAGTTGGCCTCGTCGATAATGTGAAGTTTATCTACCTTGTACTCACCCGAGCGGAACTTCTCCAACACGCGCACATCTTCGCAAGCACCCCAAACTGTGTAGACCGGGACATCAAGGGTGATGCGTTTGTCGAGAAGCATGGAGAGCTCGGAGAGGGGCAGTTGCTCGGGCGGGAAGCGCTGCTTAATTGACTGCTGGGGAGATACCTGTGCGATGGACCGTTTCACGTTCTCCGGGAGGAGGGGGGAATATTGTGCCACATGCTTCAATGTCCTATTCGTAGATCCAGGGTTAGCTGATGCTGTCCGGTATATTTCGATGCCTGGTGAGGCGAATGTGTTGGGCAGCAAACACGCGCCGAAAAGCTTGGGGAATACTCACTTGTCCGCAATCCGCTCAAGGGAAGTGTCATCGTAGAAACCAAAGTCACCGGTGTGAATGATGTGGTCGGCGCGGGCCTGCTTCGCAAGCTCGTTAAGAGACTTCAAGTTGCCTGTTTTACGGGTCCAATTAATATTGTGTCACTTTTTGCCAAGGAAGATATTGCCAGAACGTAATTACCTCGCACGTCTGCAATGCACAGGATTCGTGTCGGACCGCTCTGAATCACACGGCCATTGTTGGGGAGAAGCGGCGTGGCACCGGGGACAGGGCCCGCAGCCGCACCATTCGAAATAGGGTAGCCTTGAGCACCGAAGTTGGGGCGGGGCTATAAATGAAAAGGAAGTGATGAGATTAGCCAAGCTGTCCAAGATCTCGAGATGTGACATTCATCTCGCGCGGTTAGAAGCTGGGGTGCGCAAATGCGAGGGGAGAGGTAAGGTTAGGGAGCAACCTACAGAAGCCATGGAGTTTTTTCAATTAAATCGATATGGATCGGAGGATATGGAGTGTATGGTGAGGATGAAGGAGGAGAGAAAGAAGGGAAAGGAAGGAAGGAAAAGGATGAAGGTGGGTGTCGAGGGGGAAAAGATGTCGAAGATTCACTTTCTCATCGATGAAGCAGCAGGCGTGACATGAAGATTAGGTAAGCCGCCCCTGGGCCGATACGGAGTACAAACAACACTCTTTATATCCATGCATAGGGCCTTTGCACTAAATTGATTGAAACTAACTGATTTGAATCTTTTGATTCTTTTGAATACATTTTATTACTCTTACCCTGCTAATAGGATAGGGTGTTTCACTCCCCTTTACTGGCCCGAGTTAGTGTACAATCTCGTCCTGAGCTTGTTATAGTCTGACATTGGAAGTGAGACAGAGTCTCCTTGCCCAATCATCTGGGATAGATGTTTTCATATGATCTGTAAACAACAAACTTATAGAGCTTAATTCCCATCTCAAGGTGTCTCGACTATCAGGTATGAAGCTATCCTACTCTATAGCCCAGATGCCTGACCAGCCACACCGTGTATCAAAGTTCTTCGATATAGTTCCCAGCGAGATAGTCCTGCCTATCCAACATCTGCACAACGGGGTCTGACACTCCTCCACGCTGACATGATAAGGATTGGATGGATTGAGGGCCCTTCAATGCCAACAACGCAAAATGACCACCAACAGTCGGACGGGCCCGACACAAGATTGGAACTCCTGGCTCATTTCCGTGCGCAGAAGTTGCAACATACCGGTCAGAGAAAGCCCAGTTGTGTTTTCCGTTGGTCATGAATGACCACAAGTCATCGACGAACTCATCCCTGGTGCTCGTCTCAAAGGTGCCAGCTAGCCACATATTCCAATCTGATTTGGCCCAGTCTTGCCGATTATCGAGAGGGACCCCGTATTCACCGCGAACTGATGTGAAAAATCTACTTCCCATTTGATAGGCAGCGTCGGAGAATGTTTCCAGGCCCAGCAATACATCAGGGAAGAGATTGTATGGGGTCTTCCAGGTATCTGGCCAGTCAGGATATTCCAGAACGAAATGTGTCTGATCTCTGTCTGTCCCGAGGCCTTGCTGGAAGAAGATATTTGCATGCTCCTCCCCGACGCGGGAGTAGAACTCATCTCCACTCATCTCCCCAAACGCCTTGAGACCAACTGCGGCCTTGATTGCCAGATTTGTCTCGTTGGCGAGGGGTCCAGCTGCATCATTCGACGACAGCTGATTGGCAATATCAACACTATTGTCCACCAAGTAATCTGCATACTTCTGGAAAACCTCCATGTACTGCGAAGTCCAATCGGTATCGCCAGTGGCTCGAACATATGCAGCAGCTAAGATAAGGAGATTTCCACACTCCTCGATAGGCATTGGTTCTGCTTCCTGGTCATCGTGACCAATGGCATGTGGATAATGAGCGCCAAGGTCATGGATCATGTATGGCAAATGCCAGCGACCAGCAGCAAGGTACTTCATCACGGGCTCCAGCAACAGTCGGATGTAGTCCGGATCCATGACGTAATAAATTGGGAATGCGGGCATAGTCACATCAATTGTGTTGATATTTCCATCACTGGAAAGCTCCTTGATAAAAGCCAAAACCTTGCCTGTGTTGAGAGAGTCATTGGGAATAACCAGGTCGATGCCTCCGTATGCTTGTCGAGTCGAAAGAGCTAGGATATCTGCGTACTTGGGGCCCGCTGTGGCGGTCGACAAGGTGGCCAGCTCCCGGTCCAGCTTTAAGGACTCTAGCAATGCGCTTCTGTAGTCATCTAAGAAGAATGAGAGGGCACTCGATGTGTTCGGGCACTCTGCGCGATAGAAACCTGTGTACGCTTCTCCCAGATAATCGATGGCGGCTTCCCTCTCGTATCCGACCACGAAGTTCACAGAAAGCCCACCAGTTAATTTACCAAAATTGTGAGCCAGTGCGACAACACTTCCCTCGCCCCAGATATCGTCCTCGCCGGATAGCTCACCGTCCTTGACGAATAGACCTCGTACATCCTCAGGACCTCCCGAAAGGGCGGACAACTGAGTGAAGCTAGAAGGTCGAGAGGCGAAGATTGCGGAACCCCAAAGAGCCATGTCGTCTGCCTCGGCATATAGCGGTGCGTCTTCGACTGTGAGCGAGTAGAAGGCTAGACCGTCTTGTTCTTCAAAGTCACGCCGTGAGCGTCTTTCTCGGCCAGTCCACCTGGCATCGATATCCGAATACACCTGGATATCATGACCATGCGCTTCAGATACATGCACTGTCAAATAACCTATTTGTTGTCAGTAAATCCAACGAATACACCATCTACTATACTCTGCATAACCCACTAAAAGGAAGCGATTGCCGAACATAGTTTGACGGTGACACAGGCGACAAGAAATCCAGCGTGACTGCCACGGTACCAGCCGTGAGATCAAACATTGAGTGCGTAGCAGTGAACTCAGCACGACGCACCGTCGCTGGGCGGATATTGCTTGCGTCCGGGTCCGGCACCCCCATCAGACTATATGCCTGACCATCCACACGAACAATCACGGACCAGCCGAGCTCCTGGCCAGCCCAGAATTGGGGTTCGGCAGAGGGTAGCTGCTGTACTCGGTCGCTGGGCATCCATGCTGATAGATACGGGTTGCGCACTGCTAGTGGGTAGGATGGCGGGAGGACCGGGTGATGTGTTACAGAAATCGACTCCTGGCTCGAGTAAAAAGAGAGCACTGATGCGTAGAGGGAGCCCAGTCCCAATGAGTTTAGATTAAATCGCATGTTGACATTTGTGAGGCCATCCGTGCATGTGCCGGATGTTGAAGTATGTAATCAAATGCGCCGGGCATATATATTGTAGATGGAAATATAAACAGCTTGATAGATGTCAGTACATCACCTTGATCAATATTCAAGGGAAGTATACTGTTGAGGTCAAGAAGCATGTAACTATATCGTAAATCGTAAATCGGAACAAATCCCTTGCCGATCTTCCTGCGTCATATTGGGGGAAACCCCACAGTACTTACGTATCATCCATGGACTAGTTATAAATAAATTAGTTAGTTAACTAACTAGTTAACCATACATCATAACTAGCTCTAGTTTCAGGCCCATTTATTTTGCGTAAGACTGTGGCTGAATGGCGTCAATACTTGAGCCGAGGCTTGGTAGAAGAAAAGAAGATTCTGGTATCCAACTATAGAACTATAGAACATCATAAAATTCATCTAATTTCATTTATATATGTATCTACAGCTGGGCCTTCTCAATCCGTCGCCCAATCTCATCGAAATGAATCTGCTTCCCAGATACCAGTGCCTCCTGAAGGTACGAACCAATCTCAACGGCCTTGACAGCATTGCTCAACTTCATAGGAAGCGGGGTGTTGTCCAAGCAGGCCGCGGTGAAGTCATTAGCCTCCTGGACAAAGGCAGGGCTGAATCGACCCATGAAATTGTGAGGAATTTCGCGAGTAATGCCACCGTTGTGGTATAAGTTGACAAAGTTCCGCTGGGGGTTGCCATTCACTGTCAACTTGCCCTCGGTACCAATGATCTCAGTGGTGTCCTCCTGGCCGGCGGCCATCATGCGCGAGCAGTAATAGTAGGCAATCTTGCCATTCCAGAACTCCACAATGCCCACAGCATTATCGTAGTCGTTGTACTTCTTCAGCTCTGGTTGGACTGCGGTGATACCATGGGCAGAGATGCTCTTGGGAAGGACTTCATCCCCAAAGAACCACAGACTGAGATCAATGTCGTGCACAGACATGTCGACAAACACGCCGCCGGACCAGGCTGCATATTCAACGTAGAAGCCCGAGGGATCAAACTTGTCACAGGTCTGGCTGCGGATAATGGCAGGCCGTCCGATGAGACCTTGCTCCATCTTGGCGTGGGCATCACGGTACGAATCGTCAAAGCGTCTGGAGAAGCCACACATCACCTTCAGATGGGGCTTCTTCTTAGCAGCCTGGACCACTGCTCTGCACTTTAGAGGAAAATCCATCAGCATTCGTTATAATTCCAAACAGGGAGAAACTCATACCACTTCAACATCGGTGGACAAGGGCTTCTCGCAGAGAACGTGCAAGTCTTGCTCGATAGCCTTGATTGTCTCCTCCGCATGCACCGAGGTAGCCGTACCAATGGCAACAGCCTGAAGACCGGGATGCTTGAGCATCTCATCGTAATTGGTGTACAGAGTCACACCATGAGGCTCCAAGTTCACCCTTCCCCATGTAATCTCAGCAGGGTCTGGGGTGAATGCCGCAACAAGCTGTGCACGGGGTGTCTTCTGGAGGAAGTTGATAGCATGGAGCTTGCCAACTCGACCAAGACCGGCCAGGCCAACTTGTAATTTTTGAACTGCCATGGTTTTGGAGGGATTGAATAGGAGAGCTGGGAATAATTGATGTCTTTCTGAACCCTCAGTTTCCTGGGTCTTCGAGGGGGTTTAAATAGTTTACAAAGAAGCTGTCCCATCTGCATCTTGATCAGTATATTGCTTTTGGTCTTAACTCAAGGTAAAAGTCCCCGTTGTGAAATGTAAGGTGAACGGAAAGAATTGCTGGATGCAATGAAAGGGGAAGGTTGCTTAGGTTGGGTTGGGGTTTCCCCGCATTTGCACCCCAGTTACACGATTAATGTACTTATGTAATCATTTCGATATGTTTTTTGCTTGGCTGTATAATGCCAAGCCGTTTTGCTTTCCAGATATTCCGTTTATATGATATATGTGGGTCATGCACACTGCCCCGTGGGGGGACGGAAAGAATTTCCTCCTTGCAAATCTCCGTGGAAAGCTGCATGTCTCCAAGAAGAAATCGCCTAGTGGCTGGCTGGTGGGTTAGCCAGTATTCAAATTGCATATTATGAACATCTCTGCTAATTGACCTGCGCAGCCAACGATGTCGTGGTAAGTCACCGTGGGGTAGGGATCGACGTATAGGGCAAGTTACTGAACTCCAGACAATTGCACAGTCCGACACCTTAAATGTAAGAATTGCCGTCTAAAAATCAATAGGCTAGACTGACAAGCATTTAGGTGATATCAGTGACCTAGGTTGCGAGCATTGTCAACAAGCTGGTGTGGATTGTGACAGGACCAATGTCCGGTTTCGCAATGGCCTCTCATTACCCAAAGAGGCTGAGCTTGCCTTTTCGGAGGGCTGCTGGCCCCAACTGCGTGGCAAAGGTAGGAGATTTGATTATTTTCGATTATCTAAATTTAACCATGCGTTCTAGTGCGCTTCCATGACGAGACACTCGAGATCGCTAGCCTGTACTCGACTATTCAGGATAGCCAGTCGGCTTTTACCAATGACTCCAGTTGCAGGATAGCAGTCGGTCTAAGAGAGGAGCTCGATATCCCCAGTGGTCCACCGGCACAGCAACCATATCCAGGCAATGGAGTTGATGAAGCCAATGCCTTGGTCCAATTCCCAGCTTCTACTACAGAAAGCGTGTCACCCTCTTTCTCTTCTCCAAGATCAATCCAATCAATAAACTCCTCTAAGCCTTTGCAACCGCTAAGCGAAAGGGAAGCTATATTATTGAGGAATTTCGTCGAGAATATGGCACTCTGGGTGCGTTATGCTCGACGACATACCCATCTACAGCCACTAATTAGAACAGGCTGATATCACCGACCCTCAACGTCATTTTGAAACAAAGGTTTCAGCTCGGGCATTGAAGGAGCCTGTCTTGCGCTATGCAATTTTTGCATTTTCCTCGCGCCATCTTGACCGACAGGACAACAGCGATGTAACAGAGGCACTGCAGTACCATAATTGCTGTGTGCAACTGCTTATTCCAGCGCTCTCTGGGTCCCGTGAGCACATCACCGAGGACATACTAGCTGCAGTCGCTATACTCCGTCAGCATGAGGAAATGGATGGTCAGTCATCGACGCGGACAAGTATCATACGTCAAATAAATGCTCACACATTCCAGGGGAGGACAATCAATTCCATCTCACTGGCACAACTCATATCCTGAATACAGTATCCACCTTTGGTTCTTCAGGTGGCCTAGGTGAAGCTGCTGCTTGGCTTTGTCTGCGGCAGGATATCTATATCTCGCTAACGAGCCAACGGCCTCTGCGGACCAACCTACAAAGCTTCTACCAGTCAGATGTGTTTCAAAGAAATGATGACTTTGCATGGTCAAGCAAAATGGTCTTCCTCCTTGCTAATATTCTCCAGGGTGCATTTACGGACTCCACTATAACACATGGGGCAGACCAGATCGAAGAGTGGTATTCCACTAAACCGCACACCTTCGACCCGGTTAGATCAATCCCACAAGGCCCCGGGCCCGATCAACGACTCCCTACCATGTGGATGCTGCTACCCGTGCATGGTGACTGGTCCCCATAATATGTGTGCCTATCAGACTCGAGGCTGACATTGGCTCTTAAATGCTTGGCAGTTATTGGAATTCAATATTACCATATTGCCAAGATTGTTTTGGCGCTTTCCGAGTCTTCACGGGCATCTTCCACCTATGAGAGTTTGCGGCATTCTCGAACAGTGGAGGTTTGTTTGAACACCAACAGCCTTTTTGGTCGGTGCTCACAATGGATTTAGAAGAATGTACGCCACCATCTGCTCACGGTCCTCGGATTGGCACATTCCAACGCGAAGGCCGAGAACACGCTATTTACTGCACGTCACAGTCTAGTTGCCTGTGAGTTGCCAGTGTTGGGGGGTTTTTTTTGAGTATTGAAACTGACTTGGCAGGGGGATGGGTCCTTCGGAATCCCCTCGACCAAAGGGCTGCGGAATCAGTATTACAATCCATGCATGCAAGGACTGGTTGGAATATGAACTCGCTCATTCAAACATTGCGCGCACAGTGGCAAGAGGTGGACGAGAATATGAATTAGTCAAGGTCAAGAGAACAATAAGGAATAAGGAATAAGGATAATTGAAGACAGAGAATTTATTCAGCCAAAAATACCCGATTTTCATGAGAATGCCCCTCAAGGCTCCCAAGACTGCCCAGGTGGGTATACCAAAGGGGGGTGTCAAGGGGAAGATCTCAATCTCAGGGGGACTATCGTCGTACGTAGTCGCACCCCACCCCTTTCTCCAGTTGAAGTCATTTAAGTCACCATGACACCTTGTTTTGACTATTGCAACTTATATTTATTTTCTCATATTCTTCACTTCAAAAGTCCCTCAAAAAAAGCCGTACTCAATTTGCGAATTACCCCAAGTTCACTGTGTCTCACCCCCGCAAATTCAACCTCAACGCTAGTGAAAGCGGACCCGCCTGCATTGGCCTCGGACATTTACAGAGTCGACGCGCGTGACAGTACATTTTGCTTTTTGCCCTCGAATCTTCCTCTCCTCAAAAGCATGAACGCAATTCTCAGCCTATTCCTCGGGCTGGTCCCAGGAAGTCTGAAATCCAGTTTCGATTTCTCAAATTCCGACGAATCGAGACATTACTATATACCCATCATGCAAAGTTCATTTTCCCCCAGCGCAACCAAAGAGCACAAAAACACACCAATTCCACCGTCAATCGCACCCCCGCCTGCTTACAATGATGTGTGCGGCGGCCCCGTTATCATAAACCAAGACGGCGAACCTCAATTCCTATCACCAGAGGAAGAGGTAGAGCGACAACATCGACTACAACAAGCTGTGCGAGAGAAGATGTTAGGGTTACCACGAACGACAAAGTTTGAATGGTACCAGCGAAAATCATGGATGTCAGGAATGTTGGAAACTACAGGAACCGAGAGCGAGGAACTACCACTGCCGCTGTATACACCCCGAGAAGATGAGAAATGACGTCATATCAAGTGTATTGACAGAGCCTTGGGGTTCCCTTCTGGTGCATTGGTTGAGCCTGTACAAGGGGGCAGGGTGCAAACCGCAGTACACTCTATAAAAGACTGCAGGAAGGGAGTTTTGTATGATAATGCACCGAGGGGTTCGCCTTTTAATTTTATGGCCGTATCCACTATTTGTACAATGCGTGTGTAGATGTATGCAAGTCTAGTTCCGGAACAGTCTCAAACCACCTTCCTCCCGATCAACATCATCCTCTTCATCACTGGCACCCTCCTCACCTTCACCGAGCAAGCCACTGGCCGTTTTACCGAGCAGAGAAGC
This sequence comes from Penicillium solitum, assembly GCF_028829755.1. Taxonomy (NCBI): domain Eukaryota; kingdom Fungi; phylum Ascomycota; class Eurotiomycetes; order Eurotiales; family Aspergillaceae; genus Penicillium; species Penicillium solitum. The sequence goes on from NW_027072128.1 coordinate 125,547, forward strand.
AAAGAACTCATCTCGTGCGCGCGTAGACCAGGAACCACGGTCATCAGGGGCCATGAAGTTCTGAAGCTTTTCATGCACATTGTACTTCATCTTGCGGCCCTTGGAAGCACGGGTATCAATGTCTCGCTTGACCTTATCGTTGCGCATACCAGTGATGGGGTGAATGGGCAGGCGTGAGGGGAGCTGGTGCAGGTTGTCAAAGCCACTGGTCATGGAATCGGCCGAGGACATGCGCTGCTCAACGAGATCGCGCAAAAGGGACTGGTAGAAAGCTCCGTCATCGTAAAGAGGTTCTTGTTGATCGGTGCGCGAACGCTTGTTGGATCGTTCTCCGATCTCTGTGGCGACTTGAGCATCGAGAACGGCTGTGATGGTCTGTTGGCGACCGGAGGTAGAACCGAGCAGTTTGCCCCTGGCATTGGGGAGAGATGCAGAAGTGCCACGAACTTTCGAGGACCACTTGTCGAGAATGGAACGACGGTGGGAAATGGACTCCGACTCTAATTCAGCCATGCGTTCCCATAGCGAAGCGGAGCTGGTGGTAGGTGAGGCGGGGGATGGTCTCTTGCGCTTTTTGCTGCCTTCTTTGGCGGTAGCATCGGCCAGGGCAGTACGTAAACCTTCAAGAGTCGACCATAATGCCAGCGCAGCTGACTCCGCCGACTTAATTGCCTCCTCGTCAACAACTTCCTCTTCGTCGTTCATCGTGTCCTCTCCATCTGCTTCGTTCTTCGAACCCAAGACAGCAGCAATACCGTTGATAGACGTCAATCCACTCTGAAGCTTCATCCGCGCGTTAAGGAGCGCATCAAAAGTGGTACGTTGTTGCTTGACAGCCTTTCCCTTTGTAGCATCGGCTTTGGCTGCCGAGGAAATTGTCGCAGCGATAGTTTTCTGATCCGTCGCCATTAGTTTCCGGATCTCGTCGCGATCACCGGACGGTGCGCTTGTGTCGCCATGTCGGACATCTTGGCGAGTCTTCTTGGAGTGCTTGTGCACTACCTCGTCGGCATCTTCACTCTCATCCTCATCATCCTCCTCCTCACTATCTTCCTCGTCGTCATCCTCGCCTCCCTCTGTGTCCTCATCGGAACTCTCCTGGGCCAGGGCATCGTCGTCGCTGGCAAATTCTTCAGAGCCGGACGAGAGGTCTGAGTCCTCGTCATCCTCATCGCTCTCAGCACCTAGCGCTGCCCGGCTGACCCGGGCACCATCATATTGTTTCCCCAGGGGGAGGGGGTCATCTTTGCGGAGCTTTGCTTTCCTGTTTGATTATTAGCGAGTTGTTGATACCAAATACACCTATTTTTACACACCCAACAGTTTGATAATGCTCTCTGCCTGTAGTCACTTCTTCATTATCTTCACCTTCATCATCGCTTGATTGTTGACCATTATCGATATCCTCGGGGTCGAAATCTAAGCGCGAAGTAAGCATTGAATGTCCGGTACCAAAGACAGTCTGTAGATGCATCATTCAGGCATACCTTTAGGAGTTGGGTCTTCAAAATCAGCAAGCTGATCAGCTAGGGAACGAGCTGCGCGTGGTTTGCCCATGGTGTTTGGTATGGAGAGAGAAGAGGCTGACGAGCAACTTTTTTTTTGTGGTTTTTCCGGATAACGGATTATTACTCCTATCTAGGTTTAGCGTCCGTGGGCGGTATACGTTCACGTGGGCGGTGTACAGCGCGGGAGCTTCAACCACGAAAGGCGGTCGGCTCTTTTATTGGCAGTATCGCGGTGGATATCTTGCGCTGCATCCTCTGGAACTACTTCTGTTACTCACAGATTATTTGGTCTTACATTCTTCCTTCTCATCTGCCTCTTTTGGCCTATAAAGATGTTGTGTTCTCCATCCGGTGCCATTGCCAGGGGCACAAGACTTTTTTCCACCTGTCGAGCTCTTCAGCATGACAATCCTTTGGTTAGTGATTGATCTACATTTTGGAGCTCCGGTGGTTGCATCTCTCACTGGTTGATTCCAAGAACCATTTTCATCGCTAAAGTTGCTATTTTTATTTGCATTGACTAACTATGATTAGGGACTTCCACGCTCTGGTACTCCACCAACTTTCCGTTCGCGCCGAGGGCTGCCCGAAAAGCGCAAGATTCGAGATGTCAAGAAAGTCGTTGCAGTCTCTTCAGCAAAAGGAGGAGTTGGAAAGTCTACAATAGCAGGTGTGTTGGTATTCTTCGTTCCTATATATGTTTCAAACCAGTAGCGACAGCGCAAGACCTGTGAACTCAAGTGCGACGAACAATCACTAATAAGGTCTTACCAGTCAACCTCGCACTATCATTTGCACGCCGTGGTATCAAGACTGGAATTCTTGACACTGATATCTTCGGTCCTTCCATCCCTACCCTCCTAAATCTCTCCGGCGAACCTCGCCTCGACGAAAGTAGGTCTCCTTTTCTAGGCTCATCGCCATTGCCGCTATAATCAATATGCTTATGAACATTGCCAGACAACTGCCTCGTCCCTCTAACAAATTATGGCCTCAAATCGATGTCAATGGGCTACCTCCTCCCCCAAACACAAGCCGACAGTACAACAGGCGAACTACCTATGGACACAACACCAATCTCATGGCGCGGACTAATGGTAACAAAAGCCATGCACCAACTCCTCCACTCAGTATCATGGGGTCCACTGGACGTCCTAATCCTCGACCTACCCCCCGGAACCGGCGATGTGCAACTGACAATCAATCAAGAAGTCATCATCGACGGGGCAGTGATCGTATCGACGCCACAGGACATTGCCCTCCGCGACGCCGTGCGCGGCATCGGGATGTTCCAGCGAATGGAAGTGCCCGTGCTCGGAATGGTGCGCAACATGGCATATTTCGCGTGTCCACAGTGCGGGACTCAGACTCGCATATTCTCGCATGGCGATAGTCACCACCACGCGCACGGTGATAACCACGGTGTCGTGGCTGAGTGCAAGCGGCTCGGAGTGGACTTCCTTGGTGACATCCCTCTTGATGCTCGAGTGTGCGAGGATGCTGATCGTGGGATGCCGACTGTTGTTGCGGAGGAGAGTGTTGAGCGCAGTGCGAGGCGGGATGCTTTCCTTGGTGTTGCTGAGCAGGTGGCTCGGAAGATTGGTCTTGATTGGCACTGAAGGGTCAACTCTTCTTACCTAGACGTAGGGTTATAAACATTATGTATTATTATATTAGACTTGGATCATCCAGTGGCTGGCTACTGGTTGTTTATGTTCCTCGGCATTCAGGGGTTCTTCTCATTTGAAGTATAGTCTGTATTCATTCTCCAGAACTACTTACATCTACAAATGATGGTCGACTGCCAGAGGTCTCGCAGTTGACTGCCAAAATGGGGTATATCCAACGCAATAAAACACAAAAATAACAAAATGAAATGGGAATTCACTGTGTGGAGCTTCAACAAAAGAGCCAAAAAACCATAGAAAGAAATTGTAAAGGTTTGAAACGATGGTTCAAAATGACACAGATAGTGGAATATGTTCATAAATGGCAATTATACAAGCCTTACTCGGCGGTTTTGAATCCCTCTCTGTCCAGAACTTCAGGACGGTGTGACATGGAGTCCCGACCAGCCGCGGAGAACACAGATAGAGTATCTGTAGAACGACGGCCATTCTCGCCAGCCATAATTGGGGCAATAACACCCCGCGCGCTCCGCACAGCTCGGGTGCTAGCGGTATCGGGTGCCATGTTCATATAGGCAACGGAGTCCTTGTCGCCGCCAACGGTACTAGCAGTGTCCGACAGCATCTCGCTTCGGCCAGCGGCTGATCCTGCAGCGGATGATGGCCGGTACCGGCTGTGAGCTAAGGAAAGATCGGATTTCATCGGGAGAGAGCCTGCTGCATGAAAGAGAGCCCTTGTGCTAGCATTCTCATCCGTGAATTTGTTGTTGTTCACCTCGGGCAATATAAGGATTGGACCAGCGCTTTTCTGCGAGAGGGGTCGGGAGAAGGTCTCGGGATCTGTGGACGTACGTCCAATAGAAGAGTCACCGTTTCTGGGCCGTTCCCTTTTGTCCGGGCTGACTGTCGTGTAGCCGTTAGACTGCGACTTTGTGTCGGTAAGGTCTTTGTCTGAGACTTTTTGGGGTTGGGGATGTGTCGCTGGAGTGCTAGACCATGCTCCAGCCTGCCCAGCATCAGTGCTGACACGGGTGGAACGTCTGCCCGATTCCTCAGCCCGCTTCTCCATTTCCATTCTGCGTTCGTCATGCCTGCTTCCCCAGCCGCTCCACATCATCATGCCGTAGTTCTTCTTGGCATGCCGTTTTGGTAGTACGCCAGGAGCAGCTCGCCGGGCGGCCAAAGAGCTCGGGGGAGGACATTCACCATCAAAGTCTTGGAAGCCGTGCGCCAGCTCTTTCAAGCGTCGGCTCTGAATCCGAAGTTTCTCCTTCGCAAATCTGATGTCCCATTCCTTTTTTGCGTCCAACCACATTCGGATGAGCAAGGGGTTGATTGCCCCGACTTCGGCAGGGGGTATCTCTAGCACTGGGTATGAAGAAGGGGGATCTAGCGGGAAGACATGTCCTCGTTTATCGATTCGTTGGCGTATCATGTATTGATGGAACGCCGGAAGAGGATCCCCAGCCTTTCCGACAGAGGAAGGCCCGGGTGCATCAGGCGGACTGTTCAATGCGGTTCGAGGCCCCGGGACGTCTTCATCTTCTGAGCTATTTGATGAAACGGCCGAAAGAGCACTATCATCCACGATTTCGACCTCGCCATTCTGAGCACGCGCCAACGCCCAAGAGCCAAACTGGGAAATGGAACGGAACATGTACTTGGCTGGTCGCGTAAAGCTCAGAGTGGGAGCGACATGGCATAGGTTGTCCCAGACCTGAAGTTGTACATAAGTTGGTTCGTACTTGTTCAAAGTCTCCCGGGTGGGATCATTCTCGTCGAGATATGCGTCACTGGGTGGGTATGCTGTTGGGTTGGCTGCTTTGTGGGCGATGTAGAATTGCTCGTCACGAAGGGTCTCGCCGCCGCCGCTCAATATTTGCAGAGGAGGCAAGCCACCCAGGGAGGGTTGGAGGACTGGGGAAACAAGAGGGTGGGACATGAGTTGGTTTGTCGTGTACAACTGAATTTGGTCCTTGAGTTCGACTGTCTTCCCATCCAGAACAACGTGAATGTTATCGGGTTCAGCATGTAAACTAGCAGGGTTGGGGGCTTGCTGCAGGCCAGGGTAGGCGTGTTCGGCTAGAGGTGGGCCGTTCTCATGGACAGTATAACCACGGATGGCGGTCTCTTCAGCAGTGCTGTTTGGTTGGGGAATAGCCTTTTTGACATCCTCGGTATTCACTATTGGCTGGCGCGACAATCTTTTCATTTCCAGGATATCATCAGCATTGGGAGGAGGCCAAGCAGGTGAGGGTTTATGACGGAAGCCATAGGCAGGGACATAATCACCCGGGTTGTCCTCAACAATACTCGGGAAAGAGTGTGTTAAATCAACCCAGGGCGAGATCAAGATGGCGCCCGCTGGTAAGGGAATACCCTGGTCTCTCATGATGACCAGCATCGATAGAGCCAGGCCTCCACCCGCAGAGTCACCAGCAAGAATGATTTCTTTGGGTTCATAGGAATTAAGCAGCCAGAGGTAAGCCGCCATGCAGTCATGCAGGCCACATGGGAAAGGGAACTGCGGTGACAGTCGATACTCCGGCGCAAATACACGTCCCTTCAGTTTGCGGGCATGACGCTGCATCATGTATCGATGGGTGTCGACACTCCCGAAGAAATAGGCCCCACCATGGATATATAGCATCACGCGGTTACAATGCCCACCAGCCCCCTCCGTTTGATTATAATGGTTCCGCATCTCAATCCACTCCCCCTTCAGCTCTTCGGATGGCCCCCGCCATTGCCACCATTTCTCTCCTCCCACTCGTATGACGCCCTTGGGACCCAGCTGCTTTGTGACAGCATCCGCAGCAGAGGACAGAAATGTGTCGGGGATTGTGATAGTTTCGGTTCTCACCCAATGTGGGCTTGGGGCCCATTGGCGGGTGAATGCCTGTAGGTCTTCGACGGGGTGTTTAGATGCATAGAACAGGAATTGACGAACGATCTGGATACCCTCATCATAGGTAACATGAACGGTGGGTTTGTTATGTAGCGATTTGCGATGCAGGTACTATATAGATCATGCGCTATCAGCCAGATAATCCTAACCCTGTCAGGGTATTCCACAAGGACTTACATGACTGATGAGAGTGTGAAGGACAGTGGGAGTCAATGCCACACCTAGTGCAACTGTATGTAATGGCATAATTGGTTCTGTTCGGGGGGGAAGATGGTAGGAGTATGCCAGCTGTCGCAAAATCCAAGAGAACTCGAAGAGCCAAAACCAATGTGATTTAAATGAAAGACAAAAGTGAGGGTCCGATCGTAAAATGGGCCGACGTCATTTAAGGAAAGAAAAGGGATTGGAAGAAGAATATCCAAATAAGTTGACAAGTTGACTTGAAAAACAAAAAGAAGAGAACCAAACGAAGACACCAGGGGGGGGAAGAGATGATGTCATCGGGGAAATGGATCTGCAGTAATCCGAACATTTTAGGCTCTCCCAATGTCAATCCTCCGATCTCTTACCCCATACTCAGTGTATACTCAGGCTATCCTCTTCATCTTCATCTCCATCCCTTTACAAATTGTGTCTCCTTGGTCTTCCAATCCAACTAACAATCACAATATAAACCATTGCAATAATACCAGCAACAACACTAGTTGCAATGACCGCCCCACGCGGTGCGTTCGCAAGCTTGAACCCAAGCCCGACATTGATGATACCCAAAATTATCATCAACCGTCCAAACCAACGGTGCATATAAGCAAAGGGTCCTTTCCCACCTGTCTTCCGGAAGAATCGGTGCTGCAACACCCCCATAGCAGGCTGGAAAAGAACAAGGCATGGTACAACAATCATCCCCAGGATGGTATGGTAAGAATCGATCAATTCAATCTGCCGTGCCATAGAAATACCAACTCCAAAGCCTGCAATTACCACGGCCAAAGTGAGGAGTTGAAATGTTCCATGAATGTTCACCGTCCATTTCGATGGGAAAATATGAAGTCCGAGCGCGAAGAAAGGGAACATGACCACAAAAGCCAAAATCATGAGCACAGCATGAGCCGTCTTTTTCCTCTTGACTGTTCTTCGGAAGGCCACAAGGCCCGGATCTTCTTCACTGGATGAGATGGGCGCTCGGGCCATTTGGGCGAAGGGATTCACTGAGTTACCGCCCGTCGCTTTTTTCAGGTTGATGGTCATGGCACCGTGATCATCATGTTGGCTAATACCTTCAGACAAACTGACCGAATTCAGGGACTCTCCATATTTGATGGACCAAATCCATGGACTTGAGGAGCTGTTCACGTTTGCTGTTCCCCCATTCCATTTTAGGCAGGTATCGCATCGGACATTGGCAGTGATGACCCCATCGTGCACACCACTACCATTCAGAATTGTGATTTGGGCGTCCCTGTTATACAACGGTTCAGTTTCCCCGACACCCGACCGCGGAGAAACGGTGACATTGTTGCCAGACGTGTACACGACAAACATATTGGCACCTGCCATTTGCATTCCTTGGCCCAAGGCAAACCACTGTACTTGGCGAGTAGAATTCATCTGGAAGTATATGGGGCCCGAGCCCGACTTAGCAGTATCATCGGGGACATTGAAGCTATATGTGATCTCATCGTGGCCTTGAGGGTGAATGCTCTGAACTTGAACATGGGCCAGGGCAGGAATGGCCCAGAGCCAAGATAAAATATGCCGAACCATTGAAAGACTGAGATTGACTACTCTGGTCTAACAAGGGAATCATCCCAATAAATACCTCCCAGCGCTTTGTTGCACGGTTGACATACCAATTGGGCTACGTCAGGCCAAGTCTTTGTGGGCGTGATTTTTGAATTTGCCACAGATATTGGGAATATCTGTCAAAGAGTTGAAGGGTTATCTTACAAGATTCCTATTGGAATAGCTTAAACTAACTATCTCGCTTTGTGCTTTTGTGTTTCAAGTTACCTCAAGTCAAAGAAAGGTAATACGACTTTGCTGCGCCTGTCAAACCCTGATCAGCGTCGGGTCAGCCGCATCAAATATCAAGGCTACTTCAATTCTCCATGTATTGTTAATGGGGGGAAATATTAGTGGTCAATCCACAGTCAGAACTGGAAGATATCCCGAGGTCAAGGTCTATACAATTCCGGTGTGCCTAAGCTTTTGGCATATTAAACCGATGCAGATTATGGGAAATTAGGGTTATGCATAGTTACAAGGTTACTTCTGTGTTTATATGAGGTCAAAGATATCCGGGAAGGGAAAAGAAGACAGTTCTATAGAAATATAAGAATTTCTTCGACTCTCAAACTATCGAATACGGACATCCTCAATCGCAATGAAGAAGTCGGTTTGTTCCTCTTGGTATTTCTCTGCATTAACGCCTAGATGGAAACAGTATGACAACTAAAACTACCGGTGAAGACAGCTTCGCCGTTGTGTCTCCCCGGAAGAAAAGATCGAGGTTCATTTTGACCCGAGTGATTCAGTGTCGCAGGTCTTTCTTTGTAACCCCGGTGACCCTAGTGGCTTTGTCCCAACTACAAAGGAATCAGTAAGCATTACAACAAAGCCTATCAATATCCCGCCGAGAACTGTGGTTACTCGCAATAACACGAATCCAATTTGGTACTACTATGGTCAGATTGGCCATTGCCAGGCCGGCATGGTTGGTATTATCAATCCGCCGTAAGCAGGGCAGGCTCGGCTTATTCATCTTTTGTCAGCTGCAGTGGCTGGGAAGCCCTGGACTCTTTCTAGCAGGCTGCAGAAAATGTAGAAGGCAGCACCATACCTCCAATTGTTCAGGGTTGTCCTAGGAGTCCAAGGAAGAATCTCCAAGCAGAACGGCCAGTAAATCGGCGAGCGGAACAACCAGCTCTATTTCAAGCCCAACAACTCGGTTAATAAGATGATCATGGCCATGTATATAGATGTAGTTATTGTACTTATGCTGGGCCTTTCATGTATTGTCTCCCTGTCTTTGGTGTATTGTCGCAACAACTGACAGTCCAGATCACAACAAGAAGCACGTGTCTCTGTATGATTGCTTAGCTCAATTGGTTGTAAATGAGAGATATCCCCAACTTACGCAGACGATGAAAGAGAACCCCAAGATAGCAACTCACGGCTCACATCATGCAAGCATATTCGAGAATAGTAATCAAACCTCATTTTCCATTGCCCTCATTCTGGCGCTGGCCCACCTATATTGCCGTGCATAACATTTGGGACTTTGGTCTTGGCTGATTTCCAGCAGCAAATTACCCATTTATCTGATTTTCGAGGTTATTATAGCGTGATAATTGATTGAATAAGTATCTCTAGTCGTATAGATATAATCCCTTGTTAATAATGAGGTAAGCATGACTACCTAGAAGCTTATATGAAACCTACTAAAACGAGTTTATTAAATCTCATGTTGACTGTTGAGTTCAGACTTTCAAACATATCGGATGATTCAGGCACCCCAGACCTCGAGTGTTTCGAGGCCTTACGCTACACGAGATGGGTTTACTGAGGTCGATCGACCTGACAGGGTCTGCACGTGTCAGAGGCAGGTCTTGTTCAAAGGAGCCCGACGGGTCATGGGTCCCTCAGCCACATTTGGTAGGACGTGATGAAAAGTGGCCAACCGTTGTGATGGAAATTGGAGTGTCGAATGCATTTCAAAAGTTAAGGGCAGATGCAGCGTGGTGGCTGGCAAACTCCATGGGCCAGGTCAACCTTGTCCTCGTTGTGTCGATCGATCAGACTTGCCCAGAAATCACCTTCCAGACAATTTTCCTAGACCCGGAGTCACCAGCCAAGCGGCGCTATATCCCAATGGTGCGGCAGTCAGTTACCACCTCGCGCGCACCGAAACAACCCGACACTCCCATAACCACCAGCCCCGAAGAACCTTTGATCATCAGGTTTGAGGAGATGTGCTGTCGTCCACCAACCGCCCCAGAGAGAGACATCCAGATTTCGCTTCATTGGTTGGAAATGATCTCACGCAACGTTTGGATGAAGCAAAGCTATAGGTCTACCGATCCTAGAGGGTGGGAGTATTTTGCTTTTATATTGTGTTTTTGGCTTTACTTTATACCTCCAAGGCGTGTCTTAGCTTCTTTGAAGAATGACACCTTGTCATGGTACGCAAATCATCGGGGTCTGTCTTGCAAAATCCGTTTGATTTGGCCGATCTCTGCCACAGTCGAGGTCAAAATCTGTGGAATTGCTGATCAACCCCAAGGTCCCCTTCCACGCGGTACTCTTCAGAAGTGAGATTCGGGGAATATTCCCACTTTTTCAGGGAAATAAACATAATATGCTCAAATAATTCCCGCGGATACGGTCGATCCCATTCTCGTGCCTTTCTTGGCACCGCGGAAGGTCCCCAGGGCCACCGAAGTGTGGGATGCGCTAACGAGTCTGTGAACATAAAAGCTAGAAGCCATGCCAAATACTGAGCCCAAACATAGTCACAATGCTCGGCAAGCCATCTCTTGTAGTGGCTACTTTGGCCGCCCAGGCTTTGTCTGGACTCGGAGCGATCATCGAACGAGAAACGGTCAAAGTGACAACATCCGAGACAGTTCGAGGTGGTGAACTGGCCAATATTCATCTCGATTGGTATGATCAACCGCCAAGTCTGATCAAATCTGTCTATGCGCCCTGTGGCGGCGAGGATTCGTCGACAAAGGGACAAATCATTGGACAGTTTTCAATTCACGATCATCCTCCACAGCGACTAGCTTGGGTGGTTCCAGATGAGGCTCCAACGCACTATTGTGTTTACATATATGGGTCTGCCGGCCCAAATGTGGCTCAAAGGGTCTTGGGCAAAAGCGGCCCTGTCTCCTTGCAGAAGAAGTCGAAGAAACGATCCACAGCAGACACCAACATCTCATTGCTGAAGGACTTTGATGCGCAGGGTGCATGGTTCGACGGAGTGGCCAAAATCAAGGCCAAAGTGGAAAGTAACGGAGGAGTTTCTTCGAAAAATTCACCAAAGAACTCCTCAATCGCAATTGTTGGAGGTGGAATCTCCGGCCTTGCAACGGGGTTGATGCTGGATAGCGTCGGTGTGCACAACTGGGAGATCATCGAAGCCAGCGACCGCGTTGGTGGCAGATTCCGGACGAAATATGTTGCAGACACTAAAGAATGGGCTGAGATGGGACCAATGCGACTTCCGCACTCTGTCACTTACAAAGACGATAATGAGACACTCCTGTATTCTGACCATCAGTTAACTTTTCAACTGGCCAAGATATTGAACAACATGAACAAGAATGACTCGCAGTGGAGGATAGACTTCATCCCCTGGATCCAACACAGTCCCAATGAGTTGTATGCTCAAGGGACTCGCCGCCATCCAGATGGAAGAATCCCAACACGCGCTGAGATCGAGGAGGATCCAAGCCTGAAGGATCCCCCAGAAATGACAAGTGCCGAATACAGCAACACTGAGAGCCAGATGAACAAAATCCTGAAAGACGAAAAGACTCTCAAATCTCTTCAGAGGGATGTCTGGAGAGCCCATAAGACCGCGATGGACCAGGGGCTCGATGACTGGAGTGAACAGGCAATGATGCGACATGTCTTCAAAGCCAGCCAGAACATCACCGACGAGATCTGGACATCATCCGACTACGATGTGTTCTGGGATGAGCTACATCATAACTCCAATCTCGGCTTGGATGGAAGCAAGGATAGTCTAGGCGAAACAGAATGGCTCTGTATCGATGGAGGATTCAATCGCCTGTCCGACGCCTTTCTTCCTCACGTCCGTGACAGGCTTACTCTCAATCGAAAGATCCGGAAACTGGAGTCATTCAAGGGAAGTGATGGTCACACCCGCACTCGACTGTCATGGTACCCCAATGTCTCAAATCGCACCTTCGAGTCCAAAGAGTACGACTATACAATCATGGCAGCGCCATTTACCATGACCCGCTTCATGGATCTACCCAAATTCTCCTCCGTCCTAGACCGCGCGATCAGCGAAGCAGGTTTACGCTTCAAGTCCGCATGCAAAGTAGCCCTACTATTCTCCGAGCGATTCTGGGAAAAGGGCGACCGACCAATCTTCGGCGGCTACTCCAAGCCATCAAGCAACTCAGTCGGTGCACTCTACTACCCAGTCTACGGACTCAACGAGTCCCGTCCAGGTCTAATCATGCACTACCGAGGCGGCGATTGGAGCGACCGGTTTGTGAGCTTCTCTGACGAAGAACACGTCCAGACGGTGCTGGATTCGATTGTCAGTCTGCACGGTGAACAAGCGCGTGACCTTTACACGGGAGACTATGAGCGTCTTTGCTGGCTCCAGGATGAGCATACTGCGACCGCTTGGTGTCGGCCGGATGTTGCACAGCATGAACTATACATTCCGGCCTATCATCAGACGGAGCATAACACGATTTTCATTGGAGAGCATACTGCGCCAACTCAAGCCTGGGTTAGTTCTTCGCTGCATTCTTCTGTTCGTGGGTCGGTTCAGTTGCTGTTGGAGTTGGGTTTGGTGGATGAGGCGAAGGAACTTAACCAGCGGTGGATGGGGAGATGGATCAAACTATGATATCACCGTCCTCCTTAGTTTGGGGTAAACTATCCTAAAAGATGGAAATACCCACGATATACATACATGCATACATTCTATATATCTATTTTCATGGCTCCATATCAATTATACAGTTTTCCCTTTACCAGAGGCTTCACAGTGTCCGCAGAAAAGGTCACATGTCCAATACCATTGTCCATCTGTAGCTCTTGAACCACACCCCATTTTAACTTCTTATACGTCAAGTATTTATCGAATTGTTGCCAATCGGGTAGATCATCGTGTTTCTGAGGCAGGCAGGCAACAGCTACACAGGTCATTATTAGGATCCCCCCCCCCCCAGAGCCGCCTATTCAGAGATATAAGATAAAACGTGAACCTAACCATAAACATGGGCAGATATTTTTGCTCAGCTCAGGTTCCCTCGTGCGACTTCAGGCAGACCTAATCATTCAAATACCCTCTCTACCATGATAAAATATCTCCCGTTTGCGACATGAACTTTCCCGACACATTTCCCCTTGTAGCACTATCAATAACACCAAGCATTCCCTTGACACTATCCTCAACAGTTACTGGTGGGTCATCAGGATACCCCCACTCCTTCGCAGCGAAATCGCCCGCGCGCGTCTGCACCCAGCCAGGATGCAGAGCAAACGCAACCAATCCATGTGCCTCATTTTCAACATGAAGAGCCTTGGTGAGCCAGTTGGAGGCCGCTTTACTTGGACCATATGCTCCACCAGGAACAGGCTCCTGACTAGCAATCGAACCGACGGAGGAAGATATGACAACAACCTTGGGCGTAGAAGCCGATCTCTGCAGAAGTGGCCAGAAGGCCTGGAACACGAGAAGTGGGGCGATGGTGTTGACTTCAAAAGAGGTACGGAGGTCTTCCGCCGAAGTGACTAGGGCGGGAGTCAGGGGCGCCGCGAATCCAGCATTGCAGATAAGCACATCGATGTGCGTCACTGTACTGACAGTTGCGGCGAAGGCCTGTGCGATCTTTTCGGGGGGTATCGCAGTTGAAAAGTCTAATTCGATGATGTGGAGGATACTGTTTTCGCCAAACTCAACACCTTCAATGTCTGACCTAAGGCTTGTGGCAGTATCGTGGCTGCGCACCGAGGCCACGACGGTGGTGGCAGGACGTTCTAGTAGGTGTTTGGTCAGTCCAAGACCGAGGCCTCTGTTTGCACCTGTCACGAGGTATACTGCACTTGCAGCAGATGTCATTATGAGTGATTTTTATATGTAACTCTTTTGGTTCAAGAAGGAAGAGAGGAAAGAAAGAAAAGAAAGCAATGCGCCCCCTCCTTTTATACCAGGTTAGTTAGGGCTTATGTGAAGCGGGCCAATCAAAGCAGAACTCACCATCACGCCAACAGTTGTTGGAGTTGTCATATTTAATTCAAGCTGAGCATACTACTACTTATATATTCAATCAATTCGAATGGCTATTAAGCTCTATACTGATATACAGCCAAGGTAAGCCTTCAATAAACGCCAAGATCTCCCAAGGTTCTCCAAATTCCCCCTAAGATCCACCGAGAAATCCCGAAACCCATTGCCAAGAGAAGTTGGAGAAGACGTATTATCTAGCATGAAATATTAACAGAAGAAAGGCTAATTACTGCAAGCTATGTCCGTTATCTCTCTATTTGGGGTTCTTGGGGCTAATAAGACCTATGACTCCAATGCCCTCGGAAGGTCCCCAGCCGGATATGCGTGAAAGCATCCGATTGTGAGTTAGGCTGGCATATTTAAAGCTCCTGTCTGCTTTTGCCACATCTCTGCAAGAAATGCACATCATGGCTCCTAATGGTCTTAGTTCCTGCCTTTGGCGGGTCTCTGCCTCTCTTCTTCTCTTTTTGGCTGCCTCGACTATCTCCGCCACTGCAAGTGTCGATAATGGCAAACTGTTTACGATCAATGGTATCAACTACTATAGTGGTGATGCGGTCTCGAAAGTGGTTACCTCGGATTTTGATTCGACTCCATTCGATACAATCGTTCCCCTGACAGTCATTCGGACAGATGAAGCTCTTCTCACCACGAATATTGTAAAAGAAACTATTTCAAAGTATTCGGCCACCGATGATGTTTTCCAGGCCGGATTTCTTGAAGGTGGGTGATTAATAGAATCAATGTTTCTACCAAAAACTTCTGTTGACTCTAAGATAGCGGTTCTCCTTGTCTACGACGGAGATGGTCGTGGCCAAGTCGAGTCTTCTGTTCAAAAAACTCTCAGTGGACTTGGAAATAGACTTGCGATGGCCTCTTCCGGCTATCAAGCTGGGGCACATATTACATCCGCCAAACTGGTCCATGACATACCAAAGGGGCCCTACTTTTACTCGCCGCGGACTGGAGAGATCTATCAGGCCTTCCGCCTGTACTCCGATCACCAGCTAGCATTCACTGAAGCTACTCTTAGCGATGGGGTCGGAGGGTTTAAGCCCTTGCCAGCAACCTCATCGGTGAATAAAATTGTGACCTGTCTTCGGGAAACTTTGCTAATCAATCCCAGGGTGCTATGACGAAGAGCGTTGCTGTACCATCTAGGTTATACCACACGCCAACATCAACGAAGCCACTTTCAGGGGTACTTTCAGCAATAAAGTCCACTATAATTCAAAATTTCACTAACAATATGTAGCTACGTTTAGGAGTGAAAGATATCTTTGATTTGAAAGGACTACGGACTAGCGGTGGCAATCGGGCCTTCTACGATTTATATCCTCCGCGAAACACCACGGGCCCCGCACTCCAGAGACTCATAGATGCGGGGGCTATCATTGTAGGGAAAATGGGCACTGTGCAATTTGCAAATGGAGACAATCCAACAGCTGATTGGGTCGACTTCCACTGTCCTTTCAACCCTCGAGTAAGTCCAACCATTGGAATCGATGTGATTCAACTAAACCTTGTTTCAGGGTGATGGCTATCAAAGCCCCGGTGGTTCTTCATCAGGACCTGGTGCCGGTATCGCATCTTACGACTGGCTGGACATTGCCGTAGGAAGTGACACGGGTGGCTCTATGCGCAGCCCGGGTGGAATGCAGGGACTGTTCGCCAACCGTCCTTCTACTGGGGCTGTATCTCTTGATAATGTTCTTCCACTTTGCCACGAACTCGATACAGCGGGCGTTTTTGCTCGCAATGCTGCAACCTGGTCAAAGGTTATGCATGCGTGGTACCAGAATTTCACTAACTATAGAGAGTATCCGAAAAGGTTGTTCTACCAGAACTCTTCTTTCCCCAACTCCAACACCGCATCCGGTGCAATTCTTGAGGAATTTGTTATGAAAGTGGAGTATTTCCTGGGTACGAAGAGGGAGTTTATTGATATCGCTTCGCACTGGGAGAAAAGCCACCCTTCAGAGACACCCTCGAATATAACAGACTTGCTGAATACAGTGAGTGCCCATCAAGGTTGAAATACATATTCAGACACTGATATCCTTTAGACATATGCTGTGTTGGTATCTGTCGATCAATATCGCTCACTTTCTTTGCCATTTTATGCAGACTATGGTGCAAAACACGATGGTCGCCGGCCATTTGTGAATCCAGGTCCCTTAGCGCGATGGACCTGGGGCCAGAATAATGGTGGTGACACCGCATACGGCGAAGCTATCAAGAACAAAACGATCTTCAAAGACTGGTGGGAATCCGATGGATACGGAAAGGCAGACAAACAGACTTGCTCGGAGGGTATCTATATGTATCCTTACAGCAAGGGTCAGACACAGTATCGGAATGCCTATTTTGAGTGAGTTAAACCCCCTTGAAGAGACAACATGATCTATGAAATGATCTATGGCTCATATCTACAGTGCACCTTCTCCGCCTCCAATGGGCTTCAAGGATGGTCGGATCGCCATCTTGGCCGGGACCCCGGATCTGGTAGTTCCTATTGGAGAGGTCCCCTATTACTCTACAATCTCGCTCAAAACGGAGTTCATGCCGGTTACGATGAGCTTTGGCGCAGCCCGGGGCTGTGATTTGATGCTGGTCAATCTCATCGAGGATTTGGAACAAGCGGGTATCTTGAAACCCGTGAGCACAGGGTCAATGATGTACCCTGCGTGAGTCCAAAACAATTTATTTCAATGTTTTAAGTCAGTAGAGAATTAACTCATGAATTGTGTGTATGAAATTTCAATGTTAAATGATTAATTGTGCGAAATATCTCGTGGTCCGCCGGGGCCCTCTTCCAACCCGTTTCTTCTAGGTGCGTCAGGGCGCCAGCGCCAGAACGAGCGCATGAAAGATGAGCTTTTATCACCATTCTCGAAGATTTCCGCCGCATGCTGTAAATTATCAGATATTATCTTACAACTTGAGTGGGGTTTCCTACCTTTCCTAGCACCGGCAGGAATTTTGCACCATGGCCACTACCCCCAGTGCAAACGAAGACGGATTTCTCTGCGTATGTTGGGACATGATCAATCTGATTCAAGATAATATTAGCAAAGGTATTGGGATAAGGAAGAACTATGTGCTCACCACAAATGAATTGTCCAACGAGTCGGTGTACCAGCAAAGCTTTGTGGAGAAAAAGGGCGTATTTTCGAACTCAGGCAGGAAGATAGACACAAACTGCTTAATAGCATACAAGGCTGGTTCTGGAAGTAGTGAGCACTCCTCCGCTGGAAGAGGCACTGACCATTGACCGTCCTGGGTGAACGGGGTATCTTGCGGCGCTGGCTGAAAATTGGTCCACTGAAAACAACACAGTCAGTAGATATCAAGAGGGATATAACTACCAGTACTCACCTTTATTCCACGGTATCCAATCTTGACGAGGCCTTCTGGGGTTCTTGGTAGGACGTAAATACTCCCTGTGTCCTTTCCGGAAGTGTCTCGTGGTGTACTCTTCCAGGTCATGACAGGGAATCGTTCCGGTGAGTATTTGTCCCATAGGTCGGTGTTGCTCTTATCTATCTTAAAGGTCCCAAGGCTACCGGCTGAGGACTCAAGATGATAGCTCAATTCAGGGAGAATTTGTGTCGAAAATGATCCGGCTTCAAAATTGTGAGTAAAAGCAAATGGGGATAGGGGGGTCTCTCGCGACTTACCAGCCACAACAACGGCGTCCGCATCATGAACAATGCCATCCTTGGTCTTCAAACCTGTCACTTTGTCTTTGCTTGGCTCGAGGTTGCTTTTCACTTTAACCAAGTGATCAACGGCTCCCTCCTGTGGCCCGAGATGAAATTTCACGCCTTTATCGGCGGCCACTTTTTGGTAGTGGGCACAGGCATTACTGCACCTCACAAATCCAGCCAGAGAGTCAAGAACCGCCTCATATGTGCTTTCAGAGTCTGGGATGCGGAAATTGAGTATCTTATCTTTCCAGCCCAGCTTATCGGCCCGTTCGCAGTCTGCGGGGTCACTCTTGACGAACTGCGTGTCTCGCAGACCATCACGCTGCATGTTGGCTAGAGTCTCTTTCTCTAGGGCAGCCAAGTGGTCAAAGGGCTGTATACGGAGCATTCCGCTATTAACAAAAAGTCCGACATCTCTGCTATCGTCTTGTTCCGTTGATCCACGCTTTTCATCCTCCGAAACCCACGCTTTTCGGCTTTCCAGTGCGAGACGCTGGTAGTGAATCTCTTTCCCATATGACGCGCGGAACTGATATTCTTGATTAGCATGGACTTTTATCTGTGCCAGTTTGGATTACTCACGATTTTGTTGTGATCGGCAGATGCAGCTTGTACATCGTCGGCTGTTGGGTCGTATCCATTTTCATCGTACTGACTTCGATCAAAGACAGTCACTTCATAGTCTGTGGATTATAAGCTATTTGTAAACTTTCTCCAGGGAGATACCTTGCTTACTTCGATCTCGCAGGGCAATCGCTAGTGAAAGACCAAATATGCCCGCTTTAATGGTTGTTAGTAAGTCTCAAAGACCTGTACACTCAGATATTTGTCTTACCTCCGATAACAGCGACTGACTTGGGATCTGTCATTCTTGGCTCTGCTTCCTTTGAATCTGGGGTTGTAATGTCTTGGTGAACGTAGTAGGGGGTGAAGGTCCCCCGCGATGAAGCCAAGAGCTTCAATGCTCATGGGGTCCTCACGATACTCCGCCTGGGTTAGCGAGAATAACCCCTCTGATCACGTCAGACGGGTCTAATAATACCCGTTACTATTTTTTTCCGTTCCTATGTGATATTTCGGTTATAATCATTGGCTCACTATCGTCAATAGACGATATATATATTTTCCCATGATAACCATCGTCAGTGCACAAATCAATCGTATATTATGTGTTACCCATATTTTATCTTTCAAGTCACTGTAATACAATTTATAGTAACCTTTAAATAGATTATTCTTCGATAGAAGAAATAAATAGCTAGATTGAGTCTACAAAATGTATAGATCTGATTCGTCTATATCAAATGTAGGTCAACTATCTTCAAACATCCAAATCTAACACACAACCGCCCGGATGGTCTAGTGGTACGTTCCACTTCTATATACTGTCCTGCGAATCTCAACTAATGAATAATTAGGTATGATTCGTGCTTCGGGTGAACCTGTGCGAGGTCCCGCGTTCAAATCGCGGTTCGGGCCCTTCTTTTTTTTCTCTTCTATTTTTGCATTAGATACGGAGTACGGATTAGAGAGAGATATTTTAAAAGTAATCCCCACAAAGTAGATATTGGCTCCAAAATGAAGGACTAGGGACTCAGCCCGAAGTAATACTAGAATAGCGCTGTATGGCTACTGCTGGCGTCGGTCATGCAAATCTTAGAAATACTGGAACCTGTTTTTAGAATGTGCCATGTATTAATAAAGGGGTGGCGGCCGTCTACATATTTACATTGCTAAATCCGAATACCAAAGTCCACCTTAATTTGGTATAAAGTCATCGATCAGAGAATGATCCGAGTGGTGGTGCAATATACTCTACTCTCCCCTCGGAAGAATTGGAGACAATAGGGACATATAGTGTATACAAAAACGGACACGGTAAATGTTTCACCCACAGGGAATAAACTATCTCGATATTGACGTGGTTATCGCTATTTTGGAACCAGGAACCAAAGTGAGATAGATGCTTTGCCACGGAGTCCCTTACTGCGGTACTTGGAAACGCCGCTAGTTGTAACATTGGTCTACTACTGGGAACTACCATAGCAGCTGTGGTAGGTGTTGTGCTCGGTGTCAAGGAAGATACGTAGTGCCGTTAGGAATCGGTGACACCGAATTATGTCCTACCCGGCGTATCCGTGGGGAAGGAAGGAAGTGGCCATCCGACCTAGGGTTAGTGGTAGCGGCAGCTAGGTGGTTGAATATTTCCTGGTTGTCCGCGTATAATATTTGCATATGCTGTCGAAGATAAAAGGAATGAAAGTACTAGCCCCAGAGACGCACTCGGGGCTTAACCAACAATTTGAAACCAATATTGGAATTTACTATGTACATATATATATATGTAGGCAAAAAACAACCACAGATACTAAAACAATGTATGTACGGAGTATGTGAGCTCTAATTTGAACAGGGATCTACCTCTCCCTGCTCATGAATTTAATCAAATGACAGAGATAAGAAAAAAAACCCCTCCCCAAAAGAGATGAACAAGGACATGAGTGTGTAAGTAAAGTAACCGACCTCAGGAAGACCAAACAAAAATCAAAAGCAAAAAGAAACGTCCCCGGGAAGGCTTGAACTTCCAACCTCCCGATTAACAGTCGGACGCGCTAACCAATTGCGCCACGGAGACGTGCTTGTTGAAGAGACATGGACTATTTTGTTACTTAATGTAGACAAAAGTATAAGATGGTCTTAATAACCATGATCAATCTTAGTTAGGACAAATATACATAGTTAGTTATGGGAAATAATAGTACGGAGTAGACTAGGTACCTTAGGAAACCTTCAAAACTACATTTAGTTTCCGTACATCAAACCTCTTTCTACTGATTTCGCCATCACAAGTCTCCGTGGCGCAATTGGTTAGCGCGTCCGACTGTTAATCGGGAGGTTGGAAGTTCAAGCCTTCCCGGGGACGTTTCTTTTTGTTTTTGCTTTTTGCTCCTTGGTTAGTTATGGAGTACTTAACACGATCCAACTATCTGCTTTACATATTTGCGCTCATTTCCTTCTTCTTTTTTCCTTTTTTCCCTTCCTTTTTCTAGTTTGATGAGATCAGCTTATAGATCTAATATTAAATTTTGATTCAAACCCAGATCGAAATAAAATGTGGCTGTGGCATTCTGTCCGTATTGCTCGATGCAACCTCGAATGCAGTCACCCTATACCGTAGCATAAAGAGAGTCTCGCGTGAGCTGTATGTGGATCGACTATGCAGTCCTTTTACGGACCGGACCAAAATAGCAGCCAAGATATGCCATGTCTCAGTCTGCCTGCATGCTTCCTCGTGAACCCCACAATAGTCCTCGGCCTTATTGCACCGGTTTCTGTGGGTTGTTCGTTATGGGAGTATCGGCTGATGATGGACCCCAGATGAGGGTATCCTATTTGGGCCGTTTCACCTGTGAGTCTAAGACCTTCATCCAAGACCTGTGCCGGATGCAGCCTGCCATCAAAGAGGAAATAGAACAATATTAGATGGGAGGCCTGAGTGAAGGAGATATATAAACCTCGTCGAGGAGGGAGCAAAGTAGATACAACAAGCAACAAAAACATTCTTCTCTCTTCCTCAAAGTACCACCAAATCCTCTACAAATATGAAGTCCACCATCACCTTCACCTCTGCATTCCTGGCAACCCTCAGCCTCGTTTCTGCTGCTCCGGCTCCGGCGGCAGCGGAAACAGTATCCGTCTCCTACGACACCAAATATGATGTTGGAACATCCTCTCTGACCACCGTCACCTGCTCTGATGGTGTCAACGGCCTGATCACTCAAGGCTACACCGACTTCGAATCGCTGCCAGGCTTCCCAAACATTGGCGGTGCGCTCACCATCCCAGCCTGGAACAGCCCCAACTGCGGCAAATGCTACGCGTTGCACTACTCGAATGGCAAGATCGACAATACAATCAATGTCCTTGCTGTTGATGCCGCCCCGGGTGGCTTCAACCTTGGCTTGCAAGCCATGAACAAGCTGACTAACGGTCTGGCGGAGCAACTCGGCCGTATTGATGCCACTTACGTTGAAGTGGATTCCAGCGCATGCGTGTAGTGAGGACTAGATAAGATTCATGGAATGTAACAACGAAGGGACAGAATGGTACACGGAAGCGCTGGATAATGCACGGGCAAAGATGAGAGTGTTGGGCCGAGTATGTAATTAGATTTGTCAAACTATGTATACAGATAGTCCATAATATACATAAAGGTTCAATCAAGCACCTTCAACATTTCTTCTACACGCCCAAGCTTATCCCGAGGCTTGCCCTTTAGTTGGCCGCTTTCTCGCTCTGCCGCATCGATTCGTTGCCAGTCTTTCCACGACGTCGGGCGTAGTCCGCGGCGCTGGGCCTCGATTTTCACTCCGTCCCAGCCTAGACCGCTACTGTGATCGGGTGAATGAAGCAAGGACGCTGAATCGGCACGTTTTGCCAGATCTTGCACAACGGTGTCTGCAGTAGTGAATGCATCGGTCATTGTGGAGGCAATTACACCCGTTGGGCCTCGCTTCACCCAGCCAGCGCAGTACAGACCGGGCAGGTGGGAGATAAGAGATCCGTCAGATAGACTTTCAGGCTCGCCCTTGTTCGACAAGCTTGTTACGCGGCCAAATCCATCATTCGGGATGATACCGCGTCGGGTATCGAAGTCGATACCAAGATCCTCTAGTCCTGGAAGAGGCAGGGATTTGTAGCCCACGCTGCGGAAGAAAACGCTAGCTGGTAGATTGACCTGTGCACGCTTTCCGCTCGACAAGTGCTTTGGAGACACCTTGGAGGTGGGGCTGTGGGGGTCGGATGGGTCGAGTTCGTTGCGAGAGAACTTTACATGGGATAGATGGTATGGGTAATCAGGCGACCAGTGAAGAGAATCAGGAGCAAGTAAGAAATCCAAAGACCATGACTTTGGGGCTGTCAGAGGATCATTGGCTGATCCTTTAGCCAAGAGCTGCATTAGACGCTTCTGCGCTCGGGGCAGTGCCGATACTACTTCTTCCGGGGGAAATATATCTTTTGGAATGGGATCAAATGATACACCTGGAAGCTGTAACATTTCACGGAGCTCTTTGATCGTGAATGAAGCCTGAGTCAAGTAATTAGAAACCCGTGTGTATCAACAGCGAATTCATGGTAGCTCACCTGCAGAGGTCCGCGACGCCCAACAACTCGCACTCGCTTAATGCGACTTGTGGCGAGTTTTTCCACAGCATAATCTGCTATATCTGTCTTTTGGAGGGTATCGACGTCTGAAAGAAGAATCCGGGCAACATCTAGTGCAACGTTGCCTTGTCCGACAATAACAGCGTTCTCTCCGCTTAGGTCCGGGTCAAGATCTCTGTGCTCTGGAAGACCATTGTACCACCCCACAAAGGCACGGGCTGAGTGCACGCTATGCAGAGCTTGTTCTCCAGGAATCCCCAGCTCTCTATCCTTTGAGGCACCGTAGGCGAATATGATGGCATCGTAGTGTGGTTTGAGGGCAGCGAGCGGTAGATCATGTCCGAGGTCGATATTACCGACAAAATTGAAGCGCGAGGACTCCGCCACCTCTGTGAATTTATCTTCGCAATTCTAATTTTCATATAATCATGAGCTTATTCCTACATACAATGTTCAATGGTCGACTCATCATTGAATCGTGGTTTACTGTGACTCACCTTGACTTCGGGGTGGTCCGGAGCAACACCGAACCTGGCCAAGCCGAATGGTACAGGTAGCTTCTCATACATATCAACTATCGCATCTTGCTGTTTAGCCAAAAGACGGTAGGCAGCATAGAACCCCGCTGGACCGGAGCCCACGATGGCCACACGGACGGGTCGGTCGGTTTGGGCGACATGGCTGTTGGAGCGTTTGGGTGTAAATCGAGATACGAAGCTCTGATATTGTAGAAGAGGTCGGCGATTAAGCCGCACAGTGCATTGAGCACATACAAAGGTCTGTTTTAGGCGCATGATGCATAGATTCGAGAAACCGCGGAGGTGATCGGAGATAATGAGACATGACACGTGATCTTATCGGTTGCCCCGGGTTACTATCACATGTTTGCAGGATGTACAACATACTCAGACCTGAGCACATCCCAAGCTGACAGTCGCATTTCACATTCCCAAGGTTCTTCACATTCCTCTCTTTTGCTTCGCGTGGGTGCCACGAGTGGCTTCCAGTCGCTACCATGGGGAGATCGTCACCTCCATTCCTTTATGAAAGCCCGGCCGCCTACAGCTTTAAAGGTCCGACCGACCGCGGCTTCAACCCGAGAGCCGCGACAGAGGCGAGCTGGACTCGTCCAGCAGACAAGCCCAAGCAAAAAGGACCGCTAGTAAATCTAAACCGCCACCCTGATACGGTATGTGCGATCATTCGGAAATTAATGGTGGGTTCTGCTAATGGTGGATGTAGTGGGGTTCCTTCAATACGGCCAGCTCATTTACACCGATGAGCTACAAAACAAAGGATCGGGTCAAGTATGCACGATCAACCCAGCTCGCACTTCGCGTGCTCACTCTTCTGGGGGCTCTCGGGTCCCTGTTCTGCTCTGTCGTTATTAAGGGAGCTGCAGTGACCGTCATCTGGATCATTCGCGCCGGCGTGAGTACAGTCCACCCAAGAAAACGTTCTCTTGCTGACCTCTATTGTAGCCCATAGTTGCAATTCTCCACACGATATATGCCATCTACCATAATTCCCGATCTGTTATTACCCGCCCCGCAGGCTCTCAAGCCAGCTATGGGCTATTCGCTGCGATTTTCGACTTCGGACTCATCCCGTTCTACGTGTTTACTGCGTTTATGGCGTATGGAGAATGGAGCCACAATGCATACCATTGGGGAACTCTCTTCAACAATAGCGACCTGACTGTGAAACTGTCGGAGGCCACCTTCATCTTGGCTATCGCAAATGGCGGGTTGCATCTCATCTCCCTTGCCATATCGGTTTTCTTGGCTGTCACATTCCGGAAGATCTCCCGCCTACCGCCTGACATGAACCCACTTGAAGACAATTTGACTGCACGTCCCCGTAAGACCCACCAGGAGACTCAAATGGAGGAGAAACATCTCAGCCAATCCACCCTGGATTCCACATTCGAGGATCCGCTCATTGGATCTCCTCGCAGTGTACCATTCATGCACACACGTGAACAGTCTTCTGGTGGTGATTTCAACCGTGAATCAATGGGTATGCTCGACGAGCAGCGCCAGTCACACCCTTCCTTTTATCAGCATCGCCTATCCCACTTGGAATCTCCAACAGAACCTCACATGGATCCTTCCAGCCCTGAGACACTATTCCAAGAAACAGCGAGCCAGCCATATGACTTCACATCACAAACACCTGGCCCAGAATATCGAAAAGTTGCCTCGCACGCCCCCGAAATCATCAATGCCACTGCTCAAATGCGTAACCTGTCATCACGCACCGCTGATCGATCGGAAACCGTCAGCCCATTGTCTGATAATTGGGTGGCATACTCTGAGCGGTCTCTATCGCCAATGGGTGAGACGCAGGATGGGAACGCAGCCGCTCTCCGTCAGTCCTCTTCTGTCTACAGCCGAAAATCCGCCACGTCCGCCGGTAGCGGCATTCGAGACTGGTTTGCTTATGGCTCCAAGCCGGAGCCAAGTATCGGAAATGCTATCCCAGAAGATGTTCGTGGTGAATATGCGTCACTCGCCATGCATGAATTCTATGGCCTTGATGATGGCCGCCGTGAACAAGATGTGGGTGATCAGCGCATGGACATATTCCCAGACCCAGAAGATCACAGAGACGACCTTGATGATGACCGTGATGGCTATATCCCATTTAACCCGCTCATGCTTAATCCACCAACCCCGCAACCTATTCTGACCGAAAAGCCGGAGAATACCGATCCCGTGCGCCGCGTTGTCTTGGGCGATAGCCCCAATCTATCGTACAATGCACAGGCACAGCCAGTGTCTGTTCCACACGAGAGCCCCAAACCCACTTCGCCCAAGACCCGATTCTATGGCGAGCTGGATGTAGATGGCAAGCCTGGGTTGGCCGTGACTCGCGAGCCAAGCGAACAGATAGTTCGTAAGCCCACCAAGCTTCAGAAGAAACGCAGCAGCAAGATGTCTGCTTATGAGTCTCTCAAGAAGAACGACGACAACGAAGAAAACGGATACCTCTCAACCAGGATGCCTGCTTCGCCCCGCGCCACCGAAAGCGACCGCAAGGGCCGTGTCGTGAGCAACACTGGTACAGACACTGCTCGGCCTGGAATTGCAGCCGGAGTTGGTGCGTCTTTATCCTCGTATGGAAGTTACATCGCTGGTCTGGGCGTCGGACGCCGCCGCGATGTGAGTGGCAAGGTCGCCGAAGAAGGACGCAGTGACAACCTTCTCAATGAGGAACCCGACCGCAACCAGAACGAAAGCGACAGACAAACTCCGAGTGCTTCGCCAAATCGGGCTGCAGGATGGGCTCGGTTCGCCGGACTTTGAATGTGATATCTATCGTCTTTGTTTTTCTTTTCTCCAGGAGTTTACGGTTTGTCTTCATGAATGGCATGTAGCGACTTGCTTTTGTTTGGGACTTTGATATCCCGTTTCCAGTGGTTTGATTTTCATGGAAATATGTATGGATTGGAATTGTTTGTGTATTATGGATATCATTTTTGTTGTATGTAGTTCTGACCAATGAACATTTGAACCGAGCATGATAGCTATACAACTTGCCGTACACTGTTCCAATACACCAGCGAGCCTAGATAAAAAGTAAACCATAGCAGTGAGCCAGCTGATTTTGTTAGTGTTAACAGGGTCTCTGCAGCTAGAGTGCAGATCAGCTCATTGATATTTATCAGGTGCGCAGTCCATGCTAGCAGCGTTGGCACCAGAGCCGCCAGCTGGGGCCCCTACCTTGGGTTGTAGATATTATTAAAAAGCTGTAGATCAATTTCTATGGGCTCAGAGATGAAGTTGACACCATCTACGATCTACGGAACGACCGACCATTTGGTCACATTGGGCATAGCTCTAAGTGTGGGGTTGGTCTCTGAGGGCAAGATAATTAGGTATGGATTCTTAGAATTTTTGACTGCGTCTCTATGGTCTACATTTGAAGCAATAGCCCATAGAATCCTCTTGTGTAGATAAGATGCGACAGAGAGACGAGTCAAAAGAGGTCCCAATAGAATACAGACCCCCCATTTCTGGCAGTTCTTTGAAGATAGCGATCGATCAGGTTCTTGATGTCCAAAGGCAAATCCGGGAAATCGCTAAACGAACGAGATCGCAGTCCCCTAGGAACTGACGTTCTGAAGTGTCTCATGCGCGGCGAGTATCTGCATGATTCGTGACGCCTAAGTGGCAGATGTCGAGCAGCGGAAACCCATCTATTGTCGCACATCCTATGTCATTGGCAATTGTCAATGAAGGACAGCTTGTTTCAGGAAGTCGCCGATTGTGTTCATGTTTCCATGGCTAATATAATCAACGGAAAAGAGCATCCCGGAAGAAATTCCCCACCCGCTGTAGAGTCGAGCCCGATAGCTGGTCGCTGGACTTGAGCTCATGGATGTTGCGGGGAGTGCGCTCAGACAAGCCCGGTGGTGGAGAGGGTAGGAGCTTCAGAATTATAGATGTGCAAATGAAAAGGCAAGGCAATATGCATAGTATATAAGATGTCCAATTTTGATATACACCCAAAAGGCCGAGACAGCACCTTCAGGGTGTGCCGAGCGCTTGGGGTCATCATCGAGATAATTCCAAGTGCATAGACTGTCTCATGAGGGAACACCTTCATATGCCCACCCTTCGATGACACGCTTTCTGCGCCGGGAATTTCGGCGGTTGGCGTTGCACTTGACAAAGAAAGTCAAGGCCGTGATAAGAAGGACGATGATACCCGCAATCGCAGCTACAAGCACAGTTCTGCGCTCGATTTGCTGCGGGTCAGAGGCATAGGGACACCTCGCCTCATAGCCACCGGATACCCAGCAGGAAGTAACATCTATCGAGTTGAAGTCTACGAAGACCTCTTGAAGGGCGGGGTTTGTGGAACCCAAGTCGACTTCTGTCTCTGGCAGAGAGAGAAGGTGTCTGTAGAGATACGTGTTTTCGAGACCGGTGCGCGGTACAGCGAAGCTCGATCCTGGCGGACAGGTTTTCGACACATTGGAGAATGATTCGGTCGAGTCTGACAGGACCCAGGAGAAAGGCGAATTACCGACTCGACAGGCGCCACGCCGCTGCTCAGTGCAATTCGTGGATCTCCAGTGGCCGTCCAGCGTTAGATCCATGATCGCACAGCGGTCATACTTGGGATCACCGTCGCCACCGCCATAGTTTGCATCATGTGGCTCGCCGATAGCCCAAGCCCAGGAAGAGGCGAGGGAGACATTACGGTAATGTTCAACTTGCTGGTCTGCAGTCTGGCCGAAGAGGGTGGTGTTGAGCATTGGCGAGAGACCACAAGCTGTAATGTTAGAGAGAACATTCGATAGTGAAGCCATCGTCTCATCTGTGGAAAGACCACCAGGGACAGGGAAGCGACTGGATATAGCCCATGATGAGTTGGTTTGAGACACGCGTGTGAGCCCAGGCTCATACAGACAGCCTGAAGTGAGGGTCCCGTTGGTGGTTGCGGAGATATTCACATCAGAAGTCAGTTGTCCGGGAGGAAAGACCAAATTTTCTTCGGTAGACAGATTGTAATTCATTAGTTGGGAATCGATAGAGCCGTATTCAATGAGTACTCGATCGCGTTTCGCAAGCTGAATGTACTTTGATGATGGCCAGCCATCCGGAGTGCTCTGTTCACCCGCTTCATTTTCATGAACGGTGAAATACTCTGTGATGGGCATGTAGCCCTGCTCGACCTTGTACCATGACTGGTTTAAATTGCTTCGGTCTGAGGCAAGCTGAGCCGGGCTATAGATGAAGTCCTCAAGGGACATCCCGAGGATCGAGCCGGCTAGCTCAGTTCCCGATGGCATTTGACCCCCTGAGATAGTGGAAGCAGGCTCATCTGGTGTGGAGTCACTTGCGGCAACATGGAGATTGAGAACGAGATAGGCTGTGTACACGGTCAGACGTGAGTTTGTCTCACGGAAATAACCTACAAGCACTTCCGCCAAGGTGTAGAGATCGAGGTCGTTGGTGCACTTGTATGAGCCTAGCTCATAGAGAGTGTGTCCATGTGAATCAGTAGTACCAGTGACAGTCGCGGAGTCCGCGCTAGCTGTTGCTGTTGATGTGGCGGATGTACCTGAGGATACAGACACTCCAGATTCGGCTGGAACAGACACCGGACAGAAAGACCAAGTCCTACGGTTGACCGACCAATATAGATCGACAACAAGACGTCGGTACCCGATTGCGACGAGGTTAGAGATACATTTTGCAGCGTCATCTCGATCATAGATGCGGTTTCCAAAGCAGGCAGCTGACAGTGACACAGCAGGGTTTGTCACATAGTTAAGTGGAATTTGACCAGCCACATCTCGTTCGCTCTAGATCAAGATATTCATGTGAGTGTGGGGGCATTAATTGCGAAGTGAGACACATACCAGTAGAACAGCCACCAAGGTAGCGTTCAACAGGGTTTCTGTAGAGTCATATTGGACAGACATTGAGCATCGACATGAAAATAGCTCTG
The DNA here is from genome assembly GCF_028829755.1 of Penicillium solitum. NCBI lineage: Eukaryota > Fungi > Ascomycota > Eurotiomycetes > Eurotiales > Aspergillaceae > Penicillium > Penicillium solitum. Next base: position 154,931 of record NW_027072128.1, read on the forward strand.
AAGCTCATGAAGCTCATGTTCAGTGTTCAGCGTGAGGTTGAATGTAAAAGGGAAGAAGATTAAGCTTGGCCGGGGAAGTCGGGAGGGCGGACAAATCAGCTGAGTCAATCTGGCCACTTCTCTTTCTTTTCTTTCACAACTTCTTCTTTGCCTTGGACTTCCTTCTTCTCTTCTGCTTTTTATTTCCAATTTTAATTCAAAATGGCCACCCCCGGCCAGCCCAGTCCTGAGCAAATGGCGGCCATGCAGCAACAGTTCGCTGCCGAAGCCGCCAAACGAGGGATGACGCCCCAGCAATTCGCCGCAAAGCAGCGTGAACAGCTGGCTGCCGATGCTGAAAAGCTTGGCCTGACCACTGAACAATATGTTGCGCAGTTGCGCATGCGAGCAATGCAAGCCCACCAACAGCAACAAAAGATTCAAGCCGAACAACAGGGTCAAGCAGCACCAGAAGGACAACAAGCTGCGTCGCCCGCGCCCCAGCAGCACCAACACACAACCACACAACAGGTTCCTGTGAACCCCAACAATCCTCCAGACCCAAAGGCATTGGCAGTGGCCAACTGGCTGCGGTCGCAAAACCTCAAGCCACGCACGTGTATCATGGACGGACAGCGCAAGGACATGTTCAAGGGTGAGCAGCGACCAACATCTAAACACATTACGAGGAATCACTATCTAACATAATTTTTCTTCAATGCAGTCAAGCGCGCAATCCGAGCCATTGAATCCCCCGCCTATGCCAAAGCCGCCTCAAAGAAGAACTCTCTCCTCCCCCCAGTGACCGATCGCGCCTCCGCCGAGAATGTTTTCAAGCTTCTTCCACTTTCTCTTTTGGCTCTCCGAGTCAGCAAGGTTGATCCCCACGAAGGACACAACCATGCCAAACCCAAGAACCGCACCAAGGGTCTATGGACCGTGAAGATCGAACAGCACCAGGAGACCGACCCTATGATGCATTATGTTTGGCTGTATGACGGCCCCCAGTGGAAGCAGAAGGCCATGGCCGCCGCCGTGGTCGCGGGTATTTTCGCCGTTGTCCTGTTCCCGTTGTGGCCTATGATCATGCGCCAGGGAGTGTGGTATCTGAGTGTTGGCATGATGGGACTGTTGGGTCTCTTCTTCGCCATGGCTATCTTCCGTTTGATTCTCTTCTGCATTACTGTCTTCACTGTGGCCCCAGGTCTCTGGCTCTTCCCCAATCTGTTCGAGGATGTTGGATTCTTCGACAGCTTCAAGCCTCTATGGGGCTGGCAAGAGGTATGCATCTGTTCCATCCTTATATTCTCCAGAAATAGTAAAACTGACAATTCAACCCCACAGACAAAAAAGAGCAAAAAGTCTAGCAAATCCAAGGCCTCAGCCTCTGCTCCCGCCCCAGTTACCGCAGCTGCTCCCTCTACTCCCGCCCCCTCGGCGACCACAACCTCCGCCGAGCCCACTTCTACCCCGTCCGCAGTCGCAGCGCGACGAGGTCTGACCGCAAGTGTGGAAGAGGTGGAGGAGTAATGCTGCTATGTTTCGAACGACATTCAAAGCCGATAGATCAGAATTGGTCTTACACGGTCTTATGCGGGTGCTTATTTCAAGCCATCCGAGATTTGTATTTTCAAGATCCTTATTCCACGTTCATTATGGCGTTTTGGGCCTTGCTCCTGAGAATTGATATCATTGGGATATTGTTTATTTCCCCCGGTTTCTATCTTTATTTCATTGCACAACTTCTATTTGGGTTTCATGTAGCATCAAATCGACGTAGGAGTATTGCAGACAGTAGACAAGGAGGAAACATGGTAATGTACAGGCTCAGTTCTATGCTATGCCCACTGTAAACCCATCCGCCGTAGATTATATAGATCCCCAATAGAAAACAGAAGACAGAAAATACCGAGTTCAGAAGAGAGAAGAGATATGCTTCTAATGCAAAGAACAAGAAAACAGAATAAAACGGGGTATATACAAGGAAAAAAAAGCCAATAGAAACACATTCGAAACGAAGCGAAGTAATGCATAGAAAGTATAGACAAAAAAAGGAACTGACATATGCACGCAAGGGTTGATATCGCCGATGTGCGCAATAAGAGAATGGGTATGATAGGCTCTCAGATATGCAATAGATGTAAAAGGGCCCGGGGGTATTCGATGCTGAGTAAGGCCGAAGCCGAAATGCCAGATATACTAATAACAGATTCAAGAAAAAGGAAAGAGGGTATAGGGAATGCATCTCAAGGTATTGTCGTGAGAAGGAGATCGTAGGAAAGGGATGTGAGGGGGTATTGGAGTATCGGCGTTGGAGCGAGGTAAAGCGTCATAGATGTGATGTTGAGTCACAGAGAGAGGGTGGATTTAGACCAGGGGACTCTTGATAAGTTTCGAATGCCGAGCAGTTCGTGGGACATTGCTTGCTGGATCATTGCTTGCGGCATGGGCACCGCTCTTCCGATCTTCGACGTGATCTCGCACTGGCTCGGATCCGTAGAACCGTTGCGTTGGAGACGTTGGAGACCAGGGTGATAGCATCTGCGGCGCGGTCGTGCCGGTGGAAGTGGCAGGGGTGGTGGTGGTGGTGGTGGTGGTGGTGGTGGTGGTGATGTTGACGATAGGAGGCGAGGGGAGTTTAGGGAGTGGGCAGTTGGGGGGTGGTGCGGATGGGGGCCCGCTTGTTAAACCAAGACCGGGCATGCTCTTGCGGCGTAACATGCTATGAGCAGCTTGGTTGTCTGGGTATATAGTGGAGACTCTCTTGCGCGGTATTGGGTTTGTCGGTGGAGGAGCAGGTTGGACTTGGGTTGCATTGATGGGTTTCCGACTCATGCTCGAGCGGCCGATCAGACTGACTGGGCGGGAAGATGCTCTGGGATCGGGTAGAGGACCTGTAGGAGGCACTGTTCTGGGCGCCCGGGAGAAGTTTTGGGCATTCTGCGTTGGACGGATGGGTTTGGTCAGGGCATCCTCTGAATTCGAGGGTCGTAGTACGCGCCTGGGCTCCGATGAATCTGTGTAGCGCGAACTGGCGACGCTGAATGTCGGGGATTGTGGAGGAGATGCAAAGGCAGACATATTTGGGTCGGTCTCGACGCGGCGTGCGAACCCATTAATTGACGAAGGAGAGGCATGGGAAATGGGGATCGGCCCAGATCTCGGAACAAATTTCTTGCTAAACGAGGGGACACTGAAATTAGGCGCTGGAGGTGAAGCACTGCGGATGAGAGCTTCGGGAATAGGCGGCGGGTGATTGGCTTGCGGCTCCTCCGTGAAGTCGGTAATTGGGGGAGGCTGAGGTGGCGTGGGCATATATAAGGATTGTCGTTTCCCTTGACTAGAAGCGGGCGGGGTGCGCGTGTAGATTCGGTCAAGCTCTTCTGGCAGAGGCTCGTCAGGTCTGAAAGCACCGGTGCCTATTGGCGGCGAGTTGGGTATATTCGAAGAAGTGAATGACGAAGAACGAATGTCAGACGCGATCGAAGCAGAACCGTTGGTGGGGTTTGTGGCCTCGGTTCGGCCAGTCGACGCTGATCCGGATCGAGATTCAACCGTTGAGCGACGATTAACCGACACATATGAACTGCGGCGAGATTGCCATGTTGCGGCACCGACAGAATGACCATCTTCTTCCTCAGTGGGCGATTGGAGGGTCTGGGGTTGAAGGAAAAGACTGGAAATGCGATGGGGATCTTTCTGTATCATTTGTCGAACGCTTGATTTGGACCGCAGCTGAGGCATAGTATCTTCATCCGAGTGCTTCTCTTGCGTGAATTTGCGTCCTCCCCGTTTTTCGATCTCAGCTCTCACGGCCACCAACCAGCCAATCATATCTTCGGGGTTGTCGAACACCAGAAGAAAGTTGCGCGAAAATCGCCGGGTATTCGATTTATGGAAGCCAAAGCGCGAAAATCGAGGTTTGGGGGGCTCCGGCACGGCGGAACCATCATCTGTCGGATTGTGAGAGACCTGGACTACCCAATGTTTCCCAGGGATAGCATCACTAGCAAATGCGACAGAGTTGGGCCCTAGCAGTAGCATCCTCTCCGGAAGACGGTCATGCTTCCCTTCGCCTGCATATTGGAGGATGTAACCAGTGGTTGCTAGGACATATATTTTCTCAGTCCAATCCACCTTGTTGATGGTACCGGATAGCGTCCGGAGATGCTTTCTTTGCTTTTGTTCCCGCTTTTTACGCGCGGCATCGGCGGCCTCATCCTGTTCTAAGGGATTGGCAGGGCTATCGTCGGTGGAGCTCCTTGCGGTGGTCGCGTGCAGGCGCAAGATGGAATCCGCAGAGAGAGCAGGGGCCGGGAGACAGGCATGCTTGGTAGATTGGGGATATGCCTGGAACAATGGGGGAGGCTTCCAGCCATACTGTTCCTGGTTCGCATGTTTGGGGTCGGGTTTCGAACGGGAGGGCTTCAATGTCGTGCGAGATCGTTCTGTCGGGGAGGTAATTGTCGGGGAGGTAATGGTGGGATTGGTATCTATAGTTTGGGGGCTCATAATAGAGGGCGACAGGGCTGTTTCCAACAGAATGGCCGTTTGAGGTTCTGTCTGTGCCTCTATGATCTCCTCCAATTTGGGGTCTGCGCGCGAAGATTTATGGCCAAAGAGATTGCGCAGACTCGTTTTGGAGGATTGCCTTTTAACCGGAGTCTGGAGCGGAACGGGACCTTCTGATCCATCGGTACTGGGATACTCGGTTGGCCGAGGGCGTTGTACCCGTTTTTGAGCAGCTGGTCGACTGAAATTGGTTTGTAGAGGCGCAAGTCGACGACCTCTGCGTTCGCCAATTGATGGCTGATCTGGATTCATGATGGAGAGTACCACACAGTTCACAGTTCCACGCAGCTCCAGACAGCTCCGGACAGTTCAAGTCAGGATTTCACGTTGAGCGCATTGAAGAAAAAGGAGCGACCAAGGTTTAATAAGATAGGCAATGATCATCGGAAAGGAACGTGGGCATGGACTGATTGCGACGTCATGGCACAGCCGTTGAAATATAGATCTATAAATATATGTAACTTGAGAGAAATCCAAATCGAAATAGAAAATTGAAATCGAGGAACGACCCTTTCGGGAGAAAAAAAAAAAAAAAACACTCAAGAGAAAAAAAAAGTCACTTCCAACAGGATTTCAAGGGGAAATTCGCATTCAGACTAGTTCCAACCGCCAGTGGGGGGATCTACTGGTGATAGTGTGCGAGGAGGGGGGGGCCAGACCGGGGAATAAAGGAACTGCCAGTCCACGCAAATTTGAGAAAATGAGAGAGATCAAACTAGACAGTTGGACCACATTTCAGTCCCTGACCTGGATCAACAGCACCCATCAGATCAGCACCTCGATCACAATGTTGTGCCATTGTAATATCCTTTTGGGTGAATCCTCGTGGGCGATGGGTTGTCCAGTGCACATCGACCGAGCCAATCCGCTAATGAGGCGTCAGCCTTAATTTCTTTTTTTTTTTGACCCAGGCACCGACGATTTAAAACGTCCCACTTACCACTGTCATAGTGGGATGATGTTTCTTGGATGCACTCTCGGCTGCAATCATATTAACAAATGCCTACTCCGTATAGGTTGTCAGTTTATCCAGTCTCACAAGCAGAAAAGTAGAAGCAGCCCCAGTCTGAAGTCCAGACCAGACCAGGAACAACAAAAAAAAAAAAAAAAAGGAAAAGAAAGAGAAATAATAACCCACCACAGCCTTGAAATAGCTCTTAAAATGAAACGTTTTCGTGACCCCCATCCCGTCTCCATCCTGCGCCCAGCCCTGCTGTAATAAAGCATCGGCATCTCGGGCAAGTTGCTGCGCATCCTCGCCCTCGGCAAACTGAAACGCGCTGGATGCCATTCTCGGGAATGAGCGCGCGAGCGGGAATGCGGGTGCGTGCAGGTTGGGGAGTCGGGTGAGAGGTGTGATTGAGATGCGTCTTGCACAGAGACGCATGGAAGTAAGACAATTCATTTCCTGTAGGTAAGTATTCTTATGTACTTTGGAGGTCGGGGGGATGGGAAGGAGAGTGTTGTCAAATGTGGGTGCACGGACCAAGAGTATCTTATCGGAATCCGATGGCTGAGACTACAATGCTATTCTTGTTCATACATCTATTGAGATATTGATATATTTATATCAGTGGAGATTTATCTATTGAAATATTTGCTATAGAACTGCTGTTCAGATTTACTCCAAATCTATGCATTTTGCCGAAGGTGTAGGTTGAAATGCCATATAGATCATCCCTAAGCTCCCCAAACCACCTCTTACCCAGCCCCGGAGAGTATAATAAAGTACAACACCTGGGCTGCAGTATTATAGGTCGACCTCGGGAAATTATTATGCGTCCCACTGGTTATACCAAGCCAGCCGGTTGACTATAACCATGTATAGGTCATATTTCGTTAAAAAATCTAGAGGTACAGCTACAGCTTGAGGTGGTTGCGATAGAACAGTAGAATAACGGTTGAATTATTTCGATTGGTATTATACATCTTGATAAGCACAATCCTCAGTAACCTGATCCCGAAAAAGACAAAACAAATACATAAAAGTGTCATGCCGATGACAAAACTCAACGCCTGAATTCACTGTCGCGTTCTAACCACGTCCCAAAGTCTTTGAGCCCTGGGTTGATTCTTCTCAGCTCAGGGATTTCAGCCTTGTAGCCCCCATCATGGAACCACTTGAACATATATCCCATATCCTTCATCGATGCCATGAAGGTCGAGCAGAGGAATTGGAAAGTCGACGGGATCGACTTGCCCGTCTTTTGTTGGAAAACCGACGCCATTTGGTCATATGTCAACTCATCTCCTGCCAAGGAAATACCCTTGTTCTGGTATTTCTCCGGGTGTAGGAAAGCTTCGGCCCCGAAGAATCCAATATCATCCGTCGCCACCATCTGTAAAGGCTTCCCCTTCAACGCCATCTTGAAGCTAGTCGCAAAAACCTTGCCGAAGAAGCCCGGAACGAGATTCTCATAAAAGGCAACCGGTCGAAGAATTGTCCATCGCATGTCGGTATTCTTGCTTCGCTCAACGAGGTGGTGCTCGATGTTGTGCTTATTGATAAAGTGCGGGACTTTAGTCGGAGTCGTATAAGAGGCATCTCCTCCCCGATCAACAGAGCTATACACGAAGAATTGAACATTCTCCTTCAGCGACTCATCAATGAGTGCCTTTCCTTGCGATTCCTCCAGCGCGCCGTTGCCAATTGCGACCTATTTAGGGCTGGTTAGCCCAAGTACATTTTGTACAAGGAGGTAGAAAGTGCATACCTGAACACTGTAGACACCCCAGATGGGAGTTTTGGAGACTTTGCGTGCATTTTGGAAGATCGCTGCGGGATCGTCCATATTTCCCTCGACCAGTTTGATGTTGGATGACAACTTCGCCAATTTCTGGGCCGATGAGGATTGGGCATTTCGGGTGACGGCAAGAACTTCGAAAGAAGATTTTCTAGCAATTAGACTCTTGATGAGCGCGCCTCCTTGCTTTCCTGTCGCACCGGTAATTAGTACTGCAACCATTGTGTAGAGGAAACGTTCTGTTGCGTTGGTTGTATATGGATGTGGCGGTGAATGATGGTGTCTCCTAAGATCGCCGGACCATTAAATATATATAGGACTTTTAAGGTGGCAATAGTGATCAGGGAAAAGTGTAGGGGGAAAAAAAACTTAAGTGAAGTCTGGTGTGTAAGTGTATGTTATTATTAGCTTTCGGGCTTCATCTCAATCCCGCGCTGAGTAAATCTACACTTTTGGATAAGAAATACCTTGGAATAGTATCACGGCAATGATATTAAGCCCGATAATAGATTTTGTTACCAAGATTATACCTCCGGGACACGTTGGCTACGCTTACAAAACAAGAACCCCGAAATCCGATCTCTTTGCAAGCAGAAGCTATTGCAGGCTTAATCAATTGGAGCCCTCGAGACATCGCGACCTATAAATTCCAATGCTCAGCACTTCAACTGGTCTATAACCAAGCAATTACCAAACCCATCTACAAAGTCAACAATGTCTAAACTTATCACGGTTTTCGGTGCGACAGGACAGCAAGGCGGTTCTATCATTCGCACTATTCAGCAGGATGCTACCCTCTCCCAGGAGTTCAAGATTCGTGGTATCACTCGTGATGCATCCAAGCCGGCGGCTCAAGCTCTCGTGAAACAGGGCGTCGAGGTCAAGACCGTAAGTTCCCTCATTATGCACTACATAGAAATAAACCCGATGCTTACATACTCTTTCTCAAGGCCAACATGAACTCAAAGGAGTCACTGGTTCAGGCATTGCAAGGCAGCCACTCGGTCTTCCTCGTGACCACCCCGGACTGGGGCAATGCCGGATCCGATGCTGAACTGGTACATGGAAAGAACGTCGCTGATGCAGCAAAGGAGGCTGGCGTGCAGCATCTGATTTTCTCGTCTTTGCTGAATGTCACAGAGACATCGGGTGGTCGGCTCAAGCACGTTCCTCACTTCGATCACAAGGCAAAGGTCGAGGAGTATATTCGGTCGATTGGCGTGCCAGCCACCTTTGTGCTGCCCGGTTATTTCATGACCAATTACACCGTGTTTGGAATGCTGCGCAAGGGCGATGATGGTGTTTACAATTTGGCCTACCCTGTCGGCAAGGACGCTCAATTCCCGCTCATTGACATTGCTGGCGATATGGGTATGTGATAAACCATATTGACTCAAACACCAAAGGCTGAGGCTAACGCAATGTAATGAACAGGCAAATACGTGGCAGCGGCCTTGAAGAACCGTTCCGAGGTTCTTGGCCGTCAGCTGTTGGCAGCAGCAGACTATTACTCCCCTACGCGTATCCTGGCTGAGTTTGAGTCGGTCACTGGCAAAGAAACCCGATTTGTTCAAGTGGACTCTGATACCTACAAGAGTTTCATCCCTGGTCCGATGGGCCAGGAGATGTTGGAGAATCACTTGTTCGTTGAGAACCCGGGTTATTTCAACGGCAAGAGTTTGAAGGAGGGCCATGCACTGCTCGAAAAGTCTGGTTATCAAGTGACGAGTTGGGAGGATTTCTTGAAGCAAAGCAAAGTCTCGCTTTAGTATATTAGTGTACTATCAGCCGCAGATCGTAATCCAAGCTTCTTCCTAGATCTCGGATTGCCAGAGAACCTTCGAATGGAATTTATATACAATCGAAACATGAGACCACCTAACCCAAATACTAGATCTGAAGCTGAATTCCGCAAGCCATCCTGGTGAATGGCATCCGCATTTTTGAGTGAGCATCATCTTGTCGTATTGGCGTATCGGTATTTTTGTTCACACACTTCATCTTGACCTGGGCAGTTAGTTATACTTCAAGACCAAGATACAACTAACCAAATCCCTCAGAGGAATTCCCTGTACTTCTTATGGCCATGGTTTCACTCTCCAGATATTGGAGCAATTACTCTTTACAGCATTCGTTCCGAGTGGTATTATACGAGGCGGGTAGATTACTTAGCGTGAGAATTACAAATAGACGATCTACTTTCTCTTCAACGAACCCCGTTTTTCTATTTTGTACTCACCGTGGACAGTCCCACATGGCTACCAACACACTCACTTTGGGATTAATTCCAGGCAAAGACGAAATGGATAAATTTCACGAGGCATCCAGTCAGAAATTAACCAAAGGATCATCTTCCCGGAACTCTGGCAATGATAATGAATTCCGTTGTGAGATTTGCCACAAAACTTACTCGCGGCGTATGTTCATTTCTTATTCAACAGGTAGAAGACAGGTCTGTGTCTGACCTGATATCCTACCAGATGATCTACGAGATCGACATCGGCGTCGATGTATCGCCAAAGGAGGCCAGGGCCGCAAATCCAAGCAGAAGTCCTGTGAAACATGCGCTCAAAAGAAGATCCGTTGTTCTTTGGCCCGTCCTAACTGTGCGCGATGTGCTCAACTGGGCATTTCATGTCAATACCCTTCCGGCAGAGAGGCGGAGATGAATTTACCTTCGGTCAATACGATGGCCCCAACTATTCAGGAAACATCAGAACCCTTACAGCCTACCGAGATAAGCCCTGTCTCATTGGATGATACTTCCTATGAAAACCATCAGGAATCTCTGGACCTCAACGCTCTACTACCTGACACATGGCCACCCTTCGATTTGGAGAGTATGCAATTTACCGAGGATACAATAACAGATGAAATTTGGTCTTATCCAACTAAGAGAACTGGGAGCTCTCTGCCATGGAATGGAGATATAACACAACTTCTAGAGTTTGAACCAATTCAACCTCCCCCGACCGGGTTTACTTCAACTTCCGACCAATCTATTTCAAAACATCTCGATCCCATTCAACACACCGAGAACAAATCAAGTCCATCAACAGAAAGCGGCCGATCACATTCCTCCCCTTTGGAAAGAGTATGGCTTGATAGTTCCAACGAAGAGGAGCGTTTAATGTCCGTAAACCTGGATAATAGGCTTTACAGCCCCTCCCACCTCATCTTCGGGCACACATTCAAGGTCGGTCTGGGACATCAGATCCGGACTGATTCAAACAGTCTGTGCCAGGAGATACTCGAGCATCTGCGGGAATATCCCAGTCTCATTCTCAACCGAGACTTCTGGTCCCCCTTCGTCCACCACAGATTATACCGCTGTTCTTTGGGCAGAATGGCACCACCAATGGCAGATGCCTTAGCCTGTGTAGGTGCCTATGCAAGCACAGCAGGCTCAGATTCTGGTTTTGTCGATCGGATGATATCCGAAGAGCGGGAGAAGCTTGTTCGGAATTTCCACAGTTATACCGATACCCCCGAACTCTGCCTGGCTGCTATGCATGCTGTATGCATTTATCAGATTATGGGACTCTTCGGTAACAGCTTCGTACCAGCTGCTGTTAAGAAGCCAATGTTTAGCAATGGAAGCGAGGAGCGACAGCAGGAGTTTGAGAGATCTGCCGAACTCTATAGCTCATTCTTGTTGAAGGTAAGCTACGCTTATTCCATTTATATAACTGATTGACTCACCAAAATGAAGATGACCCGACGACTATCGAGTGTCCATTCAAAGGCCCTCCAAATCCACCACGAGGATGAAAACGATTGGAACCAATGGAAATTCATGGAATCCCTCCGTCGGAACTTCTTCTTCGTTCATATAATCAACATCCTGGAGTCGAAGACACAAAAGTTAAACGAGAACTACTTTGAGCCACTGAACGATAACATGATTCTCAGACTTCCACTTCCTGCCCCGGAACAAATGTGGCGGGCATGCAGTGCCGAAGAGTGGATGCTTGCGCGTGCACAAACACTAGGACGTCCAATTCCACCCAAATCTCCTGGAACTGGTGGTGGATCGACTGCTCAGACACTGGGGAATGTCCTACAGGAAGTCCATGCCGGAAAGGTGGATATCGCGTCATTGTTGCCACTTACTCGCATGATCCTGGCCTGTGCTATCATTTCCCCGCCAGGGACTGCATCATTCTAGTCGAGACCGTTAATCTCCTATACTAGGCTTAGTGGTTAAGTTTAAGTTGTCATGTATGTGCATTCGTTCATCTCGAATAACTAGCTCAATTCTACGCCGAGATCACTATGTGAGAGGTGAGCACTAAATGGAAAGCGAGAGGTGCCCAGTGCCAGACATTATCCGATATGTACTGGAGGTACATGGATGTACATATGGAATTATCTCATTCGGAAGAAACCCATATGTAACATAACAACCTTGAAAACCCTCGAAGTAATAGAGTGACATTAAACTACATTTAACATTTAACACTAGTCCCAATTAGTCCCGAGGTGTCTGGCCCCCGGATGTTTTGAGAAACCACAACGCCACAAGCCTTCGATGTGACCTAAGCTTGAGAGTATAGTGATTTCGTAGTCCATACCAAAAGCGGGTTCTTTCACTTGAGTCTTAGACCCTCGGCTTCATTGACTACATCTAGTCATGGCCGGAACCGGACATGGATTAACCCAGACCTCCGGCAAGAATGCCACATCGTCTCTACCGTATCCTTGGCGCCGGGACCGATCAAAGATACCAATCAATGTATTACTAGATCGTACTAATGTAGGTATACTGCTAGATCGAACTCGATATACATGTACTCGCAGTTCTCGTGCTGCCTAGGCACTTTCTTCCAACTATTACTTGTCCAAAAGAAATTCAAATATCTACACATGTACACCGTTACTACATTGTATACTCATACACTGGTAACCACAAAGCAATCTCTTCAGTCAATAATAATGGTATAATTCATAATTGGTATCGCTCAGTTGCGAAAACCCATAGCATACATGACAACCCCCCAGATCGCAAATCTTGTCTTTCGAGTCAAAAGGAAACACAGAAAAACAAAAAAGACAATTAATTTTTAAACCAGCGCCCGTTCCCCCTCCAGTCCAATTCCCATCGTACTCAAAATGCACAGGGTCAAAAAGCCACAGACCGGGAGTGGGATATCCACCGAGCATCAGGTGCAAGAATTAGAGCCAGCCAAGCACAGCGTAGGATTGACGCCGACGTAAACATGCACAGAGAAGAAATGTGAGAATGCTCATAGATTCCCATGACAGTGACTTCAGTCCCATCACTACCCCTGCTGGATATGAGTATTCACAGCAAAAAACAACAAAAAAAAAACAGCGATTAAGGATTGAGGTTGATGCTGTTGCGGCGCGAATTGGCGCGGGAATTAACTTGCGAATTGACCCGGGAGTTGCCTCGGCTGCCGATCGTTGGGCGGATGCGGAGGTCTTGCTGGGAGCGCGCATATGAACTGGCGCGAGATGCCGGAGGGATCTTGGATCCGCGTCGGCTCTGGATCTGCATTTGGTGACGAGCATCCTCCAGCTGCTGGGCGAATGGAGAACGCTTGCGCAATGCCGGGCCCTTCCAGTAAATGACATAGACCGCAACAACAAGAGGCAAGGAGATACAGACTAGAATAACCGTTAGACCATGGCTCATGGAGGGAGATAGGGCAGGATAGACATACAGAGAATGGTCGAGGCGTATTCGAGATGGTATTTGCCACCGATATCTGTGAAAAGACTGTCAGTATTATAACAATGGGAGATTTATTGTAGATGACAACTTACTTGTGAAGAACGGCGTGGCCGGAATAGTGAGAACACCGGCAAGGAAGTCTCGCGCCCACCCATTGCCACCAGTCGCAGACGCAGAGTATGGTCCGTAGGCGCAGATCATGTAGTCAACTGTGGCCATGTAAATAGCATAATTGGCAATACCAATGATGGCAGCAAAGATCATAGATCCAATCCAGTGGCACTGGGGCAGACTGGTCCAGGCGAATCCGATCAGACCAATTGGTAGACAGGGGGCAGTATACAGCAGCCACCACAGGCGGGACTCGTATTGTGCTCGTTCACTCTCCGGATTGTCACGACGCTCTTTCATATTGCGCTTGATGATCGGGAAGAAGGAGAACCAAGCGATGAAGTAGCCAACCACAATTGGGATGAAGGCCAGACCTTTCTCCCAGGTGTTGAAGCCCCACTGAGAGTACACAAGGGAAAGCGACTGGATGAACATGAAAATCAGGGCATCACTGAAACCACTCAGCAGAGAAAGCACCAATACAATGGGCTCAGTCAGGAACATCTTGAAGGGACGAATCCAGGTAGCCATAAGCTCACGAGGCGGGAAACGCTGGCGGAACGACATGCCCTCTGTGGGACCGTAGATGTTGGGGTTTTCGCCGGACTTGCGCATATTTTTGGCAATCCGATCCATCATCACGGTAGTTCTGGTTTCTGGGACCAACAGGTAGTGGGCAATTTGCACGAAACCACCGAAGATCAACTGAATCCAGATATTCCACCGCCAGGGCAGGAAAGCTTCGACGAAGCCACCGACCACCGGACCCAGCACAGATCCACCAACCGATGAGAACACGACAGCAGCCACGGCGTATTGTTGCGCATCGGGTTCCCACATATCGGCAATCATTCCCAGGGTGACAGAACCACCAGCGGTAGAGAGACCACCGAGGGCACGGCCGACCATGATGGAGGCGAAGTTAGGGGCCAGAGCCACCGGGAGCTGAAAGACGTTGACAAGGAACAGAGATGCCTGGAGAATGGGCTTGCGACCCAACTCCTCACTCCATGGTGCCCAGAGTTCACAACCAAAAGCATAAAGAACCAAGAAGATCATGGCACCGCAGCGCGCAGCTTGCATGGAGACACCGAACTCCTCTGAGATTCCTGCGGCGGCGTTGGAGTAGAGCGATGTGTTGAAGTTCATGGATGTTTGCACGAGGAAGATTGTAGTGATGATGATCCACTTCTTCTTTTCACTGAACGAGTATCCCAGTTTATCATAGCACATGTCCTCGGTGAGCTCGATTATCCCATCAGGTGTAGGCGAGGCCTCCTCGAGCTGATCCTCTTCCTCTAACTTTTCAGTAGCAGCATTGACGACAGCTTGGGCGTGGGCAGCTTCTGCTGCCTGCACGGTATCCCTGCCGGGTTTCTCGGGGATGATCGCCATTGTTTTAACCTGTGACGCCGAGGTGATAGTATAGGTATAAACTGGTATGGAAGACCAGTGATAGTAGAAGAAACCCCAGGAAATGAGGACACAAGAAGTCTGGAGAAGATCAACAGAGAGAAAGAGAGAAAGAGAGAGATATAGAAAAGGAAAGAGGGAAAAAAAAAAGAGGAAAATGGAGGAATTTAAATACAGAAACGGGGAGAAAAAGGGCAACAGCCAAATGCAGGAAAGAGCCAATGTTTCCAGGGTTCACCATGTCAGTGGTACCTTTCCATTACCGTCCTAGTACAGAGTTCCAGTATGTCAATTTCCACGTTTCTTGTGATGGACCAGTGAGATTAATCGGTTGGTTTTATTACAAAATACAAGGTGTACCTGGTACTTACTTTACTTAACTTAACTTTTTTTTACCTCCAGACGGGATGCCGAGTGTCCCCACTTTTTTCTTTTTTTCTCCAGACTTCTCTCCGGACTCTCTCCAGACTATTGCCTCTTTTGCCTCTTTTTGACCCCTTTGGAATCTTTGCATATTCAATTCCATTCTGATTTATTACCTTTACCTGAAACCTACATATAAACCTCTATGGGTGAGAATTCTGTCTGGTACTTCTCAGGGCCAAATAGCCGGAACAGGAAGCTCGCATTGGGGTAACCGGACCCACCTTGGAGAAAACTACATCTCCAGCCAACTTCCCCCGTTACCGCTCTGGGCCGAGAGAATGTCCGCTTCGAGTTTCAATCTTTCTACATGCAACATCAAGTCTACATCAAGTCTACAGGAGATCGTATCAAACCCCATATGCCCCGCGAAGCAAGGAGCCGGGGTTATTGCCGACCGTGCCCGACCGCATGGTTCCCCATATGTGATGGACATTCTACGTGGGACGGAGTGGACTCCATGCAAAGTCTATGAAAATGACAAAAGGGGCTGAAAGAAAAAAAAAAAAAAAACCAAAAATCAACAAAAATCAACATTTGGTTCAAAGCCTTGTTAAAACAAGATATTGCCAAGTCGCCCATTACTTGCCTTCGCTGTGTGTGACGTCAGGTCAGGACAGGTACGGCTAAAGTGTAGACTATCGCCCATGGGGCATCTTACGGCCGTGGCGTTGATCGTCATCAGGGCTGGGGGCCATAACTCTTGTTCTAACTCTCGGACTACGCTTACCTCGTGATCAACATGTAAGTATAGTATGTATGGCTTAGTTAGGTATTTTTTTTATTTTTATTTTTATTTTTATTTTTTCTCTTCTACATGGCCTGATTATCCAATTTACTCCAAAAACAAAATATGTATTCTTCGGCCTTCCCGGCTTTGCGTTCCAGAACACTAAGTGGAAGGCTGTCAATTACGTACTCAACCACACATAATCACACATAACCACACGACGGATCGGACTCCCTTGCAGGGCAACCATCTCACTGTTACATTTCCCCAGGATTATTGATCCTCACCCGCCATTGCCCACTGGGGTAAAAGACCAAAAAGAAGGTTTCCCTAGTCACATCGCCCTTGAGCGCCCTTGAGCGCCCAAGGGGGAATATACGTCCGGAAACAACAACATCGTACGTCCCAACCCGGACTTCGATACATTCCTGCACATGGCAAATCACATTCCTAAGATCGACTTAATCATATCTAGAGCGCCACGCGATGCTTTGATGATCTTTGCGGCGATCCTACAGCCGGAATTTGTTTACATGTAAACTCTAGAGCATGACTCTTTCTAAGAAATTTGTAAAATTTGAACGCCACTCGGAGAAACCGGCGTATTCCCTTCTTGGCCTGCGCGCAACCAGGGGCCAAGATATGATTTGCTGTGGCTCGACCTCTTACCCGTGGACGCCTAGCCTGGCCCATGGTCCGCAAGAATCCTATAAGCCCCGAAAGAAAAGAATCCGAGTTGTACATGTTCGGGGTGTAAAGGGAATGAGAGAGACAGAGTTTGACAGTCTAGGAGCCTCTAGAGCATTCCACGACAGTTCCAGGCTTTCCAGCCTCAGGCATCAGTTTCCACAAACGGTTTTTTATCACGTGACTAACCCCGCGAATCAAGAGGCTGAGTCATCCGATCATCACGGGCGGGATGTCTGACGTTACCTACAGATTAGAGCTTGTGCAATCATACATATTCTTCATCCCCCCTACACAGCTATTGGTTGAAGATGTCACCGGATCTGAATTCTCTTCCTCCATCCCGCTCGTCTTCAACCTCTTCCTCGATTCCGCAACGTAATATGCCCGGCCCTGGAACTGGTCCGGCCCCCGTGAACCCGAACACCGCTTCACCAAGGCCCTCCCGTGGCTCAAGCATAGGTCGACTATCGGTATCCGAGCGACGTCGATCCGCTGCCGGCATGAACCTAAACCTGAATGAAATGCAGGGCACTAGTCCAGGAGTTAGCAGCGAGTTACCTGTATCAGACCACCGCGATCATCGCAGCTCGATCGGACATGCATTCCGCACAGCTAGCCCATCCAGCCATGGTGGAAGCCCCATCTTTGCAACAGCAGATCCGCACCATCAGCGCGCACCATCGTTGGGAGAGCTACATCAAGAGCTAGAACAAGAACAGGAAGCACAAGTGGTGGGTTGATCTTTTATATCCCCAGACGCCAAATTATAGTAAGCTAACCAGGTAACCATGGTGGAATGTAGAACCGTCTTCTTCAGATGATCCGCAGCCAGCAGGCCCAATTGCATCAATACCAGCAGCAACACAACCCGCAATCAACCGCTGCAATCGACGACACAACCCCGGCATCGGAACGGTCGGCTTTCTTCCCCCCGGGCCCAGCAGCACCTCCAGCCGGGAACAGATTATCGATCTCTTCTTCATTCTCAAACCGCCGAAACTCGCGACCTTCAAGTCAAGCGACGTCGCCGAACCTGCGGCCGCTAGACTCACGTGGGCCGGATGGCGTGGAGCCATTCCCGGGGTTGCGGGATAGTCCCTCTCGGCGCGGGAGCCGGGACGAGAGTGCCTTTTACCAGGCCGAAGCGAGCTCACTAGCCCGAGAAAACGTGCTCCTTCGGCAACGGATCCGGGAACTAGGTAAGAAAATCCCGGGTTAGCGTTTTTAGCCTAATTCTACAGAGTAACCCCACTCCGAGATGTGGATCTCGATCTAAGCGCATATATTAATTTCTTCCTCCACAGAGAGACAAATCGGTGGCCTAACGACTTCCCAGAGCACGTCGTCTGCAACAACTACTTCGGGTATTGCGTCCGGGCAAGCGGGGACCGAAACCGCGGACCCGCCTGCCGTGGGTTCAGCACCAGACGGCAAAGACTGAAAAAGCGCATTTAACACGAGTTCTTGGCCCGACCCCCCACACCGCGATATGATTGATACAGGCGATACCCCGGATGTCAGCCCAATACTATGTTCAATACTCTATGCAATACGATGACAGAGAATAACCACAGAAAACCCCTCAAACCCCCCAGGCAATGGACGTTGCGCGATTTTACAATCTTGGCGTCTGGGTTTTCGTGAAGGATTCAGTCTTTTGGGTTCTGACCACAAGACCCTTTTTTCCAGGACAGAAGGTGTTTTTTTTCCATTTCTTTTGTGGAATGTGCAAATTTGACTTTATGGGCTTTTTGTCCAAGCTGCAGTGTGATCTGTACGCACGCAGGATGTAATGGCCTGTTGCTGTTAAAAATCTTCCCATTGGGAGTGTCGAGGTCTCCATATGGGAAACCCCAAATTAATGTAGAAATCCATGACGATACATGTTGACTTTATCCTCGTTGTAGGTAACTAAACACTAAAGATACATACATGTAGACTACGCTGTCTTCCCAGATAGGCTTAGCCATATCAACGAGGTATTCTCGAGGTCTAGATAGCATTTCTCATGTTTTCTACCCAAGTCTAAATCTTTCAGACAACCCCGATGTCAATGTCTCACAGATCCCCGAAAGATCGAAGACATAACCCGACCACCAAAAGACTCGACAGGGGCAGAGGTAGGAATCAACTCATTCCGACACAACCTAACAATACCCCCTTGATCAATAAAAGGCCCCAGTACACCCTCAATCCTTCCCCGAAGAGCATCAACAGAGAAATTCCCCCTACCAGAGCCCGCGATTCATACGAGTACCGGAAAAACCAATCATATCAGCAACAACTTGCCAATGCCAATCAAAAAGGATGCCCAAGCTCAATCGGCTCCAAAGTATTACCCATGTGATTAGTATTCCTCCAAACAGCCTTCAAACTCCAACTCCTCACTGAGAATACGATCCAACAACCGAATCCCCGAATCCCCGAATCCCCGAACTAGCAAGAACAAGACCAAGTCCGTACCAAAACACCGAAACGAAGTGATCGAAATCCAAACAAACCTTCCGTCCAAGTAACAGATCATACCATGTATCGACCGAGAAATAATTCGCTCGCCATCCTACAACGAACCGCGACTACCACGTTCATCACCACCATCCTTCCTCCTCTCCTTCCTCTTCCTCCCATTGCAAGTACCCTGCTTGTCCATCTGCGTAATACCCACAACCTCAAGATCACGCCCACGCTCAAAGTCACGAAGAAGAATCCCACAAGCGCCATCGGTGCCAGCAACACCATAACTCGATCCTGGGAGTCGAGGAGTCGCGCGAAGGTGGATATACCATCGATGTACATTAGAGGATATGGGGGGTTTTGTGATATGGTGTAGGTGTGGAGGTAATTATCTCACTGACACCAAGACTGATATTCTTGTATCTGTATCTTGGTCTTTGTCTGTGGATGTCTCTGTATTTGTATAGACATGGACATGTGCGGTAGTAGGTAGGGGGAGAGCCTAGGGGAATGTTTATGTGTACCGCATTGCTCAATTGATATGTATATATCTCTACTAAGAAAAAGAGTAGACTGGGTTGAGATTGAGGTGGACATGGGAGTGGTTTTGATCTCTAGTAGACATGACTGGATTATAGTGTCACTCCGTGATTGTATCACCGAGATTGTTTTGGTTTTTCTTTTTAGGTTAAAACGACTGAATAAAGAGATGGTTGTAGTGAGTGAAGAAGAATTTGGGTGTAATCGTAGCCACGGCCTTGATTCCCCGATGTGGGTAGACTTCAATTTTTCAAGCTTGGAAATGACTTAGGACTATAGAACTGGAGATTGCATATCTACAATAGGGGGAAGTATGTAGGTAGGAACTATGAATAGACACATTCGTCGATCCAATTCGTTCTATTCAAAGAACAAGAACGTAAAACCAGAGGCGAACCACATTGTGTACAAAAACTGTAGATCAAGACATCCCAAGTTGAAAAAAAAAACAAAGATATATTCATCTATCAGGCGCTGGAGGAAGGAAACAAAAATCCCAAAGCACCAAAAGTAACAAAAACCGGGTATATGCAAGACACATCTACAGCTTCGGCTTCGCGGCCTGGGCAATCAGGTCGGGCATGAGGAGGTCACGAAGCTCAGTGGCAGCCTCGTTGAGGTAGTGACTCATGCGCTCAGCACCAAGACGCTTGCAGACAATGTTGAAGTTGAGACTGGAAAGGATTAGTTAGTGATATGCATAAATGAAGAGGGGGGGGCTTGATGCTTACCTGTTCTCGTTGATCATGTAGGCAATTCCGAAACCATCATCAATAACTTGGCTCCACCCGTATCCGTTGAAGAACTCGGAGCTCAGCTGGGAGGTGGAGAGGTACCAAGAGGAAGAGTAGGCGTAGGCGGGATCCTGGTAGAGCTCGGGCAGCTTCTCACCGGGCTGGAGAAGCTTCTTCAGACCGAACAGGTGACGGTCGACACCGTGACCGGAGCTAGCCTCCTGGGTGTACTTGGTGTGCTGGGCGAGGGCAGCGCGGAAGAGCTTGACGGTCTCCTCGCGGGGGGTGGTGTGGTCCTCGTGAGCCTTGCAGAAGGCGACACTCTCGTCCGAGACGGAGCGGGTTGTCTCTGTGCGGCCTTCGGCGTACTTGCGGGTGGAGGCAGACTCGTAGGTGGGACGGTTCTTGCCGTACATCTTGAAGTAGGCGAGTTGGATGGTCATCTGGACGAAGGCATCGGGGCTGCACTTGAACTTCTTAATCAGACCCTTGCCGTAGCCCTGGTAGGACTGGACGACTAGCTCGTGAGAGCCGATCTGCTTGCGGTGGTACACAGCTGCGACATCGATGGCCTCATTGGCGGCGTCGTTCAGCTCGAAGTTGATAGGCTTAGGGTCGGCGAGCTGGGAGCGCACGGTCTGGGCGGAGAGATCGATCTTCTTGTTGAAGATGACGTTGTTGATATAGTCGTTCAGGCGGTGGGTGGGAGTGCCATCCATCATGCTGTGCTCGCCCGTGAAACCAGCGGTACCATTGTCATTAATAATGAACTGCAGAGGCTTGTCGAACCAACGGTTGGAGCCATCACCGTGCCAGTACTGCGAGCAGCGCTCAGCCAGAGTGACAGGGCGGGCATCGTCCAAGCAGATCACGAAACCAGCGGACTCAATATCCTGCAAGGCCAGCTCATTGGCAGGGTCAAGAGAAACGAGGGTCTTGCGGGCAGCAGTCCAGTGATCACGGTCAGCAACAGTCAGTACACCCACGGGTGGCGCAGGCTGTGCGACCTCGTAGATGCGCTCGAACTGCTTCTCCAACTCAGAGACATTGAGCTGTTGACCGTCCACGACGAGCGGGACCTTGAAGAACTGGTTCTTCCGGACCACAACGATGTGCTGGTTCTCAGCAGCGGGATACTTGCGAGGGAAATCCGAGCCCTCGGCAGGGATACGGCAGCAGTTGAACATGTACTGGTACGAGCTCATGGCCTGAGGCTCCTTGCGGAGGTACTCGGGCTCCAAAGAGCCATCATCGACCTTAGCCTTGAACTCGAGCGCAGCAGTGGTAATGGCAGCAGCGCGCTTGGCGGGGTTGCGACGCTCGCGGTCGTCCCGGTAGGAGTAGAAGTAGGAGACGTAAGGGATGACGGGGTCGCGGTAGGTGAGGTAGGCGGCCTGGTTCCACCACTCGGCGAGCCAGTTCTTGATCTTAGGGTCGGCGGCGCGAGCCAAGAGACGCTTCTGTAGAGACTCACCCTGACCACCGGGGCGGACGAACTCCTCTACGGCATTCTTGGTGCGCTCATACTCGGACTCGGAGACGACGGCGTGGACGGACTTGAGGTACCGACGGCTGGTCTCTTCTAGGGAGGGAACGGGGAGTTTGGGGAGAGAGTCTTCAAAACGAAGCATTTTGCCCTTGGAGAGGTCCTCCGTGTATCCTATTCTTCTGTTAGCGAGTCTGATTCTTATTTTTGGGTGTAGATGGGCTAAGGGATAGCCCGCATTGCGCCGGACGCATGTGTTACTCACCCTCAGGGACGGAAGATACTGTTCGTCGGGGGGCCATTGTGAGAGTCTATATGAGAGTCAATGGATTGATTCCAGGAGATTTTACTGCATTCCACCGCCACTGTCATTACAAAAGAGGACTTACTGAGCGGGTGAGAGAGTTTGAAGGAAGGCGTTGCCTTGACAGGGTAGAAAGACGGCTTCGGGCAGAAGCAGTGAACATCCCTCTGGTTATATGAAAAATAAAATCGTTGGGGTATAAAGAGAAGTGAACGTGAAGGTGAAGCTTAAAGGGAAAATAAGAAGAGTTGGCCGAATGACGCTCGACACAGAAAGCCTCGGCTGGCGGGGAAGCCGGTAAAACGCGGTACCGGGGGGACCACTGGGAGGGTACATATGTATCTCAGTCGGTCCCGTCCGAGTTGTTTTTTTTTTCCCACGGGAAAAGGGGAGGAGATGAGGAGATTAAAGATCTAATGAGCAATTGTTTTCTTTATGTTTTCTATGTTTTCTTTTCCTTTCTCTTATTGTGTTGACTGGTGTTGATTTGTGTTGGTTGTATCTCAACTCGACTTATAAGCCACTATGTACATACATATAATACGGAAATACTAATACCATGCTCCACCGACGAGCCTCGGTCCATTTTCTCGTTGATCTTCACAGTCACAAGGAAGAAAGGAAGAGAGGTGGATATCACCTGAGACTAGGAGAATAGTAGAATCTCATTATTATTTTCATTAAAAAGGGAGTATAACTGTATAAAGCACACACATAGACATTTACAAAATATCCAAAATACCCAAAATACACAAAACCCAAACTTCAATACTCCGGTTCTCCGGGCGATCACAATGCGGGGAGAGCTTCTAGCGTAAATATACGGAGTACACATACAATATACGGGATCATGGACAGTCTCAATGTACATAGTTACATAGTTACAGAGTAATAAGGGAAGAAAGATAACATAGCGCTAGATTATGTATAGATGGGAAAAATAAATCGAAATCTCCCTTTCATCCGATCCCGTTGACCCGGCCAATAAAACAACACAAATTTCAACTAAAGAAGAAAATGACAAGAAAAAAAGCCACCTTGGGAATATCCCAAAGTACACCAAACACGGGGAAAAGGAAATAAAAACAAATCAAAAAATCATAGGCACCTGCCAAGGTAGATCAAGCCCAGATAGGCCATCAGGAGACAGGCTGCACAGCTGCCGGTTGATCCTGGCCATCGATAGGTCGAGGTACCTGCACCCCACTGCGACGTAGTTCATCCAATTTAGCCATGGCAGGCCCCGTGCAGATGCGACCGGTCTGCATAAGCGTACGGAGACGTTTCCGACGGGCCTCGCCGCTGCGCTCTTCGCCACGAGCAACGCCCTCATCCACCCAGTCCACGGCATGAACCTTGAAGCTCATGCCATCGTGGTGACCGGCCCATTTGCGGGACTTCAGCCCGAACATGAGTGTGCTGTCATACTGCGCCACGCGGGGGAGAACGAGCAGGGTGATGTGCAAGTCCTTGTCGGTGGGGGGGATCGGTGGTAGGCGGGGGCCCTTAGTCGGGGTGTCGCCATTAGTGGCTTCGGGTGGCGGTGCATGTTGGTAGGTATCTTTAATCTCGAGATCGAGCATTGACTCGTCCACGTCGTCACCCCACGCACCGCGAATGAAGCCGGAGTGGATGGCAGCGGCGACAGGGTCGGAGTCGTCTGTATAAACACCAGTGCCCCAGAGGGCGCGCCGGGCGCAAATTTCCTCTCGGTGAGATTGGTTGATTCGGAAACGGGGCACTCGGACAGTGAATGTGCAATTCTCCCGCTGTTCGAAGCGGGGAAGGGGCTGAGGGGTGGTTGTATATCCAAACTTAGAGCTGTCCAAAGAGGACTTGGCAGTAGGGGAACTGATGCGAGGTGTGTAGAGCGTTGAGCCAAGGTGGTGGCGAGGAAGATGGGCCACACTCGAAAGCAACGGCTCCAGGTTCACGGTAGTGCGAGGCTCGCGGATAGGAGATGCAGCCGGAATGGTGGCTGGTCGAGGAGCATGGTGATGATGGTGGTGGTGATGTGGGTGGTGATGGTGTGTGGCAGGAGGCTCCGCTGGGGATGTTCGATGGAAGAAGGTGGGACGTTGAAGGGAGCTCAGGGTAGCCGCCTCTTCGTCTGCCTTGTGGCGATGGTGGTGGTGGCTAGAGGAATGTTAGCATGTGGATGATAACCAAGGGTATTCTGATTGGGTAGACCGTACTGATGGTGATGGTGGTGGGAATGCCGAGAGCGACGGGCGTTACGTGCTGATAGTAAACCTCGGGCGTCATTGGCCTCAATTTCCATCTGCTCCTCGTCGCGCGATTTTCTCGACCGTCTGCCGGCTGCAGAAGATGGTCGGGCAAGCTTGGACGCCTCATCCATCCCTTCTCCGTTCATCGAGCGACCTGTGAGGCTATCGCGCTTGAAAGGACTGGTTCCCAACGGCGTCGATGGTCCGCTGCCACCAGTAGCCGCGGTGACACCACCAACACCGCTGCCAATACCGGAGAAGACTCGCCCCAGTTCATTTTTGATCGCTGGCTCACCAGCAGGACCAATGTATGGAGCCTGGGCGCCTTGTACAGCTTGGGGAAGCGGCGATGCACGGCCACCGCGTTTCCCATCAACACCAACGGTCAGCAGATTGCGATGATGGAGCAGCTCATCGCTGCCTTTGCGGCGTCCCTCATCAGCCAGGGCTGCTAGACCCGATGACGCGGCAGCTGTCGATGCGGTGATGACAGGGGTTGGTCCCATCCGTGAAGGCTGCGCTTGGTGTCTGAGATATGGATCATGGGGAGGAGGAGGAGGAGTGGGTTGACTGTTCCGAGACTGAAGAGAGATCTGAGGCTGTCTATTCCCACCCGGTTGCGACCCCAGTGATTTAGTGTAGCTCTGAATAGCCCCAAACCCGAAACCCGACCCGTGCTCCGGCGCAGGGAAGCGCTTACTTTCCGGCGATGGAGGGTGAGAGCGACCGTTGTCCCAGGTAGAGCTGCTCTGGTGCCGATCGAGCGGGTCGCGTTCACCATAGTGGGAGCCATACCGATATGATCCAGGCTGGTTCAACTTGGCATCTGATCCGGATCCGTGGGTTGGAGCTCGGTCTCGCTCCCGCTGTGCAGTATCCTCCGAGCGCCGCTCGCCAAATATGTTTGCAAACCGACCATGCTGTGGATCATGATTTCCGTACGACCCAGATGCAGACCGAGGGCCGGACTCGAAAGGGCGATCCGCGGCCCCGCCGGGCTGAGAGATCGGACTGTATCCGGGGGGTCGTGTGGGTGCGTCAGCCTGGGGCGGCTGACTACTGGGCCGAGTGATCGGACCGTTGAGACTCATGCGACGAGGTTCGGTGTACGGTGGCTCTACCGTGGAGATTCGAGGCGAAGGGTGCGTCGAGTGTGGCTTCTCAGGATACTGTGAGAGCGACGAGCGCGTCAAGCCCCCGAACACCGACTGCTCTCCACCCTGACTCGAACCTCCACCGGACCCAGACCGGTATGTGCGGGGCCCTGGAGGCTTGGAGAATGGCTTCTCTGGCGTTTGAGAACGACGGAAGGAGTTATCGAGCGGTGAGGGTCTTGCCGGGGCAGTAGGTGGGGACATGGCGGCGGAAGATGATGATGGGGGTGCATTTCCAAATATCGACGATGCAGGTGGTCGCGAAAAGAACGGCGCTGATTCTCGTGCCGGTTCTCGCGCAGCCCGATCCGCGTCCGAACCTAACATCGCGGAAATCGACATGCTACTTCCCGGTCGGTGCGCTTGGCCGCCAGGTAGATCGCGCGACATCAAAGATCCCCCAGGTGTGTGGGTTGATTGTGCTCGCGAGGAATATGTGTGTGGAGGGGATGGGGGTGGCATTTGGCGATTCCCAAACGCGGGTGGTGCGGACTGTTCGTTTGGACCTGTCAGACGGGTTCAAGTTAGCAAATGCTTTTTTTTTAATAAAAAAAATACAGCGAAGGGATTCCAAGATAACCGCGCATGTCCCGATCGGATGAGTAACGAAATTCATGTATCGCGACAAAGACGGTTGCACGGGGCTCTCGGGGCCAAGTCGGGTGCTCACCAGGAAATCCAGGACTCCCACTGCTGCCCTGAGAAGTACGACGCGCTGTTTCGTGTTGTGATGGCGTATGATTCATAACGGAAGCACCTAAGAGCCCTGAGAACGAGTGAGCAACAGTTCCAAAGGGAAAGCAAGGGCCAGATCGAAGAGAACCCGTGACTCCGGAAGCTCACACGCTAGTCCCAAAAGGGCAGGGGCTCCTCTAGACACGCTAGACCCGACCTGGACTAGCGCTCCCGAGCTGTCGTCCAGTCGATCTGCGCCACCGGGGAAAATCCATCAGGGGGGCAGTGTGTTGGGGCAAGAGAAGAGGGGGCAAGTTTTGGAGAATGGGATTGGATGTGGTCACATAAATTGGACCTGAATCTGATGGCTACAGAACCCCATTTCCTCCGGTCGCGCATACCCCCCAAAAGCGGACTGGAACAACCTTGGAAGGTGACAAAGTGGAGGCCAACCACGGCACAAGTCCGATCCTTGGAATCCTCAATCTGGGGCATCGGAACCATCTGGGCAGGCGAAAATAAACAAAAACAACTTAAAGAGATTGCCTACCTTCACGATATCGAACAACCTGAGGTTGTGAATTATTCCTGCGATGTGTTTGTTCATGATTCCTCGTCTCGAGACTCCCATGCCGACGGTGTGCTTGTGTTGGGCCATTCCTCGGAAAGTATGCGCTGGGAGTATCTCCACGAGAAGTATTCGATGTCCGTGAAGCGGTTGACTGGTAGAGCTGTGACGGAGAGGGTGTGGTATTTGAGGAGGGAGAGGGGTATGGGCGAGGCTTGTCAGTCTCTTGACGAGACTCGGTAAAAGGCGCAAACTGTGGATCGCGAGGTTCTTGCGAGGCCCCCAAAGGCGAGGGCCGTGGCGGGTATGAATGTTGTAGTCGTCGGTAGTCCATGTCCAAAACCGTGTTTGAGTAGTAAGAGTATAGAGGGAAGAAAAGGATTAGAGAACAGAATGGCGGTGGAACAGTGAAATGCAGAAGAAAAGAGAAAACGGAAATGGGCCAGAGCTGCAGGATCAGCGGTTGATCGCGCGACCCGGATGATAGCACAATGGGAACGTGCAGAAATATGGCGTTTAGGTGGAAATGTGTCAACAATCAACAATCAATTAAAAGGAATTTCCCCTTTTACCGAAAATTTCTTCCCAAAGTTGGGGGAAAAGAAAAAAACGGTGAAGCGATGACGGTGTTAGCGGAGCCAAGACCTTTTTAAAAAAAGCTATGCATGCGGGGATTGTGTACATTGTATACAGAGTATAGATTCTGTGGATACATTAGATACATATATATTATATATATATATATATATATATATATCAAATATTATAAAAAAACAAATACAACAGTTATATATCTTTATTTTAAAAATATATTCTCTTTTTTTCCCATTCAGATTCATGCCCAACCCACATGCTTTAAATCCTGGAGTTTGTATGTCTTGTATTACCTGTTCCTTGTGTACCGGGATGTGTGTGTGTGTGTGTGTGTGTGCGTGCTAGGCCCATTTGGAAACTTGCATATGCAGGAAATATGCTAGGATGACCTTGTTTGGGCAGGAAATAGGAAAAAAATATCCTATTATACTAGGCTTTGGGTATACTTCATTTTTAGCCTCTTAACCTCTTCAACCGGACACACTGGTCCTAATATATGTACCTACCTAGGTATGTATCTTAATATACCGAGGTAATCAAATGCAAAGATAATGCACACAAAAAGAACCAATCAGAGACACTCAAACGTCATAGGAAACACAATATTCAACACCTGACCGTGGAACCTCACTCTTACTTCAATTGCAGAGTCGGCCTCATCCCACTCTTGGCCATGGCGCGCTGGGTACGCTCAAGCGGATAACTGGGGGATTCACCACTAGTGAAGATCAAGAAGTCATATAGAAAGCCCCCATAAACCCACCACTTAGAGCTCTAGCCTAAGGCCTATAGAACTAGCAAGGGTTAGTGAAAACAGTGGTAAGCCGAGGACCAAAGTCATGACTCGGGTTAAATGTTGCCCTAGTTTAATAGGTAATGCACATGCTTAGAGAAGTAATTGACCAAGCCAATGATCAGCGAGTTTATACTAACACTAGGTAGAGTATTCTGGTCACCACTAAGAGCTAGAATGGTGAGGATTGAAAAAGGCGTAGAACTAACCCACACACCGCGAATTCGTCGCGGAGCTGTTAATAATACCAATGTCCGGATTAAGGTGGGCACTGGAAACACCCTTATAATTGTAGATGGGGTTCCTGCTTTCCTATGGATTGTCTCTGATCTTGACTGGGATGCCACGGGAGATTTATAAAAAGGGGGGGGGGGGGGGTTCTGTTGATATGTACATCAATTCTATTAATTTGCATCATAGTTATGAAGCCTTACATGTATTTTCCCTCCATAAGATATAAAGTCCACGGGTACATAATTAGCTTACATTATGACCGATCGCACATCTATTCTAACCTTGGAATTGATATTACGCGCTTCGCGAAGCTGCAGGTTGAGAGCCGAGAGTATTCCAAAGTGGATCACCTTATCAACCTCCTTGCTGTGGATGGGAAGTCGCAGATGTGTATTAAAAGCACAAACACAATATTGAAAATCGAAATCATTCACATTATTAAAAGAAACTCAAATTGGGTATCACAGAAGTCAACAACACTCATACTATACACACCGGCGATAGATGTCGAAGGTTATCCTTCGTAAGCTCACTCGTCGTAAAGCGTCCTTCCGGTAGAGCAGACCAGAAGACATCAGAATAAGAATGATTGACACAATCACTCTCAGAGAATGCCTCCCCAGTAACCACGACAGTCACAGGGCGCTGAACAACATTCTGTCCATCCCAATGAGACAGATACCCCCTCTGCCGGAGAGTATCAAGTTGTTCCACGAGATGCGGGTACAGTTCATGAAGTGGCGTCTTGGCATCAAGCATCAAAAGGAAAGTTTGCGCCAAGTCAGCGTGAAAGCTGCCTGGTGTTTCGGGGTTAAGAGATGTCCGGGCGGTGGCATCGTTCCCAGCGTCAAGTTTCGCTAGAAGAGGGTCGAGACCGAGTCGCTGCAGGAAATCCTCGGGCTCGGTTTCCGTAACGGCGTTTCCAATCTGCAGCTCGCCGTGGTGCATCCACACGGCTGTTCGGAGTCCATCGCATCCCTCGTTGAGAGAGGACTTCAGGGCACCTGGTCGCGTATCTAGTGTAGGGAACGTGCACGCACTATTCTGGGGGTGGATCTGGACGTGTTGTATGGATGCATGAGGCGGGAGTATCCGTTTGATATTGGTTGGGAGCAATCGGAGACATTGGAATGCGGCTCTGGTAAAAGAATGATGTCAGCTTGGCGTATCCCAGGGACTACAACGTTGTAGATATTGCGGCAATACTTACAAGCATCCGAGGATAAGGCATGCAGCGCGGAAGAGAATTGCCCTTCGCTTTCCGATGGATTCATAGTATTCATCGAGATAAAGCGACAAGCCTGGAATGCACTCTGTCGGATATGATCGTAGGGGATGATCATCGAGGAGCCATGGGTCGCAGTCAAATCGCGTGTTGGATTCAAGATCAAAAGTCTCCTTTGAAGACTTCATGGTTGCAGTTTGCCCGTCAGATAAACCAACAGCTTCCATAGCGAGCTTCAAGGGCGAAAGCTCCCAGGTGCGATATAGCGCGTATAAGGGAGGTTGCAGAGTGTTAAGTGCTCAAAAGCCACGGGTGCGACGTGCATAATATAAATATTGTAAGCTCAAGGTATCCAAGACGAGGGGGCATCGCGCAATTGTGCAGTGAATTGCGTGAAGCACGCAATCATGATTGGCGATTGCATTTGCATGATCGTCGGATAAGGTGAGGTCTCGTCTTAAACTCGCACATTTGTCGGATCGATAAATTATGATTTTGTAAACGGTAATAATGCATCCATTCGCATGGTGTACATGTGCAATAGATCGTAGTTATATAAGGGGTTGCACAATAAGACCTCGGGAGTATCTCACAACTCATCCGCCAATACGCCAAGACGCCAAGACCAGGCGCATTTAATCTCACTAGATGCAATCTTCAGAGTTCAGTAGTATATTTATTTAGAATAAAGTGAAAATAACTGCATTGATGGGTAATAGCTCCAAATCACAGAAGAAAGGCGATACCAACATGGGATCACACAGAAAAAAGTTGTTCTGATTGCGAGGGAAATCAGTGATACCTCAGCCCTCCATATCCACGCCCGCAAGTTCCAGCTGGGCCATTTCCTCCTCATACCGGGAAACCACTGATCTAGCTTAGGCTGAGTCTGCCTCCGCCTCCACTCGATGCCGGTGTATTCTAGTTGCTGACAGTTGACGTCGCGCTTCTTTTTGACACGACCTAGCGTGTGCTGTTGTCGCAGGAGAAGTTCTGGAACCAATTAGCGGTCGAGTGCGAGCAATCGGGAGCGTGACCTTGATCGGGAAATTGGCGGAGGCAGTGGTACGCGTGGCTCTGGGAGGGGATTCAGCGGGGTCTATACCATGCTCCGAGCGAACGGGTTGAAACCCTCTGGCCATTGGTCGAGTCCCCTCCCCAAAGAGATGGTATTGCTAGAAGATCTTGGGGCGCTTGCAATTGAGAGTGGAGAATTTAGCGATTACCCTTAGCCGTGATTAATCGGAGAACAGGATTAAAGAACTTGGGACAATTCGATCTTCCCTCAGTTCTCTTGATTATATGCTCGGGCCAACGGTGAGGCTCAAACCGCCGTTGAGTTTTTCGGATGCTCATTGATATGTTCAAAGACTGAAGATCGCATTTGGATAAGCTCTAGCTCGAGATCGGATTGACTTGTGATGGGCCATTGGTTGTTACTTTCGGCTCGAACCGCCGACATGTGGTATCATGGCCTGCGAAAGCGAACAACCTGTCCGAACCAAGATTTCAGGCAAGTATCCTGATTGATTTACATGGTCGGACAGGAAAGGTAAAGAGAAGAAAAGCAGCCTCATCAGAGTCTGCGGGAAGTGAAAAGGGAAGAGGAGGGGGAGGAAGGAGCCATTCTCATGTCCCTACCCTGAGGCCTAAGGCTACAATTATACCATGAGAGTAATTCGTACGAAAGGCCCCGGGGGCACCGCCAACATTTGCTCCCATGACTGTGGTTTATCTAGCCACCTGTTTCCCATTAGTAGATCTAGAAGGACGAGAATGAGGGCTGATACATCTAAGGATATATGTAATTGCAGACGAATCCCTCGTCTTGACTGCATCCTAGATGCCTGGAGCTAACTAGTGGTGTTTGTATCTCGGCGAGTAACCTGTCTCGCCCAATAGAGAATAATGATTTCCATCCGATTATTTTATGCCTGTCCTGACATGCAATATAGCTCCATGTAACTCGTCAATAGCCAGTAACTGAGCATTTGAAAATTCAACTCCTGCTCATAGTCTTGCTTGCGGTTTCTCAGCCCCGGGGGTGCTAGCGAATATCTTGTTCTGACGACTATCAAGCCGGGACTGAGTAGACTCGAACAATCTCGGGAGTCCAGTTTGCGCAAAATCGAGATCCCTGAGTACCATTTTTGCTAAGCCCTCAGCTGCTAGGAAGATCTGTGGCATTCCATGTCCCGTAAACCCAGCGATGATATACTGATCCTTCTGTCCTGGGACATGACCAACATGCGGTAGCCCATCTGACGAGTACCCCATAACTATTAAGAAGTCGAGTCAGCTTGGCGGTCAGCGTATGGGTATCATAGATCGAGCAACGTACTCCCTGTCCATACTCTGTCCGTGTAAGCGTGGCTATTCTCCCACCCGACAAAGTTACGCTGCATATAATTATCCCAGTATCGAACAGCAGGTTCGAGTACTAGGCTGTCATCACTGACATTGTACCAGCTGCCCAGATCATTGATGAAAGCCGGGCGAGCACCGCCGACGACTATACTCCCATCGGCCCGTGGGATGAGGTAGTCATAATTCCAATTGTTCCAACGCAGGGTATAAGTATTCGTCAGGCGAGGGGCGGTGGTACTTGCAGGAACAATGATTCGACTGCATGTTCCTCGGACAGGGATAATCTTCTCCTTATATTGAGGGGCCAAAGACGAGGTATAGGCATTTGTTGCTAAAACCACTGTCTTGGCGGAAATAGAGCCTCGGGCAGTATTCACCGTCCAGAGATAACTCGACGTGGAGTTAGTAGACTGTGTCATCCCAGTTACCGGCGTGTGCGTCTGTAGATTTACACCTTGTGCAATTGCTTTTTCCAAAAGGTGCAGCACGAATTTGTATGGCCAAATGTGACCGGCATCATATGTGAAACAGGCCTGCGCGCCTTTGACTCCAGAGAACTGAGGTATTGCTGGTTAGCTTGTACGCATCCCGGGGGTTAAAAACATGGGCTCACCTTCTCTGCCTCATTGCCGGGGATATATTTTGCCTTTTTTGTTGCTTCACATCCTTTCTCGATCAATGCCTCATATCCCTTCTTGAGAGTTGCGCTATGACTCCGCGACAGCTGCACATCGATAGCTTTCGTAATTGAGTAGTCACAGTCTATATTTTCTCTTTCGATGAACTCCTTGAGAAATGAAACATGTTTAGCCTCGAAGGCTGCAACCTCAGCAGCAGCCTCGACGCCATGATCAGCGGCCAAGCCAGCGATACCATTATAAATATCAGGCTTCATGTGTCCTCCTATAATAAGAAAAATAAATAAGAATTGGCAAAATTCCTCATTTGGGATTATTCTAATCTTACCATTTCGACCAGTGGCACCAGAACAAGCCTGTCGCGCCTCCAAAATCACAATCGAGGGCGGCTTCGACCCGGGGCTAACTTGGTCGAGGATATGGTGCACGACAGAAGCACCTGCATATCCAGCTCCTATAACGACGATATCGCACTCCCGAGGGAGAGTTTCGGTAGATCGATGGCTGTCTAGAAAGTGAGGCTCTGTCCGCCAGAATGACGTCATCCCATTTGGGACTGGGGTATGTTTTGCTTCCATTTTGGAGATTTTGGGGACTCCAAGACTACCTAGGTATTAGCGGGCTTGGAAACTTAAATGAGTTGGAATTATTACATATATATTTGTTGGCATTTGGGGGACTGTCTTGTCTCCTCTCCCGGCGGCTTTTCCACCGGGAACTTTCCCGGTCCAGTTAGTTCACTCCCGATAAGTAACAACGCTAGTACAGCGTTGGAGGTGATAACGATGCGGGGGTATCGGATAATCTGAGCAGTTGACTTGAATTATTCAACAGTAGAGAGGCGAGGAATAAAAAGTGTGAAAATTAAACCAACATTATCGGTAAAAGAGTCGAGGTGGAAATTGGTTGTCATAGAACCTCCCAAGGCTATAAGTTGATACCACAATGGTTTAGTGATATAATGATGTATTACTCCAACATTTACAAGTGCACAGAAGTTGATATGTTTAATCAAACGTACGATACTCAAATTGATGTATGTAAGACTAATTGCAAAACCTCAAGATGACGCCTGGTGGGCAATGATCTTGCCCGCCATCCCTGGCAAAGTATCATCCATAACATCCATTTCTCCAAAGAGTTCCGACAGGGACTCCTTCTCCCACACAGAGCAGTATGCTCCCTTGAATCTGTGTAATACAAGTGTCAGTAACAGCTATTAGAAATTCATGACTTCAAGGATGAAACACATACCCAGCCTTCCTTGCCGCGGAGACATCCCACATATGTGCCGCCGCAAACCAAGGCGTCTTCCCATCATTTTCCGACTTCAACTTCTCCAACAAGGGACGATAAGCCTCCAAGTCAGGCTTACCGACACCAACGTCATCACAAGAGAGCAAATTCTCCGCCGGTAGCTCGACACCCGCGTTCTTGAAATAACCTCCAACACGGTTGATATCCGCCGCAGTAAAAGCCCACACCGTGAAACCGGCATCACGCAGCTTTTGAACGCACTCCGCCGCGTCAGGACGGAATTTGAGAAGTTGGTATTCCGCCATAATATACTCCAGATCTTCCGCTGAAGCCCAGGTGCGCGGCTCAGCGATGCCGGCCATCCAGAGCATCCGGTAGAAAAGTGCACGGAAGACTTCACCAAAGGGGACGTAGCTTTGTGCAAGACTCAGATTGGTGTACTCGCGCTCGGCTGCTTCCATCCAGGTATATCCCAGTAGACGGGGCTTGATTCCCTCTGCGCGCAATCGGTCTCCTAGACGGGTATCGATGGCGTCGAAAACATGATCGTAGGCGACAAGGGTGCCAACGATGTCGAAGACAACGTGCTTAGAGGAGGACATGGCTGGGTATTGATGCTGGAGGTAGTCATCAAAGATTTGAGGAAGGATTGAATATACTCAAACACCTCTTGTAAGAGAGAATCTTGATTTATCTTCAAATAGATGAAGGGAGACAGGGAGACAGGGAGACAGGTCAGATAAGTAGGATTCAGCTAGACACTGCCTATTTCCCAGGTGTTGAATTTATCTCTGATTTTGGGACTACATGTATGAATCATCCTTGTACCCCGCACCGGTTATGCGGGGGCTTGCATTGGGAGGTTGTCAGTGAGATAGTAGTAGAATAATAGTAGATGATAGGGATAATACCCTTACAATAACTAGTTATTACGAGTATGATCAATACATGTTGAGTGAACCGCCTGCTTTGTTCCCGGCCTTCGATATACATTCGAGATTCACGCCATTCAAAGAAATGCGGTATGTCACAGGTTTTTGAAGTCAGCAATTAAGGCTATGTCTGCGGAGTTTTGAGTGCTATATATTTCCTCCCGGGACAATTATGTTATTGGCGTGGAAACTCGTTTGATCTCTGCGATACCTCTAATTGATTTAGCTGGGTCCTGCTAGAAACTCTTCTTGACGGTCCCCGAGTCTAACGACTACTATCTACCTTGCTTAATTATTCTACTCATGCTACTATGCAGTAATTACAGGTAAAGGTACAGTATTACTTACTAGTAGTACTAGCAGTAGTGCATATCATAACCCTAAATACACTAGCCGTTCAAGCGCAGTGCCGGCGGGAAGTCCACAATTGCTCCCGCCGGGAATGTGAGCGCGTCGAAGAGATACCAGAGATAGTGACAGAGATAGCGATAAGGATACAATTACATGGTTGACCCTGGTAACCAAATCTCAGATAAATGGACACATAGTAGGTTTCTAGTTGCTACAAACACAGCTACGACTCACGCAGTCACCAGCATGAACGAATCACCAATGCAAATCGCAAAGGACGCAACCGATCTTAAAACGACCGAGACAAATGACATAGAACGCTCAGCAAGCTCAGGAACTGAGCGTCATGGTAGCACAGTCGTCCTATCTGCGTCGGACGATGCTGGGTACCATCGTTCTTTGACGAGACGTCAAATCATGATGATGACTTTTGGAGCTGGCATCGGAACTGGTCTTTGGGTGGGAACTGGACAAGCATTGCACTATGGTAAGCAATGAGACTTGGATATAGCCTTCAAGATTCAAATATTAACTTTGGATAGCCGGTCCTGCTGGTACAGCAATCACCTATACGATCACAGCGTAAGTCATTCCAGAATACTCCACCATTGTGCTATTGCGACTAACACCATCTGCGAAGGATGATCGTATACGCCCAATACTCTTCAATCGGCGAGATGACTACATACAAGCCTATTCACGGTGGCTTTATCCGACAATGCGCCGAATACGTGGATCCGGCTTTCGGCTTTGCAATTGGTGTTAACTTCTGGTTTGCAGTATGTTAGCCTACCCGAATATGAGTGTTGTGTGTACTGACGCAGGATAAAGTGGGTGATGATCATCCCAGCAGAGATTACAGCAGCGATATCCGTCCTGAAATACTGGCCACAGACAGACGTCATCCCACTCGCGGGATTTATCACTATATTTTTGGTAGTCTTCGCCCTCGCAAACATGTTTCACGTGAGGGTCTACGGCTATATCGAGTATTATATGTCTTTTGTGAAGTGCATCGCAGTTGTCTTGATGATATTCTTCATGTTCATCATGACATCGGGAGGAATACCAGCAACAAACGGCCCAATCGAGTTCCGATACTGGAAGAACCCTGGGGCTTTTAATAATGGAATAAAGGGTATTGCTAAAGCGTTCGTACAGGCGGCGTTTAGTTTCGGCGGTGGTATGATATCCGAGCACAAATTCCGAGGAGAATATACTGACTGAATCTAGGCGAGCATATTGCTGTTATAGCTGGCGAAGTAGCCGATCCACGTCGCACTATCAAGAAGACAGTGCGACCCGTTTTCTGGAGAATGTTTACTTTCTTTGTGGTTAATATCTGGCTTGTCGGAATGTGTGTGCCATCCAATGACACTGATCTTGTTAATGCCAGCGGGACCATGGGAAGCCCCTTTGTCATTGCAATCAAGCGGGCGGATGTTTATGGTCTAGCGCATGCTATCAACGGGTTCATCTTCCTTAGTGTTATTAGCTGTGGCATTACCAGTGTCTATATCGCAAGTCGAAGCTTGACAGCACTATCTGACTTGCAGATCATCCATCCGTTCTTCGGAAGAAAGGACTCGCAGGGCCGGCCCTATGTGTCCCTGGTAATCAGTTTGGGACTTGGTGGTGGGCTGGGCTATCTCAACTGCAACAGTGTGGGCACTTTGGTATATAGTTGGTTTTCTGCCTTGGTAAGTACATCATAAAATGGACGTGTTTAGTGAAGAGGGGTTAACAATTTGATTTAGGTGGCAATAGCAACCCTCTTCCAATGGGGTTCGATTTATATTGCTCATCTTCGCTTCCGGCAAGGTCTTCGCGCCCAAGGCAAGGATCTCAGCACCCTCCCATTCAAAGGTCTTCTCACCCCATGGGCGCAATACTTCGGTCTCATCATTGTGTTGTTTGTCTTTGGTTGTGAATTCTATCTAGCTTGCTGGCCTTTTGGAGAAAAGGGTTCCGTGAAGAGCTTCTTCTCTTCTTATCTCGCCGCTCCTTTGTTCTTCTTTGATTATTTTGTATACAAGGTGAGTGCCTCCAGGTTGTGGTTGAAGACCGAAAATGTCTGACTTTCGCAGTGGTATTTCAAGACAAAGATAGTCAAGCCAGTTGACATGGACTTCGGCCCTGCTAGAGCCTTTGATGAGCAGGATCTTATCAATGCTATTGCAGCTGAAGATGCGGAGCGGGATCCAGAGAAGAACAAGCGCAAAACCTGGACAAAACGTGTTCTGTATATGGTATTTGGATAAGGGGAGCAATCATCAAGGAGATTAGTTCTATATACCTCAATTTGAAATTATTTTCACAGAGATGAAATATTATACGTATCAAGCTCAAAATCACCATTTGACCAATCAGGGTCAAAGAAAGCCGTCATATCATTCAGCTCCGGATTCGTAAAACCTTCTGTGCCAGGTGTGAGATGCGATAACGGACTAAAAGAAGACAGCTCCACATTTCCACTTGCAGACTTGTCCTTCTTTAGTGACTGCGTCCAGTCTTTGAACTTCGAATAGGCAGAGACGGAATTCTGGTCGCTTTGTGGTTGCGAAATGGAGTCTTGTTCGGGGATGGTTAGAAGCTGGCTGATAGCTGATTCGATAGACTCGAGGTAAGATATTTCTGATTCCGAAGAGCATCCTCCAACCATCTGACGTATGAGACCCATGCCACGATGTAGACCATCTTGGAGTCTCTGCGACTTCCCTGAGTTGAGGCTTTCTGCAAGGATGACCAGAATAGCCGCACGACAAGCACCAAATTCATTGTAGGAAGCGCGACATAGACCGACATGATCAGATAAAGCTTGTAGAGTGTTGAGAATGTCCAAAGCACTTGCTACGCAGTCGTCCACCAAAACTGACCGACGAGCCCGTCCTGGATCATGGTCTGCACCAACTATAGGTTCACTCTGCTTTTTTCTGTCATCGACAAATATAAAAGCACGGCCCATGTAGACATATATAAGCAGGTAGCAGAGTCTGAGATGCGCGTTTTGTCGGAAATTCGGACCTTGCGAGCATAAGTCTCGACATTCTTTAGTGGCTGGGAGTGAATCCCACCACTTCTTGATACTCGCCCTCAGCCGCAAGAGCCGCTCTGAATATTCAGACAGAAGCCTTTTCGGACATCTTTTGAATTGTGCACTGTCGAAGTATCAGTGTGTCGTTGATGAACTGTTCAACTTTCTGAGCCGCTTACAGTGTTTCGGATATCTCCCCCAAGTATGAAATCAATGTATGAAACGCGGATAGGTTGGCAAATCGTGGCGACTCAAAGGTAGGGCAGTCCTTTGGCATGTCGGCATTTATCTCCGATCGCGCGATTGACATAGGGCGTCCATGCATGATGCTGACATATCTATGAAGTATTGGTTAGCTTTTCTCTAAAATGCCCTCTAGGATATCATACTTTTCAACAGTGTATGTTGTCCAAAATAACCGATTTCTGAGTTCGATAGTCCTAGAGTCACAGTTACCCCCTTGATATTGGCGATGCATCCCATTTTGAATCGCCATCTTCATTGCAAGACCGTAATAGGTGTATGCAAGGCCACCCGTGGAAACAGGCAGTGAATATGTGGCGAGAAGCAGGAAGACCTGCACACTTTCGTGAGAAGCAACTAAAAGGACATCGGGAATAAGCTTGCATGCGGCATGGTAGAAGACTAGCCCGACAGAGTCCTCAGAGCACAAGTTGAGTTCTTCGGTGATCTCTGAATCGGGCTTTGGCTTTTCATCCTCCATATGGGCTACCTGAGTTCCAATAGCCAAAACAACAAAAACAGAGCATACCCAGGGGAAATCAATGGCCGTATATGTAGTTTCTGAGCTGTAACAGAGGGCTACCTTCTCTTCAATCCATTTCCGCTCCATATAAAAGGAGTTTATCTCAGCGTACTTGAAGAACATGTTGATAAGAAAGTCGGCAATAGGCCTCGGTGGTAAATGCATCATTGTCTCCACCATAATCTCGGGCGAGGATTGAAGTTGGGTTGGTCGCCAGTATTCTTTGACCTGTTGCATATCGTTAGACATGCTCGAGCTTTTGCGGGGAAAGGTACAAACCCTAGAATCAGTCTGATCTATTTGGCAGCTCATTTTACGGCGTAATTTCTGGGAAAAGTTCCAGTGAGAAAATTCCCCTGAGTAATGCGCCATGTTATTTGACACGAAATGAACGTCGAACGACTCGTTGATATCCAGGGCAGTTTCCGGCAGGGTGGTAGTCGTCGAGCTTCGTAACTTGTCCGCAATACGACTTATATTCTCCTCGTCCAAAGACACATCCCCAAGGAAATGACGAGCAATATGTTCCAGACTTTGTATTCGCCGATTCTCGTCTCTCGGAACAGACACGATGGGGGCCGAAGAGGAGCAAGGGGACGTCGTTGTCGGAATCGGCTGGCCTTGGAAAAGACATGACCGTCCTAATCGCTGACATCTCCAGCAGGGCTGACCACCCTCGCACTTTTCTTTCTGTTTTCTGCATGTCTCGCAACTTTTTGAGAATTGTCAATGTGAGGCGCGGAATGATGCCGAGCAGCAGTGTACTTACGCCAGCGAAGCGCGTCTCCGCTCCCCGCGCTTACGCTTCGTGCCATGATCTGGTTCTCGATCAAGAGTCATGGAAAGAGCAGGCAAATACCAGGGAACTCTGGTGAAAGTCAAGAAGACAGGGGAAATGTCCACGGTTGGAGACCTTCCAAGTTTGGTGACACACGGTCCTTATCTCTTATCAGACATGCGGGGTTCCAAGGGTTGGAAATAACGGTAACCAATCAAATCACAGAAGAAGTATATAAAGCCGTGATAGTACCGGTGATAGTACCCGGGAATGTACAATATAGACGAAATAGATAGTATAGTAGATGGATAGCAGATGGATAGTAGATGGATGGGAATAAAAAGGAAGGAGTAAATAGAGAGGTCTTTAATATCTGATTCCCAGTCTGTTGACGTCTCAGCCAAAGCAGAAAGAACGACACACGCGCCTTCCATTGTCGCATCATACCTGACTTTGTTTACTTTTTGTCTTCCCACATTTCAG
Source organism: Penicillium solitum (assembly GCF_028829755.1). Lineage (NCBI taxonomy): Eukaryota > Fungi > Ascomycota > Eurotiomycetes > Eurotiales > Aspergillaceae > Penicillium > Penicillium solitum. The sequence continues at coordinate 194,886 of NW_027072128.1, forward strand.
CTCTGCTGCTTGACTTTCTCTTACCCTCTTAGCCTCCTTTCTCTTCCCCCCACTGTCTCGTTATTTCTCCCTCATTGCCACTCCACCTACACACGACTTGGATGAGCATCCGAAACGCATCCATTGCTCCTTTTTTCACGCCCCATATCCACTTTACTTGGCTAATTCTTGACACACAAAATGACAGCCGGAGCTTGTTACTGGAGCGGTAACGGCTCTTACTCCTGCCCTTGCCGCGGCAAAGGGCAGCCCGATGTGGGCGAATCTTCGACGACCTCTTGTCTGGAGTGCGGACATCCACTCAGAAACCATTTTTGGGGTAAGTAATCTTTTCTCTCTGTTGATTTGACTTTAACAATTATTTAGTACACTCAAGTGATCCTAGTGTTAGCCATGTGTTCATACCAAGACACAAAACCGTGAGAAAGCTTGCCAATCGCATCCATGAACAAAGAGTGGTCCTTGCTCGTGGGATCCCCGCATCAGGGAAGACCTTTCTCGCTCGATCTCTTCATACCTACCTCCGCGGACAGGGCGTCAAGTCGATCTACATCAAAAGCTTTCCCCTTAGTTTAGAGGATGGCCCCTCCGCGTTAGATTATCTGGTCGAAGCCTGTCATATGCAAGGTTTTCCTACATTTTCCCACAGCCTTCTGCGCGACAACTTTGTGTTTCTCATCGACGATGCACACACAACCTACAACAGCTCCGAGTTATGGTTAATTCTGAATTCAGTGAACCAAGATTGCCTCTCGAACGGACCAGGTGCTAGTTTTTGTATGTTCAGTGCATTCGGTACTCCTGATAGAGGTGTTATGCCACACAACATGGGGAGTGACCTGCTGGTATTCAACAAGCGTCAACGCCTCTTATTGAAAGCAAGGTTTGACGAGGATATTTCACTTTTCTACACCCAAGAAGAGTTTGATCACCACATGGAAATGCATCTCCAGGCTCGAGGTTCCGATTACGAAATCTGCGATATTTTGAAAGATATCATCAAGGACTTCACTGCAGGCCAGCCTGAATTGGTGGATGCATTCATGATTCTCTGCGACATGGTATGTGATCTGCAAGCATTGCTAGTATTTTCTGTTATGCTAAACTTTGCCTAGTGGTATGACGCCTTTTTCAAGGATGATGAAATTGATGAAATAAGTCACGATGACTACGAAATTCGTCGATTCTTTGAAGTTCGTGGCCTCCTAGAAGGAAGTATCGCTGTGATTTTAGACTTCGCGGGTCTTCCGCTTTCGCCCGACACCTTCTTCCCTCCTGAACGGGAGTTTGAAGTTCTTCGCCAGGCTCAGCAAACCCTTGGCAAAGGCTTGTTGTTCAACCCACACAGTGAAGCTATGCTGTCATGCCTCACGAAAGGTTGGCTGCACATGGAAGAGAACCGAGACGGAGAGTTCAAATGTTACTTTCCAACCCTGTTTCACAACAGGTAAGCGATGTACTATCTGCTTAAGCCTGACATGCGTACTAATAATATACTAGGCTCGTGGAGTACCTCGTGGGAGTCCAGGACCTTCGATATCCCACTCCGCCTACACTGAACAGAGGGGAACTTGAGTTGATGGTGGGCATGCGAAATATGGCGATTTCCTAAAAGAGGTTTGTCTCTTGTGAGTGATGAGGACAAGGTTTGACGGACATTTCACTCACGCTGGGTATTCGACTTTTGTAGATTTCTCATACTTTCTTCCTGAAGGGGTTGCTTGATTTGTTTTAGTGGGCGATGAACATATGTTCCGCGAATAGCCGGCTGATGCTGCATCGTCAGTCTATGTCAATTTTTTACCATGCTATCAAGTGTGTAATCTACATGTATAACTTTTTAATCTGTGGAAATACTGTAGCAATTCAACTTGATTAAAATTTGACCCGAAAATTTGTAGCTTCCGCGAAAGCCTCAAGTCGCTTCGCCCACAGAAAACGAGATTGTAATCTCCTCTTTAACCCGAATATTCGAGTTAGACAATCTCGCATCATCTCTACTCTTCCCACGTAAGAAGTTCAATGGCCAACCAGGGAAGCTTGTTAATTGAACCTCGTCACCGTGAGGGCCATCTTCTTCATCTTCAGACCTTTGCTGTCTCGAACGACGGGTCTGAGAACCCCCACCATAATAGTCCTCCTGTTTCTTGGAACCCTTCTTCCCCCCCAAAATAGCCCACCAGCGACGGAACAAGGGTGAAAAGGTTGGTAAACAGGCGCATACAATTCCGATGAAAGGCTCAACGCAAGACCACATGAACACGGGGGCAATTGTCCATGACGGATCATTGGAATGTGTATGTTTATATAAGAAAACAACGCGAACGACACCGGCGACACAGACGCTGTAGTAAACTTTGATTAGCATAGTTCCTGAAATCCCTAGGATGCTATCCATGGATAAAAGATCGACTTACAATCCACCGAGCAGCAAGATACTAGTAACTGCAACGCGCTGGGATTTGGGCATTTGCAATTTCCAGATGACAGGAGCTGGGACACACAGAATCATGACATCAATGATGACAGCGGCAATGCCATTGACAAAGAAGAATTGAGGGACGTCTATACATGTCCCTTCAGCTGTGGGATCCGTATATTGCTCCCAGAAATATGATGTTGGGCGACATGCGGCGGCAATGGTGACAATGACCGCGACGAAGTAGCCCAGGATAATGGATATGGCGAAATATAATAACCAGCGTAGGTTAAAGATGCGACGATAGAACACAACGATTGAGCATTTAGTGAGAGTGACCGTTGTTGAGTAAAGAAAAACATGTGCGAAAAGGAGCTTCCAGAGAGAGACGAATTCGGAATCGGTCAGAGCTTGTTGGTGCCATCCATTTTTGTACTTGATACCTTTTAACAGAGCAAGAGTCAGTCAAGAAGGGTTGAGATGTTGGGATATACTTGGGTTTACTTACTGATGATCACACATATACCAGTGCCGTAGGCAAACCACTAGAAGATAGGTAAGCCACCAGACCACGGGGACAATTTACCAATATTATAACTGTATATGCCCACTCACCAAAGCAGCCAAGATCAAAAAGTCATCCAGGCCGAAACTTGTCTGAGATGTCTTTGCCCGTGTATATACACGCAAAATAACCGCTAGGGTTCCAATAATCATGAGGGTAATGACTGCACCCAGCATCTGGGTTTGCTGGTTCACGGCAAGGTCAATGCCTGGAGGCACAGGTCCAAAATCCCCAGTGACTTCCATGGCACTGAACAAAGCACATGAACCATGTGTGGATTGTGAATCTCCAGGATTGCGGAATATCTTCGAATATGGGATATACCTACATATATGTGACTACATGGTATTTACTATTTGAATATTTGAATATTTTAAATATTTAAATTATTCATATCGGGTTAGTCTGACAGCTGTCAGGGGAAATGGTTCCACGGTTGATTGCGGGGCCCAGGTCTCCCAGCGCGAGATATCCCGAGATCAAGGAAGTTTTGTCAACATTGGAAGTGCCCTGAAGCTGTAGAATATGAGACTTGAGGAATATTCTAGACAGCTGACATGACTACCTAGGTAAGACGATAGAAAAAAACTTAAAAATTTCATGGGATCGAGGCACGGATGTGTAACTGCACACAGCTTACCTAGGTAACCCCCCCGATGCACAATGCACAACCTTACCTAGATACATTAGTGCGCAGATTTTTCATCCAATTAAAAACAAAGTAAAGTAAAATAAAATAAAATAACAGCCGATTCATATAAACTCGCAAAGCCACCAGTGGGGGCCGAGTTCATCTATACAAAGCCAGGTGGAGCCTAAATAACGCTTTGCCGCACTTTCAGGCACTTCCAAAGTTGACAGGAGAGATTAAGTGAAATCAAGGGTACGGAGTACCTGGATAAATGACATAATAAACACTTTACGGCATATTTTCTCTGCTTTTTCACTGATTGTTTGAAATGATCAGGATCCATTTTGTGGGGATAGCCGCACATTCGGGAGTCTAGATCCAACCTGCTATTAATATATAGATGCTAGCGAAATATCGTACGTTATTTTGTGAAATTGCAAAAAAAAAAATGGATCCATGAAAACCAGCAAACGATAGATCCAAATCTCTTGTAGCACTGTGCTTTTTCATATCGTTCTATCTGAATGAGACAAGCCAAACATGTCACTCGAAATTTACCATTCTGAAAATATCAAACTCACCAATTTTTTTTCATCCTAGCTCTGGTCTTTTTCTCCAGACCTCACACTCATTATCAACAATACTCAGAGCCTCATGACGATTCTAGCATAAGCCTCGGTGATGACTCGGCCGTGGAATGCCATAGGTGGGTCTCCTCCGCATCATACGTTTGATCTAGAGTTTGCTGTCGTGGGAAATAACCTCAACAAGATGCGAACGAATGGCCTCTCCGCGTGGGGTTTCTGATCTCCTATATGGTACCACCGACCTCGCAATGTGGGGATATAATTGCTACAGTGTCCGATATTCACGGTCAACCGCTGGTATAACATGGCGCTGTTATAGCCGCTGTTATAACCATGTTCTAATCGTTTCCCGAGTGCTTGCCACGTGAATCGAGTAATGAGGTGTCGCCAGAAGATAGTACCGTTCTTTCCTTAAAAAGCCGCTCTAACCACCGGTAAATGGCCATGATATCAGTGGCATACAATTTGCAGGATTCGAATTCCCTTTCCGGCACTTCCATCGGTGCTCCACCCAAAGAAGTGTGCGGGTAAGTCCGGAGACTTCTTGGCCAGGCGTCACATTCTTTTCTCGATTTCCTGACATCAGTTACATGATCTAGGCCTGGTCACTAAGATCTCGCAGCCATAGATAGTACCCAAAATGAAGCTCTTGCAATGTTCGAAGTGGGGAGCCCGTCTTTACCCGCTGGGCCAACTGAGACACCATACTTCCAAGTGGGGATAGAGAAGACCGATAGTTCCCGGTTAGTTCAAAAAGCATGGGTAAACCGTTCTTTGTTGTCCCTGGAGGATCCATCGGTGCCGATATATCTGGGGTCGAAATGGTACGATTGTCCGGGAAGATGGGAAAACGGTAGCAAGGCGTGAGAGTTTTCCCGATTTAGAGTAGGCAAACGAACGTGTCTAAAAAGTGTATATCTTCCTTCTCTATGTTTGTCGGAGTATGACTGACGTTAACAAGTTCAGGTTGACTAGGGGTTGGTGTCGGTAACTAATTGCTTGTCTACTGCAGAACTTGCAGTCAGTTCAATTTCCCCCCAAAAAAGGATTTTCATTAGTCTCGTGAATGTACGAAGTATACCTTTGACTATTAAATACTACCTACCATCGATGTCGACGAAGTGCTAATGAAACCGTATCACAAGCAGTCTATTGGTGTTGGAAGAGCAAATCTTGTCTTCATTTGAACAGCGAGATAAATACTGACTATCCATGGATCACTTCTTGATGATAGCAAGATAACGAATGAGACGAAATAATATCTTAGTTCATATTATATGAAAACTCCATTTAAATAGTAACCCAAGCCAAATTGCTTGCTTATATAGGCAGGTATCAGATCCGTGGACCCGCCGTGGACCCCTGGATCTATATATAATTACTTCTGAAACTTTCGTTTCTTTATTGTCATGAAGTTATATAGATGGTTTCATGGAATCAGTAATGTTAAACGTGTGGGACATGCATACATGTTTGTTTGCAGACTGAGCGTACTTTGGATGGTTATTGTCAGGGTATATAACCCCTGTATTCTTAGTTCTACAATAAGCAACTTCTTCTTCTGTGTTCTCCCCAAACTGTAGTATTTTACTACAACAAGTAGTGCTCTTCATCTCTATATTTTTGAATACGAAGATATTGGTCATCCAGACTAGTTTTACGGTATACCCCGCGATGACTCAGAATTGTTAGGGTTAAACCGGGTCTACGGTTAATATAAGCTTAATCGCCAAGGGTAACCAACTTTGTTTTCAAGGACATGAACATATTCTTCTTTTCACCTCGTTTGCACCTCATCCTCACGCATCAGCCTTCACGTACCTCTTTATGCTCACAATTTCAACATCATACTTCCACCCCAACCATCGTAACTGCGGCTTGACTGCCATCAAAGATGGAACCTTCTTTAACGACCATGCAGGTCGATGGAGGCAACCTAGCAACCCCAAGAGCTCGTCTGTATGTATCGTAACCCCCAGCATAAAAGCTAAGCTAACGCAGCCGCAGACAATCAACCATCATCATCACCGCCTCGACGACCCTCGTATTTACAGGATGTGGAATAAACTTCGCATTCGGTGTCTTCCAAGAACTGTACGATTCCATGTCAAAGGAGCCAAACACGCCATTCACCGGCGCAACACCCGCGCAAATCGACCTGATCGGTACTCTCTCAATCGCACTGATGACAATCGGCGCTCCATTCGCAACAGCGTGGACAAAGCAATATCCCCCCCGATATGTCATCTGGGCTAGCGGAATAATCCACTCAAGCGCTCTGCTTTTTGCCAGCTTCAGTCAACACTTGTGGCAATTCATCCTCACCCAAGGTATCCTTCTCGGCATGGCCACATGTCTGACTTACATGCCATCCGTAACCGTGGCACCCACCTGGTTCACACTGCACCGCGGACTCGCAATGGGGATAATTCTCGCAGGAACCGGAATCGGGGGTGTTGCATGGCCACTGGCGTTTAGGTACCTCATCGAGTCAGTCGGATTCCGGAACACACTCCGCGTCACAGCTGGAATCTCTTTCGTACTCATTTGCGGCTCGGGGACATTTATCCGCTGGCCAGCTAGCCAGATCACTCGTATTCAAGCCGAGAACGCCGCTTCCTCCCGTTCTTCGACCTTCTTCCGCCTTCCATTGGTTGACTGGCGCGTCGTCCGAAGCCGCAAATTCGTCGCGCATGCTCTGGGTGCAGCGTTACAGTCCGCTGCGTACTACACGCCGGTGTTTTTCTTCGCGTCTTTTGCCCGCACACTAGGTTATTCACAGGCAACATCGGCAAACTTCATTGCCATCTCGAACGCTGCAAATGCGCTAGGCAAGGTTGTTATTGGTCATGCAGCTGACCGCATGGGAAGACTCAACACCCTGGTATTAACGACCCTCATTTCAGCTGTCTCGGTCCTTGCATTGTGGCTTCCTTCGTGCCTATCCTCCACACAATCTACCGGGAGCACACTGTTCATCGCCTTCACAATCTTCTATGGCATCTTTGCATCAGCATACGTCGCTCTCTTCCCGACGAGTCTGGTCGAGTTGTTCGGTGTGCAGAACTTTGTCAGTGTTAATGGCTTGCTTTATATGGTGCGAGGCTTTGCGACATTAGTTGGAACCCCAGTTGCCGGTGCGCTGATCCGCGGAAACCACGAGAAGAGCGTCGGAGGTCCGCGAAGTTATGAGAATACCAGCATTATGGTGGGTGTATTGCTAGTTGTGGCAACGTTGGCTGTGGTTTGGGCGCGGCTTGAGGCTACACTTACTCTTGATGCTGCAGCGGGGCGCAGAATGAAATGGTTGATGTAAAAATTCTTGTCACGTAGAGATTGAAAAATGGATGCAGTGTCATAAACTAGACGTTAACAATATCTACTATTAACAGGCAGTCGAATTTAATAAAATCTCCTCTCAGTTCCATAATATCTGGCATCTATCCTGGGCCTAACACTTCTGTAAACGCTTGAGACATTGACCGGGCAAGAGAATTGCCAACGCACAAGCAAACTAGATGCGTTGTCAGACAGGGAATAACAAGGCTATGAATTCTCTGTGGCTACCTCTACGGGAACAACAACACTAACAAGTACACACACACAGTGTTATGCATTGGCTTGCAGATTGGGACTGCTGGAAACAAAATTATTGGTGCACAAGTTTTTCCACCTTGGATGCATTTTCTATAGAGAAGAACCTTTGGCTTGAAATGTGGACACTCTGGTAGGCATGCCTCGATACCCCTCTTCTAAAGTACATACCCCACGCTACCTTGAGTAGGACGGTTATATAAACGGTTATATAGCTTTGCAGAGGTCCTCGTGTATTTCATTCTTTGACCACTGGAATTCCTCCCCTCTCGCTCGACTATACCGACAATTTAATTACAACCATCAACATGAACATCTGCTTTATTTGTCGGCGAATGGCTGCCAATAATTCAACCAAGCATAGTCATCTGCTAGAAGACCCAAAATCGTATCAGACTGAATGTTGCGTGCTTTGTTCTCGTGATTTCTGCAAAGCCCACAATTCTAAAGATGAATCGGTTTGCGAGATCAATCATCAGACCTATTATACCAAACACCAGCAAATTGCTGGCATATTTCCTTCCCTTGAAGCGCGAAACGAGCAAAACGAACAATTAAGATTTGTACAACTACAAAAAATGGTGTAAGTCTTCCCTCCCCCTCCCTCCAAATATAACCCTAGAACCTACTAACACGTTTGAAGTAGGGATGGTCAGAGTCTATAGTTGGACCCCCAGGATGGCGGCCAGATGGAGATGAACCGATGATCCTGGAATGTCGTAAACTGGACATTAACAATATCTACTATTAGCAAGCTGTCAAATTGAATAAAATCTCCTCTCAGTTTTATCATATCTGTCATCTATCCTAGATCTATTCTGGAGCTCTGTTTTGTCATTGCCCCTTTTTACACCGCTCCGCGCCATGTTATATTTCTTATTTTCAACAAGAAAAGACATTCTCCTATCATATTTATAACTAGTTTGAAGCCCCAGACCTACGTTGCTCTATAATCTCTTACTCCCCAATCGATTTATCCTCCCAATCAGTCTTTCAGTCTAAAAGAATGTCACTTCCCGAAGACTCGCAACGAGCTTCAGTGATCGCCTCTTGCGCAAACCCGTTGCCTGGCAATGTTGTTAGCCAATACGGCAAACGAATTATCAGAATCTCCGATCATCAAGCCGTTAAGTGCGGCCCAGATGTGACAAGAGAAGAATTTGAAAATCAAAGGATGGCGTATGAACTTGTGGACAGCCGCATAGCTCGTATCCCATGTGTGTATGATTTCTTTACTGATGAGCAAGGCTGTGGTTATATTGTGATGGAATTTATAGAAGGAAAGGTCATCGATCCTTTAGAAGACATTAGCGCTATACAGAGGGTTGCCAGTATGCTTAACCATTTCGCAACTTTGCGGTGTAACACCCCTGGATCACTCTATGGAGGCGCTTGTCGTGGCCTTCTATTCCCTGAAACAGAAGACCTGGTTTTCGACAGTCTTAGCCAAATGGAGGAGTGGTTCAATAGCCGGCTTTTCGCGCACAACCCGAACTTAGTTTTACAGGGCTGTGATCTCGTACTCTGTCATCTAGATATTGCACCTCGAAACATCATATGGAAGGAAGATGGCTCCCTCTGCCTTATTGATTGGGCATCTGCGGGCTTCTATCCAAGATTGTTTGAGTTTTGTATACAGTGGATATTTGATGGAAAAGATGGAAGCTTCAATTCCCTTCTCTTGGAGTCCGTGGATCCTTTATCAGATCGTGAAATGGCGCAGAAAGAGGCTATTCTATGTGCGTGGGGGAACATCCAAAAGTATCCATTGTAAGTCTCAGTTAGGGAGCTCCAGGTATTCCTCGGTTAATGCTCACCTGCTTTCAGCCGAAACAAAACGTCAACATCATCCCAAAGATTGTCGAGACATTCGACAGATTTTCTCCCCATACCCGCGCATCCTATGCCATTTTACCCGTCTGGGTGGCATGAAAAGGCTGAATGTGAACGCTCTATACTGCCGAGCCTCACATGTGTTGAATCTTCAAAGCTCAGTTGCGAAAGATAGAAACAAAGAACAGGTTTTGCTAAGTCTGCATCGAACCTTCCACCCAGCAGGAGCGTCAGCGAAATCAGTCCCATGAAAAATAGTCATTACGCGTCATTACGCAGTGGAGCTGCGTGCGGGAGATGTCCTCATTCAATTATACATACCTAGGATTTTTCTAAGACATCTTCGATTTTCAAGCCTAAACTTGCTCCGAGTTCTACTAGTATAGCTGTGCGCGGGTAAGCGAGAGCACATGACTCTCTATGTATATAAGTAGATAAGTATGGAACACTCTCTTACCACTTCAAACCCACACGTTGCTGAGAGATTTGCCAGTATTCTCTCCCATGGATCCCTTCACAACTCTGCCTTCGGAAATTATCCAGCAAAATTCTTTCCTACATACCTGATTTTGTGGGCATTGAAAATCTTCTTTCCACTTCACCATGGGTCAAAACAATCTTCCGGTCACAGCCTCGCCGAGTCACGTCACGCTGGACCTTATAAGGTCAAATACTATCACCACGATGCCTGAAATCCAACAGCTGCTCTATGATATTGCTACTATCAATAGCCCCTCGACCCACTGCAACAGCACTGATAGCTACCTGAAGTTATGCCCGAATCAACAGACGGATATCATGGCCGAGGGTACTCCATTTGGTCTCCCCGATCAAATGACACCCAGGAAATAATTCACATCATCTCCCTCGCAGCAAATATCCAGCGTCTTGCATGTATGTGCCTCTACACCATGCAACAGAATTTCATCTCGGCAATGGAAAGGTCTCTTGGCTCCACAGCAGCCCAACGGGCAGCTGAACCTATTGTTTGGATCGAAGATTGGTTCTATGGCATTTTCAGCACTATAGCACCCTTCGGAATACCGCGACGTAACGCTGGAACTGGCCAAAAGAGCCCTGCAAGAATCTGGGCGATACTTACATGACTTGGGACAACATTTCTACCGGCCTACGAGAGCAAATGTGGACCGTAGCTAGTGTTTTGGGGACCTGGGATTACATCCACTATACGGGCATCCCCATAAAAAAGGGGCCGGGGAGACAAACCTGGACGAGGAAGAAGGTCATGAAGAAGAATCCTCAATCGCCGCTTGGGAATTCCCTGCCGAAACGCCAATTCCAATCCCGTTCTTCTCATCGCTGGAGCCACCCCCACGTCTTCATTCTAACGAGGGTGACTTTCCAATCTGGAGCCCTGCCCGATTTCCAGACGATGATTCCCAAACCAAGAAGTTTTGGGGTCGAACTTCGCGCTCTCGGCTTGAGATGTCCAATTGCGCGCCAATGATCCACTCATACACTGTCATAATCAAATCTCGTCCAGCTTTCCAGCAGGCTTGGCGGGATATCAGGCAAGTTCAACCCTTTCGACGTATCGGGGCGATGGTGTGGACTAGATGGCGCATGTATTCTGTCGGGCTGTATTCGTCTTGTCCCCGGGGTATGGAAATAAGCACCCCGGATGGGAACTACGTCCGAGAAACGGACTTCCGGCTGTCAATGTATGATGTTATTTTCAGATGGCTGGCATTAACTGGCAAGCCGCCGCCAGATATGGGCGAGAATTATGATAACAGTCCTTCTACATTGGCTAAGATCATAAATCCTCGTTGATAGCTAGGGATACATCTTCCGGTTCAGGTAAAAGGGCATATATTTCTAGAACACAAATGCTTGATCTCACTCTAACCCGAGATATTCACCCAAATGTCAGTCGTAAATCGTAAGTCTCCTCATAGCCCGGGAGTCTGTGCCCCTTCCCCGATCCCCATCAACCCACCAGCAAGTCCGTTCATCCGACGATCCAGCAAATCCTCTTCACTATCAAGAGAAGCGATACTCCGTCCTCTCGGACGAACTACACCCGGACTTTCAGGAGCACTATTTGTCTCATCGGGATCGAAAGGGTCAGAGCGACCCGCTCTTTCCAAACATCGGAGCTTAGCAAGGAAATCCTCCTTAGCATTGCGGTCATCCCCCAACGATGTAAACCCGGTAACCCGGGAGGAAGCAAAAGAGGATCGTGATCTCCTCCGACGCGTGCGATGTCCAGACTTTGATGCAAGTGCATCCTCGCTACCAGCAACGGATGTGATCTTGCTCATGCTCATCTCCAATGGTCTGTCGTCGTCACCGGAGGACTCGCCAGTGAACTTTCGATGGTGGTTACGTCCCTTATTAGAAGCATTTGCTTCGACTTTTCCTGGGCCAGACCATTTGAGGGAAGTATTAGCTTTCAAAGCATTCACATCTTGATCAGGGTAAAGTAAATCCGCCTCAGTGCTGTCGGTCTTAATCCTCAGCGACAGACTCTCCAGCCAGTCCGCGCTGCGATGGATATACTTCCACGCGTCGGGGAAGAAGCCAGCCATCTGCATGAATCCGTGTGAAATACCAGGGATCAGGGAGATCTCGACGTGGTTTCTCTCGTTGAAAGAATGGTTAGCCCTCTCCAACCCCAGGTCCTGGCGCTCGCGGAAGTGATGCAGCTTTGCTTGCCGCAGTCTGCCTGCAAATATAACCGTGTCATCAACCAGAGGATCTCGCTCTCCGGTCATGATATACGTTTTCGGGAAGCGGGCAAGTAATGCATCTGGGGCCAGGACGGGAGACAGGAGGAAATCGGTGTTGAAATCTGGGCGATGGTGGGGTCCGATGTATAGAATGATCATCGCACGTGTCATTTCAGGTGTGAGGATGCGGTCGTGGACATAGGTGATCATGGATGAGACAGCTAGTCTGGTCTTGATTGGCTTGACTTCGTCTTCTGCTTTAACAGCAGGCTTTAGGACTATCTGCTCGTTCTTTTGGAGTTTCTTCTCCAGTGATTCAGCAGCCTGGGTGGCCACATTGGCTTCTTTGCTATCCTTTGCCTTCTCAGGTGGTGAGATAGCAGTTAAATCGTCGACGGAGCCACCTGGCGATGTGAATGGCGTGAGTTTGCGATATTGATCCTGTTTCCGTTGCAGAACACTGCGGTTTGTCTGACGGGTGCTCTTCTCCTGAATCAATGACATCTGCTCATCGCTCATCCAGCTCTCAACTCTCATATTCAACGCAGGGTATCCCAAAACCACACCATCCGGGGCCGGGAGCACATCCTCTCCACGCCAACCCTGAGCCATCGCAGACTGCAACACCATCAAGGTCATGCCTACTGCTAGGTTGCCACCGGCACTCTCGCCAGTGACAAGAATCCGAGGACGGGTCTTACCACTCAGGCCCATGCAACGACCGTTCGTAGCAACGATGCTATGATATACATCGTAGCATTCATGCAACGCATATGGGTATGCAAATTCCGGTGCCTTCTTGTAATCAATGCTGAGAATGGGAACTTTGAGTCGTCCTGCCCAGGACAATAGCTTATCCTCTGAATTTCTAGGACTCATAGCCACAAACCCACCACCAGGCACATCCAGCACGATGACACTCTGATCTCGGAGCGCACTTAATGGGCCATCAAAATACAACCACGCATTCACTGGATCGGTGTAAACAGACTGCGCTGGGCGGGGAATACGAATCGCTCGGGCCGGGAACTGAGTCATTCGTGGCCGTAACAGTTTCGCCATTGACCACAGGTAGGGACTGGTGGCTTTATTCCAAGATACACGCAGATGCTCCAGTGTCAGTGTGGCACGAACCCTGCGAACTTTCTCATCGGCCTGTTCAGCAGCGATTAGGTAGTAAACTGTGAAGACTAGCGAGGCTATGTCTCGTAGCCATTTTGGCTTTATGTTCATCGCGGTCCAGAACCCAGCATCCAAGCCAGTGGTGATCCACGTTGCTCGGAAGAAGGACCGCGAGTACATGTTTGCCAATGGTTCAGGGCATTCGAGCCCAACTATCTTGGCGAAGTTCCGGCTGAGGTAGAGCCAGAGGAATATGATAACAGTTGTCTGCCATGTTGTCAACTTCCCCGTGAAACGGGATGAGAGTGCTCGAATAAACGGCGGGCCATGTTTATCTGCTCTGGTGGATGTTCAGCGGTTTGGAATTTCTTCGACTGATTTGGACTGGATATTCTGTACCTTAATAAGTAGACAGACCAGAAAGAAACAACTGCAAATACTTGGATCTTGCGGAAGCGGGTTGAAGGTCTCCCTAAGACGTGGTCTGAATATCGATTAGCCTGGTGGATGGCAAGTGGAATACTCTTTGCATATCCTTTGCATACCTATCATTTCTTGAAGTTAAGGCTGAGACTAGTCAGTCTAACTAGTTCAGCCTGTAGTATGTAGTATATGTGAAACCCAGATAAGAATGCATGAAGGTCGAGTCTAAAGAATAGTCAAAAAGAACCAGAGAAAGACAGACATTTTTAGACAAGCCACCACAAGAAATTAATGCCATCAATCAGCATCGAAGTTCAAGTAATGCAACCTTGTCATTGGAGAACAACCCCTTGGGGAAGGTGAATCACATGTCAACCAAGTCCCACATTCACATGCCAGTGACGACATCAGCTGACTCTCCCAGGCCGGGGTAGATCTCTCTCATTTTCGGGTTTTATGTTTTATGTTTTGTGTATTTATATCTGTATGTTTGCATGACGAGGTATTTGTAGATCTATGCCAATCACAGATATCTCCAACTATATCCTATGTCTTTTGTCGGCAATAATCACGCCCATGTCCAACCTGCCAACTGCACAACCAGACCTCCCACCCCATACTGAGGAAGCCTGCAATACAAATACCGCCCGAGTCACTGACAGTGGTAGCCCCCAGTGAGAATTCACGGTCCTCCTTGGGAACACGATCGGCAATCTCAGCAAAGGTATTGACGTATACCACTCCACCGAGGAGACCCTCCCAGAAAACAATGATGAACACAAGCCATACGCTGGGAATAAAATTGAACATGGCATGGAGGGTCAGCAACGCAAGATTGACCACCTGCAGGAGCGATGGCAGGTACAGATTGTGGATGCGGTAGAATGGGGTCGAGGATCGTGAGATGAAGACGCCAATCTGGTAGATGGCATTATAGGTGGGATAGAACGAGCGGAAGTGCTCGAAGGGCGATTCATGCAGTGGGAAAAGCAGAGTTGGAGCCACACCTTGGTTGATCACGTACTCGGCAATGTAGACCAGTAGCATCGGGACCATGCTAGATATCTGTCAGCCTAGATTTGGGAGAACCGAAAGACTCGGATACTTACAAAGGAATAAAGAGTCCCTTGATTCGATGTAGATTCAGGCGAGTCTGGTCCTGCCAGGAACCACCTTGGTCGACATGGATAGACTTGTGGGCGGGGGAATTATGCGACACCCCCAAGAGCCCCTCGTCTTCTCCACCAACACGATCATCCAGTTCGTCTTCTTCCACCTGTTCCCCGCCCTCAACCACACGATATCTATCAGCGCCGGGTTCGGCAGATCTTAGGGGGGACCTAGGTAGCACGACAAAGAAGCTCAGAACCATAATGGCCGGTAAGCAGGCCGAAACCAACAACGTGACATGAACAGAGAAGCCCAGCGCCGAAGTTGCGAGGGCATAAGCACCAGCTCCGATCAGCCCAGCGGCGCCAGTACCACTCCCCCACGCAGCCAGACTGAATGGGCCATAGAAGTGCGTGAGACCCACAAAGCTCAGCTCTCCAGCACCGCAAGAAAGGCTAGCCAGGATGATTCCCGCGATCTTAGACGATATCGTTCCCCCATCGGTATAACCTGGGCTCATGGCGACGACCAGCATTCCCACGGATGACAGGAAGGCGAAGATGAGGATACGCATCCAATATGGGACCAGGTGGATGAAGTACGGGGCGACGAGTTTGGTCGCGAATGACGGGATCACGTCTGCGAGGAGAACAACGCCTTTGGGTACATCGGGTCCGACTAGATCTACGGCTGCCGAGAGGATGATCACATATAGGACATTGTTGATAAGGCCTGCCGGGTATGAGTGTTAGCTAAGCTGATCAGCTGCCCAGGTGGGCTGGTTGAGGATGTGTACCAAATAGCCAGAATGCGACACAGACTCGAGGGTCTGCGCCGCTAAAGGCACCACTAAGACGGGCGCCGAAACGTTTCCAGATGGGAGAAGGTTGCTCTTGGGAGGAAAGCGTTGCGGCATCCTCATCGGACGCTGGGAGAGGCATTCGGTTGTTGCGCTGGGGGGTTTGGTAAGAAGCTACAGCGAAGTGACAAAAGATATTCAGTCCATAATTTATTCTAATTTGAATATTCAGGAGAAACAGAAGACAGAATACGGGGGCATATCGAATCAAGCGCGAAGAGTGACGACTCCTTATCTCCACGCGATCCACCGCCTTCCGCCCTACACGTGGCTGAGAGTGGCCTTCTCCACATAAAAACAAGGGGACACACGACACTTTTCCTTTATTGCTCTAGTTTCTATGAAAATATGTCTTGTCATATCCAACGCAATACAAGATGGTATAAAAGGAAAACAAAATCATAACCGGCATTCAGGACAAAGACACTTATGACTTGGCCACAACCGAATCCACAGCCTGCTCCAAAATCCGCAGACCAGCCTGGATCTGGTCTTCGGTGATCGTCAGGGCAGGGACGAATCGAATGCAACCCTCACCAGCAGTGATGATCAACATACCACGCTCACGGGCAGCAGTGATAATGTCACCAGCCTTAGCGGTGTACTCCGGGGCGAGCTGAAGACCCAGGATCAGGCCGCGCCCGCGGATCTCGGAGATCACACCTGGGAACTTCTGCTGCATGGCCTGGAAGCCCGAAACAAAGAGATCGGACTTGGCCTGGACGGACTGCTGGAGCTCCGGCTCAGCGAGACGCTCGACGATGTGGTGAGCGACACGGCAAGCCAATGGGTTGCCGCCGAAAGTGGTGCCGTGGTCGCCGGTCTTAATGTGCTGGCCAACCGTCTTGCCAGAAACAATGGTGGCACCAATAGGAATACCGTTACCAAGAGCCTTGGCGGTAGTCAGGATATCGGGGTGGGCAGCCTCGCCAGAGGCCGGGGCGAGAGAGGGGTGGGCGTGGGCCCAGAAAGTACCGGTACGGGACAGACCGCATTGGATCTCATCGAAGATCAAGACGGCGCCGGTCTCGTCACAGCGCTTGCGGAGAGCGGCAAGGAACTCGGGGGTAGCGATGTTAACACCGCCCTCGCCTTGAATGGGCTCAACGATGACACCGCATGTCTTATCCGTGATAAGAGTCTGGAGCTGGTCGATCTGGTTGTAATCTCCGTACTTGAATCCGGGGATCATGGGCGAGAATGGAGTCTGGTACTTAGGGTTGGGGGTGGCTGAGAGGGCGCCCATTGTGCGGCCGTGGAACGAGTTGTTGAAGGACACGAACTCGTGCTTATCACCTGAGGGATCCAGAGTGCGGCCGGTCTTGCGAGCGAACTTGATGGCGGCCTCGTTGGCCTCGGTTCCGGAGTTGGAGATGAAGACCTGCGAGGCATCGCGCATAGCACCGGACTTCTGAGTCAACTCAATCAACAATTGACTTAGAGCACCGGTCCAAGGGTTGTGGTAGAGGTTTGAAGCGTGGATGAGGGTTTCGGCCTATAATTGAGGGCCTTTTGTTAGCGATTGATCACTATCCAGTCCATAAAAGCATTTCGCACCTGCTCCGCAATGATTTTTGCGATCTCCGGGTCACAGTGACCAAGAGAGTTAACTGCAATTCCCGCAGTCAAGTCCAGATAACGTCGGTTCTCCATATCCCACAAGTAGCAACCCTGTCCCTTCATCATCATAGGAGCCGGGCGAACGTAAGTTGGGACCATGAAAGGAGCCCGCTCATTAATGAAGGACGCCGTGACTGAGTCCGCCGAAGGGTCGGGGTTTGGCAGAGTTGACTCCTTCTATGCGATCGTTAGTTGCCGATTTAAACGCTATCCTAGACAATTTGGGTTACACATACCTTGACCTGAGACTTCACATTTTGAGGGGCATTGGACGTAGTCGCGAATCGGCGCTGTACTGGTGACTCGAAAGCAGGGACGAATTTGGATGCGCGAGGCAGACGGCGCGCGGCCACACGGAGGGCAGACATGGCAAACTTTTGATTTATAAAAATAGAAGAAAACAAAAAGCTAATCTGCAGCAAAAGAGAGGTGAGGATCGTAAGAGAATCGACTGATCGGATCAGCGACCTACCGGGAGAAATAAAAAAAGGCGATATCGGGATCGGCCGTCTTAGTCACATCGGTGGAGTGAGTCAGTAACCGGGCGAGGTCCCGAGATCTTCCCGTACATTGTACAACTTCAAATTGCCTCATTGGACATATCATTCCCTCATACACAAACACAATGGTGTACTCTCTCATCATTCGCCGTTCAATCCTCTCGGCTACCACAGCCCGCGGCGCAATCCGGCCACTCTCCACAACTCGATTCCTACGCCAGAGCGGCGACGACAAGTCCATGCCCTTCTCAGACTCCCCGGCTCCCCCGCGTCTCCCGAAGGAAGAACAGGAGATCTTCGAACAGCTCCAGAGGCGCTCGACTGGCGCCTTCAGCACGCCTCAAGTCAATCAATCCCCACAGGCCGAGATTCAGGCGGACGGCAAAGGTGGCGAGCTTCACCCGGATGCGCCAAAGGGAGTGCAGCCAGAGTTTGAGGGCGAGAAGAACCCGAAGACTGGTGAAGTTGGTGGACCAAAGAATGAGCCCCTGCGATGGGGTGCAGGTGGTGATTGGAGCTATGGTGGTCGTGTCACTGATTTCTGACTGACCTCGCCTTGACCAGAGAGATTTGCATCATGTTGGCGTTGGTGTTTCTTGCCTAGGGATATAATGTCTCCATAACCGGAGATGGAGAAGTGGGTGTTTGGTTCTGGTTGACCACATCTACAGTGTACATAACAAAACGGCCTAGACTGACAATGCAAAGCATATTTACGTGTGTTTTTGGCAAATATGTGAAACTCGTTGGGAACCAATAAACACTCTGAACGATCACAAGCACGAGCTATAGCGCGAATTGATCAAAGCGACGCTTTTTCTCCGGCCAGACGAGCCAGAGTCGCCTTTCCAGCCCGGCTGTCATTAGCTCGGCCCAACTCCCCACTAATCCAACCTCCAATCTTCGACATCTCATCCAGGCTGATCCCGGTGTGCATCCCCAGACTATGAATAGTATGCACAAGGTCCTCCGTCGCCACATTACCCGTCGCACCCTTGGAATATGGGCAACCGCCAAGCCCACCGACGCTGCTGTCGAAAATACGGACACCATGCTCCAGGCCGACGATTGTGTTCACCAAGGCCTGTCCATAGGTATCATGGAAGTGCAATGCCAAGTCTGTATTAGCGATGCCAGCAGCCTGGAGCGCCTGCAGAAGCTCCATGGTCCGGGGAGCGGTCCCCATACCCGTTGTATCCGCCACTGAGACCTCATCCGCTCCCATCTCCAGCAGCGTCGCGGTAATCTCAGCCACCTTGACGGGATTCACATCGGGGCCTTCGTAAGGGCATCCCAGGGCAACTGAGACATATCCGCGTACCCGGATATTCTTCGTCTTTGCTAATGACATAATCGGCTTGATGCGCTCGAGTGACTCGGCAATGGAGCAGTTAGTGTTCGCTTTTGAGAAAGCTTCCGTTGCTGCTGCAAAAAGAGACACCTCTGTAGTGGTCGCTGACTTTGATGTCTCTCCAGTCGCATCTGCGGGAACTCCTGTGCTATCAAGTATCTTGACCAGGCTCTCCAGTCCTCTGACATTGGGGACAAGATAGTTGTAGGCGATTGTAGATTGTGCTTGTGGCGGTTTTGTGAGAATATGCTCGCAAATCTCAGCTGTGCTTGCCATCTATCATAATGTAACCAAATCGTCAGTTTTCAGTGCCTGAAGTCGCCCGCACTGCATGATGACGCTCGGCAAGGTCATACCTGGGGTACCCATTTTGCGGGCACGAATGAGCCAGCTTCAATAGTGGCAACACCCGTTTTAGCCAGTCGTTCAATCAACTCAAGTTTTGTTTGCATTGGAATTGATTTCTTCTCGTTTTGCAGTCCATCTCGAGCGCCAACCTCTACGATGCGGACATGGTCCGAGGTTAACCGCGACTCGGTCGCGAAGCGGCGTGTAGAATATGGAGACCGTAGGGCTGAGAACAAACTCAATCGGGGGCGAGCTTTCATCATGGTAAATCCTGGGCCAACTTGTACGATCAGAGTAACCAGAATCGTAAAGAGAATGACAGGTAAGAGAGCGAGCTTTGAGAATGGAACAGTAGGAGGCCGAGAATGCGGAGAGCGCTTTACCCCTTCCGGACTAGTTGATCACCCCACCTCCTGCTGAGTCAGTCGGCAGAAAAAAGAAGTGGGATGATATTGATTATCGATTCCAATACTTGAAGATCATCAAGATCAAGTAAAAAGTCCAATTTTGGATATTTTTGACTCATATTACAGCTGGATATCATGGAGGCAAATCTGCCAACCCCCTCTACTGAGGATGGCTCACAAGCCGCTAGCCAAATGCGACAGCCAAAGAAGAGATTTGTCGGACGACGAACAGCAGATGCCCAAGCCCAGAAGGATACGACTAGTCAGAAGGATGTCGAGTCCACAGCGGTGCAAACAGGTACGTATTGTCCACTGACGCAACTAAAACACTTGTACTAATTTTCACTTCCTCCAGCCGCTCCCAGACGCACACCCCGCACCCTCAACCAAGTGCCGCCAGAGATTCTGAACGACCCCGAGATCCAAGAAGCAATGGAGCTTCTCCCCAAGAACTACTCATTCGAAATTCCGAAGACAATCCACCGAGTCCGCACATCAGGAGCCAAGCGAGTAGCCCTGCAATTCCCGGAGGGACTCCTCATCTTCGCGACAACCATCTCCGACATCCTAACCCAGTTCTGCCCTGGGATCGAAACTCTCATCATGGGCGACGTCACCTACGGCGCCTGTTGCATCGACGACTACACGGCGCGCGCTCTAGGCTGCGATCTACTAGTACACTACGCGCACAGCTGCCTGATCCCAGTCGACGTAACCCAGATCAAAACGCTGTACATCTTCGTTGACATCAGCATCGACACAAGCCACCTTCTCGCAACACTAGAGCGCAACTTCAAGCCTGGCCAATCGATTGCCACCGTCGGCACGATCCAATTCAACGCAACGCTTCACGGACTGAAACCCGTGCTTGAGCGCGCCGGCTTCCGCGTCATAATCCCCCAAATCACACCTCTCTCCAAAGGCGAGATCCTCGGCTGTACATCGCCACAACTCTCCGAAACCGAAATCGACGCAATCCTCTACCTCGGCGACGGCCGCTTCCACCTCGAATCCGCCATGATCCACAACCCCTCGATCCCAGCGTACCGGTACGATCCATACTCGCGAACGCTGACACGCGAGAGCTACGAGCACGAGGAGATGCATACGATCCGCCGGGACGCGATCGCAACAGCCAAGACCGCGAAAAAGTGGGGGATTATCCTCGGCTCGCTTGGTCGACAGGGTAACCCGCACACCATGGCGATGATCGAGCGACACCTGCGCGAGCGCGGTATTCCAATTGTCAACTTGCTACTCAGTGAGATCTTCCCTGGTAAGCTAGCGTCTATGGCGGATGTGGAGTGCTGGGTGCAGATTGCTTGTCCGCGGTTGAGTATTGATTGGGGATATGCGTTTGCGCGGCCGCTGTTGACGCCGTATGAGGCGCTTGTTGCGTTGGGAGTGCGGGAGAACTGGGATACGGGGAATAAGGGCGTGTATCCGATGGATTTCTATGCGAAGGAGGGGCTTGGGCGGACGAGGCCGGAGCAGGCTTAAAGAGGTTGGCTGTTGAAAAATAGAAAAAAATTATATATACCCCATTTTAGACTCAGGGCAGCAGGACTGGCTCTGGCTGCAAAAAGGTTTATGACAATGATATACATGTTGATATGTTTCTGTTTAGATTATCACTATGTATGTATATAGTAGACTGGAGTAGAGAATTATACACGGAGAGCAGGAGTATTATTAATAACTGTCGGGCTATCGAAGGCACCGACAGAAGACATCATGGCATTTCATTTCCAAATCCAATAAACCGATCCTAATCAAATACAAAGTTTCATAATACAAGATGGCGTTCGAAATAAATCACCCCTTCACATCATCAGTACTGTCAGTGTTGAAATCACTGGCACTTCCACGCCGAAGGGAGAGAACATTCTTATTAGCCAATTCATCAGCAGTGCGTTCAGCAGCCCGCCATCGAGTAACGGCCTGCTGAACATCCTCAAACATCTCCAATGAGTCCTGGATGATACCGCCCTCGTCGGAATCGCCCAGTTGGGTACTCTCGCGCGAACCACGGTCACTAGACATGGGGAAGGCGGGTCCGAATCCTCGCTGAGGAATTGGGTTGAACATGATAGCGTTGGCGAACATGCGAATCAACTCTTTCTCCAGTTGTGCAGAGTTTACAACTCCCTTGGGTGGTATGAAATCCTCATTCTTCTGCAGCATTAGCACGCCGCTTTTTGACGGCGTGCCACCAGGAACAGGAGACTCTCCATCCCCGGCCGGGGTGCTTGCTGATTCTCCTGCGGTTGCGACAGCTTTGCTACCCTGGTGGATGGCCGATTTGATTGACTTGAGGTCAGATGGTCGATAGATGAGATCGTGGTAGCCGGGGGCGTCGCGCTCGCTAATTGGCTTGGCAAAGATGGAGGCAAGCTTGTGCGTGGCTACATCGTTCATGATCGGTGCCGCAGTCCGGTGGAAGTTGCGCGTAGCCATGACATATTGAGTCGTGTCGAATCTGGGGATGTCCGCAGGGTGGGGTTCCAGTTCCACTGCTTCACTTGCGCCGCGTTTACGTTTTGTCCGCGGTTTGGGCGTCCCTTCATCGGCGGTAGCAGCTACACCCTTTCGGCGGCCCGATGCTCGTGATTCACGTTGGGTGTCTTCCGATGGCGCAGCAGACCCATCGCGTGAGGCCATGGATCGCCCGCGACTCCGGGAAGAAGCCGAACTTACGGCACGCGTCCTCCGAATTGAAGCTAGTTTCTCGGTCTTTATGACGGGAGCGGGTTTGGTGTCAGGCTGGCCGCGTCTTGGTTTCCTGTCTTCTGTAGATGGAGCTCGTTGGCCTAGATTGATCCTTGGGGGAGGTGACATTTCCATCGCATCAACGGGTGATTGGTCTCGTTCACTGATGGGACTGACGTCCTCCGGCCGTGGCCGTGGCGGTGAGCTTGGAGAGCTCGAAACCCTCGGGCGAGGAGTTCTCTTCCACGGTGTGGAGGAGCCTTGCGTGTCAATTGACAGGCGTGGATGGGAGGCGCGCGATTCGGAGAATGAAGGGAATGTGGCACTCGGCGTTTGGGAAATACGCGGGCGGCCGATCGGAACAGGTGTGTGAACTGCGGACGGGACGGCGCTGGGTGTTTGTGGAACAGGAGGTTGGAGAGGAGTCTGGTTTTGTGACCCGGGCAAAGGCGGGTTGGTGGGAAGTGGTGGTACAGGTCGCTTGGTAGTAGCCTGGGCCGCTTGAGGTGTAGCAGCACCTGGGGAGGCGATCGGGTATGGTGAGTGAGGAGAAGGATCCAGCTGCCACTGCTGGAAGCTCGGCTGCGCGGGGGTTCGCTGAGACGCCGGTGCCAACGGGCCAGCCTTACCCGTAGCAATGGGCGCAGGTGGGGCGGGATTGGCACGAGGTGCGATTTGCGACGGATGTGCCGGTGTTACTCGTGGCCCGGCTGGTGTGGTTGGAGGGGCTTTTTGGGTAGATGGAGCAAGTGTAGGTTGGATGGACGGTTTTGGTAAGGGATGGGTGGTGGTCGGCTGCGGTTGAGGTGCATTCCCAGCTATGTCTTGCGGTTTGGGTGTCGGGGTTTGCACTTGGGGAAGTGGAGCTTGAGGTTGGGTCACAGGAGGGACGGGGTGTGTTTTAGGAGGCTCGTTTGTCGTAGGGGGCACATTTATTGCGATGTGCTGTGGTTCGGGCTTTGCCTTGTCTTGGGCGAGCGGGATGGTCGTCGGAACAGGTTGAGCTGTCTGATCTTGTACATGTGGGCGCGACACCTCTTCCTTCATAACAGAATCCTTCCCTTCGATAGGCAGCGGCTTCGCCGGTGTGAGTGCTGGAGCTGCGGCAGCGGCTGGTTTGTCGCCCTCCTGCTGTAGCCGTTCCAGCTCAGCCCTAATTTCTGTGTACTTTTTCTCCTCGTCCCTAATTTCCCTGGTGACTAGATCTCTGTATTTGGCGTAAAGGTGTGTCACTAGCTCTGGGACGAGCGTGGCATGGGTGAATCCGCCGGTCAATCCATCTGGTCGCGGACTGGAGATCTTGCGTTTCTTTGGATTAGGCGGACTAGAGGTATCTGCGGGTCGTCCGTTGACCGGGAGCGCACCATCACGACTGAATCCATCGCGCATTAATGTCGCATAGAGATCTTCCAGCGCCTCCGGGGTCAGGCGATCGGCATCGAAATCGATATTCTCGCGCACGAGCTGGTTGTTGCGCAAAAGGGTTGAGATTGAGCCGAAGCTTGTTGGTCGGGAATCGGAGGTCGCTAGAGACTGGAAAAACAGGAGGGACTCAAACGAAGTG
This sequence comes from Penicillium solitum, assembly GCF_028829755.1. NCBI lineage: Eukaryota > Fungi > Ascomycota > Eurotiomycetes > Eurotiales > Aspergillaceae > Penicillium > Penicillium solitum. The sequence goes on from NW_027072128.1 coordinate 219,221, forward strand.
TATGCCGACAGAGGAGGCATCCCCCATTGCCCGTCCGGTCGGCCACTGGGGGGAAAGGCTTTGAGGATGGGGGCCACGGTGGTCGGTCGGCGATCAGGGTGGTCACGGAAAGTGTTCGGTGTCGCTGAACTGCGGGCTTCGCGGGCTAGGTCGGCTAGGTCGGCTAGGTCGGCTGGTATTTAGAGATAGTGAACGCGACAGGTTAGAGAGGCAATACGCATAGCCCTTCAATCTATCCGCGCGAAAAATTGAGCGGGCAAGAAAAAATGAACTGCGACCACAACGGGTCAGGTAAAAACGCGTCGAATTTGGGATTAGACGAAGCGAATAGATGAAATGCCCCTGTCGAATTGAAATGACGATGGAAATGGAAATGGAGGTTGGAATTGAGGAGAGTTCACGATGCTACCGTACTGTATGGTATAGGTCATGTGACCAGTTGCCAGGGAGGAATCTGCCAGAATGCAAGTTATGCAACGTACGATGTACTTTGTCTATATTGGTCTATATCTATATATCTATAAATCTATATATTTGAATATCTTCTATAATATATGAAAGCATAGACATTTTCAACCTTATATGCTTATATCTTCCGGTAACATTGAGCCCATGTACTGTAGTACTGTGGTGTACTCAGAATGAAAATCACCCCCTAATTGCCTTGAACCCCATGTCAGGGGCTATTTTGCCTTTTTTTTTATAAAAGAAAGTCCTTCTCCAAGTGATTTTCTAATTTCCTAATTTCCCGTTTGTAAGATGAATCAAGCCCTAGAGTACAATAGATATGTATTATGTATGCAGCCTCACCCCCTATTTTTCCCTATTTTTCTTCCAATATAAGAAAAATAAGAAAAATAACCAGAAAATAAGGAAAATAAAAGAAAGATACCTGTAATGGAAGTATAAAATAAATCAACCCCTGAAACAGAAACCCCCCTATATGTACGGATTACTCCATACTAATTCTGAAAATGCGACACATAATGGCGTCGAACCCCTGTAATACAGTTGTAACACTTACCTCTCGCTCCTTGCTGGTGGAGATATATGGGACCTCCAATTACCGCGACTAGTAACATAGTCGGTGGGCTATGATCATCTCTCAATTTCGCACTTCTTCCCCTTCTTCTTTCCCCTCCCCCCTTTAGCTTCCTCTGGCAGGTCTCCAAAGTTCTTGCTTATCACTCTTCCATCGGTTCATCGCGACTAGTACTATTGATATCCGGTATTTTTTTCACCTCTCCAGATTATGGCTTATCTGTCGAGAAGTATAAAGAACTGACACTGTTTTTTTTCTCTCCCTAACAGCCTCCAAATCCTCGATTCAGTTTCATCTGTACTTGATTCTTGGCTGGTCCTGGTCTCGACGATACCTAAACCGCCTAATACCTTAATATTTGCGACTTGTTCTTGCCCCGCCTATCTCAAGGTCGCACACCCCTCTGCGTTCAACTGTTGGGACCCGTTCCGTAATCACAGAAATCAAAGAGCTCAAATCACCACACAAGATGTCTGACCTGGATCGCGAGTGGAAGCCGAAGGCCCGGCCTCAGTCGTTCGTTTCCCTATACTATCGTCAAATATTCGAGTAGTGGCATTAACCGTGACCTCAGGACCATGGCGCAAGCCTTCTCGTCGGCCTTGGACAGCGCCTTTATGCTAGACTCTGACGTGGACAACCTTTCGCAAACTATCGACCAGAAGTAAGTAAAATTTGATAATTCCTTCAACATCGATATCGCACGCGACTCTCGTTGTTATCATGATCCTCATATTCATAGCGCTAACCTCAACCTCAAAGGAAGCAGCAGATGTTGATCCAGAACCGCGAATTGGAAGAGCTGCAGAAGCGCATCCTCGAGGCCGAGAGACGCCTCCAGTCCCAGTCTACCGGGAGTGGCAACACCTCGTCCCAACTCAGCCGGGGGCAGGGCCAGTCAGCTGGTGAGCGCTCAATCTGATCTTTTTTGCGGGCCGATTGATATAGCTGGCCGGGTTTGCGCTGTAGCGGGGTCTGACTGTAACAGCTTCCCAGGGAGGATCCTACAACGAGCAGCAGCCGGAGCAGTCTGAGCAGCGGGGGAACAACTGAATTCCAAACATCTGCAAATGTTAAGATCTGGAAGGTCCAAAAAAAGGACCATCCAATCCTGGAGTCGGAACGTCGGAACTAGATTAAGGCTGGGACAAGCGCATCAGGGCGGAACTCTCTCAATGATCCGTGACATTGGACCCGCGCCGCGTCTGATAGACGCAATATGTCCCAGTCGGCGTGGTTATTTTATTGGGATGATTTTTTTAGTTTTATCTTTTTTTTTTCTGGCATCCATTGAGAAACCCCCTATTGTATGGATCTGGTCGTGGAATTTCTATTCCCCAACGCCGTCCCTCGTTTGCAGTGCTACGGCGCTGCCATTCACCTGTGTTTTTTTTTTTTTTTTTTTTTTGCCTTTGTGTCTGAAATTGAGATTCTTTCAATCAGATTTACCAGACCCGGGATATCTGCATATTTATACCCTGGGGGTAATGCGTACATCTTATACAGAGTAACTGAAGATATAGTTCCGGAAAGTGTCCTGCGCCTTCAGGCCCGAGCCGAATGATAAGCAGGCAAGTTGCTAATGGGCTTACTATGGCGTCCAATCATAGGCCTGCTATCAAAAATTGAACGCCCAGCTATCCACTCGATTCCGTCATTGTCCCTGTTTCCCTGGTCTAGGCGCAGAAACCAGAGGGCACGGGCTTCAAATACTGAGCTGTCAGCTCCTGGGGAGCTGCGGGGTATAAATTTGTGGCTTTCGTATGATTCCTTGCTTATTCTCTCAGTTGATAATGGTAGAAAACTAGTCTTTTCCGGGCGAAGGATGTCATAGGGGGGCATGAATATATCTCTACATACGGCCAAGTTCTTCGCCACTGTTACGTCCCTTGATCCTTTGAAAGCAATCTTCTTAGGATGGCAAGTATACATGGTATGGCTTACTCGTTAACTAAGGTTTTTACGAGGCTTCATTTTGGTTAGGCCCATTCTTTCAGATAACCGTTGTAGCCCACTATAATTGGACTAGTTATGTCTTTGGACTAGAGGATTAGATAAGTTGCTGTGTCCGTTCCATCATCGCCTCTTGGTTCTTCTTCTTAAGACTCTGTCACACTAGAGCACTGGTCTTTGGACAAGTTTCCTGCACGATGTATGGTTTTATGCTTGTTGAATATGGGTATGTCGAAGTATGGAAGGTGGAGCGAGGATATCTGTGGATCTGAACATCCAACGATTTTAATAATCATAATACGCCGATTACTTACTTTGAAATCTAGATTTCTTTTTTTTTTTTTTTAATTTTCCTTCTAAACTTGTAATGCTAGGTTATTGTGAACTTGTAGGTCAAGCTAAATGTCACTGCCTTATAGAGCTGGCTACAACATAAATGTCTCAGCTCTAGCGTTACATCCATGGATAGTTAGTATGTGCAAAATAGTGGACACGATAAGAGGGTATTCTTTCCCGATACCAACATTGAATTCTCCTAGAATACATCCATGGATATATGTAATCGGGCAGAAGCCGATCTTTGGGCACCGCCCACTCCGGATCATCGAAATGCAACAGAAGCTCTATGATGATTCGAGCTAAGCTGAGACGATCGATTATATGGATTAGTCTTTTCTTTATTCCCCGCTTTATATGGGCTGAGCTAGCTGGTCTTTTCTTTCCTTAGTCTCGATATGTTACAAACTACAATCAAATCTATGCTAATATACTTACAAAGTACGTAGGTAGCTTATATAGCTAATAATATAAATTTCGGGGCCAAATCAAGGTCCATGACCTGTGCACCTTCCAGGCCCGAACCGAACACAGTCGTATCGACCAATCAGAGATCTCCATTTCCCCAATCCGACCCGATTATCCACCCGAATCGATGTCTGTGGACCCGTGGAACCGGTGATTCACGTCATTTCCTCTCCAGGGCCCCAGGTTGGCACGGACTGCAGGGACATTTCCCCTCTTAACTTCTTTCCCCTCCTCTCCATCTCAATAGAAATTTTTTTTTTGGCCATTGATTCGGTTTCTTCTCAATCGTCAGTATGGTCTTAATCGATGGGAAAGAAGTCATCACAGCGGAAGAGAAGCGCCTAAAGGAAGACCGCGAGAGAACCAAGTATTGGAAGGTAAGATCTTTCCAAATTTTGAACTAGCTCCAAGAAGTTCTTCCTAACTGACCAAAAACAGCGCTGGGGACCATATGTGGTAAGTCGAGGTTTTGGATAGCTCGGGAACATACATATTAGCAGTGCTAAAAGCTCTTGGATTGGTACAGGCGGAGAGGCAGTGGGCCACAGGTGAGAGCTTGCAAAATTATACCGAATTGAGATACAGCAGGCTAATGCCGGGTTTGTCATGGTATAGTCAGAGAGGATTACAGTGCAGATGGCGACGCCTGGAGCTACTTCACCCACGATCACGCAAGATCGAGAACATTCCGCTGGGGTGAAGATGGAATTGCAGGTGTATCTGATACGCACGGTATACAGAACATTGCCTTTGCGTTCTGGAATGGCGAAGAGTAAGTTGAGCCTCTACTTGAATGCTGTGGGTCTGGTCCCCCGCAATGGAATCTGACTGGAGTACAGTGACTTCCTGAAGGAACGCCTGTTCGGGTTGTCGAACCCTCAGGGTAATCATGGCGAGAGTGTCAAGGAAGCACATTTCCATGTGGACAACACCCCAACGGTAAACTCATTTATAAATCCAGTCCAGTTTATCTCTAACCATGCTGACCTCGGAGTATAGCATTCTTACATGAAATTCCTCTACAAATACCCCCAGAGAAAGTTCCCATACCAAGACCTCATTGATGAGAACGCAAAGCGCTCGCGTTTGGAGAAAGAGTATCAGATCCTTGATACTGGCATCTTCGACGAGAACCGCTACTGGGATATCTACATCGAGACTGCTAAGGAGGCCGACGATGAGGAAGAATTGCTCTTCCGTGTAATTGCCTACAATCGTGGCCCAGAGCCTGCTCATCTACACATCGTCCCTCATGTCTGGTTCCGAAACACATGGTCCTGGGGCGACGAGAAGAAACAGGAAAGACCATCTATCAAAAAGGAGGGACCGATGGTAGCCAAATCGGAGCACAGCACAATCGGCGAGCGATATGTCTCCTTTGCACCATCGCCTCCAGTTGGGTCTAGTGATGACGATATCCAGCCTCAGCTGATGTTCACCGAGAACGAGAGTAATAACAAATTCCTATGGGATACTGAGAATGACACACCCTATGTCAAAGACGCATTCCACCGCCATATCGTCGAAGAGGAGAAGGATGCTATCAACCCAGACAACGAAGGCACTAAGTTCGCTGCGTGGTACGCCTTCAACAACGGCGAGGGAGTCCCTCCCGGCGAATGCGCCGTTGTCCGTTTTAGAGTGTCCCGCAAGAAGGAAGAGGTCCTGGATGAAGAAGTCCTGGATGATGTGATTGAACAGCGCCGTGCCGAGGCCGATGATTTCTACTACCATCTCAACCCACTCCCTATGAGTGACGATCTCCGCAACATCCAGCGTCAAGCCTTCTCCGGGATGATGTGGTGCAAGCAGTACTACAACTTCATCTGGGATCAATGGAGCAACGGTGACCCGGCCGAAATCCCCCCTCCGCCTGGCCGAAAGGGCATTCGTAATGAACAGTGGCGTCATCTGTACATCGACGACATCTTATCGATGCCGGACTCTTGGGAGTACCCATTCTTCGCCGCGTGGGACACTGCATTCCACTGTATCCCACTGGCTATGATGGATCCCGATTTCGCAAAGAAGCAACTTGACCTTCTCACCCGTGAGTGGTACATGCACCCGAACGGTCAACTGCCTGCATACGAGTGGAACTTCGGCGATGTGAACCCTCCCGTGCATGCATGGGCTGTGTTCCGCACGTTCAAGATTGAGCGTAAGATGTATGGGCGACAAGATTTGGACTTCCTGGAACGTGTATTCCAAAAGTTGCTGCTTAACTTCACCTGGTGGGTGAACCGTAAAGACTCTGGTGACAAGAATGTGTTTGAGGGCGGCTTTTTGGGACTCGATAATATCGGTCTGTTCAATCGCTCGGAGCCATTGCCCACTGGAGGTGTGCTTGAGCAGGCTGATAGCACTGGTTGGATGGCCTTCTACTCCCTTACCATGCTCAACATAGCCCTAGAGCTGGCCAAGCACCGTCGCATATACGAAGACATTGCATCCAAGTTCTTCGAGCACTTCCTGCTCATCAGTGATGCAATGACCTTCCGTTCGGGCGATGACACTGTGCAGTCACTTTGGAACGAAGAAGACAACTTCTACTACGATGCCATCTCCTACGGCGGACCATGGACCCAGCAGCTACCTATTAGGTCCCTCGTCGGCTTAATCCCGCTATATGCCGTTCTCACCCTAGAGCCCGAGCTTATCAACAAGTTCCCCTCCTTTAAGCGGCGAGTGGACTGGTTCATCGAGAACAAGCCGGACATAGCCGAGCGCAACATCGCCAGCATGAAGCGCCGCGGCAAAGACGATCGACTCTTACTAGCCCTTGTCAGCAAAGACCGTCTCGTCAAGATTCTCGAGCGAATGCTCGACGAAACTGAGTTCCTATCCAAGCACGGTATCCGCTCCATGTCCAAGTTCCACGAAGAAAAACCTTACTCCATGGATGTCAACGGCCAAACCTACAAAGTTAACTACGTCCCCGGTGACTCCGACTCCTCCCTTTTCGGCGGCAACAGCAACTGGCGCGGTCCAATCTGGCTCTGCGTCAACTTCCTCCTCGTCGAGTCCCTCCTCCGCTTCCACATGTTCTATGGCGACTCCCTGCAAGTCGAGTGTCCCAAGGGCTCAGGCGACTACATGCACCTCGGACACGTAGCGGAAGAACTGCAGCACCGCATGCAGCACCTCTTCGCCCGCAACGATGAAGGTCGCCGCGCCGTCAACGCCGGCTCAGACCTGCTCGATTTCGACGAGCACTGGAAAGACAATCTCTGGTTCCACGAGTTCTTCGACGGCGACAGCGGTCGCGGACTGGGAACATCGCACCAGTGCGGATGGACAGGATTAATCGCCAAGATCATCCACGATACCGGTATCAATTGCCGTCTACCGCAGACGCCACGGTCACCCTTTGCCGCTGCATCGCACTACTTTGACGATATCTTCTCTCGTTCTGGACGACCGCGTGGCTCGGGCCGTCCGTCTGTCCGTCGCTCGTCGACTACACGTTCCATCGGTAACCGTAGTGACTTCTACTCTGGCGATGCTACGCCTGCTGCATCGACGATCTTGGACGAAGATGATGAGAGTCGTGGTCCTAGTCGTGCGGGCAGTCGTAGGGGAAGCACTGCGGCCCCTGACAACCAAGATCATGTTGATCACTATGTGGAGAGTCAGCTGCAGCGGGTGCGCAGCTCGGCTTCGATTGCTGCGTACGAGGACGAGTTTGAGACGAAAGCTGACAAGGAGAATGAGCAGAATGGACAATCTTAATCCAGCTGTCCTACCTTCTATATTTTCTCTTTTCTCTTCTCATCTGATCATTCTCCCATTTGGTTGCTTCTGGACACGATAGTAACGATCTCGTCTGTGGTTACTGGTCCTGTTTCTTTCCTATTTCCTTTTGTACACGTGTTGCATCTCCATAGTATTTTCGGAGTATATCCTTGATTTCTAGTGCATTTGATAGTAAAGTAAACGTCAATAATATCATTAGCCTTGCAAACAGAAGGGACCTACCTGCCACCTGTGCCTAGGCATATCACATCCCCCACACCCCTAGAAGAGTCAGGATATAAAAATAAAAAAGTCATCGCTCGGATTGACTGGCGATCAAAACAGCATATCGGGTCCACGCGATACGGAAGGCAGGCAGACACCAAGGCAAGCAGGTTGAGGGATAATGCGAACTATAAACCTGCTAGACCAAGGTGCCCACCGTACCTTGTAGGACCAGAGCAAAGACCGGATCTATAAGACATCAATTATGGATGAATTTGTGCAATTGACAAGTAGTGAGAACAAAACAAAATAAGAGTAGAAAAGGGAATCTTAGAACCCCCTTTTCCCCCTACGAACGCTACCGTTCATCCGGGACGATATGCTATAATCTAACCATCCCCTCAAACGCTGAGGCTAATTTACATTTACAAAGCATCGGAAAGAGCCTTGTTCATCTTGGCGATCTTGGAAGAAACGCTAAGGTCAACGGTGCGGTCGCCAATCTCAACGACGAGTCCACCAACGAGGTCGGGGTTGACCTGATCAACAGAGTTAGTAAACAGAACACAAAACAAAAAAGTTTTTTTATCCATTAGAAACGCACCTTGGCAACAACCTTGAGCTTCTTGCCCTGGCTGAACTGAGACTTGGAAACAGCCTTCTCAAGACGGGAGATGGTCTTGGCATCGAGCTCCTGCGGACGAAGTTTTAGCTTAGATCCTGAATTGATTCGTTTTTTTCTTCTGCTGAGACCGAAACACAGCTCATGGAGTTCGTACCTGAGCACTGGTGATGTTGAGGTCGATCTCGCCGCGGTGAGCGCCCATCAGGGTAGCGAACTTCTCGCAGACACCCTCGAGGGAACCGAGACGGTTGTTCTCGGCGAGAGTCTCGAGGAAGTTCTTGAGGATACCAGCCTTATCGGCACCGGCGACCTTAGCGAGCTCCTCAACAATGGACTTCTTGTCGGCGATGGTAAGCATAGGGGCGCCGAGGATAGCGACGAGCTTCTTGTCAGCCTTGATGGTCTCGCCGAGGCTGGCGATAGCACGGGCAGTCTGGTCGAGAGCAGCGGACTTGGCGGAAGCGGTGTACTATTCGTAAGTCATTGTTAGAGGCGGGATTCATTCCGGGGATTTAATTGCGGGTTGTTTGTGATTAAGATTTGAAGATTGCTTTTGAAGGAGTGGAAACACAACTGTGGGAGGGGTCGGGGAAAGACGGGGGGAGGCTGTTTGTCGCGAAAAAAGTCCAATATACGGTCGCGACAAGACCGGGGCAATGGAGGTGCATACCAGAGCAGAGGCGTAGGTGCCATCAACGCCGAACAGGGCGACGGGAGCGCGGGTCTCCTGGGCCGGGGTGGCATAGGACCTGATGCCGTTAACGGCGGCGGTGCGAGGAACGGAGAACTGGGTGGCACGCAGGCCAGCGCGGGCGAAGCGAGCGGACATCATTGTGCAATTGGCTGGAGGAGTGGCCTCGGGGAGGGAGGAGGGACGCTGAGGGTTGAATGGGGAGGTGATATCGACGTTCGGAGTGCTTGCTTCAGTCAAGGATGCAAGGTTGAGACCTCCGGGCCGAATGTTCCCGTCGTCACGTGCACGCACACAAGGATTGGGTCACGTGTGTGTAATTGCTTGGCGGCTTCGACGTAGCTTCGACATCCTTGGTTACTCAGATGTAAATAACTTGTTGATTCTATAAATGTGCACGGGTGAAGGCATTATACACTGAAATATTACATATGTATTAGCTGAATCTGGCAAAATGTTTACTGCTCCAAAAATGATACTATTGACATGCGCATGTAGTTTGTGCAACTATGATAGGACTTGACCGGCTAGGATATAAAATAAACAGTCATTCCAAATCCCGTTCGTGACTTTCGCGATCTGCTCGTGTGTCGGGGGTCAAGTACCCAGACGTGAACATGACTTCCGGGCTGCTTAGGGCATGTATAAGCTGATATTGGTGTATCTAGTGGCCTAGTGGTGAACCAGCCCACTAATAACGACCAGCGTATTATTGATAATTGGTTTAACATCTTGAACCATACCTTATGCTGATTGCACGAGCATGAAAGTATAACATCTATTCTACACACCATAACCCGCAAAACAATTATAGAAACGCCCTCTTTACAAAAAGAAAATCAAAGTTGAAGAAATATCCATGGATTCATCGTTTCAGTCTTCGCGTCAGGTCAATCCCCAAACGCCAGAAAGTCCAAGCTAAAATACTTCAATGCATGTACCGCACCCGAAACGCCGTTAAAATATCTTTTCCATCAACCAGCCAGTATCCTTGACTGCGGAGATCAGATGCAAAACACAATTACTACCCGATTCCCCCATTCAATTCTCAGTCGCTTCGTAACATACTATCCACCAAATCACCCAGCGGTCCCCAGAAGTCCTTCCCACTGGCCAGCTTGTGCTCATCAATGAACAAGACATAGTGCTTGAAGCTGGTGTTGAGGTGAGGCTCGAGGCCGAGGTGCACTACCACTGGATAATGGTGGCAGTAGATGTGGGCGTAGACACGGTATAGACGCTTGAAGATCTGGCGGAGAAGACTGGGGAAGGTCTTGGGGAATGGAACACCTGAAAGGGAAACATGGGTGAGTAATAGATCTACAATCTAAACGGACGACCACTGAGACATACCGATCCGGCTAGGGAACATTTGTTCGTTGTCGACGTTGCTCTGAACCCAGGCCATTAAGTGCTCAATATATTCCGGGGCAGACATCTTGGTTGGCCGCTTGAAATTCTCCGAGTCTTGCCAGAGGTACTCGAACCTATCCAAACTTGTAAGCCGGGAGTCAACGACCTGCCGAGGAAGTACCGTACTCATCTGTAGCCTTCATCTCGGGACATGTCTGCGGTGAGCAGAACTCAGTTATTGAGCCGTAGAGAAGGTTGATCTGGTTGTAGAAGTCGACAACTACATCGCCAAAACATTAGCAGAGACACCTAGTACAACGCCGCAAGATGTGCCTTACTGTTGACGGCGAGCCATTCATTGTGATCTTCGCCTTCGGGCAGCTTTACGGCCTTGCGCAAGCTACCACTTCCAAGTGTGGCCTCGGCGAACTGTCGTAGCTGATAACTGCTTGTGCCCTTGGCGGCCGAGCGGGGCTTGAAAGGGGCGCGTGTGCGTGCATTGCTGGGAGGTGTTAGTCCAAAGCAGCCTTGTTTGAGTGCGCGCACCGCCGGCGACAGGTAAGATGGAGGCTCTGAGAGGGGGATATGAGAAGTGCGAGTAGTCTGATATAAGGCGGGAGGGCTGATAACGGAAGGGGAGTGGGATTGCGGGGAGCAAAAGGTAGGCTCCCCAGGGGAAGGGAAATGGGCAACGGGAGGGGTAGCGGGGACAGACATGGTGGTGATGAACGAAGCCATATTCTCTCAGGCTCGAGAAAAAAAAAAGTAATCCTTTTCGGTAGGGGGTGTATTTCGGCGGGGTTTGCGCTGATCGCGATGTGCCTACATTCCCATGTTAGATATCAGTTGCTGTCTAAGATTTGAGGAATGTCATCAGATGTGCAGATGTGTTGACATCCAGATGATGCCAATGGACCGTACCTGACAATGATTCTGGATGATATGTCTGAGAGAAACTTTGGAACGCGCAAGGAGAGAGATGTTATCGGGTTTCAGCTCCCAAGTCCATAATGTGAGATCCGATCCGTTGACTGACCGCGTTGCCCCAGTTACCGCATGTACGTCACAGACTACAAGAATATATTTTACATATCTTAGTAGACGAGTAGAACTATGTAGTTATTTTCCAAATTCAAATTTTATATCAATTATACAGGGGGAATCCAGAGCCTGGTGGGGCCTATATTTGGGGGGGGGTTTCTCCCTCGATGGTACAAGGGGAATATTTAATCACACAAAATAAAATCAAGCATAACCTGCACGGCAGGCAAGCAAGCACATGTGTACATCTAGTGTACATCTAGAGTTCTAGATCGGGTAGCCTTCATTCTCCTCGGGCAATCGTTCTCGAACAGTCTCTCCGTAAACCGTCAACGGGATAGCGATCTCGAATGATTCACAGTTCAAATGCTCCATAGCAGACAACACCGTGCCGCGATCATCCGATGACAAGGCCTCGAGTAAGCGAGTACCCGAGGGTTGGGCCCCTTGCTCGCCTCGGACACTGGATGTCACAAACTCGAACCGCAGTTCCCAGTCGAGAGTCACACCGCTCGTCAATATTGAAGGCGTGGCTGTGATAGGGATGGCAGGGCTGAAAGCCACCCGGGTGGCATGGAGTGTGTTCTCGAACAGGGAGGCATGAATGCGCCGCGTGGTTCGGTGAATGCTAGCATTGGACCGGATGGCCAGAGTAGGGGTGACTTTTTCAGATGTCTCTAGCGAGGCACGTACAGCGTAGCATGGAATTGTGGCATCTCCAAAATCCATAGTGGCGATAATGGTCTCTCCAAGTCGGTGAACTGGTCGGTTCAAGACGACCACTGCGATACGTTTACCTTCGCGGGCAATCTCAAAGCGATTGGGACTCCGGCGAGAATTCACGGCCTGGTTGCTGCGAAGGATAGCAAAATCAATGACATCCTTGGTAGTAAGCATCTGGGGTAATCCTTCAACGCTAGGTCGTCTTGAGGGCATAGCACCAGGTGGGAACAGCGTGTTGGAACGCGCACGTTGCTCCAAAATTTCATCGACAAAACCAAGGAAATCAGCCGCGGAATGGTGGGACTTGCTAATACTTTGGTTTTTCGTTATCACAGGCATCACTGGCCCGACCTTTTGCACCTTCGCTTCATCCCGTAGAAGTACGTAAGGTGACATCAAGTCATGCCCAAGGATATCTCCCTTTTCTATAAAAACGTGAGAAATTGGATGGAAAGCGAAATGGAGGATGTAACTTACCATTCACACCGCTGAAAACGCGGAAGGGTATGTTGATGCGGTTGACCTTTTGGGGTTCGTTGGGTCCGCTAGTTCGCTGGGTTCCAATGACTAAATTATATGAGATCTTGATTGCTTTCCCTTTATGACTCGCCGGGAGTCCTTTGGGAAGGGCGAACGAGAAGGAATATGACTGTTCCTCCCCTGGTGCCAGTCGGAGGTCAACAAAAAGCAGCGACTGTGAGGTGGACAACAGCGGAATTGATCTCGACGATGTAACACCACGCATTTCTCTTAGACCATCCAATTCGTTGTTTGAAAGAAGGCCATTGATAGATTCCTCAATGGTGTTCCATTTGAGTGCGCCCCAAAACCCACCAGTTTTACGTGGCCGCTCGGCTGTTGGCGTTGGGCGGCCAGGAAGTCCGCCTGAACCCGGTTGACCACCAACAACTCCCTTTCGCTTGACTTCGTCGAAAGCTGACTGGTTCACTAATGATCCATCGACCGTGAATGATGCATTAACCTGTGCATAGCCCATCAGCAGCGCCTGGCTGTTAGAGGGTTTGGTGGGAGATGCAACTACACTCGAATAGTGCCGCGCGTGCCGAATGGGAGGGGGAGCTCGTGCCCCCTGTACCGAATAATTTGTGTATTCAGACCCGACGGTCTCGGTAGAGTGGTCGCTGGCGGAGTAGAACTCGCCGCTGCTCCGGTTGCTCCCATTCACGCTTGTAGCTGATATAATCCGGGTCAGTTGCTGGTGCGCCGGTCCAGTGAGACCCTGTGCGTCTCTGCCAGTGGGTCTTCCGCCGGTTGATGATGTACCGTTCGTTGTCGCCGACTTTGGTGATGGAGTGCGCACAGTGCGATTGTTAGTTGAATCAGTCGAAGGTGTCGCTGGAAACTTAAAATCGAGGGGAGGTGGTTGGGGCCGTCGTGAAGGTGCACGCAATGGTTCTACTGCACCTATTGGACTAGTTGCTAGAGAGCCAGGGCGGCTGGCTCGCCCCAAGTGGGAGGTATCAACTCTCAGGCTGCCGTTGGGATGCTCGTTAGGAGCCTCGGTCAATGGGAATGGAAAGGCATGAGAGGGGGATCTCGCTGATGAGAGACAGTTATTAGTTAAAGAGCCCTAATCACATATTTGCACTGTCCATCATCTACCTTTTTTGTAAGAATCCTCATAGCTATTGTTCCTTCGCGGCAGAACCTGGAGACTCGCCGAGCGCCCATGACCCCTGGCTGGCTGATGTCGATTATAATGGTGCGGGGAAGGCGTCGGATCGAGTTGGCCTTCGCTATCAATGGAGAGGATGGAGACGGACCGTTTATGGTTGTGGCCCGGTTGCCATGCTCGCGGTGTAGAGGGGCCGTTGTTCGGAGGAAAGCTATGGGAGCCGACCAACGGAGAGCTCAGGGATGAGGCTGCCCGGTGAGAAGGCCTTCGTTGCGAGCTGGTGGAATATGATCGCCGACCAGAAAAGAGCGCCTGTGGTGATTTGAACCCGAAGAAAGATTCCGAGTTCGAGTTGGGTGTGTGGTTCGCGACTCGAGAGATCTTCCGTGAATGTTGACTTCCTTCGCCGCCATTATTGGCATCGGCACCAGTGTCGGCCACGTTCTTGAATGTTATAGTGCATTCCACATCCTCTCCTGCAAATATAGTCTGGTCCTTCCATTTCACGAAGACTTGGATGTTGGATGACATGGCGGTTGTGTCAGCATGTGGGTTGCAGTTCGAGGGGGGCCAAGGCCTTGGAGAAATTGCCGGCACGATGAACTGCAATTAGGTCGAAGCTTGGTGAAATGTGCCGCCAGTAGCATTCTGTCAACCCGAATGAACCATCCTGGTTGTAGAGTTGAAGATGTGTTGCCGAGGGAGTTGCGTGGCGATGATATCCTTGCTCCTAGCTCCACCCCGAACTACGGGCTAAATGACATACGATACCCACCCTGCTCTGCAACCAACTACTATAGTAAATATGTTGTTTATTCCCAAGATTAAAACAGGAAAAAGTCACAGGTGATATTATTTATTGTACAGGCGCAAATTAAAACATATATAACATAGTATAATATACACAGACGACTATCTTCGCTCACGATTGTTGTCATCATACAGCACATGGAAGTCGGAAAGGGTTCGCGTGCGGTCGGTCGAAGGGCGAAGACCAAGCTCAGCCATGCGACTCCAGATTCTATCGTGTCGGTTCTCCCATCGCTTGCGCCGACTCTCCATCTCGTCCTCCGATGGGCGCCATTTGCTCTTTAAAATTCGGCGAATGGCTTCTGGGGACATCTCAAACTCCTCTGCAAGGACAGCGGTCGTGAATTGTTCGGGAGCCTTCGCATGAAGATGGCGGATTCCATCGAGGGCATCAGGTGAAAGCTTCTTGGGTGGGTTCCAACCACCGGCGAATTTCTCCTTCAAAGCCGCTTTTTGCACTTGCCAGCTCTCAGGCTTTCTCTTTCCCCTATTCTCTGAGAACTGTTTCGATTTTTGGGCTCTGTCTTGCCAATCCTTGCGAGGTTCCTTTTTGGCCTCCCTGCGAGTCTCGTTGCGGAAAGCTCTGCGCTCTCTGTCGGTTCTTCCGGTGCTATCTGGGTCCCTTCGCTGGTCCTTGGGGTGACGTTTATGAGTATTCCATCCACCTTTCTTGCCGAATGAGTCGTAATCTTTCTTTGTCGGTGTTTTGTGTTGAGAAGGCACGGTGTCATCAGCGGCGGCCGGAGTTTCAGGGGCTGCGGGCGCCGGCTGGTCATTCTGGGAATCACCCAAGCGCGGCATTGAATTGAAGGATCGTTGAATCTGGATATTGGAAGGGAAAAGAGGACCAGAGGCGAGAGGTCGGTGATAGGGGATTATTGAAGAAGCGCCCAAGTTACTGGTGAACTGAGAGCGGAAAACATTGCGCAGAACTGCAGGTAGGGCCAGCCTCGATGAGGCAGCACATTTAGTAGCCATATTGGGAATCACCTGCAGATGGAAAAAGAGGGAGTAACAACCAAACAAAGTTGAAAATGAATGAATGGGAGAGATCTGGAAGTTCAACGATGGGAAAATATCCGGTGGCGATAAGATAACCAGATCAAAATGTTGGTGGCCTGAATAATGTGGCATAACAGTTTGTAGTTACCAATTTGAACTTTTCGATTTATGTACAGAATAGTCAGCCGCAAACGTTGTCATGACTTTTTGTACACTTTTTCTGGGTCTTTTTAGTAGACGGAAAAAGGCTTTAAATGTGCAGCCGACTTTTGAAAATATATAACCGTGAACTTATATACTATGTGTCTGTTTAACACCAAATGGATCCATATATATTGGATCATATAAAGCAAGTTTATGATCAAATAGACATTGCCTCTTTGAGTATATTATTCCAACCGTGCCCTATAATTATACCAATAGTCTTCCCAAAGTTTACCCAAGCTGATCATCAAAATATATAGATCTACCAAGAATGTAAATCCATATTATTTTGACTCGCAGCTTTGGCTTGATATATTTATCCCAAAAGAGATGTATTCTTGGCAGATATCAACCAAGATATATATGGAGTTATAACCTGAATTGGTTCCATATGGCTTGCTGAAATAGTATCTCTCCATTTCAAATTGTTTGCATCTGTCTCAAAGAGGTTCAATGCAAAGCAACTAAATAGACGTGCAAAGCACAGATGGATTTCAATACAGGCTATTCTAAAAAGCCACATCTGTAATATTTTATTGTGATTGATTGTCGACCAAAGCATATCTGCAAGGTGACGCAGGAAGAAGCTGACCGTCTTAGTAGGATGGCCAGGTGGTCTAAGGTTGCCCTTGACAATCTGATCTGTGATTTGCCCTTAGGACAATTTGTAGTTGGGCAGACTATAAATGGCAATAGGAAAGTAGTATATGTACTCTGTTAACCAAGTAACAGAATGCTTGGCTATTCCAATTTCCCATTATCAATATCCCTCAAGCCGAGAAAGCTAGAGATAGCAGGTTTTGGTACATATATGACTTGGAATTCAAAAGATGCCCTGCTTCTCCAGCCAAGCCTCCAGAATATCGTTCACTTTATGTGACCGCTGAACCATAATCCAATGCGATGAGCGAACTTCTTCAACTATCAGATGGAGAACATACGTATGCTCTCATATCCTCCACCATGTTCGAAGTAATGGCAAAATCATCCATCGCCCGAATGAAAAGCGTGATACAATTGATCACCGCCTCTTTCGGATCCCAGTGAGTAGGGACAAATCATCAACGAAGTTTTGATAAAGCACACGATAGGTGTTGCCCGTATCGTCTTAGTATCCATCCCGGCCTTTAACGGCCACATCAACCGCGAGTGCTGAAGTTGGAAGTTGACGCTTATGTATGTAGCTTTTTACGGCAGTGAGATGTGACCAACACTGGAACATGATTATTGTCTAGCGAGATGTTAGGGCCCGGTACTTCATACTCTGTTGATCTGTGATTGGTAGAAATGGATAAATATAGCTGCCCAATAAGTACGGAGTACATATGTACTGTAGTTATAATACCAGAGTTGGTGATGTATCGCAATAGACTGGTCAAATTATGCTGTGAGATTAGGGCATCGGAGGGGCACGAGATACTCGAGGCA
This sequence comes from Penicillium solitum, assembly GCF_028829755.1. Taxonomy (NCBI): domain Eukaryota; kingdom Fungi; phylum Ascomycota; class Eurotiomycetes; order Eurotiales; family Aspergillaceae; genus Penicillium; species Penicillium solitum. The sequence goes on from NW_027072128.1 coordinate 236,493, forward strand.
CGTGAGACTGAATTGAGGTGTACAGACAACCTTGGAAAGTCCGGATTTGCTTTAGTCTGGGACCAACCCGTGGACCTCCCTTGGTTCCGAGCTGAGCTGATCTGATTTGATTTAATCTGTGATATAACCACGTCCAACATCCAACGTACAACATACTTCCATCAGAACTCACGTTGAGCCGAAGGTCCGGGTTAGTGCGACGACCTGTGCGTACACGACCCACCGTTCATCTCACGCTTTTTCGCAGATCGAAAAGAGTTCAAAGATCTCAAAGCTCTGGACAAGTGAGAACCTGGCAATTCCTCAATTCCAGGCTAATCAGAAGCCAAGCATAATCCCCATATAACCCCATGGAGCCAGGGGGAAGCAGAAATCCAAGGTTCAAATTCCTCTGATCGACTGGAATGATCTGCCTTATCGCGGAATGAGCCTCGTGTTTGTTTCTTTCTCTCTTCCTATACGCTCTTTTGGTGAGTTCTAGATTTGTGTGTGTGTGTGTACATGGAGATCGGACTTGGGCTGATCAAAGCTTCATTTCAGCTTGCCCCCACTAATCCTACTATCCTTCCACACTCTCTCCTGAGCGCTCCCGAGATAAAATTCCCGACGCCTACTACAGCCTGACTGGCATCCGCGAACCTACCTCATGAACTTGGCTTGAAATATAAATATCCTGCGCTCTCAGCGGACCTTGAATCACCGATCGCCTCCTTCCCGAGGATATGGCTACCACCGCCCCCCTCAGTGCGAAAAGCAAGCTTGCTGGACCCGGCGCATCCTTGAAAATCACTCCTTCGAACTCTCCAATCCTCCGACCAGGCACGCGATCCCCTAGCAAAACCTCCCATCAATCCTCCTTGTCCCTCCAGACTGTTATCGGCACAACAACAACCACTCCCAATGGCTTTTCAAGCCATGACCAGAGCAGAAGCTTTGCTCTATGCGCTGGATCAGCAGCAGTTCTTGCAGAATTGGACGAAAACGATAACATAACACAGCGCTTCTTCCGAGCCCGGCCCTCCGCAACAAGTGTCAACCCATCAACTTCTTTTTACAACCATTCGACTCCCCCAGCCACCCCAGACCCGAGATCACGATCCCTTTCCCATATCCGGTCCAATCCACACCTTAATCTCCACAATGGGTCTCCGTCAAGCGAAGCTATTGACAGCGGCAGTCCACGTGGATGGTCCTCGAGGGAAAGAATCAAAGCAGTAACGAGTGTTTCGATCAGCCCGAATGGAAGATTCCTTGCAGTAGGAGAGGTAAGTGGGGGAAGTTGAGATAAATTATTGCAACAACAGCAGCTGACAACTTCAAGACTGGTTACAATCCTCGAGTTTTGATATTTTCGACAGCGAGAGATGCTTTGCCGGATGTTCCCCTATCAATTCTGAACGAGCACACGTTCGGTGTTCGGAGCCTGGCGTTTAGCCCCGACTCTCAGTATTTGGCAACACTCGGCAACCCGAACGATGGATTTCTCTTTATCTGGACAATCAACCTCAAGAATGGGTCGGCCAAGCTACACTCCGCGAATAAATGCACTTCGTTTATTAAGGATATGTGCTGGGTCGGCCAGAGCTTGGTCACGTATGTTTGATTGGATGGTGATAACTAGCTCTCGACTAATCTCTTTGTTTAGGACCGGTCTGCGACATGTTAAGGTCTGGCGTCTTCCAACAGTGATTCGGCCTGTTTCACCAACCAAGACACGTTTAAATGTCGAGGGAGCTGGCCCCTCACCCAATCCTGCCCCGAAAGCACTCTCTGGCAGGAATTGTCTACTAGGGGCACTGGGCGACAACACCTTCACCTGTGTGAACAGTATTTCCTACAACGAGGCTGTAATCGGCACAGATTCAGGCGCAGTTTGCTTTCTCGATGATCGCGAAGGATCCCAGAAGATGATCACGGTAAAGCAAGTTGGATTCAGCATCACCTCGTTGGCCGTGGACTTTGACCAAGAATCCATATGGCTAGGTGGACGAGGAAGGCAAATGCAGCGGGTGCCATTTGAGGTTCTACGATCATCCGGCTCATCCAGGCCGATGTCCCCTGTGCGCCTTGACAAGAGTGCGCTTGACAGGAAAAGCAAGACACCGGCGATTACCTGTATGGGGTCTCTCAATTCCCATTTGGTCACCGTTGAATCCACTCGCGCGATTCATGTCTATCCAATCGACACTTTAGGCGAAGATGGTGAACAGGAGGAGGGCGAGGCTTCTATGCCGGCCCATCGGGACCCGATTCTCGGCATTTGCCGCATGGATTTCCCCAATGACTTGTCTGCGGACTTCTTCACATGGTCTCGCAATGGTTCAGTGAACTTTTGGGATGCCCAAGGGAAGTGTCGAGGATCTAAAAATATCGACCTCGACCAATTTCCAGGAAAGGAAGATGATTCGGCAAACGAACTCAAGGTTTTAAGGACCGCTGAGAATGCGGGCTGGTTTGTCTCTGCTGACAAATTTGGTGTATTGAGGTATGTGCAAATATGACATAATGACCAAGCCCTTCAGCTGACTCTAGTGCAGAATCTTTTCGAACTCCGACTGGAGTTGCCTCAACGAAGCCCGCGCCCATGGTGGAGAGATCACGGATGTGGCCATCCAAGGAATGGACGATACCTGGCTAATAGCTAGTTCTGGGCGTGATAGGATGGTGCAACTTTTCGAGAGACGAGACACCGAGTTGCAATTGATTCAAACCATGGACGATCACGTCGGAGCTGTTGGACAATTGATGTTCATCAACGAAGGCGAAAAGCTGCTTTCGTGCTCCGCAGACCGCACTGTTGTCATACGAGAGCGCGCGACGCGAGAGGTGGATGGTGGCACATCTGTTGCCTACCTCATCTCAAGGGTCATCACTCAAAAGTCCTCGCCAGTGTCCATGACACTTTGTCCAGACGACTCGAACATTCTATACCTTTCTACCATGGATCGTTGTGTTTCGAAATTCGATATCCCCTCCGGCCATCAACTTCACTGTTTCAAGGCATCTGATTCGGAGACAGCTGATGCGGTGGTTCTGTGCTCGTTGACAATTGCATCTGAAATTTCAGGCCAGACTCCGAAGGTTCTTATAGGTGTTTCGAGCACCGACAAATCTATTCGTGTCTATGATCTAGAGCGAGACCAGCTGCTCACTGGCGAATTTGGCCATACAGAAGGCGTCACCGACGTGTTACTTCTGGAGGAGCGTGATAAATCCGATGGGTCCCAAACCAAGCGCACAGTGATCAGTGCTGGTATGGACGGTATCTTGATGATATGGAACCTATCTGTCCAACAACAGGTCTCACCAGACCTCATCGGGAACACACGTGAGGACGATGAAAACCCCGTAAAGGAACTGACAGCGGCGAGGCCCCCTCTCCGAAAAGTCCTTTCCCGTAGCGAGCTCGCCGGATTCCAACGACCTGATAGCCCCAATCCTACAACACCAACACCTATACGCGAGCACTCCCCAACCCTACTCCGCAAGCTGTCTCGACTATCACTAGCACCATCATCACTCAAAAACCACGCCGTTTCAGAAACATCCTCCCCACCAAACCGCCTCTCGCCAACACCAGGGCCAGGCACACCACAAGACCGACGCCGCCGCTCCCCATCCCCAGTAAGCCCGAAAACCAAAACCCCAACACCCCGAAAACCACACAGCGCAAGAACCACCAACCGCCGCACATCCCTCGACTTCCGCAACCGCGGCAAAACAACCCCGCGCAGCGAATTCGGAAGCCTGGATATGTCCACCGAGCAGCTATGCCGGAGTCTGCGAACGTATCGCAAGAAACTCAACGGCTCGAGTCAACGCATGCAAGCGCAAAAGGAGCTCGAGCGCGAGCTCAGTCTCACACTCCGTATTGTGGGTGGTCGTGGACAGAGTAGCGACGAGAGCGCCGAGACTGAGACGGATAGTAGCGGGAAAGATATGGAGCGAGAGCAGAAACAGAGCTACTCGGCCATGCCCAAGTCGCCTCGTATTCCTCACCGTATGCCGTCTACGCCGTCGTTGAGGCATAAGGGAGTGCGGCAGGTTTCACGAAGTCGTTCTTCCGATACGAATGAGGAGGAATGAACTCCGTTCTCTCATCGGGGAATTTTTATTCTGCTTTGAGGAGAGGTACTGCAGTTTTGGTTTTCCATGGCTTCCTTCGGTCATGGAATTGCTACGGCACTTCTATATCACCCACCCTTGATCCTTTTTTTTTTTTTTTTTTTTTTTCTTTACTGGCATTTTCGCTCGTGCATTCTCTTGGGGTTTTTTTTGCATTCTTTTTGTTTCCTTGCATCTTTGCATCATCTACTGAATTTTCGGTGGCTTGCGCGATTTTCCTTTCTACTTCCTGATTTCCTAGAGATCATTTCCCTTCTGATGATACCCATATTTACCCTTTATTGAGAGGCTATAGGCCATCTCACCATGATCAACATCCTTGAGTCCTTTCTTTCTCTTTATATAAATTTTTTTCTTTTGATCGGGAAAGCATAAGAATACCTAATTCAAGTTTTTCAATTTCATTTCAAAAAAGCTAACACTTCACTCTACACACACATTCCTCCACCTCGCCAGAACCCATGTGAAATACCATTGAATATCTTCATCAAATCCTCACCTAATGTCAATCAATCAGTAGCGTCTTGATAGACGCTTCTTGCTAACTGCACGCACACGCACTCTCACCACACACCCACTCGAAATCTCCAGACCAAATCAGCTTAACAACTCAGGGCCTCAAACTCCAATCAAGCCCCCCAGTCTAGTTTGAAGCGTCTCGACCAGTTGTTTGCCCTGGGTACCTGGCACAAGCTGAGCAATACTAATGGCCTTGTTCGCCCAACGCTGACAATCCTCATCTTGTGTAGCACGGTAAAAGTCAGTAGCCTTGTTGAAAGCCACGGTAGCAATCTTGATCAACTCCGCAGCTGGATATGTAAACACTCCGCAGAGCTCAGACCCGGTATGCATGGTGCTCAGATCGTGCAGTGTATTGAATCCCTCCTGCGTAACGTCTGCTTCGTTTGCCATTGCAAGGATTTTGTCGAGCACTTCTTCAGCAACCTTGGGGTCGGCCATTTCGACATCGAGATAAACAAATTGAAGATACTCTGGTTGTTGAACTGGTGTAATGGCTAGAGAAAATAGACAATGGAGGTAGCGGGGCAGAGAAACCCGGAAATCGCGCTGCCATGTGCTTGGGGGGTCATCCTGTGGCTCGCTAAGTTTTAACACGATCCGCTATTGCATCAATGTCAGTGGTTGTTCAGAGAATGCAGTATCACATCCATAATAATAGAGCGTACCTTGATGATCTGGATTGCCAGTGTGGGTGGTGGGTTCAATTGGAGAGTCAGATCCATGATAGGTGCGTAAAACTTTGGATCGGGGAATGTGTCGTCGGATGCACAGATGCTGGCCACATTGTCCCACTTCTTAAGGTGCATAGCAGCCTCAAGGTCAAAGAATTGGGCAACATCATGGTGCCTATCTTCTTTGTAATTCGCGTCATCATCTGCCTCCTCCTCTCCATCTTTCCAACCACATAAGTCACCGAGCTCCTGGAAACAAGCGCGTACATTCTCGTAGTGCAATGCCTGCATATGGTCAGTATGGTCATCAGGCTATGATATTGTGATATTTCCGGGGGATAACTTGGTATGGACAAGAACCGCTGGAACTAACCTTTTCAGTCGGATCATCCTCGCAGCGGGCCTTCAGGGAGCTAACAAGGAGACGGAGGTAAACAACTGCAAATAAATGCGGTCTGGGTGCTTTGGAACCCATCTCGGGGTATGCAATCTGACGATACTGCAGCGCAAACTGTAAACTTATTAGTAAATATAGCCAGAAAGATACATTGCATGAATTCAAAACAGACATCTCTAGAGTGATCCAAGACAGAAGTAGCCCACAGAAACCCGGAAGAGTTGATAAGTTTCAAAGCAAGTTTGTAAGATGCACAATACAGCCATTGCAGTTGGGTGACTGAGACCTCCTGGTCACCACCTTCAAACATGCTGTTCTCTTTTGCGTAAGAAAAGGCTGTTGAACGGTCAGTATCAGAAGATAGCTATAGCTTTAGAAGGGGAAAACGCACCACTTTGGAGTACAGTCTCGATACAGTTGCCAATTCTCTGGCTAAAGCCTTTTGAGAGTTCTTCGGAAAGAAGAGTGATTGCGAATCTGTTCAGGGTAGCCAAATTAGCCTTGTAGACAAAGTCATAGATTCGAAACATGCTCACATGTAATGTTCGGCGGCGGGAAAGTCATCATGATAGATGTCATCTGAAGTCAAACATTTGATGAATTGATCAAGACAGTTCAGTACTTCTTCTGGTTTGTGTTGTCTCTGAGCTTCCATTGCGCATGATAGGAGACTCGTTTGCTTGTGCGGCACCGGGTGAAAAGGAAAGCCGAGATAAAAATGCCCTTGTATTTGGTTAGAGTAAATCAGAAGAGTGAAAGTTCCATGGAATATCCATACCAGAGCCGTCTTTCCCTTCCAGCAAGCGCAACTTATAAGACAAGTACATCCTCTCGCAATCCACTTGACTTTGGAGTAGACCCCGGTCGATTAACAGACGAGCAGCGGTGGTATCCCCAGTCTGTAGGTAACATGCCACCAGCTTCCTGAATAAATATTAGCCTCCAATGCAAGTAAAACGACAGGTTTGTTCCGCTGACTTTTGTATCGCAATCTGGATTTCCATGGAGCAGTATTGAAAGATCTTCGGATCAGTGCACACCTGAAGCCATAGCTGTGCAGTCCAGTAGTCCTTCTTGAGAAGGGCTTCGCCAGTCATTTTCCAGATGCACTGTAGGCAATCAGTCAGCTCTTTTCTTTGATTATCATGGGAGTTTGCCTTACAATCACGGTGGCATGAGCTGCCTTGGCGCTAACTGATGGATATCCACGTTTCTCTAGTGCGTCAATAACACCCCGGAGGGTCCGAATGCGCTTGGAATCAGAGTACTCCGATCTGCCCAGAAGTAGAAGAAAAGCAACAAAGCATTTCTCTGTCCATTCTCTTGGCAGAGGGCGCGTGAGCAAAATTCGAAATGCTTCCATTCCGTTATCCGAACCACTAAATAACCGTTAGCAAGGTACCTCACCAAATAGACTACACCTAGGTACCCTGAATGCCCCAGAGATCTGGCAAATTGGAAAATTCTAGATCCATGTTAATATCTGTGAAAAACTCCCAGTCAATACTTGTTGGGATAACTCACATCGGCATGTTGATATCTGCGAGAGGTAACTGATCAACCAGACCCTTCAGGCCTACAACAATATGGTTAGTTCAATTCCACCCAAGATAAATATCAGTCTTACCTTGTAGTAATTCGTCGTTACTAGGATTGTTATGTCCCACAGAGAGATCGAAAAGGACCATAGCAGGGTGCTTTGCGTAATACTGAAAAAGTCAGCTTCGGGTTTACCACGCCTCACCACAGACGTACTTCTCTCAAGCGTCTCACTTCAATCTCGTAGGTGACGATTGCCTGGGTGCTTCTAGTCTGTGCGGAAGCCACAACTGCAACATGTTAGCCCAGGTCATCAACTAGATCAACCCACTCACTAAGGGAGTGTCGAATGACCAAGTTCCAATTATGGTAATCTGGAAACTTCAACTGATTCATAATGGAATAAGAATGGAAGTGATCGCCTGCTCTCTGCAGCCATGTCATTGCGATTTCTGGCAGGCACCGTGCGAGTGCAGAGTCACCGATGATAAAACAAGTTTCGAAAATCAACTCTTCATCGTTTGACACAACCGGTGTAGGGAGTTTGGCGAAGAAATGTTCGGCGATATCGACTCGCTCCTGCAACCAGGCCTAGAATAATGTGTCAGTTCTGATGTTGACACAACGCAGTGTTCCGACGATACAACTCACCAGTCGAATACGAAGCAAGAAATATCGGATGGTGAGATTGCGGTTGATTGCAGGGTCAAGGCCAAGATGAACAGGCTGAACACTCGTCAGCCTTAGAGCGGCCACGGACAAGATATTCAGCGCAATTTCGCGTTGCTCGTTCACTGTTCTTGTTGTTAGATCTGATAAAGTTATCGAGTGGGATATAGGATGATATACCGATGCAAACACGCGCTGCCTTGAGGGCCAGGTCGAGAGCCCTGAGGCTCCCTATAAAAGGTCAGACAAGCTCACTTTAACAAATATTAGAGATCGTAAGAAACCTAAGAGATCAGGCGTGACAGCCATGTTCAAGATGGCGAACGCGATAGCCCTCACTTTGCCGAGCACTAGGACATCCTCCGGATTGTGACCACGCAAGGGCGTCAGATAAATGCAGTCGTTCCAAAGCAATGTACCAATCCCATCCAGGTGCTCGCGATTCGGCATGTTTACCACGATACCAAACGGGTTACTGTTGAGGTCGCTATCCAGTCTGAGGATGACATCGGGGGCGAGGAGAGGACTTGTCGAAGTATTGACTGTGGATAAGATCGTACGCAAGGTGCAGGCAAAGTCTGAGGTAGAAGGATCTGAAGATTAGCTGTTGCACCCAGAGGAACAAGGTGTGCGTCTCGTACCTGCCAGAGCATGGCGTGTTCCAGACAGTTGCGCCATAGAGAAGACCTGGGAATTGGGAGACAAAGGGAGAGGAAGATGAAAAATAGATAGGAGATGCTAAAGGTTGACGAATATGTTAAGAGAAAAGAAAAGAAAGAAAGAGAGTGAGAGGGAAGATGGTTGAAGTTGGAAGAGCGTGGAGGTGGAGGGACGAAAGAGACAGTTGAGTCGTGGAGGCTGCGCTTCAAACTCCAAGTGCACTTGTTTGCGTCGTCTCTTGACTATTGCAAACGGAACATCCATGGATATACACTATTCAGAGGATTACCTCTCTTCCTATATATCATCCGAGTCAAAATATGCTATTAGAAGTTGTACACATAAATCAAGCACTATACATTTTTCCGTGAAGAGCACAGCCAAAACTCGGGGAATCACTAAACCAAAAGATGATACCAAAAGAGAAATCCTTACGTGATATAAAATAAATAACAGAGTCTACCAAAAAGTACTATTTATCGATGGGGAGGAAGTTCCCAACGATGAGAGACGGGCTGCACAGTGTTAGATTCGGCACGTTAGGATCTAGTGGATAGTGAGCAGTGAACACTTACATGTTGTGATTGTCTCGTCTGATCGTAAACGAAAAGCAGCAGGTAATACCATCGCCTGTGGAGTTAGGATTAGGGCTCTTCAGCGTGCAACTGGTGAGCATGGCCTTTTGGGTATTGTCGAAGGCGATAGCGCCGAACTTTTCCCAATAGCTAACCAATTGATCTTCGACAATGATCTCGTGGATAGCAAGTTTGCCCTACAGAGAGTAAACATGTGAGTTGGCTGTGATATTATGTGGGGATCTCCAATTTTGGAACTTACATCTCGCAGACCCTCCACTGGGACATCAATAAGCTTTGCCATCTCATTATTCCCTCGGAAGATCTCGCCTGTTCGACGCCAGCAGCAGGCCGGGATAGCCATACTGGCAAAGACGCGGTCGTACTCCATAAGACTCCGCTCGAACCACATCTCCACCAGAATCAGTTCGATATCAGTCAAGCTCTGCATGCGTTCTCGGAACTTGGGCCGGAACTTATCAAGCTGCCGCAGAATCTTTTGCCGAGATATTTGCTGCATGTTCTTTTCCATGTACTGGTTCAATCGTGCATATCCCTTGACATAGTTGAACGGTTTCAGCAAACCGGCGTCATATTTCGCTTTGAGAAGCTTGTTCATTCGCTCCTCTGGTGGGTCCGTTCCTGCTGGGTCGGCGGCAGTCATGTAGTATGTTTCCCGAGCTTTGTCATTGCCCACCGTGGAGGTTGGTCGTTGAATGGAGTCTCCTGGCGGTACTTGGCTTTGTGCTGGCGGCGGAAGTTGTGCCGGAGGAGCCAACCCGCTCGGTAGCGCCATACCATTCATCGAATTCATCAAGGATGAATCGGTGTAGATTCCCTGCATGTCTTGATTTTGGAACATCGCCCCATCGTCCAAGAGACTGTTACTGAGGAAATCTCCGAGCAGATTGTACTCGTTGGTCACCTCATGGGCATTAAACATGTACGACGGGTGGAGAGAATGCATATCCTGGAACTGATTCTGACCACCTACCCAGTCGGTATATTGCATGACTGTCATACCACGTCAGCTGAGTCCGGGGGCAAAAACAGGATTTGTTGCAAACTCACGCTGAGAGTTAGGCTCGAGGCCCTGACTAGATGCAGAAAGATTGCCAGGCGGTACCGTTGAAGGCGGGTTCACAGCTGAGGGCGCAATTCCGATCGTGGTATCAGGGAATGATTGCTGACCAGCAGCATCGGCGACATCGACACTCCTAGACATGCCTTGAACGGAGCCCAATTCATTGTTAGACGAGCCCTCGTCGTCTGCAGCAGAATGTTCGTGTTCGCCACGTCCTCGTTTTGCAGTTTCCCTCGGCTCATCATGGCACAGGTGGCCGATGTTTCGCTTTATACAGCGGGTGCAGGGCCGTTCCTTCGTAGATACAGACAGGTCAGCTGGTGCAATTTATTTTCCCGCAAGTTTGGCTTCAGGGTTTCAGATGTGACGGGTCGCGAACGGGGAAAGGGGAGACAGGCGTCGTACCGAGTCACAGGTCATATGCTGTCCCACGCGAACAAAACCCCGTTAGCAAAGCCAGTTCCTCCAATAGATATGCGCCAGCACTAATGCCATGGCCTATCGCGTATGGCAATCAAACATAATGACATCCCAAGAGGTAAACTTACCGAGCGGCGACAATATACACAAGCTAGAATTGCGGGAAACTCTCGTTAGCAAAGATGTTCTTATCGTTATGCGCAACAGAATCGGCCGCGCCCAGATCCCTGTCGCATGCTGCGCAACGGCACCTTACCGTGATTCACCTTCCGGCGCTTCTTGGGACTGGAGTGACTCCCCGAGCCGGTCGTTTCGGCCTTGGCCGCAGATGTTTGCGAGTTCTTGACGCTCGTATCCTTCCCTGCATCAGTGGACCTGGACTTTGTCGCATTGGAAGCGCCCAGCGGCGCATTCTTTTCGGACATTGCGCAAATGTTGAGAACCACCAGGGCCGGGGTGAAATGGCTGCCTGCAGACCAGTTGGTAGTTGGTAAATGTCAAAAAGTTCTTGGGGATGGAGAAAGCGGAGTCACCCCTCCGAACTGCTCCGCATGGGGTTGGCTGTTTGGGCACACGCCACTTTCGGGGGCGAGACCTCGGTCAAGGAATTACGTTTTTCTATTCTTACAATTGGGATTTGAATTGAGACCATATTCTGTACTCCGTGCAAAAATGCAGACTCGTGTTTTATTGATTTACAACCGTTTAGTCTTTTCCCCCCTTCCTCTCATGCAGTGGGGGCCTCGGGTTGCCTAGTCATCTTTGAAGCTAGGACTCCTCAGATTCGACTGGGTGCGCATGATACTCGCATTACCCTTCTCCCAATATAGTGTGATTCATATTTGACCCTTGCAAACCTCTTGCAAAGGGATATCCTCTGTTGAAAAAAGGTGCGGTTCCACCATATGCAGCTATTCAGCGACTGCATTGAGATTCAAGTACGCGACAAGGATTGCCGATGTGATTCCTGGTCGCCAAGCTCGGTCGGTACTTGGTTTGCGTTTTTAATAAGCGTGCATACTCTGGGTCCGAGGCCCTTCATGTGTCAATCATAAGCATCGAAATGCCGGTATTGGTGGCTTGGATGGTGTGGTATGGTGATGTCCAGGGGGACGATCAGTCGTTGGGCATCGAGTATAGATCCAAGGCAGCTTGTGAACGAGTGATGGCATCGCCAAGTCCTGCGAAGGGGGCTGTGTTGCTTTGCATGGATTGAAGATGGCCATGCAGTTGCTTCATGAGTCCTTGGACTTCGGGGTCGGTCTCCAACTAAAATCAAATACAATGGTCAGTTGACAGAGCGAGCACGTGTGGTTCGCAAGCAGTCCATACCTCATCTAGTGTCACTTGGCTATCCTTCGCGCCAAGAAGGATGAACTCGGAGGACCCAGAACTCTCGGTTTGAGGAAGTGCATCCAGCTGTCGGAGCACGGGGTGTTCCTGCGGTCGCAAAATATTAGCCAGTCCCGGTTGGAAGCAAGATGCGTTTGCTGCATACATTCTTGGTCTGTCGTTTCCTTTCAGCCTCGGCCCGTTTGGCATTCTTGTCCATTTCCTGGAGTGACTTCGTCTCCCCAGCAAGGAGCGCTTCTTCTTTGGCAATTTCGGCTTTTAATAGATCGACGCTGTCGTTCATCGTAGCCAAGTGGGCCTCGAGCGACCGCTAAAGATTTAATTAGGATGGACTTGTCGACAATCGTAGAGGGTCACATACGTGCTCATTCAGGGCAGATTCGTAGTCGAAGTTGGATTCCTTCGTTATGGGTGGAAACGGCATTCGCGGGAGTCGTTTGCCTAAACTAAAACAACAGTTACTATCATCATCTCTCTCAAGACACTGGTAGCTCTGCGGAAGCTACCAGACTGAGCATGGCGCCCTACTTTCGCACAACCGCTTGCACGGCACCCTGTGCCTCGATACGCTTGCGCTCATTTTGATTCCGCATTATCACCGGTCGCTCAAGGGAGTGGAACATGTCCTTGATCTTTTCTTGGACGGGTTCCGGTAGAGGGGTCCATTTCGACTTGATGGTCTTCTCTGGGACGCGGCGGACGTGAGGTTTGAGATAGGCGTAACGCTTGGACTCGTCCTCCTGCGGGACATCGTCGGTGTGTTTTCGTTTTGGAGGCATGGTAAGTTGAGGGCGTTGGGTCTGTCGAGGTCCAAAATTAAGGTTACGTCGACGCGTCTTCACATGCAGGCAAAACAGAGCGGTGGGGACAGAACATGGAGATACTAGCAGCATTCCGACAGGTCTTGGTAGTCTTGGCCTTTATTAAACATATTCGTACACGCTGGTATTTTATATCGAAAACTAAGATAGAATCTGGGCATGTTCTTGAAATGTCAAATTGTAGCATTATCTATATCAACTTCAACACTAAATGTGTACACATAGTAGAGAGCAATGGCGGACCTATATCATAGCTTTTGGCAGGGCAATGCATCACGTACTCTCTATATTATGAGCTACGTAGAAATATATATCTTAATATATGGACCAACACAATTATTTTTTTAAAAATAAGGATTTGAAATACTCAAACTATGTTCTGCCAATACAGGCTTTTCGAATTATGCACCAGGGTATCGATATTTGCCGAGAACCAGCCAGAAGATGACTTGTATCACCTACAGCGGGTAGATGGAGAAAAAAAAAAAAAAAAAAGAATACGGCTAAGAAACAGTGTGCAGAGAAAGAAAAAACAAAAGGTATCTTGTCGCTGGGGTTTTCAAAGATGAAATGCCCACTCGCCGGCGTGCATGCACAAAACTGTCCACCCGCTGAAATGCTTGCAATCCCGGCCAAGAAAAGAGGCAGGGGCCATCCATGAGATCATAAATTAACGTTGTGATCGTGTCACAGAGGGTATCAACGCGGCATAACCAAGCCATTGATGCCCTTCAAGTCATGCAATTGGGTTTGGAGGATGTCATTCCCATGAAGAAGGTCCTCGAGCCAGTCAGCAGCTCCAGTGAGCATTGCGCTTTTGCTGAACCCGCCGCCTCTGAGTGCAGGGACGAGGGTGCACAAGTCCTCGAAGCCTTGGCGAATGAGATTTCGGCGTTTCTGTTCCGAAAGAATGTGGTTGGTCCGCTTTTGTTCCTCTGTAAGATTCTCTCGTGCCGCTTTGGACCCTGGCTGTAGTCGGGCTTTTCGAGACATGTCTGTTGATGCCCGTCGGCCTTTGCTGATAGATCCTCTAGATTTCCTTGAGTGAGGTCGTGCATCATCGTCATCGGAGTATTCGTCGCCCTCCTCTTTCACAACCCTTGAGCGTTTCCGAGGGTGTAAGCTCTCGTCCAGGATAGCACCACTTCGGAAGGTGGGACCTTGAGGAGGAGCCCCAACCATGCGTTCTGGACTAGGTGCTCGTGTGTTTGCTGCACTGCTTTGTGGCTCGAAACACCCGAGATGATCGAGCAGGTCATTTGTCCGCTGTTCCTCGTCGGGCTGGTCAGGGGGGCGAAGATAGCCTTGATCCATAAAACTAGCATCTGAGCCCCATCGCAAACTGCGGACCTTCCTTGATGGATGTTGGTCTGCGGGAATGGGGTCACGGACGTCAAAAAACATCTCCGAGGTATGATATCCAATCGGTACATCAGCCCGGGGTGGAGATGAAGTTGAACCATGTGCAGTAGTGCCGGTATGTGAATTGTTTTTTCGTTGTGTCCCAAGGGCAGGGAGAGTGTGTCCCGCGAAAGTCTGTTGTGCTAACGTAGATCCCAACTCTGATCCGTTTAGACCGCTGTGGTAGAGCATGGAGGCTGCAGCGAAGATATCCGAGCTTGTGGGGTTGTCTGTTATCATTCCCCCGGATGCTTTTCCTAGCCCATGCTGCTGAAAAGCAGGCTGTGATAGGGACGTGGTTGATCCCTCAAAGTTGGGTGGCAGTTCACCTGACCAGTCAAAGTTAGGTGCCCCGGGTTTATGTTCTTGTCGCATCCAGAAATCATTCGTAAAGTGGTTTGCGTTCATGGTAGTAAAGAAGTTGTCGAGCATGTTGGATTCATTATCATCAAGAAGAGAAGGCCCTGGGGGAAGAGCAGGTGCCTGTTCAAAGGGGGTATCCATGGGGGAGAGAAAGGAGTCTAGAACCGGGTTAGAGAAGGAACAGTACAGAATGATGCTCGGGGCAACTCACATCCAAAGGGAGCAGCCGGAGGGGATGTGCGCCCAGTCCGAACTTCAGTCCCATGTCCATTCATAGTGACGATTGGTTCAATATCAAGAGGAATTTGTATGCCGGAGTGTCGGTCAACAAAAGGGTTGCTACTCTGATGCTAAGAGTAGCGCGGATCAAGACGACACTGTCATGCCTTGGACTCAAGTGCAAACAGCCTGCGATCAAGGTGATAGCGAAAGTTCGACTCCACAAAAGAGGGACGCGGGGGGGTAGATCAAAGCCACGGGGTTCTCCAGAGTTGATAATGCGACTCGATAAGAAGCCGGTTCGGTTCGGCGCAATGGGAATAAGAACAAGAAGGTCAGACAGAAGTGGAAAGAAAGAAAGAAAGAAATAGAAGAGGATCAAGAGAGTGTCCAAAAGCAAGAGAGATCAAGAAGAATACGTGGAGAGTTTCGCATCAAAAGCAATCGTCCTGTTCGGCCTCGACCTGATCACATGCAAAAATTTGAGCGCGTGACGTAACAGTACCAAAATGACCATAATTACCGTCGTTCTGGTGTGGTCTTACAATGTACCCCCGGTATTTAATACGTTCCCGGGGAAGAGCTCATGTGCTGTTGAGTCCCGGAGAAGCCTTCCCGAGGCCCTGAGACCGACCTTTGTCTCCAGTCCTGTCACTGCCAGACTGCCAGACTGCCAGTGCTGCAAGAAGTACTACACAAGTATACTGCAGGTACCCCCTTTATTACTTGATTCTTTGATGTACATTCGGAATACATCCCACTTCATTATATCTCTTTCTCTTTCTCTCTCTCTCATTCTTATCTTGCAAGGGGGAAAAAAAAACCAGATAAATTGGGTCCGGTTCATCTCCCCTATTTTGGATAGTTCTCCTGGGATCGTCCGCCGCCACGGGGTATTTTTAAATTAAAACATTCGCCTTGTTCAGCCCCGCAATCCCGAGAATTTCCAAGGTTTGCCCCGAAAGGCCCATTGCTTCGGATGATCGTCCTCTGTCTTCTCTTAACTGGTCCCTCCCCCGAATTTGCATTTGGATCTTGTTTGCGGGGGCTTTCCTGAATTTCCCACTTGGGCAGGGACCGAGGTATAACTGAGTCTCTAACAGGCCCATTACATGCGATCCACGATCCACATACTAGTCTAGAAAAACGATCGTGCAAGTGTCAATTTCCCCTCTGCCGGAGAATACTACCCAATTTTCGGGAGGTGCAATTGTTAGGTCACCCCACGGATAAAACCGATTAAGCTCTTACACCTCTTGATTTTCTGATTGGCGAGAAGATTCTTGTGAATCCCATCAGAGTTTCCAAGGTTATTGTTGGCTGGCCCCCCTCATCGCCGATTAGTTCGGGGAACTGTGATGTTGAACACCTCCCGACGGATCATGACATGAAGGTTTCCGGTAGCATGGAACCTACACTCCGGAGACGCCATGGAAGGGACAACGTCCGGGTATTCAAGCCGTGAGTCCATGCGATCTGTTACCCTTGTGGCTTAGTGCAACTGTGTGATCTGAAGAGCTCTTGCTGATTGTGACTGAAGCCTCCTTCGCGCCTACGTCCTCGGGTACCTGTCTTCTGTCACCCCAAAATTGGTGTCTTATGTACGCCGACTGCGCAATAAGGACTGGACTGCGCAACAGAAACTCCAAGAGGTATGTCGCGACATCACCTAAGTACGGACCTGTTATCGCGACTTATCATGTCACCCGTTTTCTCTGGTCCATCGCGCAAATGAAGTGCTACAGCTAACCTTGATTTGAGAATAGCTAGCTAAAGTGTTGACTGGCCCTTTGCGTCTGAACAGTTTCCCAACCGCGTGTGCTTCCCTGGTCGGTGGTTCAACCCTACTACCAATAGGATTGTATCGTCTGTGTGCATTGGTCACAGCAGGGCTCTCCAAACGTGACGTTCAGATTTCAAAAAAGCTCGACCGCTTGATTAGATTCGTCATCACTTTTCTATCCGGGTGGTTCAGTTTTCAACTGCTGAACAGAAACCGCATCTGTCTACCAATAGAAGATGTCAGAGCTATCCGGAACTCCACAGATCAGGGGAAGGACCCTAGTCAGGTCATGGCCAATCCGCTAGAGCATCACCGCCCGGAGTTAGCAGGGAGGACAATGGACCTCACCATCTACATGGTCACAAGAGCTGTAGATGCGGTCGCATGTGCTGCTTGGGGTCGCTGGTCCCGTCGCCGCCGGGCCCAGAATCGCTGGACGACTGTCGAATCCCTTGTCCCTGGCTTCGCCGACGCAACTGTCTTTGCCATGAGTGCCGCTGTAGTCATGTGGGCATGGTTTTATCTCCCTGAAAGACTGCCCAGAGCCTACGAGAAGTGGATCGGGGAAGCTGCTCAGGTCGATTCGCGTTTAATTGAAGCCTTGCGTCGTGTTCGACGAGGAGTCTTCGTTTATGGAAAGGATACAGGCCAGGCACCTCTTCTCCAGTCGATGTGCAAAGACTACAACTGGCCAGAGGTCTGGGGAGACCCAGCAAAAGTGATCCCGATCCCTTGCGAAATGGTTCACATGGGCTGTGGTCCCAGTTGTGAGAAACACGCATTGTCTCGATTTGCCAAAACCTTCAAATTTGCCTGTGCAACCTATATACCCCTACAAATTGTTTTCCGTCTGCGCACGATGAAATCTGCAACTGCCCTCCGTCGGGCCCTTTCCGATGCAGCACGATCATCTGCCTTCCTCGCATCTTTTGTGAGTTTATTTTACTACGGCGTTTGTCTCGCTCGGACACGACTTGGCCCCAAGATCTTTGATGCGAAGACCGTCACTCCGATGATGTGGGACTCTGGGCTTTGTGTCGGTGCGGGATGTCTCATGTGTGGCTGGAGTATATTGGTTGAAAACTCGCGGAAGAGGCAGGAGATAGCACTATTTGTGGCACCCCGGGCTGCCGCCACGGTTTTGCCACGGTTGTATGATAACAAGGTATGTATCGGACCCTCGCATCCTCTGTCCACAACAGGGTTACACCCACATCCCCTCCAACCCCTTCTCAACGTCTCCAAATTAGCCTGTGGCAGGTTCCAAAACAATCACAAGGTGCTGACGCGTGTTGGTGTTTCCCAGTATCAATATCGAGAGCGTGTTGCATTTGCTGTTAGCGCTGCTATTCTTATCACTTTCCTCCGCGAGCGACCTAGCATGGTACGAGGAGTTTTTGGTCGCATCACATCGAGTGTGTTGAATTAGACTTTTCTTTCAATGAAATGCCTCGAAGGCATCAAACGGTTGTATTAGTTATTGGTTATTTTAGACGTCGGGTCTGACTTCTGAGTGCTATTACCCTGTATTATTTCTTTACGAAATTTGTATCCTTACGCACATTCAAATGTTCCAAACTTGATGGTACCGGTTAATTTATGTACTATGTACAAGGCAAATAGTATGTTCATACTAACAGTGTGGTGTGCTATTCTTACTGTAAACTGGTCGCTGATCATGTCAACTCTGCAGGCTAAGCAGCCGGAAGGGTGCAGTTGGGCCTGTTTATTTGACACGATCACGATCAAAATCCAATTAATCTTCATCAGCAAATCAACAATCAATTCAAGATCCACATATCCAACCCCATTGTCTCAATATTGCTCGCCGTTTAGATGTAACGTGACCCCGAAGCTTAGGGCTTATCGATAAGCCATCGAATCAGAGTTGTCATCACGTGTTGGGGATACGCTGGATCTCATGCAACCCAACATCCGATCCCATTGAAGTCATAGAACCATGTTTTCACGATTATTCCCCTCGCTAGGGCGCTCTGCGCTGACGGGGACGATCCCCCAGCGCTCAGTCTGTCTCCGGAAGAGCGTCTTCGAGGTAGAGCGGAGGTACTTCTCAAGGAATTTCCTGCTTCATGAACGCAATTCATCTGCGGCGCCTTTTAATACCCCAGAATCGCAAAAGCGCAATGCCTCTACAATGTAAGCTGCCATCGAACCCGTATTTGAGGTAATCTTTATCCTAACAAAGCCCCCGATCAGGTACTATACCATCAGTATGATCCTCGGAACGGTTGCCCTTGCATATGGATCTGTCCCTCTTTACAAAATGGTATGCCAAGCTCTCGCTCGATCTAGAGTACATCCTAAACAGAATCTCATTCTGATCCCAATTGCAGATCTGCCAACAGACCGGTTGGGGTGGTCAGCCCATCCTCACCCACCGAACCGGCGACGGCGATACCTCTGCACGTGTGACACCAGTGACGGACTCTCGTCGTCTACGCATCACATTCAACGGCTCGGTATCGGATGTCCTCCCTTGGAAGTTCACTCCCCAGCAGCGCGAGGTCCGAGTGCTGCCCGGTGAGACGGCGCTGGCATTCTATACCGCAACGAATAAGGGCCCGCAGGATATTATTGGAGTCGCAACATACAGTGTCACGCCAGGTCAGGTTGCGCCGTACTTTAGCAAGATCCAATGTTTCTGCTTTGAGGAGCAGAAGCTCAATGCGGGAGAATCGGTCGATATGCCTGTTTTCTTCTTCATTGATCCTGACTTCGCTACCGATCCTAACATGAAGGGTATTGATACTATTACCCTTTCATATACCTTCTTCAGTGAGTTTTGTGTCTATTCGTTGCTCTCTTGGCCAGGTCTAACCCCAAAGCAGAAGCGAAATATGACGACAACGGTGTTCTGACGCCAATCGCATCATAAGAAGCTCATACCAAGGGCGCATTGGGGTACTGCATTTTTCAACTATGTGGATTTGCATAGACTTGGACATT
Organism: Penicillium solitum; assembly: GCF_028829755.1. Lineage (NCBI taxonomy): Eukaryota > Fungi > Ascomycota > Eurotiomycetes > Eurotiales > Aspergillaceae > Penicillium > Penicillium solitum. Next base: position 256,062 of record NW_027072128.1, read on the forward strand.
CAACGGTGAACAAAGAAACATGCGTGGTGTTGTGTCCGGCTTTTTCGCATTCATCTCATCTCTCAAAGCAAATTTTGCATGTACTATACATCTCGGAGTTTGGCGGAAGGCTGCCAAATGCCTAGAAAAACTATATATCTGTATATATTATTGATTTTATTCATATGTAATCGTACAATCTTCATCGAATTAAGCTCATCGATGCCCTTTGCTGCATTCATTGATATAGTGGGAGCGTGCACGGACCAGTGATTAATTAGGCGCGTACCTGGACGCGTTCTCCAGTCCGCATCCTCTATCGAAAAACCACCAGCACTCCGATACCTCAATCCTCTCAACAGTCCTACGGAGTTTTCAAAATGGCTCTCCTTGTGGACAAGCTGCGGCCACGCACCCTTGATGCTCTCTCGTATCACCCCGAGCTCTCTGATCGCCTGCGGTCACTGGTAAGAAACCCTGACCTGCGGAACATGAACACGATTTTAATACAAGGTACCATCGATAGGCACAAAGCGGAGATTTCCCTCATTTACTAGTCTACGGACCCTCGGGCGCTGGCAAGAAAACACGCATAATTGCGACACTAAAAGAACTGTACGGCCCCGGTGTCGAGAAGATTAAGATCGACGCCAGAGTCTTCCAAACGACAAGCAACCGAAAACTAGAATTCAACATTGTCTCGTCGGTATACCACCTCGAGATCACCCCCGCAGACGTCGGACAATATGACCGAGTCGTCGTCCAGGAATTGCTCAAAGAGGTTGCGCAGACGCAACAGGTGGATCTCGGCGCGAAGCAGCGGTTCAAGGTCGTCGTGATCAACGAAGCCGACCATCTCACACGTGATGCCCAAGCAGCTCTCAGACGGACCATGGAGAAATACAGTCCCAATCTGCGATTGATTCTCCTGGCTAACAGCACCTCCAACATCATTGCACCGATTCGCTCCCGAACCCTGCTGGTCAGGGTTGCCGCGCCTACTGAAAGCGACATTTGCTCTGCGCTCCATCTTGCAGGGAAAAAGGAAGGATGGACAGAGTCAGAGGTGCTTAACAAGAGGATTGCAAAGGAGAGTGGACGCAATCTGCGTCGTGCGCTGCTCATGTTTGAGTCCATTTATGCGCAAAAGTGAGTCTTCGCTTCGATACTCATTAAATTGGATTTTAGAGGCTTACCTTTTTTTTCCCCGTAATTTAGTGAAAAGGTTACGGACAAGACGCTCATCCCGCCTCCGGACTGGGAGGCTCTCGTTGCTCTTACGGCAGATGAGATTCTGGCCGAACGGTCACCAGCTCGACTGTTGCATGTCCGCGCACGTCTTTATGATCTTTTGACTCATTGTATCCCACCGACGACTATTTTGAAGGTGTGTATCCACATTCATAATTAACATGCTCCAGATACTAACTGTTGACGCTAGACCTTGACATTCAAGCTCGTTGCACGAGTTGATGATGCACTGAAGCCAGAAGTTATCAAGTGGTCTGCCTTCTACGAGCACCGCATCAAGCTGGGAAGCGTAAGTCATTGATGATTATTATTGCTATCAATTCAAGCGCTAATGAAGGACTCTATACAGAAAGTAATCTTCCATCTCGAGGCCTTCGTGGCCAAGTTCATGCGCATCTATGAAAGGTATGGTTTCCCTAGATGATTTAACCGATACATAACTAATAGACTAGTTACCTGATGGGCATGGACTTTTAATTACTCACTACCAACAAACCAAGACAATGGATGAATGACGATTTGTACACTAAGGTGGTTTTCAGTGAGCATGGGATCTAGGAAGTTATGGTCTGCTATTAAGCAGAATCATGCTTTTTCGAAATCTCCAGGTATCCGAATTATTTCCATTTTTCACGGGCGCATAAGGCATTTGCTGAAAGGGTTCTGGCGTTATATCACTTGTCATTGTGTACTATCTCTGAGGTGGTAGAAATATCTTTGCATACATCAATATCTCAAACTCATAGTTATATATGCACTTCAACAGTGAAGGTGTGTCCGCATTGTAGATAGGAGTAGTCAATTCTGAGTAGTATAGGTTTGATGCAATGATATCAACCCCGAATTGTGTATATCACATGGGTGTCTTCTTAACCTACGTCATCACATCCCCGTCATCCATAAACTGGACCACTCGCTAAAAACATCGGAATAGCTTTCATCTTTCGATCAGGAATTTCTGCTATATTTTCATAATACTGTATCTATCATTGTCCCATCACTTTACTTCTACCCCAACACGAACAGCATCCAAAATGTCCGACCCCAGACTTGTTGATATGGAACCCGGCGGAGAGAGCACTCAGTATGGACTGCATCAAGACCGCCTCTTACAATTGCTCTTCACTAATGACAGGGTACAGATATGAGTCTATCAGACAATTCACTAAGAGTCCCCCAAAGCAAACCGGACAATTGGGGGGTGTGTCCTTCCTTGGAGATAATCCTGAGTGCACTATAGCAATTACTGACCTCATGTAAGCCGGCGATAAGCACACTACAAGCGAAGTGAGCCCTGGGCTAGGAACACATAGCCCGGCACCCAGCTATGACTCGGATTTCCAGGCCCAGAAGCTGGGCATGGGAGCAATGGCTGACTCTGGTAAAGGTAAATGCTGAATATATTTTCCTTGTCTAAACTCCTAGTATCAAGACAAAAGATCCATCGGAGGAGCCCGTGCCTCGATGGCTCCTAAAGAGACGCAAACAGCTGATGATAATGTACAAAAGATATGAAACGTGCCGAGGACGATGCCGTGGCCAAGGCCCGCAGACAGCAGGGGTATGGGCCTGGATCTGGTGTCGGGGCTTAGTCGGCGAAGACGACCGAAGCAAAAGACATGACCGATGAAAAAAAAAAGGGAAAACGGTATCATGCGGCAAAACGACAGTTTATTGGGTAGGTTCGGAGCTGGAGGAGGAGCTCTTCGGAGGTGAAGCGAGGTCGTTGGTACCAAGAGGCGGGTTTCTGCGTGCCCGCTTGAGAGACTCGAGAGTGACACCGTTTCCGAGCTTTGTGATACCGACGACGGGGGGGGTCATCCTTGTTAACGAATTCCCAGAGACCTAATGAATGAGAATGAACATCTTTCGTACACCAAAACAGTACATGTAGAGAATGAGAATGCATAACCTACCAGGCAATTTGTGGCCCGCCAATCTGAAAGCCTCGCGGGCAATCTTCTCGTGAACATCTCCCTTCAATTCAAAGACGATTCGGCTCACGGGCAGTCGGACAGTCCAGTAGTCGAACTTACCCTTACCCTTACCCATACGCTGCTCGTTACCCTTGGTGTAGACACCAACGTTGGCGCTGACACGCTTGTACAGCTTATAGTTCATTCCTCGTAGCCGCCGCTTGATAGTCTCTTCGGCGATCTTCAGCGCCGATGCGGGCATGCGGCGGTCGTGGTCCTTCATGCGCAGACCGAAGTCTCCCCACACGACTGTTGTTCCTCGGGTGGATCCGCCGGTAGCGACGTGAGGGCGACCCTTGGGGGACTTGGATTTTTCTTGGAATTTCGGGGTCAGCCAATCGAGGGCGGGCGAGGTGGTAGAGAAGCATCGTGATAGAGAAAAGGTGGCCAGCGGTCCCGACACTGTGTCGCACTGTTAGTCTTCGGCAGAATGGGTTTTATGGAAATTAAATGGCTCGTACGGGTTGGCCGCGTGCAGGCGGAGAGAGGTCCAGCAAACATCTTGATCTGTGGACCCATTGCGAGGAGGGAGGCGGCGAGATATACCAATGTTGCGAAAGGCTTCGTTACTCCGGCACTTTTCGATGATTGGCACTAGTCCAGAAGTGGAAGGATGGTGTACACGTGACATGTCTCCTACTTATTTGTTTTGCCTTGTAAATCAGGCCGCAATACCAGCCCACTAACTATGTAGTTACGTACGGCATCTTTCATTCTAGAGTAGCTCTAAATAGCAAATTATTGGTGTGAGATGTACTTAATTGTACTAGTAGAGGAACCTCGGAAGGCTGCACTGCGCTGCTTAATAAGTAAAACTATATGTACATATATAGTATGTTCAGAGTCTGGCTGGTGATCTTCTTGCCCTTTCCCAAGGCTTCGTAATTGTACTTAGTGGCTCATCTTACCATAGAATTATTACGCATAACCTATGTTATTTTCGATGGGTTGGGCAAATCTTAGGTATGCTCCTTTCACGATTCTTATAGTTCTTACAGCTGTACATAGCTTATGTACGCTAATCCTAAAAAGGAAGAAAGTGCTGCCTTACGTCAGCCAGTCACGTCTCCCGGGGGAGTGTCGCGTCGTTCGCGACCTACCAAACGCTGCGGCAAGAGCTCGATTGGTCTTAAACCAAGTCCCCAGTTACGATTCTACGTCGAATTTTCGTGTGACTGATCGAGGCTCATTATGGATATCCGGAATTTCTTTGGCGGCAAGCCAAGTCAAGGCTCCAGCGACGCCGCCGCGAAGCCCGCCGCCAAAAAAGAGGTAAGCTGGTGCCTTGCTTGTGAGAGGAGGTCCTGGTCACTTTATATGTGATCTGGCGCCCTTTGAATCGCTCGAGATTATAATCTAACCTCGAATCCGACAATGCAGGACTCATCCACCACAAGAAAGAGACGTATGCTCTCCATAATCCATACTTCCACAGCACTAGTCTAACGCAAGAACAGGCAGCAGGAAAGTTGTGGATGACAGTGACGAGGAAGAAGATGTAGCACCCGTCAAAGCCCCCGCTACCAAAGCGAAGTCCAAGAGTCAGCCGTATGTCCATCGCTGTATTGAAATGTCTCGTACCATTTGACTGATGAACTTTCTTTGCAGAAAGCCCGAAGACACTAAAGAAGAACCTACAACTTCCTCCGCCTATTTCGCCTCCAGTAAGAAGAAGGCACGACCTGCCAAACCGACCGAGCAAGCTCAGCCCGATGAAGCCAAGATTGTTGCCGAAAGTCCCAAACCCAAGAAGACTGCCGAAGAACCCGCGAGCAAAGGTCGAACCACTACCCGAGGATCAACAAAGAAAGCCACAAACGTCCTTGAGGATGAAAATCTCGGTGCCGATGACATTTTTGCAACCGAATACGGAAAGGCTGGCAAAGGAGAGGACGCTTATGTGGCCGGGGATGGTAGCGACGAGGACAGTGACTTCGAAATGCTCGAGGTGAAGCCAGCCGCTGCAGCATCGAAGAGGACACAGAAGAAGCAATCTTCTCGCGATGACGAGGATGATGTGGTCATGGAAGATCTCCCCAAGATTCCTGCTCCGAAGGCTAGACCTGGCCGCAAGCGCAAATCGGAAGCTCTCATCGACGAGGATGAAGATGGTGACTACCAAGAACCCAAAAAGGAAACCAAAAAGGCAGCCCCGAAGGCCAAGGCCGCCGCATCGCCAGCTGCGAAGAAGCAAAAGGCTAGCCCTAAAAAGGCTAAAAAGGAGGACAAACCAGAAAGCAAAGAAGTCCAAGATATCTTCGACAGCATTCCTACGATTGACGCCCCAGAACCTCCTAAGGGAGAGCCAAAGAAATTCAAATTTGGAGCACAGCAAAGCCGGGACCCGGCAACGACTGGCACTAAGGAAATGCCCGTTGGGCAAGAAAACTGCCTTGCTGGCTTGTCGTTTGTTTTCACTGGTGTTCTGGAATCCCTCGGTCGCGAAGAGGGTGCGCAACTGGTGAAGAAGTATGGAGGCAAAGTCGTTGGGGCTCCTAGTTCTAAAACGAACTATGTGGTCCTCGGAGGTGATGCCGGCCCAAAGAAGCTTGAGACCATTGCAAAGCACAAGATCAAGACCATCAACGAGGACGGTCTCTTCGAATTAATTCGCCGACTGCCTGCTAACGGCGGTGATGGAAAGGCAGCCGAAAAGTACGCCGAAAAACTGAAAGCCGACGAGGCCAAGGTCCGTGCCATGGCCGCCGAAATCGATGCGGAGGAGAAGAAACGAGAAGAGCAGAAACGAAAGACGGCCGCGGCTCAAAGACCCAAGACCACCACTACAGCGTCTCAGACGCCACCAAGCTCACAGCCCGCATCATCTGGCGATCTCTGGACCACGAAGTATGCCCCAACATCGACCAGTATGATCTGTGGTAATAAGGGTGCTGTGGAAAAGATTCAGAGCTGGCTGCGGAACTGGCATGCCAATGCCCAGGACGATTTCAAAAAGGGTGGTAAAGACGGTTCGGGAACATACCGTGCTGTTATTCTTCACGGTCCCCCAGGAATCGGAAAAACTACAGCAGCCCATCTCGTGGCAAAGCTGGAAGGATTCGATATCGTGGAGACCAACGCCAGTGACACCAGAAGTAAGAAGCTTGTCGAGAGCTCTACCCTGGGTGTGTTAGATACAACATCATTGCAAGGATATTTTGCCGGACAAGGCAAGCAAGTGGAGAGTGAAAAGAAAAAGCTCGTCCTCATCATGGATGAGGTTGATGGTATGTCTGCCGGCGATCGTGGAGGTGTGGGAGCTGTCGCAGCCATCGTCAAGAAGACCAAGATTCCAATCATTCTTATCTGCAATGAGCGAAAGCTTCAAAAGATGAAACCTTTCGACTTCATCACTTATGACGTGCCATTCAGACGCCCGACTGCTGAGCAAATTCGGGCAAGGCTGTCCACTATTTGTTTCCGAGAAGGCCTCAAGATTCCGCCTCCTGTACTTGACGGCCTCATTGAAGGAACACATGCCGATATCCGCCAGGTCATCAACATGCTTTCTACCGCAAGACTGGATCAAAAGGGTCTCAATTACGACGAAGGCAAGCAGATGTCAAAGTCGTGGGAGAAGAATATCATCCTCAAGCCGTGGGACATTGTCAGCAAAATTCTCAGCGCCCAGATGTTTTCCCCGAGTTCCACTGCTACCCTGAACGACAAGGTCGAGCTTTATTTCAACGACCACGAGTTCAGCTACCTGATGCTTCAGGAGAATTACCTCAAGACCAAACCCGCCCTCGCAGGCAAATATCATGGCCAGGAACAGCGACTGAAGTCGCTTGAACTACTGGATAATGCCGCGTCGAGTATCAGTGATGGTGACCTTGTCGACCGCATGATCCACGGCACCCAGCAGCAGTGGAGTCTTATGCCCACCCATGCGATCTTCAGTTTCGTGCGGCCGGCCAGCTTCCAGTACGGAAACTTCAATGAGCGGCCTGCATTTACTAGCTGGCTGGGCAATAACAGCAAACATGGTATGTTTTGGATGTCCACCCATCGTCTGTATACATTCTCTAACTAATTTATCCTTCAGGCAAACTATCACGATACGTCAAGGAAATACAGGGCCACATGCGTCTTCGTACCACGGGTAACCGCGACGAGATCCGTCAGCAGTACATGCCCTTGCTCCAGGAGAAGATGATACGCCGAATGATGGACGAAGGCAAGGACTGCGTCGACTCGGTCATTGATCTAATGGATGAATACTATCTCACTCGCGAGGACTTCGATTCCATGGTTGAACTAGGACTCGGCCCAATGGACGAGTCTAAAATCAAACTTGAGACACAGACCAAAGCCACCTTCACGCGACTGTACAATTCGCGTTCGCACCCTATGCCATTCATGAAGGCCAGCAGTGTTGTGGCACCTAAGCAGGCAAAGAAGGAGAAGCCTGATATTGAAGATGCCCTTGAAGGATCCGATGAAGAAGAAGTTGTCGAAGAGGTCAAGAATGAGGACGAGGAAGAACTTGATCTGAAGAAGGACAAGTATGTGACCTTGCCTAAGAAAAAGAAGGCGCCAGCCAAGGGCAAGAAGACGAAGAAGGCCGATGATGATGTTGATGCTGAGGAGGAAAAACCGAAAAAGGCTCGTAAGAGTAGGGCTAAGGCCAAGGCTTGAGAGATTATTATTTTTTTTTGTAACATATTATCCATTTGTTAAGAAGCATGCGTTTCATAGGGTTGGTGCATTCCAATCTGATATCTCTTGAGCACACCAATTTAATTGTTTTACATCTTGACGTGGCTTCGTATTTCTCTTCCTTCTCTCACTGTTCTCTCACTAAGCCTTACCCTTCGCAAGTGCCGTGCTCTTTTTTATCTCTTACACCTCTTTGAATCTTAGCTGTTGCTCTCTCAACTCTTGTTTTGTGCAGGCTTGCTCCCGCAGCCAAGATGACTTCTGTGCCTGGATGTGGTGCCTTTGACGATGTCACACCAAGTACGTCATATATTCACGCTCATCATGGATATAAACACTCAACTGTCTTTCTTCTTTCTACAGATTCTCTTCACACTCGGCATCCAAACATCTCATGCAGAAAACTCCTTCCGAGCGTCCACCCCACGCATCATGCTCTCATTCTTAGACCTGCTCCATTCACTGAACCCCAAGTTGAAGAAGTTCCTATCCCGACCCTACTGCCAGGAAGCGTTCTTCTGCGTATCCTCACAACGCCACTCCATTCTTACAGGAGGCTCTGCTTGGAATTTTACAACCCTGCGAGATCTCATCAAAAACCATTTATTCCCGGCTCAAGTGCAATTGCCCGTGTGAGCCGGGTCGGTGACGATGCAACAATTTTGGAGGTTGGTCAACTAGTCTTCTTTGACTCAGTCATGAAAGGAAGAGATAGTCCAGAGACAGTTAAATTTTCTAATCCTGTATATCATGGGTTTTATCTTCATAGCAGCGAACTACTAGCCTCTAGCGGCTTCGCAGATGGCTCATATGCGGAGGTTATGAGGGCACCACTTGAGAACTGCTATCCATTGGATGAGGCTAAGCTTATGGGAGATCCGAGACAATGGGGCTTTGCATATACCCCAGAACAGCTCTGTGCGATTGCTACCTTCCTTCGACCTTTTGGTGGACTGTCTAGCATCGATGTAAAGGCCAGTGAAACAGTATTTATTTCTCCGGCCACTTCTCCAAACGGCGCTGCTGCCTGCATGGTAGCTTTGGCTATGGGTAATACATTACTTGGCTACCAAAGACACCCCTGGATGCTGAGGAGATTTGACTAGCTGAATATTAGGTGCCGATGTTGTAGCTTGGTCTCACGATGATGCGAAGCTCATGCATCTCAATCACATCCTATTATAGACTCACAACGGTTCTTGCGAAAGGATCCCCACGATAGCCTGGACAGGAAATTGTACAAAAGATAACCGTAACATTATTAGAAGGTTTGGTCCAATGGATGCGTTCCTCGACATTTCCCCTCCAGGAACTGGAGAATCTTTCCATCTCAAATCCGGCATTATGTCGCTCAGGCCTGGAGGCCAGGTGAGTCTGATGGGTGCATATGAAACCTTTGAGATCCCAAATCTCTTCGTCACGCGTTGCAATATCACATTGAAGTGAAACTGGACGTATGAGCGAAATGATATTCTCGCACTGATCAAGATGCTAGAGAAGGGGAATCTTCGCCTGAAAGAAGAAGACGGACGCTATGTTGTCGGCGAATTCGGGCTGGATCAATGGAGGGAGGCATTGACGGCGGCTAATCAGCTCACTGGCATTGGAGAGAGCGTGGTGTTTTCTTTCTAGGTACAATCTGGAGGATACATGTATTCAAGGATCTTAGTCTGGTTTGATTATTTGAATCTCAATGCTTATTGTCATATCTATCAACCACATACCAGTGAGGAGGAGTAGTTGCTTATAGTGGTATAATATATTCCACGGACCAAATTCTCGATTTGCTCAAGATTGAGAGCATTGTCACTTGCGTAGCTATAATTGATTCGTTAAGTATGTTGCATGTACATCGATGTAATTAACTACATAGTTAACTAGTTAAGAACATTGAAGTTGGTAGGGTAACCCCCTTGGCGGGGAAACGATCTGCGGAGAACACCGAAGTTCCCTCTCTTCTTGCTTTGGCATACAACGCTCCTTTCTCTCCTTTCTCTCCTTTCTTGATATCTTTATCTTTTTGATCTGTTTTTTCCAGGCTGGTCCTGTATAGGCTATATGAGCTAGTCTCATTCGCTTTCATCCCTCCCTTTATTACGCCGAGCATGCGCTTTTAGCTCGAGTTGCTGTGATCATCCAGACCTCGATCGCTACGCAGCACACCCCTCCTTACTACAGACATATGTCCTCGTGAAAACCGAGAATATGTCTCTTCTTCACAATGAAGAGTAAGTCGCGTCCGGGATTGCAGACCGCCCCGTCAAAGCGCCGCGGAAAGGTCTCCAAGGACTAACCCGAATATAGCTTTACAATCTGGCAATTACGCTCCTCATATCTCTCGACAATCAAAGATGGAATCGGGGACCGACTTATCAACGTCAATGACTCCGTCCTGAATACACCTGGCTTCCGTGCGGCGGGCTGGTCAACCGCCGCCGCGTACCCCAACACACACAGCTCCTCCCACCTGAAGCGCACTTACTCCCCACCCATTCCAACAACGGCGAACGTTTCGTCCGAATATTACAGGCTAGCAGAACGAAATGCAAAACCCCAGCGCCACGAATTGCAAGGTCTAGGCCTAGAAGACGGCGAGGATGATGGTGGTATGGTGACCGGCAAGAGCCATACAGACATGACTGCGCGGCGGAACCACGCACGCGGTGGAAAGAAGAAAACTCGACGGGAAAGGCAACAAGAGGTCCAGAGACAAGCGGAAGCAGAGGACGACGATAGCAGCGATCTGAGTGATGACAGCGACGACGATGGAGACAACGTTGGCAGGTTGGTGAATTATTGCGCGGTATTCTACTTTCCTATCTGACAAAGAACAGTGCTGTTGATCAGATCAAATTCGACAAGATGCCCATCCGCCGAGATCGAGCCGACTCCTCTCCAATACGTTCTGGGGAACCGAGGGAACGGCCAGAGGTGATGATCACATCTGCGTCAACACAAAACCTTGCAAGTCAATACCGCCAAGTAAAACCACGCCCCCGTCGAGACACAACTACTAGCAGTGATCTGTCCACGGATAACGAAACCGATCCCAGAGGCTACAAACAAGGACAAGTTCAATTCTCCGTGAGTGATCAGGTCGTCGAGTATTCGCGCAGACGGCGTGAGCGCACTGGCAGCCGAGGTGCAGAGAGCCTGGCCCTCGGGGAACTCCACGAGGAGGACGAGGATGAGGACTCCGGTGCCGAGTCTGTTGGGTCTGCAATTTCCTCCGATTTTGACAATACGGCTGGATCTGGCTCCTTGCTACTGGCAGGTGTGGCGGGCGGTTTGAATTTGTCCTCGCCCATGGCTATGATGAACAAGCTACCCTCTGGCACAGGGCCGCAGAATAATTCACCGCGCAAGCATCGTACTCCGGCTCCTGCATTGCAAGATCTTCCCCCGCCACGGCCTATCAGCATGTTACAGCCGGTCAGCTTATTAACCAGCCAGCTTACGTCCCGGAAGCGAGCACCGAGCAATCCAGTGGATAAATTCGTGGTGCTCTCTGGGCGAGGCCAGGACGACTCGTTGTACTTGAAGATCTACGTTCCATTTTCAAGCGACCCCGAAGACCCGCTAGATCTGCCACTTACACGCGAGTCTAAGCTTGCAGAACAGCCCGCACCGGTGACTGTTGCTGAGACGATTGGTCTTGCCCTATGGAAATACTCGGCGGATGCTCGCGGTCCAGCAATTAGTCGCGAAAATCTGACCGTGAACCGATGGACGCTACGGATGGTCGATGATGGCGAAGTTGAATATGACTTCCCAGCGCTTGGGCGGACTCTTCCAATGACGGATTTCACGTCAAACAACAACCAATCTGCCAAGTCCCGAGGACGGTCAAGGGGCAAGCCGTACGATGAATTCGCACTGGTTGAAGCATCGAAATCGGAGTTTGAGGAGAATGAACGCCTATATCCACAGTTTAGCTCAAGTATTGGGTCAGAGGAGGCGGATCAGCCGGCGAATCTTGCAGCGCCGGGGACTCAACCCGCTACACAGAATAAGACCCCTCAAACCACACCAGCCCGAGCAAACCCCATCCTAGGCCAGCCATTCTCGTCTGCCCTCAACCACAGCACTCTTACTCCTGCTGACCGCCCCGTGGTACCTATCTCGCATGCCACTCCCCGTCTCGGTGTTTCCAAGACATTGAAGATTCGCTTCATCAACATGGAGGCTTCCGCACATGTCATGACCATCAACACATCTACCGACAGCTACATAGCCGAGATCCTGGACTCCGTATGTAAACGATGGGGCCAGGATAAGGGCAACTACCTCTTAAAGGTGATGGGGTCGAACACAATTGCACCACTCGACCGCACAGTGGAGGCATTGGGCAGCATCACAGAACTTGATCTGGTGCGCCGTCGCTTCGGCGGCGGGCCCCTTGCACTCGGAACCTCACCAGGCAGCTCATCACCAAACGCGCCTTTGATGGTAGAAACCGCCGACCCGACAACCTCCAAGAAGAGTAAGAAGGAGGCCAAGAAGGGCGCCCAGCGCATGTTGCCCTCATCTTCTCAGAAACAAGACCATCTAGGCGGATATTACCGCCGATACCATGTGTTCCGCAAACAACCCATGTCTTTCACCGCATCCAACCACCGGATCCTCACGTTCGAAAATGATTACATGCATATCGTGCCCGGTGATACGGGCAAAACAGCCTCCGGCGGCAAGACCCGGTCGATCAGCTTCAGCGATGTGATCGGATCCAAGGTCAGCCGACGGCACCCCAAGAGCTTCCGGGTGATGATCGTGCGCGGCAATGATGCCACAGAGCAGAAGCGCTATGACTTTGAAGCAAGGAGTACCAATGAGGCTGTGGAGATCGTGGATGAGATCAAGAAGAACATGGCACATTATCGCATTTGATTATCTGCTCTTTCGGACATGGAGATTGCGTTTTGGGGGGGGGGGGGGGGGTGGGGGCTTGGACTTGGTGTTAGTAATGGCGTTGTACAGGCATTATTCAACAATGAACATTCAACATTCAATCAAGCTTTTCAGTTGCATTTCGATTTTAGTATGGATTCAACCAACAAGCAAGAAGTGAGGATGTTAGGGAAACTCAGCTGTCCGGATTATTATCGGTCCTGAGACCTCAAATATGACCTCAGTGTAAGTCGTTTGGTACTCGGCATGGATTGCCAAACCCCGAGTGGATTAGATATATAAATATCGATATCTCTTTCCTTTCCTCTTAGAATCTCCGATATCCGAGCGCGGGATAGTGTTTTCAATAAGAGCTATAATACCGTATTTAATAGTATTGTTGTACCGAAACAGAGCCTATACTTGTAAGATTGATATACTTCTCTAAATCTTGGGAATATCGGGTATCTAGAAGGATTACGACTACCGGAAGACCTAATTGAAACGATTACTATATAATAGATATAATAGATATAATATTTCTTTTATCTACTACATCCAGACGCTAGATCCTATCGAATAAGGAGGTACGACAAGGAGCTGTGAAATGCTAGATCATCCAGTCAAAGTCCCTCACCCATCTACGTTGCCTGTATGGCTCTACAAATTTTTGATACATAGTCAGGGCCTACAATCCTCTGCCTGATGATCATAAGGCTCTCAACGACCTAACTAAGCTCATCCCCTATTTATTCTGCTCTTTCTATAGTATATAAAAATCACACATAACCGCTGTACCGGACAAGTATTAATGCACATCTCACAATATTAAAAAAAAAAAAAAAAAAAAAAGAAAGAAAGAAAGAATGCGAATGGGAATAATGCGTTTATTCACATTCCTTTATTCCTTACGGATCCCTAGATCTGCCTCTGCTTATCATAAATCTGACAAAAATGCTGCTTATTTTCCGGTTTACGATACGATAGTGGTTGGCCGCATCGGCCGATCTGAGACAGAAACTCGACGACTAAGCTGTGATCGCTAGTTACGGATATCTGCGAGATTGGTTCCCTCGCCTGTTGTACCGATTTGGTCTGGTATAATATACAGGTTTCCCTGTTATAAGGTCTCTCCCGTGTTGATACTTTTCAATGTGCCTGAAAAGGCGATCTCGGTCTCCAAATGTCGCATCACATGTCATGCAAGTCGAATATGGATCAAGTTGCTCTGTGTAGTGTGCTGGTCTGGTGTATTTTTCGGGTTTCCCTGTGATAAGATCTCGCCCGTGTTGGAATTCCTCAATATGCTCGAACAGACTGTCTCTATCGTAGAATTCCTCCTCGCATGTTAGGCAGGTCAGGCGTGGGTCGACTTCTTGGGCTTGGTTTTCATAAGGTCTGATGTATCTCTCAGGTTTCCCTGTAACAAGATTCCGCCCATGTTGTAGCTGTTCGAGATGTTCGAACAAACTGTCTCGATCATCAAATCCTTCCCCGCAAGTCAAGCAAGTCAGTCGTGAATCCACGTGGCGATTCCAGTCATTCCGGATTCTTGACGTTATTTGCGCGTTTTTATTTGACCAAGTTTCAGAACTCGTGTCGGATGCGCCTTCATCTTCCTCGTTGTCCGCCTTGTATTCGACCATTCTGTAGTCCATTTGCTTCTGTGCAATCTTTTTGTCTTTCATGTCTCTAATTTCTTGGCTCATCTGCTCAATTTGACTCGCTTTCTGGTCGCGCTGGTCTTGAATCAGTTGGACATTCTCTCGATGGCTCTGAAGAATCCGCTCGACTTCTTCGAGATGGATGCGATTTTGATTTTGCTGGTCCGCTAATCGCTCCGCTTGCTGGCCTTGAAGTTGCTGGACCTCCTTCCGGTGGCTCTGAATAGATCGCGCCATTTCTTCATGATGCATGCGAGTTTGATTTTGCTGGTCCGCTAATCGCTCCTCTAGCTGTTGAATCTTCTTTTCGTGCATCCTCTCCATGCTGATCTTGAGCTCTTGAATCTCTGTGTCTCTGCGTTGGAGTTCTTTGGCCTGGTTTTCTTGGTCTTTCCGGAGAATTTCGCGCAGCTCCTGGTCCTTCTCTTCCTGAATCTCCTTGGCTCTTTCTTCTAACTCCTGTAGCATTTTCTCCCTTTCCTTTTGGAATTCGCCCTGCAACTCCAGACCGGCAGAAGTTTGATCCAGATCTTTGTGAGAGTCAACCATCTCAGTCTGAATTGCCAATTTCACATGCTGAGGTGGCTCGGTTGTATCAAGAGGGACGAAGTTCTGAATGGCGGCGATCGCAGAGTCATGGTTGTTCCAATGCCTCTGGACCCGGGCCCCCTTTTCAACAAAGTAGCCCCAGAACTTTTCGGTAGTCTTCAGAGTTTGCTCACGGGTATCACCATCAGAACCTTCTACCTTTTCCCAAAAGGTGGTGAGAAATATCACGTTCTTGACCCCTTCGGGCCCACATAGCTTTTTGAACATGACAAGATTTCGATGCGCACACCCACCCATACGATTGTCGGAGATGCGATGCAGGTACAAAATGCCACTCAACTGGATGTTCTGCTTGTAAGTCTTTGTCAGCCAGGTGGCGATCTCTTTGAGGATGTCGGTATCTTTGCGATCCGTATCATCGAAACCCGGAGTGTCGACAAGATAGACGTTGGCGCGCGGACTAAAATATGTGCAGCGATACATGTGAACTTCCTGTGTGCCTAGATTTAACAATCGGCATGCTGTTCTTCATGCATAGTCAATATGAGGATCACATTTAAGTCAAACTTACAAGATTGCAGAGCGCCGGGATCACTTATCGCAACTTTCACATCCGTGCAATGCGAGATAAACGTGCTCTTTCCAGCGCCTGTCATTCCCATGATCGCAATAAATATATTCGGCTCCTTGGCGTCCAAGGTCTCCTTTGAGACTTGTCCATTTAGTAGAAAGAATGGATCAGCATCGGGAGACGTAGATCTTCTCATGATTGCGCTTTAAAATCGAAGATAGGGTTCAGATGATAAGTTTTGATTTGAAATTAACTAAGACAAGTCTATATCGGGGAGCCTATGAGGCTTTATGAGCATGCTTAAAGAGCGCTTGTCACCAGGTCACCAGTTGGCGGTAATTACTAGTTAAGGTATAGGGGTTACCATGACCTGGTGACCTAGCAAGCAAAACGCCGTGGCTGATTGACAGACCACTGCTTTCCCAGTCAACTACCCGCCGCGTGGTCTCACGTCAGCACTGGAGAGTTGCTTACTCCTCACCTGGGCATGTTCCTCCTGAGATCGTATACCAGACACTTGCAAATTCTCGCTTCCCCTACTATATACAGGCCCCATTGGTGGTCTTTTTAACGCCACAGTTCTCAATTTTGGATTTTGCTTTCAGCTTCAGCGGCACCCTGCTATTTTTGGCGAAAGCCATCATGCAGACAAAATTAGTTGACGAATCATAATTTTTCTGCCTACTTTGCTCGAGCCTCAACATTCAATTATTGTAGCTTCGGCTAGCTGTTGACCGCAGCTCCTCGACGCTGAACCCACTCCTTGTGATCTATGATCTCACCAAAGGAAGCCTGATTTATGCAGCTGTAACGCCACGTAGAGGCTCCTGACTCTACACTGACCCCCTATTTTTGTTGCGAACAAAGCAATTTCCGTCGGGTTTGCTAAATATCCCCGAGAGCGGCGCACAGCCCGGCTACAGTCTTCCTCCGGGGAGTGGCAGTGGCGGAGCAGTCGCCGTTATATGTGTGGGTCAAATGTATGAAGAGGCCTGCTCAGACAAAAGGTGTTTCTTGATTGATGCAGTTCGGCGTCTATTTGGAAACCTGTTTAAAATCCATTCATCACCCAAGGCCATTTCAGTTTTAGCATGGACGAAATGGCACTGTACGTCATATAAATCCATTATTTGAATTTCTGTCTAACATTCTACAGATCTTCTGACTCCGCTGCGGGTTCAGCAGTGCTTGTAATGGGTATTACGGGTGTTGGAAAAAGCACCTTCATATCGAAGCTTGTAGGAAAGGATACTGGCATTGGCCATGGCTTGACATCGTGTGAGTACAGTTTGAAATCCCCCAACTAGCTATATTAACATACAATTCAGATACCCAGGGTGTTGAACTCCACAGCATGAGAATCAAAGACAGACCTCTGTATTTGGTGGATACACCTGGATTCAACGATACCTATCGTTCGGATTTTGAAATATTTGCAGAGATCACTTTCATTCTTTCTCAAATCTATCGGACAGGCATGAAAATAGCTGGCATTCTATATCTGCACCGTATCTCGGATAATAGAGTTTCAGGGACTGCTTTGAGAAACTTTAGGCTTCTGGAATATATGTGTGGTTTGGATGCTGCACCGCGGGTATTCCTGGTTACTACCATGTGGGACTCAAGAAATGAGGATTATTATGAGGCGGTGCTTCGAGAATCGCGATTGAGGTCGACAACACAGTTTTGGGGGCGATTTTGTCAACAAGGTAGTCAAACAAAGCGATGGCGCGGCGACGAGTTGTCCGCCCTCTCAATCGTCGATGCAGTAATTTCAGTGGGGGATGGGGAAGGCCACAAACCCCTTCTCATCCAGAGAGAGCTCGTTGACGAGGGAAAGTCGTTGAATCAAACGACCGCCGGGCTAGAGCTTATGTCGGAGTACATAACAGCGGAGAAAAGATTGTCGCAGGAAATAAGCTTGCTTCAATCAGACGCGTCAGTTTCTCAGGAGGATGCCAAGGGTAGTCTCTTGGAACTGAAAAAGGAGATACGGGAGATGAAGCATGCGCAAAGGAAGCTAAGAGTATCGACTCGAGAGATTTTCGCTGAAAGGGAACACTCTTATAGCCAAGTACTTGCACATATGCGCGATGAACAACAAAAGCTTGTTTTTGAGCTTCGAGAACAGAGGCGACAATACCAACGATTGCAAGATGAGATGAAAAGCAACGACCAGCTACTCAGAGACGAGCAATACTATTGGAGCCAGAAAAGAGTGAGCCTTGAACAAGAGGTACGAATGGGCCGACGTAGGAGAAAAAGCATCGACAAAGAATGCCAACAGATTGAAGAGGATGAATCGCTTCTAAACGAGCATTTGAGTGACTTCCAAAACGAAAATGAACACAGTATGTCACAGATGTCGCAAAATATGCTGCAATTGAGGAAGAGAGACGTGGCCAAACGCAACTTGCTCCCCTTTCTGGGAGTTCTAGCTGGAGTCGGCCTCACTGCAGCTGGCGCTGTGACAGGACTAATCCCCCTGGCGGGAGCTGGCGTGGGATTGACTGTTAGTAGCGCCAGTGAGATGAGACTATCCCGAAGGATCCAAAACGAGGGGCCATATGAAAACTATCACGGCTCCTTTGTATCAAACTCCTCCACGACAGCTTTCAACGGAGCTCAAATCTCGGACCTTGTCATGAGTGATAATAAGTAACATGGGGGCATATTTAGTCAATATGATAGTATCCTGTCTCATTACGGGGTTGACTTTTCTTCTCGACTTTCTTTCTTTGATCGCCATATCCAATCGCTTTAATACATTGAAGCCAAAGGGGTATGGCTATATAGCGTAGTTTCGGTGATTGCGACTGGGAATAGCAGCCAGGGTCGAAGACTAGATATTGAGGCTTTCATTGTTGCCATTGGGGATAAAGTGATGATAGTAGTAACTTATTCCGTCCAATGGGCGGAGGAATAGTCTGATCGTCTTAATATAGTTCTAGGTGAAAGTTCTTTCTATCATAGCAGAAAATAAACCAATACATATATATATTGACAATACGACCCACGCTGACACCAGATGGATGCCTAATAGTATGAACACGTTGGGAATGCTAGGTTTTTTCATTTTTTTTTTTTTCATTTTTTTCAAACAATACAATACTCAGTGTAATGACAGGGTTGTCCCGAGGTTCCTAAAGTAGACAAATCCGGAGATATAGGTAGGCAATCCATAACCTCAATCTGCGTCTCATCTAATGCCTGCCTAACAATAATCGCGGTATGTGGAGCGCGCATCACCAGTCTCATGACACATGTGACTAGTAACGGGCACTGACCCGTGACAGTACTCCCATGTCCCAAGACGAAAAAGGAAAGACAAAGCGCCTTAGGGCTCGTAAGCTAATTTACGTGATCACATCCCTTAGTCTTCTCTCCTCACAGCTACTTTTGACGAGGAGAAAGGGGATAAGATGGAGGAAGACCAACTAGGTGATGCATGGAGAAGGTTGACGAATCATTTCGCCAGGAGAATCGTTACATTGCAACAGCTGAGTATACGGACGCGAGCGGGACAGGTGTAGTGATATGATTTCCCCATGCAAAATGGGGAAATCATTGCCCAGGCGTCGAGAAAACCGAGCCCTGCTAAGACAAGGTATTCTGCAACAGACAGGGAACAGCTGTCGCCACTATTGGCTGCTCAGAAACTCCGTCCATTCCTGTACCGTCAGGGGGCTTGGGTTGAAGTGTACAACGATCACCTGCGTTTGACCTGGTCAACTACTAGCTGATTGCAGCACGTCCAGAAATATATTCTTCTCGCAAGGGCGATAGCATATTTAGCATCCATAGTACTGTAGAAGTGTAGTCATAAATATCTATGGGTAGTATATGTATTGAAAAGAATCTTGCACATAGCTAAAGGGTTAAAATGTATCATTACAGCTACTATGAACACGCTTGGCTCAATGTCTGGGCGTTTTACCCGGGTTTTGCTCACAACGAATATACCGTGGCGTATCATTAGTATTTGCACCCCAGTACTTCCGCTCCTGACCGCTCTTTGTATACCGCCTTCCTATTTCCACCCCCACAAACTAGTTAATTATACAGATTAGTTATTACCCCTATTCTCTATATTCTTTAATCCTTTACTACTTGTCAATCTAGCTGAGACTATGCCGCACCGTGTGGAAGAGGTTATTAAATATGAAGGCTGGCATACTAGCTACTAAGTAGATAGGAATTCAGGGGGTTTATACTGGCAGAAAAAATAGTGGGTCTTATGTACTGGGGTGCAAATACTAATGATCACTGACTGTAATAGCCCGACAGAACGCTTTGCTAGTTCCGGACTAGGGTGCCTGCCAGTTGTCTAGTGCAAAGTCAACTCATTAGCCATCATCTGCAGGACTTCGCACAATCCTCTGCATGGTTTCGACCTAACATCTGCACATCCTCGACGAATCGTGGTGACCGATGCTTGGTCATTGTAGGGTTAGCCTAGCGAGGAAGTCGTATATTTAAGCCCCCCCCCCAACTACTGTGAGCAATTACTTAGCGATTAGGTCAATTCCCATACGCATAACATTCCTACCAATCTACCTCCAATATTTCTACCCTCCCTTGGACTAGAGTCCGAGAAACAATACTCTCACGATCAGTGATCGCCTCTACTACATAATCATTTGGGCAATTTCCTTTCCAGGGTTATCAACACTTTCCCTGTGCATTATCCTATTACTCTACTTATTCCTTCTGACATATCGTCAAATCCATCGTATGTCATTTGTCTCCTCAAATTTTCTCATATATATATATATATTTATATATAACAATATCTCTTCTGCAGATTAGCCGCCATGAACCAGGATACTGCGCACACGTTCGTTGTCATTGGAGGATGTTCCAACTGCATGAGGGAGATAAAAGCGGTGGTGAACGCACCTTCAGTATCAGCAGCTCAAGGTATAAGTCTAGGCGCGAGCTGTACTGCATGTGTGGCTGGAACTCTCAGCTATATTATGAGCACAACTCAACACAACTGAACAAGGAGAAATTTTAAGAGATGTCAGAATATGGAGTGTGTACTGTTACGTGCCGTGGCAAATGTGCCGATATGAACACGAGTGGGAGTTGTTCGATAGGTTAGCTTAAGTGTTTGACGACGATGCGATGCGACGACTGGAGATTTTTATGCGATTGAATTCCGCTGGCCTGAGACATCAGGCATGACCGCAGGACGTAAGACTGCCTGATCGGACAGGAAGAAGGTGTTCAGAAGAGAAACTCTAGTTAGATACGTCTCTGTTTTTCTCTTCTTTTCTCTTCAGTCTGGATACTTTCGTTGAAATGCACAAGTTGGTTTGGTCTGCTTCCTGGCACGTAACATAGTGTCAAAGCTCATCTGTTCACTTTCTTCTTAATCGATAGCTGAGCGAAGGACATAATATCAACATATCCAAGCTACCTAGTTGATCTTACACCCTACCTTATCGGACTGACCCAATTCAAACCGATCTGAACCGAAACCTCCGAACGAGTGAGGCACAATGGCTTCGACCACGACGGGACATACTCGATCTAGTCGGTGCCAGGGAGAACGCCAACCATCTTTGACCGCCCGGGACGAGGAAGATACCGCAGAGATTTCAGTGGAGACTGCTGATGATCTGATTGAATGGATCCGGGCCGAGCCGGAGACTGCGCAGTAGAGCTCCGCAAAAGCCCATAAAGCCCATAGCCCGGCCCAACCCAACCCGCAAATGGGCAAGTCAGGGTACTCAATGATGTGCTCAGTTTTACTCAGTGATCAAAAAGTGGAAAGGGGTGAGTACTAAAACCGAAAGGGATAGATCTCGAGTGCCAGGCATTATCCGGTACATATGCACCTACGGACTAGAGAATATGATCTTACAGGAGTAACTTAGGTTTATTGGCGGTTTATATAGAAATTGCAGGCACCATAGGTGTTTTCATTATTATGGATGTATCAGGAATACCAGGAGTCACCAGAGATACTGAACGACTCGTCATGTTTATGCGGTCTTCAGCATCAAGCTCGTTTATGTATTAAGCTCAGTCTTCCGACGAGAACTTCTGATGCGGCAATGACCCAATTCTCTGCCGAAGATTGTCCCGTAAGTCCCTAGTCTGGGGAATATCCATACTATGCAGAGTACCTGTCTCCAATAGCGGTGATTATCTAGAACGAGCTTGCGTACCGGTATGATCTCATATATTGACGTTAGGTATAAGAATTTGATACAGTTCCATAACCATACACGTGGCCTACATCTGCGTGCTATATGACCCATAATCTATATCCCTGCATTAGAACATCTCCATGCTGCAGATCTTGTCTTTATACGACCCAAAAAAGAATATGCATTTTCCGATCTAAGTAAAACAGATCTCAACAACATCCTATGAAAGGTTTACCTCGATTATAGCTGAAATTATTTTTAAAAAAAAATCAGCAATTACTGGCTACGTATACACTTAAGAAATAAGACCAGCCTTGGTTGATTGGTTGGTCTTGTAGTTCATAGAGAGAGAGAAGCAAAACTAACTAGACGGAAATATTAGAGAGATCCCATCTAGATCAGATGAAATCTCATCGACTCTTGCTATATAAGGTAGGTCTTTCCTCCTCTTTCAATGTTCCCAATTCACATTCCAACTCCACAAACATCCCCAATCTCGACAACATAGCATCATGAACCTTTCCGGAACATATGACTCGACTGCTTTTCACAGCATCTCATCTCTTCATGATGCCAACAAGCACTTTCGAGACAACAACGGCCTTTCCTTTGTGGAAACGAAGTTGAAGTCTCTGATACTGCAACACGGTGTCGCAAATCTTTTCGGAGTCGCACTTGTTCATCGCCATTTCGACCTTGAAGAGGGAACTGTCCTTGTGGAGAAAGACATGGTCACAGCTCCTTGGAGCTGTGACAGTTCCTTCACGAAGCACGGTGGGAGAATTATCCCGACCGTTTGGTTCTGTAAGGGGGACAGACTCTATCCTTACGAATTCGGCTTTTTCCCGTACTCCAAGGTCACACCCCCAAAGCTGGAAGAACATGCGCCTTTTGTTGAGGCATTTTTTGATGCTGTCAAACTTCACGGGCTGGATAATTTCATCGGTCTCCGTCGTCTGTCTGGACATGAATCCACGGGAATGCTCGAGTGCACCGAGGGCAAAGTGAATATCATGTTTGCAAGCAACGAGGTTCGTTCAATTACGTATGTCTCTGCCTTGGTATATCACAAGTCTCATTCAAACAGGTCCCTGCTGAACTTCTTCGAACCGGAACTGACACAATGTGGTTTTTCGATGGTCAGCCACCATACCGCATGTATCGATGTGCCTGTACGAACGTAGGCAGTATATTGAACCCGAACCACAATCATATTGACCAGCCTTGAAGCACGCTAGAGGAAGCAACTCTACTGGTGAGTATAATCCTTTGGCCACGGGTTTCTTCTGTACTCATTATGAACTAGGTCGCTTGCTTTGTTGCTGGAAACCAATGCGCTGACACATTTGTGCTGTCACTCCTTACGTCTCACTTATTATCAATTTTTCATTTTTATTTCACTCAATCACTTTGTTGTTGATAGCTCCAGTCCTTTCCACTTAAATCAATGCTTAGCCATGTCCACGGACCATCATTTATCGTTCAAGAATAGGAATGTGGCATAGCGGTAGATTAATTGTCCTAACTTCTGCCAATATGAATAGGAATTCCAAGACAAATTGGTTGGTTTAATTAATTTAACCAATGGTGCACTCTGTACTCCGTAGATGCATTTAATTAATGGGTGGGTGTCCAAGCTCGGTGGATTTAAGCATTATGATTATATAAGGCTATATGTCGCGGCCCGAGAGGCCCCACCCGGGCAGGGACCCACTACCTAGGTACTATGTATGTGCTACCAACTGTAAGGTACCTCCTACCTCTCAGAGTCATGTACCTGATTCTTTGACCTCCCTCTCTCTCTACCAACTCACCTTCTTAAACACCATGATCACTTTCATTTCCCAGAAGTTCAAATATGGCAGACTCACTTGATCTGCTCTCTGAAGCTAGCCGCCTTCGCCTAGGAGTCCCATGCTCACTTGCTGACAAACCTCCTTGCCACGGCGGCACACACCGCGTATTCGAAGTTGTCTTCGAAGACTCCGTACGATGGGCTGCCCGAGTCAATGACG
The DNA here is from genome assembly GCF_028829755.1 of Penicillium solitum. Classification (NCBI taxonomy): domain Eukaryota; kingdom Fungi; phylum Ascomycota; class Eurotiomycetes; order Eurotiales; family Aspergillaceae; genus Penicillium; species Penicillium solitum. Next base: position 279,771 of record NW_027072128.1, read on the forward strand.
GTCCCGATAATTGGAAAAACGAACTGCGAACCTTTGAACAATTTCAGCATATCAAACAGCAACGCGCAGAGATCAAAGCGCCAAACCTTTTTGTGGAACCAGAGCACCCTGTGCTGTATTCAGAATGGGTCAGTGGCAAGCCGCTAGCAATCTGGAATTCCGAAATCCCTCTGGTTAAGCGTCAAAGGCTTTTAGATGATCTCGCAGACTTTCTGTTGCAACTATGGACTACTCCTGTTCCTCCCGCCTTTGCTGCAGAGCAAAATTGTCTGTACTCAGCCTGGCTCACGAAAAGCCTAGACCGAGGTCTTCGACGAACTCTCAATGGCACTGGTAAATGGGGCAATGCTATTGACTATCTGATCATGCGGTCGATGATCCCAAATTATGCTGCTGAGTTTGATAAATACGCTGGCATCGGCTTTGCCCATGGGGATCTGAATGCCAACAATATCATGAAAAGCGACGACTTCCACTTGACAGGGTAAGTGTAAAACGTCGCTTCTCTGCTCTATAATCTCATTCTAACAGACGGAATCAACTATAGGGTCATTGACTGGGATTGGATGTATGTGGCACCACTGCCAGCCATTATCCACCACCCTTGGTTCATAGCCGATATTCCTGGATGGAATAACAATGGTGTGGCAGAAGGCGAAAGCTTCAGAGAAGACCGTCTTTACCTTGAGGATTCTATCAAGAAGAAAGAGCTTTCACAACACTTGCCACCTATGGTGTCAACGTTACTGAGTGACTCTGGAAAGAGATTGTTTTTCCAATCAGCCTTCCACTTCAAATACCTCCATGAGAGTTTTGTCAAGATGCACTGTCCATGGACAGAAAAGAACATCAGGGCTGCGGGGTCACAGTTAGATACCGTACTTCGTTTGTATCCTGAGTTGGGAGATACAGAGGATGCACAGAAAGTTAAGAACCTGGTATGGGGAAACGAGGAAAGATGATGTCGGATAGAGTGCAGTCGGCCACGACCAGCTTAACGGAGACTAACTTGGTGCTTTTCCTTCAACACCTCAAACTTCTGTCGAAATCGTGATTTTCACCTACGAATGTCAGAAACACTCATTCCACATACATCGCACAACTCATCTTCTAACAAAGCGACGACTCTCCTCGTTCATGGCAGATTCTCCGAGGGCCAGGAGTAGGACGCTGTGTGGCCGCTTCTCGTCGCCTAGGGCCACCATATGCTAATTCCCGACCTCCCTGCCTACGGACGATCGCTTGAGACCAAACCTCCGGAAAATAACGACGCCCCTTGCCGTCTTGCAAGTGGATCATGGGCGGGGATTTACTAGATGGCTTCGAACCGATTCCTTGACTTGCTCTCATAGCTAGTTGACATTTACGGGGCATGTTTAATATCCTGTATTTCTATCACGTATGTCTCCATAATATTCGACAAATTGAATTGCTTTGCCATCGTCACATCGTCCCAACAAACTTAAAATCCAGGTGCTTCGAGCAAGGAATCTGAAAGTGCACAGTTGATCTTGAACAGCTCATTTTGGCGTAGGTATTCCTACTATCGGGTGTACTGAAGGTATACTCTAACTGTACACAGGCAAAACACACTGTGGGCATTAGGTTCCATTGGTAACTTTCAAAGTCTGAGAAACCCTACTCCTGATCGATATGGTAAGAATGACGAATCACCCCAAACCTTATACTCATGAAGCTTGCGTTGAATTCTTCATTAGAGAACCTCACCTCAACGACTGCCGAGGTCAGCGATTCAGTCGTGTCAAATTACTCGGACTCCCCCGACGTCGAATGCTTCGAGGCACTTCCCGCTGACACATTCGAAGCCATCGGGTTATCGACCAGAGCTATTCGAAGGATCATAGAACAACAGAAAGGACTTCCTATTGAGGTGGTGAAATACCTACGTTTCAGGGATGTCCCACCATCCATTGCGGGAAAGATTTCTTCGAGCTCTACTCAACAGATGTTCAACCACAGCACTCAATCCATGATCGTAAACCTCGTGACTGGGTCTCATCAAACAGCTTCGCACGACCTGTTTCTTTCAGTGAGGCGTGTGGGCCTCGGATGCGTATCGAAAGTATGCAGATGCAGCATGGTGGCTCACCAGCTCCCAGGGGGCAGGTCAAGCTTGTGGTCATTGTTTCTATCAATCGAAAGGTTCCCAAGATCACGTTTGAGACTGTTGTTTTAGACCAAGTGGTAAATTCCTTACACAAATGGCCCTACGTGCCAACTGTGCGACAGTCGATTACGACATCCCGTCCACTAAATCAACCTGATGCATATATCAGTGTCTATTCAGCAGTACCTCTGACTATCAGGTTGGAAGAGTTGTTTTGTCGGCAACCAGCTCTGTCCGAGCATGACATCGATATCTCGATTGATCGGTTGAAGAAGATCTCAGCTACGTCTGGAACGAGCAAGAACTATAAATTTTCGGTTTTACACATTGTACTCTTAGCTTAGCTCTGTTCACTTCCTCAAAGAAGGACACAATTAAATTTAAAGTTGATAGACTATTCTTGTTAGTATACAAATTAATAACCAACTATGTAGTCGCCTGTATAAGCCGTGGAGTGGAGATAAGATGACTAAGGCACGTTATCTCCGCGCTTTCCAGATCGGAGCTCATTTATCATTTTTTGACATTCCCCTGATGCTTCTACTCAACTCCAAAACAATGAGATCCGCCGATTGGAACCGCTTCGTCAACTGAAATATATTCGCAATGGAATCCCCTAACCCCACACCGACTGAGGGGCCTGGGACATCCCACCCTCCAGAGCACCCTCAACCCACCAAACCTGCCGAGGACTCCAAAGAATCTCACGACCCCAACCCCGCTCCAAAAGAACACACTCGCACAAGTCACAGCCGGGCATTCCGATTCAAAGATGGCAGCCGCCCCCATCGAAAACGAACCCACCGTCACAGATCACGGACACGAGACAGCGAACCCTCCAAGCGACGCCATCGCGAGGAGAAGCAACCCGAGCCTACAGCCGAAGATCCCTTCGGTTCAACCAGAGACACATTCCGAGAATCGCTATTCGACGCCCTCGGCGACGACGAAGGCGCCGCATACTGGGAATCCGTCTACGGCCAGCCAATCCACAATTACCGCGTACCGGAAGTTCAACGGGGCCCGGAGGGCGAGCTGGAGCAAATGACCGAGGAAGAATACGTTGAATATGTCCGTCGACGGATGTGGGAGCGGACACGGGAAGGCATGCTTGCGGAACAGGAGCGTCTGCGTGCCGAGCGACAGCAGAGAAGGAAGGAGGAGGCTCAGCGCAATGCGCAGTCTGGGAGGGAGGAGTTTGAGCGCGCAATGGATGAGAGTTTACGACGAGGCGCGGAGCGCAAGAAAGCTAAGGTTGAGTGGGGTGGGCCGTGGGCTGAGTATTTGGAGAGCTGGGAGGCTATCGGGAAGGCTGTGGAGGGGTCTAGTACTACTAAGTCGCTGCGCAATTTGATTTTCTGGCCTGTTCGTTCGGGGAAGAGGGTTGATGTTTGGCCGAAGGCTGTTGAGGAGTTTATGCGTCATGCTCCGGCGCCGGCGGAGTTACTGAGCACGCTTAAGGCAGAGCGCATTCGGTGGCATCCTGATAAGATTCAGCATCGGTATGGTGCGTTGGGGATTGATGATGTTGTGATGCGCAGTGTCACGGAGGTCTTTCAGATTGTGGATCGCTTGTGGAATGAGGAGAGAGAACGGCAGAAGTAATGAGGTGGCGTCTTGATTTTTTACTTGTACTATATACCATTGATACCCCGAGCATCATGCTGCATACTATAGAGCTTTCTTTTTGAATGATCATGACTTTAATTCATTTCAAGGATGAACAGAAAAGAAAACAATAACTATTGTAGATCAGAATAAAAAGAAGAGCTTCAAACAGGCTATGTATGCAAGATCCCTTTCGTCAGACAGAAACTGGGGCAAACCCAGAGACCAACTTGAATCGCACAGAAGAAAGGATTAAATTCTGCGCCTTGCCAAATGTCCAATGTCCATACAACATAAATTTAGAAACGCGATGACCGGGCCTTGGTCCGGTAGACCGTCCAGCCAAAGTAACCACCGACAATAACGGCGAAGAACAGAACGGTCTTGAAGAGGAACCAAGACCAGCTACTCTTCTCCTTGACAGGCTTGGAGGAGGGGCGAACACGGCCCTTGGACCGGTCTTCCGTGGTCTTGCCCTTGTTGTTATTGTTGCGGTTAAGGGAGTATAGGTTGTCAGCCTTGAGGGAGATAATGTCGTGGTTGTCGCTCAGCTCGCCGGTCTCGGCGGAGAGGCCCAAGTATGCGACGGAGGGGATGGCGATGTTGGAATCCTCAGCGGAAAGATTGAAGCACTCGGTCCACGTATCTTCGCTCTTGTACTGCAGCTCCAGGGACAAAGACTTGTCCTGGAAGTAGGTAAGGCGGGCTTTGGTGGGGACGGGGGCGCTGCGGAGACCACGAGCCTGTGGACAGTTAGAGGTATATCCAAGAGAAAAAAAATCTGCTAGTCAATTTAACTCACAGAGCAACCGGCTAGCTCGTTCGCCTTGCCATCATGCGCCTGGTCGTAGGTGGTCTGCCCGTCACCCATCATGGCCATGACGTAAGGGAACGAGACACCGGGGCGATTGTTCTTATAGGTATCGAAGAAAATACCGAGACCCTCGAATCTATCCGTCGAACCGAAGACAGGACCCTGCGTGGCACGCTCCTTGGTGAGCCAGAGCGCAAATCCATCACCATGCAAATTGCCGGAGCCGTGGATCTCGAACTCGAGCTCAATCTAGTAGAGATATACGTGAGCCTTTGGCGCAAAATTTGATTCGCGGGGATAGTGTATTTACCTGCCAATTGGTTGCGGTCAGAGGCACGCGGGAAGAGATCCATCCTTGCTGCGATGGCCGGTCAGCCGTGAGGCGGACGTATCTGAACACAAAGACGAAAATCAGCATTGGCGGTCATGAAAAATTCTGCCTGAACGCCAGAGTATCCTTACTTGTCAGCGCGGATTACTGTATCTCCTCCGAAGTCGAACCAGCGGCTTTGGAAATCCGAATCGAGGTATGGCTGTTAATGGCGGTCAATACTGATATTCCTCCTCGGAGCACGAGCTATGCATAGTCTGTTTCCGGAAGTCGCAGACAAGCTGGGCTCAGGATATAATCATACCGGAGAGAGGCTGTGGGTGCGAAGCTAACAGACGTCCAAAGTCAGTACCTTGGCATAGGATCGAGTCAACATTGAGCACATACGGGGATGCTTTTGATATTTGGGTCGTCATAGGCATTCACGGGTAAGGCGACCAGGCCCGCGAAGCAGAGAAGTGACAAAAGAGACGGAAGACGCATTGTGGAATCGTATTAGGGCTCAATGGAGGGGAACCCAGAATGTTTCAAGGATAGACTGGAGGTTGGATGAACGGGGCACGGTGTCGCCAGGACCCGAAAACCCAGGGAGTAGGAAAGAAGAGAAGAGGCCGTGAAAAAAAAAGTCGAGTAAATTCGACAACAAAGAGTGAATAGGCGAAGTTCTTGAGGCGCGGAGACAAGGAGGTGAAGTATACAGCTTGTTATGCTAAGGTGTCCACATCGGATGTGGCGCAGCAAACCCACCAGCCACAGCCCTGCACCTCAGATCCTGAAGTCCGCCGACTTTCTTCGATTCGATCCCATTCAACCCCATCTCATTTACACCTTTTCCACCCATCTCACTCCTTCATAATGTCGTCGCTTTTCGGTTCCGGCTCCGCCGCTCCCATTCAGACCTCCGAGGAGATCAAGGCAGCTGTCATGCGCCAGCTCCAGCAGGAGGCCGCCATGTCCAACGCCCGCTCCCTGATCGGAGTACGTCACCACCCTTGATATCCAAATCCGGCAACGAACTAACAACAACCCCAGAAAATCAACAAGCACTGCTTCAAGGCCTGCGTCCCCACCCCCGGTACCTCGCTCTCGGCCAAGGAGAACACCTGCCTGTCTAGCTGCATGGAGAAGTACATCGCCATGTGGAACACCACAAGCAAGACCTACATTGCCCGTGTCGGCGTGGAGACCAAGCGTATGGGTGGTCAGGACGCTGCTGCCATTGCCTCCATGGCTACCGGCATGCCCGAGGGCGGCAGCGGAATCCTGGGCTAAATCCGATCCATCCTCGAATCGGAAGAAAGCAAGGAAGATGAAGGACGAAACAAGAAGCAAAAGACACACAGACACACAGACCTCTGTGAATGAACTACTGTACGATAGAAGCGGCCTGGTAGCCCGTGTATAATATGGGCGTGGCTTTTTGTGCCCCAGTGGTTGGGAGAGATTGGGAATAAAACAGGGTTCACGACGAATCCATTTGTACATCGAGCAGGCAATTGAAAGAGATATTAAAAAAAAAACACAAAAATTCGATTGTAATTGCTAAGAAAAATGATGTGCATATAGAAAAATATGGGATTTTCATATAATGGCGCCTGGTTTTTCACGACTCCTCCCGGGGTCAATCAGTTCCGGCCCTCCCCCAGAGGACTTTTCGTCGCGTCATAAAATCATACAAGCACCTTAGAAGTCGGGGAAAAGGTGGCCATATCTGGAACGAGTTAGTCAGGTGTGCGGATGGCGGGGAGACAAGTACATACGGATCTTCTCCTTCCTGGCCATAGTGCTCTGTCTCTTCCGGATACTTGTCGTATTGGCTTGCATCGCCTTGTCCACCGCGAATGGGTGGGATATATGGCGCGTCAATATCCTTACGAGCTAGTCGGTCCCAAGTGACCTCGGCGAACCAGGCATGGTTCTTGACATCACTCGGGCCACCGTGCAAGTTGCCGAGGCGCTTGGTGAGGTCGGATGTGATCAACTGAGAGAGTAGATCGACCGCGTCGGCGTGCAAGTATGGAGGATACTTGACTTTGCCGCGTAGGATATTCTCATAGATCTTGACTGGAGATCCACTGTCCCAGAAAGGAGTGAATCCACACAGCATTTCAAAGATTAAGATTCCCAATGACCACCTTGGGACAGTTAGAAACAATTCGACGGAAGCATTGAAAGCAAGCTTACCAGTCAACTGATTTGTTGTATCCCTTGGAAGAGACCACCTCGGGTGCTAGGTAGTCGGGGGTACCACAAAGTGTCCAAGTAATATCCGGCACATCTTTAGCAAATCCAAAATCCGTGATCTTCAGGTGACCATGACGATCCAAAAGAAGGTTTTCTGGCTTCAAATCACGATAGATGATTTGATGTGCGTGTAAATACTCCAGCGCTAGGGTAACCTCCGCGGCATAGAATTTGGCCACCGGATTCGGGAATCGCTAATGACAGATGAGTTCTTTGTTTCACACACACACAAGACCGAAGGAAGTGGTCATGGATCACTCACTTGTGACTTGCGCAGGAGACTGAACAATTCACCTCCCTCCACAAAGTCCATGACCATATAGAGGTTTCGGGAGTCCTGCCAAGTTCCCCACAATGTAACGAGGAATGGATGGCGGACCCGATTTAGCATGCGGCGCTCGTCATTTGTATGCTCAATTTGCTTCATCTTGACCACCTGGGCCTTCTTCAACACTTTCATCGCATAGAAGCGATGATTGTGGTTAGACTGCACCAGGTGGACACGGCCGAAGCTCCCCGTTCCCAAAGTGCGCTGAAGCTCAAAGTCCTCCTGAGAGTACTTCCCCTTTGTAACGCGCTCCTGCTTCGGCTGCTCCTGGTTTATAATATGGTCGATACTGGCGGCATTTTCGTGTGTACCTGTAGCCGTACCCGTATGCTGGGGCGAAGCGTGTGAAGCGGGTTGCATGGATGCGCCTGAACCGTCGTGGTTCTGAGAATCTGGCTTCCCTAGATCTTGCGAATCCTTCGTTCGCCTCTTCTTCAGTAAACCTCCTAGACTCGGCATAGAGAGAAGATTAGACAGGCTTTGGGGCCATTGGGGGGAGGGGGGTGATGGGGGGAAGAAAGCTGGAATGGGAGGTCCGGATTAAGTGGGGAGGGGCAGCGGCCAGAATGACGCATTGATCTTTCATTATGCATTTTACACTTGATACACCTGAACATCACTATTAAGCTAATATATCCTACTTAGAAGTCTATTATGTTGGTCGATTGGGTCGATTTTAGTCTCTAGTAGAATTTATTTATCTATTAATCTGATCTTGTATCCTTATTATTCCTTTATTCCTTCAAATTACTCGGATTTTCACTTATCTACACATACAATCCCTCAACTACTACGTATATCACATATTAATCTATCAATCCTAGAGCCCAGTCAATTCAGATGATTCAATTCTTTAACTATAAATGTCTATGAACACCATTGCCCAATGTATGACCCTATTAATCTCCATAGAAGCGGAGAACCCGGATGCGATGACGTTACAAAGTGATGCGATCATCCCTGCTGTTGCAATGTTTCACTTCGAAAAGTTGAATTTTAGCTTGTGTTTTCGGACATTTTTCTCTTTGGTCCATTCCATCCCGTCCCCTGGTCCACTCTGTAATGTCTCTTTTCCCTTTCCACATTCTCCGAATCGCGATTCGGATGATATGCTTATATAATATATTGATGCCCGAGGGTTCAGGCAGAAAGTAATTTAACTTGTCGCCAACTACGATCTCTCAAATCCCAAGGAAACAACAACAACCCCAACATAAATCTCCCACCATGGCGCTAGTAAGCTACAGTGACTCTGAAAGCTCAGACGCTGAGCCAGATACTACACCCGCACCCCCACCCCAGATTACCAAGGGAAAGAAGCTCGGCTCCAAAACTGGGTTTCATGTCGAGCGCAGCGACTCGGGCAAGATCCGCGTCGCGATTCCAGAAATCAAACCTGAACACCCATCCGGCGACGACACCGAAGATGGTCCGCGCAAAAAGGCTCGGTTAGGTGGAGGAGGCCTTTCGGGATTCAACGCTTTCCTTCCAGCGCCGAAACGAACACTCGAAAAGAAAGCACCAGTGGCGACAACACGAAAAGCGTTTAGTCTCAAAACAGGAGCAGGCCCTGGATTTGATCGCACAGCAGATGCGGAGATGATGAATGATTACGCATTCGAAAATCTAGCGGGAGATGCGGAGGACACCACATCTGCACCCAGCAACTCAAAAGCCGACACTTCACCAGATGCATCGGCGGAGACACTGAAAACCCCCGCGGAGGTCAAATTGCAAGGAAATCCGATGATGTTCCGACCGTTGTCCGTCGGACGACCTCAAAAGAAGAGAAAGACGACCAAGATTGCTGAACAACCAACACCCTCCTCATCAGCAGCGCCGAAGCCTGCTCAACCTCTACAGCAAACCCCTGCCCCTGCACCTGCGCCAGCGCCACCAAAACCCAAAGTCAGTCTCTTCTCCCTATCCACCGATGAGGCCACTTCCCAGCCAGCCCCGGCACCGGGACCGTCAGCCACCTACCAGCCACTGGTATACAACGCCGAAGGCGAAGAAGTATCGGCAGCTGATCCAGTACTCGCCGAACCCGCCCCAATTGCCGTTGGGCATTCAACAGCAACAGTATCAACCAATCCTACATCATCCTTGGACAGCATTGCCAACGATCTGAATTTGTCCAAGGCCGAAAGACGCCAGCTCTTCGGTCGGAATGCCATGCCGTCCCAGTCACATGTACGTACCTTCAACACAGACGAGGAGTACGCGTCAAACAAGGTTCTGGCGCAAGGCGAGCTGGCCGGAACACAGCACAACCCTGTGCGCTCTATTGCGCCAGGCAAGCATACTCTCCAGCAATTGCTCAATGTTGCAAGCTCTCAGAAGGAAGCATTGGAGGAAAGCTTTGCAACGGGTCGGAGAAACAAGAAGGAAGCTGGATCCAAGTACGGGTGGTAGTTTTAACATACGTAAGGCCATTCTGGGGGAATTTTTGTCAAGCGCATTAGCATTGAGATACCATACCATTTTGTAGGAATGACATACGAGAATTTGACTAAATAAAAAAATGTATATTCAACAGACATGTATTTACGTATCACGTCTCTAAAATCTATCATGTACAAAAAGAAAACATCCCAACGCCGTAAAATATGACAAAATAACTCCAAATAGACAATTCCAGACTCCTTTTAATTTTTTTGGCGTATCAAGACGACACATCCACAACTTCGGCGAACCACTGCTTGAGTGCAGTAGCCAAAACAGAGGGCAACTCCCTCACATCACGAACAACGAGGTAGTAAGGGAAGGGGAAGTCCTCGAGGTATCGCTTCATCTTAAGCTTCATCTCACCGCCAGAACCAGGATCGGCCTCGAAGCTAGCCTGCGAGAGGTCAAGGATAGAGCTACCCTTAACGGCATCGACGATAATAAAGACAACCATGATGCGCTCCTCAAGCGCCTGTCTAACAAGACGGCGAATAGTATCGTGGTCTTCACAGATACCATCAGAGATAATCAACTGAAGCTGCCAGAGATCGGCAGAGCCAGAGCCAGGCGAGCGCTTCCAGCGAGCCTCGCGGAAGAGAGCGATAGAATCGGCAATCAGCTTGCGTACATTGGTACCAGTTTGCTGGTAGCTGAAGTGCTGGAAGACCTGGGAGCCGGCCTCGGAGGAGAAGGGCTTTCCGAACTCATGGGCGACGCGAACATGGTCTTCATTACCGAAGCCGAGGACACACAGGTCACCGGCTTCCAGCATGCTCAGACTCTTCGCAACAAGGGCGAGGGTCTCGAAGGCGAGCTGGCCACTGCCACTTTCCAGCATGGACTTGCTGTCGTCGACAGCCAGCATGATCTGGTAGTTACGCTTCGAAGGGATAGAGCGGCGCATCCAGATCTTGTCGCGCTTGTACTGAGAGGCGATATAGGGGATGATGCGCTTGATGTTCAGCCGCTTTCCGGTGCGGAAGTCACCGCGGAGCTTGGTGGCCATTGTGGGGGCGAGGATGAGACGGAGTTGTTCAGTCAGGGAGAGGGAGAGATCATTTGTGGCGGATTCGTAGTGCGACCAGAGGCGGCGGGCTTCATCTTGTGGGGTCAATGGGGGAAGCGAAGAGGAGAGGTGGATCGCTGCGAGTTGCGAGTCAACTTCGTCGAGCTCTTCGTCCACTTCTTCGGTACCCTGTGCTCCGTCTGCGCGATCGTGGGAGGATTGACCGCCAGGAATGAAGGCGCCGGCGGACTCGCCGTCGGTGGGAACGGTCTCGCGGTCGATTTGCATCTCATCCTCAAGCTGGTTGTCCACGGCATCTTGCTGCTCGTCCGACACGTCTGGGAGAACATCGTTCTCGCCAGGCTTGATGTCAGACTCCACACCCTTGCTTTGGTCGAGGGCTTGCGTTTGATCGTCGTTTGCTTGTCCAAGGGCCTGGGTGTCTGCGGCATCTTCGTCATCCTTTAGGTGCTCGAAGTCTGCGTCGGCCATATCGGTGTCTTCGGGCATGGCCTGAGATTCCTCTTCCTGTTGGGACGGATTGAGGATCTCCTTTTGTCGTCTATGCCATTGCTCGAGGATATCACCGAGCTTCTTGAATGCCTGCATCTGAGGTTCATCTGGCCCTTGGTCTTCGCCACCAGCAGCGTCTCGGCTGGGCTGGCTCTCCTCGCTATCCTTGGCAGCACCTGTCTGTTGGTCGACATTGGCACTGGGATCAGTCGAGCCGCTCTCCTGCTGGGCGTCACCCGAGGCACCCTTTTCTTCATTTTGGTCTTGCTCGGCTCCGAGCCCACCAGTGACAGCTTCGCTAGGAGCGACGTTGTCACCTGCGGCATCATTCTCATCACGCTGTGCGAGGAAGTCGTCTTGCTCAGGCTCCTCGGGATCTTCTCCACCAGCTTCCTCTTCCTCCTCTTCTCCGGCTTCGCCTTCATTGGTTTCCTCCGCATCATCGGCCATTTCTTCATCTTCCTCACCTGGCACTTGATCCTCTGGGGCTGCCTCGGCGTCTTCTTCACCGGCCTGATCATCGGCGTCTTCGACCTTTCCTTCTTCGGGGGCAGGACCGAAATCATCGTCAAGATCATCCATATCATCGTCATCCTCCCCATTGTCGTCCTTGCCTTCACCATCATCAAGTTGCATTTCCTCGGGAAGTTCAAGTGTTTCTTCTTCCTTTGCTTGAGGATCGGTGACATCCATTTCCTCACGGCCAACTGCCTCGCCCTCGTCTTCGGGGGCCTCTTCATCTTCTGTTTCTTCTTCCTCTTCCTCTCCCTCCTTTTGCTTTTCTTCACCCTTTTCACCATCCTTGTCACCCTTCTCTTCTTGAGCAGCAGCTTGTTGCTCGGCCTCTGATTGGCCCTTTCCTTCTTCGTTTTCGGTATCCTTCTGCTGCTCATCGTTACCACCATCCCAGAGCTTTTCGTCGACAGCACCTGTGTCAAGGTCATCAACGCTTCCTGTCTCTTCGTCGATATCGTCATCTCCTTCGTCGGCGCTGTCGTCATTCTCCTCCTCATCGTCCTTGCGATCCTCGGCATCACCTTCCAACTCTTCCTGATCCATGTTGACAGCATCCTTGGAATCATCCATCTCATCATCGCCGTCCTCTTTGTTGTTCTCTTGCTGCGCCAGCTCAGTTAGATCCTCATCATCTCCAACATCTTTGCTGATATCTTCCGCGCCTTCGCCTTCGCCGAGACCTGTTCCACTTTCCATCTGGCCTTCCTTGCCTTGATCTTGAGATGCTTCGGCAGGGCTACAGAAGCCTTCGGATGCGACCTGCTTGAAGGTCTTGGTCAGGATGTAGGAAGTCTTGCAGATCTCGCGATGAACGGCAATGAATCGATCAGCCAGATCCCGGCAGATTTGGTAGTATCTGTTGGCGATAGGCAAGATACTGGTGATCAGTGCGGCAGCAACGGAAAGGCCGCCAGCGGAGTGGTCTTGCAGGCAGTGCAATTGATCAAGGACCTTCTCCAACGCACTGGTGATCTCGGTGAGATGGACAGCCTTGATACCGCGAGAGAAGAACTCGTCACTCCTGGACAGCAATCCATCAAAGGTGATGGCAGAAGGCACATCCTTGAGCTTCTGGAGGCCAATAAGCATTTTGTCGATGGCTGTCAGGAGGCTGCTATCGAAGGCTTGGATGGATAGGGTGTTCTCGTCATTGACCTCAGGGAGAGCAGCGATGTTTGTATTGACCCAAGGTGTGATCTGATCCAGCGCGAAGGACAGATCAGGGCGAGCTTGGCTCCATTGCTTCAAGTCAGCAGCCAATCCATCGAGCGAGGATTGGGTCTGCTGCGCGATCTCGTAGTTTGCGTTAGACGCGATCCTGGTGGGAAGCATGGGAAGGGCTTCGTGCGACTTGCGTAGGCTATCGAAGGATTCCTTTTTGGCACGGAGCCGTTCCACAATCTTAGATGCATCAATTCCTGAGAACTTAGAATGCACTCCAATGATCATTGCAGCCAGTCCAAGAATAGGAGACAACCAAGCCACGATTCTGGCCAGATTGGTTCGCTCCTCCAATGCAGAAGCATGATCTTGCGAAAGAGAGTTCGAAGCCGCTGTCCAAAGGTTCTGCACCTTGTCAAGCGTAGACTTCAACTTGCCCAAGCCGGTGAGGGCAGGCGAAATGACACCTCTCTGACGACGGACAGTGAAAATGAGATGCTCAATGGATCCCATGCTCCTGTGGACCTCGACATTGCTTAGCTCCTCGGAATAGTTGCGAGATGCTAGGCGAGTCTTAGGCAGGAGATCCAGAAGTCTGTGGAAGTACCAGTCGGCACTCTGAACTGCAGTTGAGGTAGCAGCACCAGCCTCAAAGGCGGCGGCAGTGGCGAGAACTTGCGGAACCGTTTCTTGTGTTTCGATCACACTCGACCCAGCATTACGTTTCACGCCCATCTCATAAAGCTGCTTGAGGGTCTCAGCATAGAGGCGGCGTTTCTGGGACTTGAGGTGCTGGACGTCGTCCTTGTTGTCTTCGGTCAGGACCTTGGGTGTCTTGGACTTGAACTCATTCATGCTTTCAATCACCGAGACAATGAAGCTGTCGAGGTCCTTCGCAATGTCGAACTCGGCTGGAATTGACGAATACAGGTTCATCATGTTACTGGCTGTTCCATCCGGCTTCTGGAATCTGAGCGCTCGAGTAGACCACAGGTTCTTGTCATTTTGGCAGATGGCCATTGCCTCGGGGAATGTGGCAGTGGGGCGGACTGGCTCTGCTTGGGACATCGAAGTGATCTCCTCGGTGCTTTCTGGAAGGCCTGCTTCAAGGATAGATTGAACGGGCTGGCCAAGGGCTGCACGGTACTTACGAACCAACTTGAATAGCTTGACGTGCGACCTTCTGGCGCTTTCCTTCAGAGCCACGATGTTGACATCTTTCCAGCTTGCGAGCTGAATCTGCTCCTTGATATCCTTCTCAAGGACGGACCGTTTCTCCGTCAGATACTTGTCCACTCCGGGCTGGAAGGGTCCATAGTGGTGGAGGAAGTTGTCCAAGGCAGAGACAATCTTCTTGAGGCAGGGATAATCTGTGGTGAAAACTTCAAGCAGTGCTTGGAAGTTGGCAACGAGCTGTAGACGGCGAGCAAACTGGCCCGTAGTTGTAGACTTGAAGAATTGCTCCAGGGTCAAAACCAGGTTTTGCGTGTGTTCCGTCATGTCCTGTTCGCCTGCCTCGGCCATCATGATGGGAGCGCCGATAAGAGCTTCATAGGCGATGAACCACCAAGCACTCACCTCGTCCTCGCATCGCTCTTTCTCGATATCCAAGAGCTTAGCCCAAGTTGACAGCTCAAGGCGGCGCCAGCTAATGAGAGTGCTTGTAATCTCGTCGTAGACAATAACAGCTGAATATTCTCTGCTGGCCACGGTCTGCCACTCGTGTACGAATGAATGAAGCTTTTCAACCTTGGTCATAAACTTGGCAACAGGTTCGGTGTGCTTGAACTGAAGGATTTCGACGCAGCATTGAATGACATCGGCGAGGACAGCATGTTCAGGCCAGGCGGTTTGAATCTGGGCAAAGCGGGCTTGAACAGAAAGTGCGAGTGCAACCAGCTTCCTTGCCTCTCCGAGATTCGAATCGGTGTAGAAGTTGTAATTCTTCTGCTGAGTGTTGGCTCCCTCGCCTATGGCATCATCGAGAAGCAGAAGAACTGCAGGAAGATGGGTTTGGGGCGACATCGGCGAGAATGAGGTCTTGTTGTCAGACCAGATTGAGCCTAAAAGATGGCCTGATTGCTTGACAAAGGTAGTCAATGCAGTTCCACTGCGCTCATTCGAGACGATATTTGCATGAAGCGAAGCAAGCCGGAGAGCGATACTCTTAGGGTCAATGCGGTCAACACCAGCGGTCGTTTCTGTGTCTTCGACTGATCCTTCGTCGAATGTAGGGAAGAGTGCGTGTAGCTCGGCTTCGTTGACTTCTTCCTCCTCTTCCCAGGATCCCTTGAAGCGGTACAATTCTCCCTTTTCAGCCTCCTGTTCCCGATCTTCTTCAAGCTTGGCCTTCCACAGTTGATGGAAATCAGCGAAAACACGGCGAATGATCCCTCGTCCAGCCTTTGTATTCAGAATTGTGGAATCCGCATCCTTGGCGGCCCATAGGGCCGACAGTTCTTGGAGGCGCATTTCGTTCGCATTCTTCAGAGTTCCATGGGCCTTCTGATCATTTTGAGAAAGAACGGGGTGGTGAATACCTCCTAAGAAGGGCGTGCGCTCGCTCAGAGACTGAATATCAGGGATATCGCTGGACTGTTCCGGCTGGCTAGAGGCCAGGAATACACCAAGGTCCAAAAGCTGCAAGAAACGAACCACAGGCACTGTGATATCATCATAAGCTCTGTAGTGAGTGCTGAGACGGCTGCTCAATTGTTTGATGTTATTGCGCAGAAGCTGGATCATGTCTTGAGACTGTGAAGATTCGGCAGAGCGGACCATTTGCTCGGGGTCTCTCTTCAGGACAGAGTTGATCAAGTTGACAAACTCGCCTTGCAGGAGACTCAATTGGGACTGCTGGGGCCGGTTGACCAGTGAAGGAGGTGGGGCGGAACCCAGATCACGAATTTCGTTGTGCAAAAGTTCAGACCGGAGATTGGAAACCTGGCTGGTGAAAGACTTCTCAAAGGCAAGAATCGCCGCAGACTTGGCGGTGTATTCTTGCAGGCGTTGAGAGTGGCGTTTGCGCTGAACAACGAGACCGAGAGAAGGGTCAAATGTCTTGTCAGGCACGAACAGACGCAGAAGAATAACAGCCAGCTGTACCGTTGCTAGTCCAGTGGTTTGAATGCTCTGCTGCTGGCTTGATGGCTGGACTCGCAGGGACGAAATCAGGGTTGGTAGAGCCTGCTCAGCGAGGGGCTTGAGGAAGTGGGCATCTGGCAAGCTTTGGTCCAGTTCAACCTTGATAGGGGGCTGTTCAACACAAAGATCGCCATTTTGGATTGCCTGCAGCACCGAGATGAGATGCTCGGCTGAGCGAGGCTCGAAGAACTCCCGATGACAGGCCACCAGCTCGGTTGTGAGCTTGGCGATAGTACGTCTGAGCTCCATGGACTGATCTGTTGTGATCTGCTGGGTGCTCAGGGAAATAGCCTTAGAGAGAGCTTGTTTCTCTGCCTCAAGCATGTCCATCTGTCCTAATTTTGTATTACCGATAGCTGTCAGCCTATCCAATAGAGACAGAGAGACAATGCCACCAGTAGCAAGCGCGGACTCGGATTTGCTTAGAGAGCCTGCAAACAGCGAGATTCTATGAAGAATATTTGGCACGTCGCTCTGGAAATTCGATGCGTCCAACGGACGAGCTGCACGACCAGCGAGAAGTGGCACGACTGTTTGAATGACCTTATCATTGACTGGGTTCCGGAAGAACGAGGAGATGTCGTGGTACTGGCAAAGAGCTTCGAAATCGTTGGCGAAGTATGGATACTCGGTTGACTCTGAGCGTCTAACTGCATGAGATAGCTCAGCCACAGTTTGTTTGATACCCTGGACAAGTACGTCACCATCAGCGCCATCCAAAAGGATGAATCGCTGGGCATCAATCAATGAATCGCGTACACGACTCAATTGAGACAATTCCACGCGGGTTTGCAAAGCCAAATTTGTGAATTCAAAGACTGTTGACTCCAACTCGGTCAGAGAATCCAACTTGTCTTGAGAGATAGGAGTGACATGTCTCCAAGAATCCCAAATTCTTTGCATGCTAAGACCGGTGGTCAAAGCCCAGCCTTCCTGGAATCGATCCAGAGCCTGTGACAAAGAGACTTGAAGCGGTTTGAGGAGAGGTGACGAGTCGAGCAACGACCCACAAATCTTCCGGCCCATCTGGAGGTAGACTTGGAATTCTCCTTCGTCAACCTGGCTCACTTCTGTGGCTCTGTAAATGTCCCAGCATAGACAGATCACGGTCCGAAGGGCTGTGATTATGACAGGGCCTTGGAGGGAAATTTGATCCAACGACTGAATGTAATCATACAGAGCCTGGCCACAATCAGACAAGAACGACGCAACAGGTTGCGTCGTGTCTTTCATCAACGCAGGGATCCTCTCAGATGCCAATGACCGCTCCAAACGTGTCATTTGGCTGGGCTTGAGCTCTTTGCCGGATACGTCGGCCTGAATCAAACCTTCCCTAAGGCGATGAATATCAAGTCTCAACTCTTGGAGATAGGCCAAGACAACCAAACTAGACCGGAAATCACTGGTTCCTGCGATAGCGATCAGAGGCTCGTTTGTGAGCGGGTGAAGAGGCTGCAGCATTCCTCGGATACCAAGGTGGGCTCCTCCAAGAACAATCTCGCCGCTGGCGATATCAAGCGGCTTCCATTGGTCGTTGTCATGGAATAGAGAGGCATATCGCTGCAGAACCTTGGATGGCTTCTCCTCTCCGTTGTTTTCGGAGTTGATAGCCACACGGTTGCTTGGCGACTGTTGAAGGTAGGCCAGATCCGCTGGTGACAGATGATCCAAGCACACCTGGAGAGCGTCTTCGAAGGCAGACGATGGCAGGGAGGTATCAAGGTTCCAAATATGGCGAAGTCGATAGAGGAACGATTCGCAGGTGTAGGATGGGCCTATGGTAGGTTGGATATCTTGCAGCTCGCTTGGCAAGAAGCAGATTTCGGTACAGCGGTTCCTCATGGCACGAGACAGCTCACCATTGCGGGGGTCCATGGTCAAGAAGATTCTGAAGTTGGGATGGGGCGTAATGATCTTGGCAGATCCATCCTCTGTCCGTTGCTCATTGAGAATGAGTGTTCCATTCGGCTCCGTCAAAGAATTCAATCGATCGAGGACAGACGGATTGCACAGGTTAGCATTGTCAAGAATAACCCAGTTTCCATGTTGAACAGCCTGAGTGAGGACACCTTCTGTCCATTCAAATCCAACCTTCATTTTATCGGATTGTTGAATAGCATTCAACAAGGTCTGGGCTCTCTCGAGGAATTTTTGGTAGGCCGGGTCAGAAGAAGACTGGCAAAGGCTGGAAAGCGAGGGTATGACATTTTCTAGCGAGATATCTGCAGACTGGAAATGCTCGCAGATGTGGAGTGCGGAAATCACAACATCAGATACATCTCCTGAAGCAAAGCAGTGGATGAGCTGGTTTCGCAAGAACATCTCAATATCATGGACAAAGCCTGAAACCTCTCTGCGATGATCGATTTGTTCAAACCCACCAATGAGATCCATGGTATCAGTGTCAGCACTCAAAGCCAGCTCGACAAGGTTTGCACCGTTAACCGCTGCCAGCTTTCTGATGAGAGTAGTTTTACCACACCCAGCAGGACCAACTAGGATGCTCGGCCAGGAGTTATCGATACACAGGATGAGCGACTCGACAATGTGAAGGTCCTTTGGTAGAATCCTCATGTTTGGCTCGGCCAAGCGCTGCAGCAGAGGGTCACGGGTCAAAATTCCCAGACCGACCTGCAAGTACTCGGGTGTGAGGTTGTGGAAGTAGCTCTTCGTGCCAGTGTCAGAGTCTGTGAAAACGCGGTCATAAATCTGAGAGACCACGTTACGATCCTCTTCACTTCTGAATCGCTGGCTGATAATGACATCAAGGAAGTGCTTGGTCTGGATCTGCAGGTTTCCTCGATCGGCGAGTTGAAGCCATCGCTGGATATCACGCAGATTGACTTCCCATGGCCCGCCAATGGCTCCCAGCCGACGATCTCGGGTGATCGCTTGGTTCAGGAGAGAAATGAAATCGACCAGTCTCTCGGTCTGCACAGAGGGACTACCAGGGAAAAGCCTGGAACAAATCGTTTTCAAGTCATCATCAGTGAAGCTGTCTGCATAGACCACTGTGAATCGGTTGACGAAAGATGCAGGAAGACCCTTTCTGCCACCACCCTGGTGGTGAGGGTTCTGGGCAGCAAAGAGAACGAAATCGGGATGTCTCTTGAATGTTTGGTCCAGCTCAGCGATATAGACTTGCTGACGATGATCCAGACAAGAGTTAAGACCTTCCAGGACAGATTGCGAGGCCAGGTTCATTTCATCCAGCAGAACCCAGTCACCACGCTGCATGGCTCGTAGGAATGGCGCGTCACGCCAAGTGAATTGCCCGACATCTCCTCCTTCCACTGGAACGTCTGAACCGAACAGATCTGTAAGATCTGTCTGTTCCGAGAGGTTAATTCGAGTGAGAGGTTTGCCGAGGGCTCTGGCCAGAGCCGTCACAAGTGTAGTCTTACCCACACCTGGACTTCCTTCCATAAGAATAGGCTTCGAGGACTGCAAACCACGAGCAATTCTCACAGAGTTGGCAATTGTGGTTGGCGCATCCATTGTGAACTGAGGATCGGGGTCTGCTGTGCCAGCCGTAGGGAGAGCGAATGGCCCGACGCGCAGAACGCCAGGTTCCGCGGAAACAGAGGTCGATTCCCAGTAAATCTTGGAAGCATCGACATTAAACAGTTCGCTCAACTTGTCGAGGCATGACTTGCGGTTGCCCTCGAGATTGTTGAGGGAGATGGCAAGCATTGCAGCAGGGTTGGCACCCAAGGTGTCGACGAAGACCATCGCGGCACCTTGTACGATAGCGAATTCAGTGTCTGCGCTTTGACAAGTGTTGACAAAGTCAACCCAGGCCAGAAGATCACGGATGGAGAGCGATGTTGCGGAGGTGTTTTGGAAGGTAACTTTGAACCACTTGGCGAACTTCAGCATAGCCTTTGCCACACTCTTCTCCTTTAGGTTCAATCTCTGTGAGAGAATTGGCAGGATATCCTCATCCTCAGACAGCTGAGGCGCCCAAATTTCAGTCATACGATTGCGAAGAGCAGCCGAAAGCTCACGTTTTCCGTAATCACCACCGGGGTTCATAGTGGATAAGAATTGGAATCCACCATCTGCCACAACCATTGAATCAACGGGGCCCTTCTCGGCGAGGAGAATCGACCTAGCGGGCTCCAGAACACTGTTAAGTCTCTCAAGAACGGAGTCGTCTGCAAGAGAAATTTCGTCAAGAAGGAAGAATTGACCGGTCTTCATGGCGGTGATCAGACTTCCGTCGGACCATTCAAACAGGGCATTGCAACGAATAGCGTTCTTCTCAATCTTCTGTAAAAGAAGTTGATCCTTGGCTTGACGCTGCTCCGCAGTCAATGCTGTGAATTCCTGCTTCAAGTCATCGAAAGATGCGCCACTAAGCTGCCCGTGGAGGAGCATCTGAAGATCATCTACAAGCTGCTTCTCGATTGCAGCCCGGTTTCGGATGGGCCGTTGAGCACCAATCAAGTCACCGGTCTCCAAATTCACATGAGCGTTGACAATGAACAACTCGCGTCGGAAAGCTTCAGCGACGGCCTGGCACAATTGGGTTTTACCGCAACCAGTTTCTCCGACGAGAAGGACTGGCTCGTTGTTCTTGAGGGCCTTCGAAACGAGAACAAATAGACGTCTCATGGCTTTGGTCCACACAATACCGGCTGGAAGCTCGCTCATCTCGGGGGCATTCTTTTCCAGCTCTGCGGAGCTATACAAAGTATCCTCGTCCAGCTTTACCTTCATCACTTCCTCGATCACAGCCTTAACTGCGGCTTTCTCTTGGGGGTTGCGAACACGTTCGCCGAGAAGCATATAACCGTTGACTGCTAGCTGCTCGCGATCATCGGCATCACGAAGAGCCCATCGGAAAAGATCACGCAAAGTGGCGAAACTGTTCTTTTGCTCGAAGAGTCGATTAGACTGGCGCAACAAGGACAATTTCCGGTAGACAGCAACAATCCGTGTACAGAACGAGGGGGCGATTTGAGAACGTTCCTTCAGGATAAATTCCAGCTCGCTTTCTGGAATATCATCGAAGTGCAGCTCGAGGAAGCGGTTCCTGAAGGCACGGGACAGGACCTTTCGGCCACCGTACAGACCAGCGGGATTTTGCGTAGCGAAGAGCATGAAGTTAGGGTGCGGGTGAACGACTTCTTGAGTCTCGGGAATGAAAAGCTCGCGGTTATCGTCGAGGAGTCGGTTAAGGGCTTCGAGAACATCAGAAGGTGCCAGATTCAGCTCATCCAGCACAATCCAATAACCGTTCCGCAGCGCCTCCACCAAAACACCCTCTTGATAACGCAGGCTTCCATCATCCGAGGAGATGTAAGAACCCAGGTACTCTTGCAGATCTGTATGTTCGTGGTTGTTGATTCGTACAAATTTGTTTCCAGACACCTTTGCCAGATACTCAATCATACTCGTCTTTCCGGCTGATGTTGGACCTTGGAGCAAAACGGGGAATCGCCGGGTTGAACTGGCCCGGACCAAGTTCTTGAGGTTCTTCTCGATGAATGGGGTGATAATGTAGTGGGGTTGCTCCTCCGGAACCATAGGACCGCGGCGCATCCAATAATGTTTGAATTGCACATAATCGTTGCCATCCGTTGGTGGGCGAGGGGTCTGTCCGAGAAGAGACTTGGCGTTCTTCGCGTTTCCGAATATATGAAGCTCAAGCAGAGGAATCAAAGCTTGTTCGGAAACCAAGCTCAGCACGGTCAAGAAACTCATACTGAAACCCTCAAACATTGCCCTGCGTAGCCCATAGACGTGTGCGTGGTCGATAACATAGATCAAAGCACGCACAAGAGTACGGATACTGAAATGGGGTCGCTGCCCAGCTCCGTCGGTAAGCTTGTTCTCGTTGCTGAGCTTCTTGGTCACCATGTAAAGCTGTGCGAGGTCTGGCACAGCACGCTGGTCACTGATTGTCAAATCACCCAGGTATTTCTGAATCAAGGCCAATAAATCATCCAAGTCACTATCAGGCGAGTGCACGTAGAATTCGGTGAACCGGGAACGCAGACCTGGGGGTAGATCTCTCTTTCCGGCATCTGTTGCAGGGTTCATAGCACCGAAGATACGGAATTCCGGGTGGCCGAAGACTCTCTCAACATCGCCAGCTTCGGAGAGAAGAACAGATGGTGTCCCCTCACTGCCATGGTGCAGAAGACTGGCAATATTCTCAAGGGTATCAGGAGAAGCCAAGTTTACTTCATCCAGGAGAACCCATTCGCCGTTTCGCAGAGCTCTCACAATCTTACCTTGGACAAAGGCAAAGGCAAATTTGGCATCACCTTGTGAGACCTGAGCCTCGAAATCCCCGAGCTGGGTCGCGAAGCTCTCCCATCTTTGTCGCAAGTGCTGGTATTTAGGAGAATCCAACTTCCGTTTTTTGGCTGGCTGCTCATCGCCATTCTCGGCTGCGGTATTGGGGGGGTTGAACACGCCGTTTGCAAGACGAACGGCTTCATGCCACAAGGTCACCAATCGTACCCAATTGGAAGATGCGGCACTCTTCGATATCGAGGACAAGAACTTCTGGTTCTTTTTGGCGGAGAATGTCAGTTCAAAGAGCTGGGTGAATTCATCCAGCATTGGAACTGCCATTGTACGGATGTTGACGGGTTTAAAACCACCCAGCAGATCAGTGCTTTCACTCTGTTGTGACAAATTCACTACTGTGAGTTTCTGGCGCATCAAAGATGCAAGATGCTGGATGACTGTGGTCTTTCCGATACCAGTTTCTCCCACAAGTAAAACAGGCTCTGCCATCTGGATTGATGCAGCTACCTGTTCCATGAGGGTCAATGCCGCTCGAGTGGGAGCAAATCGTGAAGCTGCTGCGGCAAGCTTCAATGCAGATCCACTTGGTACCTTGATCTTATTGCAGGTTTCTCTGCCAAGGACAAGGCTGTTGTTCTTATCGGTATACGAGGGAGTACGTTCATTGAGACAGTATTGCGCTCGCTGGGGAGAGATCTGAAGCGCTTCGGCCACAACGGCGGCGAGAGTGTTCTGCATCGACTTCTCGGGCAGATATTTGAGGAACACGTCAACAATGTCGAGGAATATTTCATCCTCGGTACCTTCTGACGTGGGCTCATAGCCGGTCTTCGCACCCATGCGGTGTAGACGATTGTGCAGACGGCTGCACAACTTGATCAAATCGCGGAAGCCTGGAGTACGACCTTGAGAGCCCTTGATTGCAAGACTTCCATGGAATGCAGAGCATACTCGTCCGTATACGTTCATGAGAGTTGGCACACGAGACTCGAGCAAGGAGAACTTTTGCAGGATGACATCACGCATCTCATCCACGGGAAGAGACTTGACTTGCACTCTCTCCCAAAGTCTGCTTCCAAGCATTGAAGTGCTCGGTGCGATCTCCTCTCCGGCAATGTTGTACGATGACTTCATGGTTGCGATGATTTTGAAGCCCTCGGCACACTTGATTCGCTCCCTCCGGCTTGGGATGGTGAGTTCCCCCCTCTCAATGATCGGCAGAATGAGACCCATCACTTCAGATGGAGCACGATCAAGGTCTTCAATCAATACCCAGCGACCTTCGCGTGCAGCCTTGGTCAATACACCGGGCTGCCAAGAGAAGGATCCGGAGGCAGATGAAGTGGCATACATTCCAAGCAGACTCTTCGCATCTGTCTGCTCGTTCAGGTGAAGCGTAACCATAGTTTCAGCTTGACCCATCGTGGCAGCAATGTCGTTAATCAAAGACGTCTTCCCCGAGTTCGGCAAACCGACCAGTAGGATGGGTTTGTACCCGAGTAATGACCCTGCAATCCGGCGCAGGTTCTCAACTGTGGTCGAGGTCTTGACGACAGACGAAGGAGTCGGGGGCGTATCTTTCAGCCTAGGAATCAAAACTCCGCAAATCTCTGCGGTCTTGGTTGTGAAAGATTCCCGTGTCTTCTCGATCAACGCCAGAGTGTTTATTTCCGTCCTGGCAGACCTCTCGGTCTGGAGAATTCTTCCAAGAGTCTCCCATCGCCGTTCTTCCCACAATCCTAGCACACGGTAATCGATCAGAGTGCCTTCCCACTCTCCTTCTATAGGTTCAGTCCCAGTATTGACGCGGACCATCTTTTCCGTTGCCGCATCCGCTGCGTGCATATATAAGGCAAAGCATCGTACAGCAAGGTATCGTGTTACTTGGTCTTGAGATTGGAAGAGGGACTGAAGTTGAAGCGGCGAAACGATGGGAGAGAAGGTTTCAAGATCAAACGAAAGAAGTCGGAAGAGGGCGAGGAGTAAAAGTCTAATGCTAGGTTGGTCCAATTGTAGCAGTGTTAATTCCTTCGAGACGGCCAAAGCCGCTAAAGGTCCAGTCTGTGATGAGGCATATTGACTGGCAAGCGACCGCAGATGCGGTGCAAATGGTAAAATCTGCGCGAATGCCGCTAATACATGAATGTAGTCGGCATGTAAATCCGATTGAAGCCATCGAGCTGCAAGATCGACAAAAATCGGTTCGTAGAGTCTGAAAATGCTCTCTGTAAATTCGTTGTTTAATGCGCCAAGAGCAAGCGCGTGGAGGTGTTGAGTCCCCGATGCAGTCCGAATGAAAGTCGAGATTCCACTCGGAAGCTGCTCGAGCAGTTCGGACTCAGTAAGAGTCCTCTCATAGACCGGCCTCCGATCCATGTTTAATCCGGTCGTAAGAGAAACTGTGAAGTTTGAAATAAGAGAAGAAATCCCGCTTCATCGGCTTTCGCTCCAACTTTTTTTTCTTTCTGCCGCCTGTGGCGCAGCCCCGCCTAGACTTGGATCACACCGCTTTTGATCGCGGAGCTTGCGCCACACTTGCGCGTCCGACAAAGCTGTCCTTGAAACAAGGCCGTTTTTACGAGGAGATGCTAATATCGCGATATCGTGATTCATTTATGTTGCACGATGCCAATGAGCGGTCAGGGCTCGGGTGGCGAGGGCCAATCCGGGACGCAACCAAGAGCTGATCAGGATGTCCTTCAGCCTCAAGAAGTGAATCGGGAAGCCGAGGGGTTAGATGAGCCGTATGCCTTGGAGACTCCACCTTTCGTTGTGGTTCTAACCAGGTCATTCATCTAGTATCTCCTTCAAGCGAAAACAAAAACAGCGATCACGGTTCAGTTTGTCTAACCTCCTCTCCCCTCCCGCCGGCGGATTGGATACTAGCTTTGGCTCTCCGGCTCCGCAAGGTGGTCAGAACGGCGATGCGTCGCCCCTCGATCCTTATGCGCCAATCGGATTCAATAGCGGTGCTGAAGCATCAAAAGATGGTGCGCCGTTAGACTGGTATGTGGAAGGCCCCGGACGACGTGTGGGTTACGACGACTTCACCGCTATCGATTGGATCTACGAGTATACCAAAGAACGGCAAAGGAAACGGCTTCTTTATTCGAGTGGGCAGGGCCTATTGGGCCATGCTCGTAGACTCCTCGACGCAAGCAATGTCTGGCTGGTGTTGATTGCGACGGGCATTGCTGTAGGAATAATCGCAGCTTCTATCGACATTGCAACGGATTGGCTGGGTGATCTGAAGTCCGGATATTGCAAAAATGGAAGTGGAGGTGGCAAATTCTATCTAAACAAAAGCTTTTGTTGCTGGGGTCTCGATGGTAAGCCGATGTTGTCAAGTCTCCACGGGTATCCCTGCTGAATTTGGATTTGGTATAGATCACTCCAAGTGTCTGGACTGGACACCTTGGGGGAATGCATTAGGAGCAAACTCCAGTGGAGGAACATATACGATTGGGTACATCTTCTACGTTGTATTTTCGGTAATGATATCTCTGTCTCTTACCTTTAGGGCTCTATTGACAATATCTAGGTTTTCTTTGCTGCATGTGCTTGCTTCCTGGTGCGAAATTATGCCGTTTATGCTCGACACAGTGGAATCCCCGAGATCAAAACGATCCTCGGTGGAACTGTTATCCGACATTTCATGGGGCCATGGACGCTTGCCATTAAATCACTGGGCCTAGTGAGTCAAGCTTCTTCTTGTCAGAAGGGATATTTGCTAACAACGATCAGTGTCTTTCTGTTGCATCCGGTCTATGGCTAGGTAAAGAAGGCCCACTTGTGCATGTTGCATGCTGCTGCGCGAATATTTTAATGAAACCTTTCGAAAGCCTGAGAGGTAATGAAGGTATGTTATTAATCCTCTATCTCTCTCCGCGCGTTTACTTATTTCACAGCGCGTAAACGAGAGGTCCTTTCTGCGGCCGCCGCGGCAGGTATCTCAGTCGCATTCGGGGCACCCATCGGGGGTGTTCTGTTTAGTTTGGAGGTATGACCTATTGTCGATTTCGTTCTATCTACTTTACTGATTTTTCCAAGCAACTGTCATATTATTTCCCCGACAAGACAATGTGGCAAAGCTTTGTCTGTGCCATGGTCGCAGCTGTTACTTTGCAAGCCTTGAATCCATTCCGAACAGGTAAAATTGTGCTGTATCAAGTCACCTACACTCGAGGCTGGCACCGCTTCGAAATTATCCCATTCATTATTCTCGGCATCATTGGTGGTCTCTATGGTGCATTCCTCATCCGCCTAAATACGAGAATCACCAAGTGGAGGCGAGCTCGAACTTCCTCTCGACCGATCATCGAAGTGGTCGTCGTGGCTCTCATTACAGCTTTGGTCAACTATCCGAATCACTTCATGCGAGCTCAAAACTCGGAGCTTGTTCAGTCGCTGTTCGCCGAGTGCAACAGTGTGACATATGATCGATTTGGCCTTTGCGCAACGGGATCTGCCTCAATCGGCGTGGCAATCTACCTGGTCTTAGCTGCTTTACTTGCCTTTTTCTTAGCTTCCTTGACATTTGGGCTCGAGATTCCTGCGGGTATTATCCTTCCTTCGGTCGCTATCGGTGCTCTCTACGGCCGTGCTCTAGGCATTATAGTCCGCTTGTGGCAAGAATCTTATCCGCAAGCATTCCTATTTGTCAGATGCGAGCCAGACATCCCATGTGTCACACCTGGCTTATATGCAATTATTGGGGCTGCTGCTGCTCTTGGTGGTGCTACTCGAATGACTTTGTCGATTGTCGTTATCATGTTTGAATTGACTGGCGCGTTGACGTATGTGATCCCGATCATGATTGCCGTCATGTTGTCCAAGTGGTGTGGTGACATCTTTGGAAAGCGAGGTATCTACGAGTCATGGATTCGACTAAACGAGTATCCTTTCCTCGACCATCGCGATGACACTACTCCGCCAGACGTATCTGCCCACCGGGTCATGACAACCGTGGACGATATCAGCATCATTACTGCCACCGGCCATACTATTGCCTCGATCCGCAGCCTCCTAGCTAACACTACATATCGCGGGTTTCCCATAGTCTCAGAAACCTCGAGTCCCATCCTGCTAGGCTACATCACTCGCAATGAGCTTTCTTTTGCTCTGAAATACTCAACCTCTCCTACAACCCGCAACCTCTCCGATGAGACCCAGGTTTTCTTTTCGCATCAACCTTTTGCGGACCCTATCGATACCCTTGATCTACGACCTTGGATGGACCAGACACCAATGACCTTGAACAGTAACATCACTTTCTTGATTGTTTTACGCATGTTCCAACGCCTTGGCTTGCGCTATGTGCTATTTGCCAATAAGGGCATTCTACAAGGACTACTGACCAAGAAAGATGTCTGGTCAGTGCTTAATGGCGTGGAATTTCGGCGAGAAGAAGCCCTTCGAGACGATGAATTCCAGGATTTTGGAAATCGTAATGAGGCTGAAGAGGTTGGTCTGCTTGATGGGAATGATACGTCCAGTCTTGGTAGTTCGTTGAGGCGGGATTCTCTTTGATTATGTTTGCTACCATCTTGCTCTGTATATTCATTATGTTACTATCTTCACGAAAATTCACTCTCAGTAAATGCCAGAGAAGTTCTTACATAGGTTGTAGGTTATTGAAATAAAATTGTGGCTTTGCCCCACCGCCTCCAACCCCACATCTTTTTGTCGATTTTTAAACCTGACCGCCCTCATGTTTACAGCTACCGATCTTCCTACCGTCGAGAAAGCCAAAAAGTCAGAAGATAAAATGATGATCGATCCTTTTGAGGTGCGCATGCGCTTCACTACGCAGCTGCAGCACCTCAGCGCTGCCGTCACATCGTCGCAGAAGGCTGCCCATTATGCACTGAAGTACCGTGACCTCGATGAGGATCTTCACTCATGCATCCTAGAGCAGCTTGAACGGGTAAGAGCTCCAATTTCCCTTGTGTTGATTTACTCTAACATTGTTTATGGTAGAACAACATGAATAATCGCGCGAACATCATGTACTTTATTGAACACCTCTGCGAAATGGCCATCAAGGAAAACTACCTCCCATACGTACGCATGATGCAGCGAGACATCCTGCGCGTAGTCGACTCGGTTGTTCCTCCCGATGGCACCGGTGCAGCCAATGTCAAGCACGTCCGCCACGTCTTGAACGGTCTCCAGGCGAAGGAAGTTCTCAGCGCCGAAACAGTGACCGACATCGACGCCGCCCTAAAAGACCGCGATTCCCACCCCTCCCACCTGGATCTTGAACAGGATGAAGGCACCGAGGGAGGCAGCAGGTCCAAGTCTGAGAAACCCCAACTGCGCCTTGACAAGAAGCAGATCGAGCAGCGCATTGAGGAGGACCGTGAGCGCAACAAGCGTCAGCGCGAGAGCATGTGGGCCATGACTGGCAATGATCTCGACGAATATAATCAGATGTGGGAAGAACTCAGCCCCACTGGGGAGGATGACTTTATCAGATCTCGTGAGGAAGCCCTGGAACGCGCCGAATGTGTCCGCAAACACGAGGAGTTCTATAAAACCCGATACGGTACCAAGGAGTAATGATTCGGTGGGCATATTGCTTGCTATGCTTTACATTATGATTTCCGGGATTTTATTTACGGTCTAGGCGTTCAACTCGGGACTCTGCAGCGTTCTGGTCTTTTAGTGGAGTTATACACAGCGTGGTATCACTTGCATCTGGTTGCACAATATTCAAGGGTCATGCCGTATGACTGAATATTCAACTTTCTCAACTTTCAACTTCCAAACTTGCCATATTTATTTTAACTCGCCTTATTCCCTTCGAAGGGTCTGAAGGATTATTTCTTCATGGGTTTTATCCCAACAGGCTTGCCGTACAATCAGTATATAGAGGTTATACTTCATTACATATATATTATTTGGCCTCGCAGCTAAGAACCAGTGGATCTATCAATTCAATTTGAGCGGAAAATGCCAGGGAATTTGAGTCTTATACTATAATATACTTGGGATTTGGCTTCAATGCTTGTATGACACGGCTTATATATATTTTTGACCTAGTAGGACAAATTCGTTGTCTGCGCAGATATTCGGCAACAGAGAGTCCAAACCATAAATTTCATTTTCAATACCAGACAAAGAGAACTTAATTAATTAATTTAAAAGAAGATAGACACTACTTACTCACCGAGTGAAGGTGAAATAGATGTAGATGAAGTGAAGTGATAGCGGAGAGTTGCTTATCGTCTCCGCTCTCGGGAAATCCTGATCGCCGAGAGATTTTTTATTTTTGCTTCACCTCTTGACCAACACGAGGAATCGTTTCCCCCATTCGGGTTTATTGCTTTATTTCTCAATTTCCCTTCCACTCTATGTTTGCTCACTTGGTCACTGCCGCCAAGGGTCTATTTACGCGACAGTCCGAAGAACAAGAGTCCCAACCCGCAGGCACCTCTGCCACCAATTCCAAGATGGTGACAGCTACCCGACGAGGAGATGTTGCGCCCGAAATTGCGAGTGGCAAGCGCAAGGCACACTCAGCAGGTGCCAGTAAGACCGAAGACCAGCAGACCAAGCGGAGAAGAAGAAGCGACCCGAAGGCTACTGGAACCGATCAAGATGCTATGAAACCTACCCCAGCAGAGAAATCCACCGTAATTGGCGATAAAGCACCTGCAGGAAAGAAGATCCGATTCGGTAGCGAAGAACCCGAACCAGTCGAAACACAACCAGAAGAAATCTCGAAAACACCAACCCAGGACGACGACGAAGATGATAGCGACGATGATGCGCCGGAGACCATTGATAACTCTGCCCAGTTATTGAAAATGAAGGAGCAGGCTAAGAAGCAAGAAGCAGCTAAGCAATTGTACGTGTGATTTCTTACGTTTAGCGAAGAATTTTGACTAATGATTTTTGTAGAGAAGAGCAACTGAAGAGAGAGAAGCGACGGAAACTCGATGAGCGTCGCAAGTTGCAAGCCAAATCGATTGTTAAGCCCAAGGAGGCTCCAACTGATGATATGCTTTCCGAAAGCACGGCTACTCTCCAAGGCACAACTACCCAAGATGCACGACGAGCCGCTCTTCCTGCTTTGCTTCCTGATGACATTTTGAACGCCGAGTTCGCCATTCGCCCTCCCACACCCCCAGCTGAAGATCAATTCGCCATCCCGAAGAAGTCAAATAAGCTGCGATTCTTGGATAAGCAGGACAAGTTTCCCAAGGATATCAACATGGGGGATGTCTCTATCCGGGTTCTCGATGCGCCGTCCTCCAAGAAGTCCTCAAAGCCCGCGCTGGCCCCTAAGATTTCCAAGGCCGGACGGAACCTCAAGGGTAGCATGCTCCAGAAGACCCGTACCGCAGCTCAAAACAATGGGCTCCGACAGAAGGCAGGCGGTCCTTCTGGATTCATTCGCCGGTGAAATGGAACACTTTGTACGGCCATTAAAAGCGATTTTTGTTCAGTGTCACATATCTTCAAATATAGCTGGAAGTTACATTTACGACCTGCCAGTTGTCAACGAGGGACATGCCCACCTGGGCACTTGCATCGTCTGATGTTCCTCTCGGGGGGTTTCGATGCCCCATTGGCGCAAGTCGAAAGTCGGTGTCGACTGGATATGCAACCAACCCCGCGTCCACTGCAGCCATTTTGTGATCAGTCATTATTGAAAGAAGGATTTTTGTCCAAGTGTTACTCGGGTTGCATGGTGTTTGGCGGGAGTAGAACCTGGTCTGCAATTCAACTTTGGGGGAGTTATGTATATAGGATTCAGTCAATTATGCCCAATAATGTCTGGCAATAAATTCATTCAAAAAGAAGATATAAACATAGAAATCTCTGATATCTTTTGAAATATAAAAAAAGTGAAGAGTCAAAAAGTGAAATGCTACAAAAGCGCCAAGGACCGGACCCGGACCGATTCTCAGATTATTAAGGCGAACATCGAAAGCTTGGAAGCTTGCCAGAGTCCTTGACTTTTTTTCCCCTTCACTCTTTGCTTTTTTTTTCTACCTCCAATCCCATTCGCCAATGGCGCTTGTTGTCTAACTCTACACCTTTCATTCCTCTTGCCATGGCGCCTGACGCAGAGAATTCTCCTCTGCTGCCGCAGCATCAGAACTCGGCCTCGAATACGTCACCACGTGCAAACCGGACGCCGCGGTCGGTATCCTTCAATCCGCTCACACAAATCAGCACCTACGGCAGCACAGCCTCTACTTCCGATCCTACATTCCGACCCTTGCAAACAGGCTCACCTCCTGTGCAGAATGTCAACGCCCAAGGAGGCCAGCCCCGTCCGGGCAGCCAGCCCATGCTCTCAGCACTGAACAGCAAGCTTCGTCGTCGCAATAGCCATGGGGCTCCCTTCAACCCCATATCGAATCCACCACATGCAGCATCTAAGATTGGACCGCAGCGAACCACGAAAAAGGCGCAAAAACTAAAACTGCTGCCGGACCCTGTAACGGAAGAGGAAGAGGGGTCTGATGGAGATTTCCCTCGGGATGTCTACTCACAAATCACTCGCATCAAGGACCCCGCTGCACGAAGCCATGCTGCACGATTGGGCAAAGCTGACCGCGATCGCATACCTCGAGTGACAGCTTACTGCACGGCCAATTCGTATCGACTCGAGGGCGTTATCAAGTTCCTTAAGTCGCGGAGCAAGACTCGCGGAGCCAACCCCAAGTTGTATGATGAATGCGTCTACTCTCCGTTTGATTACCAGTACGAAGAAAAGCAGAACGCACGATTATTTCAGGATCAAAATGGCAATGGACACCATGAGAGACGACCCAGTGAAAGAAGATACTCGGATAGTGCGGTGGAGGTTGAAGACAATAAGAAGACCAGAAGGGAGGACTTGATTGATCTGCATGACGAGCGCAGTCACTCAAATGATAACGAACAAGTAGTCGTCAAAGACACTCCGGATATTGACACCACAATCCACACACCTGAGATATTCCTCTTCGATTACGGAACGGTCGTAATATGGGGAATGACGCCTGCGCAAGAATCAAGATTCTTGTCCGATATCTCCAAATTTGCGACCTCCATATTGAGCCCTGATGACACGCAGATTGAGAACTTCAATTTCTACTATGCGCGCGAGTACCAGGCTAGGATCTACAACGACTTCATCTCTCTTCGCGACCCGCGCAACAACATGGTCAAGCTAGCGATATCTCATGCTCTGGCCCAATCGGTCAAGACTTCGCTTTTCGAAGATCTTGTGTCAGAAACAATCACCGACACCGCACCGCTACCTGCCCAGATTGCGCAAACTGGTAGCGTCAATCTCACCCGTCGGCAAATCAACATGCAGATTGGAGAGCTCTTCATTCTCCGCATCAATATTCACTTGCAAGGATCTGTCCTCGATAGCCCGGAACTCTTCTGGGCAGAGCCGCAGTTGGAACCTGTCTACCAGGCAGTCCGAAGCTACCTGGAGATGGATCAGCGTGTCAGTCTTCTGACGGAACGGTTGGATGTTATTGCAGATCTTCTTGCAGTTCTAAAGGATCAATTGACCCATCGCCATGGCGAGTATCTCGAATGGATTGGTAAGCCTCCCTGCAATTATGATTTCTAACAACGACCCATCTAACAAATATCAGTCATTGTCTTGATCGCCGCAGAGATTCTCGTGGCTGGAATCAACATTGTCGTCGATCTCTACGCTGGAGTAGAGTAGAGCGACTCATTAACTATCTACGCTCGTCTCGATCAATCAATTGTGCTGCGAATACTAGTCTTTAATGCTATGTATTACCAGCATATTGCTTATGTGCCTTGGTATACAATCCATTTGCGATTCTACATGGACAATCGCACAACGCAGCATCCCAGAGGCAAACACCCAACGGAATTCGCCCGACATAGGATTCGGATTCACCCACCGTGTCTAATCTTCCTATGCTACCACTACCCCCTGCTATCTGTATCATCTTTCCAGACTCGTTGTGTCTTCAACTGTACATGACAGAAGACATCCATACCCAGATAATCATATCCCATTCGTGTTTCCAATAATGTGCTGTCTTTTTTTCGCTGGTATTGGAGTTGGCATGGGTTTCTTTTGTGGGAAAACGGCGTTGGAAATCTGTACAGATGGTGTCGATTAATTCAAAAATGCCATTGGCCTTACTTTGCCGAATTACTCTGCAAGGTCTTTCTTTCAAATAGAGCCAAGTATTCGCAGTCCGTACATTTTATCAACCGCAGATAGCACTAGCGCTATTGAGGCATCCCAAATATCAAATAGCGACGCTGAGCTGTACCCCAAAGCCTATAGATCCCCCTGAACATACAGAAATGCACCCATTCCATTGTCATTAGCATTCTCTCTCTTCTCTTGCTCTGTCTCTACCCACAGCATTAACTAATAACAACTATAACAGAGTCTAGATGAGCGTTGTCAAAAAAAACTACCGGGAGCCAGTTGCTTCAACCATGCTTTCAGCGTGAGATTTCTCAGACGAAATTCCTATCAGACACAGAACGCCAGGAGACCGTAGAATCAAGGCCCACCAAAGTAAAAAAACAAATAAAAACCTAGAAAATAGACCAGCACCGCATCCGAACCCGATGCATAAAAAACCCCTCAAATAAAAGAAAACAAACAGAACAGAACATCAGTCTCCGTCACGACTGTGCAAAGCCCAAAAAGCAAAGGAAAAGAAACTCAATAAAACACAACCCATCCACTAAGACTGCTCAACCTTAGCCTCCTTAACCTCCTCCTTATCGACATCCATCGGCGTAGTCCCGGACTCGGGCCCGGCCTCGGGCCCAGCCTCGGCACCAGCCTCGGGACCAGCCTCCGCAGCAGCAGGAGTCTGATCCGCAGAGCCACCACTACCCGTCTGCACACGGAAGGAATGAGTAAGAGACTCCTGTGTAGGAGCGGGCGCGAGACGGGGCAGGGCCGCACCAGCCGGATCCGCAGATTCAGGGCGTCCATCTTGAGCAGGGAGATCATCATCCTGCCCTTCGACGCCAGTGGCGTTGGACTTGCGGGAACGCTTAACGCGTAGCGGACGTTCCTCGGGCTATACAATATAAAAAACAAAACACGTTAGCTTTGGATCTTGCGGACGATCAATCAATCGGACCAATTCACAGAGAAGGGTGTATGTATAGTAAAAGTTGAACAATGTTTCTGGAGAAGATGGAGAAGAGGGTGAAGGTGATTTGTATGAATACGTACTGTGCGTGGCTGCTCATCGGAACTACCCTCAGTATCATCTTCTAGAAGTACACCAGCACCACCCTGAGCGGGATTCATCATTGCTGCGGCGCGGGCACGTAGTTCCGGGTTTGCGGCGCCGGTCTTTGCCTCGTCGGCCATGCCGGTGACTTTTGTTAGACGCTCGAGGAGCATGCAGGTTTCCAGACGCATTTTCTGGATGTATTGGGAGCCTCGGCGGTTGCGGGTGCGCATGATTTCATTTTCGGCTTCGACTTCTGCGAGGCGCTTCTTTAGTGCTATGCACTTGCGTTTGTAGGCGATCTCCACACTGGGGGGATTGGCTGGTGGGATGGAGGAGGGTTGGCGGGAGGCTTCCATTTTTGGTGAAGAGGGAGGAGGTTGGTATTTGTGTGTTAATTGACGATGACCGGACTGGATTGTTGGACACAGCGGTATTTCGTTGGGATCCTTGGTTGGAGCTGACACAAAGCACGATGCGAAGGGGGTGATGTGAAATATAGAGAGAGAGAAGAAGAGTAAAGGATCGGATAGCAGGCGGTTGGATATAGTATATATAGCTTCGATTAGTCGTGGATTAGTCGTTGGTAACGAGGGTGAGTCGATTGACTGAAATGGTGACCCTATTGAGAAGTACCAAACGTTGTCGGCAACAATGCGATGACCTCCAACATTATTCTGCCCCGATATCAAAGGCGGTCTACACAATATTGTTTAACAAATATTTATCCATTCAACTCCTAGCTATATACAATTGTCTAAAAAACGAGAACCCCCCAATAATAACGACTGTCTAATGACCTCCAGTGGTGGGAAGACCAAGGAACACTTTGAAAGAGTCATAACTGAAGAACGTTAGCGTCGCTGTACACGCAAATCAGGACGGAACAAACACTTACATGAGCCATTGGAAACCGGTCAAAGTTCCCAGCATGACAATACGAACAGGCAGACCATTCCATAGGCCAGAGAAGCCAATGTTCCCGTAGATCCGGGACACAGCTGTCATGGCACCTTCACCGGCTACAAACGGGCGGTTAGCATGCATGCATCAAGAACTGCAGCTGAAAGAAGGAAAAAGCTCACCTTTACGATCAGCATTTAATTTGCTGACCATGACATCTGCTGGGTGGCTAACAATAGCACAGAAGATTCCAGCGATGTAACCACCCAAGAAGCTAACACCAGTCTGTGTCAATTGGCCATACTCCTCCTTGGGTTTGCCCATGGTGCGGTAGATGATCTTGACCGTCTCCTCAAAGGTGGCAAACTTGGTCATGGTATAAGGGATCTGTCTGGCCCACAGAGGGTACAATCCTTTATACAAACCACCAAAGCCCTCCTTGGCGACGATTTTGCCCCAGCCCTCGCGCATAGTGGAAGCGTATGGCGGCAGGGTGGTCTGCATGCGGACCTTGATAGCCTCCATGGGACACAGGGCCATATCAGCAAAGAACTCCGCAGAGGCACTAGCACCGAGGAAGACCAGGGTGCGATTGGACTCTGGGAACAGCTGGTTTCCGTACAAGTGCTTGA
This sequence comes from Penicillium solitum, assembly GCF_028829755.1. Taxonomy (NCBI): domain Eukaryota; kingdom Fungi; phylum Ascomycota; class Eurotiomycetes; order Eurotiales; family Aspergillaceae; genus Penicillium; species Penicillium solitum. The sequence continues at coordinate 316,017 of NW_027072128.1, forward strand.
AGTACTCGTACAGACCGTACTTTCCGGCACCCTGGAAGGAGTAGCCTAGGAAGGTGGGGGACCAGCCGAAGAAGACGCCGCGCAGGCCTTCTTTGGAGAAAATTGTCCGCCATGCTTGTACGTTGGAGGTGTAGATCTTTGGGTCAACCTGGCGACGGCATTTCACGAGATCGAGGGGTGTTACGGCTGTATGGGTTGGTCCTGTGTGGAATTGGGTGTCAATTGAGGGTGTTAGTTGTATTATGGAAAAATTTTACTTACCACAAGCTGAATAATATTGTTAGTGCGTGCCTTGTGATATGGGGAAGCTTGGACATACCGATGATTCCACCGAAGCCACAGCTGAGGAAGTACTTGAGTGAGTTAGGCTCGATCTTCCCAAGGGGAAGCCTGCGTTCCTGTGTAGCCATGGTGTATGTATCTGTAAATAGTAAATATTTAGAAGAGGGGAGAGTTGTAAGATCAATAAAAAGCAAAGTACAGAGCAAGATTAAGCAAGATTGTACCTTGGAAGAGCCGGGAGACCGATGTCGTCAGTGGCCGGACTGGGCTTATCTCTCCGCACTTCCCGAACCTTTGAACGGTTCAACAGGCTATCTACCTAGGTACTCCCTACACTCTTATTGATTTAGATTCTTTACTTTTTACTATTCATTCTCTAGATATTTTGTATTCTTGCAAATCAACTAATATCCAAAATGTTCACTGTGATTTTATATGACGTCAATGATACCCAGCCCGGTACTACCTAACTAAGTATCCATACTACAGAAGCCGACTTAGCCGGACATCCTGCATAATTACCTACATAGGTACCTATCTAGGTAATTAGAGAGCTTTAATGCAATCAAGCTTCTTAATGAAATTATGAAATTATGAAACAGTGGACACGTTATCAAAGCTTACACCTGCGAACGGTTAATTCTGGCCTGAGGCATACAGCACCTGGGATACTGATATCTCAAGCTAGGGACCTTGCGAAGACATTATAAGCTCAAGCATGACCTTGGTTACCAGGTATTCAAGACATTCATTGGACAGATCGGACGCGACCAACATGAAGCTGTACGTCCTGGCTGGCTCAGTATGCACAATTGGACAAGGAGAATGTCAGGTCAAGGGAAGAGTGAGATGAAGCTAGCTCTCAAGGAAATAGACACACGAATCGAAAACTACGCTCTTTTTCTTTCAAAACACATGTCATACCCAGAGAGAGGTAACTAGTCTTTTTGCAATGTTTAGTTTACTTGTAAGAAAGAGGTAAGAAAAAGTGAGAGAAGAAGTGAAAGAGAAGTGAAAGAAAATGCATTCACATCAAATATTGATATTGATATAAAGCCCTTTATGGCTGAAGAATGCAGTATATTTGGTAACTGTATCTGAATCAATAGATCTACATATTGTCGGGATAGATGTCTTGTTTGTTGAGCTTTTATAGGCTATTTAGCCTCAGTTGGAGAGAATACAGATTCCTTCCTTTCTCTCTCATCTGTCGTCAGTTATGATTTAAAGCACTATATATGAAACATATACATATAAATCCTGGAGATGGTATTGGATGGGGATCCTCTAGTTTCTCTCATAGTCCTGGAGAACTGAGAAGTATTCGACGCTTTTGATAGTTTCCCCTTTTGACGAAGTTTCGACCCTTCAAGTGTTTGCTACTATGAAGTGATGACTTAAGGCACTCCGCGTCCCAGTTGTTTACCCAAACAACTACATTAGATTTCCCACAAACAAAATTCACACATTTACACATCTCACTTTCGTTAGATGACCACCATGTGCCCAACTCGCGCCCCAAACAGTGAACTGACAGAGCTACCTTCTCCTGGTACATCCGTGAGGCTTCGCACGGCCGCCGAGCTCACAGCTGCAATCAGAGACCAGGTCGAAGATAGTGAGTATTGTATTCATTCTTCACTACAAGCACATGAATTCGCTAATAGGATTGATACAAAGCTTCCTTCCTGGGCCTAGACATTAACGGATTGCCACTGATGCGCAATTTCCTAACCTCGCTTGACAATAAATTCCGTGATTTGCATCCTGAGCGTACCGAGCTGGACTGGAAAAACGGCACACGCAGGCCAGTGAAGTTCCCGGCGGCTCGACGTTCAGCACAGGGACAGTTGTGTGGCGTTGAAGCCCCGGCAAATCAAGAATGTACCTCGTGCGTCGAAGGCAAAAACATTACATTCGACCATTGTCGTATCGTTTTCACAAAGGAGTAAGCCCAGTGGGCGTGGGCATGTGCCAATTGCGTCTTTGTGGGAGCAGGCCACAAATGCTCTTTCCGTACGTCGTCCTCTATACTCGAATTGCGATAAAAGCTAACGTACAGACAGGCCCTGATCGTTTTCTGCATGTGCCGTCGTGGGTTGTCACGGCCGTGGCTGAACGACAGCCGTCAAGCCCAATGCTTTCCGCACACTATCCCACAATGCATTCAAATGCTAATCGTAAGTCCACAAAGTTGACTAGTCTGAAGCGGCCTGCGGCTGCGGCTCACTTGAACTTGTATTCTCTGACGATTTAATGTGTCAAGGGAATTTCACTCATGCGCAGAAACCCCATCTTGAACGTGACCCCCGCTGGTTCGAATGATGCAGACGAAGAGAACCCTCCCAAGCGTCGCAAGTTCCAGGTTGGTCCCGTCAACCCCGGCGAGGGTGCCGCGAAGGACGCACCCCTAAAGCTCAAGAACGGAGGGCTCCCGTTCAACCCGACCTGGTACAAATCGCCCCTCGAAGACCCAAAGGTATACGGGACGGAGGACAAAGCTTACGCACTTGATACCTACCGTGACCTCGCAGACATCATCGCGCGAGTCACGGAGGATCACGCCCGTATGAAGGAAGCAATGCTTGAGAAGGGATTCCTGTCGGAATCAGATGACCAGAAGCCCGAAGAGGAGAACGTGTTTGCTGTGGAGTGAACGCACTCGGCGGCTCTAATGATTTTTTATTGATTTTGAGATATCCACTGACTGACCTGAAGTCTACCTAGCCGTATTGTAGATGGTCTGGGTGTTAATCTGACACTATTATGCCTTTGTCTACCATAGTCTTAAATGTCTGAAACTGGCGCCTAGTTTCTTTTACCATAAGTCCTGCCAGTGGCCCATTGAGTAACACATCGACGCCAAGTGAAATTGGCACACCTCTCACAGCGTAGCCCTCAGATCCCGCGCAATGGACGCCTTCAAAGCCCATACATCGAGTTTGAAAATTGCACGCAACCCGTGGTAAGTTTCGACCAAAAATTTCGCTTTGCGTATCATCCTGCTCTCTGCTCCGCCTCACTGGCAAGCACCAGCGCCAATTTAATGCCCAGCGTAGACCCAACACGCGACAGCACAGTACGGATCAGATCTGCCTGCGCCAAAGTTGGCATACCGGAGGAGAGAATATACCAGAGGGGCCAGAGCAATCCGTAACCCTGCGCCGCGCGCATTTGCCACGGGCCATCTGATTTATTAGGGCGGCCGAGGGAATCGACGTCAGCCAGCGCGAAGGGGAGGCTGCGACAGACGTCTGTGGTCATTTCGCGGATGGTGGCTTTCAGAGCTGGCTCATCGAGAGCGGTCTCGGACTCTGGTTCAGAACTGCTGATATGCTGGGAACTGGAGAATTGCTTGTTGGTCGCTTTGATGAAGGTAAGTGTGGCATTTAGGCTGAGGAGAAGTTGCTGCACCATCACGCGCACTGCGCGGTAGTAATTCCAGACCACAGCGTTGGTGATACGGTTGTAGGTTAGGAGGGTCTCGCCCTGTGCTGAGTAGACTTCTAGTGGGAGCCAGCGGTCTGGAATGGTCTCTGTCCACTGGGAGAGTTCGATGTCGTACTCGCAGCCGGCTGTGATCCATGATTCGACGGTAGCCTGGTCTGGGGGTTTTGGTGAGGTGCTCATGCATAGGAATAATTGACAGAGCTTTGATGCGGTGAGCAATAGGCGCTCGGTTGGTTTGTTGATGTCTAGCATGCCGAGAATCCAATCGATGTCGAAGCGAGGCCTGTCTCCGAGTGCGAGGATTTCAACATACTATACAATGGTCAGTCCCGGATCGATATCCAGTCATATATGCCAGGTCCCGATGTCAGAGCCTTACGACAAACCTACCGTGTGGGCATAAGCAAAAGTAAGCATATCTCGACCATGCGGATGATCAACCAACGTGTTTCCACGAAGTTTCGTCAAGAACTCAAAACCAGCCGTATGCGAGCTGAACAGCCCGTTCCGCTCACCTGAGATATCCTCATACAACGAAAGCAAAACGACCGAAGCAAACGTCTCATCTTTAACCGCATTTGTCGGCGACGCCAACGCCTCCTGCAAACCTCGCAAGGCCCGCCCATAGCCCTGCCGCGCCTTGTTCATGAGAGGTGGCGCATTCTTAGAATTGGCGAGAGTCATCAGCGCCGTAGCCTCGACCGCCCAGCGCAAACAGGAAGACGGCGATTCGCTGCTCTGGCGACCGAGCTCGCGCGCGTACAGCGGGGGCACATATTCGAGATGTCCGCCATCATCGGAATCTGCTTTTATGGTATATTGGTCGAAGAAGTAGCACAGTGCTCGTTGTTCCCAGCTGGAGTCAGCGAGCGAGTATAGCGTCAGAGCAGCCTTGTCATGGTGTTTCGCATGTGAGCCTGCGCGTCGGCGGTGCGAGACGGCTGATAGAGATGAGTCCGAGGTCGAGGAGCTGTCTGGGCTGTCGGCATTGCTGTGGGTATTTACGCTGGTACTGCTCTTCATCAGCCGCTCGACTTTCCTGGTCTCGTTGCGGAAGACAGCATCCGGCCGGTATCCTGGACATGGTCGGCCATAGATAATGCAGTTCCGGCACTCTGGGTGTGCTTCATCGCACTTGAAGGGAGGATATTTAGCATTTGGCCTTTTAACGAATGCAAATAAGACTACATATTATAGACACAATACAGGTTCATTGGCGGGGTAAATCGAAAAGCCAAGATTGAAGCTCGGGACATACCTTTATCTTCCGCTTGCGACACAGGTAACATCCGGTACTTGGTTTTCCCCCATAGACCATTGTTCACCCGCAGGCAGTCGTCTGAGGAACCTCTAAGTCTTGCGGGTACTTCGACGGAAACCGCAAAGGGGGTTGCGAGTTACAGAGAGGTCGGACTCGATCTGGGTTCCACAAAGGTCAAGGAAGGCCGTGTGTCATCGGTCGTAACTGGATCAACTTGACTGCCTAGTCCAAACGAAGCACATGCACATCTTAAAGGATGTGCGAATGTATTTTCTAAAGCAAAGATCTCGTGTATTTTCAGCGACCAATGTTCGCGTTAAAGTCTTTTGCGTGAAGGTTTACCTACAAACTAAGAGACGTCAAGTTCCGTTCGGGACATTCTCCAGACCGAGTAGCCCGCTTAGTCATTATACAGTAGTCCCGAGGTCCGACCTCAGGAGGTCAAAACCGACAAGTTGGGCAATTGGGAATGTAAATGATATAGATTTCATCAAACTAGATGGTATATAAATCACATCCCAAGTGTTCCCAAAAAAAGGTATCATGTACTCAACCACAAAACACTCCGAAATGGTCGATATGAAATAAAAACAAGGTAAAAAAAAAGGATCTCACAACTCCAACTTCACCAAGTCTGCATAGAGAACCAAGACACAGTAACCAAACAGATTTGCAACACCAAATATGCAACCGCTTGGTGCTCTAGAAACACCTAGGGAGGAACGCCGGCAGCTCATTCTGAAGGCAAAGCACCCACTGTTGACAAAAACAAACCGCGCTCAAAAGGATGGGGAGATAAATATGACAAAATAAATGGATATGCGTAATCGTTAGATGGCAGGATATCAAAACACGTTTGGATCAGTTCAGACCAGTAGATGCTAAGAGATTAGGAGGGCGCGTCTGGCATAAGTGCATCACTATCAGTGCCTAATGGGATCTGTGGTGGAGGGACGGAGCAGAGGGTTCGACGTCGAGTTGGAACAGCCAGCTCGCGGTCATCAACAGAGCTTATGCCTGGAGTGCTTGAAGCACTCCCAATGGCTGTATCATCGTAGTCTTCTGGGGGTGGAGAGAAAGACCAGACCTGCGATATATATTAGAAAACATATTTTCCACCAAACGGAAACATGGCACGTACCTCCATAACTGTGCGGTTAGACCGGCTCGCCATAATTACTGCTTTTTCATCCTCAAAAGCAACCCTCCAAACCGCCTCGGCCGGAGTAGAAAGCTCCCGCAACAGCTGCCCTGTCTGTAGGTTCCAAACCTTGACACGGCCATCGCTGCCACCACTAACAATGCGGGTCTTATCAAACTGGAGACTGGTGACACTGTTATCGTGCGCCGCAAGACGGTGGATCGGTGCCATCTTGGTTAATGACCAAACACGGACAGAGCCATCGGAGCCACCTGTGACTAGGGTATCGTCCCGCATCTGTAGCTGACCAACCAAAGATGTATGACCTTGTAAAATTGCATGGCACTGCCCAGAATGCGGATCCCAGATCCGAACGCTAGTATCCAAACTTCCCGTCGCGATCCGCCGGCCATCAAAGGCAATAGCGTAGATCTGACTGAAATGTCCGGAAAGGGTGCGAAGACAGCGTCCTTGGGATATGCTCCATATCCGCGCAGTCGTATCATAACTGCCCGACACGACTAGATCACCATGAATCGCTAGACACCGCACGCTGGCTTGGTGTCCGACGAGAACGTTGCGACATGTCCCTGTAGCCAGATCCCATATCCGAAGGGTGGTGTCTCTGGATCCTGAGATGGCTGTATTCCGATCCGACATCTTCAGACAACGGACGGTTGATGTGTGGCCTCGAAGGAGATGGATCCCAGCCCTATCATACGTTAGTTTTCGTTCGTGCAAGTCGTGGGGGTTCTGTCCTACCCAGTAGCCATGTTCCATACTCGAACTTCGCGATCGCAGCCTCCGCTGACCAAAATGTCATCCCATGGGACCATCGCCCATACTCCCATCACATGGCCTTGAAGCGTCTTTTGGTTGTCGCCGTTAGTATCGTAGACGTGGATCTTCGCATTATCCAGCGCAACGACAATGTATTTCGGAGTGAGATGAAGACTTGTCACCACACCCTGGTCAGGGGTAATATGGCGCTGGGTGCAGCGACCACCTTTGGTCCACGCTGACTCAACCATGTATTTTTGCTTGAACTGTGAACGGTACGAAACGGGCCGGGCCCGACGTCTTCGGGAGAAGCTTGTCGGAGGCAACCATTCCCCAGAAAGCGTGCGGGGAAGGTCTGGTGCGCTCTCGGTGGTGTGGCCATTTGACGCAGTCAAGCGCCGCTGCAACCCGCCGAAGGAGCGTGCGCCAGAAGCCGAGTCCACGGGATGGGCGGTGAAAGGGTCAACGAGGTCCCCTTCATCTTCCAGCACCCGCCGCACCGAATATGCATGTTTCTCACAAAGGTTTTTCCAAGTGATGTCATCATTTAGTAGTTCTCGCCAACGCCGTGATACTTGTGAAGCTCGGGCGAGTGTCTTGGGGTCGTCGATGAAGGAGAGAACCTAAGCAGACTCAATATTAGTACAGAAGTAGACAGAGACTCGACCAAACGGCTCACTCTTAAGCATAGCTCATTAGGGAAAACCTGAAATGGGTCTTTCCTCAATCGAGGACCGACGTAACTCGACACAAAGCTCAGCTGCTGGCTGTCGCATACGTCCAGAAGACCCTCCAGGAGTTTCTGTTTTCGGGCGTTGGATAGAGTACTGAAGTGAATGCGAAGGTTTAACAAGAAGCTGGTTTCTTCATCGTCGGCCGAGTGCCAAGTTGGTGGTCGTTGATGGGGGGTAGGGCTGGGTGCGGGTGTCGGGGGCGATGCGGGCGCTGAAGGAAGTAGGTTGGCGGGTAAAGGAGTGACGGTTGTCTTATTGCTGAGTGATCTGGATGGGGTGCTGGCAAAAGTGGTGACTGGGTCGTGCGAGGGTTGGTTATGACTGTCTAACTGGTCTGATGTGTGCGCATTCGACCCATCTCCCACGTCGCTGAATGATGCCCGATGGGGGTCCATGGCGACGGAACAGGGGGGAGACCGCCACAGTCGAGTATGATCCTCCCACTTGTCCGGGTTGTATTTATTGATGTGACGCACTGAACCTCTAATAGTTCACGGCTAGCATATAGTTATGAGCGAGTCGGGAGTCGGGAGTATTGAAGTTCGGGGGTATGAGGAGAGGCTGGCGAACGGCCGAGGGAAGGAGGGAGGTGAGACCAATAATCCTCCGAAGGTATCGAGACCGCCCGTTTTTTTCTTTTTTTTTTCGAATATATTAGTTTTTTTTTTCTGATTCTTTTCATTCAATCAGAGTCCGAAATCAACTTCCAATGAAAAAAAGGCGATGAGGAAAAGGGACATTTGAAGCGGAGGTGTCGTGATTCCTGACAAAGCATGGTCTCCCCGGGACTAATCAGATGAGAATTATATGGATCTTATGCATCCGGCACAGATCATCTCTTTTTCTCAGCATCTTTTTTTTGCCTTCTGATTTGCCTAGTATTTCCTTTTGGGGGTTCATGGCAAAGGAGGCAACGGGGAGGCGTCGAGGACGTAAACCTAAAGGTGGTTTGGTCCGAGACCAAGTCATTGGTCTCTAAAGCTGAATATCGTGAACTGTAAAAGGCAACCTGGTATTCACGATGCTCACGATCCTCATGATACTCACGACAAATGTATAGATCCAAGGCTTTGGATTGACATGCGGCTATCGGAGTTGGACCATGGAACTTGTGAACAACGGGATGATTCAGACTGACGAAACTGACGAAACTTGTCATCACCGACATTCTGAAAAAGATAAAACTACGCCCTGGGGAAGTCAGACATCGGGGGGACCTGTCAGGCTTAAAATAGGGCACAGTGACGCTACGTCGATGTGATCGTGAGATAGTGAAATACCATGCAATTATGACCAATATAACACCCAACAGTTATACAAGGAAATCTATTCAAACATATCCTCCCTTTCTCAATTTATCTCAGCTACAGCTACCCATCTCCAAACCGTATCTTGCTATGGGTATAAAGCCCTCCAAAATCTAGTTGAAAAGCGAAAAATGTAAAAGCACTATGGTGTAACCCCGAGGAATACACGAGGTACTTGCTCAGTGAGCATGTCCAATCTGCAAGAATAGCGGCAAGATCATGCCCAAAACAGATGCAATCAAGTCTCTCATGGACTTGTCCGATCCATTCTGGTCTCGGTCACCATATCCGTTGATAGGAAGTTCGCGCGGGGACGAGCCCGGGCCGTTTTCTTGCATGGTGTGCATCGCAACATACCTACATAGATTAATAAGAAAATGTTAATATACTCCGCGAAAGAAGACTCACAAAAAGGTACCACCAGAGAAAAGCAGTAGCATTCCAGTGCGCCAGTGAGTGCCTGCCTCATCGGCACTGGAAGATCCCATCATCTGTACAAAGAGGAAAGTGGCCAAGGCACCGAAAGGAGCTGCCAGACTGAAGACTAGCAAATGCGCTCTCGCGGTGCGACTTGACAGCCCTTGCTTGAGCAGGATGGATGTCAATCCAAAAGATGCAGGAGCCTTGTGCACCATGATCGCCAAGAAGATAATAAAACTGAGCCCGGCATCCGAGCTGGAAGCGCCTAGAGCAATACCGTCCGCCGCGGCATGGATCACGAGGCCGGTCGTGGTCGCAAAACTGTGGCCACGTCTGGACGCGTGGTTCGCATCAAGGAGTCCACCCTCACGCGATGGGGAGGAACCCCGCCGCAACCCGGACCCAAGGTTATCCAAAGAGATATGGTAAGGTATCCGATCGCTCTTAGTGGGCGCAGCAAATTCGGGCAGTTTATCGACGAGATACATCAAAATGAAACCACTGACAAGGGCAATTCCGACCCACGCATGCGGCGAACTCTCCTCCTCTCCGTGAATTGTTTCCTTGCCCGTTGTTTCACCCGCCGAATCCTCGCTTCGGACATAAAGTGTTTGTGACTCGGAGAGTTGGTCTCTTTCTGAGAGGAGGCCCGGGACAGGGGCTTCGGATGGTAGGTTTGAGGCGCTGTCTCCGTTGGGGCCAAAAGTGGCTGCGACGGCTGGGGCTTGATGTTGCCATTCGATAGCGGTAGACCGTGTATTGTGTTGCTTGCGAGTGAGGGAGTTTGCGCTGTAGAGGGTTTCAATGCCCTCGGGGATAATGACGATCAACGATGTCCCCACCAGAACGCCCATACCAATGGACGATATTAAGCGGAGCTGAGAGGGGGACAGTGTAAAAGCTAAAGGTAATGAGCCGACGACAAAGGATCTGCCAATAATTCGGAGCATTAGCTTGAATCCAATTGACCCTTAGGTTTCCAAACGCAGGGTAGCTCACGTAATTGCCATCACAATGCTCAGGACGAGCAGAGTGAATAGTCCCTCCATGATTATCTCGCAGTTCACTCTATAGACTTTCTATCATGGTGAGGGGAATTGGAGAGAGGGTCCAGAGGGAGTCTGGAGAGAGAGTGTGGTTGCGTAAAGAGGCCAAGGTGGTGGAAGGATCCAGGTCGGGGGACCCACGTAGCCCAGGTACCGCTTTCAAAACATACTAGGGGGAAGTATGCAGGACAACATATGGATATTTAAAAGGCATTTTATTTGATAAGGCCCTTGAAAGGTATGCATATAGGGCTTAAGGCTGATTCTAGAACGTGTTGTCAAACATTATGTCTGTTCCCCAGCTATCTGGCCTTACCGGACTATACAGGGCCAAGTGCAACCATTCTTGCTTGAATCGATATGTTTTGTATTTGTTCCTATTTTTTTGGTCTATATTACTTTAATTTATGTCTATAGTCAACAATTATCGTGTTATGGTTTTAACATTATGAATTGTTCAAGCCACGCAAGCCACCGTCGGCCATGTTTGCACATTGATACTCCATGCTGATGCAAAGAACACAGCAGTCGCCCTTGCTCCACTAGAATATGCAAAGATTGCAGATTGCAGATCGCATGTTGATCCACCCCGTGATGCTTATAGCATCCCAATCTCCGAGTCACGGCTACTATGCGCACCCTTTGGCAGTCGAAAGCCCAAGTACGGCAAGTATCTGGCTGGGTGCCAATAGACGAAAAGGGCAACACACGGATAGATACACAGAGCATCAAAGACATACAAGGGCCACTCATGTGTGCTCAAATATCCCTTTGTGCCTTCGGTGAATTCCACAAGTCGATAAATAGACCGAACCTGGTACAAGTCAGCGAGTGAACAGTAAGTGAAGGTGAAGAACTGACAAGGATCAATATCGTAGTGAGATTAACAATCCGCAACAGAGTAGGCCAGTTCTTGTCCTTGACAACGCCACCAATAATATACTCCTTCTCCCCAACATTCTCATATCTCTCACTCAGAGACCCAGTGAAGCGCTTGGAAGTGAAGTTGAAACGGACAGCTGCGACTGCAAACATGCCAAAAGCAACAAGCTGAATAATAACACCTACTTGGGCAACGTGTTTTCCCGTGTTGAGCTTGTTTTTCGCATCCTTATCTGTGGCATCGACTGCAGAGATCATCACCGCACCGCCAAGCTGGAGGAGCAGAGCAATGATATCACACCCAACGAAGATCGGTGTAATGAATCGGGGAGGCACCCAGCATAGTCGAAGCGTACGTGCCTCTTGGGGAACAATAAGGAATAGAATACGACCGAAGATGATGTAGCAGCACGCTGCCATGAGGACGGGCGCAAGGATGACGAGGGAAAACTGAAGCACGTAAACGGGTCTCTCCAATGTGTTTTGGACCGAGACACATCGTCCAATATAGCCGACTGCTTCCACTGAGTTGGGGGTTAGCTTAAGTGGATGGCAGACCAAATGCGCACGTACTGGCTGCTGATATCACCATAATGCTCCAGACCCAGGCCCTGTACCGAATCCATTGAATTGTCGTCAACAGAAGGGCAAGGGTGTACAAGACAGCGGCAACAATTGCCACTGCCAGGGAGGGGTTATAAAGATAAAAGGGAGTTGTAGCCTCGCTGGTCGCACGTTTAATAAGAGACATTGTAGATGTTTGATCCAGACACCCACGTCTGGGATGGTTGAAAGTGAAATCTTCTATCTCTTAATGGGTTCCAGATGTCTCTTTGAAAGGATCGTAAGAGATTGTAAGAGAGCAATTAAGTCAAAGTGAGAGTTGGCAGACTTTCAATTCAACAGGGAGGTTTCTCTGGTAAGCGCTTGACCTCTCAGCTGTATAGCATTTGACTCTTAACTCTCGGCTCTCGACGCCATGAACACTGCGGACCGATCTCACTGCCGAATGTTTCGGGTAATCAGGCTCCCGTGAGAACTAGTGGGAATTTTAGCGATTTACATACAAGTTGTACTGTGTTTGCACTATGTTTTTTGTATGTTTATAGACTAAATTGATGAAACGGATACCCAATTAGGAAAGGACGATGCCAAGCTGCCAAAGTGGAGAGTCTAAGCCCCAGTCATCGGCACTCAATCTCCCCGGGGGCCGATTCTCACGAACTCTTGGATTTAACTTTGTAGAATAAACGTAGCTGTCGATGCAATAAAAAGGGTACGCTCGCCTAGAGATTGTGTTATTGCAACGGCAATGGACTTTGGTAGAGCTGGTCTCTGCGAAGTAGCATAGCAGGCAACCGACCTCAGCAGCTTACGTTAGGTCCCAACTCATGAACTTCTACACTATTTTCTTCTCAGGGAACATAGCTCGTATATGGATGCTAGCCGTTAGTATTAGGGAAAACAGAATAACCTCAAACTAGGCCACTGGAAACTGTTCTGGGGACAATTAACGTTGAATAGTAGAAAATAACCCTAGTTATATATAGAAAAGTGCTCTATACAGCGTACAGTTTATGCCTTTAACCGCTTTCGTATATTATTATAAAGTGAGAAGCCCGCTATTCTTCCTTCTATAGCTGATGGGTATCTTTCTAGCTATACTACCGAGAAGAAAAGAATTTCTTTTATAAAAAACATCTGAAAACCGACAATATACCCGGAAAGAACATCCAAAAAAGACACCGGAGTATATATTGACAAGAAAGAATTGATCCCTATAGATATCATCTTGAGCCGGATAAATCAAATGGTTAAACTCCCTCGTTGAGGATAGGGGCCGTATCCGAACCGGTCCGGCATGATGGATTCGAATATTACTCGGAAAATCTTCGGTGTTTCTTGTCAAGTAGACCCTTCTAAAGCGAATGTGAACTCACTTCCAACGTCAACTATTTGATCAACAGGCACCTGAGCCCATACCCTCAAACATATACAGAGGGAACATGCAGTGATTCGTTTTTCTTAGCAAGACAAGCTGTCCGGAAATCCAGTTATCCAAGCTAGGGCATAACTGAAACATAAGTTGTTTTAACTAGATTAAGAACGGAGCGCTAGATCTCGAATTCATCTACTTTTTATTCCACGCAGTTTGATCTAACATCTAACTACTCCGTACAGAAATAATGATCTTTCATTGATATTTGTTGCTTCAGTTTCGTTCTTGTTCATTCCTTTCTCTTGCCATATTTGTATTCATATATGCTGCCCTTCCTGCAATGGTCGCCTTCCTTTCTTTCGTTATCCCCTTTCTCCCCCTTGTAGCAAGTTTTGTGCATCCCGGCCTCCTCGTCTCCGATGGCGATATCTCTCGCACCCAGAAAAAGATCAAGGCCAACCAGGATCCATGGACTACCTCTTGGAATACCCTGACCAGTCTCTCATTCTCTGACGCCAGCTACACTCCTTCCCCCGTCAGCGTTGTATATCGGGGTACCTGGGATGGCCATGCCGCGAACGCAGAGCTCCTCTGGCATGACGTCGCGGCAGCATTCAATCTAGGCTTACGCTGGAAAATATCCCGAAACACAAGCTTCGCTGATGCCGCTAGCAATATCCTACATTCGTGGGCAACCACTCTCACTGCAATTGACGGTGGCGACGACAAGTACCTCACAGCTGGCCTGCAGGGGTACGAACTCGCCAACGCAGCCGAACTCCTTCGCGACTATCAGCCCTTCGTGGACGATGTTCTCCCCGCTGTTGTGGACATGGCCAATAATATCTTTATCCCGATGCACTACAGATGGCTGAACCATGAAGAGCCGTCCGAGCATAATGTTCTTCATTTCTTTGCCAACTGGGAATTGTGCAATGTCGCTTCGGCGATGGCTATGGGTGTCCTAACCGAAAACCAAACAGTGTGGGATTTCGCCGTGGATTACTTCAAGTCTGGGGATGGAACGGGCGCGATCAACAATGCCATCGTCAACATCGTTGAAGAGCCTGGTACTGGGGCTTTACTTGGCCAAGGCCAAGAATCCGGTCGTGATCAGGGCCATTCCGCATTAGACATACAACTTCTCGGTGTTATCGGGCAGCAGGCCTGGAACCAGGGACAGGATTTGTTTGCCTATAATGATAGCCGCATCCTCCGTGGGTAAGTACTATTCAATCGTTTCTACCTTGCCAGTTACTCACATATCGCCCTAGGACGGAGTACTTCGCGCGATACAACCTTGGAAATGACGTTCCCTTCGTCGACTACACGAACGGCATAGTCAGTCACACAGAGATCAGCAGTGCGTCTCGTGGAGCTATTAGACCTACCTGGGAGCTTCTTTACAACCACTACGTCACGACGAAGCGAGTAGACGCACCTTGGACTACTCTGTACCTCAACAACTCTCTTGAGTATTATGGTGGTGCGGAGGGCGGTGCGGGTTCCTGGGGAGAAGGGTCTGGCCATTACGATGGGTTGGGCTGGGGATCATTGCTCTATCACATGGATGAGTCTGATGTGATAGCTGCAGTCTCCTCCAAATCTGCCTCACCTACGGCAAGTTCCACAACAAGGGCGTCTACTACATTGAACTGGGCTCCTAGCCCAACAACCACGACTTCTAGCGCTTTTAGCCAAATTGCGCTTGTTTCGCAATCAACCACCACCCCTTTTGCTGCTGTCTCCACTGCTTCGGGTACCGAAACATTTGCATTATCAAGTATTACTCCTCCGTCTTCTATGAGCAGTACAACTTCGCCCCCTACACCACTTGATATGTCACAGGAAGCTCCTCGCCATCATCATCATACTCATCATCACAATTACCATCACGTGGAGGGTCAGGCACTTGGTGCTTGCCATGTATAATACATCTGCATTTCGATGTCCCAAAAGGGGCTTTTTTCATCCGCTGACTCTGCCCGGGTTCTTTTGTCATATGCATGTCCTGGTTTAGCCAGTCGATTCCTTATTTTATGTATTTAATTTTCCATATATTTGTCAACATAAATAGTCCGTTAGTGTTGTGTTTATTGAACCAACTTTTCCCACAATTCCGAGGGTCAAAGTCCCGTCTGGAGAAGGAGAGCTTGTCTCGAGAATCACGATCAACTAGCCTAGTGTGCATATACAACATAAAACCATAAAATCCTAAATGGTTAAAATCCGATGTGTATGCATGTGTCGGAGTAAACGATGAAACAGATACCCCATTAGGAAAGGCCGATGCCAAGCATATACCAAAGTGGAGCGCCTACTGTAAGCCCCAGTTTATCGACTCATCTCCGATTGTCACGAATTCTTTGCCTATTTAGAATCGAATATGACACACCCCGCATTTACTCAGAGACGATGCCTTTCTACGGTCGTCCCAGTAAAGCTTGCAGCAGTTGTCGGGAAAGACGAATAAAGGCAAGTGGCGTGGCCCAAGACCAGACTATTATAGCCTGACATGGTCTAGTGTGATCGGCTTGAGCCCGTGTGTTCCCAATGCAGGAGAGCGGGCAAGCCATGTGGCGGTTATCGGGACCTACCGTCTTTTATGTTCCGTGACGAGAATGACAAGGCGGCTCGACGAAGTGCAGAAGCAAAAGCGAAGACCGAGGCCCGTCGAAAATTGGAGGATAGTGCAGCTCTAGAATTTGATATATCCACCCCCGGCTCGGGAGCCGATCCTTCGCCGTCAGATGCAATAGTCTGCAGGAGCAGGGGCCAACTGATCCTGACTCCGAGAATTATTGCCCCGCTATCCATCCCATTGGAGGATCAGGGGTTGAGATTCTTTGTTAACCGTTTTGTGACACGGATGGCCAACAGAACAGGTCGCTCCCTGCATGCAGATACTGTGCAGCCATCTCCTCATCTTGGATCAGTTGCTCTCGATCAATCGAGTCGAGATGCCGTCATCTCGGTTGGCCTTGCTGCCTTGTCCAATGTCAATAATGACAGAGAACTGCGGATATTGTCTCGAGAGAAACATGCCATGGTCATCAAGGCCGTACGAGAAATAGTGGAGAACCCTGCCCAGGCCAATCCCGATAGAACGTTTCACTTGATCGTAATGCTGAGTCTATACGAGGTATGCTCTTCAGGTTTAAGGTTTTTAATAATTGCAATAACTGACCCGCACAGATGGTCAGCTGTACCCCAAGCCAGCTCGACTCTTGGATAGTGCATCTGGATGGTGCGGCTGCCTTACTTAAACAATCCGCCTTTCGGCTATCGCTCAAGAACTTGGACCACCGAGCCCACTTACAATTCTACTTTGTTTCAATTGTCAGATATTTCTCCAAGAGGGTTGTCTCTCCAGATATACTGAGCTGGTCTCCTGATCTCGTACCATCTGCGCCACCAGAGATCTCACCGGGCGTCGATCTCGTTGACATACTGGTAAGATTTACGAAGTTCGATGCATATGTGCATCACCAAAAGCCCGACGCCAGAGCAGTAGTGGACTCGGCACTATTATTTGAAGATGAACTTCGCGAGTGGGAAACCAACCTTCCAGTAGACTGGTCATTTACTGTGAAAGAATCCAACACATACGAGTACACCTTCCGTGGCCAGTATCATGTCTACAAGTACATGTGGGTTGCAAGAATTTTCAACCACTACCGCTGGGCACGACTGTTGGTCAACCAGACCATCGTATCCCAGATTTCGAAAATGACACGACCCACAGCAAATGATGTGATTCAACGGCAGCGAGCATTGCACACGATTGCTTGCATGGCAATTGAGATATGCGCTGGAAGTGCAAGTCAGGAAGCTATCTCCGCGCAAGGAGTTGCCGAAGACCCATCACATATACCCCTGTTGAACGGTACCTTCATGCTGCTTTTCCCATTAGGAATTGCCGGAGGCGCGGCAGGGACCCCTGATGAGGTCCATGATTGGGTTGTTGAAGCCCTTGAGCGAATAGGAAGTACGATGGGAATCCGGCGAGCTTTGGAAATGATACCCCAACTGAAGAAATCAGTCGGGAAATGGAAACTAGATCAGAAGCTGTGGAACAGCATACATGGGTATAAATAGAAATTAAACATACAGACAGCCTGTAAATACCATTCAAAATCTCATAATTTTTTCGTGGGCGGCGCACCAAGATGTGTTCTAGGATGTTTTGGCAAGTTAGATGGATGGGTTATTGGAGCATTGTTTAAACGAAAGAAGACATCGCAATCCTGGAAATCAAGTCCAATTGTGCAAAGATTACATTACTATACTAGCTTTCTGAAGTGATGTGATAATACCATCTATCAACGCATGAAACATGCTCAAGCTTCACTCTCTAGTCCGACTATCTTAAGGGAATCCTTCCAGAGACGGTCCTCTTTCTCGGGATTATACGTTTGTTTCACCCATCCAGCACCAAAGACTTGGCCATCGTCCTGACCACGATCCGCTTCCTTGCAGTCCTCGAGATACCTACCACCCTTTGCCTCCCACTCCTTGCCCACAGCCGCCCACACTGTCGTAGCCGCCCCCTGCTCGGAAGACTTCAAGATTTTCAGAACGTAGGGGTTTGTCATGAGACCCTCCAAGAACTCCGGAGGCATATTGCGGGATATATCAGTGTTAATGGCGCCGGGGTGGAGACTGGTAGCATGTAGTCCCTGGACACCATATAACCGCTCGATGGTGCTGACCAAATATACCGCTGCTAGCTTAGAATTGTTATATGCTAGTTTATGGTCATATTCGCCCTTTTCGAAGTTGTAGTTGTCGCTATTCGGAAGGGTGCCAGCTCGGTGGGCAGATGAAGACACGACCACGACTCGCGAATTAAGCTTTGGAGTGACGCTGGCTAACAAAGCTTCCCTCAGAAGCTGGAAGAGGAGGAAGAATCCTAAATAGTTGCCGGAGAATTGCGCCTCAATGCCATCTTCGGTGAGTGCGTGGTTTTGGACGCCCATAACACCTGCGCCGTTGATAAGAATGTTGACCTGGCCCTTGGACGTGGCGAGAATCTCCTTAGCTCCGGCACGAATACTCTCAAAGGAGTCAAGATCCAAATCGATCAGCGAGACGCGGCCGGGTTCCAGAATCTCGGCGAGGTTCTTCTCGGCCTTAGATCGGTTGCGGGCTGTAAGGAGCAGAGTGGCCCCGGTGGCCGATAGGGCACGAGCTGTCTCGATACCAATGCCTGATGTGGCTCCAGTGATGACAATAACCCTGCCGGCCAGCTTGCCTTCGACGCCTTCATCTTGGATGATTTGAAGGGCGGTTGGTCGTGCATCTCCGGCACCTTGAGGGTCGAGATGCGCGGCAGCGTAGGGGCTTAACGAGCTCATATTAGGAAGAAGAGACGGAGACTTTCAAACAAATATCAAGGTATAATGTCTTGAATGTATCGGCAATAATTGCTGCTTATATATGTCCAATTTTGTATATTTCGGCCTCCGGTATCTCCGTCCATGGCCCCCATGGCCATCATTTGCGCCTGTCATGTATATCCCGCATTCTGTAGTCACCTTTCCTCACTTAGTCTCCCGTTCTTGCGGCCATTGTTGCGGCCGTTAAAACCCGCCAGAAACCGAAGTCCGTCCACCTTCCACATGCAATATGCAGACCCCTGGTCATGAATCCAGCCTCGACCTAGCCCCGCAGTCCTGCCAATCCTGCAGGTCGAGCAAGAGGAAATGCGACAAGGCACTCCCTAGATGCTCCCTCTGCGCCAAGTAAGCACCAGGTATTACGTTACAGCAACAGAGCTAACGCCGAGCAACGCAGGCGTAATAGAAGTTGTAAATATTGGAGACCAGAGCCGCTCAGTCACTCGGCCACCGCGTTAAGCCCGGAGCGAGGATGGTACCCCTCTCCCCTAGATGAGCAGGCAGATATTCAGACTATTGATGTCCCGACCATCTTGTTTCTTGACCCGGCTCTACTACAGCACAGCTTACTGGAGACCTCACCTACGACAGGGACTACAGTCCCGCAGGATATTTTAGAACTCCTAGGGGATTTAGATGGAATTCAGCTCACGGCAACGCGGTTTTTCAAGCATATTCACCAGTGGATGCCCTTTATCTCGAAGAAGCGATTCTACGATTTATACCTACAGCCCTCATTTCGCTCGCGGCCTGATGTTGCTCTTCTTTTATTAGCACTGAAGCTCATCACTACCTTCCCGCCGGCTGGTTCTCGTAGTCCCCGGACAGCCTTATATAACTCAGCTAAACATTTTTATCTAAAAGTGGAAGAGTCTTTCTCTATTTTAGTACTACAAGCCGGAGTTCTTGTTGCCCTTTATGAGCTAGGACACGGGATCTACCCGGCTGCGTTCTTGTCGATCGGGGCCTGTGCGAGGTATGCCCATGCCTTGGGTATTAATGTCAGTCGCACGGTGCCGACTAGGAGAGTGCTCACTTTGGTGGAGGTTGAGGAGCGACGGAGAGCCTGGTGGGCTATTGTCATTTTAGACCGGTTCGTCGCTGTCCACCGTAAGCCCTTTATTATACTAATAACAAAAAGCTTTGTGAGCATCGGCTGTCCGGGACGGCCCTTTGCAACTGCAGATCCAAAATTGGATGATTATTTACCGTCCGACGATGCTGCATGGGACCAGGGGGTATGTCAATTCGTGACCTTTGTCTTTTAGCTGCTGATCTTTTGATTAGACTGTCAAACCCGATAGGTTCTCGACTCTCTCGTCCCCAATGACAGGACACATGAGTAAATTTGCTCTGCTCTGTCAAGCCGCCAGGCTATTAGGCCAAGTTCTCCATCACCTCTCAACAGACTTCACCAGCGAAGATGATGTTTGGATACAGCTCGATCGTACCCTGCAGTCAATGCTAGCCGCTGCATTAAATATTGACTGCCCGGACTATGATCAAATCACTTTCGTGTACAGGTTGGTACTATAACCACCCTTATCTTAGTTACAGGTTTTCATACTAAACATTGAACTTAGTGCCATAGTCGCCCTTTATACGCCCTGGCTATCATCCGGTGCAGTTCAAGAAATGGACAGTCATCATTCACAACGAGCGAAGGTTATCCTTCAGCAGATTACGGAGCGTATTAATGCAAATCTGATCGAGCGACAATGCTTCTTAGGTCGGGATCCAGAGGATATGTCCCCGTGGGGTCTGTATTTTGCCTATCGTATCTGTGGGGCCCATATGCGGACCAGCAGTAAAGCACCGCATGACCTTGAGGTGGTGAGGAGGCTGCGTGAGGGATTCATGGATATTGATGTACGGTGGAATGTGGCGGGTGTTTATTTGAAGCTCTTGGAGGCCCAGGAGGCTATCAATTTGGAAGTGTGAGTTTGGTATGATCCTACCTGGAGTAGTTTAAACGGGTGTGTTTAGTAACGATCATTGAATTTTACACATTGTATATTAAGCTCTACCTTATATGTTCAATGGCGTGGCTTAGCTTCTTCAAAGAATGCCACTGCTTAAAATGTAGGTTTAAAGCTAAATAAGACAGGCATCTACTCCTCTCAGTCACTCATTCGGTCTGTATAGGATGAGTAGATTGGAGGGTTATTACTACTAGTACGACCAGGGTCATCTGGGTAAATTTACATGGCTAAATCGTGTGCGATTCTCCCATAGAGTCAGGTACTCTATAAGTCTTCCTTTTAATCGAAGTGACATTGAAGTGAGAGTAAACTGAACGCGTTCACTGCTCACTCTCCCAGTATTGAGTCTTAGGCTGTATGGAGCGTGATCATTATATGTAAATGGTCCTGAATTAGAGCCGTCCAAAATACGTGCGCAAAACCTGGAGCCATATAAGTTTTTTTTTTTTCTTTGGGGACTCTCTCATTGAGATATTGAATCTTTGATGGCCTGTAGTGACGGGCCATAGATCCAGATTAGGTAATACTGATGCGCGCCGGGGCGCGTATTCGCGCGTCTCTTTAGACTTCATTGTCTGATTTGACATTCAAACTTCACATATCCTATCAAAATGGCGAGTGAAGCTGGATGTAAGTTCATAGTCTCCCGATACCCGACGCTGCCAAGCTATAGACTAATTAATATTCGCTTTAGGGTCTTGCGACGCCAATGATGCGGTCCATGTTACCGTCATTCAACCGGGCGAGAAGAAGCCGAAAACACTTTCGACGTTTCACCCCCAATTCACCTATCCTATCTTTGGTGACGATGAGCAAATTTTCGGTTACAGAGGCTTGATTATCCGTTTGCGCTTTGCGGCTCATGATTTGCGCCCTCATGTTCATATTTCCTATGATGAGAAGTTCAAATCGGTCGGTGACACAGCTGCTGTCGATCTCCTCGATACTTTGAAACCTTTTGTCCAGCAAGGTGAGTTTCAAGCTTCGCGACAATACATGTGATATAAGCTAACCACGAATTTACACAGAGGCGTTCGCCGATCTCCAAGACTATGAGAAAGCTGTTCAAAACGACCCAGACGCGAAAGATTTCAAGCCCCCGGGCGACTTTGTCATCGGCTACGAGGTTGATGACAGAAAATATGAGGTCTGGGCTGGATCACTTGCAAACCCGGAGGTGCGGAAAATTCTGGATCGCATGCAGGTTCTCGTCTCCCTCTTCATAGAAGCTGGAACTCCGCTAGAGACAGATGACCCAGAATGGACGCTCGACCGCTGGAGGGTATATTTCGTGTATGTTTTTATTTTCTTACTGTACTGGTACCTATGACCTGAGACTAACCCAGTCTACAGATATGAGAAGGTCACTCCTCCAACACCAACAGCATCATCATATTCGATTGTCGGATATGCCACAACGTACCGCTATTGGTATTACCAGCGGGATCAATCACAAATCCCCACAGTCAAGAACGACGAGTTCCCGCCATCAGAAGTCAAAATTTCCGAGCTTCCTGCACGGCTCCGCATTGCTCAGTTCCTTATTCTTCCTTCACACCACCGCGCCGGACACGGCACACACCTATATACCACAATCCACGCGGCATGCATCGCAGACCCAACCATTTTAGAATTGACCATCGAAGACCCCAATGAACAATTCGACGCGCTGCGGGACACGGCCGATTATTGTCTGTTGCGGCCGGAGTTCCTGAAGCACAACGTGAATCTCAACCCCGACCCCCTCGGAGCGTATTCTCAAAAGAAACGTCCTCGCAATGTGCCCACTTCCGCCCTCATCCCCACCAAGCTTCTCCACGACATCCGCAAATCGTTCAAGATTGAACTTACGCAGTTCGCGCATGTTCTGGAGATGTACCTTCTCGGCCAGATTCCCCAAAGCCACCGCCTGGCCGGCGGCACAAACCTCGCTCGACTGTTGATCAAGAAGTTCAAGGCCGAAAATGAGGATGACCGACGCTACTACTGGTGGCGTATGCTAACCAAGCAACGTCTCTATAAAAAACACAAAGAACTTTTGAACGAACTGGAGCTTTTAGACCGTGTGGAGAAACTTGATGCCACGGTCCAAAATGTGGAGGAAGGCTACGAGATCACATTGGATGCGCTCGAGGGCCGCTTGCCAGAAGATGAATCGGATGAAGAAGCAGAGGCAAACGACCAGGCCAGTAAGGCTCCTACCGGTAACCAAGACCGGCGTGTCAAACGCAAGCTCACGGTCATGGAGGATGATGACGACGAGGAGGAAGAGACGGAGCTAGCTAAGCGACCAAGGGTTTAAAAGCCCTGCGGTGGTCAGCTCTTTTATGTACTATGTAATGGACACGAGCATGTTATATTGGAAACATTCAACAGGATTCTTATAGGGTATTGGTATACCGTTACCCTTCTTATACCTTTCTCCAATATGTGTGCAACTTGAGAAAGCTCAATTCTAGTCGATATCCACTAATTTATCTCACTCAAAGCTCTTATACTGGTATAACGATGAAGATTTGAATAGTAGATGTAAACGAAAAATATATAAAAAAAAACCTTTGAGAGTTCCTTACATATGGCAACGAAGCCACATTTGGGCTCGGCACTTCCCTTTTTCCGGGCTTCCTCGTCGCATCTCTTGGAGCTTGAATCCATTGCTACGCTCAATATCCCCAGATATATCAACAGGTCCCTTCCTTAGGGTTTAATTCCGCTATTCAATCCATAGGTCACAGATTTTGGATCTACGCAGCAACTCGCGCTCTTTCAACTCTGTGCGCTAACTGACTCTCCCACCTTCACCCACCTCATCAATCGCATTCCAAAATGGTAAACTCCAGCTTTACCCAAACGCCCTTTCCGAAACCTATACTAAGTCAATTTCTGATCAGCTGCCTCTCGGTCTCCTCACGGCCGCACAGGGCCACCCCATGCTGGTGGAACTCAAGAACGGCGAAACCCTGAACGGCCACTTGGTTACGTGCGATAACTTCATGAACCTGATTCTGCGCGAGGTAGTGCAGACGAGCCCCGAGGGCGACCGCTTCTTCAGGTTACCCGAAGTTTACATCCGGGGCAACAACGTAAGCCCTCTGATGAGCCATCAACTCAGAGCCCCGCTCTTTGGGCTATGTGCTAATAACCCACCAGATCAAATACCTACGAGTTCCCGAAGAGATTGTCGAAATTGTCAAAGAGCAGCAACAGAACCAACCACAAGGCCGTCGCGGAGGGCGAGACGGTGATCGTGGCCGCGGCCGTGGTCGGGGTGGTGGTGGCGGCCGGGGTGGACGTGGTCGGGGACGCGGTGGTCCCAATTAGACATAAAGCTTGTTCTGCATCAATGATTTTAAGAAGACGGCAAACGAGATACCCCCGGAGGAGACGGTGGTAAGGTCGCTCGGAAGGTCCGGTGGAACGGTTTGATCGAGCATGGCCGTGGCGTATCTGGCTCTGTATTTTCACGGCATCTGGGTCACTTGGTCGATTTACAACTACCTCTAAATGTTATACTCCAAAAACCCAAACCAGACTTACATATTTCTCTGTAAACCGCGTGCAATTCAAGCAGCGAATATTCGGGGATGTCACGTGATATCAAATTCCAGATCAAATCCGCGGAGGCTAAGCTTCCGATCAGTTAGCCACAAGCGGATATGTCGCGGCGGGCATTGGTCCTCGATGGGCTATGGTACTCTCTCTGTCCATCATTTACAGCTCTGAACCTCAGTCGATCAACAGCCTTCCCCAAATCCAAGGGACGAAACCCGAGACTATATCAACTACCTTCGATTTCTAGCGCGAGCTCGGGTTCGCGCCGATGCTACAACACCTCAGGCGGCGATAGTTTCAAATTCCCATATAATGGAGGACATCATAATGATCGGAGCGAGCCACGGGAGCCACGCGAGAATGAATACCGTGATGTTCGCCTGTCTGCAGATGCAACATACGCCGGGCCACCCACACGACGAAAAGGCCCGCTATACACACGAACGCACAAGGTGCAAGACGACCTCCTAGGAAAAACGAACGAAGGGCTAGAGTCCCGATTGCAATATGCAATGGACAACAAGCCGAACATTCGACACATAACGCAGATCCTGCGACTGCTCATTCGGGACCGTCATGTCCAGCCGAATGCTCGCCACTATAAAGCGCTGATCCTGGCAAACACCGATAACGAGAGGGGCTCGCCGCAGCTTGTGCGTGGCCTACTGGAGGAAATGGAGAATAACGGCATCACCGCGGACTCTGGTACGCTCCACGGTGCATTGCAGGTAGGTTATCCAGTTGAACCAAGCTATATATGCAAAGCGAAGCTAACCATACAATATCTAATACAGGTCCTCGCTGTACATCCGGACTACCTCCTACGACAGGAAATCCTCAACAAACTCCGAGACCGATGGCTCACGCTGAGCCCAGCCGGATGGCATTTTGTGGCGGCCGGTCTTCTCCGCGAGAACCAAATCGAGCTTGCGCTCGAGCATGTTGCATTGATGGGGCGCAAGGATATATTTGTGGAAAATTGGCTACACAGTATAATTGTCTACACGCTCTGCGACCATGGAGAGTTGGATGAGGTGTACGACGTGATGCGAGCGCGCGTCGACCAGGGCCACGACATGACCCATCGACTTTGGATGCACGTGTTGGCCGAGGCAGGGAAACAGGGCCATTATCCCATGGCACACTTTGTGTGGCGACGGATGGTTGAACTGGGCTACATGCATCCGCTCATTGAAGTCTGCGACGACGTATTGAGAATGGCTGCAAAGGCTGGTGATACGGAGATGGCAAGCTCTGTGTTCCGTTACCTCCGTGATAGCGGGATCCCGCTCGAGCGTACACAGTATGAAAGACTTGTTGAGACGCACGTGGCAGCGGGTGATCTGCCTGCTGCATTTGAAGCGCTGTGCACCATGCACGAAGCTCAGATTCCTCTGGCGGATAGCTCGACGGAGCGTGTTCTTGCGCACATGATACAGAGTAAAGTTGATCGTCGGGAGGCGTGGCAGATTCTCAAGCGGTTGAAGAATGCGAAACGGACTATTCCCATCGACTCTGTCCGTGTCATCGCGGATCTCTGTGAACACGATGCCCATGACGATCCATCCGTGGTGGATGACGGCGTTGGGTTCTACAAAGAGCTCTATACGTTATGCCCCGAAGGCGCTGATGTCCGAGTGTACAATGCGCTAATTCGGATGTGCCGAACGGCCCGCAACCGCGAATCGGGCATGTTCCTGGTGAAAGAGATGGCGTCACTTGGGGTGGTACCAAACGGCGTTACTTTCGAGTCTATCATCCTGATGTGTCTGGATGCGGGGAATTTCCGGTCCGGTTTCATGTACTTCCAAGACCTGATGAAGCGGGACGCCAGACTCAGCCCTGAAACGCAAATGGAAATTCGCGAGATCTGTGCCGGGTCTGTGGACGAGTTTGCGATGCGACTACAGTATCACCCCTTCATTCGAGACGATGTGAGGAAGCTAGATGAGGAGCTACAGCAGAAACAGAAGGAAAAGGAAGCGAACGAGAGAGCTGGTCGCCACCCCGTACCCCCGGCGGTCCGTCGGCTGAACATGTCAGATGAGCAGCGACGTGATTACAACAAAGAGCGCCGAAAGAAGAAACGACGTCGCCTTGCCATTGAGCAAAACATGAGAGAGGAGGGTTGGGATGAATGGGAAGCCGGTGGCAATGACAATGGTTCTGCCAAGTCCGAGTGAAACCGCGAAACCGTGAAACTTGAAACTGGTGGAATCCTTTCGATATGCTTTTGAGAGCATTGGTTTCAATTTCGATCGGAATATTCATTTCCTTGACGGCACGTTGCCTGGGATATGCAGCTAATGCAAGCCACACAATCCCCCAGGAACAGAGCACCAATTCCCTTTCTGGGCATGTCACACACAACTTTTTGACCTCGGTCAATATGTATATATCCTGTACTATAAGTCTCTTCGCCCTTGTATTACCCACATTTTGCCCCAGCATCATAGCAATTTATTTCCGTGTTCTGTTCTCACATCATTATTACAAAACAACAAACCCCTGGGACCATGAACCATAGACCCTGTTCCCTGTTGGTGGATCCCTGTACTATAAATAGTCGGACTGAAAGATCTCAATGACGATGATGGGGTAACTGTCGGGCAGTAAGACCTGTATGAATGCCAAACAGCGATTGATTCGATGATTCGAAGGCTATCGAGCAATCAAACGAGTATTGCTATAGGATTGAATCTTGAAAGGTCCATTCACAACATTCCCCTGAAAGTGATCGGCGCGTGTTTCCGAGTGCCAAGGGCAGCCGTCAGGGAAGGGTAAAACGCCTGCCGCCTCTTCAACTATATAATTCCCTCCCTCTCCCCTCCTTATTATTTTTTACCTATTCAACTATTCATTGATTAAAATATCCCTATTTCTTTTCTAATCCAAAAGAACCCTAATTTCATAATCCAAAATGCAACTCACCTCCATCCTCCCAATTGTCCTAGCTGGCCTAGCCACCGCACGCCCAGCCGCCCTCCAAACCCAAACAATCACCGACGACATCATCTGGAGCGTCTCCAACTTCACCGTGGGCTGTTCCCAAGGCGGCTGTGTATACAAATACGACATTGTCGGTCGCGAGAACGCAATGACCCCCAAGTTCCACACCCACTGCACCGGCATCACAGGCAACAAGACCGCCTGCGACGACAAGAACATCACAACCATTATTTCCCCTGCTGCAAACCCGGACTGGAATGTCGATGTCACCCACACCTGGAAATCCCAGCTCAGTGACAATAGCCTTGCGACTTGGTTCCAGCATGGCGCGAAGAATGTTACCGTTCTTGACCACAACCCGATTCGGTTTGTTATGAAGCCTACTCAGGAGTACGGTATTGCTTAAATTGCTACCTGTCTTGACCTGTTGCTCTTTTGAATTGGGGAGATTTGGCTGTTGTTTTCTTTTTTAATGTAATGGATGGTCTCAATGGGTCTGTTTTGATGAGCATGCGACCTGTGGTTCGATTGGAAATTTTCTGGGATTTTCTGATGGAAATATTTCGTGTACTTAGTTTGGGATTGTATGATGTACAAATGAATTGGACTTGGCATGAGATACATGAGATACATAGTAGTTTATAGTAGTATACTTTAAGAGTAGAATGTAGTAGTCGGTGGAGGGCTTAATCGACCCTGTGACATCATCGGCTGCGCCTCGAAAATAGCCCGTGCTTGCTTTGCTTTTGCTTGTCTTGTCTTGTCTGCTCTTGTCTTGTCTGCTCTTGTCTTGTCTTGTATATTATCTTTTCCACATAATTCTGGTGGAACAACTAATAAACACCTATATATTCTACAAATGGTACGCCAGCTCTCACTCAATAATCTTCCAACCGCTAATCTTGGAATATCACCAGTCATCAATTCTCCGCCAGATAGTCGCCGGTCCAAGACAACAACACCCAGAAGCAGGGCTAGATCTCTGCTATGTCACAGACAATGGTAGCACACTCATCAATTCCACACCAAAACTCGGCCTCTTATTAACATAATCTACAGTGATTGCAACCTCTGGCCCATCAGCAACATACCCACAGCGCGCCTACCGCAACCCACTAGATGCCCTAGTCAACTTCCTCGACACAAAACATGGCGCAAACTGGTGCATCTGGGAATTTCGCGCCGAAGGCACAGGATACCCCGACTCAGAAGTCTACGGACGCATCCACCACTTCCCCTGGCCAGACCACCACCCACCGCCATTCGCGCATATTCCAAACATAATGGGCAGCATGCGGAACTGGCTACAACGACTCGATGAGGAAAAAGAATCATCAAACACAGACACGGACAAAAACGAACGAGTCGCCGTCGTGCACTGCAAAGCAGGCAAAGGACGCAGCGGGACGATCGCGTGCGCATACTTGATTAGCCAGGAGGGGTGGAAGAAGGAAGACGCGCTGCAGCGGTTTACGGATCGACGTATGCGGGTCGGCTTCGGGAACGGCGTTAGCATCCCCAGCCAGCTGCGGTATGTCGGGTACATCGATAAGTGGGCGAATGAGCTGGGGAAGCAATATGTCGAGCGGCCGGTGGAGATCCTAGAAGTTCACATCTGGGGCTTGAGGGATGGGGTTAAGGTTGCGGTGGAGGGGTATGTGGATGAGGGGAAGAAAATTAAGTGTTTCCATCTGTTCCATCGGAATGAGCGTACCATCGTTGAAGACGGGGGTTCGACGTCTGAGGAACAAGATTCTGGCAAGGGGAACGATGCCACCACGCCAAATCCCACCTCCAACCCCAAGCTCGAGAACCCACTCCCTTCATCTGCGACCTGGTCCCCGACCGTATCAGGATCCGACGTCTCTGGCTCATCGTCCTCGGCGGGCAACAGTATCTCGACAATAATCTTCAAACCCAACAAGCCAATCATTGTCCCCAACTCGGATGTGAACATCGACTTCGAGCGCCGCAGCAAAGCATCCTACACAGGCTTCGCGATGGTAACCTCGATCGCACACGTCTGGTTCAATCCCTACTTCGAAGGCGGAGCCGAGCACGACTCGGGCGTCTTCGAGACGGAATGGGACGCGATGGATGGGATCAAGGGAAGCGCAAGGAAAGGGATCCGGGCGTTAGACAAGCTGAAAGTTGTATGGCGATATCCTGCGGCAGAGACCGTGGAAGCCAGTACAGTCAGCAAAGGAAAGGGGAAAGGAAAGAAGAGCGAGGACAGCGTGCCGGCAGCGGGGAGGCCGATCAGCGAGCCCAAGCCCGGTGATCCCATCCATGAAAGCGAGCCGCCTGACTGGCGTGGACTGCCACAGGGAGATAAGAAAGAGAACCGGCGTCCTTCTGAGAGTTCGTCGCGGAAAAGTACTGCTGCGAGTATCTCGGACAAGACTAAAGAGCTGGGACATGCGCTGGAGAAGGAACTTGGACTGCGGAAGCAGACGGGTGATAGTCGGGATGTTAGTCTTGCTGGGAGTGATGATGAGACTACAACTATTACCGATGATGAGGGCCGGAAGGTTAATGTCAAGAAGGTGCATAGTAAAGATCTTGAGGGGGTGAAGGCGAATTATGCGAAGAATGGGGGGAAATAGCATTAGCCAGGGCTTGTACAAGTGCATAAGTAATACATAGTGCATAGTGCATTTATAAATATACCATTGAATTGATTTTTTTTTTTTTTGATTGATTGATTGCTGTCACAGGTCGTTTACTCTGTACTATACATAAATGAAGAATATCGTAGCTCGCTAGGAACGTGATGGGTGTGGAATCTAGATATGCCAGGTTTATCTAACTCAAACCAAAAAAGAAAAAAAAGGAAAAGGAAAATGAAAGGACGGGGGTATGCGAGGATAAAAAGGTGAAAAAAAGTGCTGTATATATTCAATGGCGTGGTATTGAATGCAGCTTCAATCAGGGTGGTGGTTGGCTGGATAAAAGAGCACAGAATCATAGAGGCACAAAGCCTTCCATCTTCTTCCGATGCTCTGCGGCCTCCTTCTGCAGTCTATCGGATTTCTTCCGCTCATAGACAGCACGGACAACACGACGAGTCTGCTCTTCACCCTCAGAGAAGTTTGCCTTTGCAAGGCCAACGACTGAATCAATCTGTTCAGGCGTGTAGATGAAGTTCCAAGTAGAGAGGAAATCATCAATCTCGGGGTCGATCGAGTTAGGCTGTGGAGCGAGGGGCAGTTCCGGGTCTTTGGTTTGAGAACTATCCTGTCGCATGGACTGAACAGCTGCACGCGGACGCACTTTAGGTTTGGGAGGGATGTCTGGTGCGGAAGGATTGGGGATCAAAGGGAAGTAAATAACTGCGATACCGGCATCTGGGCGCATCAGGTGGAACTCGGATTCAGAATGGTCTTCGTTGTGGGAAGAATCAAAGAGACGTTTCGATGGTGGAGGCTCGTCTTTCGAGGTTCGCTCTTCTGTGGTGCCGACCCAAACGTTGCAATAACCCAGATCTGTGCCGGACTTGGGCTTTTGGCTAGCGGGCTGGTTTCCAGAGTTATTCTTGGCGTCGGCGAGTTTCTCTGTTAATTGTTCCTCGGTGATGTTCTCTGGCTCACGCAGGGCATTCTCGGTATCCTTGAGACTCGAATTTTTAGGCCATCCGGCGCCGACGGGCCAACCCTTGATACCACGTTGCCTGGCGTATCCATCGACCACAGAAAGCCAGTTCTCTTGCTTGACGTCTGCAGATGCATCAAATGCGACAATTATGTCAACATCGCGCCCAGGTCGAATGAGTGGGTATATTGGCAGGTTGTTACTCATTCCCGCATCCATAAGACGCAAGTGGTCATTTCGGAAGATCGACTCTGGACAGGAGTCCGGCAGCTGATCTTTCATGCCCATGACGTAGTTAGGTATACCCGCAGGGTCGATAGGATGCACCTTGATCAGATCTTGGTTCTTGCCTTGGATGAGAGAATCAATTCCACCAAATCCAGCTAGACCTCTTACCAGAGGCCGGATCTCCTTGTAATAGTGAGACAAGGTCGCACAGAAAGCGCTACCCCAAACACCCATGAGCCCAGGGATTCTCAACTCCGGGATGGGAAGATTTTCAGCGGAAACCTCAGAGCGGCCTGCGTTGAAGTGACGTCCCAAAGCCCAGGTGGGAATACCGGCATTGAGTTCTTCACAAAAGAATTCGTAGGGAGTGAACTCAAACCACTGGAACCATGCTTCATTCCGTGACTCTTTCACTACCTGTTCAGGCGTTTGATGCTTCTTGGTCTGGTCGTTTGAGTGCTCGAGGGCCTTGACAGGAATCTCATGTCGCACCGCCGTGTAGATAGGAAGCGGATGGGCCCCATTTATCAAATTGGTTCGCTGGTTCGACAACTTGAAATCCACATCGGAGACTCCGAGTTCTCCTCGCGGGACCAGGAGTCTCGCTGCAAGCAGCAACCCGTAAATATCCACCAACCCAAAGTCCGCTCCAGGGTCGCCTTTCAGCTTTTCCACAAAACCACTGAGTAAGTATTTGTTTGTTGGAGCAGTAGTGAGGAGGTCAAGAGCTGCCGGCGGGAATGCAATATGAACACCAAGACGACTCTTCAAATGGTCGACAAGTTTGTCGAAGTCTCGCTGCGCAATGGACGAATGATATAAGGTCTGCAACCAGCAGCTGCCACTGACACCAGCTGTGTAGGTAATACAGTCCCACAGCCCTGCTTCCTGTGTTGCCAGGTACGATCCGGTGCCTGCAACTAGAGCGCGCAGGCCACCTCCCGAGCCACACATCGCAATTACCGGTACATCTTCGGGGTAGATGTCCTCCTCGGGTATGTTGAGGTAGGATGACAATGCTTTGACAACCTTCCGTTGTCGCTGCTGTCTAAACTCCTGCTCTTCATCGCAGAGATCCCCACTTACCCGTACCTCGGCGTCGCGGAGAACCTCAGGGTTGATGTCGGGGTCCTGTGCCTCCTTCCAGATATCGTTTGCCAATGAGCCGGGTGAAAGGGAGAGCTCTCGCTGAAGCTTTTGGACGGTAGCTGGTAGAAATCGCGTCCAGTCTGGGATAATGTAGTCTGTGATACTACCCACATCTACCCACTCGCCGGAACCAACAGTTTGCTTAACCTCATCGAGCTTGTGGCCGATGTTGTTCCAGATGGATCCATCGTCCTTGCCGTCCTCGCTAACCCCATCTGATCCCGCATTGGACTTGCTAGACTCCGAATCATTGTTGTGTCGTGTTCGAGAAGTAGTGAATTGAGCTCTTTGTCTGGGCTGAGACCATTCCCCCGCAGTGTATGCAGCTAGGGCAGCGGGAGGTACCGTCCACAGACGAGTGGTCCTTGCAGCGCCCATTGTAGACAGAGAGTGTAGGGTAAAGTAAGAGGCCTGCTGCATCCAGTGGGATCCATTGGAGGACTCCCAAACCCCTGCCTGCCTTTTCTTGCAAGCCAGCCGTTAACAGCCCTCGGTGCATGACGTCGTCATTCACGTGACCGACTAACACGTGATGGCGCCGGACTGGGTCGCTGGCTTCTTTCGGACTAGCGTGGCGGAGCTCCTTATCACTGGATGGAGCTCGGAGGGGACAATCAATACATTCCATTTGGCCTCAAAGGACATGAGGGGTCCGGATGACATGTGATATGATCTCTCTGGATTGATTTTGCCTGAACTGAATTTCCCAATTAACCATGGTGGCGCCAAGGAATACCGCCTACGCCGAGGAGAGCGCGGAGGTTGAGGTCCTGTATGCCAACCTCGAGAAGCTCAACCGACTCACGAAGAAGATACAAGGCTCTATGGTACGCCTGGAAACAGGAGGAAAAGTTGTCAAAGAAGCCATTGGTCCCATCTATAGCAACACACAATCCCTTCAAATCACCAACAGCAATATCGACAAGGTCAACGACGCCATCGATCGCCTCCGCCAGCCTCTTGATGCAAAGAACCGAGAAGATGGCATCATTCGCGCAGGGTATGTGTCTTTCTACTCTATTTGAATATACAGGCTCGAGTCTTTTGCTGACCGTTCTCCAGACCACAGAGCTCCGGCCTCACGCAGTACCTGTCGGCGATGAAACGTGTTGAAAAGGCGCTGGTCGACCTCAGTACAACAAACCTGCGATCAAATCAGAATGCGATCACCGACTTTAACTCTCTTTTAAACACCGGAAGCGCAAAACTTCAAGAACTGCTACGGGGAGAACTGAGCCAGCATGCCACTCCGGTTGAGCCCCTACACTATCTGACCAAAGGTACGCATATCACGACCAAACGACCCAGATCGAAACTAATGCGCAACGTTACTAGATCTCTCCTTTCCATCCATACCTGAAGAAACAATCTCCCATATGGCGCCCTTGTGCTCGGCAGTCGGCTCCGCATCTATTCATGGATCCCAGCGCGGCAAGGGGGATAACCCCGCGTTGAAGGTGTATGCGGAGGTACGAGGACCATACATCTCATCCAGCTTGCAGAATCTCGCCATTGCATCCCTCAATACCGTCAAACGGCGGCCTACCGATGGCCCTTACAGGCAGGGTACCAATGGTATTGGTATCTACTCCAATGCGCTGGAGGCCTTCATAACTACCGAGCACGGTATTATCGTACAAATGTTTACGGGAGATCAGCAGGGTCTGGCGTTACAGGCTACCTTCTTCCCGGCCATGGGCGAATACTCCAAAACACTGCGTGAGCTCAACCAGTATATAAAGGCCAATCTGATGACGGACTGCTTCTTGGCATTTGAGATCATCGAAATTGTGACTGCGATGTCCTATCGGATTGATTCCAAGGCCGCGGAACTGAAGAGCCTCTTGATGGAGGCTCTTCGGCCTGTGCGCGAGACTGCAAAGTCGTCTCTTTCCGAATTGCTCGAGGAAACGAAGCGCAAAGCTGCTACCGCGCCACTCCCACCGGACGGTGGATCGGTGCCTCTTGTGGAGGAAGTGATGAGCTCATTGGCCACACTAACAGGATACTCGGGTCCTTTGGCTTCTATCCTGACATCTTTGGGAGATGGAAACTGGCGTGCCAAGTCCAACGCCGCCGGCTCGGCTCCTCTAGATGTAGGTCCAGACAGCGGCACACTTCTGTCGCATTTTATTCTAGATATGATCGAGTCCTTGATGACCTCCCTAGAAGCTCGAGGTCGGGCTTTCCATCGATCCAAGGCCGCGCTTGGTGTGTTCTTGTCTAACGTGTTCTGCGTGGTCGACCGGTCGATCCGACAGAGCTCAGAGCTGGCACGTTATTTGGGCACCCCCGACAGTATCGCCCGGATCGACACCTTCCGCAAGCGCGCCACGTCTACCTATCTCGATGCATGGAAGGAAACTTCCCAGTACCTTCTTGATGTGCAGTATACCTCCCGTGGCGCCCAGCGCAATTCTGGCGGCAACGTGGATTCAAGTGCCATCGTCAAGTCGCTGTCGTCCAAGGATAAGGATGCGATCAAGGACAAGTTCAAAGCATTCAACGCAAGCTTCGATGATATGGTGTCTCGGCACAAAACCCTTCACATGGAGCGCGAAGTGCGCACTTTGCTGACTCGTGAGCTGCAAACCGTTCTCGAGCCCTTGTATGCGCGCTTTTACGATCGATATGTGGAGATCGATAAAGGCCGCGGCAAATACATCAAGTACGACAAGGCAAGCCTATCGGTACAGCTGGCGCAGTTGGCTTGATTTTCCTGAGCGAAAATTGAAATCACGAAGGACTGTCATTTATACGAGCTAATATCATAATAATGTATGCCACCACTATGGATCATTGCCCGCCAGTACCTAGGTAAAAACATGTGCGTATCGTATGGTGTCATGTGACATGTAGATCATCTCCGATAACGTGACTGATAAGCCCCGCTAAAATCGGAGTGCAGCAAAATTCGTTGCTCGCACATTGCCTTGTCACTGTCTTATCCTCCGTCCCGTTGCTCAATTCTTCTTTTGAGCGTCTTAGACAACCACCGACACAATGTCCGGAAGCAACGATGTCTACCAGACCCCCCTCAACTCGCGCTATGCGAGTAAGTCGGCCCCGACTGCCCCTCCTATAGAGGGGCAACCCCGGAAATTGTATAGATCAGAATTAACCATCTTCAATTGATTAGGCAATGAGATGAAGTACCTCTTCTCCCCCCGGAAGCGCTTCTCCACATGGAGACAGCTTTGGACCTGGCTCGCGGAGGCTCAAAAAGGTACGGGAGAGTTGAGGCTCAACCGAGATCGGAGGTAGTTGAAGCAAGACACCCAAATTGACTGAATCATGGCTACAGAGCTTGGACTTCCTATCACCGCCGAGGCTATCGAGCAAATGAAGGCCCACGAGGTTATCCAGGATGACGAGTTCGCCGTTGCCGCCGAGGAGGAGAAGCGCCGCAGACACGATGTCATGGCCCACGTCCACGCCTTTGGCCTGGTTGCCCCCGCCGCCGCCGGTATCATCCACTGGGGTGCCACCTCATGCTACTGCACCGACAACGCTGATCTGATCCTGCTCCGCGACGGTCTTGACATCCTCATCCCCAAGCTGGCTGTTGTTGTCGACAAGCTGTCCCAGTTCGCTCAGAAGTACAAGGACCTCCCTTGTCTGGGCTTCACTCACGGTCAGCCCGCCCAGCTGGTGACCGTTGGTAAGCGTGCTTGTCTCTGGATCCAGGATCTCCTGATGGATCTGCGCAACCTCGAGCGTGCCCGTGATGACCTGCGCTTCCGTGGTGTCAAGGGTACTACCGGTACTCAAGCTTCTTTCCTGCAGATCTTCAACGGTGACCACGCCAAGGTCGAGAGCCTGGACGAGCTTGTCACTGAGAAGGCTGGCTTCAGCTCCGCTTTCATCATCTCCAGTCAGACATACTCGCGTAAGATCGACGTTGATGTCGGCAACGCTCTTGGTTCTTTCGGTGCTACCTGCGAGCGCATTGGTATTGACATCCGTCACCTTGCCATGCTCAAGGAGGTTGAGGAGCCTTTCGAGAAGGACCAGATTGGCAGCAGTGCCATGGTGAGTTTGCTTGTCTGTTATATTAATTGGGACTTTTTGGCTAATGATCCGTAGGCCTACAAGCGCAACCCCATGCGCTCGGAGCGTCTGTGCTCTCTCGGACGTCACCTGCAGAACCTCCCCAAGGACGGCTTGGACACCTACTCCGCTCAGTGGTTCGAGCGCTCTCTCGTAAGTGTATTCTGGGATTTATTTAGAATCTTTTATTAACTTGTATTAGGATGACAGTGCCATCCGCCGTATCAGCATCCCGGAGCTGTACCTGACTGCTGACGCCTGTCTCATCCTCCTGAGTGAGTTTTCAGAATCATTAAAGCTCAGAGTATAGCTAACCAGTACTAGACAACGTCTCCTCCGGCTTTGTTGTCTACCCCGAGGTCATCAAGCGCCACGTCAACGACGAGCTTCCCTTCATGGCCACGTGAGTCTACATCCAACCAATCTAATGGATATTGCTAACAGTGTAATCTCAGTGAGAACATCATCATGGCCTGTGTCGCCAAGGGTCTCTCCCGCCAGGACGCCCACGAGGAGATCCGTAAGTTTCTGTCTTATATCTTCCCATCCGAACCAGAATTCTAATGTACCTAGGTGTCCTCTCCCACCAAGCTGCCGACAACGTCAAGAAGCAGGGTAAGGACAACGACCTGATCGAGCGCATCCGCCGCACCGCCTTCTTCAACCCCATCATCCCGCAGCTGGACACCCTTCTCGATGCCAGCACCTTCGTCGGCCGTGCTCCTCAGCAGGTCGAGAAGTTCACCAGCACCGAGGTGGCCGCTGCCATCAAGCCCTACGCTAGCACCATTGCCAAGGGCGAGACCTCTGCCCTGTACGTTTAAGGGTACCTTAGTACAGTCGTATTCTATGTATCTGTTAGAATGTGAAAAGTTATATAAAAAGACGGAGATGGAGAGATATGAGATGTCCCATAGACGAAAGGGAAGGGAGTCACATGTGTGTATACAAATTGAAATGCAAGGCATTATGTTCCACTTGTGGATATCTCCTCTTGAGGGAAATTTCCCACCCCACTTCCCTGCTTCCCCGATGCCCCGCGCAAATCTTCGAGGGGTTTAGATAGGAGGGGTCAATTTGGAAGTGTGTCATAGACATTTAGGGCGATAAGAGAAGACAAGCTTACTAGAAGAGAAAAGAGATATAGGATATTCAAAGCTTTTGCTGTATAAAAAGAAAAACTGACAATTGAACCTCCCCAAACATGAATAAGAGAGAAGATAGAAATACTCAGGCTATCAACCTGCATGGTAATCATAACTATATGCAATAGAACGCTGTGGACATGCAATCATAACAGAAATGCAAATAAAACGAATGAAGAAAGCAAAAAAAGAAAGCTGTTTGGGGTCAATTGAGCGCCGAACAGCAGATATAGTCCGTAGAGAAATGACGACCATTGCAAAAAAAAAAAAAAGGAAGCGAATCCACCAGCACATCATCGACAGTGGCATAAGCCCCATTCCGAAGTGTCCAACAGCGTCATTGCCAATAACCCGGAGATACTCCGAAGACCACCAAGCGTAAATCCCAAACGGCAGTTGGAACAAATCAAGCCCACGCGTGTGGATTGTGTTCCTCGGCGCAATCTCTCCAGGGGCCAAAAAGGCGTGTTCCCCCGAAGCGCAAGATGCATCTCTGCCCAAGGCCAGTCTACCCTCTCAGACCCAAATATCCACAGAACCAAAAAAAAAAAAAAAAAAAGAGGCCAACTTTGACGTGTAACAATCCGCAATGGGCAAAAAACCCCCCCACTCTCCGGGAAAAGGAAAATGGATGAAACGCAATCCTTTGGGCGCCCCCCCCCCCACACACGAAAGGCCTTTAATTTTGTTCGGGTTGAGCAGGAGGGGTTGATTCGGATTCGGAGGGTAAGAAGAGGTCGCGGACTAGCCAGACGATGTAGAGGACGGCCAGCACCCAGAGGGTGGCCATGAGTTTGTATGTGGAGGAGCGCCATGTGACGCGACGGATGAGACGACGGCCATCGGGACCTTCGATAGGGCCTCGACGAGGGGGTTGGCCGTTGGATTGACCGTTGGACTGCATGAAGGGGTAGGCGAGGGCCTCATTCATTTCGCTGTGGGATATTCGACGACGAGACATTTGTGTGGACTGTAGAATCCCGGAGGGTATATATGTTTTTTTTTTTTGCTTTCGGAGGACGGGGGCTTTTTTTTTTTTTTCTCGCGCTATGTTATATGCGGGGGGGGAGAGGGTTAAAGTATAGGATGTCACGGGTGCACAGGTCAAGGAATTGAAGAGATGAAGATTTGAGGTTTTGACCGGTTTTTAGGGCACAATTGGTTGTTTTCTCTTTTTTTTTTGTGTTTTTTTTTTCCTTCAGGGAGATTTGTTTATTTTGCCAACGCACACAAAAAAGGAGGAGGGGCCGATGAATAGCCAGTCAGAGACAATAATTGTTAGACAACAGCAAGAGCTCGAAAAGGGAATCTTGAGTCTCCAGAAAGCGGATCTGTTGGACGGGTGAATGGGTAGCGGTGGGAACGTGGCCCGTTGCATCATCTTATGGCTTTTTCTCTCTCTTTTCTTTCTTCTCTATGGGATATAAAGGATATAGGATATCAGGATCTTCAAATGAAGATTCTTCTGAGGAATTGTTCAATTAAGGTGAACAAAGAGTGCTTGCGTCAGGAAATGCGAGATAGCCGCGGTGCTCGACAAGTGTCATTTTCGTTAGCGATGGCTATTGAAAGGCTAAAAAAGGGGGGTGATGGGGGGAAGTTGACAAAAGTACCAAAATGTTAGATTATGCACGGTCCTACATTATGTATGTATCGACCTGAGTCATATGGTGCACCGTTATATACTCTGTAGTTCTATCTGATCTACAACATGCAAGGTATATATATCTCTATATATAAAAATAGAAGTCATCTGAGAAGGAAATCCAGAATTGTTATATAGACAGTATATAGTGTATAACACTAAACTATATCAATTACAGATTCGAGTACACTATATTTTACGTATGATTAGCCTAAATCATGCCATTGTTCTTATTCTACAGGTTCTTCCTAGGTTGCGTGACGATGACTCATCGGTTGGTCCTCGTCGATCTACATATATGTATGCATGTGTGTATTACTTCAATTTATTAATCAAGGAGTTCTTGTTACCCGTGGCTAAGGTAGGTCAGCGGAACTTGAAACTAAGACAGGGCCGGGTATATGGTAGTTTCA
Source organism: Penicillium solitum (assembly GCF_028829755.1). NCBI lineage: Eukaryota > Fungi > Ascomycota > Eurotiomycetes > Eurotiales > Aspergillaceae > Penicillium > Penicillium solitum. Next base: position 355,362 of record NW_027072128.1, read on the forward strand.
CATGTCCCTAACATTCCATTTGATATCTCGCATGTGAGTCATGCCTCAGGCCTATAATTCTAGGCCTGAGGCATACATAATTATGTCATAGGCCGACTTTGGATACGGGTGAACGGAGTTATACATGTCGACTTAGTACCTTGAGGATTATGACAACACTTCTCTGTTTGTTTATATATTGTTTAAAGAAAAATGTAAACGAAAACAAAAAGAAAGAAAATCAACTATAAGCAATAACTCTGTAAATCATACGTTGCTTATTTTCCCGTCGTGTGATCTTCGAAGGTTCCTCCGGTCCCCGGAGAGCGCAAGCGGAGAAAACCCGGGGACCGCTTGACCTCGGCAGTGAAAACGTTCCGATGACTCGCATTACTCACACTTCTTCCTCCACACTTCACTTCTTTCAGATAAAACACTCTCTAGAAAAACACATCTTCTAGGCCATTCGGCCAATATACACCCACCATGTGGAAGCCTTCAGAGAGGCTGATGGACACCATCAGACACTATGCCAGCTTCCCCGCAACCGGTGTCTCGCTGAGGCAGATGGTCCAATTTGGTGATCGTCCCTCAACAGGTATGAACGATGAACCAATATGGCACTGTCGCGAGTCAATATCTAATTCTCATCTAGGTACCCTATTCCGCGCCTCTCAATTTCTCTCCGAGGAGCTCCCGATCCGTCTCGCACATCGCGTGCAGGATCTGGGTGAGCTGCCAGATGGACTCAGTGAGATGCCGTCGATCAAAAAAGTCCAGGATTGGTATGCGCAGTCATTTGAGGTATGTGACTCACCCATTGGCAATCGATCCCGGTTCCATATACTGACCCGACTACCAGGAAATCATTGCTCTTCCTCGCCCCACTCTGACTCAAGAAGTGAAAGCACGCCTACTGCGACCAGGTGGGATGAACGGCGGCCCTTCAAAAATCCTCTCTGAAACAACTCAAAATCCCAGCGTGCGTGAAGGACAGTACCGGTCATCCGTGACCGCAGCCAATGGAAATGGTGTTGCAAAGGCGCACGCCGCGGCAGGCCGACGGTACTTTTTCCCCGCGGACGACCGCGGAGACTGGCCTCCGGAACTCAACGACTACAACCAACGATTCGCCAAGACCCTCCAACAGATCAAGCGACGCCATGACGGGGTCGTGACCACCGTCGCGCAAGGTATCCTGGAATGGAAACGTGCGCGACAACGCATGCAGATCGACTCCACGATTCAGTCCTTCCTCGACCGGTTTTACATGTCAAGGATTGGTATACGAATGCTCATCGGCCAACACATCGCACTCACGGAACAAACGCACATCAAACACCCCAACTATGTCGGAATAATTTGTACCAAGACCAATGTTCGGGACATCGCGCTCGAGGCCATTGAAAACGCCCGCTTCGTCTGCGAGGATTACTACGGTCTTTTCGAGTCGCCCAAGGTGCAGCTGGTCTGCAAGGAGGACTTGAACTTCATGTATGTTCCAGGACACCTATCGCACATGCTCTTCGAGACCCTCAAGAACTCGCTTCGGGCGGTCGTCGAACAACATGGTGCCGATAAGGATGAATTCCCCGTGACTAAGGTCATAGTTGCCGAAGGCAAAGAGGACATCACGATCAAGATCTCCGACGAGGGCGGTGGTATTCCCCGGTCATCGATCCCTCTTGTATGGACCTACATGTACACCACTGTGGAGCAAACGCCCAACCTGGACCCTGATTTCGACAAGAACGACTTCAAAGCGCCAATGGCTGGATTTGGATATGGCCTACCAATAAGCCGACTGTACGCCCGGTACTTTGGCGGTGATTTGAAGCTGATCAGTATGGAGGGGTATGTTCAATTCTCTGCTTCTTACTATCTTTCATAAAACTCATTGCTAATTGATCTCCACAGTTACGGGACTGACGTCTACCTCCATCTCAACCGCCTCTCTTCAAGCTCCGAGCCCCTGCAATGACAATCACCTGTCATGAGAGACGGTCGGATCCGGATCACCACTTCGCACCGCCTGCACCACCCAATTTACAATGACCCGGAATACAAACCCACGCCGTCTCGAGGACTGACACTGATGAATGCCCAGGCCCACTACGCTCGCATGCTCAGCCGAGAGGTTTCAGAGCGTAAGCAAGTAGGAGACATGGAGAGTCTGTTTCACTCGGAGAAGCGGAGAAGAGAGGAGGAACAGATGTAAGACGTGCCTCACTTGGCTTAGCCTTGGCTTTGGTCCTGGCTACTTTCTGTCTTCTCATTGGTTCCTCTATATCTCTCGTCTTGTTTAATCCCTTCCTCCGATTTGGATATTTTGGATGGCTACATCTGTGATCAGCTGCTCCATCAAGAATGCGAAGATGAGTTCACAAGTTGGACTGCAGTACCACCGCGTCGCCTGAGACTCTCGGGTAATATCCCAAAGATGAAAAGAGGAAGAGCACACAAAAAAAACCCCCCAGTGAAGCTATTCTGTTTTCTGGATCCTCTCGATGATACCCCTTTTTCTCTTTCCTTTGTTCTCTTCCTCATCCTCTCTGGGCTGGTGATTCTGTCGTCGATTTGGCTTCTCTGTATAGTATTTTCCTTTTAATCTGCTTTAGCGAATACAAACATTATAGTATCATATCCGTCTTTAGTAGTACCTAGATAACCTGTAGTCAAAAGTATTCCACCACAATAAAATCCAACCATGCAAGAACCAGCACGCTCAAAAAAAAAAGAAAAAAAAAAGAAAAAGAACTACCATCAATTCATAACTCATAAATCCTCATCCTCATCCTCCTGCCTCCGACCCAAACCCCTCCCAACCAACGAAGCCCCCCCTCCAAGTCCCACACCAACACCCCCAGAAACCCTCCTCGGCGAATTTGCACCAGAAGAAGACCCCGAAGCCCCATGGGACCGCGAACCACCACCTCTCGCCTTCTTCGCATCCATCGCTCTCAAATGCGCCGGCTTATGCCAATTATGATCATTAATATTCCCAATAACCTCCCGAAACCGAGCACGAATAAGCGACCCTTCCCCGCCCTTCCCATCGGGCGCGATATAGAACCGCGGGTCGTAGAGTTCTTCTGCTTTTTCTGGGTCGCTGGGGGCGAGATATTTTGCCAGGAAGCGACGGCGGGTTTGGGGGATTGTCTTTTGTTTTGTTAATATTAATTGTATCTGTAAGTATGGCTGGGTTTGGCACTGGATTCAAGGGAAGGAAGGGATGTGGTAGGTTAGGTTTAAGTCAGGTTAGACAGGGTATGGTATGGTTGTCAACGTACTTCTCGTGAAGCAAGCGCATATGTAACTAATAACTCACTGTCCATGAGGACGGCTAGTGCGGCGTGTTTTTCGTCGCGGAGATGTGAGCGTGTGCGGGCGTCTTTTTCAAAGGCGGTTTCGGGTTCTGTTGTGCCGTTTGGGCCGGCGCGGTTGTATGGTGTTGTGAGGGGGTTTTGGGCGCGGGCGTTGAATCTTCCTTTTTGGGGTGTTAGCTTTTGTAGACTTGTGGTTTTATTGGATTCACGCGGTTCAGGTGAGAGAGATAAATGGTGGATCCTTCGTAGTTGGACTTGATAACTAGGAAAGGGAAAAGGGATACACACCCGTGTCTGATCCATTTGACGTGTTCAAGCCCCAAACATCATCATCTGATGGAGGGCGGGGCATTAGTATCCCGTCCACGTTTGGAATTCTTCCATTTTCACCGATGTCGAACATTGGTATACCGTCGGCGCGGTCCAGGTCATCGAGTTGCATTCCGCCATCAGATTCGGATTCAGATTCCGTGTCTGAAATGATGTGTACGGGTTGGTTGGACATTTTGAAGAGAGTGAGATAGGATATAACTCAGTGGTAAATCAAAAGCAGACTGAGACAGGGTCTTTTGAGTTGATATGTGGTGGTGTGGAGTCAGAGATTGGATGACGAGGTGCAACCAATGAGTAGTGAGAATGGAAGTACCTAATAAAAGGTGTCTGTGGTAGGCTCTAGTTCACGTCTGTGATTAACAGATAATTTCATGTATATCTTGTTGTATGATCCCAGGATTGATCTATAGCCAGTGTCAGCGATGAGAAACAGATATTGGTGGTAAGTGAACGAGAGACTGGTCATCTTCCGGAGAGGAGTTGACGGGAAAGGATTTTCACCTCAATAAGGAGTTTCAAACATACGTAGTCATAGCACTTCAGACAGATGTCGAGATATAGAGGATTCAGCTTGTTGACGAGATAACCTTGTGCCCTCTTGGGGTGGGTCCCGGTTCTGTGGCTATATCAAGTAGGCGGTGAGGACTCACAATGGCAATTTGGCCAAACTGCTGGTGTTGAACTCCCTAATTGGGCTTAGTGGATATCAGGTATATTGCGATCTGAAGTTAGTCCTAAATATTGTTCAAGACAGTGATCCTTTCAGAATATTATCATTGGGACAGATATAATACAAGCTCTACAAGGAAGAAGTGAAAAGAACCAAACGGTTGTATTGAACCAATGATGAATGGCAAAAATAAATATAGTGTGATGCCAAAAACCCAATAACGCCAGAAAACAATGCCGCTAAAACGACCAACAGTTTAGGAGACAAAGTGAAAAAAAAAAGAAAAAGTAATAATCTAATTAGCCGGACAGTCGTGCATGTAAGAATTTTTAGGCCAATGGTACCCAGCCGCATCCCTGAGATTCAATGTTAGTAAAGCGCAAATAAGAATACAAAACCAGGGTGATAAACATACCAAGTCGTAAAGTTCCAATTATCGTATGCCTTGCGATGTTTCTCAATATACTTAGTGGTCTCATAACCAGGCGGGTCACAAGTAACGCTCTCATCATCGGGGTCCTGGTAGATTCGGACATAGTCGAAGCGCAAGATAGCAGGCATGAAATCAATGATGCTCTTATTCTGCGGCGCGAAGTTATCCGCCATACCCATATTCATGATCAGCGACATAGGCTCGAGTGGGATCGTGCGTTGCCCGATATTGCCGTTAGGCCCGATGGCACGAGCGTCCAGTGTCCAGGTCTTTTCGGCGCCGACGAACCATGTCACCTCGCCTTGTGCACCTGGTGTGTACTCGAAGGAGTAGGTTTGGTATTCGGTTCCGTTGTACCAGCGGTGGTTTAGGTTGGTTAGGCCAGACATGGCTTGTTGGTAGACACCGCCTCGGTAGTCGTTAATTTCGGTGACGCGTGAGTCGTAAACGGCGGCGAAGTCTAGAGTTTGCTTAGTTAGTGGATTTTTTGCATAATGGAAAGCTCGAAAGATACTCACCATAGTCAGGCATGTACCACAAATCAAATGGCGCAGTCTGTAGACTCTGCGACGCACTACCGACGTAGGGACCGCTGTCACCATACAGTGGAGCAGTGCTACCTTCAATGACATCAATTTCTGGAGCACTGCGTGCAGTACCAGGAGTCGGGTGATCAGAGCCCGGACAGGCACATCCAGGCAACCGCATACCAGGCAGCCAGTTGATACCATCAGGAGCACTCTGGTTCGGGGTAATGCCTGCATCGCAGCCGTCATGGTAACTGTATGGCCACATGCCATCGGTAGTAGCAGCATAGCCAGGGCGAGCCAGGTTTCCCATTGCCCAGAAACCAGGCCAGAAACCTTCGACATGTCCATCACCCGGGAGGGACATGCTGGCTTCGAGACGACCACCCTTGAAGCAGAGCTTGTTCCAGCTCTGTACCATACCGGATCGGTAGTTTAGCTCGTGGTTTTCGAAGTGGTCAAATCGAAGCTGGAGGGTGCCATCTGCTGTGGTTACTGCGTCGGGGTCATACCACTAGGCAGTGTCAGTGTTTGAGCCGTAGGTTTTTTTTTTTGGACACAGTTTGTACTAACCTCCTTGTCCTGTGTTACTCCGTACCACATATCGACTGCTTGGAAGTACGGGTCATCGTCCTCGAAGAATGTTCGACCGGGCATGTTAAACTCGTCGGAGAACTGCAATCGAAACGTCAGCCACTCGTCGTTGTTAACGACATATCAAACAACTCACCACTAGCTTCATCTCCTTCCCATTGGCATTTTTCTTGGTGTGTGCCTCTTTCGGTGTGTCTGGGTCAATTAAGCCCTTCCGCAGGTTTTCCAACAGTGGGCGTTCCCCAACATCCAAACACAACGTGTCTGCGGGGTGGCATACTCCATGAGGATGTTTTGCGAAGCCCGTCAACCAAGTTCTGTGATTTCTGGTTAGCCAAGGGTAGAGATGATCAAACAAGCCAACAATGTCTTACATGAGTGGGTAGCCAATGAAAAGCACCAGAAGACCTAGTGTGAAAACTGCCAGACCACCGACATTCAAAATACCCCTTCGATTCCAGATATCACAATCTCGATCCTTGTCCGCTGGGTCCGGGTTATGCATGTAGTCATCCTTCTCCACATCCTCAGGGAACAATAACAACCCATCAGTAGGCATGATATTGAACTTCCCCGAGACAGTCTGCGTGTTGACATCGTACTCCTCACTACCAGCGTGCGAAGGCGCCCTCGAATCATGGAATGGATCCAAGGGGAAGGTGCTCTCACGACTGATGGAGCTGATACTCGAGCGAGCCGCAGACCACCTGTCCGGAGACCGGGGCCGATCAGTATCACTCACACCATGTCCCTGTGTAGGCCGCAACTTCGGAGGCAACAGGAATTCCGAGGACTCAGGGACATTTGATGCTCCGTATGGTGAAATTGCCATCCCTTGAGCGCCAACCGCCGTGGGCGTGTCGGGGCCCTGTGGTGTCAAGGGTCGGGGGAATGTCCGCGACGTCAAAGGTGCGTAGCCCTCATTTGTTTGAAGGAAAGGATCTTGCCGTCCCGAATTGAGTCGGATGTGAGGCGTCGCCTTCCCTTCAGACCCATCAGATCCGTGGTCCGACATTTTATTGTCGATTTTCAAGTTCTGGACAACTCCGACACGCTCGTTTGCTCTGCACTGGCAAAACCTTGCTATCTATCTTCGATTGCTGCCGCGAGAACAGCCTTTTTGCCTCAGTCGTTGGTGGAATCCGTGGGCTAGGTTGTTATGACGATGTGGTTGTTCTGCTTCTTCTTTCTTCCGGTTCTTCACACGAAGATTTCGCTATATATCTGAACGGTAAGGACTGAGGACCTAGGTAGGTATACTGCACAGTTGATGAGTGCGATGTTTAGCGAAAGAACGGACACGGCAGGTCGGATAGCATCGAAGGTCCCTCGGCGACACGATAGAAGAGACAAACAGAGTCTAAACGGAGAAATAAAGCCAAAACCACAGAAGAAAAGAAGAGCCTAGATGGCCCGAGGGGTCTTGTTTGGGTTCACGAGGAGACAGGAATGACACAGATCCAAGGGGGCAACCAGTGGTATGTCTAGGCCTCTCTCTCTTCCCGGGTCTTTATGATAGACTATGGATAATTGTAAAATACTGTTCAACACTCTGTTCCATGACACAATGCCATATTGTGTATACAATTGACTGTCAGGTTCAATTGATTTAAGCAGACTGGTGGTTTTGAAGCTCTACCCTAGCTCTCACGCCCTGGGTAGGGCTATTCTAGGGTGCGGCATTCCCGTTGCTTCCCAGGGCCCGAGGAATGGCCCGCCCTGAATGCTGGCCGGAATTCAGGGATCGACATGGTCATGAACCTGGAGAGATTTCAAATGTAGTAATAATAGCAGTTCAAGGTTGCTCTGTATAGATGGAGAGTTGTTGAAGCGAAGGGCGGGGAAAGATGAGAGACATGGCCCGAGACCCCGGTCTACCAGCGCAACATGAGGGATGTATCTAATTTCTTTACTTTCTCTAAAACATGTAGCTACGAGAATTATTGCCACAGTTGTTCCCTTCAAGGTTAAATGAGTAATTCAACCTGTTTTGCACAGCCATTGACACGCGTCCTGCCAAACTCCAACTCATCGGGCCTGAAGAATGCGACAGATCCCGAACAAACGCTGTCAGGGCCACCTTACACCAAGGGCATAGTAGGTTGAAACCTCTGATTATCCATTCCGTGCCAATATTATCAATGTCAAAGAACAAGGCAGCAAGAAACCCGTACCGATGTGCATCGATGCTTTCTCATAAAATATCGTATTTCGATGAAATAAACAGCTACATATCAAATAGCAAAATACAAACTATGCCCTACACAAACTCCCAAGGGCTCTCTTCATTATGGATATGAACAGCCTGACCATCTACGACTCAACCGCCTTAGCACGCAAACCGACAAGACGGCTCTCAGGCGCATGCAGTGCCAGAACCCAATACTCGATCTTGGTGCTGGTTTGTTCAACGCGGTAGACCTTCAGCTCAGCAGCCGACTGATCGGCACCAGGATCTTTCTCGACAGCCGCAGCGCGGACAGCATCCAGGGCGGCGGAGTATTGATTTTTCGGGTCGAAGGAGGAGGGGGATAGAATGGAGATGGACTGGGACAGGTCGGTATCTGGGGAGATCAGAGAGGAGAGCTGGTCTGCAGTGAGGGAGGTGGGGATTAGCAGGGCGGATCAAGGATATTTATCTTGGAGTTTTTTCCCAAGGGAGCAAGTCTATGAAGGAGGATGCGGAACTAGGAAATGGAAATGAAATCGGGACAGGATCAGGATCAGGACATACCAGCACTAGGCCATGCGCCCTTGGCAGCACCATCCCACTTCAATGCCACAGGCTCGAAGGGCTCGTCTGTATCGGAGATGTAGTATGCGTCGACGGACTGCAGCGGTTTTGGGACTGACAGGGAGCTGTGCACGGTCTCGGTTTTGACGGTGCCGGCCCCTTGCTGCGGAGCGCTGCCGCTCACATCTGCGTTGGCTTTGTCCAAGAAGGACATGTATGCGTCGTCGGAGGACATGATTTGTGTTGAGGTTGAGAAGGGGGACTTGGTGGGGAGGGAAGAGCTGGTTTGTGGTTGCGGTCTTGCGGTTGCGGGGAAGAGGCGGGTTTGGTGCTCTGTGTTTAGGATGTGGGTTCTTGGGCTCGGTTGGTGGTATAGACAGTGTTGGAGACGGTATTGAGGTGGACAGTATTCAATTCGAAAGGTTGATCGTAAAGTGTAAGATGAGATTGGAAAAGCCCGGTTTCTTGCTGAAGCTGGCAGCGAAAAGTGTGGGATGACGCAATGGACCTTGGACTGGCGCATTTTGTTCACCACCGGCCTGTCGGGTTGGAATATCGTATATTTAAACAAACAAAGAGTTTGAAAGAGTGTATATAATGTACCAGATATATGGAGGAATTAGGAAGAATTAGGGAAAGGAAAAAAAGGCAGCTCAACATTTCGGGTGCGTAAGTACTACGTCCATATATAATATATATACAAGACACCCGAACCAGACATATACATTTTTAAGTGATAGGTGATCCAAGAAACGATTTAAGAAATTGATATATTTCGTGGTAGAAAATTCTCCCACATACACCTTAGATATATTTATATAAATTTACAGACAATTATACAGCTACATGCAAATCGTGAAGGATATTCGCTTTTTTATTGAATATGAAACGTTGCACTATCACCAACCATAGGCTTAAACATCTTAAACAGTCTCCACAAGGTCCTTCTTGAGGGTACCCATGAAGGCCTTCTTCTCCTCGAAGGTCTGGAAAGCACCGTGACCGAACTTGGAGGAGGTATCGATCCACTTGAGCTCGACCTTCTCGGTGGCCCTGCGGGAAGTCTGGGGGTACAGAGTCTTGCGCAGAGTCATAACACGCTTCTTGACACCGGGGACGGAGCCCTTGACCATGACGAAGTCGTTCTTGACCTCACCGTAGTGGACGAAACCACCCATGCTGGACAAATGTTAGAATTAAGAAACAAAACACACGAGGAGAAAAGTATCAGGGAGGAACATACGGGGTGATCTGCTTCTTGGAGATGTCGAACTCGGTGGAGGCGTTACCCTCATCGGTACCCTTTCCAATGCGGAAGATCTTGTGGTTGCAAGAAGTACGGTGGTGGTATCCGTCCTGACCGGCACGGGCAACAGTCCACTGGACGTGGTTAGGGTGCCAAGCACCAATACAGGCGACCTTACGCAGACCCTTGTGAGTCTTGCGGGGCAGCTTGGTGGTACCCCAACGGGAGGTGACACCGGAGAAACCGTGACCCTTGGTGACGGCGATGACATCAATCATCTCATCCTTCTCGAAGATGGAATCGATATCGATGGTCTTCTCGAAGAGGTTGCGGGCGAAGTCGACCTTGTCGGAGACGGAGCCACCGTTGACCTGGATCTCCATAAGGTGGGCCTTCTTCTGCTTGATAGGAGTCTGGCGGATCTGGGTGTGGGCGAGCACACGGACGACAGTGCAGTACTTCTGGATGCGCTCAAGCTCGCGGGTGATGGAGGCACCGGAGCTCTCGGCGTGGGACTTGGCGTACTTGGTGAAGGCCTTCTTCTTGGACTTGTACCAGTTCTTGTAGAAGCGACGCTTGACCTCATCGCTCAGGTGCTCAGCCCAGACGGTGGTGAGAGAGCGGAGACCACGGGGAGTCTCGATGTAACCGACGACACCGACGGCAACGAGCTAGAAAGAAAAAATCCATGTTAGGGCCCGGTCGATTTTTTTTTTTTTCGTCCTTCACTTTCGCACACAACGGGGAAAACGTACAGGAGGGGTCTCGATGACGGTGGCGGCCTCGACAATCTCCTTCTTGTGCATCTTGGCACCAGGACGGTCAAGGTCACGGACGATGGTGGTCATACCGGCCTTGTAGCCCATGGAGGCAGTAAGGTGGACAGGCTTCTTGGCATCATCCTTGGGGAAGCTGTCGCAAAAAAGTCTCAGCGCACAAATTCACAAATCACGAACTCATTCAGAAAGTACTGACCTCTTGACCTTACCACGGTGACGGGCAGCGCGCTTGCGCGGGAGGTAGGCAAGGGAGCCTGGAGATATAATCAGTATACTGTTCACACACAGAGGCCGTATTTCGAAATTTCGATATCGAGGAAAAAGGTGATCACGAACCGTGACGAGGCGCTTCGAACTTCCGGTGACTCCTGAATAGCGAAAGCAGGTCAGCAATTGTATTCAATGGCGATTGTATATGAATCTTCAATCGGGATAGACTCACATCTTGACCCTGTTATCGTTAGTCGTCGAGGTGGTGGGAGGACGATCTGGAAATGTCGAAGTTGATTTTGCACGCTTGGTGTGTGGGCTAACCTAAGCGAGACTCTTGGCGGTGAAGAGCCTGAGGCACCCCACAATAACCCAAATTAGCTAATCCAGCCCTGGTCCTGTCACGTGTCGTCTAGATTTTCCCGGGCCCTGAGATAACTTTTATGGGTCTTGCTGCTGCCAAGGCAAACGGCCAGCAATATGGTTTTAGGACATCCACATTGTGGGCTCGAATGAAACGTAGACCGAAATACAATACGGAATATAGAGTGCTACAGTTACAGTTATACGAGTGTACACTTTAATGATAAAAGAAAGGAGATGTTATAAAATTTACTCTACCAAATTCCAGAGTATCAAACAAATGATTTGCTTCAAGGATGCCTAATGCACCATAAAAAATTCACAGTGAAAGGAGACTAAGAAATCATAAAAAAGAAGAGAACGAACAGACATGACGAATTTTCAGCGCACGCGCTTGAAACTTGGTAGTCATCGTAACTCGCACATTCATACCGTACATCACACACTGAAAGAGAGGAAGGACAGGGAGGAGCAAGGAAGCGAGAGATTTGGGGGCTTTTTGCCCGGTTTAACCAGACCACACTTTTGTGGCCGGGAGATGAAAGAGTTTTTACGCCGTTGGCTCGACCTTGGATGGAGTACTGGCACGAGCATTTCCGGCGCCATTGGCTGGGTTGCCAGCAGCGCTGCAGTTGGGGCTCCCCTTGGAAGCAGCAGCAGCAGCCTTCTTTTCTTCCTCAACTTCGTCATCGTAGTCTTCATCAACATCCATTTTGCGCGCGGGGGGCTCGTGCGCAGGAGGAGCCTCGGGGCGAGGAGGTTCTTCCTTGACCGGGGTGTTGGCGGAAGGAGGTCCAGGGGGCGGAGCGTTGGGTGCTGGTGCAGTGCCCTCGGCCATCGGGGGAAGACTGGGGCCAGCAGAAGGGCGGGGAGGCATGTCTTGGATCGAAGGCAGAGTAGGAGGGTGGTGAGCAGCCTCTGAGGGGTGGTAGTTCTCATTGGCACGACGGGCGTCCTCGCGGCGAGCCTCTGAGGAGCTTCGTCGTTGCATCTCACCAGGAGAAGGCAAGCGAGCGGGTGGGCTCGGGCGGCGGTTGTTCTGGTCATCCAGACGAGCGCGGCTCTCTTCATTTGCATGTTTCTTGACTGGACCAGCATCCGCCTCCCATTCGCGGCCGCGCTTCATTGCAGATGCGGGGCGATCTTCGCGATCACGGGCGGCAGCCTCAGCAGCAGTAGCAGCCGAAGCAGGGGCCGGAGCACCAGAGGCGATGGAGTTACCACCTGGAACTTGTGGGGAGAGGGTAGGACCGGGGTGGAACTGTTGGAGAGGGTATCCTGAGCCCGGCGAAGAGGGACGCTCATCGCGAATAGGGCGAATTTCAGGAGCAGGACTGAAAGGACGATTCTGGTAAGGAGGGGGAGGAGCACCGCCATTGGGCCCGGGAGGTCCAGGGGGGCCAGGAGGAGCGACAGGCAGACCACTCGGCAAACCACCTCGTGGGGCACCAAAGGCATTGCCACCACTAGGAGCGCGTTCGTGGCCTGGACCAGGAGCGTTTCCAAGCTGAGGTAGGGTGTGAGGCGGCGGGTAGGCATTGGGATCACCCATCTTTGGCGAGCGAGGCGCGCCACGGGGATCCGGGAACGCCCGACCAGGCTCCTGTCGAGGACTCTGAGCAGGAGCACCGGGGATCCGGACATCGCGCTGGTCAAGACCGTTCGATGGGGGAGCTTGGCTCTGAGATTGAAGCTCGTTGATACCACGGTTCCAGTCAGGAATCTGTCTCGGGGGAGCAGGAGCTTGTGGAGGGGGACCGATGGGGGCTGGGGCGCCCCACTGAGGAGCTGGAGGTGCACCAACGCCAGGCGCCTGATAAGCCTGAGGGTGAACATCCTGCGGCTGAGGCGCGGGAGCAGTGGGAGGCTGTTGTCCAGCCGTGCCAGCAGACAATTGACTCTGAAGAAGTTGCAGACGAGCCTTGATGTGAACGTTGCTCGGATCAAGATCTGCGGCGCGTCCATAGGCATCCAGGGCATCGGCGATCTGGTTGTTGCATGATTCGTACAAAGTGCCGAGGTCATACCAAACCTCCGAAATATAAGGGTTCAGGCGGATCGCACGAGAGTAGGCGTCGAGAGCATCGCGGTATTGGTTGATCTGGTAGTAAAGAACACCAATCGAGCACCAGAAGGTAGGGTTCCGGCCATCGCGGTAGACCGCTTGCTGGTAGGCTTCGTACGCCTTGGGGTATTTCGCCATGGACATGTAGCAACGACCGAGGAGATACCAGCTTTGAGCGTCATTGTTATCTAGGGAACCGATTGATTAGTTTCAATGTATACAATCCAGATGGGGATTGAAAGTGTACTTACCAGCATTGACGGACTTTTCCAAAAACTGGATGGCCTTCTCCTGGCTGTGGAAGGCATTGCTCTGCTGGTGGTAGAGCCATCCAAGTTGCTGGAGAACTTTGGCGTGGTTTGGATCCCGCTCAAGGACACGCTGGTAGGCAGATTGAGCAGACTCAAACTGAGGGTTTCATTAGCATGAGGTAAGAAATCAAAAGTGGAGGAAAGCATGACTTACGTCTTTCTGTTGCTCGTGAACATGGCCAATCTGGAACCAGATGTCTTCTTCGGTCAGAGGGCGTGGGGGATCGCTAACAATGTATTTGAAGCACTAGAATGGATTAGCCACAGCTCTCAAAATTCATAGCAAGAGATTTCACATACCTCCAAACTCTGGTTAAACTTCTGTTGCTGCTTGTATATGATTCCCAGGCGGAAGTAAATCTCATTGGCCTTCTCGAAGTCGGGTGCCATGCGCATCACTTGTGAGAAAGCCTCCTCCGCATGATCCAAAGAACCATAGCGGTCATACAAGATACCGATTCCATACCACAGCTTGGGTTCCTAATGAGGGGGATTGGAGTCAGCGACTAAATATTTCAGGGAAGATATGAGGGGGAACCGCTTACCTTAGGGTCGCGCAAGTGGTAGAGAGCTTGCTGGTAAGAGGTATATGCCTCTTGCAAATTATCCATCATGAGATGGCAGTGGCCCAAGCTGCCCCAAGTCTCTCCATTGCTCGGATCCAACTTCAAAATATTTTGCAAGTACTCAATTGCTTTGGGGAACTGCTCTTTTGTCCGGAGAATGCATGAAATAGCATTCATGGCCGAGATAGACCACTGGTTGTGACGCAGGGCCTGCTCGTAGGCATTCATCGCACCTTCGAGATCACCCATCAGTTCGGTCAAGCTTCCTACAAACGAGACACTGTCAGCAATCGCCAATTTTAAGTACATGGCCTAGTATTCCTTACCTATTTGAAGCCAGACTTGTTCATTGAGTGTGGCGATCTTCTGTGCGGTGGTGAGAGAAGGGACTCCCTTTTGACCTTGCACAGGAATTGCTGACATGTGACCATTGGCCTGCGCCTGCGCCTGCGCCTGCGCATGCGCTGCGAGATGCGCTGCCGCATGGTGAGGAGCTACGCCCGCGGTGGGTGATGGTTGAGTGTGAGACATGGTTCCCGAGAATCGTGAGTATGGTTTGAGTTGAACCGTGTCGCGACCGAACTCTCGGGGTAGGTTTGCGACACGATGATGCAATCCAATTTCACACCAGTATTAGACACTGGTCAAGTGTACTCTTGTGATGTCGCACGCCAATCCTGAGGCGCAATGTCCGATGGGCACGAGAGGAAAAAGAGCAAAAGAAAAAAGAGGGACGGGTCGCGAAAGAAGCAAATGTCCCTAACGCGACACTATCCAGCAGTGAAGGGCGGCGGTTTTCCAAAATCGACTAGACCTTGGCGCTGTCCCGAAGATAAATGAGTGGCGCGAGATGGGCAGTGACACAATCTCGGGGGGCAGCGGGTGAGGTCACAGCTATGTAGAGCTTGATGCGCGAAGGTAGAAGGGGAAAAATAAGATATTGAAGAAAGAGGCGAAGATACAAGGCGATACAGTGGGGAAAGGGGAAGTCAGAATTGAGGATGATCCGAAAGCCTAAGGGGGGAAGAGAGAGGGAAGAGTCGAGGGGCTGGCAGGAAAGGTGAAATTCGCCAAGAGACGCTAGTGGTTGGGTAGCTCCCGGCCGTCACGACTGATTATCTAATACAAGCTGACGCTCAGGAACGGCTTAGCGTTGTGGAGAAAGATCTGGAGGCGGTTATGCTCGTTTTATTTTTATTTTTTGTCCTTTTTTGTCCTTTTTGGGAATTCTTGGGGGATTTTTGATTTTTGATTTTTCTTTTTTTCGCTTTTCTCTTCCTTTTTTTTTCTTTTTTCTTTTTTCTTTTTTCTTTTTTCTTTTTCCCTTTTTAGGCTCCATCTTCCAAACCCACCCATGATCTCATGAAAAAAGAATTAAGCATATAAGAATTTTTATAATTATTTACTCGATATATACCTTCTATAGGTATTAGAATTAAACCCAATTTATTTTTCAATGCCGTTGTAATAAAATCCATCATGCCCAGTCTCCCTGACACGAACACACAAACCCCCGGCAAAAGACGCCGAGTGGGGACTCCCCCCGTGGTTGCCTCTAAGGTGCGTTAGTGCAACTGTGCTCCGTGGTGCTATGTAGCCCACAGGGCCGTGCAGCCGCATTGGCTTTCTTAGATCCCTGTTCCCCCCCCCCCTTTTGCCCAGCACTTTTTAGGTACTGTGCGTACTTAATCCTCCGTCAAATGAGAATGGAGACCACCTCCGAAAATATTCGTTTTACTTGATTTTCTTTGTCCAGTCCTTTTACTATTTATTCGACCTATCTCTATTCAGATACTCTGTACGGAGTACATAATATATATATATATATATATATAATTATTGTATACGTCAATAGGCTGCAAGACCAGCACAGACAGACCAAACCCGGAACTGTGCAGGGTGCAGCTGTCGAGTGACCTTGTGTCCCCTCTCTTTTTTTTTCCTCATCATTTTTCTCCGGACTTCGTGTACGCAATCCCAAGCACCCCCTTGACTCTTGCAAGTCCATGAATTTGTTTGGTAAAGTACCAAAGTACCATGCAGGGTACCTTGACTTGCATATTCGCCCCTTCCGTCATTATTGTACCCGCTTTAAGCAGATTAGCGTGTCCACAGTTTTCAATTTTAAAACTTCCTCAGCCACATATCCAATGGCCCTGTGCATGTGGCTGGTGCATACTTGTGGATTCGATGATCTTTGATTACATTTTCAGTGGACCTCGGGAGACTCCCGGATATGACAACCGTGACAACGCCTTTGGAAATTCCATTACGGAGTAGTGTAGCCCCTTATGGACAGTACTCACATACCATTGTCTCCCTACTTACTTTCAAAAGTATATATAGTATAACTCGGTGTATATAACATACGTGGCCATATTAAAGACCATGTGTACCTTATATTTTCTCCCAATGACGGGCTCCACTTGTGCGTGGGCCTCAATTTTTCCATCAGGGTTTGCTAGCCGAGCCGCCGTCTCTGCCGTTAGGAGGTTGTGAAACGGGGTGTTTCCCAACAGCCTCGGTCGACA
This sequence comes from Penicillium solitum, assembly GCF_028829755.1. Classification (NCBI taxonomy): domain Eukaryota; kingdom Fungi; phylum Ascomycota; class Eurotiomycetes; order Eurotiales; family Aspergillaceae; genus Penicillium; species Penicillium solitum. The sequence goes on from NW_027072128.1 coordinate 372,029, forward strand.
ACTGTCTTATTATGGTTCCTACTAGGAGGTACATAGAGATCTCCTGGGTTTCACAGCCGCTTATTATTTTAACTTGCCGACCGAGTCAACAGCCTGTATATTTTACCCTTTACCCTTTTTTTTTCTTCTTTCTCGTTCATTTCCCCATCTAAATCCCTGCTGTCTTGGGATGTTCTCGCCGAGTCTGGGTCAATCAGGACAGAATGTATAAATTATTTTTTAAAAAACAAAAGAGAGTGACTTCGCTGCAACTGCAAATCTCGGAAGCATGTCAAAAGCCAAAGCACCACGGGAATCACGGCAATGGCCCGGTCAAAGACAGATCAGCCGCGCGCATGCCTCTGCACTGCGGTCCCATCATTGTGTCCACTGTGGAGAACGCCCATGATTTATCCTGAGACCATAAATAAATAGTAAGAACCAAGACCCCCTGCGACGGGATTTTGCAGACGCCATGCTCCGAGGCGGTGGGTATGACCGTGCGACACGATTCCAGAGTTAGAATCGAGGCAGGGGGTGTGGGCCAGGAAAACAAAGCTAGACTTGACATTGCATGAATCACTGGCGCTTCCGAGTTGATCAGCGGGAGAGAGAAAGAGTCATGACGCAAAGCCATATGCAGATTGTATTTTCATATGAAATTGAGTTCTTCTTGGACGTGGCTCACCTGCACGGTCAACGGTAGACCCTCCACCATTTGCCCGCGGTGGATATCATCTGCCTCATGGTCAGATTATAAGAGGGAAAATAAATAAAAAAGCAAGGCAACTCAAAGCCAACAAAAAAAAAAAAAAAGATAAAGGTTTCAAGTCATGTCTTGCCAAGACTTGATAATGCAAAGCGCAGGGATTGAAGCCCGGTCCAGTTGGGACACAGATGTTCGATTTGTGTGACCTCGAAAAAAGACCAAAAGCCAAAATAGATGCGTCCATTTTCTACCCTCCCCGATCACTGATAAGATAGGGATCGTGGGGGGGATTGGCCTGACACTGCGCCATTTCCAACCGGGCTCGGTGATGCAGATGCGTGGTTCAAGGACGTGGGGGGAGCACAGATGCTGTTTCTTGTGTGAGGTACATTTCTGTTGGGTAACATGTCTGTGTTGCTCTGTGTTGGCGATGGGACAGGGATATAAGTCTAGTCATATATGATGTCTAGATGCAGATGCTTATCATTTGACGTTAGGTGGTTTTAGGCGATCAGGAGGGTCTCATGGTTGCATGGGTTACCCCAGGCGGGCTCAAGCCTTCAACGCGGGCCCGGAGGTCCTTTTCAGGTACCGCTAAGCCAATAATACCAAGCAGTTATTGATGTAGGAGTCGGCTAGCGGACTTCCAAATCTAGCCCGTCACATCTTGATCACTTGTGGCTGCAAGCCCCCGTCAGCCACAAATAAGGGAACCTAAGTTTTTATGAGATCTCTTGATGGACATAAGTACGGAGGGAATATATTTCGACTTGAACTACGGAGTATTTGAATGAACGAACTACCTTCAAATTTAGTATTTTTTGTTGATTGCTTGCATTCGAAATAAACTTGACATTACAACATATATATGTTTTGCTGCGAACCCGATTTTTCAACTCGGCATTGGTTTGGATTTCCTCTTTTGCACGTCTAAATACACAACACGCTATATATACCTACAAAAAATAGACAAACCATTTAAATATCAACACCTTGTTTCAATTCCAACTTTGCCTACAAGTCAACCTTGTTAATGAACCGACACGTGACCATATGCGACATGGAGATTATTTTTGGCATTTCTAATATGTATCAAGAAAATAACACGAAATATTATATCCAATCAAGCATGGATATATAAAAAGAATCCACACTACAACGCACACGAAGAAAAAGGTACCCGTGGACAATAAGAACGCTCAGACGCATTAGCTATGATGGTACGGAGTACATTGAGAGACTAAGTCCAAACCGCATTTATTGCAAAACTGATCATGAATATCGATGTTAATCTACGAAGTCGGCATACTGTCAGTTTAGTTTGGACGTAGAAGCTAAGTAAAGGAACCTTGAGATGAGTGGAGGGGCCTAGAAAAGCACATGTGCAGCAAATAGCTCTAGGGGAGCCGGTACAATATTGGAACCCGTGAATGGGATTGTGAGTACCGAGAATCGAGGATCGAGCGCATAAGCATGTGCAAAACCTCCCAACCTACCTTTGTACGAAATGGCCGAGGTTGGCGAATATTGGCAAACCGATGTTCAAAATCTTAGTGGCGACCTTAGTAATTTGTTTCCAAGCATCTGTATTTCAAGTCTTCAATCCATTATGGGATTCGATAGTGCCGGTGGAGGTTCGTCCGTGGTGCAGTTCGATGAGCTTGCGGTTAATGGATAATGTGCGGGAAAGATTAGTGAAAACCACCCCATGTGGATGAGGGATGATTTCCGGAAGAGAAGCTGGATATATGTGCCGTAGGGCGCGGTTGGTGCCTCATGAGCGAAGAGCCAGGAAGAAGAGCTGCTCAGATGGAATTTTTCTTGGAGATAGCGACCTCGAGTTTGCGTGCAGTCAAGGGGAAAGGTGACTTCATATATAACGTTGTACCTGTCATTTCCCAGGGGAATATGCAAGGAATGACATACAAGTCGGCCCAATATGACAGGTAGATAGTGTGGTCGATCGGATATCTGTGATACTTGAGAGATATGGAAGAATATCGGAAGAGTCGATAATTTTTGACGGTAGTCCATAGCCAGCACATGAGCAGACCACGACCCCTCATATTGGGTGGTTTAGAATAGCACCCAAATTTGGGGGAATGTGATTGATCTACACTCGCCACCTGTCATTGTCATGCCATGCCATTGCGTGCTTGGCTAATGGTAGTTGTATGGTTGATCACTGGCCGAATTTGAGAAAAAAGCACATGATTCTCGTGTTGATTGAGTAAAGACTGACAGCCAAGGGGAATTAGTTGGACAGCGTGCAGCCGTAAATAAAGGAAAAACAGTAGACTTGACCGGGAGTGCGGCAACGTTACGTTTGCCGAGCACAGAACACGCAATCAGTCGCTCCTGACCGCTCACCCGGGCAGCCAAGCAGAGAATACGGTTTTGTATACAGTGCCCAGGCATCCAGATAGAAAAATCCTACAAGCCAAGAGTTGAGATCTGTTGAGGAGAAAGAAAAATTTGGATCTGAAGCGGATGTCGGAGGCGCTGATTCGTTGATATAATCGGATTCATCTCAACGGGGCAGCGGAATGAAAGGACCAGGAGGCCAAGACTTCCAAGACTCTTCCTGTCAGGGCTGGGGGATCTGACAAGAGGGATCAAGATAGGTACGGAGTATCTATTTTGGCTCTCACTATGCACCTGGGCAAAACTCAGGACAATTATTGGCAAAAGTTAGGTAAGAGATATTGAACAATCTGAAAACTTATTTCCCCGAAATCGAAATGCCAACACCCGCCAACCTCTCGGCGTCTGGGCGTTGACCCTCCCTTGGGGGGTACTGTGTTGCCCCTGATTTGGTAGACATCCATGGGTTATATCGTAGCCCTGTGAGGTTCTGTGAGATCGCGAGTATTAAATCACATAGAATTCAGATACATACAACATACAGCCCTAGAGGTTACCTATGTACTTTTGGGAGATTCTAAGATTATATAGATGGGGCAATAGGAGTAATACATATTATCACGTGCGTATGGTTGTTACCGCCAAGACTTCAGGATTCGTCTCAGCGCGGATCATCTTGTCGTCATCGACCAATCAGAGACCGGAAATTATTGACTTCTCATGTCCGGTGGCTGCTTGGCGCCTTGGCGGGTGGTAAAATCTCGTAATTCGATCTGCACCTTTGACCAGACCACTCAGCATTTCTGTTTCACAGTAGGACAACTGCACATCTTGTCCGACACAACCCTACCCTGTTATCGTGTACGCTCTGAGATAGCCATGGTCGGGATCTGAGATAAAAGGATCGGCAGGATACCCACAAAGGATACTTGTACCCCATACAAGGCTCGACTCAATGCCAAGGTCTCGGCATCTGGGCGTCTTGGCGAGAGGGACTGCAAACAGCAGGAAATGCTCTTCCGCTGTCTGGCACGGCCTTTCCTGGGCTTTCCTGGCTTTTCCGCTCTTTCAGGCTGCGGCTCTCCGTTGTCTCTTATAAGTCTCTCTTCCGCCCTTCCTGCCCGCCCCCTTCCCCCTTCGACTTGTCAACAGAGAGCCCCCTATGCCCGAAGGATTACGACTACGGAAACCATGCGGTGAATTCTACATGCAATAGTCGCCCTCTGTGCGTCTACCTCATACGACTCTTGCTTCGTCTTCAACCTACTGCTTTTATCTTCTTGCCCAACATGCGGTCACCGGAGATGTCATATAGTCCCGCCTACTATCAGGATCAGGGACCTCTTGGAACGACACATCCTCGCAGCTCGATCGTCACCCCTCCACCGGCTACCCGTCGATCTCAAGAACAATCCTCTATATTGGGTCACCCCGTAGGCGGATCTCGACCCTCCTCTCCCATACCAAGCCGCGACGTCAGTCCCCGCACATCAGGCTCACGGGCACACCGTGTATACCATAACCAAACACTGGGAGGACCTTCGTGGCCCGGTGCAGACATCCGAGAGACAGACTCCGTTCCGGCCGGCTCAACATCAAGTGGTGCACACAAGGAAGAGCGGGCCCCCAGCAGCTGGACAGACCGGCCGTCATTAATGTCGGGGGAACAATCCAACCCTAGCATAATCCGTGTCCGAAAACGAGCCATCCCGGATGACGAACTAGTCACTAATGAGGGCCAAGATGCTCTCTTGATGCTGGTAAGTGCGCAATGTAGTGGTCCAATGTTTCATGTACTAATAAAAACCTGACAGTTCCGCCTCACAATCGTTCCATTATACTCATTCGGCGCTTCTCTATATACAATCTTCGCCCTCCTCTTCGCACTTCTTGTCTCACCTTTCCGTCTCTGCTCATTTTCCTCATACCTTCGCGCCACGACGTTCGCATCACAACTTTGCGATCTCCTCTCTCCTGTCCTTCACATCCATGAGCGGCTCGTTTGCTTGCAGCCACCATCCGTGGAAGACCGATCATCCTCGACCCAATCCACCCAATGGATTCGCTCAGAGCCAGATTCAGACCAACCGTCAGTCATATCTGAGCCGAGCGAGGTTTACGCGGTGACTACTTCAATTTTCGTCCTGGTCCTATCCCCATTACTCAGCATTGTGATCCTCCTGTTCGCATGGACGGCGGCCTTTTTCTGGGTCTTCTCCATGGTCCTGGGTAACCCGGACGGCACTGAGCGAAAGGACGATGGCCGCACCGCCGTTCTGGGAGTCTGTAAATGGTGGCGGTCATGGCTATGCAAAGCCCGAAAATCATAATAACTTCCAATAAGAGCCCGCCAGAATCAAGCAGGCCAAATCAGTGATACATCTCACCGCCAGCTTCACGAAAGCTGCATCACTCCCCCTTACCTTGAAATATTGTCCCGCACTACATTGATACCCTCCCCTCCCCTCTCGGTACATGGGCGTACACCGGGAATACGTGGAATGACCTCGCTTTACTTTACTTTTACCCTTCACATGCTGATATTACCCCCGTCCCTGGTGGCTATGACTATACACATTCTGCATCGTTGATGCACGCGGCGTCTGGGATTGGCTTTTATTTTTTACACGGCGTCTGGGCGGGCGCACAGTTATATCGAAATTATTTCGACGTGTATCCTTTTTGTTCTTGTGTTCTGCAGGTTATCGGGGTGTGGTTGGTGCCTCCCCTTGCTCGACTCAAGACTTTTGATATTGTCTTGTCTCGTGAGCTGGTGGGGGATCCTCGACCTGCCTTGGAACTGTATTTGTATGTATGAAACTTGCCCGCGAGAGGAGGTTGTATGTATGCACTGCTCTCGAGTGCGAATCTGATACCCGGGTTTATTGCTTTTGATTCTTGGTATTTGCCTAAAGTAGACACTATATGATTCTGTCTTTCACTCAATCCTTGCAAGGTAGATGGCCAGAAGTATTTGTAGTCAAAGGGGAAACTGGAAGTCATCGCTTCAGATGATTGTCTCATGCCTTTCAATTTATGTAGGTAATACAAGAATAGTCGGCCGCTTATGCGGTTTCTGCCCTTGCGACATAGTTCATCATCTGATCCAGTTGACCCAAGATGATATCAGGAATGTTATATCTTAATTTAAGATTCTACTTTGATGTCTTTCCCCCTTCTTAGAACAAGGTTTTGACAAAGCCTGAGGTGATCGTCTTCAAGTATGCTCTTTTGCCCTGCCAGACAAGGACTAGCATATATTCGAAAGACCATATGCCTGAAATATAGGTTTCGTATACATATGAAGTCACAAACGAAGTCGAGGCTAACACGAGCTGACAAAAACCGAACAGTACAGATATGTACCATTCATTGAACAAGACTTTACATTTACTCCCCTACAATCACTGTGTAGTATCCCATATCAAAATGGGAACTTCCTCTCACTATCCCTGCTTGCCTTTGTTGAACCACCCGTCTACACCGTAGGACTATCCCTGTAGAGATATCTCCACAATTCACAACTTCTTCTTTGTGACTCCCAGGGATCTTATTTAGCTAATATTTCAGCTCCCTCTGCCCCCTGAGTTATGTAAGAAACTCGTTGCTTCCAAGATTGTCCAAATTTCATTTAAAGAACCTCCCCTCCAATTCCCATGGAAGCATGCATCCCACCCAGACAACCGGAGGCCCTAACCTCAATATATCCATTGCCGCACCTCCAATATGGACATATGCCGCAGGGGACACTATAATCGGGAGCGTGAACCGGCACTCGCACATCGTGGCCCCAGATGCCAAGATCTCACTTACATTGATCGGACGCACAAGAGCCCGCCTAATAACAGAAGGCTACCCATCGAAAGTCTCATCCTACGGCAACTGGAAGCTTTTCGAGCTTCCATCACAAACCTTGTTACGTGGACCTATACACATAGCCTCGCCCAGCACCCCAACCGACTGGATCAACATCCCCTTCTCAATTGAGATCCCCGAAGCAACTTCACTATCAGCAGTCCGCAACCACACACAAGAGGAGAGCTTCACCCCCCTAGAAGCAAACTGCATCACACAGCACCCGTTACCGGGGACATATTCCACCAAATGGACCGGAGCAAAGGTCTGCATCGAGTACTATCTCCACGCGCAGCTGCGGTATATGCGAAATGGCTTGTGGCGTGTCCAACGTGCGACAGCGCCCATCACGCTAGGCTATCCGACAGTAGACGCGGGCGGGATCCGGTTCGCGCTGCAGCGGTGTAGTATCGTGAGCCGGGTGCGTAGCCAGCGATTGCTTCCGTCGATGCGGGATGTGGATTTATCTTTGATGCAGAAGACGCGGAAGATTCTTGGGTTATCTTCTGTTCCTGGATTTAGCTTTGAGGTTGTGATGAGTGTGCCCGTTGCTATTCAGCTTGATGGTTCGTCGCCGATTCCGCTTGTTATCAGGGTTATACCGCGGAAGGATGGGAGTAGTAGTGCTATTTGGGATGTTGCGCAACGGGTTGATGTTATTGCGGTCAAGATGAGTATTCTTTCGAAAGTTGAGATTGTGCTCAAACCGAGTGAGGAGAGCTTTTATAAGATTCCTAATGATGAACATGTGTTTGTTCAGCATTTGGGTCTGGAGAAGGCGTTTGAGCAGCGAAAGGATCCTATTGTCACTTTTGCTGGGTCAAGTGATACACCGGTCGATATTGGGAGGATGCTTCGGCTTGTTCTTAGACACGATGGTCTGATGAGTGATGGGAAGCGCCTCAGTGTTTTGGCTAGCATCCAGCCTAGTTTTGTCACTTTCAATACTAGGCTGAGTCACTCGATAATATGGCAGGCCTCTCTTAGTATTGCCGGGGAGACACGAACTGTGTCGATGACGACAGTGGTCACTGTGTATAACAGTGCCTCTAGGTTGTGAAGTTGTGCTTTGTTAAGGCCATGGGGATTTTTGAATTTGACTGGTGTTTATTTTGTAGATAGAATTCACTTCTGTCGTATTGCTTTGCGGGAGCATATCCCTTGTCGAATATAAGACAAGGAAAGCAACAGCGAATAGCCTAATGATTGCACGGCTAAACACTTATAATTGAATTGTCATATAATATCATAATTAACAGATAGTATCAAAAGAATGAAGCAGCGGCCGCTTCAATAGTTACCGATTCGTATTCAACGTCACCAGCATCATGGTCGACAAAAGAAGTATCCGGGCCATTAGCATCATCATCAGATAGGCCAATGTCATGGATATCCAAACCAGTCACACCACGAGATAACATCTGGATCTTTATCTCCATATCATGTTTTCTCTTCTGCTCCTTCACCTCCTCCTCTGTCGACCTCTGCAACTCCCTCTCGTACGCGCGCTGCTCCTCTTGGTCCCGGGCATTGTCCGCCCATACCTTTAGGTGTTCCGGGTATCGCAGACACCATATCACAATATCCCGTGTTGCATGCGCATCCTCCAGCGCACTGTGGCCCTGCTTCCCGACTTGGATATCATAATTGACCAATTCATTGGTAAGGGTCTTCAGACTCCATGTGCGGTTGAGTGGTTCACCGGCATGTACAGTGTAAAACACCGCTTCGCTGGTAATGATAGAGGAGTCGACAACGTTCCAGTGGATGATACCTAAGACGTCAAGATCATTGTTGAGAGAATGACCAACGAGGACAGTCTCGCTATCCATGAACTCCCATAATTTCGAGCGTGCGCCTTCCCAGCCAAACAAGGCTGTGCCTTTCTTCACAGCCTTGTTCATGGCACTAGGAGTCACCCCACTGAACCGAGAATCCCAATTCACGACTCTAGATTTAGGCTGCACATAATTGTCGATGAGAACCTCGCCAGTCAAAAAGTCAATTGCACTCAAAAAAGCAAGCTCCCGACGCCCTGCTTCGACTTGCACCATCTCACAGTCAAGGACAATTGCTCTCCTTTTCGGCAAGCCGTCCGTGGAGCGAGGAACCTGGCGGAAATGTCCTGTCTTCGGAGGGGGCTTCTTCGACGGGCGTCTGTTGACATCCGCCAAGCCTGCCCGAAAGGTGAAGCCTCGGGTGGCGAGACGGGTTTCCGAGTGACATCGTGCCGACAAGTAGCGAAAGATCAAGCTTTGCTCGAGCGGCTCAAGCAGAACATGGTAATTTGCGTTTTGGATGGCAAGTGATGACGCATTCGGGGTGTCAAATTCAGAGGTCTTGTTCCATAGGTCTTCAAAAGCCTCTGTACTCAATGGAGCACGTGCTGGGGCCTGGTTTGATGTGCGCTTTTGAGCCGATTTCGCAGGCTTGGCAGGCAGTATATCAGAGCGATCCAGGGACTTCTCAATCTTTGTTTTCTTTGGATTGGGTTTCGCAGATTTGGCAGACAAAGCCTCAAACGGCTTCGCAGTTTTGACAGACAAAGCCTCAAACAGATCTTGGGATTCCTCAAGCTTTGTTTTCTTTGCAATGGATTTTGTAGGTTTGATAGGCACGGGCTCAGAAAGATCCTGGGAATCCTCAAGCTTTGTTTTCTTTGTGATGGATTTTGTAGATTTGACAGGGACGGACTCAGAAGGATCCTGGGATTTCTCAAGTTTTGTTTTCTTTGCAATGGATTTCGCAGGGTTGGCAGACAAGGGCCCAGAACGATCCTGTGACTTTTCATCCTTCGCGGTCTTGGACGATGGCTTTGCAGGCTTGACAAAAGACTCGGACAGATCCGGGAGCTTGTTATATTTCACGGACTTTAGGGCTGATTTCGTAGGTTTGGAAGACAAGAGCTCAGAAAGATCCTGGAACTTCTGTTCCTTTGTGCTCTTTGGTGCTGGTTTTGCCGACTTGAGAGACTTGAGATCGGAACCATCTAAGGGCTTTTCATGCTTCTGGGAGTGCTTGAGCAACGCCGTTACATTCCCAAAAGATCTGTCGCATGGACTGCAAGCAAGTTTGTGGCCTTTGGACTCAAAATGAGCCTTGACAGCACCAATGCTTTTGAAGCCACCTCTCTGACATCCAGGACAGATAAATAACTTGTCATCGGCTGTTGTGGGTGAAGCCATGATAGACAAAAGAGAAATTGATGTGTTGTTTTCCAATTTTGTCGTGAATTGGGTGTACGAAGAGCTATTATGGAAGGAGCAATATGTGTATGCCTTGCCTAATCGAGCCCAAACGTGGGGAGCAAGGATGGGTAGGCGTAACACTTTGCCCGTAATTGCTATGGAAGCGTATGGGTCAATGAGCCAACGATATATAATCGATGGGACAGTCTTGAGTGTCCAAATTACCTGTTTCAACTTGTGGTCAGACAAAAGCGCAGAGTGAATTGATAATTGATTTGAAGAGGGATGAAATTGGCCAAGCCGAGATTCTGCCCAACTCTACCGGGTTGGAGTGGTGCCTGAAATATCGGGCCAATTAAGGCACTCGGATGTCACCGCCAATCACAGCGTAAGAAAAGAGTTTCTCCAATCAGCGTCGTGAATAATATCCTGGCTTATTATTAGGATGTTAGATTGTCGGATGAGGTACTCGTAGCTACTAGTAATTTAGAAATTACTATCGATAACAATTTCTTTACCTATAGCCACTACTTAGTAGTATGAACTCTTGATTTCTGGGGATTTTAAAGAACCCGTCGTCTATATTCTATGTTTAATAGTGACTTACGGGTTTAGAAGCTGCCATAAACTTCAGACGAACTATTGGGGTTTATACTCCAAATATATAAAAAAATCTTTATCATATATAGTTCTAAAAGACTGTCAATATGCACACAAAACGTTTCGCTAGACCAAAAAAACAAATTAAACCGTAGACCTTTGGGAAAAGGCCTAGTATTCCCTACCCTCCTCCCTCCCCTACTTATCGTCGACTTATATATCTAAAGTTCTTCTTCTTCCGAGTCAGATACTTCCCCCATTTCATCATCTTCTATCGAGTCATACACTTCTTCCATTTCATCATCATCATCATCATCATCATCATCCCGCGGCGCTTTCATTCCTAGGATAGCCTCTTGCCCTTGGACGTATAAACTGGCTGGATCTGGCAAGTCTGGATACTCTGGCATCTCCCCAAATGCTAGCTTCTTATGAACTGGAAGTTTAGAATCGTCGTCATCTGCGTCATCTCGTCCTCGTTTACGTGATGTTTCCGGTGCAGGTACAGGTGCTGCTGCTGGAACTGGAGCTGGAGCTGGGGCCGGTACTGGGGCCGGTGCTGGAGCTGGAGCTGGTGCAGGTGCCTTTCCTGTGGCCTTTCCTGGGGCAGGTGCTGGAGCCGGAGGTGGAGCCGGTGGTTGCCATCCAGTCCTGAGTGGTGCAGGGAGTCCCCAACTAGTGGGGTCATGGGCTCGGTAGAAACGATAAAGCTCCATCATACACTCAACAAGGTCAGCTTGAGGACGGCCTTGGATAGATGCTGGTAGATTGGGTATTTCAGCGGCGAAACCAGTCTCCAAGTTTGCTTTACGCACGGTTGAGTGAAGAAGGTGCTTAGCGATTCCACCACCAAGTATATGTGCAGCTTGCTCGCTGTTGTGAACTCTTCGAATAGCGGCCATAACAGTAGCTCTGGCCTGGGGGTTCGCATAGAGACTAAGTTGATCCCACAAACCTTGTTCGGGCCGTGAACCTACACCCAAATTGTACTTGACCATTTTGAAGGCTAACGATGAAAAGTAATATAGAGTCGAATTGTGTTGGTTATTGTATCGTTGGATTGATTGAATAGTTGCTGTGAATATGGAATGAGAGCTGGAATGGATTTCATCGACTATTAAATACTTGACGCGCTCTTTGTGACCGAGGCAGTGTTAATTTAGAACCCAGCTCTGAGATTCGAGCTTTGAGAATGCATTGTTTATTGTCTTTGATATCGACAAAAGAGAGCAGCAAAGGATATGGCTAAGACGATCCATGAGATCCCCTTTTAGATCAAAACAAGGAGGGCTTAAACAAAGCGGAGATGCTTTAATTAGTCTAAGAATAATGGTCCCGAAACAATGGTGTGATATATGGCATTATCTATGTATCCGCTTTCTTGTTGAGGTAGAACATGGGTACTATGTGGAACTAGGAATCTGTGATGATTTAGTCTGTTGATTCCCATATAATGTTTATTTAACTTATTAGAAGAGAAGACGAGAAACAAAGTAGATTCGAGAAGGGTATTATACTTCTATCTCTTAAAAGTTTATCTAGAACCGAGCTAGTGTTTGCTCATGCTCAATATTGATATATGCGAAACAACTCTACAATAGGACGGCGTGGAGGTCAGGATTCCAAGGGAGATTCCAAAGTGAGACTGTTGATGCCCGAACTTCAAACCGTCAAGAATGAAGTGAATGCATATCAATTCCCAAGTAGAAATATCATGTGATTGATCCATGTTGCCGGTCGCGTATATCTCTTTGTTAAAGTGAAGAGAATCCAGATACCTACACATTCATGGAGACGATGACTGATTTCCACTTCACCCAACAGAAATTGGACAATGACCTCGTCTCGTCCATTTCTACTCTTCTCAACTCAATAGGTGTCCCAAACCTCCTTTGGGGCAACTATCTGCTCACTGTTTATGGAGTGCACACGATTGTGGATGTGAGTATTATCTTGATTGACTAGAGAACCTACTAATGTTTTATAGGAAGCCGCTTTTGTTGTTCCAGATGATCTCGGCCAGGCCGCATTCTATTCACTTATGAGTGCTGGATTTCTACCCTGCAACGAAAGCTCGGGCTGCCCGCACTCAGGTACTTTCGGAGTCACAACAGCATTTAAGCATCTGCATATTGATGATGAGCTTCCGGTCTCACCTTATCGGAAATCTGAAGTAATATGGGAATTTGAAGGCCTTGACTTCTTGCCTGATAAGAGCCCAGAAATTATGCTTGCCTCGGATGACCGACTCCCGTCAGCATCTCTAGGCCGTGGCCGGGGGCGCTTCTTGTCACATCCTTGTGCTGTGAAAATTCCCTGTGCTGTCAGTTATTGTGAGGCCCTGATTCTGTTGCTTTACCGTGGCCGTGACTCTGTTTGCGAGAGTTATTGGTTGGCTATTCTGAGCTATATGTTGGAGTATGTCGATGGTACGGATATCTTGGGCGAAAACAAGCTGCAAGAAGGCTATAGGAAGTTTTACCATGATATTAAACTGGGAGATCCTGCGATGTATTCGATACTAAATGACCTCCGACTTAGTTTGATCGAAGAACGTCGCCTCCCAGTGAAAAATAATTAGCAAAACAGGATGCATAATTCAATCTTTCAGTTTAGAACAATTGATATAAAACATAATTTAGGAGAAGTCCGTTGCCACTCAAGTTCTAGGTTTCAATCGTACTTTCACGATCAAATCCTCTAGACTGAGAAAAGTAATAACCTCTTGGGTTTGATGTCACTGTTTTCCCAGTCTTCAAGTCTTGGAAGACGCAATTGAAATGCGTGTGACCTAAAGCCCAAATTTTGACAACTTCATTTCCCCAACAACGTCCGTTTAAAAGGTCGATCATCAAAGCCGATGAGATTTTCGATAACCATCTCGTGGGTGGTTGGACATAAATGAGTAAACACGACAACTTTGCGATCTGAGAAGGAAGTTCGATAATGTTGGATGTTGGACTAATTGTAACCGAATGCGGCCTTGTATAGTCCTGACCAATGGCATAGATTCCCTAGTGGACTAGGGATGAGAAAGACAGTGAAGCTGTAGTTCATTGAGAGTTTCTCGCACCCACATAAGTAGATGAGTTCACTCGAGTATACACACGGATTCTCATCTACTTGGGAGAAATTCGGAATCACTCTTCTCCCAAGGATAATGCTGTTCGAGGTCTCGGATGAGTTGTTCGTGCACTGCGCTTCGCGGCTGGATCGACACCTTAAACGGAGCGGGATGGCTAATGACCCCAGGGAGAAACTTTAGTGGGATATCCTGAGTAACCCCGTTTTGTATCGGTTTCGAGATACTGAAGACAGCCAGAGCCTGTGAAACAGTGAGAAAGACGTTCGCGTCTGCCAGAGTACGCCCAGGACAGGCTCGACGACCAAACCCGAACACAAGCATGTGGGGATCGCGCTCTGGGAGTTTGCCGTCGGGGGAGGTCAAAAAGCGCTCCGGGTCGAAGGTCATTGGGTCACGATAGACGGTTGGATCGTGCGTAAATGCCCTAGGATATTGAAAACTGCATCAAAAACTACTGTATCCCGCAATGGAAAGGAAGAACCCACCAGATGTTTGCAAGAACAGACGATCCCTTGGGGATGAAGTACCCCTCGCATGTATCGTCCTGAGTTGACGCGTGTGTGACACTCATGGGTACAACTGGATGCCATCGGAGAACTTCCTTGACTAGTGCATCCATATATGGAAGATTTTCTCGATCTTGGAATTGAGGCAGTCGATCACTCCCAATTACTGTGTCGATTTCCTGCTGAGCCTTGCGTTGCGCCTCCGGAAAAAGAGCCATTGCGAGGAAGAAACTCGCAATAGAGGAGACAGTCTACTTTTTGTCAGTCAAATATAATGCGTACAGTCCAGATTTTCTTACTGTATCTGCGCCTCCTGCATATAAAGATCCAGCTGACCACTTAATGATATCTTCGTCTTCAGTCCCAGGCTCCACAGGATTGTTTTGAAGAAGATTGGACAAGAAAGATGGCACGAAGCGACCATTACTTATTTGCTGCTTAGTGAATGCATATGGGACGTCACTGAACGACTGTGCTCTTGACTTGTAGCTTTGAGCGATCTTCACGAATCCTGCCCCAGGGAGCCAGCCCGGGAGATATTTCACTAGCCGAAGAGTCAGATGATATCCCATAATTCAGTGTATCGATGTAAATTATCAATAGTTACTTACTTATTGGAATAAATTCTACTGCCCAAGTTGCTGGAAGCAAGGCATATGAAAAGTCCTCCATCGCCTTGTCGGCCAGGTCTACAAGAGGGTCCTGAGCATGAGGTTCAATAGTATACCCATACCCAATCTTCAGGACGATCGCTCCAGCATCCCTGCTGCAATTAGAATTTATATACTAAAATATGTTGAATAGAGGAATTGACCCACTTTCGTATGTGCAGATGAAGTTTGTCTGGCTCATCCAATACCCTCAACAGGAAACGACCAACCTCCGTTGTCTGAACATCATTGAAACGGGCAACGGAATTCTTTGAACCAATCTCCTGATATAAGTGTTTCCGTGTTTTCCTTACGTGGTCCGGGTTTCTGAGCGCCCCGAGAACATATTGCCAACCCGACCTGGCGATATGCGATATGAGTTACCCTGGTGTCACGCGAGCGATGCTTTCACTTACATGTCAGTAAACATGTTTTCTGGACGTCCTGAGTGTATAGAAGACCGCTTTTCTAGCAGCTGCACCGCCAAATTGGCATCGTTAAGGATGATGACGTGTCTGTCCAGCACAGTGAGTGAGCTAATGGGTCCTAATTTGGCAACAGTCAACATCCCACGTTGCATATTCCGCAGTAATTTTCTCTTACCATATAGCTCCTTATGTTTCAGCCAGTGCATCCAATCTTGTTGATCTGGCGTCGGAAGGTCCTTCAGATTTCCAATTATGGGCTTCTGTTTAGGACCGGGAGGAAGAGGAAGGGGGTATCTTTTGCGGCCGCGAAGGGTTGTAACAATCCAAAACCCAAAGGCAATGAGAAGACCCAACCACAGTGTTGACAACATGCTGATATTGGCGTTAAAGATAAAAATTCAAAAGATCAAGGGAGGGGCGCTGGACGGAGGGCCCTTTAAAGCGTTAAAGAGGGGTTTTTTTTGGCACAGATACCTGCAATATGAATATTAACTATTGATTGGTCTCGGTATCTTACAAATGTAGCATTGCAGGATGTATGCACTCGATCGAGCATCTCTAACTCTACGATAGGTCGATCATCTACATATAGGAGGGGTGAGGCGGGGTGTACGTGCATATTTAGTGTGCATCTACGCCATACAAGGCCTGTCTGTGTAACTGAAATTACCCAAGCCCTCTGATTGGATTGGCTTCCAAGGTTTATACGTCTGATGAGTTTGTAGAAACGTGGCTACTCAGTACATCGATGGGTTCAATAAAGTAATGGCTATGGCGGCTTATATATGAAATATTATACAACGACGCTAATTAACGGTAAATAGGCTACCAAAAATGGTTTGTTTCAAGACACTAAACCCCGGGCATGGTGACGA
Organism: Penicillium solitum; assembly: GCF_028829755.1. Classification (NCBI taxonomy): domain Eukaryota; kingdom Fungi; phylum Ascomycota; class Eurotiomycetes; order Eurotiales; family Aspergillaceae; genus Penicillium; species Penicillium solitum. The sequence continues at coordinate 388,268 of NW_027072128.1, forward strand.
CTTCTGTTTGTCTTTACGGAGATCATTCGTTCCGATATTCATGTTACATGTGAAACACAGAGATTCCCTGGTATAGAACTAGTAAGAGCCCATAAAACCTCGATGAATAGAGACAAAACGAATTCCGATAAAGAAGTGGTGAATCGTCCAATATGCTCATCGATATAATTACTTTTCACTTCGTCCATAGATCAACCCTGCGTCTGGATGCGGTGGATGATGATGATACATACCTACGAGTGATTCGCCTATTCTGGGTTCTTGAAATGTAGAATTCGTTGCTGTATAATAGTAAGTACATGGTTATATCACCTCAAATTCCACCCCCTCTACCTTTACAGCAATATCCCCCCCGCTTGCCTCTCCCAGCGAAGCCCGTTCACCTGGGGGCGCCATCACCTCGGCCTTCCTTCCAACCCGCCACCAGGCCACTACCTGACCCTCCTTTATCCCAAACCAATATCGATGTCCAACTTCGAGCGAATTTTGATCTCTTGATCCATTTGGCCGGCGAAATGCCTCCTGGAACTCAGTGGGTGTGTCGGGCTCTAATGTAACGAAAAAGCGATCATCAGACCCACCCGACTCACGACTGAAGGCTGGGCGCTTTCCGCCTTTAGAGTAGTTTAGGCGCAGTGGTTTGATATCTGCTGTCGTGATATCGTGACAGATGAAATCGCTGCGACGCTGGCTCAAACTGAGGTTGAATATTGTTGGGTGAGTGAATATTGTGATTGGCTCACAATATTCTGAAACTGCTGTTAAGGTGATTGTCGGTGGCTGGCTGAGACTGAGGGGGAACTTGGGCGGTGTGATAGCGAGTGTGATGGATATTGATGGGGGAGGATTGGACATTTCGTCTTCTTGATTGCAATTGATATGGAGTAGGAAACCTCGAGTGGATGTGAGAATAAAATTGTATTTTCTTACTGATATCAAAGTTGACACTGAGAATTGGTTGCTTGACAAGTGGCCTTGGTGTTTGATGGGTCTACCTACTAGCCTTTAGTAGAGATTAGCCGAGGCTGCATGAATCACCAGTGCAGATCACCGCATCGCCCCTCAGGTAAAGATGACTGTGTATTGAATCCTTCGATGATCCATCTCCATGGGATAAACTAAGTCAGCCTTGAGATTATTACGCATTCTCTTACTATAAAAATGAGCAATCTAATTTTGGACGAAGGTCCATCCGATACGATTGGGTTCGGGGAGCCTGGGTAATTGGGTGGCGACTCAAAACCAGTCGAAGGGAGTATAGCTCCTTGAGGCTGCCAAATGTAAGAAAGATCAGGTCAGAAGGCTGAGCAGCCGAACTTCGACATTCTTGAAGGGGTGAAAATTTCTAGAGATAGCGAGAGAATTATGTATTAGAGACTGACAAACGCCCGTTGGATATATAGTTTAATGGGCTTCTTCATTTTCTCAGTTTCTTTCATTCTGGATTGATGGGCCTCGTCCATTCAGCCATCTATTTATGTATAGAAACTGTAATCCACTATACTAGGAAGAGCATCTGGTGGAGCTAGACCTTTCTTCAATTAATGCAGAGTAAGGATTAATTCAATAAATCAAGATAATTAACAATTAGAAACACATACGCACTCCAAGTTGCCCGTGAATGAGATCCAAATTACTGAACGCAGGGGAGAAAAATCACATTTCATCCAACTCAGGCGCCCGCTCCTCCTCCTGGGCAGATTTGGCTGCTTTCGTGCCCCTAGAGGCCGGCTTTCCTCGGATACTTTCATAGATATCTTCCATTGTCTGGCAGTCGAATTGTCAGTAACGTCAAGCTAGGTCGAATGTCCGGGAGTATACTAACGGGGTGATAAGAAGCATCAACCCCCGGATTTGGATTTCGTTTCTGGAGAATTTCGGACTTCAAAGGTGAGTCCTCGAAGTCATCGGGAAAAGTCGCGCTGACATTAACTGAGACCATTTTAATCTAGCTGCTCTTTCAGGTCATCAAAATAGGAACAGAAGTCATACATTTCTTGTCATCCTTATTCTCAGGCTGGGCATTTCCATGCACAGCTCGAGCTAGTCTAGGGATGCAGGGAGCAGAAGATCTGACGAAATATCGTTTCACAAGAGCTAGTTCCATAGTGATTGAAAAGTATGAGATTTGAATATTAAATTACCTCCGAACGAGAGTTATTTAATTAGCCAGGCTAATATATACGTATCTAGGGATGGGATCATAATGATGTCAGTCGTCTGATGACCTTAAAAGTTGAATACGAACTGACCAGATTAAAGCATCCTTAGGGATTCGCCACATTGATTCAAAAACCAGGTGTTTGGGACAGTGAGAGCCAGTCCTTAACCAGCCGATCTGCTGTCATTTCCTGGGTTATCGCAGTGTTCTGATATCCATTGGAGACGAAGAGTGGTTCCCTTTGCCTGGACCTCTCTGGCTGTCTGGAGGATCGTGTGGATGATGCATTGTCCTAATTTATTTCCCCGGTTCTGGATTGCTTGCAAGGCCGATCTGCTGTCGCAGAGGATCATTGCGGTCTTTGTTCCATATGCTTCGTTCTAGCTGATGGCTGATCTTGGACACTGTACTGAGAGCGTAAAAAATGCCGACCAGCTCTGTTCGGATAATGCAAGGCTCTGCTTTGTTCTCGGAAGAATTAGAACTATATCGTGAGCAAGGTTTGGATAACTTGCTGACAGACAGGTGAAACTTATGAAGGGCGAACGCACCCTGGGCTCTAATGCGACCATATAGTGCCCCGTTCCAAGGTGGGACGATTAACAGCTATTGAGGACAGTATGCACTGGCTTTTCCATCAAGTTATTGGGCGGCTGCGAGCACCCCCACAGTGATCGGGAATTTCTATACATAGCTTGGTAACGTTCACGCGCTTATCTAGGAACTTGGAGTGATTCCTAGCTAATATCTTCAAGGTTGCGAACTAGTCACCCATACCAATTATCATCTATTCTTTCCCGGCAGTTACATAGGACGTTGATATGAATTCTGACCTGATTTCCATATTTGCAAAACATCCCGTGAGTTTGAACCCTTGGCTCAAAACCCTTTCACCACCCGTTCATTGTCGGGCCGAAGCTTCAAGGGACATGAAGAAAATGACCGACGAGAAGAAAGTGCATCAAACAGCATGCATAATGGACAAAGAAGGTCTGGTAGAGCACATTATGTTGCTCGAAACGTACGTTGAGGCTCTGCGACTGGTAAGTTCTTTTCGAAGTGACTCATAACTTTAAGAAGGGTATTGCGAGATGACACATCTGGCTGACGTGCGCTAGTATAAATTGATACCCCAACGGCCGCTTATTGGCTCCGGGTCGTTAACTAACAGGGTTGGTAATCCCGAGATTACCGAGTTCGATTTAGCCTCATTTACAGGGTAACATCCGCATCGGAGCTCCGAGTTACTGACATATTAGTGATAAGCGCCATGTCACCTGACACTTACAAGGTCAGCTTTCGTTGTTACCTGGCTTCCTTCGACCAAGGGTGTCCCTCACTCTCCCACCTTTCATCTTTTATGGTGTGGTTGGCTCAGTTGCGATATACTATTCTCCAGGCAGAACAGAGACACGGTTTGGCGCGGCAACGAAGAAAGCTTACACTGAAAGCATCCAACCTGTTTGGGCGCTTACAATGCCCTTCACCACCGGAGAAGAGAACTTGCTTCGGCTGAACCAAGAGAGTTTTGACTTCAACATCCAGTTCGAGCAATTATTCTTCTCCATCATTCCATCCGCTTTGTTCATCGTAACATCATCATGGCGGACACTTTACCAGGCACGGAAGCCCAACGTGGTGAATGCGCCGGTTTTCCAATTGATCAAATTGGTATGCTCATTTGCTGATGTAGACTCTCAACGTGCTGATCAACTTGGTGCAGGGTGCTATCACAACCTATGTTGGGCTTGAACTTTCGCTCCTCATCTTAGTTGCGGCTGAGTCCTTCCATGTGACCAAAATGTTCATAGCTTCCTCGGCCCTTAACCTTGTCTCAGCCCTACTCATGATCACACTGAGTGTTGTTGATCACAGCAAAAGCCCAAGGCCGTCTGTACTGCTGAGCAGCTACTTGTTCTTGACTATTTTTCTAGACGTGGCTCAGGCAAGAACGCTGTTTCTTTCATCAGATGGCAAGCCTGAACTCACCTATAGCAGTATCTTCGTCGCTGCTATAGCTCTGAAGACCGGGGTATTACTATTAGAAGCCCAGCAAAAGTCTAGATGGATAGGCTGGGATGAGAAGGAGCATAGCCCCGAGGAGACGAGTGGCATCTTTTCTTTAGGAGTGTTTTTCTGGCTTAACAAAATGTTCCTGGTTGGCTACGGCAAAGTCATGACAATTGGGGACCTTTACCCTCTGGATAGCTCCTTCAGCGCTAGACCGCTTCACGATAAGTTTCTGAAGAACATGGATTATTCTAAGTTGAAGGGTGACAGATTTGGTCTGGCGAAGGTGCTCATCCGCACACTAAAAGTCCCTCTTCTACTTCCTATACCTCCACGTCTGGCACTTCTTTGCTTCACATTTTGTCAACCGCTTTTTCTTGAAAAATTGTTGGATTACCTATCCAAAGCTGAACTCGACGCGAACGTCGGATACGGATTTATCGGCGCTAGCTTACTTATCTACTCCGGACTTGCGATATCATCGGGATTTTATTGGTATGGTGACATCTATGAGACAACTACTAGCAACCTTAGAAGGTCCGCTGCTAATATATATATATATATATATATATAGGTACTTCCACCACCGAATGCGTACTATGTCCAAGTCAATACTAGCCACAGAGATTTTCATTAAAGCGACAGAAGCTCGTATCGGAACTGGCGATGACAGCGCGGCGGTAACTTTAATGAGCACAGACATGGAGCGAATCGACACGGGTTTGAGAAATCTGCATGAGACTTGGGCGAGCATAGTTCAAGCAGCTCTCGCCGGGTGGATGCTATATATCCGAATTGGTATACCGTTCGTGGTACCAGTGGGAGTTGTTATAGTCTGTTTTATCGGCTTAGGGATCCTGCTAAATTTTACGGGCGATTCCCAGAGGTCCTGGATGGCAGGCGTCCAGAAGCGAGTGGGCTTAACGGCCACAGTCATTGCTAGCATGAAGAACTTGAAGATCTCTGGCCTCTCGATTACTATAGGCGATTTTGTGCAGAATCTCCGTGTGCAAGAGCTAGCGGCTGGATCCCGATTCCGCAAAATACTCATCGTTGCGGCACTTTTTGGTTTCATTCCGCTATTGATTAGCCCGCCATTAACATTCGCATTTACCCAAAGAACAATCGATACCTCGACGATGTTTACTAGTCTTTCTTTCCTTACGCTCTTGACCAACCCGTTGTCACAGGTCTTTCAATCTATCCCCCAACTTGTCTCCGGATTGGCGTGTTTAGGTCGAATCCAGGCCTTCTTGGAGTGCGAGACTCGCCATGACTTTCGCCAAGTTCTTGATGATACAAGTCGAAATGCTGAAAAGCCCCGAGCAGACACCGAAACCTTGTCTAATTCTCAACTGGATAATTCTCAACTGGACTCCCTACACCCTCTCGTCATCAAGAGCGGGAACTTTGGTTTGGAAGCAGACAAGTTCGTTTTAAGGGATGTTAGTACTCAAGTACCCAAGTCCTCACTAACTATTGTTGTCGGTCCTGTTGGTTCTGGGAAGACCACGCTATGCAAGGCACTGCTTGGAGAAATCCCTTTCAGCAAAGGTAGCGTGGTTTTAGGTACCAGATTTCCACATGTTGGGTTCTGCGACCAAACAGCATTCCTCTCGAACGGGTCGATCAAAGACAATATTGTGGGATTCTCTCCGCACAATAATGAGAGGTATGCCGAAGTAATCAAGGCTACCTCCCTGGACTTTGACCTTGCCACACTACCGCAGGGGGATAAAACGAATGTCGGCTCGGATGGAATCGTCTTATCTGGGGGCCAGAAACAACGAGTTTCCCTTGCGCGAGCTCTATATTTGCGCTCTGATCTCCTAGTGCTAGACGATATCTTTAGTGGTCTCGATGCGGATACTGAGGAGAAAGTCTTCCAGCAGGTATTTGGGCCAGATGGACTGCTCAAGGAACGGGGGTCTACGGTTGTATTGTGCACCCATAGCATCAGGCACCTCCGCGCGGCGGATCATATAATAGCACTCGGCAACGGCACTATCATTGAGCAAGGTAGCTTTGACAAACTGATGGCTAGTCAAGGATATGTTCAACGTTTGGGATTGAAGGGCTCTTCTGATAACACTGCCTCAGCCGAGAAAACGACTTCAAATAAAACCCCGCAGGAATCAAAGCCAGAAATGCTTCATCCTACAATGACCAATAAATCGTCTACTGCACCGGATGCTGATATATCGCGGCAAATTGGCGACAAGACGGTATACAAGCATTATTTCAAGAGCATGGGATGGATTCTGGCAGGATGCAGCTTGATTTTCGCTGTTCTTTTTGGTTTCTTCACGAATTTTCCAACAGTTTGTGAGTCGCCTCTGCCTTTAGATAGTAGATTCACGACCATAGTGGTCTTCAAACCAAGAGAAATGCGGCCTGTCTTGAAATCCGAAGCGTTATAACTAATTCAAAATATTACAGGGCTTACATACTGGACCGATGACATCTCCTCGGAACATCCGACGCACCCTTACTCTTACTACGCAGGGATATATGCTTTGCTTCAAATCTGTGCCTTGATCTCGCTGCTTCTCTTTGGTATTTCCATCTTAATCGTCTCTGTGGAGAGGGCGGGTGCTAGTCTCCACCAGGATGCCTTACAGACACTTGTTCAGGCACCGCTATCCTTTTTCACCAATACGGATACTGGCGTTGTCACAAATCTGTTCTCGCAAGACCTAAATCTTATTGACACAGAGCTACCAAGTGCAACATTGAACACTGTCTTTTCCGTAAGTTTATTAAAGTTGCATGCCAATTGAAACCCAGCGGTGGCTACTACTCGCATCGAGGGAGACATAAAAGTCCATCCAATTGTCTAACACAGATTACAGGTCTTTCAATCACTCGGACAGGCGGCAGTTATGCTTACATCGTCCGTGTACTTGGCCATAAGCTACCCATTCCTCGTCGGCCTATTGTGGATCTTACAAATGTTTTACCTTCGGACGTCCAGGCAGCTGAGGTTGTTAGACCTTGAGGCTAAAAGTCCTTTGTAGTAAGTTTATCACTGGTTACTACCATATACCGGGTGTGCTTTATTCTTTAAACTAACCTACGTTCATTCAGCACACATTTCCTTGACACTATCAAGGGAATTACAACTCTGAGAGCTTTCGGTGAGTGAGATGCGAAATAAAACCCAAAACTGAGACCGAATTTAATAAGACGATTTGGAAAATGACGGAGTATGACATGGTGTCGCTGACACTACATATACACAGGTTTCATTCCCGGCGATGTCGACAAGAATACTCGCCTAATTGATGCCAGTCAACGACCCGCGTATCTTCTCCTCATGATTCAACAGTGGTTGACCCTCGTCCTCGATATTGTAGTCATGGTGCTTGCAGTGGTCATGACGACTCTCGCCGTTCGGCTCCACTCTAGTTCTGGCTTCGCCGGTGCCTCTTTGTTCTCCCTCATGAGTTTCGGGGAGAGCATTTCAGGCATTGTCATATTCTACACCAAGCTAGAGACTTCTATTGGAGCGATCGCTCGTCTCAAGATGTTCACTGAAAACATCAAACCCGAGGATAGAGATGAAGAGGACATTGTTCCTCCTGTTCAGTGGCCACAGAACGGTGTGGTGGAATTAAAGGGCGTATCCGCGAGTTACGGGTAAGAGAGATATATCCTCACAGATGCTACGCCCACTACATACCATGCTAATGTACCGAGCAGTGCAGAAGATCAACCCGACAGCACGTCCAACTTAGCCCTCCGTAACATCAACCTCACTATCAAGACAGGCGAGAGAGTTGCAATCTGCGGTCGTACCGGCAGCGGCAAGTCTAGTCTCATCGCCCTCCTCCTCAAACTCCTCAATCCTACCCCAGATACAGCCGGAAACGCAATCATCGATAACACGCCGCTCCACCACATAAACCGGGCTGCCCTCCGTGAGCAAATCATCGCAGTACCCCAGGAAGCCGTATTCCTGCCCGATGGATCCACCTTCCGAGCGAACCTGGATCCGTCCAACGCTTCAACTCCTGAGGAATGCCAAGTTGTGCTTGTCGCTGTGGAACTGTGGAAGTTTGTTCAAGAGCGCGGTGGGCTGGACGCAGGCATGAGCGCGGGGACACTCAGCGCGGGCCAAAGGCAACTCATGTCGCTTGGGCGTGCGCTGCTGAGGCGTTTTATCCGGGCACGGAATGGCTCGGAATGTGGTATATTGTTGTTGGATGAGGTGAGCTCGAGTGTTGATCACGAGACGGAACGTGTTATGCAGGAGATTATCAGGGCGGAGTTTAAGGACTACACGATCATAGCGGTCAGCCATCGGCTGGACATGATTATGGATTTTGATAGGGTTGTTGTCATGGATAAGGGGGAGATTGTTGAGATTGGGAATCCTATGGTGCTGGCTGGACAGGCGGAGACGAGGTTTGGAGATTTGGTTCGGGCTGGAGCGAAGTAGAATGTGCTTGGAAGTTTTCTTCCTCGCGGAGCCGAATAGTTGGAGGCTTTGAGGGAAGGTCGTTGGGACCAATCGTTGTCAAACTGCCGTTCGAGAGGAATGTCATGCAGGGATATTCGTTTAATCGGACTGGTGGACTACCCGATATGTAACCCCTTTCCTTTTACCTTTTTGGTCGTAGACCTGGGAGGATCTGTGGGAAGTCCCAGAAGCCCAGAGGGTAGAGGGCGGCGATGGTGAAGTAATAAAATTTCATTATATCCAAGGGAGAGTGTCATAGTAGTATATAGGGCTGAGTGGGTAATGCGAGGCCCGACAATGATATTTGTGTCCAGGCACTAGGGTGGGCTTTTTCCATATTAACCAATCTCGAACCTGTTTGAGCACCTGAATAATTGACTCATGCGAATTAGATATCACCGACTGGACAGCAGTCGGTCTTTCTCAGACTAATCCATTGGCCCACTAGGCTGTAAACCCCAATATTAAAACGAACCCGATCGAGCCATGCGCACCCGTGCCAAGCTTGCCAAGACAGCCAAGCCTTCCCGCCCCATCTGGTAAAACGAACTTTTCTCCGTACTCAGTAAGGAAGCCCGGTAGCTGCTGGGGGTGCATATAGCTGGTATTGACTGCAGTAGTTGAAACGGTGAGCTGACCGGAAGCGTTAAAAATTCGGGAAAAAGATTTCCCGATCGCGAGATAGTCTCGTACGGCTTGAAAGTATCGAGTTGATGTGAGGATCATACTGGGCAGGTGCGAGGGTAGGAGAAGAAATATGTATATTTAGGTGGGTCTGCGACAGTCGCGGTCTTTGGCTGATCGGTGACTGGGTTGGAGGGCAATGCGTTGGAGGGCAATGCCTCGAAGATATTTCTATTTAGCGGTTAGCCTTAGTCGAGAGCTTATTTTCTTTCATTTTGTCAGGAAAATGCACCGAGATGTCGATGGCGGATTAGAATAAGGCGAAAAAGAAGGAGAAATGAGAGGAGAGAGACATGAGAAGACTATACGCTCTTATATATAATATCAAATAGAACTTAGTGCTCAGAAACAAAGTGTCAAGAGACAAGGACAAGGACAAGGAAGTGGAGGTAACGTATGAATATAGCAGCACTAAGAGCCGGAAGTGAGTCTTAAAATATAAGGCAAACATGCAAGTAGAGCAAACAACGGTGGACGGTACAGACTACAGAGGAAAACGAAGGGAAGGCACAATGTTGAATTGCTAGGCTCTCAACTTTGCGCGGGTCTACGTTAGTTAAACGCATCTGGCGAGGACCCGTCTACAAAGAGAGAGGTTGGAGGGCACTCTATATCCGTCAGAAAAGAATTATTAATATCCAAAATGAATACAAGGAAGGGGAGTCCTCACAGACTACTCGTTTACTTGTGGGACGGGTGTCCAAACCCGGCTGCCATATCTTCCCACACCTTCTGCAGGGTCTGGATGTTCTCATCAGCGGCAGAGAGGCGTGTGATTTGGTCGCTGAGGACGGCACGCTGGTGAGTTATGTCGTTCTCGATCACGTTTCGCTCCATGATGAGTTTTCTAATCACCTCGTTGAGCGCCACCAGTGCATCTCTTTGGTGAACCCGTTGAGCATGGTCCTCTGCAGGCTTAGGTCCACTTGTTGTGGCCTTTGTGTCCTTATTGACTGGGTCGTGAGACGACCCCTGGGAAGGCATTTCTGTGTAACAGTTAGCCATGTCTCACAATAAATTCGCAATAAATGCTCGTAGATCGTACCGAAAGAATGGAGCTAAACCTTGGTAGATATGATAGGATATGGTGAATAAGATCAATGGGAGTTGGTTAAGAAAAAGTGAGACTGAAGGAAGATGAAGCGGAAAAAAATTGAAGCGAGATACCGAAATGAGAGAGATATGAAGAAGAGAGGAATGTGGGAGAGGGAATAAAGGAGGTGGGTGCTTGGGCGTTTGTGCAAAGCGCAGTTCAGACGAAACCCGCCGAGGAAGACCAGTATGATTTGAACAACAATTTATATGTGTGTAAAGGAATCAAGGGATTCGACGGCGACTGTATACATGTGGAAGCAGGAAGTGGCCCATTTGTTAAATACGTACCTTCTTAATAGTAGATATATAGAATGAAAACCTAAGATATTATTATTCACGATCTCCTAATAATGCCTGTTAGTATTCGGAGTGCTTCGAATAAAAGCCAATACGTGACTCCTTTAGCATTCAATCATACAGAAGTCATGATAGTGATCTTACTGTGTCCACAGCGATGTCAAGGTTAAGTTCCATCTTGTATTTTCCTTTTCCACTGGCGTGTAATGGAACAGTGTATCTTGACTAAGGAAGCGGAAGCCACCACTGGTCCCAAGCTGACATACTAGGCGAACTCTCAACCGTATCGTCCGTTTTGAGGGTACACACGGTGGTAGAGGCTGCGGTTGCTGACAGAATAAGGATCTTATTATTTTCATAGTCCTAAACGGAATCCTCTGTCTGGGTGCATAACCGGCAACGATTCCAAGGCTCGCAGGTTATAAATCGGAAGTTGTCTTTCATTTTCAGTTGCCAAGCCATGGGGCAGTTTTGTCGGAACGAGCAGCAGATCATCCATGGGGGATTTTATTCTGCAAGACCGGCTTAGCCACTACCTTCCTGAAGAAAACCTCGGCCTCCATAGCCCCTCTAAGGTGACTGAGAAGTAACCCCCTTAACCGTTCTAACAGCACTTGCGGCTTCATCGGGGACACCAAAAGGCATTCTCGAAAGAGTTACTACCTCCGAATTCAGGCGAAGCTTTTGACGTGCGCGATGGCATGCACGACTGACAAGCAATGGAGTCAATGGCCCAGTGTGTATTTCTTCGATGCAAGTCCAAACCCGGCTGCCATCTAGTCCCACCGGCTCTAGAGGCTGTTTATATCCTTGCGCGTTTGCGGGGAGGTGTGGGGTTTCGCCGTCGAGTACTGCATGCTGCACTCTAAAGCTATCTTCCTGGAGCGCCACAAAGGCGTTCCGTTAGGGTTTCGCTTGGCTACAGGACCAGCTTTCTGATCACTTCAGCGAGCGCAACTGGTGTGTCTCATTTGTGAGCTCGTTGGGCAGAGTCCGGGATAGAGTTTGGAGCTGCCGTTGCCTTCGGCTTATCGGTGACTGAGTCTCGAGGTAGTTTTGTGGGATGCATTTCTGTATAGCAGAGTTAGCCTTGTCCCGGAATTTATTTGCTTTTATACTCTTACAGACTATAGTTGGAGGATGATGCTGGAATACCAGGTGAGGGAGATGGAAGGAAAGTGAGATGTGAAAACTAGAGATGCCTTCGAGGAAATGAATGTGGAGAGAATAAATAGAGGGATGAGTGGCGCTTTGCTTTGCTTTTTGTGAGAGTAGTAGTTTAGATGGGGATTGGGGGTCTTGTTGAACAATATCACTATATATATTTATACTCATTCTGCAAAGAAGGAGAGCGGCGTTTCCATAATTATATTCGCGGCTGAAGAAATGGCTTATAATATTTGTAGTTTAGCAAATAAATAGGCACTCACATGCGGCTCGTGGAACCTATATATTGACGGGTATTTGAACTGCCAAACCCAACCCTTTGATTGATTGAGAGAGAGAGAGAGAGACCAAATAAGGTCCTATCCGCCTGAGGCAGGAACTGTCTCAACACGTATTTACATCCAAAGCGCCATTTTCCGAATGCTCAGCCAAGGTTCTTGACGTCCTATAGCTAAATGGTATGGCCCAAGTCCGTGATTGATTGAGAGAACTGAAGGGCTCTGAGCTCGTTCGCTTTGTGAAGTGAGACTGCACCGACAATAAAGCTGGCAGATAGAGACGGTCTTAATTTATGACGTTGTCCTGATGTGATACAATATAGCCCTAAAACGAGAGGCTCCGATCGAGTTATAGTCGTGTTGGACTCACACAGAACCTTCAAATCTTTTATCTTATAGTTCCTATGCGATATAATGCCTCGCTAAGACGGAATGCTTGACTTGCGAGGCTGATATGGATGGCGGGACTCGAAGACAAATTGCACACTACCTCATTACGGTTGATTCTGTGATACTAGAGCTTGGCTGTTGCGAAGACCCCAAACCATCGAAATTGTGCTGTGGTATCTGTTCGGAGTCCTCAGACAGCTTCTCGTTGACCAGTTCTGGATACTCTTCCTGGATGAACGAGGGATCCGGGGAAAGGCTCGTAATACCTCAAAAATGAGCAATCGTGGCCTCGAGAAACGAGATCGGCCGAAGGACGTGATGACAAGAACACAGCTCTTCCTAGTAAGAGCAACATCTCGCCTTGTGTTGTGTGCCTCAGGAAATTAATGCCTAAGGCATTAAGGCATCAGGATTGAAACAAGCGCAAAAAGTTGACCCCGCTGTTACTGCCAGTGAGTATATCAACGATCTTGTGTTTGACCGGTTCGCCAAGTGTCTCCATGATGACGATGGTGTTAGTGGGCTTGGCACGATTATTATTAGACCTTTTCGCCTTGTAGGATTTCATCGTGCAATATATCGAGAATATTCAACAAGGGGATTTGCTTCGTCTGATAGAATTTTGCCATGCAATATCCCGAGAATCTTCAACAAGGAGGTCAAAGTCGCAACACTTCGTTAGGGTCTAATGCAAAAACTATGTACATAAGTATGCAGTGTGGAGTAATCCGGCTCGGGGTTTGCGGCGATAAGCAATCGGCACCGGGTGAATTAGTGACTCCGCCGATGACTTCAAAGCTGACCTTCTCTCTCTCTCTGTTCATTAAAGATCTCAAATACAACAAATATGGTGTCGCTCGAAACTGTACAAAACAGCAACTCTGCTATCAAGGAATATGGCCCCAACCTGGTGGCAGTTTTCGGTAGGACTCGTCATCCGACTCATCCCTAGCACGGGACGATCATTGACATCACTCTAGTTGGTGGCACCAGTGGAATTGGTGAAAGTACCGCCCGTGCTTTTGTGAAATATGCTGTTTCTCCACGCGTCTATCTCGTTGGACGGAGCGAGACTCGAGCTTCCCAGATTATCGAGGATCTCCGCGCTTTGAATCCAGATGGACAAATCAATTTCATCAAGGGTGATGTTTCACGTCTGCAAGAAGTAGACCAAGCATGCAAAGAAATTCAAGCGAAGGAGGACAAGATTAATCTGTTGGTTCTGAGTGCTGGCATTTTGACTACCAAGGGGCGTGACGGTATGTTTTTTATTTTTATTTTCCCGGCCACTTATCAACCCCTCTAATGAATAAATCCCAGAGACCGATGAAGGATTGGACAAGAAACTCAGTCTCCATTACTACTCTCGCATGCGTTTCTTATACAATCTGCTCCCTCAATTAACAAATGCCGCTCAAGGTGCAGCCTCCGGCCACCGCAGTCTATCGCGTGTCCTTTCTGTTCTCGATGCCCGCGGAAATGCACCCTTGATTTTGAATGATTTGTCCCTGAAGGACAACTACTCTCTACGGAACTGCGCTAATCATGCAATTACCATGACATCGCTGTCAATGGAAGAGCTTGCTTCGTCGCATCCATCGATCTCCTTTGTTCACGCATATCCAGGCATTGTGAAGACAAGTCTACTGCGTGATAATGGATTTTTGATCAAGACTGCTCTGAGCGCATTGTTCCTTCTGTTCTCCCCGATGACTGTTGGGTTGGAGGAGAGTGGTGAGAGACATGCCTACGCGGGAACCAACCCAAGTTTCGCCCCGAGAGGATCAAAGGGAGGCAATGATACTGCGATTGGCTCGGATGGTGTTCAGGGGTCTGGTTGTTACTTGGTTGGTTCTGATTCGGCCACCGTGAGTAACCAGAAGGTCTTGGAAGGCTACCGTGCGGATGGTACGAGGGCATCAGTTTGGAAGCATACCCTCGATATTTTCAAGGGTATCCGTGGGGCTTAGGTGTGAGCATCTGGATTCGGGGGCTGGAAATTGTAAATAAGACACCTCTACTCTTAGCATTTAATGATTAATAAACTTCATATCACGAGGTCTGTTTGATTCAAATTGAAACTATTGAAGCAGACAGCTAAGACACAAGTTCATCTAGTGTCTTGCATCGTTGACATGGGGCGTCGTCTCCAATAGGCGAACCGAGGTGACAGGTTCTCGCAGCGCCCGTCCAACATGGCCACGCATACCGGCCTCTTCCATCGCCATCAAACCGCCAATCGTGCAGCCTTCAGCAGATGTTCCCTGGTCTCTCAGTATAGCAAGATGCATACCGCCCTGAAGCATTGTCGCGGTTCCTTGCAGCGGAAGGGAAGATCATAATATCAACCAGATTCCGTGGAACACAGACGTGTAGAACGGGATAGGGGCTGCATTTTTCCATTTGATGTCTGGTCGACCACAGTTAGATCTCTCATAGACCTTGATAGCACATGTCGCTGGCATTTTTTAAGGAAACAGGGAAAACGTCATCAAGGGTGGGCCTTTTGCATGTGAAGCATTCTCTGACTTCCTGGGATTCTGCTATTTTGCATAAGGTATATAGACTTTGATAAACGTTTGACGACCCGATAGGCTTGTATTAAAGGAGATGCCAACAGATCACCTAACTATATATATATATAGTAAGGATCTGTAGTGACTCAAGAGATATCTCAAGTGATTGTAAGTGGATATAGGTACTTTGTAAAAGTACCTCGCCCTGGGCCCGGACCACTGCCAATCGCCCCACTTATCTAACGCGTGGCCTGTCTCCAAGGCAGCAAATTTTGAAGTGAGATGACATTTTTTCTTCCTTTTTTATCACTTCTCATTGTGCATTGTTTTGAATTCATCTTTATTTTGATATTTTGATATTTTGCACTCCTCACTTCTTTAGCCCGGCGTGATTATTTTATTGTTGCTTTTTGCCGCATACGACACCCTACATATCAATTAGATATCCGCCCTTCAAGATGCACGAGGATTATTACCCCACAGATAAATACTCCAAATGGGACCCACGGGGATGGTCCCTGATGAAGAAGATTTTTCTAGCGGCCGGCATTATCGCGGTGATTGTGGCAGTTGTCGTTGGTGCTGTTCTAGGAGTGCGCGCCAATCGATACCCCAATTACTCGAAACTAGACTACAGCTTGAAAGACGAGTTTTCGGGAACGTCCTTTTTCGACAACTTTGAATATTTTACTGATACCGACCCAACAAATGGATTTGTTCAGTACGACTCCTAGATATCAAACTCTGGCTAAACAAATCAGCTAACGTGTAATCCAGGTACATAGATCGACCTGCAGCTACATGGCTTAATCTAACCTCCGCTACCAACACCTCCGCGGTGCTCAAGGTGGACACGAAGTACAGTGGATCGGAGGCTGCTAACGGGCGTCAATCCGTGCGAGTCACCTCCAACAATACATATGCTGATGGGCTTTTCATCTTCGATGTTATTCACACCCCGTACGGGTGTGGTACATGGCCAGCCCTGTGGCTGACAGACCCCAGCAACTGGCCCGCGTACGGAGAAATTGATGTTGTGGAAGCGACCAATGCTGGAACCTTTGGAACTCAATCAACACTTCACACATCGGAAGGCTGTACCATGGGCGTTAAACGAAAGGAAACTGGCTCTGTGGATAACGAGAACTGTTATTACGAAGCGAATGGCTATACGGGCTGTGGCGTGAAGGGTACTTCGAGTACTTACGGTCCTGAGTTTAACAGCAATGGTGGTGGAGTAAGTGACGGTGTCCCGAACTATTCAAAGTCATTTATTAATAACTACCCCTTCTAGGTCTATGCGATGGAACTCCGCGACGCCGGTATTCGCGTATGGCAATGGGTACGCTCTAAGATTCCCTCCGATATCACTTCGGGCAGCCCCGATCCATCTACCTGGGGAAAAGCATTCGCCGACTTCCCCAGCACTGATTGCAACATCGGTTCTCATTTCAAGAACCAGAGTATTATTATTAATATCTCTTTGTGTGGTGATTGGGCTGGTGCGAGCAAGTACTATACTACACAGAGTAGCTGTCCTGGCGACTGCACGACATTTGTGCGGGATAACGCGACTAGTTTTGAGACCGCGTACTGGGAGTTCGGTAGCTTCAAGGTCTATCAGACTTCGTGATATGTTGACTTGTCAAGCGCAATTCTCTTTTTAATGTGTCCCTGAATTGATGTATACTGAGTATCGATCATTGTCGAGGCGTTTGGTTTGTGAATTTTATTTGAAAAGGGTAGAGCTTTCAGAGCAGGCTGTGCAATCATGGAGGCTTGCATGTTGTTACATGGATAATGAATAGATACTTCCATTCTATGTGGTTTGATGATTGGAAATCGTAGGATAGTTGGCTGCAAGACAACCGTTCTATATCTTCCCTCGTGTTTTTGAAGTCCTTTAGAAATCCACAAGTTGACTGGATAATTATTGCACCTTGCCTCTCGAGTCGACCGGCCAGATTTCTTCAATTACACCCCCTCGATAGGCGTAATAGAAATCATGCAAGTTGACTGTAGGGTCAATGTGACTCGGTACCATCTCCACGCGGTCCCCAACCGAAAGCGCCGGGGTACCCTCCTCCCAACTGAGTGACCCATGCTCATCACCAAGAACACCATAAGTGTATCTGGGGTCCTTACACTCTGCCAAGCCACTGTCGGTCGTCAATGACTTCAATCCGCTGTCAATTGTGACCGACCGAGGACCTTGTTTGCTTAAAACAGTTGACAGAATGGTAAGACTGTTGGAATAGAATGTTCCCACGGCATTTCGGTAATCTGTATCCATGAAAATAAACGATCCAGGCTGAAGCTCAGTCACACCCGGTACTGTGGCACAGAACTCGGCTGTTCCAGTTCCACCAGTAGTGACCACTTCGATGTTGAAGCCTGCCTTCCGCAGCACATCGGCAGTGTTCGTGAGGGTCTCCATGGACTGCAGACATTGGCTCTTGCGATCTTCCTTATCATGCAAATGTTGCAAATGACCCTCATAGCCATGGAGTCCGATCAGTTTCAAATGCTTCAGACCCTGTACATGTTTTGCGAGGGTCGTGGCCGGGTCACCTGGTAGAAGACCGGTGCGATGGAGCCCGACATCGAGGTCAATCAAAACGGAGATAGGTTCGTCGATACCGGCCTTCGCCAAAGCCTCATCAATAGCTGTTGCGCCAGCTTCGCTATCAACCACTATCCTGATTTTGCGATGTTTACGGTACAGTTCCACCAGCCGTTGTACTTTTGCAGGGCCGATAATCTCGCAGGTGATAAACAAATCGTCGAATCCGGCCGCGGCAATGACTTCAGCTTCGCTCACTTTGGCGACGCAGCCTCCCTTTGCCCCCGCTTTGACCATCTTGTCGGCTAGGATCGCGCTTTTTGTGGTTTTCAGATGGGGGCGGATATCGAGGCCAGTTGGCAACAGTTTGTCCATCAGTTTCTTGATGTTGGCCTCGACGAGATCGAGGTCTGCGATCATGGATGGCGTGTCGAGGGTATCGACCCTATCGCCGACTTTGGGGGAATACATGTTGAATTCGAAGTTGCGGGATTGAATGAGGTTCAATGCTAGTTCGGTTCTGGTGATGGTCAACGTCTGGCTTTGAATTTTGAGAGGTCGTGTTGGACGGCAGGGATGTTGCAATTTATAAGGTGACGAGAGGATGCAAGGGGTAGGGATATGCCCCCGTGCTCCATATTGTACCCCCGCACTAAAGATTGCCTATCAACGGAGTGGGGGGTTTATCATTTAACCCGTGCGGGGCACGATGTTACATTTCGAAAACAGTGTAGCATCGTCCAGGTGGGAGCGGAGTATTTTTTATTATAGGTAGTCGGAATCGACCTGGGCTAGTGTATGTAGACCTCAGCTTTCAAGGGTTTTAAGTGAGCTGATATCAAGCTCAAATATCCATGGATCACTTGTCCCATGCACCTTGGAACTTTGGTGCTATTGTATTCCTTCAAAGTAATGTATAATACCTAAATTGTTATATGAACATCTGCCATTCATTGATTTGTGAGAAACAATATATTGAAGAATAGTCGGACCTTTATGCGGACATTATCCACATTATCCATGTAGGACTTGCGTGACCCACATGTAGATAGCAGCCAATTTAAATGAATTTTCTTTGTCCCAAAGTTATGAAAGAAAGAGTTTCAGTCAGATTACATAAGATATTATAAAAATAAAAGACGGCGTCTGAAAAATACGTTTGAAAACACTGCTAGAACGGCATATCAAACGAACCTTGTCTTAAAAGACATTATATAATGCCCCCAAATTTCCTTTCCTTCTTTGATCTTCCTATATATACATATATTCACTTTCTCTATACCCCCCGGTAATCCCTTCATCGAACCACAAGACTATTATCTCGATTCACATCTTTGGTACTTCCCTATTTCTATTGTCTCTCCGCAAATGACGAAATATGGCAAAGCAACCCAGATGCCTAATCACCCTCCTCGCGAAACGCATCCCACTCCAACCATAGGCGCAGTTAAAGGGGTGATCTATACGTCATGCAGCTCAAAAGGGACTTTATATTGGATGCGGCCCGTGGAACTGGATTCCACAACTGCGGGTGGGAGCTTCCAGATCGAACCGCGCAGCATTTCCGATATGAACCCTGTACCTACATACCTAGGTAGGTACCTTCCTGTTATGCGAGAAAAACAGACTTTTAATCTCCTGCAATAAAAAGAATTGCCAGTCGAAGGAAAAAGGTTGTTTGAGGCGGGATCCCTTCGCGATCGTGGGAAATGACTGCCCGCCGTCAACATTTATCAGCGACAGAGATGTGAATCTTCCAGTGCATACGTCGGCCCTCTATTTCTAGCAATAGAGAAGGCGATGGATAATAAGGGATGAGCTCAGTCACCACCGTACTGCGCTCTCGACCTTCTGCTCTCTGTTAAATTTGCACTCTGCATTGCGTTCTCAACACTACACTTTGCACCGCACTCTACACTACACTTCGCCGGTTTTCCACCGATTCTATCCAATACACTACGCTACTCTCAATACCCTCAGATCTTTTGATCCAACTCGAGCTACTCGATAGTGTACAAGGTCGGTCCCCCATGCAACGTTTCACCTCCGGTAACTCAGGCAACTGATCAATTCACCTCTTAGATGTCAGCTCCACATCAGTCCTCCCAGGGACCTATGAGGTCTACCCGTTGGCCACAGAGACTCCTGGCCGTTTCACGTAGGATAGGGTATTCTTTGCACCAGAGCCCAACGCCCCTCATCCTTAGTTCGTTAGGATGCCTACCGCTCCCCGCGAACTGCCTTCATTTGACGGCCATGCTTCACCGCTGCTTTCACCCCCGTGACGTGCCTCATGAATACGATCGGCACCCATATTCCCAGCTCCCCCGCTTCGGGTCTGTGCACGGAATTCAGTTGTTGTGACTTCATGCGTCGGGATGGTCCGACCCCAGAGTATAGTCGCTGCCGGAGTCTGGGCCTTGCGTATTTCCAGGTCACAGATATCGATGGACGGTCTACAATCGTCTTCATCAATTTGATAGAAATAGTGAGGATGATGGATACAGATGTGTCTAGCTCTCTTATGCTTGAGATCGTCCAGGGATCGACTCTTTCCATCGCCAGGAAGTGCTTTGATGCGAGATTCGTTGTTCTATTTGTAGTGAATACTACGTGGGGAGGGGTTTGAAGAGGAAGTCATCAATTATTGAAACTAACAATCCTAAGTTTATATCCCCTGTCTAAAACCATCCAAAGTAAGGCTCAGTCTAAACAAACAAGTATGAACACCCTGCATGTTCAACACTATTGTTGTACCTGGAACGTAGCCAAGGTAGTTCTATCCGAATGTTCCGACGACCAGAAGGAGCCCGTCTGCCTCCTGACTGATTAGAAACACAGGAGTTCCCGACGTTAGGTTCTGGGCTCTTATGGTTGCCAGTACCTCTGCCGGTTGTTGCCATGTCACCCGAATCGATTTTCCAAAGCCTCTGGACTTGTCTCTCTTAGCCTCTATCAATCTTGCAACTGGCGTTTGGTTTTTGTTCTCAGTGTCGGAGAGTAAAGGAAAATGTGGACACCATCGTAGTCTCATGGCGGGTAAAGATGATGTGAAAAGAGTGGTAAATTTGATATAAGATCTCGCTGGGAGATTTCTCATGAAGGAATTCGTCGGCGATTTCAAGATTGGGATCTTCTCGCATTCGATGGAACCAACCAACGTATCGGGGGAGAGACTGGAATGCTATGATAGAGCTCATTGATTAAACAGATGACAACCTGTTGAATGTGATGATCCAGATTCAGAAACCCTCTTAGGATGTTTGGCGATCGCTGCGTTTCGGGCTTGAAATCTGCAGCATGGTGCTGGACACAAACACGACCCGCCGTTTCTTCTTCAGCGACTTTTTCAACCATCGTTGCCTTATGACCTATTTCAGGCGATCGAGAATGAAAGGAAGACAAGTCCGGTTCTCGAAGATCTTATGTGTAAGCCCGTCGGGTTCGAGGGCTAAGCGCAAGTGTCGTTGCTCACTTGAAAGCTTGCTTGGTTTGCATCATGTGTACCATTCGGTCGATCGGCTCGGGTCGTGCGCAATCGAGGACTGAAGCCTGGCTGCCCGTTTCGCGCATTTGTCCAGAACCAGAATCCATGGGGATTTAGAACGAGGCAAAAGTGGCAATGTAGAGTGTTGAAGCGACGGGCAACAAAAAGGATGAGATGTGCCATTTTAGTGGGAGAGGTGCTGACGGGAGAGAAAGTAAAAACCTTGGAAAGAGTGGCAGATTATTGGCAGGGAGACCTGCTCTCAGATAATAAAACATGCTCATCCCCATTTCCAGTTAGGACCTCACGCGGGAAGTTCCTTCCCATGATTGGTATCATATCCACATTCATCAAGCGTTCCAGTTTCCTATAAAACCAGACAGGGCAACCTATTGGGCCGTGTGCAGTATACAAATTATGAGCTACCTAGCCCTATTGAGCCAGCATTGACCAACCTGATCGACATCATAGCCCATGAGAGAGAGCGGAGCGGGGGGAATAACCATAAATTCATGTGTAGTTATGGAGAAGAAGGTGTATCTACGTAACAAGGAGATCAATGAGAAACAAAGGAACTTGTCTAGCTTTAGGCTGTAAGGCTCCTAACATAACGCTTCCATTCCTAGCTCTCCGCATGAGTGCAAGGAAACAAAAAGAAAGAAACGATCCTCGTCAGTAAGAACCTCAATAAAGCCTAAGAATGACCATTCTCCGGTCTCCAAGAGTTGAATACGGTCTTCTACTATCTTCACTCAGGTCCGGCTAGTGGGCGTGGATTGCATGTTGGCAGAGATTGTAGGAGTTAGGTTGACTGTACACTTTGCGTTTCTTTCCTTCAGTTCCAGTACTGGCCCACCAGCTAATTTTCTTTTTATTTAGTTTTGTTTCTATATGTGTGTATTACGAAAATCCTTTGATCGAACATCGAAACCATGATTTTGGTTGACATGTTTCATGTTTCCATTTCTGGTTCGTCTAGTAGATGTCTAAACACCCTGTAAACAAACGTAGTTCAGGTGTACACCATCGCGTTCGGGCTGGAGACGGTAGTAGGTAGATATGAGCGGCTTCTCCAGAGCAGGCTGAGTGTGAGTGGAGTGGGGAAAGCCCATACGATAGTCAGCCAGGCCGGTGGTTCGGTTCCGACGTAGGCAGTATTGGGTGCTATAGCGGTGCCGTTGAACCTCATTGTGACTCAACAAGCTAATGGCTTGAGCGACGGCGGATCAAAGTCAGTAGCGTTGACTGCAAAGGTCAGTATGGGGTTATCGTTCGCCACCAATCAAATAGCCACATACCAATTGATATCATCATGAACCCAAACTCATCGGCTTCTCCCAGCCACCTTTCCGCCCGCAAATCCATGACGACGCCTGGTCTGATCTTACCAAATTCGGCTTGCAGATAACCCCTGCCACTCCACCGCGATAGCCAATGGATATAACGAGTGTTCCATTCTTGTTCCGTTTGCGCCTGCCAAAGTACCTTTGCCGCTGGCGCAGGCATGAACCCAAGATCTCTGCAGTCAAAACATGGGACCTTATGCAACACAGAGTATGCCCAGTGAAGTAGATACAAAGCAAGGATCGCACGGCGCTTTGACGTTACTTGTATCCAGGCTTCCCAGGATGGTCTCATTTGTGTTCTTTCTTCCGGCAGGAAAAGACCTCCGTGGACGACATGGTAGACCAGCAGCTCCACTTTGCGAAAGATAATGCTGTGGTCGATAATGGGGCGCGGGGAACTTGCTGATGGGGAGATCAAAATAATTGTGTATATGACCACTGCTTGTAATGCTGCTAGCAGGGTTGTCTCGTCGAGTTGGTCGGACTACGACCCAATTTTGAGTTAGTAAGAACGACGAAGAAAAGAGCAAGGAATAAACTGACCTGATCTACGATGCTGTCCAGTTCTTTTAAAATTGTTTTCCGCACCATGTCTTCTGCGCCTTCACATTGCCCATGCCACATTTTGGTCAAGGTTATACAGTTCGCTAGTGGCGATGGTAGTGTTTTATTTGGTGCAATCTGGGTAGAGTGGAATAAAGGAGGAAGTTGAAACTCTTCGGCGAGCATCTTTGGCCAAGTCCGAATAGCTCGGAAGATGAGCTCCATGCTATGATTCGCTAGGGCTATTGAATTTGTGTCCGCCGGCGAACCCGACAGAGGATTTGGGGGTGGGGTAGCTCGGATTAGCTCTGGTGTGTCACATCCGATGCCAGTATTCAAAGAGAAGAGGTCTGTGTTGGCTGCCTGTGGAGAACGTAAAGCAAGACTCGTGGGCTGTGTCGGATCCCAAGAACCTGGACCCGAGAAAAAGGAATCGAACAAACTAGGATCGAATATTGGTTGTAACTCATATGGCTGGGTCATGAGTGATGTTTCCGGTAAAGAAACGCTTGGAGCATCATTATTGACTCTGAACTCGTTATTCTCGGCTTCCGGGGTGTCAGTTGCATCTGCACTGATATATTGACAAGGTATGCTCCGCACAGAACACCGAGAGCAACTAGGGCGTTTCAGGTTGCACCTGGCTTTATCTGCAACACACTGATGACATGACTTGCGTCTCAGAGTGTGTGATTGGGATTTATTACAGTTGTTCTTTAGGTGGCGGATAAGCGACGATCCTGTAGGCGTGTTAGTTCCAGGCTCAAACGAGGAAGGATCTAAACGTACGATGGCTGAACTGAGTGGCACAGAACGGACAGTCGGAGTTTTTCTCAGTGGATTTCATTTTGATTGCGGAGCTTGCTGTTGGAGCAAAGAAGGTGGGTGTTGAATGGAATGAAGTTCAATTTAACTCGGAACTCCGGGTTGAGTGGGGTCCGATATGAGCAAGGTTTAGAAGTGACATATAAACCCGGGCACCCACGCAAGTAAACCCTAGATGAACTATTAGTGAACTGTCAGTGAATGATCAGTGAGCTGTTAGTCAAGTTTGGAGAAAATGACAGTCAATCATATTTTCTTTTGGGCCTCTGCTGCCAAATACGCGCCACTGCGGTCATTTTATCGCGCCATCCTGCAGCCGATCGGGTATACCGAGATGATTCGTGTAAAGAACGATGCTCTCATAGGCTATGGCAGTGACTATCCTTACTTCTGGCTCAAAAGGCTGCCTGAGGAAAAAGAACCTTTGCCAACTCACATCGCGTTTGATGCCCCAAGTGAGCATGTGCAACATTGAACTTCAGAAGATTCGCTAATACACGCAAACTAGGTCGTGAAGCTGTGGATCAATTCTACCAGCTAGCACTGTAAGTCAGCTCCACCATTTGGAGATTGCACACTACTAGCATTGTATATAGCTAGAGGCTAACCCTATTTCAGGCAACATGGCGGTCGAGACAATGGAGGCCCAGGGATCAGGAAAGAAATGAGTCGGCAGCCATACTACTCAGCCTTTGTAATTGATTTGGATGGAAATAATGTGGAGGCTGTGTATCTTCCAAAGTAAATGCTTGTGGATCAGACTCTCCCCAAAGGCAAAAGATATATATTTATGTATTCTTATGTTCATGTGTTGATGCCACGTCAAAAGTATAATTTATCACCTCAGTTGAATGCCGTATGTCTTGCTACTCAGGGTGGGTGAATAATATAGCGCAAAGTCTACAATTTAATTTTTACTAGCTAAGTAACAAGAAAATGAACTCAAGTCGAGCACTAAGTGGTCAATTTTCTATTTATTGTTTCGATTTGAACTTAAAGATCATTAATAAACCCGATTATACCAAATTAGGATCACTTTAATGACCTGTCTTTAAGCTGCAAGTACTGTGAAAGAAGTTGTCTCACAGTATCCTCAAACCCGGTAAACTGCCAGCCAAATGTTTCCTCCGTCTGCTGGGCACTCAGCCTCCATTTTAATGCCGTCAAAGACCCTTCGAGCGGCAAGGTTTTATTAGCCACCTCTTTCGAAAAGAACTTCCTACAGACATCTTGGACATCCCTATCCCAGACCACTCCATTTGGAGTATCGGAAGAGAGAATATACTCAGAATTTCCAGGGACCAAACCATCGTCTACCGCATCAACGTGTGCGCGCGCAACATCGGCAACATAAACTGGCGTTCCAACATAGGGGAACGAAGAATTGAGCGAGGAGGTCAGCGCAGGGGCAAGAACTGCTGCCCGTGTGCCCTGGAGGAGGCTGTCGACCGTTGCGGTTGGATCTGCATCGAGGCGGTCGTCTGGTCCAATTACCACTGACGGCAAGAGATTGACAAAATCGAATTTCGGGCGCGCATGGTTAACAAACGCTTTGGTCGCAACTCTTGCGAGAGCTTTGGATGCCCAATAAGCTTCCATTGCCGTCGAGAAAGGACCAGTAACGCTGGTATTCACATCCTCCGCTGAAAATCGAAAATGATTATAAGCTGACATGCAGCTATGAATGGATGGCGTCGAAGACTAACCTATATACAATCGCTGGCTGTCGGGGTTGATATTCCATTCAAATGGAATCAGAGTGACGCCTATGGAGGAAGTTAACTCCCTAAATCAAAATGAGGGCGAGGAATTGCATACATGAAGATGTTAAGATTACGCGGCGAATTGACGTCACGCGAGCGGCTGCTTCCAAAACGGTAGTCACCATCGATATAGCTGGCTTAACAATTCCAACATCGTAATCATCGGTCTGTCAAAAGATGTGTAAGTTGAAGGAAACGCCCAGTTCGTTGCGTACGCATTACCTCAATTGCTAACGGTGATGCGAGGTGAATGATGACAGTAATTCCCTCGAGGGACTGGAAAATTGCGTCCGTTTCAAGAAACTGTGGAATAACAACGAACTCGAGTTGCTCTCGATCAAGACTCTGTGCGATGATCGTACTCTTTTTTTCCAGTTCATTGATATTGCGCTCGCTTCGGACGATAGCGCGAACACGATATCCTCTTGTGAGGGCAATTGTGAGCGTCTTGAACCCGATGTAACCAGTGACACCTGTGATCTACTTTCGTATGTAAGCATTCTGTTTATGACAGTATGCAAAGGGTTGCTTACCAACAGACGCTCAGAGCTAATATCATGGGCTTTGCGTGACATGGTGGAAGATCTAGAATTTAGTAGATCTATGATTGAGTAAGATAATATGGAAGTTCCAGTTTTATTTAAACAGAGCTAACATAGAACATGCGGAAGTAACCAAGCCCCCACTATGCGCTCACCGGCACTCGGAGTTCCGGGTCGTTAGGTATTTTAGGTAGACTCCGAGTTAAGAGATAAGCATCGCGATATTCGAAAGTCAAATTAGACGATTAATTAGGAGACATGCCAAATAAAGCAAAGAAGGAAATGGTAAAGCGGATGGGAAAACAACCTTGGAATTGGATAAGTTGCTGCTATTTGGCTAATGAGCCTGACAATCAAGGCCAAGGTTGGGATTTTAGGCTTTTGAATAAGCTTATCTGATGATAACTTGGTACAGAAAGGGAAGGTGCAACCCTGGGAATTCTATGGAAACTAACCTTCTATATGTACAGCGGACCGAAAACAGAAATGAAAGCCCAATGCCCAAGGGACAAATACAAACAACACAAACACTGATGAGTGGCCAGTAACTTCAAGTCTTCCTTTACAACAACCCAACTTCAATCTTGATTCCAGCATCTTTCAACCCATCCACATATTCCATCCCCAGAAATGATGGTGTGACCACTCCCCCATGTCCATGAGCGTCATTTCCCACCTTGTCGGCATTAATCTTGTGATCAAGCAGTACCCTCGCTCCAACACAGGTGACAAGCGCAGTCAGCTCATACAACGCCCCTTCCCGTGCAAAGGATGCCCAAACTCTAGGTTTGGGCCCTCCACTCTCGCTTCCAACAGCACGAAACTCTGCCCGCTCCACACCCCGCAGCTGGTTTATGTCAGGAGCTGAATCCATTCCCGATGCGAGCTTTCGCGTGAGCCAACGGATGAAAGGAATGGATAAGAGGACAAGAAAAGCTTTGGTGAGGAAATGCACAAAAACAGCGGATAGTACACCATTCGCTGGGAGATACTCTTCGAAGTGAAAGTCGGGTCCGTAAAAATCGGGTTTATGAGAGGCACTACGGTAAACGACAGCCTGATTTCCTGGGCCTGTGAATGATGTAGCCAGAGAACCCAGCTCTTGTATGTGTCGATAACCAAGCAGACGTGTGATCCAGGGTGCCTTCTGGGTCTTTCGTTGAAGCGATGGAGACAATATCGACGAGTCACCAAATAGGTACCAACCAGAGCCATATGCCTCGAACGTGTCGAGGACGGTGTTCAGAGAGCCAGCGCTCATTGCCTTAATACTGGGAACGACGAATCAGCCAGATTCCCAAAGAGACTACGGGATGATCATACTCAAGCTTTCCGGAACTAACGATCTCACCTGTACCGGTAGAGTAGGCCTCTTGGATTTTGCTTGCGATTAGCCATGCGATAATATCCGACGGGGTTGACGTTGACAAGCCGGGTATCAACTGCCCAATGTCAGCTCCAAGCTATCCTTGATCCATGAATGTCATTTGTACGAACCAGTGACCCGCTCTGTCGAGCAACTTCGCCATAGCTTTCAATCACTTCATGAATCCACGGAAGTTCCGTCGTACTTTAAATGGTGAGTTTGGGTAATCATCCAAAAGGCGCAGAGGATGGCTTACAAGTCAACATAGTGCGTGCCGAGCGTAGCACATGCTGCCACAATTGGAGTGGAAAAGCGATGGAATGGCCCGATCCCATTGATTACTACCCTTGTTCTCTGTATCAGAGGGTTGAGGCTTGAGGGATTGAGCTCTATGATCTCAATATCTTTGTAGAGGTCAGATCGGATCGAGACCATGACAATCAACAGTGGAGTCATACCTGGCGGCACTCGATCTGGGAAGAGTTCTTTTAATTCATTTACCACAGCCTCTAGACGAGGCAGTGACCTCCCTGCAATGCACCATTGGGTGGTCGAAGGGTAATTTTGCGCGATGAAGTGTGCACACAGCTTTCCAGTAAACCCAGTTGCTCCGAAAAGGATGATGTCGTACATGATTTTGGATTCGTGAGTAATTGAAATATATTCTAAAAGATATATGCATCTTCTTTAAATAGTAGATTCTTGTTCTGGCTCAACTGTCTCATAGCCGGAATTCCGAGTTGAGCTTCAACTGCTAACGTCACTGCGGAGTTCCACGTATAATATGCTTTTTGGACTTAGTTTAAACTCTCTTCCAACCGATAGAATCTAGTAGACGGTAATCCAAATATCAGTACATGTACCTGTCAAGTGCTTGGGCTTGCGTTGCGATGTCGGGGTAAACCAATATATACTTAAGTTAATTCCAAGACTGCATGTCCGAATTTCTCAACCCTGGAATATCATAGTGAGATCAGGCTAGCTTGCCATGGGGGGAAAACCAAACTCTGATAATGCAGGCCATCTCGAAATGGACTGGCCTGGATTTTAATGTCTCAAGTCTAGATGTTATATGTAGTTACCGTAGGAAGCCAGGCCTAATTTGAAATACATCGTAGGCTGGAGCCAATGACAAATGATAGTAGTATATTGTCAACTTTTATTCTAGAAATATATCCTAATTAAGGCTCACTGACAACAATATCCCCACGACGAATGTCTCTTATCGGTTGAGCGAGATCTGGCTCACACGGTACCGCTCCGCCGATTCCTACCATTAAACCAAAGCGAATGTTCGGAAACGACTGAATCAGGTTTGTAACGGCCTGAGTGGCGGAGTTCGTACCGTAGGCACTAGTTGAGATGATAGCCACGTTATGTTTCTCGAATCTTTCTAAAAGGTGGAGATTCTCATCATGCAAACCCGGCGCCAAAGGCTCATCCTCTTCATCGAGCAACGCTCGGACGGCAATGAGCTCACATCCAAGGGCACATATCCAACCAACAGTATAGACATCATGGCTCAGCTTTTTTCGTAGTAATGGCGTTCTGGATTGAAACGTGATAAGCGGTAGAAAGTTAACTCACAATACCACAGAAGAGTTTAAAAAGAATGTGCCTACGTGTCAACTCCCTAAGCATGCACCTGAGCCGAGCGGTTCCTATCTCTGAGAAGCGGGGTCTGCTTACTGAGCGCCCTGATCCGATCACTAAGTCCTGTAGAAGTCTCTGATCAGACTTGAAATCTGACATGACCTCCCATTGCCTCATCTGTCACTAGCAAATAGATGATCATCCAAGACAGAGAAGCGGTAGTGGCCCAACATGATCGGATACTGAAAAAAGGCCGGGAAGACCGTCCTCTGGTCATGTATGACATAAATTGACCTTCCCTATGGCGCAGACATAACGCCAAAGCCGGCGGATTGAGCATAATGTTAGATATTAGACTAAATTGGATTGAAGTGATTAGAATTTTCCAGCTAAAGTGGCATGCGGCCGTTCTGATTCTGTGGATTCTGGAGAAAATATGCGTATTTGACGTGAATCCTCTTGATGCCGAACAAGCGAATCACCTAGGCATTTTGATGATGATGGTAATTTTGCAATACAGCATAAAACGCTTAATGGTGAAACATTTGGAAGACCATGTGCGAACCATTTGGAGAGTGTTGTATTGATACCGGTAATAAATACACCCATTCACAAAATCAGAGTTTGAAGGTTATCGCGCGCAAAGTTTCCACGCACTTTATTCCCACTTTCCAGATCCGAGGCAGAATCCAAAAGAATAATGGAAGATCGGAGCAATTTCCACGAGCTGTCTACCGAGCCATACGGTATTTTCTGGCAAGAAGACTTCATCGATGCCGAACACGAGCAACGACTGATCTCTGTCTTCACCAACGAGCTAGAATGGCCCGACCGCCCTGGCCGGATATCACTCCATTACGGCTACAGTTTCGACTATAAAACATTCGGGATAGACCCCGAGATTCCATACAAGGAATTCCCAGAATGGCTCCAACCTCTCATTCCAACAACCGAGGACCGACCTCCAGACCAGGTCTGTCTGCAGTATTATCCTCCAGGTGCGGGGATCCCGCCCCATGTAGATGCACACAAGCCATATGACCAGCTCTACGCGTTATCTCTTGGTGCGCCGGCGATGATGATATTCCGCCGCGGCGAAGAACGCATCGAGGTCGATTTGACCCCGCGGAGCATGATGCAAATGAGCGGTGACTCGAGGCTGCATTGGACGCATGGTATTAGGAAGCGGAAGAATGATACCCTCCCGGATGGGACGGTGAGGCCGCGCGGGAAGCGGTGGAGTATCACTTATCGCTGGCTCAGGGATGGGGAATGTGAATGTGGAAACCTGGAGCTGTGTGACACGGCTCAGCGACGGAATGGCATTGAAAAAGAAAAGAGATCGTTAAAGGCTTTGGCGGAGCAGGCTGCGCTTGAAGAACCGATTGTATAGATTGGATCGCGATGGTCTGATGACTTGGCCTGTTTGTTATGTAAATAATATCAGAGCGAAATATACCCGGGGTTTGGGTCAGTATCGATGGCGTCTGGCTGAAGCAAACATACTCGAAAGATGTGCATTTATCCTCGTTTCACAGATTTTCATCGCTGCGTTGCGGATCTGGGATATTTCTGAATCAAATTGGAAATGAGGCGCTGGTCATCCTGCTTCTACGGCCTAGACTCGTTGCCCGGCTTAGCAAGATGGTGGAAATAGGTGCATGATACATGATGAAGTCCCAACTTAGTTTCCAATTTTGTTCGATCCCTCAGGGTCACAGATCCATGGCTTACTTGGGATTGAGGATGTGTGTAGTGGGATCGAATATCCGAGCTGAAGGAGATATTGCCTCTCAGAAATCGGAAATTCTAATGAGTTACCTGGACACTATTTTCAGGATTCTATTAGGTAGTACAAATGAACCCAGCAGACGCTATTCCATCGACGGGTCTGAGTAACAGATTTCGCACAAAAATGAATGAAGCACCGTCAACGGGAAGATTAGCGGTTGCCTGTCGAAAACAGGTACTTTCTCTATTTTGTGGAACATCGTTCGGTCAGCGACTACCTATTTGGGACACTTGAAAGCTTTTAAGTGTGCAAGGCTCCCTTGGAATATCCCTCACCAACTCTCAACCGTGCTTTTGGCATTCCTAGAAATTCCTCAACTTGCTTTTGACTCGAACTGAGCTATCTTAGCCATGCTAGGCCTTCATATTGCGGCAATCATTGGTGTGGTGATGGTTGTGGTTCTATCCGCATCGTATACAATAATGCACGGCCAAAGTCGCGAGCCTCCGTCGGTATCGAGCAAGATCCCACTTGTGGGCCATCTGATGGGCTCATCCAACATGGCCCAAGATATTTTAGCATGTTATGGCGAGTTAGCTATCTTGTCATATCGGCAATCTAAACTAACGCAGCATATGCGGCAGCGAAAAATATCCAGAGCACTCAATATTTGCAGTCAACATATTCTCCTTCAAGCTCTTCGTGACATCCTCACCTGCCATCATGCGGGCTGCTCAAAAGCACCCCACAAACATTACATTGGAACCGTTGTTGAAGTTCACGCATAAGCGTATGTGTCAAACTCCACGCGAGAAACTCGTCCATTTGTGTGATCAAAATCGTGGTCCCAGCCTACTTTTCAGAATCGTGCATGATACAACACCCGTCCTTGCTGGGAAATCCCTTGACATAATGAACCGGATGATGCTTCAGCAGTTACTACCTATCATTGACGACATGGGCAACTACGATTATATTGATTTGCACGCATGGCTTCGGCATGCCATTACCATTGTTAGTACAAATGTGACATACGGGAATTTGAACCCATTCCAAAACCGACACATTGAAGACACCTTCTGGTGAGTTTATCAGACCTATATTTGGTTATGAAATCCCTCAGATATTTGTGCAGGGAACTCGAACGGAATGTGGCGTTACTACTGGCCGACATTGTGCCATGGCTAATTGCCCCCAAAACCTGGAAGGCACGCAAGCGTTTGTGTGCTGCGTTCAAAGATTACTTCGATCTCGCAGGTTATGAAGGCGGCTCCGATCTCCTAGCCATGCGATACAAATCATTCCTCGGGGGTGGACTTACCCACGAAGAAATAGCGTATGTGGAGGTGCCCCTGATTGTAGGATTACTGACAAATACTGTTCCTGCTGCATTCTGGGTTCATTTTGAGCTTTTCTCGAGGCCGAAGCTGCTCGAGGAGATACGGGGAGAGGTAGAGCAAAACGCCCTCAATATTGCTCCCGACGGTACGCACATGATTGATTTGGGGCACCTTCGCGATAATTGTCCACTTCTTCTCTCAATGTACCAGGAGGTTCTACGGATGAGGACAACAATGGTGACGATCCGTTTCGTCACGCGGGATGTTGTTTTGGCGGACAATTACTTTCTTAGAGCCGGAACCATGCTCTTCATGCCAGCGAAGCAATTAGGCCGACATCAAAGTGCT
Source organism: Penicillium solitum (assembly GCF_028829755.1). Taxonomy (NCBI): domain Eukaryota; kingdom Fungi; phylum Ascomycota; class Eurotiomycetes; order Eurotiales; family Aspergillaceae; genus Penicillium; species Penicillium solitum. The sequence continues at coordinate 420,776 of NW_027072128.1, forward strand.
TGGGGAACTTCGGCTGATGAGTTCGACGGACGAAGATTCCTGAGATCCACTACCGCAATCGATGATAATGGCGACAGGAGAAAGGACCCGCGGCGTACTGGCGGGTTCATGGCATTCGGTGTTTCTCCGACAATTTGTCCTGGGCGCCACTTTTCCACAAGTAAGATCTTGGCACTAGTCGCCATGATCGCCTTGCGATATGACATTGCTCCAGTCGATCGGCTCTGGCGTGCGCCACCAAAGATGAACTCGGCGACCACATCAAATATGGGTCCAGTTGAGGGTAGATTTCCCGTGACCGTGAAAAAGCGACAAAAGTATGAAGGGAAGCTGTGGCAGTTCAAAATTACCGAAGGCAAGGGGCTGTTTGGTTTGGCTGTGGGTTAAATTTGGGACATAAGGGTTAACCCCCTGGATGCGAGGAGTGATGGGATAAGTTCATGATGGTGTATCAACTTTGGTAAGGGCCAGGTTAGACAATCAAGGTCGCAAAGCCTGCAGGACGAAAACTATGTACCGGAGTATTGTTAAGAGATACCATCGACACGGAACATATTCGACACTGGGTTAAAGACCTCCTAGCGGATATTCAAGAATAGGGTAGTATATTGGCGTCACACTGAACGATAGTGTAGTGTCATTCTAGTTCTGGTGTCTACCATTCTTACTTCCGTGTTTCAGTCGTATGTTTGATGGTGAGCCATTTTAAAGTAGAATTCGAGTTGAACTATATTTGATCAATCTAGATAGAATATCCTCTTTTGCTCCCCCTAATCAACATTTATCTTACACTAGGGGCGAAATGTGGGAGAAACTCGCTGGGTCTAATAGTCAGGTAGGGAATTGTTAGAGAGGCTGCGATAAGGTTCTGGCGTGCTTGTTGGACGCTTTGAGGTGAGCCTATTGGCACAATGATACTAGGACCATCACTTGTATGATGGCTATGGTTAGTGGTGTCCTGTTAAATACTGGCTCACGACCTTGGTATTATCCGTGATGGTGCAACTTAATTCATCCAGAGGAAAGGTTTGTTCCAACATGCCATTTGGTTTCTGATCATGTTCGCGATCTAACGGGGTTGTCCACGGCCGGGGGTTGCATTCGTTCCTAGTTGGTCCCCACGGAAATAAGACGGGGTTTATCCCCGTTGTAGTTCAGCAAATTCGCTCAGTTCGTCTTAGGAGATTGAAAGAAAATTCTAATAGAGATACATAGCTTATCTCCGTGCCCGACCCGTTAGCCAAAATTCTTAACTCCGTTTCTTTCGTATATACCCTTACACCGGGATGTGCCTCGACCAGATTCCCTTTTGTTACTATAAGGCCGCCTCGCTCGTGGAATATATTCAATCCTAAGATCATATTTTATTTTCGGACCGTAGATATATAAGGTGCAAAACGATCACGAACGATGCCCGTCAGATACGCCCAAGATCAACCCGAGGGCTTCACCAACCGCATCGAAAATGTCGCGATTGTCGGAGTATGTCGATCACCTCACCCAGTGGTCAATTCACTTGATATTGCTATTGAAGTCGCTAATAATCCAAACTCCAGGCAGGCGGGTCAGTTGGAAGACATCTCATCGACCAACTTCTTAAAAACGGCAAGCATATCGTAACCGCCATCACCCGCCCCAGCAGCACCAACCAAATGCCAGAAGGGGTCCAAATTGCTCGCGTCGATTATGCCAGTGACGATGACACGGCGCTCGTGGAGGTCCTCCGTGGTCAGCAAGTCCTCTTAATCACTATGAACGTCATGGCCCCACCCGACACCATGATTAAGCTCATCCGCGCCGCCGCTAAGGCCGGGGTGCCGTATATCGAGCCTAACTGGTACGGCCACGATGCCGCCAACAACTTTCTCTGTGATGATAGCCTTCTGACCCCCAACCGCGACCGCGTCATTGCCGAAATCACGCGTCTGGGCATCAGCTCCTACCTGTTCCTCGTCTGCAACTTCTGGTACGAATTTAGCTTGGGTGGTGGACCGGATCGATTTGGGTTTGATTTCATCAAGCGTAGCTTGACACTCTACGATGGGGGCGATGTGCCCATTAACACGAGCACTTGGCCGCAGACTGGTCGGGCCATTGCGAAATTGCTGAGTTTGAAGGAACTCCCCGAGGATGAAAACGACCAGTCTCCCACCCTGTCTCAATTCCGAAATCGCTCTGTGTATGTGTCAAGCTTCCGATTGACCCAGCGTGAGATGTTTGACAGCGTCAAGCGCGTAACCAATACCACGGATGCGGACTGGACTATCACGCAGGACTCTGTTGCGCGGCGGTTTAGAGAAGGACAAGAGGGCATGAAGGTGCACAACTGGAATGTGTTTACCAAGATGCTGTACAGTCGGATGTTCTTCGCGAATGGAGATGGGGACTATGAGTCTAGACATGGTCTGGATAATGAGTTGCTTGGTCTTCCCGTTGAGGATTTGGATGAGGCTACAGCAGAGGGAATCCGGATGGCAGAGAACAACGAGGTTCCATTCTCGCATTGAATACCAAAGCTGGTTGTAGACCCCTTAAGAATGGGGAAGAGTTTTGGATTTTGGTGATCTTAAATGAATCAATGTATGGGTCTCTGTTCGACCCTTTACTGCAATCCTATGTTCAGTGGAAAGCCCCTGTGAATGAAGGAATTTGGCTCATCACATGGTTGGGGAGTTTCTCGTATAAAATATATATTTTTTCACTATCAGGTTATTATGACCGTCTAACTCATACCTCAACGTTCTGGCCCCGCCGAATGCAATACTTGTTTGCCGTTTATCATTGCACTTGGTACTCTTGATGGCGAATAAATGGCACCTACCATCAACTGTTTCGGCGAGGTCGTATTCGAATATGCCTGTGGAAATCTGGCGGGATATTACTCGCGGCAGGAAAGATAAGACTAATAATGTCCGACTAAGAAGTTCGTTGATCCTTTAAAGCTCTTGAGTATATTAATCTAGTTACTGTTGGGACTTTCACTCCGTTGCCCATAGACAAGGTGACAAACTAAGCGGCAATGCTACCGTCAACATTATTACACCCTCCATCTTTCCATCAAGGAACACTATACAACTTGGTTTACATGAAGGCTGCAATAAGACAACCAGCAAAGGCACCAGAGACCAGTCCACTGCCCGCATTAATCGTAGCACCACCAGTGTAGACAGGAGAGGAGGAAGGGGTGCTAGCAGTCTGTGGCAAGTTAGCTATGAGTCCACTACTAAGTAGAAGAGAAACGAACCGAGCTTCCAGCAGGTGTCGCCGAAGGAATCAATGACGATGGGCGAGAAGAACCAGAAACACGCGGGGGGCTCACGGAAGTTGAAGCGACCGTAGTACCGGTAGAGGAGGTCACCGCATCAGTTGTCACAGCGGAATTGACGCTCTCCTCTGTAGTGGTGGTACTAACAGATGTAGCGGTAGAAGTCTCTTCAGCCGAGGTAGCAGAGGCTTCGGCTGAGGTAGAGGACGCTTCGGTCGAGGTGGAAGACGCTTCGACCGGGGTGGCATCCAATCCACATGCAGTGGCAGCCTTGGACACAGAGCCACCGTAATACTTCCAAATGTCGAACTCAATAGCACAGTTCAAACAATCGGTCAACTCGGTCTTGAAGTCATCGGCATCACAGTATCCGTCAGTGCGGGCAGAGGTAATTATGCCACCTGATCAGTCAGTTTGTGTGATGATTTGCAGGATTAGGGAATATGAAACATACCACAGTTGGCGTGGCACTCGTATGCAGGAGTGCCGGGATCCTGACGCCGGTGCAGAGGGACAAAATCCGGGAATTCGAATGCGCTGGCACTGATTACAGCGCAGGCAAAGGCGGCAACATTGACAAGATGCATGATGGTATTAACGAGTGAAATGAGGCAGAGATTAATATTTAGAATTGTAAAGACTGATGATGAAGGCACAAAACTGACGGCAGTTCAGTGTCTACTTATTCCCCCGTGCATGCTCCCCAAGAAAACACAATGTCTTGGCTAAATGCTCATTTCGGTGCAAGAACTGGCCAAGGTGGTATGAGACTTCCGGGAACTGGGAAGTTTTCGGGTGAGGTTACCTGTTATGGCCATGTCTCAAATGAACCCTCGATGTCGGGTCAAAACGTTGAAGCGAACCAACTAAAAGCGACCAAAACAGCCTTGGAGGACCCACTCATCTTATCTGATTGATCTTATCTGATCTAGATCCTGAGTTTTTTTCCCTCTACGGTCTTCATCCGCGGGTTCCTCCGGCTTCAATAAATTAATTTCCTGCATTGGCAAGCCATGGAACCATAATTTGTATCCTGGCAAGTGACTCGTGACTCGACCCCAATAGGTTCCTAACAGTGGTCCAACTTCGGTGAGAGGATTCCCGGCCATAACATCTAGGGAACTTTGGTCGCCACGTGCTTGGCAGTTATTAAACCCCTTGGCAGTGGAGGTCGGCTCAACCCGACACAAATCCGCTCGAGACTGTCTCTCGTATCGGTTGCAGTTTGCACGCGAAAGCGATGGTGACTTAAAGTTTATAAACGCCGATGTCTCGGTTTTCCATATTTTTCTTCAGGACCTTTCTACAAACATATTCCTCTCGTTATACCCTTGAGTATATCAAGTCTCTCAATATAATTATGCGGAACTCTATCGCACTAATTGCCCTCTCCGCCGTTGGAGGACTATGTGCTCACGGCGATGAAGCAAGCACGGAGATGGGTCCGGCTGCGTTCATGTGGCCACCCGATCGTCTCTGGGGTGCAGCGTATGACAACAATGCACCCTGTGGCTCATCAACCGGGGCCGTGAACCGAACGAATTTTCCTCTAAGTAAAACCATACATATCCGCAACCCAAAACATCAAATATACTGACATGACACTGTAGTCAACGGCAAGCTTGCACTTGTGCTTCAAGACGAGTCATGGAATGTGCAGGTTGCGATCTCTCACAAAAGCAGTAAGCCACCTCCAATCTTATCATCTATCCAAACTAACCCTCCTTAGATCCGACCACGAATGACGACTTCGAGCCCTTCATTAAAGGCTCCACTCTTTCTGAGATCGAGCCAGGACACGAATGCTACTCTGTCCCTAACCCATCTATCGACATAGAAGAGGGAATGAACGCTACCTTCCAGATCAAATACACCTCGGATTTTGATACCGATAAAAACGAAACCTACTACGCGTGCGCGGACGTCACGTACATTCCGGCCAGCAAGTTCACCTACCAAGTCCCCTGTTTCAATGTGACATCGGACGAGTTCACCGATGTTACTACCACAACCACGGCCACATCTGGGGCTACTGCTACTGCAGCATCTGGCGGAACCAAGAACACAGGTACCACGAGCGAAAAAAGCTCTGGTCTTTCGGGAGGAGCTATTGCGGGTATTGTGGTTGGCTCGGTGGCTGGATTGGCTATTGGAATTGCCTTGCTTTTCTTCTATAGAAGGCTTTTGCAGAAGTATCGCTTCTTCCGTCAAAAGGCTTCCACCCGAAATGTGGACTGGAATGAGGAGGCACCTCAGCATAAGGTCGACGATGAGGTTCCAATTGGGCTTCGGAAGATTAGATGATTCGTTATCTTCTAGGTGCTAGGTGTAGTAGGAGGAGTGTGCAGCTGTTCATGTCTGGGTCCCAGTAATGATTAATGTGCTTATGTTTGTATAGCTTTCGAACTATAATATCTGTGATACACTTACTCCGTAGTTCAACTTGCGTTATCTCTCTATTCGTGTCTTGATGATTAAACCACAAAATTAAGTGTTAATGCATGAACCCCCCCCCCCCCCCCCCCAGCGACACACTTGGACATGTACTTCCTATACTTCCTTCCTATAGATTGCACATCCAAGGCCCGTTACTCAACGTGATCCACCTTGTTATTCAGTCAAGAAGAACATGGACCAAAAGCCGTAAGGAAAAAGAAAAAGCCATCTGCCAATCTGACCCTGTTAGAACAGGGTAGGCCATCAATGGTGGAGCATACATACTCCGGTAGTTATCTCGTCAATGCTCCCGTGGTGGGCCCAGCATACTGTGCGATGCCGTTCTTCCGGAATACAAAAGCCAAGACAGTGGTAGTCAACTTAGGTAAATGCAGGGATAAAGTGGAGCCACGCTTTCGACCTCGGCGACTAGCTTAAGGCTCCATAATGAAAGAAATATGTTTAAATGTCCGACAGAGAGATTAAATGAGATTGTAAGGCAATAGGGATATTGTACTTGGAATGGAAGCCCATATAAATGATATAAACATGGTGTTCAATTCACATAGAAACTATAGATAGGATAAGTACCAGAGCAGACTCTGACCCACCATCCAGCGGACTCGGGATCTGACCGCGAGATTAGCTGAGTTTTTGTCGGAAGTGGATCCGAAAGCTACCTACTAGACAACCTTGGAGCTTCTCTCGGAAGATCACACAGCCGATGCCAAGTCCTATATCTGAGTGGCAAGGAAAAGGTACGTGCAGATGGTATGATATTCTTCATTGGCTTAAATGATTCCTATGGATAAAATCGCTCCGTCGGATTTCCGTCTGGAGGTTCGGAGGTTCGGAGGCCAGCAGGAGTGACTTAATCGGGGTAAGTGTATCTTGGCGGGAGTATTGTCGGATCTGCGAGAACGGCATGTTCCCAGAGGAAATTAGCATTTACTGGAAGCTAGCAGCTCACAGATCCGTCTGTAATCTCGATCGGTATCCCCGTTGGTGTTGATAGACATTCCATTGAGCAAACCGCCTTGATCGGGATTCGGGAAGGCCATTGGGTAGTATGGACGGCGTTCGTAGGGTTTTGCTCGTTCTTAGAAGTAAACCGGATCAATTATTTATGCAGATCCGCTCTGAGAGGCTGATTGGTGGAGTCCTGCTGTGGTCTTCTCTTTCTTGACCACAGTTGGTGTGGGGAACAACATATGAGCGATATGAATGTCGGTATTCACATCCGGGGGTTGACTCGCTGCTAGTGCAATCAATCTGAGCATAGTGCCGGCGGTTGGATCGCGGAAAGGCGGGACTTGCGTACCTCATCTCGCTTGCCGAAGTAGTAAATCAGGGACTTATTGCTGGGCAAACAGATCCAGGAGTGCTAGAGGCCGACAGGCCTTGACCGCAGGCTCACTAGGTGTAGGGAGATAAGGAAAAGGCGAGAGGCCAGTGCGGTGTTTGAATTTTTTAAGGCAGTGTATCCTCCAAGGTTGGGGGTCATCCCTTAGGGTCATTTGCCATCGTGGAAGTAGTGGATTGTTCCGGGATATTCATTGTTTCGCAAATTGAAATGTCTGACAATAACCTACATACATATGTTTTAGGATGATCTCATCTCTCGTTCAGTAGATCGCAGTTCACCTACTACCTCGACCGCTACAATATCCTCCTCCTTCCGAAAGATAAGGCCGGTAGTGTGTACGGGGTTTTTAATTGGAAGTACAATATCGGTGGTGTGTCGAAGGTTCCCAAACCCATCCACCACGCCGCTTTCAATCAAATTACAAACATATCAACATCTATGGATGTGTTTACGACAAGTCTACTTGAGCTGAATATGCCGGAGGGGTTGGAGATTTTGGAGCATACCTAACTAAGGATATCATCATAAACTGGATCCTGTCTAGCAAGTGACGTCTTGTACAATCTGGGTAAGCCAGTCTCCTCAAATGAAACCGAGCTCTGCACCATATCCGCAACAGCCTTACCAGACAAGAATGCTACAGGCATACCATGACCATGGAATCCAGCCGCGATAAACTGACCCGGTTTACCCGGAATACTACCAACATGAGGCAACGAGTCTGCACTGTATCCCATGACTATAAATGAGACAAGAGGTTAGCAAAAGGAAAATATACCCTCGAATTAAGGGAATCGTGTACAAAGGAATTGCACATACCACCAGCCCAGACATGTTTGATCTCCGCCTTACTATCCTCCCACCCAATGAACGTGCGTTGCATATACCCATCAAGATAATCTGCAGCAACCTTAATCAACTTCCCATCATCAGGGTTATTATACCACTCCTCCCGATCATCGTTATAAAGATGCGCCGCCCCGCCAACAATGAGCGACCCATCATTCCGAGAGATTTGATAAACGCACGCCCCCGGACCGGACCTAGTGCAATAAGTACCAGGCAGCTCCTGGCGGGGTGCACCAGGTGCCGCAGCAATCTGGCTACAGACTCCCTTGCATGGAATAATAGCTTTGGAATATTGCGGGGCCAAGGCGCTGGTGTATGCGTTTGTAGCGAGGATAATTTTGCGCGCGTTAATGACACCACGACTGGTGGTTACCGGCCATGATCCATCTGCGTTTGGAGTTTCCCCAATTGCAGATACCGGTGTATTGGTCTGCAAGTTCAGGCCGTGCGAAACGGCAACACGGATGAGATGGGTGACGAGTTTGTAAGGCCAGAGGTGGCCTGTTGGGAAACTGAAGCCTCCCTTGGCGTCTCGGACATGTGCCGTCTTAATGCAAATATTGTCAGAAAGAATCTCGGAGATGGATATACTATCTCGAAAGCTCATTTTGACTTACATCTCGAGTCTCGGCCTGAGACAGGTATTTGACATCTTCCATAAAGTCCAATCCCTGGTCAACCAACGAATCGTAGAAATTTTTCACCTTCTTCAGTTGATTTTCATCGAGATACATGTCATAAGACCGGGTGAAGGTGAGATCACAATCGATGTTCTCTTTACGCACCAGCTCCTCTATGATCTTCATGTGTGTGAGCTCAAACCGCACGATCTCCGCTGCTGCTTCGATACCATAGCGCTTGGCGAACAAAGCCGTTGCATAATAAATATCTGGTCTCAAATGACCACCTAAGCAAAAATAAAATAAAATAAGTGAGCTGGAATTGTATGCCTATATTTTAGGTCATAGGTAGGCCCTTACCATTGCGCCCGGTGGCCCCAGAACACAGCTCCCGGGCCTCAACTAACACCACCCGGGGGGTTGGATTTTGCGGGTTCTCTGCGAGCAAACGATAAGCGGCCGAGGCTCCGACATAGCCACCGCCAATAATTAAGATATCGGTTTCCTCTGGCAGATCTGGAGTCGTTTGGTGGTTATCGAGAGGGTCTGGTTGCGTGCGCCAAAATGGTTGGGTATACCCCGCCGTTGGGCGAGGGAAGGACTTCGCATCGGAGTTGGAGGACATGATGATTAGTGGTCCAACAGTAGTTCGAAGGCCTAAGATTCGATTTGAACTCCAGGGATGTGAAAAAGCAAATACAGGGGTAACGCGAAAAACAAGAGAAAGAGAAAGCGTGGTATAGATAAGGCGTCATCGGAGTTGATTCGCTGCAACCTATCGCAGGGGAGACCGAATTATGCGGGGCTGGGAAAATGGAGTTGATTGTGGGACTCGGGTCTATATTCATGAAATTGATGGTATTGCTAATCCTCTCCACTATTTTCATCATTGGGAACTTGCTCGTTCCGAATTCGTTGAGCTGGCAGTATTCCCAGGCTGCTGTTGTTGAGTTTCAAATGCCTCAATGACATCGGGGCAACTCGATTGGGCCTTCGCTGACTGTCTAGCCAAGTATTCAGACTCTGTCAACCGTGCTTTGACAAGCTGCTTCCGAGTCTTGGAATGTATAGCCGAATGTAAGCTTTTGGCTAAGCCCTGACCCGGATACGCTACTAAACCCAAAGCACCTAGAGACGGTCAATTAGCATAATCCTACCAGTCTTGTAGGGATACAGGGCGTGACAAACCTGATGCAGCTTTTGTCCCCATGCCAATAGGTCCTTTCACGAATCCTTTGATTGCACCCCTAATACCATCTTTCTGGCCACCCTCGTAGGGCTGTCGGAAGATATCAGTGAGCCCATGTGAGAACCCATGCGCAAAGTTATCTGAAGCGGCAGCTACTCCAGACTTGAAGTCCCGGATGTTGTCGTAGTCTTTGACCTCCTCGCCGTAAAGCCTAGGAACAGCTCTCAGGCCCTCATTGACTGCTCCGGGTATGTCTACCAAAACACCCTTGTAGTAGTAGGCTATGATCCTCCCCACGCTTTTGGCAGATCCCCCCACTGCCTTTCCCGTAACTCCCCAGTCTTCGTCTGTTAGGTTGGTTCTGGAAGTACGTGAGATCCCTTCGGATGGACTTCGCTCGGATTGGGGATTCGTAGTCTCGATCACTACGAGCTCGGGCTCGCTTTGTTGACGGGCGCGGCTGAACTCTTTGTAGGGCCGAATTACCACGTCGCTTGATGCTGTGAAGATATCCTTGTACATGCCTAGTACGGACGACGTGCCACCTGTGATAGGATCCCACCGCCGAGTCTGAATAAAAATCGATTTACTCCCGTATCTAGTTCAGGGTGTGTGTTAGCATAGATATGTGTAAATAGGATGGTTGGGATATATGATCTCACGCTTTGAGGTCCTTTATATCAATGCGAGAATTTTCAAGCAAGATCCCCGCTGCCATTTTGGACAAATTTATAGGGACCTTTGCATTTTGTTTTAACTGCCACACAGCCGGCTCAGAATCGATAAATTGGCATTTCATGTTGTCGATCGGTAAGTTGCGATGGAAAGAGGCAACAGCCGCTGAAACACCATCTTCCTCGCTCATTTCACGAGCAAGGTTACCAGCTGCTTCCAGGGTATCAGGATGCAAGCAAAAACGGATGGCTTCCGCTAGATTATCTGCGTTCAAAGACTTGTGTGGAATGGGCATTGGTCCAATCCCGCGGGACGCGACCATATTTCCCCAAAACAGCTGACTGCGACAAGTAAGCGGGGAAACTGAAAAGGCTTTCAAGGGATTACGTACTCTCCGAAGAATGGTACAATAAGAGAGGGCCTTCCAAATCGTAAACCACATGCTGTAGTTCCTGCTCCTCCGTGGTGTACAACTGCAGTGACCTTCTGGAATAGCCATTCATGCGGACAATCTCCAAGATAAAAGATCTGATCGTCCGATTGTGCTTCGCCGAGATTACTCCAGCCACGGGATATTATTGCACGACCACCCCAGGATCTGACTGCATTGACGAGTGTGGCAGTCATGGCTGGGGGGTCCTCGATCACGATGCTTCCGAACCCGATATACACCGGCGGAGGCCCAGCGCGGAGAAATGCATCAAGGTCTGGAGGTGGTGTAAAATCCGGAGGAGAGCGGAAGAAGAAGCCACAGACGTTGAGATGTGCCGGCCAGTCCGTTGGTTTAGGCATCAACGTAGGGGACCAGCAATATGTGAAGGGTATCTTCAGAGTCTCTGCTAAACGGGGACCTTCGGTCGCTGAGATAGGTTCTAGATCTATAGATTTTCTCCAATCATTGATGACATCGCCCAGGCTATTGCGAGGTCAGCGTATTGGATTATAGGTCCGTAGATATTCGGGCTGTTATTACCCTTGCCATGTCAGCCATTCGACAATCCCGTACGAAAGGTAATTAGCCATTTTCGGCTCTGTGGTTGAATATTTCAAATTTGCCAAGGGATGGGGAAATGATCTTGTGCTGGTCCACGGCATGGTAAACATCATATGTAGAGGGATGCCAAGCGCCTGAGCGCAGTGAATATGGGCGAAGCTTGGAGGGTTTGCGATGATGGCATCGGCCACAAATGGTGTTTTGGTCACGGAGTCATCCTCAATACAGGACTGCCAACATCCCTGGAGAATTTGACCTACCATGACACGCTTGCGTTGAATATCACCCTCTTGGACAGACTTCATCTGTGGTATCAGTCCCGGATTCTTCACCATATATGCCATCAGCTCCGAGGGATCTCCTCCAATGGAATAAAATTCTAGACCGGAGTCCCGCACGAAGCTTTCAAATACACCATGTGTGGCTAGTCGTACGCGGTGTCCATGGCGCTGAAGCTCGTTGCCTAGTGCGACAAAAGGCTGGACGTCGCCTCGACTACCAACAACTTGGATCACAATGTTAAGCTCGAGACCACATCCTGCATCGCCTGAAGGCTCTGGTTGTGGTTCAATATGCTCTTCCTTATGCAGAAATGGTATCAATTTCGACACTTCCCTGCCCACTTTAGAGTCCAGGTTGATCTCAATTCGACCATCAGCTTCGAAAAATTAGCACGTCCTTATTGCCAACGAGTTAGATAATTAGAGCCGTCCCCACCTTGGACCTTTGCCCCATCCTGGGTCGACTGGTTGCGTTCAAGCGTAGAAGGTCGGCGCGGTGGTTCTTCCATCACTGCGGCCGATGACATCACACGTGGGGAGAACAGAGATCTTTCCAATGTTGAATATTCGTCAAACAGCTAGGTGAGAGCTGAATATTTCCAAGTCTCTGTGAAGCATCCAATGTTTTCAAAAGGAAAGAAGTATATCCAAAGGAGGTCCCAAAAACAACTGAAGACCATGGTAGCCTTGGAGCTCGGATGATTCTGGGCCTGGCACGAGTGGATCCCCGACATGGGGATGCGCCACGTGATTGCTGATCCGAGCCAATAATAGGTCGTCTTCCAAGGAGACAGAAGCCATATGACGACATTCCTAGGAGAGTTCTACTTGAGTCGAGGCCTCCAACAAACTTCAAATACACCAATATACATGTTTTTGAAAGAACCATATTTCCACTTTCAAGCTAAACAAGAGATATCGTGGGTTGGGTATTAAACTTATGATGAAAAGCGATATCATGTTAAATATATATTGAAGGCTAATTCCAAAAGATCTTGGGCAAGGAGCAAGAATCTTAATACTAGTCATAAAGCCTAGTCATAAAGCGAATTACGATAATGATGGACTCAGGTTGGGACACTAACAATTTATATTCATTCTTCGTAATGTACAGAGTTGTGTTTAGGGGGCTTTCCCCATGATTTTCAACTTTTTTTTCGTTTTTGTTTTCCAAAAGAAATAAGAGATCCAGAAATACCCCAAAATTTGTTCTCTTCCGAAAATTTTAGCACAACTTGGGCCACTCGCGCCAAAGCGAGGTTATGGGGGAATCGCAAACTAGGAATGGAGCGCAAGGAAGTCGGGGTCATTGTTGAGAACATCCCACACCGACCGATCCAGAGTCAAGTTCACATCAACCGCATGAGGAATCTTGACACCGGGCAAAGAACGTCTATTCTGGCGGCTGGGCACCTCCTCCTCGGTAGATAAGATCATCGCCAAACCATCGACCGGGTAACCTTCACTAAAGGCTGGGGACACTAGAGAAGGGGGAATGCGCTTACCCTCAGCGGTGGCATCAAAGTCAACACCAACGTATGTCTTTCCCCTAGTCCATTGGGTGGCGACGAGGCAAGAACGGGGAAGCATCTTCTTCAGCCTGATGTGGCTTTTGTTGGGCTGCGCAGCAATCCATTCGAACTGTTGCTTCACCAAATCCATATCGACTGAGTGAATAGCATCATGGACAACCTGTGCAACCTGCCAGAGGGCGCCTTTTTCGAGTAGTTCGTGGGAGGCGGAAGTGGAGGGGCAGTAGACCGCGTTTGGGAAGTAGCGTGCGGGAAGCTTCAGACGGGCGGAGTCACGCATGTCCATGGTTGTTCCAAATTCGCGAAGTGACTGTAGGGCGTCGGGGTGTGGTGTGTGTCCCTTGTCACGCAGAACCTTAATTCTGGCTTGGTAAATACGCTGGTACAGGTAGGCTGCGATGAGCTCGAATCTGGTGAATGGGGTCTGCCCCTTGGCGTTGGGGTCGGTCGCAGCAGTCTTGAGTGAAACCAGGTCTTGGCCATGAAAACGGAGAGGACAGGTATAGACAGAGGGAGGTTCTGAAACCTCAGACATAACAATGGGGGTTTCGTCGAGGTAAAGGTTTGGAGGGTCGAACGCAAGCGCTTTCTCCTTCTGGCTAGCCGATGGACTTTGCGTTCCGCGGAAATGTGAGAAAATCTCGGGGGGAGATACAAGTGTTGGCGGAGAAGAGTCGCGCAATTGTTTGTAGATCTCGGCGAGATCGCGCACGAGCTGCATAAACCCAGTGGCATCGCAGACTTGGTGATGAACACGAATACCCAGTGCAACCCCTCCACAGCCGAAGCGAGTGTGTTGGATGGCGAATATAGGATTGTGGGAGATAGATCCCACTGTCGAATGAAAGATTGGAAGAAGACCATTACCAGAATCAGGCAGCTTGAAGACCAAGATACGGGCAGAGAGAGCAGAGATTGCGATGCTTGTGAGTTTTCTGGTGCATTGTGCCTCCCAAAGTTCAGCGCCAGTGCCCAGGCTACCAATCTCGGGGGCTTGGGTGACTGGATTCTGCTGCAGACGGCCAGTGAGGTGCGGGTAGTAGTCGAGGAGGTGGGATGCAGCCACCTTCAAGCGTTCGACCAGGAGAAAGTTATCATCTGACAATATTTTCGGCTTTCTGTAGACGAGTATGGCTTCGATGGTCAACATAGAGGAGACGGTGTGATCCATCGGCCCTAGGCTGAAAGGGGACTCGACGGCGGCGAATGTCGCCTCATTGGCGCAGTTAAGCGTGTGCCGCGTAGAAACGCGGACTTGGTCGAGTACCATCGCCGTGATTGGACGAAGCAACGACAAGGATAGTGAGATAATCAAAATGAGTAAACAGATGGATTCGAGATGACAAGGATCAGAGACAACGAGGATGAAAGATGATGATGAAAGAGGATGAAGACGAAAGGGGATGAAGATAAAAGATAAATGTTTGTGCTGCTTAAAAGCAATGGGGAATTGTCACTTCATCCCATCATTGCCTACTTTGTTGGGACGATGAACTTGTTTGTCCCCCCGAGCCCTTCGAGTGAGGGTAATTGACTATAAAGACACCTCGAGGACATGGGCACGGTTTATTCGACTATGTAGACTGTCAAAGGAATTAAAAAAAGAGTCAAAGAAATGCAACTTGGAGATAGTATGAACACATTTCGAACAAAGAAGCGGCCCGGTATATTGTTTTTTAACTTCACAAAGACACCGAAGTTGTCAGTGATCGTGGGAAACTCCACATATTTACCTAGGTATAGTATGGTTATATCAATTGAATCGTCCACTAAGATGTCCTACAAAAGGGTTGAACAATTTTAAAATGTGAATCTTAGACTACAATGCTAGTGAAGCTATGAAGATGGACGTGAGTGTAGACGTGTAGACCTGTCTCATGTCTCGTGTCTCATGTCTCGAAATATAAAAGGAGCTAACATCTCCCTTCCTTCCCATTTGGGCCCGTCACCTACCGTAGTTTCCCCGTTTGCCTTCACTGGGAAAATATAAATACCCCTCCCCCTCCCACTTCTCTCTCTTCTTCTTTCTTTTCTTCTCCACACCACTCCAGGTCCACATTGCACATCGTGGTTCCTGTTGAGTACCCTTCAATCTTTTGACCTTTGGTTCAGCTTCAGGGTCATATTCAACATATGGCTGCTGTTGTCAAGTGATCGGTTTATCCTGATGGCTCTGGTGGGTCTCTGTAGGCGGCCTGCGCTAGGCTGCGAATGGCACGAAGCATGTCTTGGGAGGTAACAGGCAGGGCTTCGGTCGAGACACTACTATAAACCACTGCGGATACAGAACGTGTTCAGGTGCTCCCGTTCACCGTCAGGAGCTGAACCAACCTAGGAAGGGGCTCTGTTCTCATCCCCTTCGATATTAACTTTTGGAACCTTTATACCAGAGATAACTCTCTGTTGTCCAAAGTATTTTCTGAGGACATTTGTTTTCAAGGTTACTTTTTATGGTTCCATATCCTCCTATCCAGAGGGTCTATCCTTTCCTTCGTGAGTCATTCTTATCTTTCTGTTATGAGTCTCACAGCACTAATTATCAGCATATGACTGTCTAGGTGGAGATGATATGGGAAGTGTGAAGAGGAAAAATTTGTGACATATCTGTGGGATAGTTTCTGTTGAGGATAATATATTTTAATCTAGGGAGGAGGAGACTTGCAAGTCTCATCAGTGATATCGTGATAGCATAATCTTAATGCCTGAAAACTGAATGTATTCCAATGTCCAAAGATCATATGTCAGATTTTCTCAGTACATATTATAGTACCAGGTAACACTAGCCTTTTGTCTGACCTCGGGATGTAGGTACTGGCTAGACACCACGGCTGATGAGCCTTTCCTCGAGGCCGAAGTAGCAAGAAGTTTTGGCATCCAAATGAGGTATCGGTCTAATCGTTGATACCAGCGGTAGTTCTCACAGTCTTTGCGTGGATAACACAGCAAGTTTCTTAAACACTTCTGTATGCACCGTGATGGAACTGTAGGTCTCATCTACCATCCATCGATGTACAATGAAACGAAAGAGCCGCTGGCGGGATCTGACCAATCAGCGACCGCCACACCCTGGAAGGCGGCTCCGACCAACCTTGGAAGAGATCCACTTTGGAGCGGCTCCGATGTGGGGACATTTTCTACATCCCTGCCCAGGTGGACACCAAATGTTTATCGAGATATTTAAAGCCTTCACCTCCATCATGACTTAATCCTAACTCACTACTCTTCATCTCTCTTCAGTCTTAATACTCATTCCTCTTTTTTTTAATACGACTCCATGATGGTCAATCCCTCAATTGTCATTGTGCCAGGTGCATGGCACCAACCTGCACACTTCCAGGGCCTCATTGATGAGCTCGCAAATGTCAACTATGATGCAGAGGGCGTGACCATGCCTTCAGTGGATTCCAGCCCGCCACTGCCTACCTGGGAGCAAGACGCGCAAGCTGTGCGACAAGTGATTATGAGCAAACTGGATGCCGGGAAGGATGTCGTCGTCCTCGCACATTCATTCGGCGGCATCGCTATGTCAGAGGCAGCCAAGGGTCTCGGGAAGAAGGACCGAGATGCGCAGGGATTGAAAGGCGGGATTATCAAGCTGGTCTACATGTGCGCGATGGCGTTACCGGAAGGCCAGTGCCATGTCGGCCAGTTGGTCCCGCAGACGCCCGAGGAAGAAGAGATCGAGCGTCAGCGCAAGGAGTTGGAGGAAAAGTTTGGGGGACTAGATGTGTCAGCGGTATGAGTACCAGTCTTTACTTCTATTTCTCAATGCTAATCTATCGCCAGGATGGAGCAATCAGCCTCCCGAAGGACCGTGTCCATCTCGTCTTTTATAACCGATGCGACCAGAAGGATATCGATAGGGCTGTGGAGCTGCTGGGGACTTTCCCCGTGGGCCCGTTGACCGTTCCTGTTACATACACCGCGTACCGTGAGATCCCAAGCACATACATTGTCTGCAAAAACGACCAGGCATTGCGGGAACCATTCCAGCGAAGGATGATCGCGCAAGGCCAAGACTGTTTTGAAGTGGAGGAATGTGATGAGGGCCATTCCCCATTCATGAGTAACCCAGGCTTCATCGTCGATTGCGTTCGGAGGGCAGCCGGAGAGAAGGTCTAGACATGCGAGGATGTCGAGTAAACCCTGTTGTCCTCTCCGTGTGTCCAGAGTTTTTCAGTAACACTGCCGGGCCAGGGAAGTGTATCATATTTAGATTTTTATGTTTTATATAACGATTCTCCTCTCTGCCGAACATAGTTACATTTTTAATATCGGAGTAAAATACATAGGCATACCGGCATTTGGACTTAAATCTATAGCCCGAAGTACTTGGCCCTAGATCGGCTGCTCTGGGCCCTCGCCTATGGAGCCATAGCCCTGCCACTATAGCTCCTCGGCATTGAACGTGTGTCAGTCGACTACTGGCTTGCCTAGATACTGGTTTTCAAACCGCAGTCACTGTTCCTAAGGCTATGGCCCATAGTCCTAGGTGGCTCACGAACTACGAACCGAGGGCTAGCTGGGCTCAGTATGTATTAACTGGCGACATGGCCTGGGAGCTTGGCCCACATCTCATAGCTGCGGGCCTCAAAAAATAAGGTGGTTGCTAGGCCCAAACGCATGCACTAGAGTTGCCATAGCACAACTCTTGTATCCTACAATGATATTTCTGTTGTGTTACAGTACACCACTTGGTTGCCATTTAAAGGGCCAAATTTGTATTTTATATTGCCGTTCCTGCAAATTTGCTTGTAATAAATCAGCTGTTCTTGCCCTTTAGCATCCTTTGGTAGCTGACAGCGTAGCTATCAACGTCCGCATGTGTACAATACTCCGACAACCATGCGCCCTCGGCGCGATGTGCCTTGACTATGCTCGATTTTGTCCTGAAGTAGACAACCGATTTTAGGCTCTTCGCAATACCAACACCAGGGTATACCACAACACCAAACATAGCGCAACCCGCTTTAGTCGTCATATTTGCTACGCCCTTGCCAATGCCCGTCACAGCGCCCTTTGCACCATCCTTTCGGATGCCTTCGTAAGGCTTCACAACCAAATCGCTCACTGCCTCCACCATCCCCAGAGCGAAACCTGTGCCGCCAAGAGTGAATCCGCTTTTGATGCCAGTAACGGAACCGTCATGCTGTGGCTTTTCGCCATATAATCGAGGGACGTTACGCAGTCCCTCCGTCATGGCGAGGGGGATGTCAACAGTCATGCCTTTCAGCGCAGTCGGCACAAAATTGGCAACACTTTTCACTGAAGCTCCAACCATCCTCCCTGCAAGCCTAGAACTATTAAATTCAGAGGCTGACGGTGCATCTTCTATGGAAACCATACTTTTTGTATCGTCAGCTCCCTCTTGTGTCTGTAGGGAGCGGTTTCCGGTAGAGCTGCTTGTAGGCCGGCGTACAGCTTGACCCGAGGCACTTGTCAAGGGCCGATCCCTGTGGCTTACTTGATAGTCTTTGTATTCCTCAAAAGGTTTGTAGAACAACCCCAAGACGGAATCAAGGAGTTCTGTCGTGGTTCCCATAACGGCAGAAGCTCCGCCTGTGATCGGGTCCCATCGACGATTCTCGATCACAATGGGCTTGATTGCATGTCTAAATATTGGTTAGTTTCGTAGCTCCATGGGACCAGAAGCTACACGTACAACTTTAGTCGTTTTGGATTAATCAACTTTTGTGCGACTAGCGTAGCGGCCGCAACTTTTGACAGTTTCACGTTGATATTGCGTGTGGAATAAGACCACACTGCTGGTACCCTTGGACATACATCACAGGAGAGGCGTTCTAAGGGAAGATGTGAATGGAAGGAAGAGACGGCTGCTTGGACTCCTGTTTCAGAAGCCATTTTGACCGCAATTTCAGAGGCTGCAGTGATCGCTTGCTTCGTGAAGCAATATCGAATTCCTTCAGCTAAGATATCCGCATTTAGCTCTTGGTGAGGGATGGGAGCAGGACCAGCGCCCGCTGCAGCCACCATAGCACCCCAGAACGGTTGACTGAAAAGTAAGTCTAAAGGTCGTTTGAAATACCATTGGGGTTCAAGTTACTCACTCTCCGAAGAACGGTACAATGATTGTAGGTCTTGCATTCCGCAAGCCACAAGCCGTTGTGCCAGCGCCTCCATGATGTACCACCGCCGCCACGTGTTGGAACAGCCACTCATGAGGGCAATCTCCAATGAAATATACGTTCTCGCTATTATTTCCGCCCAAATTCGACCAACCTTTAGAAATGATAACCCGAACACCAGCAGCATTGACCGCGTCAAGTATGGCTGCATTGATCCTGACCGGATCCTCAAGCACAATACTCCCAAAGCCAATATATATCGGCGGTGGACCAGACGATAAAAAAACTCGGAGATCAGATGGAGGGTCATATGCAGGGGCGTCACGAAAGAAAAAACCGCAGACGTCTACATATCTTGTCAGCAACATCTTTCGATATCGAGAGAGCTCTTTTGTGGGGCACTGACCAATATAAGACGGCCAATCCAACGGCTTGGGTACAAGAGCCGGAGACCAACAGTATGTGAATGGGACTTTCAGTATCTCAGCAAGATGAGGACCTTCAAACATGGCCACTTCGTCTAGATCAAGATCTTTCCGCCATCGATTGACTACATCCCCAACCCTAATAGAATAGATTAGTACGGTGTACACGTGTTCGATTTTCAATGTAACCATACCCTTGCCATGTAAGCCAGTTGACAAGATCGTACGAGGCATAATTTTTGAACCCCTGGTCTGGACTGTCGGCCTTGAAGTTGGCCAGAGGATGTGGAAAAGACTTAGTACTGCTCCAAGGCATGGTGAACATCAGATGTACCGGGATGCTGAGAGCTTGGGCACAGTGAACATGTGCAAAGCTCGGTGGGTTGGCAATGATAGCATCCGCCACGAATGGGTGGCCTGTTACCAAATCCGGCTTGATACATGATTCCCAACACCCATTGAGCATTTCCCGTATCATGATGCGCTTGCGACGAATCTCGCCTGCTCGAAAACTCTCCATGCTTGGGATGAGCCCCGGGGTCTTGACCATGTATGCCATCAGCTCTCTTGGATCGCCTCCAATTGGGTAAAATTCCAAGCCCGAGTCCCTGACGAAACTTTCAAACATATCATGTGTGGCTAGACGCACGCGATGACCATGTCGCTTCAGTTCATTTCCGAGGGCAACAAAAGGTTGAACGTCACCCCGACTCCCCACTACCTGGATCACAACGTTCAATTTAGCGACCCAACTTTTTGCAGGTTGTCGACTTGGCTCGAAGTGTCCCGACACGCGATCGGGTCTAACGGTCGTAGACTCGGCATCTTGCGTCGGTAATTCAGAGTATTCAGGCGGGGGTGTAGGAGCTCTCAAGAAAGGGCCAGTGTAGAGCTTCGAAAGACTTCGTACGACCTTTGAGTCCCAATCGATATCCACGCGACCGGCATCTATTTCTCGCAGGTCATATATCAATACATCAAACGTCAAGTCCAGCATCAAGATACCCTCACGGCGAATAAAAAAGGCCTTAAGAAAGAAGTACACATACCATTCAGATTGATACCACCCACAGCGGTAGTCGGAGGACTAGTGGTAGATGCCTCTATAATAGGTTCACCAGGTAGCTCGAAAACACATCCCGAACGGCCATTGCTAGCCATGTTCGCTAACGCTGCGGCGTCTGTCGTAGATGGATTAAGTGAACAAGATGAAGTCCCGAGAACCACAAATATGACCGAGTGATAAAAACGAGGCAGACTAGAGTCCGGAAATGAGATTCAACCATTGAACTAGGACATTGGACTTTGACCCACTTCCAATAAACGAATACGGGCCGGCTTCTTCACTTATTTCTTAGATTCCAGCCAGAGTTTAATTTAAGCTTAACCCCAAAAGTGGGGCGTATTCGTATACGTTTAAAGAAGATTTTATCGACCAATTACGAGGAAATCTTTTAGGTTTGAAATTTAGAAACAAGTGGCGATCTAGGCAACCTCAAAAACCATCTGTCAGTTTAATTACCTTGGCGATCCACCGCCACCGGCTACGGAACGGGTCATCAATAATATTATCTCTTTTGCGTCAGAGTTCCCTATTTTGCACGAAAGGGGCTAATCATAGGTAATAAGGGGGAAGAGGTGGTTAGTGGCGCGATAGTTAAGTTGATCTACAATTAGAAGATTTACGAATAAGAACAATCCCTAGGCGATTTCACCTCGTATCAATGGCGAGTGGGTCTGCTCGTAGATCCTGGAATCGTATACTTTTTCGGCATCGGCTTGTGCGGCTTCCGCGCTGCCGCCCTTCTTCAACTAATCGTATACATCTGGGCGATGGAGTCAAGTGGTTTCTCAAACCAGGGGCGAACCCGTTTACGTATAGAGCTATCGTGTTCGTACCCTGCCAGTAATATAGGCATCGGCCCACGATGTGTCCCGGCATTATGACGTTGTCCGGTTTTAGATTTTCCTAGCTATAAAGCCCCTTTAGATGTTCCACGACAGTCTTGACAATTCACAGAAAGGTCTTTACCAAAGAAACTGAGAATATATCGCCAAACAAAATCATGAAGTCCTTTGCCACAACAATCATCACAGCGCTCCTCGTTGCTGCCGAAGGAGTCTACGCGTTTCCCAGCACCGGTACCACCCCGCTGAGGAAGGAGGCAAGCAAGAAGGAAATTCTTATCGGGTCTGGAGCGATCAACCCGACGTATCTCAATGATCCGGAGTTCGCGGCCGTCCTCGCCAATCAATTTAACAGCCTCTCTCCCGAAAATGAGATGAAATGGTCGTCCCTGAATCCGACTAAAGGGCACTACAATTGGGACACGCTCGACCGCCTCGTTGAATTCGCGGAAGACAACAACATGGTGATCAAGGGACACGGGCTCATCTCGAGCTGCTGTAACCCTGATTTCCTGCTCAACATCACCCAACCCACCGCGTTTCGTGCTGCGATGGAGACTCACTTTGAGGCAATCATGCATCGATACGATGGCAAGATGGATCGGTGGGACGTTGTCACCGAAGCCCTGAAAACCAAGGGCGGCGGCTTAAATAACAATACCTTTTACCAAGTACTCGGACCCGGCTACATCGCAGATGCCTTCCGCATCGCTCGAGCAGCAGCCCCAGACGCCAAGCTATTTATCAACGAAAATCTCGTCGAGTCACTTCCAGGCAAGCGCCAGGAACTCTACAACCTGGTCTCCAGACTCGTGGCAAAGGGCGTCCCAATTGATGGAATCGCCCTGCAGATGCACATCACTGAAGTAGCCCCGAAACCGGGCGTGATCACGGAGATGATCAACTCTTACAAGGCGCTCGGATTGGAGGTGGCCATCGCTGAGATGGATGTTCACACGCTCGACAACGCGGTTGAGACTGATATTTACGGCGCCGTCGTCAGCGAGGCTCTCAACGCAGGAATTACCGACATTAGCTTCTGGGGCTTTACAGATAAGCACGCTTACACCTGGGTGCAGGGCGCAAAGCCATTGATGTTCGACCAGTGCTACAAGCCCAAGAGTGAATTTTATGCCACTCATGCTGCTCTCACCAACTTCGTCAACGGTTTCTAAGGGGCTTGAGCGCCATCTAGGCATCAGGGATTGCGCTTTACAAGTCTGCAGCCACAGCCCTGTGAGATTGACCGCAAGTTGTTTGAAAAAAACGTTGTTTGAGGAAACAAGGTCAGGATCTTAGTGACGCATCCGAGGAGTTTAGAAGTTTCCAACATTCCTGAATGTCTGATTTGTTCCATATTCATAAGGCTGTTAGATTTCCCTGAGGCACCTTACAGCCTTATTTCATTAAGCCTGGCTCCCCTTTATCTTGTGTTATATATAGTATTCAATTATTCACACTGAAGTATCCAATCGGAAGCCCATACTAGTTTTAGTTTGTATTGTGCTGACCTGTTCTGACAGTTATGAGCCCAGTCAGCCCAGAGTAACGGCTGAGACCCTCCCCCAAGTACAACTGGACCCTCCCCCAAGTACAACTGGACCCTCCGCCCGACCCTCTAAGGTCAATCAACCAATCAATCACGTTATATTAAACCTTTGGTGCCTAGGTTAAATCACAACATTCTTTTTCCAGTCATAATCCGTACCTCTGGTCATGCTCTCATTGTACAGAATCAGAGGCTGATGTGCAACGAGAGCATCAAGATGCCAAAAATCAGTTCCAATATAGCAAGTCCAAATAAACATATATCTAAGCGATGACTCTCAGTACAAACTGAACGCAGAGAATGCGTAGCATGCACCGTCCACCTCGATCTGTCTCTCTCTTCCTTTCTCTTCAAATACCCCCTCACCTCTCATTCTAGTGGGATCAGGACTCGGTTACAAGACCGGCTTCAACTTCACTTGTGACTCGCTTTCTTCCTAAGAACGTTCCCACAAGTAATAGCTGCTCAGTTCTAGATATTGTACCAGTACTAAAAACCGCTCTGCAATGAAAGCAACTCCAATATATGAGAAAAATTCGATACCAAAGACTTATTTGGCTGCCCTTGCAGACTATAAATTTGGCGATTATCATGGCATTGAGACCACCACTATAACCCTACAATCGATTGTTGGGCAGAGTTTGAGTTAGAGAACTTAAGGGCAGATCAGTGGACTCACTCGGGTCGGTGAGTGTTCAAATTAAATTTCGGAGCCTTTGAATGGCTATCGAACTACTGTTGAAAAAAGTGGCCTAATAAAGCTCTAATTGGTCCTCTTGCAGTATTACCTTTTGTTATGTCCTTAGCTTGAACAGCCTCATGATCCCTCTGGGTAGCGATTTACGAAGTAAATTTGGGCACAGGTTGCCTCACTTCTAGAAGTTGAACCTAAACCTTCATAAGAGTAGTATTCATGTCCGTAGAACAAATTTTCATGAACCTGCCTGCAGGCTTAGGGACCGGAATTTGAGACTGGTTGGTATCTACGTCTCTGGTTGCTGTGGACCGCCCTGATTATGGGTTCATCGCCGGATTTGACTTAGCCAACTACTCACGAAAACAGGCTGCAACTTTGCGCAAATGTTACCAACCATGGTGGATGTTCTCTTTTACCATTAGAGAAGTTTTGTGACCTGAAAATGGACGAAGATATCGCAGTTTTGGGAGCTTCCGACAGCGCAGACAGTCACAGAGTTATGAGAAGACATCGCGTCCGCCACACCAAATCTCGCAATGGCTGCTATCCTTGCAAATTCCGAAGGGTTAAGGTACGCCTCCTTAGTACTAGTCCTGTTAGTTTCTGTATGCTGACTAAATGCTGATTGCACTAAGTGCGACGAGCTTCAACCCGTTTGTGGCACATGTTCTTCTAGAGGCGAACCCTGTTCCTACCCTCCCCCGCGCTTTACTTCGAAAAAACCTCCTAGATCAAGAGCAGACACGGAGGAAGACAAAGGATATCTCTTACCGGATTATTTGGCGCAGTCTCATGAAGATCCACTACTCAATTGCATCCAGCCCTTGTCAATAAATGCACCAGCACCGGCGATTACTTTAAACCAATCCTACCAACACCGAGATGGAGATCTAGAAATGGATGATCTGAAGCTCCTCCAGTTCTATCATCTATACACTGCAAGACAAATGACGTTGCACCAGAGGCGATCCAATATTTGGCAGCATATTATCCCCGAATTAGCAAGCGAAAGTCGATATTTGATGCATCTGCTCCTAGCATTAGGAGGTATTCACATGGTCAAACAGAAGGCCGATGCGAATAGGATCGTGAGTTTTCAAAACTCGGATACGGTGGACTTGGCAATCATCATGAAACATCATCAAAGAGGGTTAGAAGGCTTCAGGGAAGACGTGTCCCGCATTTCTCCCTCCAATGCCGAAGCTGTATTCACCGGGTCAATGCTCGTGGTTGCATTTGCATTTGCATTCCTTAAGATTGAGGACTTTAACCCCCTTACTGGGCCTACCAAAGGGAGGAGCGGCGCCATGGCAGATCCTATTTCCACAAATACCATGTCGCGCCTTAACTGGTTGTACCTCAACCGAGGTGTAACCTCTGTGATAGGTGACCAATGGAAGACTTTGAAAACCAGCCGGCTCCGGCAGATTTTGTTATTACAGCATAGCGATGAGTTTTGGGTGAATTCATCGTCTAATGCACCGTCTCGGATTTCTCATTGCTCACCTCGCCTGCTGAAATTTGCCGACGGAGCTCGTCAAGCAGTCGCTTCTATCAAGGCTTCTCTGAATATGCTTGAACATGACTTGTCCAGCTGTTCGGGCACGCCAACATCTCAACCTTCACCGCCCACGACTTTAGACTGGGCTATGGATGCGCACAACGAGACAATATGCATCCTAGAATCTGTTTATTCCCGCATTCTATCCATATTGGGGTGTGCTTCAACTGAAAATCCGACAGACAAGGAGATCCAGTTGGACTTGGAAGAGGCAGCAATTCTGTCCTGGCCGAATTTGCTCCCCAGTGCTTTCTTAGCGTCGCTTATGACAAGCGACCATAACTACTTTAGTGGACTCTCGCTCGTCATCTTCGCTCATTTCTATCTAGTAAACACTCTGGTCGATACTTGGTATATGAGAGGCTCTTTTGAAGGCGAGATACTGAGGGTCCATGCGCTTATTGATTCTTTGAATGAGAGCCATTTGTCAACATTCATGCTGTGGCCCAAGGAGGTCATGAGCATGCCATTGACCTGTACATCATAAACCGAATGCACGGCAACAGTGAGGACCCGATAACATTGCCAACGCCGTTCGCCGCATATTAGTGCACTTGTAAAGTATCCATTGCATGCCACATAAACCCATTTATCCAAAAACCAATCAGATCTACCGAAACACTCGCTGATACGGGATACGGAGGTTTCTTACTTGAGGGTTACCCTGAAATTGTTAATCATGACATGATAGCATTAAGACTTCCTCCACTAAAGGTTGAAATGATCGAGCACATGATTTTAGGTAAATCACTGACTGCCTCGCCTCGTAAATAGCTAAAGCTGCTGAATAAAACAGGAAGTGGCAACATGAAAGAACTTTAATGACGAATAAGTCTTAAGTAGCTTACAGTATTTCAAGAGTAAGGGTCGCTTAGAAGGCAGAAAATAAGAGATTTCTTTTGAGAGGGCTTAGCTTATAGGGAAATCCTCTTGAGAGGGAATCAGTCACAGTAGGGCCTACTGAAGAGCACAGGCGACACGAAAAGCGACATGTCATATGAACTGGCTCTTCATGATAGTCGCGATTCTTTTGTTGTGTAAATTGGGTTTTCACCGATTAATTCTCAATCACGAGTATACACGGTGAACGTCATACAACGTGGATAAGGTCCACTGGAATAAGGGCCGGGGTTTGCATCCTTTACTTGCGTTGTTTGACAGAGAGAGAATCGAAATGAAGATCTCTAGCTTGATATAAGGGCAATCCAAATGGAATCTAAATTAATGCAGAAAGCAAGACAGTTAGAGCCAAAAGATCAATTAAAAGAAAGAAGGAAGGAAATGAACAAAAACACTCGTAGTCCATTCCAAGGTCTAGCGAATCGATATCTAGCCCTACTACAACATTTAACCTGAGTAAAGCTTGATGTGTGATTCTCGGCACTCTTTCATTATCCCTTGATGGCTGACCCTGCAAAGCCAAGCGCGACGCTCACTGTGGTTCCCCCCAAAAGTAGAGCAAGTGGGTGCCGAGCTGCCCACCCCTCCCTGCGATTCCACGCATCGCGGACTACCGGGAGGAGATCTCTTCGTTAAATCATGTACATAAAGTTAACAAGTTTTGTCTCTTACATGGCTGCCATTGGGACTTCTTGATGATCCCCGTATTAGGATGATACAGGTCGCCAGCCTCAAGTTGACTAAGTTGACTTGTATCCGCTCGCTGTAGGAGGTTGGAGTTCGGCAGAGAAAAGGAGGCCGAGGAGCTTTGTGCAGACGCCTGGCGTGGGGCACGGTTGGGAACAGCCCTGTTATTTGGGAAAAATTTCCAGGTTTTGTCAACCGTATCAAAATATTCCACAACCCCAGTGTCTGAACAATGGAACATAAAGTCTATAGCTTGAAATTCGCTGTGTCTCTCCTGCATTATGATGGAGGGAATCTATAGATAGTGGAATAAAAGCTCCGAAAGAGATATAATATCGATGGCGTGTATTGGGAAAATAAGTGGCTTTGGGAAATAGGGTCTCGAATCTGGCGGCTCTATATACTGCTCCAGGCGCCAGGAATTGAGTGCCCAATCTCTGGTGCCTAATCCATCGAGGTGAGATCCCATGCTGATTTGCTGATAAAAAAAAAGCAATTCATGGCAAGCCGTAATCAGTGCATTTGATTTCTCAACTTAACCATAGCGCACCTCCTTTGAGTCATGTCCGAACCAATTGTCGGTCGCTAATGACTCTTCGGTCGTGGCAAAATTAATAATGGTGCTCTTAGCATTTGTGTATGCGTTGTAACCCCCATCCCTAAGGGTAGGGCCCGTGGGCAATGCCCACCCGCCCATCTATGGGCGATGTCGCAGTCTAGTCCCATGGGACCAAATGGAGGGAGTTGGCAAGGTCTACTAGTTATTAAGCTATAAAGATCAATAACTATACCGATCTACTAGGTCTAGCAATCCTATACTGGGATAGCTGTGTCGGAGTAAGATATATAGGTATACCGGCATACCGGAGGATTTATTAATCCTATAGTTAGTTATGTTTTATAATTAATGTTATATAATCAAGGCTCTATAACTATAAATTGTAAGAAAGAGCCGATATAGAAATATAGAGTTGAATACTATTGATTGGACCCCTTAATTTACAATACCACTTGATTCGACATTTAGTTAACTATTCGGTAAGCGAGCTGGCCATGTAAGCGGGCTGGCCACACCCAAAACACATAGTAAAGGCGATAAATTACAACTTGATATCTCAACGCCAATACCTTTATTTGACTTCAATCCTTGTCGATAGCTATTGATAAGGATTTTGAATACTATATATCAATCTCAAGGAAATTGAAGAGGTACATTACCATAGTATTGAAAATTACGGTGCCAAAATCCAGAAATATATATATCGTAGCCACAAAGTCATATATATTTCCCAAACTCCCAAGAGAGGCTAGATATTACCTAGAAAGCATTAGGCTACAAGGAAATCTCTATATAGACTACCGTTGCTGAGATATCAAGTTGTAATTTATCGCCTTTACTATGTGTTTTGGGTGTGGCCAGCCCGCTTACATGGCCAGCTCGCTTACCGAATACGTTAAGTAGTGGCGCGGAACGGAAAAAGAACCCAGCCGTGCCGGGAATAGCCCGATCCAGTCAACATCCAGTCAACACTACCTCGGCTTGTAGTTATCATGTAGACACGGAATGCCGGGAGACCTCAATTCTCCAAAGGCGTCGACATCTCCCGTGAATCCACCGCGGCGTCAAAACACAAGTTGTGATCCATGCAGACGTTCCAAGCGACGGTGTGTTGTTCAGTCGGATCCAGACGGAATCCCCGATGCGATCTGCGCAAATTGCAGACGTCTAAAACGCCAATGTACATTTGAGTTCGCTATAGCCCAGTCCAACCCTTTCTCTCGCAAACGCCAGAGACGCGACTGCGGGGAACCTAGTTTCTCAACAACGCAGAATGAATATAACGACTTTGATACAACAACCGACGCAGTTGCTGGGACCCCGAGCAATCGATTCGATGCTACCTCCATCGCTGAGCAAGATGTTCTGGCTGCTTGGCTGAATCTTGACTATGATGAGATTGTCGCGGATAGCGTCAACTCGTTTTCAACCAACCTCGATCCTTCTAATCCACTCACTGCGCTTCGTTCTGAGGACAAAGCGCCAGGGAGCCAGAGTGACGGTCAACTTACAGTTATCACGCCCCAACTGACTCGCTTGCGTGGAGGACAAAATCTCGAATCAAATTGTCACCGACCAACGGTTGGCCTTTCATTCGACAGTCCCATCTACCTGCTGAATTCTGGAATAGACGCAAAGATCTTTGGTGATCGTCTCGCCCGGATTTATGAAGCAATCGCAACAGCCAGTGCGTCGAGGTTTTTGGACTATGACTGCAATCTTTATGCGACTAAGAGTCGCTACCGGTTGGGAGAGAGTGACTCAGGGAGCTCAAATGGATCGGCACCTACCAGCTCGGCCATGGATCCAATCACTATCTCGCCTCGATTCGCCCTTCCGGTATCATCACAAGCAATGCCTTATGAGATTTCCTTGTTGGGAAGCGTTCGGTTCCTTGATCACCTGGGCGACCTATATGGCAATCGACTGAACTCGGCTGCGCGGAAGAAATCAGATGAAACTTTCAAAGCTGTTCTTCGCGCATTCTCAATGCAATGGTTGCCGAGCTCACCCTCCCCTTCCTTTGCAACAAGCTCGGCTTCCGATCCCTTTCGACGTAATTCAATGTCTGGAGAGGCAGGAGATGACTCTTCCTTGAATGCCTTCATTGATGCTTGGGTACGGGCAAGATCACTTCTCAACGATGCGCATGATATTCGGTCATTTCGAGTCGTATTGGCAACACTCATGTTTGTCGGGATTGTCGCACCAACTAAAATAACCGAAAGAGAGGACCCCGTACCAAACCACTTCCTTGACACCGCTTTGCAAAAGTTATCCCACTTGGATGGACTAGTCACGCAATACTGTGCGAACCTAGGACCATCATCTACGTATAGTGCTCTTGCTGAAGCATCTCTGAGTATTGTCCGGTGGACTGCATATATCCGCGACACGGGCGCAGCCTTGGCTATGGATCGGCAGTGCAAACTTCCAGACCTGTGGGGTACTACGACAGGTTAGTGTTCTTCGCATGGGGAATCTCAAACTCATAGCAACCAAACTAATACCGCACAGTCCTTTCAGATAAAGAGCCCGTCGCAGCATTGGCAGTCTCTCAAAACATCCTAGAGTTGGATATCAATGTTCAACCCATCTGCCGAAAAGCCAGTGCGGAAACATTTATTGTCTGGAGGCAGATTATAAATATCAAAACCGTTGCTAACCGGGCGCATGGAACTACCAATGGACAGTCCTCGTCAACAATTGAAGCAATAAATTTGAGCGTAGCGGCTGTTCGTGACTTCAGTCACTCATTCCAACCTTTCATCCTTCACTGCATCAGAAATTTCCATTGTCTGTCCACCTGTCCTAGGATATCCCTAGGTAAGTTCCACTCCTACCAATTCGCTCACTCGTATTTTGCCCCGCACTTCTATCACTGGTATCTCGCTGACAGTTTATGACTTAGTTTCCCTCGTGATGTTCTGGAACCTTGGCATTTTTCTTCTCGTTGAAGTCTTCAAAAAGGTGATCAAAGACCTTGATCCTTCCATGGAACAAGAAGTAGGCCCAACCGTCCGGGAATACCAGCGCGACGCAGCCTCGTGCGTGGCACAGGTAGTTGAATGTGTACTCGACTTACCCGCCGAAGAGGCCTTCAACCTCCAAAATGGACTGGGTGCCGAAGTCCCACTCACCGCTTATCATGTCACTCCCAGTTTGGTCGTCACGGCCCTTCAAAGGGCCATTGAGAGTGTGATAGACCTGCAGCTTCGCTCTAGTTCTGATGGTGCCTCATCAGACGACGCGCAATTTTTGATACCAGACGGGGTCTGGGATCGACAACTCGACATTCTAATGAAGGGACTCATGTCGCTTGATGTTACTATTGGCGGGTCACAAACCGTTGGTGTAGCCCTTAGCGGATTGATGCACAAACACGGAGACATACTATCTGAGTGCTGGACTTCAGGGTTCGGCTCATGACATGTCAACGTGGCGGATACATCCGAAGCGCCAAGGATGTATGTAATGAGGGGAAAGTGGATATGTGAGTGTTGATCAACGCCAAAGCCAAGTACATACCGTCGATATTCCTAAAATAAAGTAAGGTCATGGCAAAAATGACAAACTTACCTAGCCTAGAGCCCTCCATTCGGACTTCCTATTGGATCTAATTTTAACGATATGCACGCCATCACACTTCACACTGCATTGTGGCGCTTGCTTTTGAGTAAAATGGGTCCCTTTTGAGTAACATAGGTCCCATGTCGACAATTTTAGTATTGACTGTTTTCGCGCTCGGGCCACACTTTTCCATACCCAACCTGGACTTTGTCCTGGCCATGGCAAGTGACCTGCGAGATGCTAGATTCGGTTATCGTGGTTATAATCTCGATGACTCAGTTCCAATAAAGAGACCTTGGAGGCGAGGAGGACTGGGATTAGACGTAAGTCGAGCTTGTCCACTAATTCTCCTCAAAAGCGAGACACTAGCAAAAATCCTGGGCTGAATCGTCACTAGAAGCTTGGCAACGCGCCGGTCAGTCTCATCTCAAATTCTCAGGCTGATCGTGAAACTCGGTCAAAGAACACTATAAGCATCTAGGCCTTTTCGTGCGCATGCCGCTGTTGATCCTAGTGCCATGCATGATTTCCTACCCCGCTACAACACTTTGCAGGGACAATAAAATAACGGAGGGTGACGAAACAGAGCTACTGGCAGCAGTGGCTACATAGTTCTGCTAAGTGATTGTACGTTTTGTTCTTTACTTTGTATTTTCATTCCGTCCTATTCTGATATGTTGTATCATGCAGGGTGACAGCATAATCACCTCTTGACCCCGCATACCTTGGGCTTTCTATTTATTATTCTGTATGTACCAATGGTCAACAATATCGCTTGTTAATGAAACACCCATCTATCAGTTTTCATGTGATGATCTATCGCAAACCCACCCGTTTTATCTTCGCAACGTCAAATGTCATGGTTACTCTCTTCAATAAACAAACATGGACCAAAAGCACCTGTCACGCAAAATAGATACGTCCACCGCATGTCTCCTCTTTTCGAACCGAAAATCCGCTGCAAACCCCTGCATATGTGTCGAAACTCGGATATTCAAACCAATGAGCATTGAGCAATAAGTTTTGACTAATGCAAGCGGAAAAATTGGAGATACACAGAGTACCAAATTCTCCGCTTTCTCCTTATGTATCTGGTCTACTACAGCTATACATATCCCCAAATTTTCGACATGCGAGCTCATCTTGAAAGCTCACGCGAGACTAACTTATTCAAAAGTCAAGTCATCTCCCTTGGCAGGCTGTTGTGCCAGAATGGAACTACAGCTACGGAGTCAAGAGTTCAGTGAGCTGCGCGATAGATAATCCACGGGTACTGCGTTTCAACACATTAGGTGGAAGTACCAAACGATCGCCCATCAAGAACTTTACCCCGCTAGGTGAACAGGCTGTATGTCATGGCCCTGCATACTAGGTACCACGGAAGTACGCACATAGCTCACATATAAATATCAATAAAACCCGGCTCGGTATTCTAACCATCTCAAGATATCTTGTTCCCAGCAAAGTAGAGTAGCCATGGCACCAATATCTTTCGAGCTCTTGCAGATTCCCTTTTATGGCCTTGTGGCTGGGGTTGTCGTGATTGCTTGGTCGTTAGCGAAGACTGTACAAACCTATCAAAGTATGTACCTCTTCCTCATTAACAGCGAACTAACACTCAGACTAAATACTCATCCAGGATGGAAGTACGTTCGTGAGCACGGCTGCAAACCTCCAACACACTCTGTATCCCACGGCTTGTTCGGCCTCGGAATGGCCGTGGAACTAGCCAAATCCGGCCCCGAGCATAGGTTTCTCGAGCTTATTCGCGGCTGGCATCAAAGCTACGGCCCGACATTCAAGGCGAGAGTTGTTAATCGAAATCTTATTTTCACTGTCGAGCCAAAGAACGTCCAAACAGCCCTCGCGTTGAAATTCAAAGACTTTGGAATTGGTTCGGCACGAATAGACGCACTCCGTCCACTCATGGGCCAAGGCATCTTCGGCGTAGACGGTAGCAAATGGGAACATGCACGGGCTCTCCTCAGGCCTAATTTCTCGCGCACTCGGATTAACGACACTGAATTATATGAGAGCCACGTTGCCGAGCTCATCGATCGGATCCCGCGCGACGGGTCGACTGTCGATTTGCTCCCGCTGTTTCTCAACGGAGTACGTTGTCGTGCTTGATATCCCCCAAAGTATACGGCTGACCGAACGCAGACACTTGACACCGCTACCGAGTTTCTGTTCGGAGAGTCTGCTCACTCCCAGCGCGGAGAAGACTCTTCTTCGGGGGTCGAGTTTGCGAAAGCCTTCGATGTAGCCCAATACGTGGCTGCCATACGCTTCCGACTTGGGTTTTTGGGGATGTTCTACCGCAGGAAGGAATACATCAAATCCATCAAAGATACCCGCGCCTATGTCGAGAGATTTGTAGAAAAGACCATCGACTATCGTGTCGCAGTTAATAGCGGTCAAGACGTTGATCGAGATATCAAGCGGTTGACTGAAAGTCGATATGTGTTTTCCTACGAGCTGTCGAAGCAGACACTTGACAAGACCAACATAACAGAC
Source organism: Penicillium solitum (assembly GCF_028829755.1). NCBI lineage: Eukaryota > Fungi > Ascomycota > Eurotiomycetes > Eurotiales > Aspergillaceae > Penicillium > Penicillium solitum. The sequence continues at coordinate 454,442 of NW_027072128.1, forward strand.
CAGCTATTTAGTATTATGTTTGCTGGTCGCGATACCACCGCCAACCTACTGGGTACTGTATTCTTCGTCTTGGCTAAAGAGCCTGAGGTGTGGACCAGACTTCGAAAAGAAGTGCTCGCTTTGGATGGACGAAAGCCATCATTCGAAGATCTGAAATCCATGACTTACCTGACCTGGGTCCTGAACGAGAGTAAGCAGCACTAGTTCCAGCTCTACCTATGCGGTCCGCTAAACTAGATACAGCTCTGCGTTTGTACCCAATCGTCCCCTTCAATATTCGCGAGGCCAAAAGAGACACCTATCTTCCTGTCGGCGGTGGCCCGGATGGAAAATCCCCCGTTCACGTACCCAAGGGCCACGAGGTTATCTTTAGCGTATACACATTGCACCGCGACCCCGAAGTCTTTGGACCTGATGCGGACGAATTCCGCCCAGAGAGATGGGGAAAGATCAGGCCTGGTTGGGCGTACCTTCCTTTCAACGGAGGTCCTCGGATATGCATAGGCCAGCAGTTCGCGCTGACCGAAGCTGGATACACTATTACTAGGATTATGCAACAGTTTGAGACGATCGAAAGTCGCGATCCTAATCCCTGGACGGAGGATTTGGGGTTGACGTTGGCAACTGCCAATGGAACAAAGGTTGCTCTGACGCCCATTCAGGATTGACCTATGTTGTGGATATACATTCTTGATTTTAGTGTACATCTTACGTTACTCCTGGCGTTTTCTTTTTTCTTTCAGCTCGGATTAAACAGGACATTGCTATATTATCGAAATCACATGGTTGTGTGTTCCCTGACTCGTATATCAGGTGCTTCGGTGTCCACTTTTGTCGGACTTTTTTCAGATGGCTTTTTGAATAACCCATGCTAGTTGAAAACTGTAGGATACGGGGTGACAAGCCCAATTTGTACAACCGGTCATGATTTCCATAACAAGAGGTTTAGACAGGGAGTGTACATGGCGCTAATGTGCGGAATTGTCCGAGTTCCTCCGTCCACTTTTTATGTATATGCCCGCCTTACCCGCGCCAAGTTGCGAAGCTACGAGGCCTGAGAGTTCCTCCCAACTATGATTGGTCGGCAATAAATTGGCTGTTGTTTAGACTTTTGCCAAGGAAATCTTGAACATCACCGTCGAGGTTTGAGCCAAATTGTGGAGAATGAAATCTCTTTCCCAACCATTAGGGTGGAAAATATTTTGCCAAGTGAAACATCTTTTCATGGCCCCCAACCAACTTGCCATAGCACTACCAATCATGTAGACAGACAGTGGGTAATGTCGTTGCCTTAAATGCTACATTCCGAGGATACCGCGCACACAGGCCTTTTCGGCTAGGGAGGTCTCCATCTGTAAAATTATAATCGATAAAAAGATCATAGACGCGAACAATAAGTACCACCTAATCAGGTTTCTGGTCTTTGGTAGAGAAGCACAGGGTCCATATTAAATAAGTCAGAGGCCAACGCGCTCGATGAATAGAGCTAAGACTAAGACTAAATCGGATTTAACCGACACCATCTGCGCATTCGGAGTTCCAAGCTATCGAAAGCTTGTACATGTAGCCAAGCTTTGAAAATCACGGGAGGCAGATTTGGTGATTAAAAAAATTATATGATTGTCAAAGTTATCTGATCTTCGAATTTATCAGATCGTACGGAGTAAAAATTATCAGATCATGGAATTTATCAGATCATGGAATTTAATCAGATCACGCCACTCGGGTGGAAACCTTGGAACCGGACCCCCGCCCTAATTGGATGGATATTGCCGGGAGTACGGCGTACTAGGGAATGAGCTATCTGAGACTTCCCTCGGAGTAATTTCCTGTCTATGGAGTCCTACTGCAGGGGGTTGCACACTACTTATATTAGAGGACCCACGTGCAATGACCAACGCCACCCTCGCTTACACGAACTCAAAAGGTCTTTAAATTTTAATATATACCCATGAGAGAGAGAGGTTCAAAATCATATCCGTCCTTCTAACCTTCCATTCTGGGTTATTGATCCCAGGCTTCTCTAACCGCCATGGATTCGGAGAACATAACCACCGTTAAAGGGGCCACGGAGCGCCCGGAGTCGTTGGACCCCAAGGACTCAGAGATACCCGAGGTTCAGCAAGATGGTGTTCAGATCGCCGACGCAGTCACAACTACGTGGACTCGCAAGCATTTGATTATTGCTTATACTAGGTGAGCAACCTTGGGAGAAGAATTTGTTCTCAAATGTCAGGTCTAATGCGATCACAGTATGTGGCTGGTGTATTTCGTCAACAATCTCAACAGCAGTCTCACTGCAAACCTGTCGGCTTACATTACGAGTGACTTTTCGGAGCACTCGCTGTTGACCGTAATTACCGTGATTACTAGCGTTATGGGTGCTGCGTGTTTGATGCCCGTCGCTAAAGTCCTGAATCTTTTTGATCGAACTGTTGGATTTGTGATCATGCTTGGGATTGCAATTATGGGTTTGATCATGATGGCTGCTTGTAACAATATTACGACATACTGTGCTGCACAGGTGTGTTTCTATCGCTCACACCCTCCACAGCACCAGGTCAAAATCGCTAATTAATAATTAATTAACAGGCGTTTTACACTGTTGGATTTACCGGTGCCATTTTCTGCATCGACGTGATAACCTCAGACACCTCATCGCTTCGTGATCGAGGTCTTGCTTATGCTCTGACCTCATCTCCTAGTATGATCACTGCCTTTGCGGGCTCGCCTTTATCAAACCAATTCCACGAAACCAACTGGCGATGGGCGTACGGCACAATTTGCATCATTCTCCCTATCGCTGCGGCGCCTTTGATTGTGACTTGGGAATTGGCCAAGAAAAAGGCCAACAAGAACGGTCAAATACAATATAAGGAGAGGACAACACGAACCTGGGGAGAAACCATTAAGTACTACGTCATGGAATTTGATGGTCAGTAAAGCTCTCAAATCGATTTTCTTACACATTTTACTCACACCTGTTTTCAACGCACAGTCATCGGAATCTTCCTAATGATCGGCGGCACAATTCTTTTCCTGACATCTTTCAATATCGCCGGCAACACTGAAGGCCAATGGCAATCTCCCAAGATCATTGCTATGATGGTTGTTGGATTCTGTGTTCTGGTGGCATTCGTCAGTTACGAGCGATGGCTCGCCCCGAAGCCTTTCATTCCATTCCATCTGATCAAAGACCGCACTGTCATTGGCGCATGTCTACTGGATATTACCTACCAGGTCTCCTATTACTGCTGGGCCAGTTATTTCACGTCCTACCTGCAAGTCGTCTACAACACAAGCCTGACGCAGGCCGGTTACATCAGCGCAATCTTTGATTTCATGGACCCGGTTTGGCTTATTGGCTGTGGCTTCCTCATCAGAGCAACTGGTCGCTTCAAGTGGCTTCTCTGCGCCGCTGTGCCTCTTTACCTCCTGGCCAGCGGTCTGATGATTTACTTCCGCCAACCCGGTCACAACATTGGATATATGTGCATGTGTCAGATCTTCCTCGCAGTAGGTGGTGGAACATTTATTCTGATCGAGCAGGTTGCTGTTCTTGCTGCGGCTGCGCATGAAGACTATGCCGCCATGTTGGCACTTCTCAGCACGTTTGGATACATTGGTGGCGCGGTTGGCAGCAGTGTTTCTGGTGCTATCTGGACAAACACACTCCCCGTCAAGCTGCGCGCAAATCTGCCAACAGAGTTGAAGGACCAGTGGGAGGAGATTTACGAGTCGTTGGACGTCCAGCTCAGTTATGCGGTTGGTACGCCTGCTCGCATTGCTATCCAGGATGCGTATGCATTCAGTCAGCGAAACATGATGATTGCCGGTACCGCGGTGATGGGACTGTCAATTGCCTGGGTGCTTATGATGAGAAACATCAAGGTTCAGTCCAACAAGGATCTTAACAAGGTGCTTTTCTAGTGCCTCAATAGAAAGGTGCTTGGGAGGGGGGTAGGTAGACTGATTGAGAATAGAGACGTCTCTTCTCAGCGTGTTGACCAAGCCGCAATGGTTCGAAGTTGGTTGATAGCAGGACTGAGACCATAGAAGATGGAATACGTATATTCAAGGAGTGAAGTGTTGCAGGGTCAATTTACTGTTGACAGAATTAAAATAATAATATATCAGCTTAGAGCAGTGACACAGCGGAGCAAGCATAAGACATACCTCAAGGTGTTATTAACACCCCAAAGGTAGACGTGATTTCAAGGCTCGAGTACCAAACATCATCTGGTACAGTATAAATAACAGCTAAGGGAGGGAATTCTTGAAGTCACCAACAACTTCCTACGCCTCTGTGGGTAATGACATAATTATATGATGTGGCATTCATAATATGCTTTCCAACGGTACCTCACAGGTAGGACATTGCTCCTTCCTCCATTGACCTCTCTTGCCATTTTCTCTCCCTATCCAGCAGCCTCACTCATTCCACGGTTTTTCTTCCTTTTTAACTCCGCCATTGCAGCTTGTTCGCAATGCTGGGCAAGTTATTCGTTTTTTATTCCAAATTATGTGGCCCTCGACTCTCCAGATTGAGACTCGGTCGGGTATTTTGTCATTTTCTCCCCGGAGGCCTGCGCAAAAAAGCCCATAAGTTCTGCTACTACGCAATGTGGTACATGTAGAGATAAAGCTCCTGAGCCGGCCGTTTATCTCGTACTCCAAAAAGCGAGGATCTGCGAGCACAGGGGATGACTAAGTGCTAGGTTATATGGGTAGGTCTCTATCTAATATGGGCTCCAGTTCGCCAAGCACTTCTATCACAGAATTCCTTATTAGACCCCCGTTGATTTGCTTAGTTCTAATATTTTCCTATGATACGGTGCTACGCATCCTCTATGTCCTATAGAATTAGTCCAGATCAGAGATTTGAGCTTATTATATCTAGCTTTTATACTAGAATCGCTGTCCTATCTTAGACAATGTTCTTTAAATAGTAAAACAAGTGAAGACTTTTGTATTGTAACAAAAACTGAGAAACAGGCTGGACTTTTCGATAACCATACACCATATCTCCAACCATAACTCCGATACTCACTGCCGTACATAGGAACCAGTTCAAAGCAAAAATCAAACGGTTGCGCGGTGAACATTCCGGATGTGCGCGATCAAATTGTCCTTTCGGTTGAACGACTTTCGGCACTCGCCCTCGGGACATTCATATAAGCCTGGTGAGATGTGCTTTGTTTTGATATGGCGTAGCAGGGCTCCCATCTGAGAAAATCCGCCTGAGTATTCGCAGTGCTTCCATTTGCACTTTAGTGGAGTGCCACGGCTAGATCTGTGCCAGATGAATGTTAGAACCCACGTCTAAAAGGGATACGCCAGAGGAGCAGAGATTTATTCCAACAGGAACATACTTGACGCCCATCGAGACTTTTCCATAAGATTTAGACCTCTCGGGTCTATCATCTGCGACGGTGGTCTGTGCTTGCTCTTCGCCCGCAGTGGAGATGATTGTAGAGGTGATATCCGACATCCCGTCGTGAAGGTCAAGACTCAGAATATCGCCAGCAGCGGCACCATCTTCGTCCGGGGACCGCTTATCGTATTGAGTATCGGCTATCTCATGGAGAGTCCCGTGTGAGGTGGAAGCCGCAGGGTTAGGCGTAAAGGGGGCGAAGGTAGATTCGAGAAAAGAGTCATATGGAAAACCGTCGACAAGAGGGGACCAGTGGTCAGCGAAAATGTAGGAGAAAGGGGGGTCACTTTCGTTCCCCTGAACTCCTCCCCCTTGGTCGAGGTATGACAAGCCATGCTCAACTGGTTCTGTCATGATATGAATCGTAGTTCGCAGGAGCGGAAGAAACCAAGCTTAGCGAGTATCATGTAGAACGGGAATGATGAGAGCGACCTACACAGAAATGCGGGGAAACCCCTGGGGATCTACGCTTATATACTGAAGGGTTTGCAATGACCTACCTACCTGGGTGCCTTGAGAGGCATTTTGGCAGAGTTTTCATACATCCCAGCGTATCCCAGCGCCACACGTCACCATGATTGGCGATCTTATCAGAAATTTTCAGAGGGGGCAGCTCAAGCAGTGGCGCAGGCACAATATGGAAAAGTTGTATTCTTGAGACGTGACTGGATGCGCACCTTCAGGGCTTGCTCGGATGCCTTGGAAACGGCTTACGTGAAGGAGAGCCCTGATTCCCTCCAATTGGTTTGACAGCTCCAGACTGAGGCTGTGATTTCCATTAGTTGGGAAAATCGAAATCTGACCAAAGAGGATTCTGCTTCCTATGGCCCGAGCTTCTCCTCTCTTTTCTTTTTTGATCGCACCCCGCGCCTCGATGATTTTGCATCCATGCCGTCATCCAGGCGTAGTATGATAACACCTTGTTTGGCCTACCAAGTTGCAGATTTCTTATTAAGAGATGGTGATATCGAAAGAGTAAGCGCAATGTATTATTGAAGAAAAAAACAAACGAAAACAGCAATGTATCGAAGAGAGGAGACGAGATGTCCAGTTCAAGGAGTCCTAACCACTTTAGGCAGAACTCTAGCCTGAGGCGAACATTCTGGTGATCAATTATACCCGCGACCACTATCGTTTTCTCAGTGTTCTGTGACCTAAACCACATTCAGTTCCCCTTATAATGAGAAGCTAACAAAAATGAAGATATATAGAAGCAGTTGTTCGCACTCAGATACAGTTGATTTTAGTCATGTGAAATTATACCCGTGGACATATATGGGTCAGTCAACAGATGACAGTCAAGGATTGTGCTATGCACGTATGGCAGCATTAAGAAATGTATTGTTACAATATCAAAGTTACCAATTTCAGTCCTGGTTTATCTTCGTCAAAGATATCAACGAGCGCACCATATGAACACATCTAGTAGCGCAGGTAGGAGTCCGCAGCCTCCTCGAACTCTTTGTCCAGAACTCGTTTCTTGCCATTAGCATCATAGAAACAAAATAGAGTACCATCCACGAAAGGATCAGAAATATCGTCGAACGCTTGCTTCAGCTCGAGGGTAAGCTTGCCAATGGTAGCTTTTAATGGCCCCAAGCGCGAGAGGTTTTTGTGTTGCACGAGCGCATACAGGAATTTCTCGTAGCCTTCAATGAACTACTGTAAATTAGTACCAAGAATAAAAGCATGATGAGATTTGGATAGGCTTACACTTCCCCAGCATTTGCAGATACTCTCCTTCTCGAATTGGGTATATTCGTAGACATTGGCACCGTGAAGCTGATAGTTATTCTTCTTTATGACCGCAGGGATGCCATCACGACAATTGGGTGTCGTAAATGGTGTCATAAATGGGTCCACGCTAGCAGTTTTCTGTGATTCCAAGTCAGTCCTCTAAATAACGGCTCGTCAAATTTCAGGGCTTGATTTACATACCTCTGGAAAGACTATGGTAGCAATCTGTATAATAAGGTTGTAACTCTCCTGCAATTTCTCTGAGAGGTCGGGGATGGGTTCGACTTCGCGAGGGCTCAAGGCAGCGTTAGCACCTGCGACCAGGGCTAGAGCGGAAGCGATAATGGCGAAACGCATATTGGGGAATATATTTCCAGAGCGAAAGGAAATTCAGAGGTGTTTTTCTGATAGAGTTCTTGGGAATGGAGTGAGGTATGTTGTAAATGGCCGGGAGAGTATGGGAGCAGTATGCTTTATGTAGCTTTCCAGGTCGTGGGCCTCCTTATACTTTTGTTTTTAAATCATTTCAACTACTACTCCGTAGTGGGATATTCCTTCACTAGTTCCCTTTGGTATGTAGGTCAATATTTGGCAAGGCTGTACAACGTATGGAGATCTCTTCTGGGTGAAATTGCTATAGCAAGATTTGATTGAACCGCCAGATCAAAATACGAGTATTTAGGCTTCTATTAAACTTTGAATTTTAAAAGTGCTATTGATCTTCATGTTTTACATAGGTTCACCTCAGTTTATCATGTAATTTGCCTATGTCAGTCAAGGTGCAGATGTTTTAATTTCACTTCCAATAATCTGGCCGGTCAATTTCCATTTATACCCACTGGTCTACAAATCATTGTTTCTTTCTCATCAAATTCGAAGGTTTCTAATCCTGTGAATTTACGACATGAATGTAGTCCTTTCCAGTGAACTAGGGGGATAAAAGCCGTGTTGGAAAGCCACCCCGAGAAACACCCCTTTAGGGATGACTGTAGGAGTCTCATATCCGTTCAGGTAAAATATCGAGTTAAAAGTGATCGAACATTCAACTTACTCCAAGGCCCTAGAGACAGGACTGCAAAAATCTTCCAAGGTTTGTGTTCAGCTCTCCTTTGTTCAGCTCTCCTTGGATCGCACTGGTGGGGGCCAATCAGGTTAGAGCCGATCGCCAGTGTGGTCCCGATCTATGTCGAAAACGGGTGGCGCCGGGGATACGCCATGCATAGACTATCGGCTGCTACTCCGTATATTATGCAAGTTCTTGTGTAAAGGTGCATTCTTGTTGTTGAGGATAATCACGGCATGGAATGAAACATAGCCGTTTGACAGCCTGTGCCTCCACATTTACCTGGTAAGGCCAAACTTTGTCCTGTTTTTCGTGCCTTTGCGACAACGATCAACAAAGTCAAATGGAGGAGAAATATGCTAAACATAATGTACCTACCACCAGATCTGCAAGAATATTTTCTCACTGCAAGTTGCTTTGGAGGCAGCGAGTTAGAGTGGGAAGATTGAGGGGCATGAGCCAGAAAGGATTCTGACCAAAGTTTTGATGCTCTGCGGTGGCGATGCGCAGTGTTAAGGGAGTAGATGCACTGGAACCCAGTACACAATATTTTAATATTCCGGCAAGGCCTACTAATCACTCTCATACCCAAGCTCCTCCAACGACCACAGCAAATGATCATCGTTGTCCGGGTTATGAACTACCTCGGCATTGGGAATCAATTCATCGATTCCCTTGAGCTCTTGCAGTCGGGATGACCCAGACTTGTAAAAGGCCATCAACGCATCCATCTGCTGATCATGCTCCTCGTTCTCACCCTTCTGGTATCCCCGAACACATAAGTACTCTAGTCCATTTGGTAGACAGTCTACCAGATCCAACTTTCCCTTCTTCTTGTAGGGTTCTCCGTTAACACCAGCGGCAAAGTATAACAGAAAGTTTATCCCCAAGCTCAACCGTTTCAACGCCACAAATTCTTTCAGTGACCCACTGTATGTCCATACCAATTGGTAAAATATACATACTTCGTCGCTAATGCCGGATTCAAAAGCCCTCCCGTATTCATTAAGTTCATAGTCTCTCTCTTCCTCGTCAACAATGTCGAATATATGGATTTGACTTTCCGTATCGACGTCGAGGATTTCCAGTGTTTTTTTATGTGCGCAAAGTACTTTGATGAATGATTTGGGGTTGAAGATAGGAGAACCCCCATCATTGCTTGCTCTACCTCCGATAGAGTACTGGAAGTCCTTGAGGATCTTGCACGACCATATCAGATGCGCAAGGTAGAGAGAATCAACCGACGAATGATGGATAGCGATCTTGCTGATATTGGAACATTTCTCTTTAAATTCCAGCTTTTCGTTTGGATCCTCTTCCATTATATCAACGCGGACGGATTCAATTGACGGGAGATTGTCAAATAGCCTCAAGCAGCCAGAAAAGTCCATTGGGAGGTAGAAACGGCCATCGGACCAGGTGCTATCGTTTTTGTTGATCACATAAACACTGCGGAGGTGGCAAAGATATGGATTGTTTTTGGGACTGGCATTAGCCCGGCGAAGGAGCTGCGCGAGCGAGAAGTCGATTGTGTGGTTGCAACTCCGGCCAGAGGGGTGTGTCAAGGCCATCGACACAACATTCGGCGATACCACAATTAGAATCGCGGTCAATGCTTGGGTGATGAACGTCCCGAGGCTCTCACGGTGTCTATCCACGCTGTTAGATAGTTGCTCGGAGACCAAGAGCAAATGAGACTCTCACCGATAGCCGCCATACGTTGCCGTTTTTTCCATCCTCTGCATAAGCATATTGACCACTCGATCCACTTGGAGTCCTGTGAAACCACCCTTTTTGACTGCTTTTTGCACGAGATTTATCTCCTCATTACTCAAATCACGTTGAGATTTGACTTGCTTGTAGTCCATATGACTGGATGTTGCCGTGCAACATTCGACATGACGCACGTAATTACCCAAACTAGGTCGTTTGAGGATGTCCATAAGCAAGGCGAACGGCTTGTCAATATCGTCTTCGCCTGCGGAGACACTAATTCGGTGATACTTCTTGCGCGTTGCCATGTCACACAGAGAGTGGAAAGTTCGACATTGTACTGATAGAGCGGCCACGTCACGGTTGGAAAGAAGGCATGAGATGATCCTCTGATGTATCTCGAGGGGCAAACTGAGAAATGACATTATTTCTGCTCGTACACTGCCAATGTGGAAAAGGAGGTTTATTTAAACCACTGCTCTTTCTCTCCCGAAAGGGACTAGCCTAGGCATCCACACTGTTGCCTGAAACTCGGTCCTAACATTTTGAGGCTTTTAGTTGGCTACCTTGGTACATCTGAGAAACCCACACGACGATGATTTTGATAAGATATGGGCTTCTTATTCACATGGGATTGTCAAAATAGGTGGACCGAAATGCTGAAACGTGTTGACTTGCGCATAACATGAGCTGTTGCTATGTATTTTTGACGGATTGCGATGGAGGCCAATTGCTTTCAATCTTCCGACTAGAAAAGGGAGAAGATATAAGAAGAATTATAACGAAAAACAAGATAGCATGTCGTGATGGACCCAAAAATCTGTAGTTGACCCCGCAGAATGTCTCCACGGAGTCACTTTCCTATCCTGGTGCGCAGGGATGTATATTAAACCCCGTGCCTCCTGTCTCTCCAACTTCTCCTGTCTGTGCATCTTAAACCATTTCTAACAAGCTCGATTTCAAACAAGATGACACAGATATTCCTGTAAGAATTTCTGTTTCCTGATGGAGCGTGCTCCATGTTTTGCTAACTCGTGGCTCAAACCCCAGTACCGGTGCCACGGGCTACATCGGAGGCGAAGTCCTCCACGCTTTGCAGCATGCGCATCCCGATTATGAGGTTGCCGCCTTGATCAGAGATAGTGAAAAGGCCGGCAAGGTTTTGGCTGCATTCCCTAGGGTCCGAGTGGTCCTTGCGGATTTGGATGATGTTGAAATCATTGAAAAAGAATCGCGCAAAGCCGATATTGTTATCCGTGGGTCAATTTACATATGGTAGTATAACCTATCCCTAACATTTATCTATTTAGATACTGCTAGTAACAAGCATCTCGAAAGCGTGAAAGCGATCGGACGAGGCCTGGCGGGACGTCAGAATGGTATGCCATCTACTACTGCAATATCTTCTTTCGGGTATGATCGCTAATTGAAGTAAAACTGCAGCCTATTACATTCAAGTTACCGGAGCTAGCGTTCTGGCAGGTCCCGAGGTTGATAAAAACTTATATGGCGAGCCCTCGGATCAAATCATTGATGATTTGGATAACGCTGCTGATCTCCGGGACATAATTCGGGCGTACAAAGATCGTCGAGTGGTGGATAACTACATTCTCGATTTGGGATCAGGTGGCCCCAAAACTGCGATCATCTTCCCTCCTATCATATTTGGCGCCGGTAAAGGTCCCGGGAATCAACGCAGCATCCAGGTTCCCTCCTTGGCCCGGGCCGCTCTACTGCAACGTTTTGGTCTATATCTTGGCAGGGGACTGAGTCGATGGGGCATTGTTCATGTCTCTGAATTGGCTGATCTCTTTGTCAAATTGGTGGAGCATGCTGTCAACGCAACCTCCGGTCCTATTTGGAATGAGAATGGCCTTTTCTTTGCCGAAAAAGGCTTCGAGGTTGGTTCATGACCTCAAATGTCGCAATTTATCCTGACTAAATTTCTTTCTATCAGAGCTTCAAAGATATCGCTTTAGTGATCGCCAAAGAGGCCCATAGCCTCGGCTACATTGATTCACCTGATTCAGTGAAATCCATGAATCTTGATGAGGCCAACGTAGTGATACCCCATGGAAGTGTGTTTTTGGGTACCAATGGTCAAGGTCAAGCTTCAAGGGCAAGAAAGCTATTAGGATGGCAACCAGATGGCGAGAGCTTCCACGACACCGTGCGGGAGACAATCATTGCTGAAGCAGCACAGCTGTGATCACTTGCAAGGAGCATTCATTGCAAGCAAATATGCGATCTGCAACTCATATTGTTCAACTGAAACATACTTATCCTGTTTATCTCGTTTCATTCATTTCACATTTCTTTGTGTAGAACCCAGTGATTCCTAGTGGTCATAGTGCTGCAATCTTAGGGCTTCTGTGCCCACGGGACTACATATCTAAGACAGAAACATTCCTTGTATTCAAAACCTTCGCAAAAGTATTAAATGACCTATACGATCTCTCTCACAATATCCATTAGATGACTGATCTGAATTTTGTTAGACAAGACTGCCATAACAATGGGCACTTGGAGCCAAGAAACCTTGGAAGGATCGGATCAATTGAAAGCAACCAGAAGCAACGACCAGGCTAAAAGCCACCATAAGCCTCACTCAATCCACCCTACACATAGCTTAGCTATCTTATTAAGAAGAAATTGAAATTTTATACAAATGGTTCTCTAATTATCAACAATGAACAAAGATAGATGAATACAAATAATCTTAGTCAGCGTACCGCCCCGCCGCCTGTCTGACCGCCTCCAAATTTGCCGGACTTTACTTTTTTTCCTTTACGATTTTTATCACCGCCAAACAGCCCTCTTTCTCATCCCAATACATTGCTTTCTTTGACTCTTCTCCACCTCGTCGTCCTCAATCATCATGGCGACTCTGGCGGAGAAGCTTGAGAAGATTAAGTCTCCCAAGCTGCAGAACCAGCATCACGTAAGTTTTCCCGCTGCATACCCAATCAATTAACACTAATATATTGATCCATGAACAGACCGCTGTGGTGCTCTCTGCAGTTGAGGATACTCTCCGTGATCAAAAGGCAGACTTCTCACCTACCGCATATTTCGCCGCTCTCCTTGCACTGCTCTCGCAGTCGCTTTCCGCATCCCAGGGCATTGTCAACAAGGACCTAGCGACATCCGTTGTCTACCTTCTCGACATCACAACCGTTTACGTCCCCGCCCCAATCCTTTGCTCCAAATTTTCCCAGATCCTCGAAGGTCTTGCACCCGCGCTCTCCCTCCCCGAGGTCGAAGCCCCGCTCCTGCGTCCTTCGATTGGCTGTCTTGAGTCTCTGCTCATTGCCCAGGATGCTGCATCATGGAATCTCCCCCACACACAGGTCGGCCCGCGACGCGCAATGGCAGGTCTGCTGAGTCTTTCAGTTGATCACCGTCCCAAGGTGCGGAAGCGTGCCCAGGAGGCTCTTGTCAAGGTTCTCAAGGCGCCCCCGCCCAGCCCGTCTCTGGACCACCCGGGTGCGGATATGTGCGCTCAGTCTGCGATGAAGACTCTGGGTGATAGCATCACGGCTGCTCACAAGCAAAAGAAGGGTCGTCATGATGCTCAGGCCAACAACCACGAGCCCCTTATCATTCACTCGTTGCAGCTGATCAAGACCATTGCCTCGGCGTCTGGTGGCTGGCCCAGTAAGAAGATCGAACCGCTCAGCGAACTTCTGATGAACGCTTCCCGATCGAGCAACGAGTATATCACCATGGGTGCCTTCGAGGTATTTGAGGTCATTTTCGAGGGAATGGCCGATGAGTTCTCATCTTCAAAGCTTCCCCGTCTTTTGGATGCCATCTCCGAACTCAAGCCTGCGCAGAATGACTCCCAGCTTCTCCCACCTTGGATTGCAGTGCTCTCTCGCGGTTACGATGTTGCCGCGCAAATCACTCCCGAGGACACTTTCGAGAAGTTGCCGGATCTGTTCACCCTGATTTCTGGATTCATGGCTTCCCCTTCCAGCAACATCCGCGTTTCCGCATCTGAGTGTCTCATCTCATTCCTACACAACTGTATCCCCAACAGTGTTATTGTGGAGCCATCTGTCTATGACGAGAAGACCTTGGAGAAGTTGTCTCGTGCAGCCGTTGACCTTCTGTCGGTGAAGTACCAGGCTGCTTGGAAGGAGGTGTTCAATGTTTGCTCCGCCCTGTTCGATTGCTTCAAGTGGCGATCAAGCCCGTATCTTGTCAAGATTGTCTCTACAATCGGTGAACTGCGCAGCAATGGCGGTTTCCACGGCAAGAAGGAAGCCGATGCTGTTCTTGGCAGTGCCATCGAGGCAATGGGCGCCGAGGCAGTATTGGAGATTCTTCCCCTCAACATTATTGAACAGAAGGCTGGTCAACCTGGTCGTGTCTGGATGCTGCCCATTATGCGCGACAGCGTGACCAACACGAACCTCCGCCACTTCCGTACCGAACTCGTTCCCCTGAGTGAGGCACTGTACCAGAAGGTGGTCAACTTCGGTGCCGCTGAGAAGTCTGTGGAAGTGAAGATCTTCGAAACTCTCGTCCAACAGACCTGGGGTACCCTTCCCGGCTACTGCGAGCTGCCGCTTGATCTTGAGGAGGCATTTGACCAGACATTCGCCGAGCTTCTTTCTAACGTTCTGTACAAGCAGACTGAGCTGCGTGTCGATGTCTGCCGTGCCTTGCAGAACCTGGTTGAGTCCAACCAGGCTATCTTGTCTGTCGAAAACGACGAGGATGATCTGATCTTGCAACGACGTATTACCAAGGTCGCTGCACAGAAGAACCTCACTCATCTCGGCAGTCTCGCGAGCAATCTGCTGGCTGTGCTGTTCAACGTCTACAGCCAGACCCTTCCCCACTACCGTGGCTACATTCTGCAGTGTATCAATGCCTACTTGAGCGTTACCCCTGAAAATGTAAGTTTCCCCCTCGGTTTTCTCCACGAATTAGCACGGACTAACACCCTTCATAGGAGCTTAACGAGACCTTCAACCGTGTTACTTCCATGCTTGAGTCTTCTTTAGTTGCCGAGCAAGAGACAGCTACCAAGCAGAGTGCTCAGGCTCAAAACCCGTCCGACAAGATGCCACCGACCTCCCACACCCTGATTGACCTTGTCATCGCTATGTCAATCTACCTCCCTCGCTCCAGCTTCAGTGGCTTGTTTGCCATGGCGGCAGCTATCCTCAACAGCTCATCCCCCAACCCGGATCAGCAACTCATCAAGAAGGCCTACAAGTTGATTCCCCGCCTTGGAACAACTGAGACTGGCCGCGCCGCCCTGCAGGAGCGTAGTGGAGAGTTGCAGGCTCTTATGCTTGCCACCACAGATACCACCCCTGCGTCTGGCCGCCGCGACCGCATGCTCGCTATCACCGAGATGATCAACCACCTGCCCACCTCGGATCTGCACTTTATCCCGGCAATCCTCTCCGAGGTGGTTCTGGGCTGCAAGGAGAGCAACGAGAAGGCACGCACAGCGGCCTTTGACCTGCTGATTCTCTTGGCCAAGCGCACAACCGATTCAGAGCGCAACCCTCCCGGCACTGTCATCCGCAGATCTCTTGTGCCAGGTGTGGCGGATGATTCTCCTGATGCTCCCGCTACCCTTGAGGAGTTCTTCACAATGGTCTCAGCCGGTCTGGCTGGTTCTGCTCCTCACATGGTTGGCGCCACCGTCACCGCCCTTTCGCGTCTGTTCTTCGACTTCCAGACACAACTTCAGCCTGAGATGCTCAAGGAACTCGTTGAGACCGTCGAACTCTTCCTTACTTCCAACAATCGTGAGATCGTCCGCTCTGTCCTTGGCTTCGTCAAGGTTGCAGTCGTCGTTCTCCCCGACGAGACCCTGCGCCCCCGTCTCAACACCATGGTTCCCAGCCTCATGGCCTGGAACAAGGAGCACAAGGGCCGTCTCCGCAGCAAGGTCAAGGGCATCATCGACCGACTGGTGCGCCGCTTCGGTGCTCCCCTCCTTGAGGCTATCGTCGGCGAGGAAGACCGCAAGCTTATCGTCAATATCCGCAAAGCCCGTGAGCGCAGCAAGCGCAAGAAGAAGGAGGGTGCCGAAGGCGAAGACGAAGACGAAGAGGAGAAGGCCTCCAAGCCTCAATCCGGCAACGCCTTCGACAAGGCCGTGTACGGCTCTGACTCCGACGACTCCGACAACTCGGATGATGGCGACAGCGATGTCGACGTCGACGACGTCGCTCAAATCAAGGGCCGCAACTCCAAGAAAAAGGCAGGCCAGAGCACCCAGTACATTCGCGAGATGTCCCCCGAAGACAACCCCCTCGATCTGCTCGGCTCCAACGCCCTCGCTAGCATCTCCACCACCAAGCCCAGCCAGCGCTTCCTCAACACAGGCCCCGGCTCGAAGAAGAAGCAGCGCGCCGCTAAGGTCGACGCTGACGGTCGTCTTGTCCTTGGCGATGATGGCGATGTCGTCGCTGATGATGTCGAGATGTCCGGTGCTGGTGACGGTGGCGTTAACGCCTACCTCGCTGCTGTCAGTGGACCTGACGCTGTCCGTCGTGGCCAGAGAGGTAAGGTTAAGATGGGTCAGTCGTCTAAGAAGAATGCTGGCGACAGCATGGATGTCGATGAGGACGACTTGAAGCAGGACCTGCGCGCTTCTGGATCCGGTCAGAGCTCTGGTCGTCGTGGTCTTGGTGCTCCCAAGACTTCTGGTGCTCCTGGCGGTGGTCGCATTGAGAAGCGTCGCAATCCAGGCAACGCTCCTCGGGGTGGTAACCGCTCGGGATGGGGCAAAAAGAGATAAACTATTTACTTTACAGTAAATGTTATCTCTTTTTTTTTGGCCTTGTCTGTCGGACTAGGGTACTGTAGGTGGAGAGAAGGAGGGTGGCATCTAGCAGATCCCGGAGTTATCGTTCTGAGTTCCCTGTTTTTCTGATTTCTTGTTTCTTTTGTTTCTGCCATCTGGTCTTCGGTCCCTGTCGTGCTTGGTTAGTGTTGACGTTCTCATAATACCCTCCGCTGTGGTGATTCCGTTGACTCTGGGCTTTTTTCTGTTTCGATGCAGAGTTATTCGACTCCGTGTTTTTTCATGATATGATTACGATTCTGTTCAAAAGTTTCTCTTAGGTCAATGGACATAGATATTGTTTTATTTTCATCGGTGTAAGATCTACGTACATGTAACCTACAGGCTGCGCATATCCTAGATGAGCTGTACCTTGTATATTTAACAACACTACCTAGTCTCGCAGCATCCCATCGCATTTCTATCCAAATTGGCGAATTATCCGAACTACAACTAAACACCCAAAATCCCAAATGCAGTGTGATTTTATCATATTCTCATTTGCAAAGCAGTTTATCATGCAAAAAAAAAGTGTATCGAACATATCAATCAGAACTTCATGAACGCGAGCCAGCCAACCAGGCAGCTCAGCAGCATTTCCCACAGCCCCCATCACTCGCCCAGAAAAAGTAGATGTAGAGTGCGATGCAAAAAGGGGAACAAATAACAAAAAAAAAAAGCTCACGAGCTCTAGACCAGAAGGCATAGCATCCATCAAAGGCCATAGCGTCGACAGCTTCTCCTCGCAGTATACAGCAGGACACAGTAGTAGCCCAACCGCTCGAGCATTCGAATCCAGCCAAAACTCCCATCGCCGATGCAATTCCAAACAAAATCACAATCCGCCACGGCGCAGAAATCGACTCCGTCGCTCATCGGGAGGTTATCGACCGGTTTGTACTGACGCCCCTTTCGTTCCTTTTCAACACTCTTGTCTTCAAATGCAGGTATCAAATATCAAATACCAGATCCCGGGAAATAGAGCAAAGCGATAAGTCGACAGAGCATACAGACACCAGACAGGATAATAATAATCTGGTCTAGCACACACTGACCCCAACAGACCAAACAACACAACAAGCAGGTGGATGATAATAATTAGAACAGGATCTCCCCGCTGTGTTCTGGTTCGAAGCCGAGCGCTTGCAGCTCATCGTAGCGCTTCTTATCGCCTGTTTTCCGCTTCGCGTCCTCCTTCTTCTTCAGCTCGAAGACTTCTTCGAATGGGGCTCTGGTCAGCGTGGGTGGGATATCGTCTTCGCGGTCAAGGTCCTGTGTATCAATTGTGTAAGCGGGGTTCATTGCCGGGGTACATTGTTGGTTTTCACGGGATAAATCCCGTAAATTGTAGTAGGGAATTGAGGAATTGAGGACTGTGGATTGGAGGAATTGGTCATACCACTTCGCCTAGCAGGAGCACATTCTCTCCACGAACGATGAAGATCCCGCGCGAGACATCAGCGAACAACTGTCCGGCATAGACGCGCTCTACGGTATCCTGGAAAACAAGGTTTGCTGCGAGAATTGAATGTCAGATAAAAGGGCGAGAGAGATTGGGGTTTGAGTGTGGTGCGACTGGCGTACCGAACTGGTCCCAGCTTCGGAGGACGCCGATGAGTTTGCGGCCGTCGCGGAGGATGAGGACGAGTTTCTCTGCGATTGCGTCAGCTATGTTCGTCTCTTGCACTCTCGTTCTTTCTGCTATTGAGTCGCTTTGAGCGCGGCTGCGTGCACATACTATCTGTTAGATCAAGCAGCTGTGCGGCGGTCGTGAACATCTGCGGGGGTAATTGCGGTGGGCCGCCTGTTGGCTGGGGGCCTGCTGGGCCGAGGGCATTCTGGGAGAATTGTTGGTTTTGCTGCGGGGTTCGAGGGGCCGGGGCAGGGCTTTCGTTTAGAGATAGGCGCTCCATGGTGTGGTGACTGTAGTTGTTGGATTGGCGGAGAGAAAATCGGAAAGCGGTGGGGAGGGGTAGGGGGTGGTGGGCGGGAAGACGCTGTTGCAGAGAGATTCAGGACTTTGATGTGGAGGTTCTCATTCTGTTTCCTTCGATCATCGCGATGGAGGATCGAGGTCGCGAAGGCCGTCATCAAGGGCGGTGAGTTTGTCTTGTTTGCTTGGGGTCGATCTATACATTTTGGTTTTTGATATTCTTCTTTTCAGAGGCACAGATACTCTCTATGGAGGGGGAAAATATACACCTGCTTTCTAAAGGTCTCAAGAAAAGTACATGCTATACAGAAGCGAAAGGGGGAATATCCAGAAACGAAAAAGAAAAAAAAAAAAAGACCAAAACCTCGAACCAGAAGCGAACAGGAAGCGTCTATATCTACAACACCCCGACACCCCTCTGCTGCCCCCTCATCCTCTCCTCCCGCCGCTTACTATACGGCGCACAGTATGGCTCATCAGCAGAGCCAATACTAGCCCTAATACCATCCTGCGAGCGATGATAAGCCGGGCTGGACGGCGCAGGCGGCAACTGCATCGCCTTAAACTGCGCATCCGTGATAACCCGCATTCCATAAAGATACCGCATAAGCTCAAAATCCGGCCGACTCCCAGCAAGCGTCTGGCCAAGACAATAGTGGTCCGCAGCGACGTGGTCGAGCATACGATCCCAAGCAGAGGGGAAGTCCCTCAGCGGAGTTCGAACAGTGTCATCAATAGAGCGGACCGACTCGCCGTCCTCGAGAACAGGCGATGACACGGGGTCCGAGATACCGTCGACAAACTTTGTATTCGGACACAGCGGACACCGCGCTGACGGCGGGGTCGGATGCGAGCGAAAGTGACTAAAAACGTGGGTGCGCCACTCTGCGCCGTCGTCGAAGGACTCGTGGCAGTCCAGCATGTGGAAGAGGCATGCGTATGTGCGCTGATCCGTGCTGGCTGTTAGCGATATGGGTATTGATGGGGTCGCGGATGATATAGAGGCTGCTGCGGTTGTGCCCCAGGACGAGATCGAGGCGCGCGATAGAGCGGGCTCTTGGACGCTGTCGGTGGTGATTAACGGTGCCATGTCACCGAGAACGTAGATCCCATCAGTGCTGCTATCTCCATGTGCGGCTTCAACGCCGGTGCCGGGCCTGGTATCCACTGATGATATTGACGGCGAGGGCGATGCGCTGGACAAGTCCGGCATGGTGGGCGAAGACGACATGGCGGTGACGACGACGCCCGGTTGCTTCTTCTTGTTGGGTTGCTTTTGCGACAGCGCGGGGTTCCTACTTGAAGCCGTGCTGTTGCTGGCAGTGGAACTCACGCTGATACTGACGCTGCGAGCAGAAGACGATCGACGATGGTCTCGATCTCTATGGCGGTCTCTATTCGAGCGTGAAACGAGAGGCGGATCGAAGTCGCCTCGACGATGGTCATCGGGGCTTGTGGGCTTGCGCTCCGACATGCTCCGTGATGCAAAAGATGGACGTCTATTTGCGCGGGATGGGTACGGCTGGATCGCGTCAGAGTCGGGTTACCTGACGGGGCTTACATAGCAAGAGTAGTAGGACCTGGTAGAGGTATAGGTATAGGAGAAAAGGAAAAGAGGGAAGTAATACAAATGAGGGGAACGGGATAGAGCGGGAAATACATACACCCCAGCGATCCGATATCAGATCAACACAACACCGTCAGATCTGCACTTTTTTGTCAGCATGCATGACATCTATAGGCTGATTTTGCGCATACGATGTAGGTAATGGCCATATAGAAAATGTTGAAGTGGGGGTGCTAAGGATTGGAATTTTTTTCCAATGCTTTAAATCTTAGGGCGGGGCATTGGGGGCTAGTTGGGTTTTATAAGGGACTTATATGGATTGTACTGTACCTTATAACACAGAATTATAAATATATTTTCTTTTACTTCTTCTCTTTGTTGAGGATGCATGGTCTGGGATACAATGCACGGGTACGGTTATCTGCAGGTTATTTTTTCGTTAGGGTAGTCTGACTCTATTACTTTGTATACTCGGCAATATGGTCATTCGAATCTGTATTCGTCATTTGTGGATATTAGTGAAGAATTGTATATTAAAAGCATGTTCGTAGCCTGAACTTGGTGGAGCAAATTTTAATTAAAATGACACAAACATCGAGTTATCTCCGTTTGTGGAGTAAAACATATAAAATAAATACCTTAGGGCTTTCCATGGGCTACGTCAGTAATAGTAGATTCTTCACACATACAAACATACATATGTAGGCTACATATGTAGGCTACAGGGTTGTGAACGGGGATCTAGATCATTGGGCGTGTTCTAGACAAAGTACTTTCACTTGACATGTGAATGTATCTTTTTGTTGGGAGATCCTATTCTTGGATGGGATAGAGTTGCCACACCGTTTCAGATTCGATACCTCAAAGACATATAAGACATATACGAGGACAAAAGGTCTATGTATAGTATACGTATGTTATAGACGCACCGAGTCAACTATACTGCCAAACCAAGGCCAAACATGGAATATGTATACAGATTGCGGGGGGATTTCACATGCAAATCAAGCTAGGATCTTCAATATACGAAAAAAATGATGAGTGAAAAATTTCTTGATTTTGCTCACAGTGTGAGGAATTAAGTAAGAGAAGAGAAGTAAAGGAACAGGGATCAGAAGTGAATGAGACCACAGGCCTCAAGAGAGGAGAATGACATAAAAAAAATAGAAGCAGGTCTTTCGACACGGAATTTTGGACTCGAAAAGAAAATGAAAAGTCTCCAGAGAGGAGTGAACAGCCAAAGGTAAAAAACAAAGATCCCAATCCGTCTATTTGGTGGAAGCGCCAGAGATAAGAAAAATCAAAACCAATCCGACACCGTTGATGCCCGCAAGCCAGAGTAAAAATGCACAAGTCTATATCGTTTCGTGGCGCGCATAACATAAGTTTTCAAGGCATAAAGAGGTTGCAAAGAAGAAAGCTAGAACCGCTCTGCCAAGTCACCGCCAGCAACGGAATTGTTGGCTGACGAGTTCATGGAAGAGAATCCGGCCGCGGGGTTGAGCATGTCCTGCACCGCAACCTTGGGAATCTGGGGCACGGGCAACTTGCGCTGCGTACCGTCCGGTTTAGACATGATGTCGGAAATGGTTGGGCCCATGTGGCCCTGAGTCGGGCTGTAATAATTGGGACCTTCTGGTTGCGGCTCCATAGGCGCCAGCGCAGGAGTGTGCTGGAGGGACAGGTGGCGAATCGAAGGCAGATGCAACTCGCTGGCACCGAGAGGGCGCAAGCGGGGTGAGTGTGCAGGGGTGGCCAAGGGGGTGTGGTCGGGGGTAGGGGACAGAGAATCATGAGAGAAGGTAGGAGAAGAAGGAGCAGTGGAGTTGGGGGAGTTGGGACGAGAGCGCTTGACACGATGGCCATAGCCATCATCGTCATCGTTGGAATGAGAACGGGTCATGTTCTGCGAAATCGCATAGGCGGAGAGCGAAGGGAGGCCTCGGCTAGTGCCGTGGTGACGGGAGCCAAAAATCTGGTGGCCTCGCGAGCCGTGGAAGCCCATGTGATCGTCACGCTCTACTTGCGACGCAGCTGTAGCCAGAAGGTTGATATCCATTCCAGAGGAAGCTCGCTCAGTGGTACGAGAGTAAGGACCCAAATTTGAGCGCATGTGGTTGGCGTAGTTGGAGAATGAATGAGGAGGCGAAACATCCGGAGATCCAACCTGCGAGACTGGGGCGGAGCGAGTGATGGGCTTGCTGGGAGGTGGCATCATGTTGGCAGCGTTGACCATGCCAGTGTCCTGGCCTGCAGCGGCCGCGGCCGCTGCCAGGTGCTGAGCCTTATTGCTGCGGCGCGAGTTGGGGTTGTTGTGGATGCGCGAGTGGCGGGTTAGTTCGTCTGATCGACTGAAGCGCTTCGTGCAACCAGGGAATTGGCAGGCGTGTGGCTTCTCTCCAGTGTGGGTACGGATGTGTCTCGTCTGGTGCTCCAGACGGTGGAAGGCACGGTCGCAAAGAGGACACTTGTACGGCCGGGGCAGATCCTGGCGGACCTCCTCGGTCGCGGGGCGCGCACCCTTCATGAGAGGCGGTAACAAGCTCACTGAAGAAGCCATTGAAGAATCTCCTGGAGTCGAGGGTGTCGAGTCGGGTGAGGTATCGTGAGGATTAAGTAGGTTTGAAAATCCCACTGAAGAAGCCGGCGGTGGCATGTGAAATCCCTGGGGTGGAGTTATGAAGGTTTGTTCTGAAGAGAGGACCGAGGACGGTTTTATCGCAGGGGTCCCGAGCTAACGTCGATCAAACACCCGGATTGGGATGTAAGGTCGATCGGGATCGGAGTGATGCGCAGTGAATGCTGATGGCTCGCTGTGTTGCAAAACCAAGTAGTCGAGTAGAGTTTGTGGGGGAGGAATAAAGCAAGAGAGAAGGAAGGGAAAAAAAAAGGAACCTGGAGACGACGATCTGGGGAGTCACAAATAATATAGGGAATGGAGGGGGAAGGAAGAAATCGGGGGAGAAGGGGCAGTGTCGGAATCGGACTTGGAGAAAAGAAAATTCTGAAAAATTCAAGTTCAAAAAGCAAAAAAATTGAAATTGAATTAAAATAAAAATTGCAAATAAAAAATTACAAAATAAAATAAAATAAAATAAATGCAGAGATTCTCAAGGTTGGAAGGTCAAGTGTGGGGGAGAAGAAGGGGACACTGGGGCAAAATAGGAAAAGTGGGAAATTTTGAGAAAAATTCAAAAATTGGAATATCCAAAAGGGGAAATTCAAACCCCAAAATGGAAAAATAAAATAATAAAATATAAAATAAAATAAAATACCCTTACTCGAGTGGGGTTATGTACACCGATCAACCTCATATAGTTGCAAATATACTATAGATACAATTGATTAATGAACTATTTTAAAAAACATTTAAATATAAAATGACATCCATCATTCTAATATGTAACATATACTTACAAAATGTACAAAAGAATATCCCCAAAAGAATCAAGAAACTACGTAACTGCATAAAGCAAAAATGTGGGGACTCGCATTTTTCCTGAAGAACCGTGTGGTGTGAGGGTGCGTGTCCCTATCCGGCTATCGCGCCTCTGGAGAATTTCTTATCAAGAACATGGGGAATTTGGGAATTTCTACTGGCCTTCTGATTTGGCCTATCTCCGAATGACGAGCGACCCAGAGTGGATGATAAAAAAATGATGGCATGCGGAGAGCTGATGACGAGCAGAACCTGGGGTCTCCAGCACTCCAGATTATAAATTTATATATGTATACTCCGTACTCCGTAACAGTATATAACTCTTGAGATACCCTCCAGAAGGGTCAAAGTCTGGGGGTTACGATCATTCTAGGCCGGACCAGTCCAGACCCATGTACAATGGAGATCCTGGGGACCATCTGATCCTGTCACGGAGTGACGAGAGCGAGGATCATCGATGATGTCGACTAAGGTGAAATCTCACAAGGTTAATTTTTTTGTAATCATGTAGTCACGCGAAAAACACAATCAACAGGTCATCCAGTATAAAAACATGAGGCACGAAAATGACTCGGGTCACCCCAAATTCCTTTATGGCTTCATCATCCGGAGGAATCATCATCCCCCGGAACCCTACATCGTATATTGACTGTACTCCATACTCCGTACAAAACCCTGGAATCCTCCACTCAGGTTCGCCGACAATCCCCCGGACTTTGGGGTAAGATATGATGAATTTCCCTTTTTTTATTTTTAAACAGACTCCCAAATTTGATTGTGGAACGATAAAGCGAAGCAACAGTTTTGATAGGCGCGGATCATCCAATTATTGATAGCCCTGATGCACCTGCCATGCAGCCGCAAAGCCGCGTATCTCGACAAAGGGACCAGATGTGCCAGTGTCAGCCCCTGCACGATGAGCATTTAGCTGCATTCCTTGCGCAAGAAGACAGCAGTCTCCCCAAGTTGCCAAGACGTCCAAGTATAGAAAGTGACCCAGGGGGCGTAGATTTCCTTTTCTTGGCCGGCTGAATCTCGCAGGGTAATAACCGGGGGTCTGGGGGCCCCTGTTCCCAGGATAATATTAAATCTATTAAATATATTAAAATATGCATGTGTATATATTTTATTATTCTCCTATCAGTGTGTGGGATATGTTCACGCTTTCTCTGGAAGGCAACCATGACACGCTTACAGGCTACTTTCATCCGAAGTTCCCCCGGCTTTATGGAAGAAGCCAACCAAAGGGCCGAGGTGCGGGACAAACGGACGGGGGGCAAAGATACGCCCACTCGGCAAGGCCGTCTCGCCGAGAGCCCGGTCTACCTTTTGATAATAAGGCGTTATCTTTGGGGTTTGGGGTCCGGGATACACTACTCCGTTATCACATTATAACAGTAAGATGTATATGGGCACCTCTACCTTACTTTTATATTGTATATTGTTATCCAGAGTACAATTGGTAGTAAGTAAAAAGTCCAGGGTAGGGTCCCCCTTTAGTGGCAGATCTTAACGGAAGTTGTACCCCCGGAACAGCAAATCCAGCCGATCTCCACAGTTCCCTGGGGATATTGGCTAATGTCCCCCCTTGGCAAATCAGGATGATTTAACAGACAAAAAGGCAAAGACAAAGATAACGGGTAGTAACCAGGGCCCAGATTCTTATGCCGGCCCGACTGCCGAGTTCGTACTTTTGAGTTCTACGGGGATCTGGAAGAAATCGCACGAATCCCTGTTCTCTTGGGTTTTTAGGAAATAAAAATGAGCTCACAAATATACCCGACGGTACACTGCCGCAACCTGGAGTTCTCCATTTTTCTCCACGGGGAATATGGATATGGCACCATTCTAGATAAAGTCCGGATTCGGAGTGGCGATCTGCAGGAAGTGATAGTTTGATCTTTTATTTAATATTTTATTTTATTGTATTAATTTTAATCCAAGAAGCAGGTACGAGTCTACAAGCAATTACCCGCCTTTTGCCGACTTTTTGCGACGTGTACATAGTACATTTGTTAAGGATCATGAAACCAGGGTCTAAGGCGTTTCTGTTTCAGGTGACGAATTCACTAAGATCTATTACGCTTTACGTACTCCGTACTTAGCACGGGGTAGTAGAAATTGAATCATATTTACAGAGAACAGCAGGCATATCGGATTCAAAGTCCCGACCTATTTCCTTCCCCAGAACTCGACTCACTTTCCTAACCAGGTCCTCACAATCGAAAGATCCACAAAGCTACCCCGTACTCCGTACTATCTTTCGAAATACGGAGTACGTTGTAGATAGTGGAAGGTGGGGGAAATCAAAACCGGTAGTTCCAATCGCCGATTATCCAAAATCGCAATATCACGGCTACAGAACCTCATCCCATAAGCCGTATACGCCCCAGACAATTCAGTCTTCTTTTTTACATGATCTACCAAGTTTGTCATGCCGCTTTACCCGGTGATCACCGTTCTCCAAAACATAAAAATATGTAAAGTCCTCCGTACTCCATATCTTATCCCTACCCCACAATCCCCCGGCGATACGCCCTTGGGGAGAGACCCCAAACCGCACCCGCAGAAAGCGATCTACGACTGACATCTCAATCCTTCTGCCAAATCTACCTTGATCGTCGTGATCGCCCCTAGAATGTGATCCTCCGATATCGCTATCGTCATGGGGGCGCCCCTCCACATAAGGTCGATCCATCACGCCATCTAGGGAAACGCCGCAATATACGGAGTAGTGTATATTGTGCCTGAGGTAACCTACCTATAGCCTTGCAAACATATCAACTTGAATTTACCGCTCATGCCATGAAAGTTAGATTGGGATTCGTCACTCTCAGCATTCCTCCCACTTTTCACTCCGACAACGCTGATCAATCTCATTATTCTGGCATGCAGACCCGCGCACAGGGCGGGTACGTCGATCCTGGATGGGGGGAAAAAGCAAAACCCAGTCCCACGGACCAAAAATAGGGCCAAGATAAAGAGACGAAATGCGAAGCAGAAACAACAGGAAAAGGGAGAAAGGGCAAAAAAAAAAGGAAAGAAAATGAAAAAGTCAAAATGAAAAGAGTGAACGCAATAATGCTGGATTGGGAACATGGAGATCCCCCCGGACTCCCTCCGTTATTAGTCCGGAGCCTCGATGTACTCCGTGCGGAATTCCTTTTCCATCCGAGCTCTTTCAGGACTGGGATTCAGCCCTCGAGGGTACCTACAACATATCTTCTTAGTCAAGATGTCGTCGGCGACCAGTGAGATCTATTTCTAGTTACCTAACGGTTCCCTATCAACACCCCCGCACATCCCCAGATCGTCACGCAAGATAACATTCGAGGGGGCTTGAGAGACAAGGATGGGGAATACTTTTTATATTTCTTTATTATTCACACCCTCTTCCTGGATATTAACCCTAAAGAGATTTTCTAGTGCAAGCCAGTAGGGCATGAGTCCGGGTCTGGACGCGACCCTTTTCAGCCCGCACCCCCCTTGCTACATGGGACTCAGCAGTTGCTACTGGCTGTACGACATCCAACACGGTGTGAGTCATGACGTGCTCACGTCTCAGCTCGAGGAATACCCAAGCTGAAAGCGCCTAAGAGAAAGCCAAAAGATAAAGATAAATAATAATAAAAAAAAAAGTGACACGCCAACTAACAACAGGGGGATCGACTCGACTTTTGCGCGCTCTGTTTCCAATTGCGCTGCTGCCGCTGGGTTCTGTGTCCTGTCTTGCTGCCTGGAGACTGAAACCCATCCTACCGAGCGAGGCGCCACCTGTCAGCAAGACAAAGACGTAATTTTACGCCGGGTGATGGTAGGCTGCGAAAGGGGGAATAGGGTGGTTTTGGATGCTTCAATATATAACTTGTGGAGTACAGTTGTAGGTAGTATGTCTCATTGTGTCTCAAGGTGACATTTGGTAATGCTTGGCAGGTCTCGATGCGGGGGAGTAGTTTCAATAAGGAAGAATCCGGGGTAGGTTTGGTTTTGGAGCAACATTCCACAAGACTCAAAGGAATGATGGGGTGTCCTTTCGGGTGCAGGTACTTTGTACAGCGTGGGGGGTTGTATTAGTTCTACGTAGGCTACTCCAAATGTTCCTCAAGAAGACACATATGCTTTGAAGAATTCACAGGTGCAACCCTAATCAGCTCGGGGGTTTTGCATGTGATTACGTAAGGGATTTCCCAATCGAGGTCAACCCCATCTTTACCTATCTTGGACTTTTTACGGACACTCACTCTCTTGCTTATTGCCAAATTTCAGCCAAGGCGAGCGATCAGCGATCCACACCTTCTGGAACAAATACCCTCCCTGGCACCCAATAAGCGGCGCAAATGGCCTCACACTGATATCACCATATGCGGGGCCGCTATTCCGGAGTCCGCGATCAGACCATTGGTGGAATTCTTACATTTGTCCGGGAGATTACACCCTATCTTGCTATTTACAATCTATGTTCTAATAGACTATAGAACATGTGATATTCTGGGGAATAGATAGCGTCAACGAAAAAAAAAAAAAAAGAGAAAACAGAAGCTGAGGCGGGGAAGATTGTCCATTGCCGTGTCCAGTTCTCGGTGAAACCCCGACACTCCCCCCCATTCCACCATAATCCCACTCGGGCACTACATACGTACATGTAGAGGGGGGAGAAAAAAATTTTCTATCTTTTCAACTCCACTGAGCGATTTATCATCATTTCTCTTACCCCATATTTGCCTGAGTACCATAATTCAACCCACTCGCGGAAGCCGGGATCAACATACGGAACACAATGCCCCTGTCGCTCATGCGATCCACACCGGCCACAGTTTCTATGTAATTTAAGTCTTGGAGGACGCTACAACCAGGTACCATATGCAGTAGATCACTTAGTCTGAGATGAAGTAGATCCTAGCTTTGGATAGAATTTCCAAGGGTGTGGGAGTGGGAATAAACCTTCCTAACCTATTAACCCACTAGAGAAACAGGGGGGTAGACAAAGAAAGGGAAAAAAGGTACCAAGTACTCCGTACTAAACCCTTCTTTCCCTCTTTCAAATCACACAGTGGGATTCGTGGCTTAACCCATTTCGCCCCAAACACATACCATAACGGGCGAATCCCCGAGATCGATATTGGCGTATTTTTGATCTCGCTCGCGGGAGGAGTCCGCTCCGAACCAGTTGCGCTATCGCTAGCACGTGTATGGGGGGTTTTCTTGGTAATTGGATTATCGGATTATTGGATTATTAGTTTGAACTATTGGAAACCGGCACACAAAAGCATAACTGCGGGAGCTCCGGACTCTGTCTTCCCCATTAGGATACCGTGAAGCGGGGGGGTCCAGATCTCCACAGGTGTGATAGCTTGCGAGTTTCACATGTTCACATATTCACATGCGGAAATCATGTGTTTATCTTGTTGGCTTGCGCTCAAGTCTGGAATGCGGGATGTGGAGGTTTTGATAAGAATGACTGGAATGCGCCAATATGTGTGTGGCTGCATGCCTTGCATTGTGGACGGAGTATGTAAATGTGTAGGTACGAAGTACCTTGGGGAGGAGCGAGAAAATGGCGTCATTGAAAGGGGGGCCATGTGTTTTCTCCAGATTTGTTGCCCACATTGATAAGAGATTCAGATACGAGACGTATTAAGCACGTCTTTCTTTCAACTTGACCCGGATATAAACACTAATCTGACCTAAGGATGTTGTATGTGGTATGTTATATGACCATGTACATATCGCGAAAGATGACGACAGAGCTCATAACCTAGACCATTCTTCTGCAGGTACCAGACCACGACATCAGCCCATAGGGCTAGCTGGACAGAGAAAATCCTCGGGTGATCTCGGAGGATGACATGGTGACATTCTCGCACAAACTTCCAAGGTTATGGCATTTTTTTTCCTAGTTGCGGGGCTTAGTGCCGATATGGGAGTCTACCGAAACTCCACGATGATCAGGGGGGGCGTTTATTTTATTTTATCCAAGTCAGAAAGAGGAAGGTATGCCATGTCTTGGCTATCCATTTTGGTCTGATGTGTAGTATAAACGGAGATATGTACCTTGTACGGAGTAGTTTTAGACACTATGAAGAACTACTCGATGGCAAATTCAAGGAAATAGATTTTTTTTCACGGAGCAAACACTAAGTCAAGTAACTATAATTCAAAAAGGGGTTCGGTGAGACTTGATATTTTTTTCTCTCTCCCCCTGTGTCAGTTCCCGTCTCTGGAGCCTCCCGATTTACGCAACTCGGGCGAAATTCTCTCGGCATTGCCGTGCCGAGTCGGGTTCTCTCTCAGCGAGTCACCGTGCCGGTTTCTTTCTTTTTTTTTGGCCCAGGTATTGGTTTGGTACTCTCCACACTACCCGCACCTATTATTATCATTCCATACTGTATCAGCTGTATGGGGGGCTGGTTTTCTTTTTTGAGAAGAAAAAACTCCTAGCTGCCGTACCACCCCCGAAATTCCTCCGAGGTTCGGAAGTTGGAAGTCTGGGGTGAGCCGTGGGATGATCTGGATGCGCGGACCTACTGCCCATGCAGGCAATCCCCTAGGGTCTTCCCGTCTAATAGCGCTGCACAGAATGCTTGTCTTCCATTGTTGTGCAAGCCTCGGGATGGGAGAGCCTCGGGATAACGGAAGTTCCTCGGATATAGCTCTTAGGTAATTCTTGGGACATATCCTGTTTCTTCTCCGGGTTTTGTACGGAGTATGCCCAGTCTACTCCGCATGTAGCGGTGAGGCCCTGTGGAGTTTTGCCACTCTGTACAGGCAAGTTGTGGAGGTCTGATAAAAATTTGCTGTCTAGATCTGGAGTGTATGATTCGACTCGCTGTCTCTTCAAACCCTAGATTTTCCTCTTCGGGAAAGGAAATGTCAAAATATTGAATATCAAAAGCTCTAAAGGTTCAAACAGAGATGTGATTATACTAATCATTGAAAACAGAATCGATTATGTTAAAAGAGAGAACCGTCTAAGTATTTCAGCCAACAATATATATTCTTCAATCCCTCATACTCTCCAAACTATTGGACGTTCTATTCGACTAATAAGCCTACGTACAATAGCTGTGAATGTTTTTCCCTTTCAACATGAATTACAGATACTCGCTTTGACCCCGGCGAAAAGAAACAGAGAGATTCCGTAACTGCACAGATGCTCGAGGTTCTGAATGCGAATGTGAAAAAACCATCAATTTGATCTCATCTATAATCAGTCACTTTTTAGGCTCTATAGGAAGCGGTATATAGCACTTAAGCATTTCCCCTCTAAGAAAACTTGTAAAAAGATCAAAAACCTTAAGAATTAAGAAAAGAGAGGCAACCCTAATTTGGCGTCGGAGGTTCTTCATTCTATATCGATATTCGGACGTCTCATGAGTCTATGACACGCCCGCTGGTAACTTTCTGTTGGATGTATGTATGCCCAACTCCTTGTCCAACTCTTGATCTCTGTAACCTTTTCTTCTGTTCTTTTGATATATGCCGGTTTGTTTTAATTCCTCACTAGCACTGTTCGTTTTGTTATATTCCGAAAACTTCGCTTCTCGATCCCTCTAGATGCTGTGAAGGGGGCGTTAGGTACGCAACAACGATATTTCATACAGTTCCTTGAAAAGGAGATCA
Source organism: Penicillium solitum (assembly GCF_028829755.1). Classification (NCBI taxonomy): domain Eukaryota; kingdom Fungi; phylum Ascomycota; class Eurotiomycetes; order Eurotiales; family Aspergillaceae; genus Penicillium; species Penicillium solitum. The sequence goes on from NW_027072128.1 coordinate 485,765, forward strand.
AAGCCTCTGACCAGATGATATTTAACTCGAATTTGTATTACCTCCGGCCGTATAGTCGGCAAGCTTTTCCGCCTTTATAAGGAAAGGTATGCAAGATCACTATAGCATCAAAGCCTAGGTAAATGGCGCCTCCTGCTAATACAGCTACAGCTCCTTCCCCTCTGTCTGCGCCGATCTAATTCCATGAAGCATTACTACAGAGCACCCCTCCATAACCACGGATTTACCGTACAGCGATGATGGGGTGCTTGAAGGGCCACCAGCCTCCTCCCCCGAACACCGATCCAGGAGCCTGGAGCCACTGTTGTCGGCTTACGCCCCGTACCAAGTACGAGTAGGCGTAGGCATTTGTGACCTCGCGTATATGTGGAAGAACTTGCCAACGATTCAGCCGGATGCGACATCCGCGATGCTCACCACACAACTGGACGCCTGGACCTCATCTACAAGGAAGCGTACAAAAGATCTCTGCAGCGCATCCATGGCCCCCTTCACGGCGTCCGGGGGGATCGACCAACGTAGCTTGGGAGACATGGCAGGAGAAATGGGATGAGCGGAAAAAGAGAGCAGACCGTCATGTGTCGGCTGAGGGCCGAAGAAGTAAAAGAAGAGAGAGGAGACATGGGGAGGAGGGGGGATTTACATTGCGAGGCCATCATGGTTTGGGCAGGTGTGATTAGGGCAGGTGCGAGTTAAGGCAGGGACGACCTCAATGTCTGCGGTCATGGTGAGTACATGGAACTTCAAACCCGAGATGTACCTTAATTGCTTGGAGAAATTTCAGAACTATTGCTGGTGGTCGATCTCTATTAGAACTATTAGTGCTAAAATTCTTATATCAATGCTTCGATGGTGGCAGTTGGGGGAATAAATGATAGAGGTTGAGCCTTGGGGGATGGAACATATTCTTTAGTTAAATATCTCCTTCTCTAGTGCAGCAGCTGGAATTTTACTGTCAGCATTTGAAAGAGGATTTGTTCAAGAAGAAGAAGAAGAAGAAGCTGAAGCTGTTGCCCAAGCCAAGATAGGAACAACACAGTAGGCACTTTCAATCACCAAATCGAGCGAAGACTGAAGGTAGTTGGTCGCAAATCATGAGCTGGCGGGAATCTATCACCACCAAAGCAGCAGACGATATATTGTACGTATTTCAAAGCAGTCGAGTCGCATGTGACACTAGAAACAGTGATGTGAAAGCACCAGACACACAAACAAGGTAGGGTGCGAACTCTGGGGGAGCATCCAAAGACGATGGTATATCTTATGCTACCTACTTTGTAACTGCACATTTTAATCTAGTCTCCTTTATGGTTGGCGGTTTTCATCCTCGGTGGGTTTAGTAGTGCAAAAACAACGGCTCTAGCGCATACAATACTTCACGTTGCCTCGCTGCGTTTGGGTGCATGTTAAATTGGAACTAACGCTAACGATCTAGTGATTGCATACAGTATAGATTGCGACAGTACTCTGGATTACAGCTAGCTTCCCGGTGGAATGCCAAGTCCACTGCAAATGCGATTTCTAAATCCAGAGGGAAAAGGTCCAAAAGCCACAGCCATTGACAGAATCCCAGCAACAGGCGCAAATGCGGGTATTCAGCTTTCAGTGAAATAGAAAGGTACCAATTTCAGAGCAAAGGATATAGACCGCAATACAGCCTTGTGTTATCTGGTCTAGACTATGGATGTCTATGAGTATATTGTTGAGATAATTTGACATATGGATGTAGACGAGTCAACTTGGCAGAATGTGACAAATTACCATGGGGTTACTCCGCGGCAGATATGAGATAAGATAAAATGCAAGTATGAGTGTATGAATGTATAAAAAAGCCCTCCAGAGCTTCAGAGCAGCTACAAGTAGGCTTTCAAGTCAACTTCGATGTACCTGCGGGCAGTAGTACCAAATTAGGAAATACTCTCCGTGATTACTCCTTATCTCTGCTTTCCAATGTTCACCTCAGGCACTAAACCAGAAGCAGAAATGACGTTTCTGCCACACCCGGCCGCCCGGGGAAACGAGAATCTCAAGTGTCAGGTCCAGACTAAGAGCGCCATCCACCCAATCTACTTTATACAGCGAGTCTATGTATGATTTGATCCTATCAGCAACCCCTCAATCCAAATCCTAGACATTGAACAACACCCCCATTTCAATATCCCTCCAGCCTCGAGCTCCGGGACGCAATGGCACCCCCGCGCCAGCGCACCACAGCTATCGTGGATGACTCGAGGTCCGAAGCCTCAAGCGGCACAAGAGAATACCACAAAGCCACCAAGTCTCGCAGACCGGCTGCTGCAAAAGAGAAAGCCTTGATTACCAGCGCGCCCGTCGTGGACAACCAGCACGCAGAAGAACAACCCCGAGTAAGTTTCATCCTGAAAGAGATCGATCAATCGCAACTCAACGCACAACCCAGTTAAACAGACCATAAACTAATCCCCCTTCCCCCCCTACAGCTCCCCTGGACAGACCTCCCCCTCGAAATCCTCCACTCCTACCGCCACGTCCACAAACTTCCCACGCCCTCCGCCTTTTCAAGTGACTACTCCCGCCTAATCCTCTCGCAAGGCGTCGGCCTTCGCTCACCAACCTCCCTCGCCGCCCGCCGCGCTCAATCCTCCTCATCTCAGAACCACTCCCACTCCCACCGAACAAACACCTCGTCGGACTCCCTCTCTGACTCAACGCTGCGTCGCACCGTCGGCCAGGACCGCGTGAGCAAAGATCAGTTTGCGCTTGTTGTCCGGAAACACTTCAACAGCGCTGGTCTCTCTGAACAGGAAACCATTGCGCGGTTTCTGTACACTGTCCGTGAGGACAGGAGAGGGAGACAGTTCCGATTGCGGTTTCAGCCGTAAGATGAGGGGCGAGTGTCCTACTTTGGTCCCTTGCTCTTTTCTTTCCCCTCGTAGTAGGGGAAATGGGATTATACGGGGCTTGGGGTGGAGCCAAGGCTTTTCTCCTTCTTATCCCACCGTGCTGGTGCTGGCCTGTCCTGGTTGACGGTGCGCTCGGTTCGGTGCGGTGAACATACATGGCGTGTGTGGTTTACTAGGTTGCCTTGCTTCGGGGATCTGGCGGCCTGTTCTCTTTTGCTATATTAAGATACCCATTGGCGTTCAGTGTGTTTATCTTGGTTGTTTTATCTTTATTTCTTGGGTTGCGAGTTGCGGACTCTCCCTCCCCCTCTCTCCCTCTCTTCTACTATGTATACTTTGCACACCATAATCGAATACTCAGACAAGATAACCATATATGTACATAGGTACCTAGACAGGTTACAATCAAAGGTTATACATAGAAAAGTCTCCTGAATGCGCTTTTTTACCGCCTTCGTACACATCTAAAAAGAGCTTCCAAAAGACCAACCAAAAGACCAACGAAAAGACATAACAAGGCCGCATAAGCAGCTGACTATTCTTGTCATACGTCATTTAATATCGGGAAGATGCACAGCACCGCGTTGAACAAACCTTAATTCGAGAACGCAGGACCATACTTGCTAGTATATTTCATTTTGTCATTTACATAAGAGCGTGCATGTTCCCTCCAGTAATCAAAGAGGGCAGAAAAGACAGATATCCAAACCGAACGTGAGAACAGGGACAAAAGCCCCCCAAACGAAGCAGTTCAGACTACATAATAAAATCCCGCGAAATAACAAAGAATCAATCGAGGGCGACCTCAAAGCAACAGGTGTAAAAGTCCACAAACGCCGAGATATATGGCTCCCTTCCAACCGCCTCCTTCGGTACATGTTCCATGTTTCATTTTGCCAAATAGGTCCAACCGAATCTAGCCCATTCCATCCCGCACTGTAGGCAGTATTATCAATTGCCCGGATACAGGGAAGTCAACCTTATTTCCAGGCGTTGAGACCAGCCCATGGATCGGCGGAGGAGCCGGGCTGTGACTGTGGCTGCGACTGCGAGGGGTTCTTGTGGTGCCCGTACTGTCTGGTCTGCGCATAGCCACCAGGACCAGAGGGGTATATACCACCTGCTGTAGGAGGGTATGTTGTCTGCTGGGGGCGTGGGGGAGGTGGAGGCGGGATGTAGCCCTGGGGAGCCATATAGTGCGAGGACTGAGGGCCAGCGCCAGGAGCCGGCGTGCCGGAATTTGAGTAGCCACCGTACGGGGCCGGGGTTTGAGAGAAGAATTGCTGGTTCGGGGGTGGGGACACGGGGGTCTGGTAAGGATATGCCATGGGGTTGTAGCCCTCCGATAGGGGAGCTGCGGCGCCTTGCTGGAAATGCTGGGCTTGGTAAGCTCCTGGACCACCTCCCATGTACTGCCCGTAGGGAGCTGGAGAGTGCGAGAGGGGTGCGCCTGGCATGGTAGGCGGGTAGCGGGGTGACGGCTTTGGAGATGGACCGGTGGTTCCATATGCCGGTGTCTGGACGGGCGGGGGTGGTGACTTGACTTTTGAGGGCGGTTTTGCGGAGCCTGTGGAGGGTAAATTTGAGGAGCTCTTTGGTTCCGTTGATAGTCGCTCCATCAGCTGGCGCAGCTTCTCTCGCTCGCGATCTTCTTGCTCTGAGACACCGCTGGAATTGTCACGGCTAGTGAAGGAATCGGCATTCCTGCGGAGACCGTCGGCATTTTCGCCTATGGCCTTGTCGCGCTCGATCTGGCTGAGAAGCTGGGCACCTTCTGATCGGCGGTTGTTGATGAAGGTTTCGACATTCTTGCGGAGACTGTCGACGTTTTCACCCATGTCCTTGTAGAAAGTCCGTGCTTGCTTGATACCCGACGAGAGACCATGGAATGCTTCATAAACCTTCTTGTACCGAGCTATCACGGAATTGCGTTGTCTCTTTATAGACTCATACTTCGACTTCTCGGATTGAACTCTTTTGTCTTGAAGAAGGCTATCGTGTATCTTTGTGAGTTCGTTCATCAAAGATGATTGTTTGTGATTCGCCTGCACGAGTATGTTCTGATATGGCAGGAACTTTTCCAATTCTGTCTTGAAGAATTCCTTTTCTCGGCCGACGAAGGACTTTTTGTTAAGAATCAAGCGCTCCGTGATGTCATCTTTGTGAGTCTAAAGCACATATAGTTAGAAAGTTGTCGTAGACAGATAGGTTAGGACACTCACCTCCACTTTGAGATCTGCGAGCAGTTGGGACTTCTCCCGCTCCACGAGGTTCAGTTTCTTTAACAAACTCTCCACCTTGGCAATCTGTTCTGCAATAGAGGCGCCACCCTCATCATACACATCATCTAGCAGAGTACCTTCTGCCGGACTGGTGACACCGTCCTTGCTCTTGCTATGCTTTGAACGGGCTTTGATTAAGGCTCGCTGGAAAAGAACATCGGCTTCATCTGTTTCGCCAGCAGACCGCATCTCATCAAAATCGCTTTCATACTGCCGAAGTGTGGAAGACAGTTGAGAATCACTGGCGCTGGCCTCATTGATGGTATCTCTATACGATCGGACATCCCCTCGAAGCGTGGTATTGAGTCGAGAGCTGGGCTGCTGGCTCCAATCTGCTCCATACTTTGAGCGCATCTTCTCACACACGCTTTCTTCCAGATCTAGCTGCTTTGAGCACTGGTCTAATTGGGATAGTACTTCTGCTTTGCGATCCTGCAACTCGTCGAATGCCTTGCGGAAGGGATTGTGGCCGGCAAGTTCTGAACACCAGCGACGGAAGTCCTCGTCCACTGACATCTGGTTCATGCCTCCCTTCAAAACCTCGAGGGTGTCTGGCAGTTCAAGTGAGCCCAATTTAGCGGCTATATCACGATTGGCACTCTCGGCCTTTCCAGTCTCAACTCGACGTAACTCGGCCATTTCTTCCTCGTAACAACTGGCGGCCTCAGTGACCCACATAGGCCTCAGTTTTTTGAATAAGTCTGGCCCAATGATTTGACTAATATCTTGTCCTTGGTACAATTCGCTAACCGGAATCGCCTTGGCAGCAGTAACCCTGGCAACTGGTGAAAGACCAGCCTCATTAGGGACTGGTTGGTGGTAGATGAAATCATTGTCTTTGACCATAGTAGCAAGTAAAGCTTGCACATTTGTTTGATTATGCTTGATGAGGTCCAAGAGGTTGGAGCCTGACTCTGCCGTCAGGCCGGTGTCCGCTGGAGGTGACGAAGGGAACGTCTTTGCCCAGCTTAGAGCAGTGGCGGACTGCTTATCAGCCATCTGTAAACGAGCAATAGCAATTCCATGAGATCCGCTCTCACTATCCGCAACCGCTTGATAATATGATGCTACTGATCCCATATGTGCTGCCTTAGCCTGCACAACAATCGTCCAGACCTTGTCAAACACATTCTTGTCGACGAAGTTTTGCATTATCTCCGCAGCCTGTGAGTAGAGGTACGCTGCCTGTCCAGCGAGCTTGGCCAAGAGCCCAGGCTTCCTCTGATCTGCCACTTGTTTTTCAAAAAACACCTCTTGGGCTTGAGCTAGTGTGACATTTATCAGTGTCTTGATGGTGTCGTCTTTCAGGTCGGTTGATGGCGGGTATAAGAAGTTTTGATTAATATATGTAAACATCCCGGCGGATGCCTGGAAAGAGTGATAAGCGGTCTTGAGGCCGGTATCGTCAGCCCGGCTCTGGCTGGCAGCATGGCAAGATAGGATGGCGGAGATGTTAAAGATAACGGATGCCTTTTCGAAGGCCAGGGAGAATTGCGAGGTAGACGCATGAGTGAAAGCATCGTACCTAAAGGACAAGTATATAAGCACAAGTGGAACATACACGGGAAAAGTACCCCTACCATGTGAAAGGGATCTTGACGTGGTTGTCATCGATGGGGAACCTGAGGTCCAGCAGCTCCAGCTGACCGTAGTATCGATACAACAGATCACGACCGATAGCGCTGTCTTTCCCTACACCCCTCATATCCTGGCGAAGCCGGTTGAGAGTCGCGCATTCTTGACTGTATTGCTCGGGGTCTTCGCCATGGCCCTGTCGAATGTAATCCTTGAGAGGCTGGATCCAATCAATCTCGTTGGTCTGCTTCAACGGACACGAGAGCATCGGCGACTGAGCCATTGTCGGGTGGTTGCCAGGAGCGATATGCTCCCATCCAACAATACAAAAACTGTGTGAGAGAAAAAAAAAGCGCGGGGCAGGGATGGTCAGAAGCTCCGTGTCTGAGGGGATCGGAGTCGAGGCTGTGGGGTAAGGGAGGCGGAACGTCAGCGCCTGATGCCCCTAGTGTGTCAATGACGTCGGCCGATCAGGTATTCTTCGATGCAAGCAACTTAGAAAATGACGAGATAATGCGAGAATTTTTGAGAAAAGAATAGAGTTGCCTAGAGTGTTGAAGTGCTAAATGTTGAAGTGTTGGAGGAGGGAGATGTGGGATGTGATTGTCCGTGGCCGTGCCTCTAGCCGTGCCTCTAGGCGCCAAACCCCAAAACAACCAAATAACTAGAAACACATACAGAACACAGACATTCAATAAAATATTTTGAATTTTGAGTAATATGAGATAATTAATATATGGGAATGATCATAGTACAGTCAGAAGTAGAGAGCTTCTTAGACATCTATCACTCAATAATAGTAATACAATATTCTGCCCCCCAAGCCCTGGGCAGAACAGGTCCCCAATATCGCCGGCGCTATGACATGGGTGAGAGGTAAATACAAACGGATATAGAGTACATGATGATTTACATTTTTCAACTCGACTTCTTCGAGCTATCCTTGCTGGCATCGCTGCCAGCATCCTTGTTTTCCGCATCCTTGTTGGAGTCTTTGGAGTCTTTCTTGTCAGCCTGGGATGGCTTGGAGGAATCACCGTGCTTCTCCATGAGTCGATGCCAGACAGATTTCAGGAAACCTTCGTTCTTGGCAGCGTCATCTGCACTATCAGAAGCAGAGGGGCTATCAGGGTAGTTAAGTTAGCACAAAAACCAATATTCACCATGAACTGTGCATCTTACCTATCCTTGCTGAAGTTCATTGTCCGCTTGGCTGTCTTATCGTTCATCTCGTCGGCGAGGACCTCCAAAATGGTGCGCTGGTTGCCTGTCAAGTACTTGGGCATGGCAACCTTAAATTCGACCTTAAGATCGCCATTGGGAGTGAAACCGCGAGCACGGCCATTAAGCTTCTTCATGCCCATTCCTGACAAAGTGATCCGGTCACCGGTACCCGTACCGGTGGCCACCTTGACCTTCACTTGATTGTCGAGAGTTGGGATGGTGACCTCACCACCAAGGATGGCAGTGGTGAGGGGAATTGAGGCTGTGTAGAGAATGTCGGACCCGGAGCGGCTGAAGCGATGGTCTGGAGCGACTCGAATGGAGACGTAAAGATCACCAGGTTGGGTGCGAGCACCAGGCGGAACAGCTGTTCCAGTTGGTGGAGAGTCACCTTCGCCGGTGACACGTAGACGCATGCCATCTTCGACACCACCGGGGATGTCTACCTTGATAGTCTTACGCTCTCGGATCACGCCATTTCCATTGCAGGGGCTGCACTCTGATCCCCGGGGAACAGACATACCGGCACCTCCACAAGCGTCACACGTCGCGGCGACTTGGAAGCCTCCCTGCATGAGATGAACGCGGGTACCTGTGCCGTTGCACTGACGACATTGGGACCGCTTGGCACCAGACTTCAATCCGTCACCTTTGCAGGTTCCGCACTTGGTCAACGGCGTGATGACGATTTCCTGAGAAGTGCCCTTCGCAGCTTCCATGAACGAGATGTTTGTTTGCACCTCAATGTCTTCACCGACCAAAATCTGTTCCTGGAAAGGGTTGCGCCCACCCCGGGGTCCACGGCGCGCTCCTCCGGTAAAGGCTCCAAAAAGATCCTCGAAGTTGATGTCGCCGGAAAAGCCCCCGCCAAAGCCACCTCCACCGCCAAAGCCATGGAATCCCCCCGCACCAGAGAATGGGCTGCCGCCGGCGTTTGGATTGAACCCGCCATTCTGATCAAAAGCGGCCGAGCCATACCGGTCGTAGTTCTCTCGCTTCTGGGCGTCGGATAACAATTCGTAGGCTGTCTGGGCTTCGGCAAACTTGTCTTTGGCCTGGGCGTCCTTGTTGGTATCAGGGTGGTACTTCTTGGCCAAGCCGTAGTAGGCCTTCTTTATGTCGCCGGCGGATGCTTTCTTATCCACGCCTAGGACCTTGTAAGGGTCGGAAACAGCCGAAAGAGGAGAGGTAGTGTGGAAGGCCTGTAAATTGGAGAAAAAGCATGTTATTTAGCAACCTGAACCTTGACAGCCCGTAGAGACGACATACCCTAGCAGATATCACCAAAGATTCCTTTCTCTTGCAAACGCCCTCCCGGAGACGCCTAGCCGGAGAAGCAGAGACGGTTGCATGGTAGTTTCTTGTTTGGTTGGATGAGTGAACGCTATTGCCGGAAGTTTGCTTAGAATATTGTCGCTGGGTCCGCAACAGACGCGCGGGGAGAGCCGCGGCCTTGGGAAATGCCGTGGATGGATTCATGGATAGTAATAGCCGAACAACGGTTGGACGGCAGTGGTAGTTGCGAGGATGAAGGGGGATAGATATGCGCGGGGAAATGATCAAGAAAAAAAGAATGACAATTTGAAAAAGAGAAAGAATGGTTTCAAGAACACCAATGACGTTCCAAACCAAGTCAAGCTACTCTCTGGATCACAGAAGCTTCGAGTTCTTTGGCTGAGAGAAGTTTCTCGGAAAAACGTGTGGCCGGACGATGATGAAAGAGTTGCTTACCGAAGCAATAATGGGGTGCTCCGACTACGGAATTCCAGCTTCCACTCTACCCATTTGTATCTAATACTTATTGCTGTCCTTTTGGAGCTGTGCCACGGGCTGTCACGGTTCTTCACTATATCCCTTTTTATTTCCTTCACTCCATTGCCCGGGCATCCACCTCATACTCAAGGAGCATGCTCCGCGGCCAAACCCTCCCCTGGAGAGCTGTACTCCACCAAACGCCACGACCTCTCCTCCGACGGCCGTTTCTTGCTTCACCGAGATATAATGCAACCTTTCGATCAACACTAAGTTCGGCCCGCCTTGGTGACTCTCTTCCCTCGTCTTCCCGCGCCTTCTCTGCGAGCTCCATTCGGCGGAGGGAGAAACCCCCTCCAGAGGACTCTAAAGACGGATCGGAAGAGAAGGAAGAGCACGAAACTAGCCAGAATGATAAGGAAACGGAACGGGCTCCTGAATCGCGGAGGAAGGGAGCAGACTCAGGAAAGAATGTCCCTTCCGCAGATCAAGTAGCTCCCGCGCGGAGAAAAGACCGGTCATCTGATAAAGAGCGCGGAGTGGGAGAGGAAGTAAAGAAAGAAGCCAACGCATCAGATGGAAAGGGGAACTCGAATGACACACCTTCGCCCATCCCACCAAGTGATGGCCCGGCCGACTCCAAACCCAGCGGTGCAAGCAGCGGTGGTAATAGCGGCAATGACGATGGTGGGAAGAAGGGCAAGAAGGCCTCTGGGGAAAAGGCTTTGCAAAAGCCGGCAGTTCCGGACGTTTACCCACAGGTAATGGCAATTCCCATCGCGAAACGCCCTTTGTTCCCCGGTTTTTACAAAGCGATTACTATTCGCGATCCGAATGTCGCCGTTGCGATCCAGGATATGATGAAACGGGGTCAGCCATATGTCGGAGCGTTTTTGTTCAAGGATGACAACGCCGATGGTGACGTGATCGAGAAATTGGACGATGTTTACGACACTGGAGTTTTCGCTCAAATTACCGCCGCGTACCCTCTCCGTGGAGAGGCTAGCGGTGTGACAGCGGTTCTCTATCCCCACCGACGTATCAAGATATCGTCGCTACTTCCCCCTGGAGAGAACACCAAGGCCGCTACACCTCCACCCGCACCTACGTCAGAAGATAAGACAACTGAAAAGCGAGGTGATGTAGTGGCTAGCTTTGAAGAAAGCGCACCCGAGCCAGCTCCCAAAGACCATTACGAACCGACATCCTTCCTGAAGAAACACCCCGTCAGCCTTGTCAACGTGGAAAACTTGGCCGAAGAGCCGTTCGACAAGAAAAACCCAATTATCCGCGCGGTGACCAGTGAAATTGTTAATGTGTGCAAAGAGATCGCCACCCTAAACCCTCTGTTCCGCGATCAAATCTCAGCATTTTACACAGATCAATTCCCGGGAAACCTCAGTGACGAACCATCCAAATTGGCTGATTTCGCTGCCGCTGTATCTGCCGGTGAGCTCCACGAGATGCAAGAAGTTCTCGAGACAATGAACATTGAGGAGCGTCTCCCTAAGGCACTTGTCGTTCTGAAGAAGGAATTGATGAACGCCCAACTGCAATCCAAGATCACCAAAGATGTCGAGGCTAAGATCCAGAAACGCCAGCGCGAGTACTGGCTGATGGAGCAAATGAAGGGCATCAAGAGAGAACTTGGCATCGAGTCTGACGGGAAAGACAAGCTTGTCGAGAAGTTCAAGGAGAAGGCTGAAAAGCTTGCCATGCCTGAGGCTGTCAAGAAGGTCTTCGATGAGGAGATCAACAAGCTAGCACACCTCGAGCCTGCTGCATCCGAGTTCAATGTCACTCGTAACTACCTAGACTGGCTAACCCAAATCCCCTGGGGCCAGAAGAGCGTGGAAAACTTTGGCGTCAAGAACGCAGTCAGTGTCCTCGATGAGGATCATTACGGGCTGAAGGATGTCAAGGATCGTATTCTTGAGTTCATCGCTGTGGGCAAGCTTCGTGGAACCGTCGAAGGAAAGATTCTTTGCCTTGTTGGTCCACCCGGTGTTGGAAAGACTAGTATCGGCAAATCGATTGCTCGCGCTCTGAATAGGCAATACTACCGGTTCTCTGTTGGTGGCTTGACCGACGTGGCAGAGATCAAGGGCCACCGACGAACCTACGTTGGTGCTCTCCCGGGACGCATTATCCAAGCTCTCAAGAAGTGTCAAACCGAAAACCCTCTAATCTTGATTGACGAGGTTGACAAAATTGGGCGTGGGCATCAGGGCGATCCGTCTTCTGCTTTGCTCGAACTCCTCGATCCTGAGCAAAACAACTCGTTCTTAGACCACTATATGGATGTTCCTGTGGATCTTTCCAAGGTCCTTTTCGTCTGTACCGCCAACGTGACCGATACTATCCCTCGGCCTTTGTTGGATCGTATGGAACTCATCGAATTGTCCGGCTACGTGGCAGATGAGAAGATGGCAATTGCTGAGAGATACCTCGCCCCCGCTGCTCGGGAGCTGACTGGCCTGAAGGATGTGGATGTGAACCTTGAACGGGATGCCATCGAAGAGCTGATCAAGTCATACTGCCGTGAGAGCGGTGTCCGTAACTTGAAGAAGCAAATCGAAAAGGTCTACCGGAAGGCAGCATTCAAGATTGTCCAGGACCTAGGCGAGGATGTGATGTCCGAAGAGGCGGCTCTGACCGAAGCGGGCAAGGCTGCCCAGGAAGAGTCCAAGGAGCATGAGCCAGCGGATCCTGCGCAAGTTCCGATTGAGCCAGAGAAGTCAACCACAGAGATTCCTCGACTGGCCCTCAAGGTCCCCGACAGTGTGCATCTCAGCATCGGCAAGGGAACCTTGAAGGATTACGTTGGACCTCCCGTTTTCACCGCCGACCGCCTGTACGACCAGTTCCCTCCTGGTGTCACCATGGGTCTTGCATGGACCAGCATGGGTGGAGCTGCTCTGTACGTTGAATGTATTCTGGAGAATGCATTGAATCACAACTCGCGCCCAGGGCTCGAAATCACCGGCAACCTGCAAAATGTCATGAAGGAGTCTACTCACATTGCGTATTCCTTCGCCAAGTCTGTTATGGCGCGGCAATTCCCTGAGAACCAATTCTTCGAAAAAGCGAAGGTTCACTTGCACTGCCCTGAAGGCGCTGTTCCAAAGGATGGTATGTGAAACTTGAACATTTATAATAAGTCGGCGGCTAACCATTCCAACAGGACCCTCTGCCGGTATCACTATGGCTAGCGCCTTGTTATCTTTGGCTCTCAACCACTCTCTTGAGCCAACCGTTGCCATGACCGGAGAGTTGACTGTGACTGGTAAGGTTCTGCGCATTGGAGGCTTGAGAGAGAAGACTGTGGCTGCTCGTCGGGCTGGTGCCACAAAGATTCTTTTCCCTGCAGACAACACATCTGACTGGCTTGAGCTACCTGAGGTGAGTCATAAATCTATCCATTTCTAGTGGTTCTCTTAGCTGACTGTTTTATCTAGAACATCAAGGAGGGTATCGAAGGTCACCCGGTGAACTGGTACTCCGAAGTGTTTGACCTTCTTTTCCCCAGTCTCGACAAGGAGGCTGCCCGCACCATCTGGCAAAAGGCACTGGCCAAGCCCAAGAAGGGTAGCGAGGAGGCTAATGAAGAGTAGCGTGCTGATACCTCTTTTGGTTTGGGGGTCCTTTTTGGGTCATGTCGTATATACCTGTTGTGTTTTTACGTTGTATAGCTTTTTGTGTGATTTACTGTATACATGGCGTCTTTGTCTTCCGACACGGAATGCATGGTTGGAGTTGAAGGACTGTTAGTAGACCTTTTTGTTCCCATGTGAGATGTATGGACTAGAGCGAGAGCCAAAAAAAAGATTACTCCACTCAAAACAGGAGGCGTTCTATAGTAAGGTACATTTGTATAGTATATAGTGATATTGCGAATAATGCAAAGATAATGCAAAGACTCACCTGGATTTCGTATATCGAGTAATATTCATCGAAATTTAGGGCCGCTGTCGTGTCATATAAATTGACGCCAAAATAAACAGGGCGTGAACGGAGCCCCCAATCAGGCATAAGGGTCAGGCCGCAACGCATCCTCGAATTTTGATCTGTGCGCCGTTCGATGAATCATATCTTTATTCTAATTTTTTTCTCCCTCACCCTTGTGTCCCTTAGAAGGGCTTTTGATTGATCTCCTGCAAGGTCCTTTTGCCTCCAGACATTCGAAGCCTTGCAGCGGAAGCATCTCATCACCGCTATCAAACGGCTGCAGGCGATTCCTTAGAGAAAAAAAAAATTTAGAGGGAGAAAAAAAAAAAAAAAACAAAACCACTTATACCTAAGAAATTTCATCTTGACCGACATCTCTCTTCCCCTTTTGCACCCGCCCTTTTTTATGAGCTTGTGCTGGGCCGGTCACCCAGCCTCGTCCATTGCAGCCCGACGTTGTGCGACACTTGGACGTTGGACCTCGACGTGAACCTAACTCTTCAACCTCGAAAGGAAAAACACTACTTGGAACTGGTGGGACGAAAACCGTGTTAGTGTGTCAGTGCGACGCCAAACTTCCCTGCCTCCTTGACCCTGTCTCAATTCTTATGGACATCGGAGATTCGGCCAGCGGGGTGTTCGAGTCGTTCCTTGCACGACAGAGCGGCTTGCCGTATGGCCATCTCTGTTCCCAACTCCTGTAGCCCGACGCGGCTGGCTTTTCTGGACGACAAAGGCGGAAATCCGCCAAAGCAGAGCATGTGGCACCGGTTGGGTTTGCGAAAATTATGGCAGGGCCGCGACGATCATCGAGACACGTCTGCCGGGGAGAGTCAAGATGAGATTTCTCCCCGTCCTTCTTCTGACAACTCCCGCAAACAAGACAACTTGACACGTCGACTCTCGCGAAAAGTTGGCGTTCTACCACGAAACACCCCCTTTAAGCGACAGAGCTCCGATCTCGAGCGACTGGCTCCTCGGGAACCCGATCACCGCCGTGCCCTCTCCGCCGACCGTCGCCCCTTAAGTTCCCAGAGAAGCAGGTCTCCACCACCAACCGTGGGCCCCAGACAGTCCGCGCCCGAGGTTCAGTGGCTCGGCCCGGCGCCCACAACCACGGTCGATGATTCCCCCGAACCAGAATCCGAAACGAACGAGGCCCATGAGATTAACGATATCTCCGAAAATTCGAACCCTTGCCCCGAAATGACGACGGATAATTTCGACGCACCAGAGGAGGAGGAGGATGACCACACAATCGATCTGGATATGGAACTGGAACAACGGTGGATTTTGAATCTGAGCATGCACTTCCGAGATGGGTCAGAGCGGGAGAAATTCTTTGTGACGTACGCAGAGACACCGAACCGATGGCGCCGAGTGACGATTTCCTGCGATTACCACGATGCACCACCATATTCACTAGAGCGGGAACTGAAGGAACTACGGTATCAACGCGACAAATGTGCACGGATCTACGAATCCATTCGCGAGTCCCTTCTTGCGATCCAATTCTATGAAGGTGTCACGAATCTCCGACTCGAGACGAGCGATGGCCGTTTACACGTTCATGTGACGGAGGACGTAAACGAAACAATCCCTTACCCTCCCATTTCCAGCATCAGGCATTTGGTCAACGCTCCTTTCATCCCCGAAGACTCGTTACACTTCGAATCTCATTTATCCGGCTTCGTTTACAAAATAAACCTGGACGGACGTTTCTATATCAAGAAGGAAATACCTGGTCCCGACACCGTGGATGAGTTCCTCTACGAGATTAACGCTTTGCATGCGCTGAAAGACCGCCCAAGCGTGATCCAGGTGGAAGGAATTGTGATCGATGATTGGCGAGGCGTCGTCAAGGGTTTGCTAATTAGCTATGCAGAAAAGGGTGCACTGGTTGACATTCTGTACGAGCAACGTGGGAGAACGAGCTTTGCACGACGTGAGCGATGGGCAAAGCAGATTGTCCAGGGCCTCTGTGAGATCCACGAATCGGGTTACGTGCAGGGCGACTTCACACTCGCGAACATTGTGGTGGATGCGGACGACAACGCCAAAATCATTGACATCAACCGTAGAGGATGCCCAGTTGGGTGGGAGCCCCCGGAAATCGCCGCTAAGATCGAGAGCAACCAGCGCATCTCCATGTATATTGGCGTCAAAACTGATCTCTTCCAACTGGGTATGACGCTGTGGGCATTGGCGATGGAGGAGGACGAGCCTGAACGACAACCGCGACCTCTTCGACTGACCGATGACGCGAAGATTCCAAACTATTACCGACGGATAGTGGATATTTGTTTAAGCCCAACTCCGCGACATAGGCTCTCTGCGAAGGATCTCCTTTCCATGTTCCCCCCACTGTTGGAAGCACGGGTATCGACACCTGTTCAATCACTGGAGACCATTGCCAATGATTCTAGGCACTTGCCAATTAGCAACTGGGCTCCGCCTCAGCCTGCTGGGCTTGGGCTGACATCGCCAGGGGGCATGATACGGCAAGATGATCATTATTATCCCCAAAAGGAGTTCTCGGGAAATTCTTATGGTGATCTGCAACACCGCATATTCCCTGAAAACCACGACCTCGTCAAGCGATCAACAATAACGCTCGCGGAATCCAATGAAGACACGGGATTCCCATCTAAGCCCTCTTCTTCTTCTACATTGAATCACCACGAACCCCACAACCCTAACGAGTACATGGATTTTTCCAGCCATTTCAATGATGGCTCGTCACCCTACCTACCCTCTGACAGTCAGAAACCGGAAGTCGCCCCGGTTTCTCAGACAAGGTCAATGGGCAATGGCTTCCGCAACCACCCAGTGGAGCTACCAGCCCTCCCAAATGAGCCTGTCTATCTCGAAACTGCCCCCATGAATAATCAGCAAGAGACACCTGATGAGTCGACCTATAATAATTCCCGAGCTTTGCTTGGCTCTACAGTTACCTCACCTCCACTCCCGCCCCCAGTCAACACATCTCTTGTTGACTCGCAGAAACAGGAGGCTCTGAATCGACCAAACCCAAAGGCAGTCAATGACGAGGGTGACCTTGAAACCTCAGCTTTGCCAATAAACCCTACTTTGCGTGACTCTGGTACATCAAGTGGCCCTCAGGCCATCCCATCTTCAATTAGGCATACAAAGCAGGATGGTGTGGATCAGCCATGTGCAAAGGCCACCAGTGACAGGGATGATCTTGAATCCTCATCTTTGCCCCTCAGCCCTACTTTCCGTGATTCTGGGAGTTTTGTTGGCCTTCAGAACGCCCCTCGATCGGTAAAAGCTTCTCCTATCGAGCCGCCAAAGCAGAAATGTGCAGATTTGTCATGCGCAAACGTCGAAACCAACCCTGAATTTACTGAGCCATCCCCCTCATCCTCATGTCTGTCTCTCTCGGAACTACCTATCAGTCCTACTTTCCGTTCTTCTGGAACCTCCGTCGACGCTCTGGGTACCACTCCATCGCTGAACCCTTTGCCTGTTAAACCGTCAAGGCAGGATAACGTGGATCAACCACGTGCAAAGGCTACCACCTATATCAAGCCCATGCCCACAACACCATCAGACGCAACATCTTCCCAACCTCTCCCGACATCACCTATCAATCCTACTCTAGCTCGCTCTGGGCCTTCGCTCGAACTTCCGAGCGCCCCGCAATCAGTGAAATCATCTCCTATCCAGCCGCCGAAGCAGACTGATCCGACTTCGCCATTCGCAAACACCGATATGAAACCCAAGGGTACTGAGCCGTCGCCCTCAACATCAAGTCTAGCCCGTTCGGAATTGCCTATCAGCCCAACGTTCCGTTCTTCAGAGACTTCCATCAACACTCTAAGTGCCCCTTCATTGCAGGGCCCTTCCCCAACTGAACCGCCAAAGCCGGAGCGTGCGATTATGCCACGCGATAACGACATCACACCCACCTCTCCGTCAACACCGTCTCGATTCTCTTCAATGCACATTTCGGGCCTTCGTCACACCGGGGCTTCCATTGGCTCTCTGGGTACGCCATTCGCAACAAGTCCATCCGTCGTTGGAATTGGACTGTTAAGGCGGCCTTGGGAAAAACCATCTGCAAATAACTCAGATGTCAAATCCGCATCGACAATGTCATCAGGGTCAGCCTCATCCCTCGGGAACTCTCAGACTTCAAGGAAGCCAGAGAGCCCCATTTCACCGCTCAAACCATACCCCCTCCAAACCCAGAAGAATGAAATTTTAGGCCAATCCAAACCAAAGACGGCCGATATCAAACCTGCACAAACAAACCCACTGAACTCCAGTTCGAATTTGCTGGGATCGAAGTTGCCCATCAGCCCTGCTCATCCAAATTCAAAGCCCAGTTCCACTTATGCCGAGGCTGAGATGACACGAGCTGTTCAGGGCCCATCTTCAAGTCAGGCCAAACCCAGCATTTCGAGCCAGGCACGTTTTCTCTCGAATTGAATATACTCACCAATCTATCCTCCACGAACAACTTCGTGAAGCCCTCATGGGCAAATTCACACCTCGAACCAACGCAAGGTCACTAATATTTTTACCAAAACAATCTTGCTACATTGGCCGCCACCTACGACGCCACGACCCATTTCTCCGAACGAGCCCCATATTCGGGGCCGAGCACTCGATACCCTTTTGATTTGCTCTGCTTGTACAGTTTATGCCTCGTCGTTTGCCTCGTGTTATTCAGCTTTTGGAAGCATTTATACCGATGGCGGGCGAACCCCTGGAGTCCTAAAAAGTCCTTTTTTTTTACTTTTTTTTACTTTTTTTTTTTCTTTGCATTTTGGCGGATTTAAATTGGTTTTTGTTCTGGTAGCTTTTCTTTTGTTTTCCCTATCTCTTTTGTTATGTCATTCTCTTGTTCCCTTGCTGTTTATTCTATGATTTATCTGTTTTCTCTCAGCGGAGGCCCTCGTTCTGCGTTCTGGTGTTCTCACCCGGAAGTCGATGTATATTGATGGGATTTTTTTATACCTCTTCTTGTCTGACAGGGCTGTATTATTTTTTCTTTTTTTTTCGTTATTTGGCAATGCAATTCTTGGCTAGCACTGGCTTTCGCATTCTAACCGTAAATAGGCCCTGGTGTCTCCTTTCATGGAGAAATGACTTCTTTATGCTGGATCATAGACAATGAATTAATTCTCCTCATTTGGTAACCAAACAAGATTCAAAACTCTCTCGCCAAGGTTCTACACTTGACCCTAGTCCTCGTCCAATCAGTACAATCTTGCACTGGAGTGGTTTAGACTTATCCTCTGTGTCTATGGGCTCCGCATCTCGAATCTCGAATACATCGCGCACGGCTTGAATGATCCTGCTTGTCCCATCATTCAGGATCAGTATACCCTTTAGCCGATGAACCTCAAAGTCTACGGGGTGCGGCTCGGATGAGACTGATTTCGTAGGCGCAGGGAATGTTGTATCCCACAAAACAGAGCGCAGCCAGGCATCCACGCAGCTGACCTTATCTGCCGGGATTGGAGGCGTAACAATCGCAGTGGTAGAAATTGCCTGGTAATAGTTAGAATCGCGAGAGTATGCCCCTCCTTGTTTGGAACAGGCAGAAAACAGACAATATAAACTTACCGGATCCATATGGCTATGTCCCTTCTTACTGAAGTCCAAATCCGCCAAGTGATCATAAGCATGCAAATCCAGCACGACACCCTCAATCTGCGGCGTCCGACTATGATCCGTCACATGAATCTTAGCCACGCTGTTGATAGAGGCAACACGATCTTGCACAGCCTCCAGCTCTTGCTCCGTAACCAGATCCGTTTTGTTGAGGATCACCACATCTGCATGCGAGATCTGCATATGTGCCATAGACAGAACAGGGCCAGAACCATGATCGTGGTTCACGTCATGCGACTCGGCCTTCTCTTCAGGGGCCGGTTCGTCCAGCAATCGCGTGATGTTCTTTGCGTCAACGAGCGTGACAATTCCATCTAAGTAGATGGAGCTACCCAGCCCTTCGTCCATCCAGAAGATCGGGGCGATGTTGCCTGGGTCGGCAAGACCGGTTGTCTCTAGAAGGATATAATCGAAGGTGCCGCGGCGTTCCATCAATGACTCAATGGCCATCACGCCTGAGTCTTTCACGGAGCAGCAGATGCAGCCATTGCCGACTTCCATCCATTCGGTCACTTCTTGGCCGCCTTGGTTTACTGTCATTGGTTTTTCAATGTCCATTGCTTTGTGATATAATGTTAGAATGTAAGTTTTTGGTCCATTTGGTTGGACATCTTACAGTCACCAAATTCTGCAATTGTATTAGCGATGTGTATCATATTACACAGTCAGGTGTAATAGACGAACCGTTCATGATCACAGCAATTTTCTTGCCGTGTTTTTCTGTCAGGATATAGTTCAACAGGGTCGTTTTCCCCGCTCCCAGGTACCCTAATCAGTGTATCAGTTTCATGTTATGACTGCTCAATATGCGCTCTATTCAATCATACCAGTAACCAGTGTTATGGGCACTCGCGCTGTTGGTTCTTCATCTACCGATGTTTGGTCTGCTGGCATTGCAGACACATCGATAAGCTCCGGAGGAGCATCCTCATCTTCAAAATTGGCAGACATACTGTCCTAATACTGTCCTGTTATTTGAATGTTGTGTAAATATTAGATAAGAACACAGAATCCGAAGAAACAGAAAGCTCGTAGATGCGGCGGATGACGTTGTTTCCCAAAATAGGCTTTAGGGCACAGGGCTCGGGCGGTCAGCCGTTGTTATGTTGATGGTTGCTACGTATCTTCAGCGTTGATGCTTGCTCCCAACACTCGACCTTTGCTTTCATTAACACGGTTTAACAAGGCGTTAAGGGCTATTCACTCTTTTATTTGTTTCTCGGTTTTCTCGTTTCAACCAGCGTCCTCGTTACGTTACCGTCATGACTGCTGCGGGAGTCTCTCCGTCAAGCTCCCCGCGGCTTCCCAGTCCTCCTCCATTTACTGAGGTTCAGATTGGGCCTCAGTCGCCATCGGTTGGCGAATCTTTTGGCAATGATGCAGACCTGCTTGGTGGTGCGATAGGAGAAAACGATGGCCCGACGCGCAGAATCCGACCAGGGACAAAATCCGCCAACATGGGCCTGCCGGCGATTCCCCTAGAGCAGGTTAGTTGCTCCCCGCTACATATTTTAGACATTACTGACAAATTCAGATAAATTCTCCATTCCAGCTCCAGGAACACCTCAAAGCCCAGTTCCATAAGCTTGCGCCCCGGTACACTGAACTTATGGAGAAATACGATCTGCTTATGGAAAAGTACGATCTGCTCATGAGGGAGTACAATGAGCGGAAGCGCAAATCATCTGACAAGGCGGATTCGAAGTACGATGTGCTTATGGAGGAGTACAACGTGCTTTTGGAGGAGTACAATAAGCAGAATCCCAACGAATTCGACATGATGGACCAGACAAGCGAGGTTGCGGAAGAGCCGACAGAATCCTCAGAGATCAAAGTTGCTAAAGAGCCAAGAAAACCCGCAAGCGAGGTTGCGAATGAGCTGACCAAACCCCCGAATGGGTTCGAGGAAATTGGTTGGAAATACGAACTGTGCCGCTTCTTCACTCTAGAAGTTAATCGCCTAGTCGAGGGCTTTTTTTCTGAGAGCCCGCCATGCTCGTCGCAAACTTGTCCCGAGATGCGAGTCAACGATTGGCAGTATATTTGCGCGGGTGCGGGGCACGATAGAGCCAAATATTGCTGCGCTATTGACTATTGCTGCCATACTCTGGATTGGGCTATGAACATTCTTGCCTCGGAAACTTTCGACAAACGACTTGTATTGCCAAGCCATGACAAAATCAGGAAACCTTTGGAAGATATCTTCCGCCGCCTCTACCGCTTCTTCGCACACGCGTGGTTTCGGCACCCTAATGTGTTTTCGAAGGTAGAAAGGAATGGCGGTCTGTACGTCTTTTTCAAGACCGTTTGTGTTCACTACAACCTTGTCGCGGACTACACGATCCCTCTTAGGGCCGGAGGACCTGATGAAGTCGCAGCAGCCAAGAAAAGGAAGGAGGAAGCCGAGGGAAAAGCACCCAAGGAAAAACCTGTCAATAGCAACCGCTTCACTATTCTACGCAAGGAAGGTGAAAATACCTTCGGTACCACTGCGGAGAGTCAGGACCCGGCGCTCGTCACTAGCGCGACCACCCGTCGCCACAAACACAGTCCTTCAACGGGATCGCGCGTTACACCTATCGCGGAGGATGCGGAGGATTTGGAAGAGATTACGCCATCGCCATTGCGTGAGCCCCTGGGGCAATCGCCCGAACCGCGGCCTGTTTCCGTTTTGGAAATACGGACTAGAGAGGAACCTACTGTCGCGGATGAGCCACCTGCCGATATAGGAAACCCCTCTGAGGAGCCAGTTGAGGAATCCCAGGAACAGCCACCGCAAGAACCCTATGAGCAGCTATCCGAAACTCCTGGAGACCAGGAAAAGATTGAGCAGGTTGAGCAGACTGAGGAGGCTAAGGAACCCTTCTCCGAGGAGTCAGCTACAAACTCAGAATCGCCCATCGAGGAGCATGCTACGAAAGGCGATGAAAATACAACTTCCTACGAAGAGGCAACTCCTGCTGAAAAGCCTGAGGCAGAGGCCGAGGTGTTACAAGAGCCTTCCGTTGCCCCTGAAACCAAGGACGAGCCAGAGAAAGAGGATTCTTGACATCAACACCCTCTCGAACCTTTCACGCCAATCTCACACTGATGATAATTGACCGTTTGTATGTATTCTTCATATCTCCCTTTTTTTTGTTACCCTTGCGACCAGCGATGAGTCGCAATTCTTTAGCTACCCGATACTCTTTTTGTAATATAGTTCAGGATATTGTTTATGGCCAATGTCAATGATACCCATTCTCCTGTGCTTTCTGGATCTATTCATGGCTAAAATAAAGATCGTAGTTCGTAAATATTACCTAGGTAGCCTCGATATGTCCGTAGGCACATAGTTAATATGTACCTAGGTAGTCCACAGGTGGAGGAGATGATCTTAATATCCATCTGATAAGCGCTTATCGCCCGACATCACCGGAAAACTACCGGGACAACCTTCAAATTCACCTCAATATCCCAAATCTAACACCGAAATGTCACCTCTTAAAGGCGCCACAACGCCAATCTACTTTGGCTCCTTCATTGTCACACCACAGGTAAATCTCTCATAATCCAAAAAAAAAACCCCCCCAGTCTCCTCAACCAACACCAACCAGTGGTTCATTATAGCAGAACCAGCCATAGACACAAGCACAGCCATTAACATGACTAACCCTAGCACACCAACATAACTAACAACTTACTTCCGAACTTCAGGTCTTCCACACAACCCCCCTAACCTTCGCCCTGGTAAACCTGAAACCAATCCTCCCGGGCCATGTCCTAGTCTCCCCACGTCGCGTCGTCCCACGCGTCACAGACCTCACCCCCGCCGAAACAAGCGACCTCTTCCTAACAGTGCGGCGCGTGGGCCGCATGGTCGAGCGCGTATATGGTGCCACGAGCTTGAATATCGCCATCCAGGACGGCGTGCACGCCGGCCAAAGCGTGCCACATGTCCATGCGCATGTCATTCCGCGCAAGGCGGCGGATCTGGACCATGCCGGTGGCACAGATGCGGTTTATGACTTGCTTGATGGGGATGAGGGAGATTTGGGGAGGGTGTTTAAGAATGCCGTTCCTACGGAAGAGGGTAATCAGTCGGCTGAGGTTGGGAATGGAAATGCTGTGAATTCGGGGAGGAGGTCTAGGTTCCCGGCTGTGGATAATGATGCGCGCAAGCCTCGTGGTGAGGAGGATATGAGGGCCGAGGCTGAGATGTTGGCGCAGGAGATGGAGAATGAGTCTCTTGATTAATTGGGTCTGTGTCTTGGATATGAAGGTCCACGGCAATTGTATATATATGATTCTAATAGAGAACAAATATGAAAGTTCACCAGTAAAGGGGACGGTTGAAGAAGTCTGGACGGTCCCACTGCTCAGGCCATTGGTGACCTGTTAATAGATCAGGAAGGGGGCATTATCCTACGCCACGATATCGTGCATATCTGGGGAGGTGCTTCCAAAAGCCATTGAGGACTTTGGTGGTCTTATTCTTGAGCACTGGCTGAATGTTCCTCCAATTATTGGGAAGGAGGACGTCGACGAGCATCAATATAGTTACCTTGTCGATCACCAAACAGGTTAAGTTGCGAGCGGGAGGCCACGAGCAGAACTATTCACCCTCGTTATCGTCTCGTGGTAGGGCTAGTACTGGAGCTCTAATGTGAGCATTGAACTGTCAGGTGTGTGTCTCGGCTAGGGTATCTTGATCCTCGACCATGTCTAGTTTGAACCGGCGAATGACCTCGTTTCCGTATGCGAATTGGGGTTCACTTGACGTCGCGTTATTTCCTCTACCGAAGTTTCAACGGCTTGTGGGGGTTTTATTTGGACATCATCCGAGTAGCTCGTCTCAAACACATAGAAGCCCTAGGTAAGATAGTCGTCCTCATGGAACCTTTCGAGATCTTCAAGATAGAGGAGTAAGTTAAGTTCATTCGCTGTAGCTTAATATCTCGTGTCAGGCTAGACTTTGTATAAGCCTTTCGAAATGGCCGTGCTGGTTTGATATCGGCCGCTCTGCCATGGCTAAATGATCGTACAGCGAAGCTGCGGTCTTGTGGCGCTGGACGAACTTCGAGAGTTGGATCGACTATGGTATAAGCACAGATAATCAATGATGTTCCTCGTCCGCTCATTTTTAAATAAAGTCAGAAAAGCCGAGAACTTGAAGTTGCCGAGGCTGAGCGACACTTAGTTACCAGATATCAAGTATAGTGAAAATGAAGGTTATACTACGTCTATAGCTTTTTAGTTTGAAATCATGTGTTCTCGTAACTCGTCCTCTATGGTATATAAAGTACCCGGGGAAAAAAATGCAAAGATGAAAATGAAGAAACAAACGCCGAAAACGCAATGGGTCTCAGTGCATGCATGGCCCATCACCCATTCCCTGCAATTACGCGCAAAGCGCATGCATATCTATGCCTTCTTCGGTCTCCCCTGAATGATCTTCTCAGCCCATTCTTGCATCGGTTCCAACTGAATTTTCCCCATGACGTGGGTGAACTCGGTGAGATCAACACCACTCGAACGCTCATACTCAACCATCTGCAACAGCAGCTCCACTTTGTCGATATCATGCACGAATATGGCCTCCTCAGTCGTATTCGCCTCGTATTCCTCAAAGATTTCCTTGATTTCCTTGCCCGAAACGACGCCTCCGGGGACCTTGGCGAGGAGGGTAGTGGTGAGGTAATCCATAACGGAGGCCTCGCGACGAGCCTTCTCGGGCTTAGAGACGGGGTCGACTGGAGTGATATCGCCAACAAGCGCCTCGGCCATATCATGGATCAAGGCCATCTTTATGCAGCGCGGGATGTTGATCTTCTCTGCCACTGACGGCGGGGCCATCATCGTCATGATCGACATGCGGTACATATGGTCAGAGATTGACTCGCCATTTTCGATGCCGAAGCGGCACCAGCCCGCACGCTTTGTAGTCTTAAGGCGCTCGATCAAGTGGAAGAAGGGGACAGGTGATTCAGAGTTCTCCTCTAGACGGTAGGGGAGGGTAGAGAGCACTGCAGATATCAGCTTTGCGGGGTCTAAGAAGAGGGGTTCGAGGCTTACCAGTCTCGGGGGTCCACGTAGAGTTGTCGGAGGCCATAGCTGATGCCTTTAAAGGGAGAGGACGACCGAGAGAACCAAATAAACACAACCAAGAGGGTAATTGAGGAGCAAAAAAAAAACAAACTATAACCAGCGCGGGACTGATATACGCTGCAAACAGTGCAAACTTTCGTTATCTGTTTACTCTCCGCCGCCTGTTTACTAAAGTCCCCTTGGACACAGGATGGCTGCGACAAGGCCTGTTCGGCCGAAACCCCTGGACTGGCCGGGTCCCTCACATTTGGATGTGTTTATTCGCAACCTGAAGCTGTTACATCTAGATCAACGTGAGGATTGGCCCGGTATATCTCTCCGCGCCTTGACCCCGACGTCACAGAATCAACGACACCGAACCCGACTGATAGAATGGGCCCTGTACCACCTCTACGCCATTTGGGATCCGGAGACCGCTCAAAATGTACAGTTACTCAATTGCCAGCTTCGAGTCTTCTGAACTTTACTAACATCCCCTGCAGAAACTCCGGCCCTTCTTCCCCCCGTTAGAGCCTCTACAGTCTGTTAACCTCCGCGCGGCCTTGTTTCGATGTCTAGGCGAATTGAAGAAGAATGGCGATCTGGGAAGGGAGATTATTCTTCGCAAAACCATGCTGGATGATTGCAAGGGCGATAAATTCGAGGAGCTGCTCGCTGGCTTCTCCGCCGCCGTTCTCCGTAGAGTTGTGACGGTGTCCGCGGACGAGATGCTTTTGAATCCCGCCATGAAACTTTCGACTACGACAGCAATGACCCTAACCGACTATCAGAATCTCCTACCGCTCATTCTTGCGCACCAAGTATCTCTCGGTTCTGCGGGAGAACGCCATGCCCGAGTTAGAGAGGCGTATGATCGGTTCTCACAGCTGCTAGACGATAAAAAGGTCGAACTGACCGAACGTGCGAATCAAGGATCAAGTGGTTTCTTGGATGATACGCAGAGCGAGCTGGAGAGCTTGGTGCGTGAGTTACAAACAAACTGGCTGGGCAGCGAAGAATGGGCCACTGCACTGCTCAAAGGTGGATCACAAAGCAGCACTGATGCCTTTCTGGAACTCCCTTTCTCTGCGGCATGGATGCGAGCAAAGGACTCGAATGTAGACAGTCTCAGCGGTGGGCTGAAGCAGGACCTGGTCCTTGATTTGGAGGCTCGGGTTCTACTCCAACGAAGTCGACTACGCAAGTGGCATGAATACAACAAGTCCCTCTCAAAGGAAAGAGGCCCCAACGAAATGACCACAGCCTCGCCTAAAGAACCACGTGTGTTATTCCGGGATCACCAGTCTCTCACAGTTGCTAGTATATCCAAATCCGTTCGCCAACCCGGGGATCGCGGGCGGACGTTGAAAGGCCCAGAGAAATATCTCCTATCCTCTGTAAACGAGGCCCTATCCCGTATCAACGGCAAATCTCGCGTCAAGCCTGCAGTTTTCACACCGGAGGTTAAAATGAGCAGCAAACTACAATTCAGAAGCTCCTCGGAGATTGTCAGCTCGCCATCAACAGTGGCCGAAGATCACCACGTCCCAGGTCATTCAACAGACTTGGAAACCCAAGAGCTCTATCAAGAGCCTGAGCCCAAGCCCAAGCCCAAGCCATATCCAGAACCAGAGTACACTCAACCCTCTCCCCCGATCGTCCGTCTCCCCCCAGACCTCCCCTCATCAGGCGATGAACCAACCCCAGAACCAATCAAACGCACCCACACCTTAGCCGAGCGCACGCGCAGATCAATGTCCCTCCTTCCACCGGTTGCCCACGAAGCGCCACGCCCACGCCGCAGACCCCGCCCGTCATTCCCGGTCAACCAGTTCGTGACGCCGCGGAAGACCTCTGCGCACTCAACCCGTTCGAGGGGCGAGATCTCACGTGCTTCAACGCCACAGGATCAACTCTTTGAGGAAGATGCTGAGTACGCGAGTGTCTTCAAGTCGCGGCCGCGTGTGGCGCTCAGTCCTATCTCGTCGCCGGCTGTGCATGTCAGTCCATCTTTTGAGGAAGAGAGTTTTGAGTTAGATTATGATGATGGGGATGAGAGCGAAGGTTATGAGTGGGGGGATATTGATTCGCCTTTGGCTGCTCCGCGATTGAGGGGCTAGGTTGTCAAAGTGTACATATGCACATATATGTACCGGGATTTCCCTACAGGTTGGGGACTTTTCTGTTTGTCCTGCTGCTTTTAAAGGTGATCAAACTCAACCTCCATCCCTTCCATTTGACGGTGGGCAGACGGGATATTACGTGCGGATCATAGAGATGTACTTATCCATACCCGTGGACAATTCATTCATACATAAAATAATATAATATAGGTGTTGACAGTATTTAGAATGGTACTCATATGCATGTAACTTATCGATCACTTCTTGGTTTTTTTTTTGCCCTTCGCTTTAGATGTAGGCTTATTTCTATCGGATTGTTTTCTCGGTTGAGTTCGATTGTTATACAGAATCTGATGGTCATCCTCTCGTAGTGCGGAAGACAAGGAAGAGGAAAGAAGAATGGAGCAAGATACGTGTATCCATGCACCCCTGAAGCTCAGCCCGAATGAGGCTCTTATAGTCTATACTACTTTTTTTAAGGAGCCAATGGCTGCTCTTAGATTGTAATTCGGATTCAACGTGGTCGCCGCTCGTTGGCTTAGCTCGGGTGAACCAGGGTGGCTAAGTCAGACCGGTCTAAAGAATTGAACAGATTGGGAAGAGGGGAACTTGGGGATTTGTGTAAGCACAATTCAATAGACATGTCATACTTGCATGTTTTTTCTAGTCGATTGGTCGACACCTCGGATGTTTACGAAAGGGAAAGTTCATGGCTTATAAGAATAGCACGGGGCATAAGTCTTGTCCGAGCTAAGCAGCAGGTATTAAGACAACCCCCATTTCATCCGAATACTTGGTACCTTCTATGAAACTGCTTCTACGGAGTACTCGTTATAGATCCCATCCTCCAATCCGGAGTATTTGCACTACAAATTACCTAGAAGCGTCCATCATGTCATTCGTCCGCCCTACACTCAGTCTCAGTTTGGGTCACACTATCAACGACCTCAAAAAGGCAGAGAGCATGAGTGGCCAGTCAGATATCAAAAACGCCCCCGCTATTTTTCGCGAAACAGTCAAACGCATCCCATCCCTCCTGGCATACTTCGAAAATTGCAAGCAATATCTCGATACAACTATGGTGATGGCGATGGGAGAAGAGCTCCCTCCATCAGCCATTTCCATCATGAAAATTTGCGAGGAAAATGCTGCCCGGGTAAATGGGATTTTCTCAGCCGTGGTTGGAAGTTCAAATGCAGCGGCACAGTACTGGAAAATTGCACAAGGAGCCCGATTGGAAGATCTAATGAAGAAAATTCTCACGAATGCGATTGAAATGTCAAATATCACACAACTTGCGATCATAAGTAGTGTCACGGAAGTTGGGAAGCTTCATAGAGATTTGCGCTCGTTTATGGAGATGTCTGCGTCGTTGCCGGAAAACTAGGCGGCTTATTCTTTCAACAACTTCGGAGATGGGTATCAGAATATCAACATTTGAAGACCAGTGTGGGACACCAATACAACAACACTGGGCCCGGCGATATGTTTACTGGCACGATTCAGGGCCTTCAGACGTCCAAATGATATGTAGGAAGCAACACTGTTGTTCAAGTAAACCTTGTATATACTGAACCAATATATGAGGAAGCAGCATAGTTATTTCAATCAATTCACCAAGGTGACAACGATTCTTTTCCGTATAATTTGAAATTCGTTATTTCTTACCCTCCATACAAAATTCCCTACAGGTAAGTTTCCAAGGTTACTTTAAAGTCTGCACAAGGTTTAACCTAAAGTTTGTTTTAGATCTTTAATATACACAAGGTACACAAGGTAGCGATGAGACAATTAATGGAAGGCTAGAAACCGTCGCCTTTGACGCCATTTTAAGCCTCCCGCTTCACCGTCGACGGCAATGGCGTCACAGTATCTACCACCCCGCGTCGCGCAATCTAATGCCACTATAATTTCTTGTTTGTAATGCGTGCTGGCTAGACTCTAGTTCCTAAAATTCCACTTTTATCTCTGGAAAGCCCAAATAGGCCTCGGAAGCAAGGCGTTTTTATGAGTAGATATTTGTTCGATGGCGCTCCTAAGTGACTACAAAAGCCGAAGGATTCGGTAGAGAAGAAATAACATATGCCGCAACGGGCACTAGAAAACTCTAGTTGGATACTCTAAATTTCAACATATTCAATATAGAGGGATTAATTATCCAGTTTGAATTTATTACTAAATAGCGATGACTCGCTCGTACCGCACGGATCGAGTGGGGGTCGAGTATGATGTGGATGTTTTAGTCTCCAAACATGAAACGCACATGTTAGAGATAAATTGGGGGCCTCAGTTTTGAGACCTGCAATGTTAAATACTTGCAACTAGTACCCATGTACAGAGTACTCCGTACGCTAGTTGGTTAACTAGTTAACTAGTTATCATCACATGTAGATACAGTAAGATTCAAAATATAGAAAAAGTATCCTAGGAAAAGGATTCCGCAACGGCCATAAATTAAGACCAAGATCCTAAAAACTCTGCCACGTTTTATCAGTGTGACAGAGATCAACTCTACAGGAGGCCCTTGCTCGGAATCTGGCGATCTTACTCGTTGTAGTGCGTAAATGCTGTAATGGGCATTGGTCTCGAGATAATTGCCCCCGCCCTCGTGCGCTACTTAGGCCCCAATATTTTCATGTCCGAGTGTACGGAGTACATATTTTGCGGATGTTGTCCAAGAAAATAAAAATAAAAAACATCCTTCCTTCCGAGGAAGTTCTCTGGCGTCAACTTCTCCCTCATGGCGTCTCCCTCGGACACACTCGTTCACTCCCTTGGTCATAATACCTTGGGAAAGATAGATATCGCTGTTCAGTCGGTCCTTTTGGCTATTGTTTTTGTTTCTGTCGGTCTGCGGTTATGGGCACGACGATTGCAGTGGATTTCACTGCAATTGAATGATTTGTTGATTATAGTTGCCGCGGTAGGTGTATCTATTTCATTACTTCTTCTCAATATGTGGCACCGTGGGTTCCCCGCAATATCCCGGCAAGGCTGACGATAAAAGTATAGTTCTTTATGGTCGGTCGCTATGTGGTGGAAATCGTCATGGTCGTGCTGTGTGGAATGGGGCTACATTCCACCGAGGTAGCCCAGGTCGGAGGGTCCGATATTTTTGTCCAATTCAATCAGGTAGGTCATAATGAGTGGCATCTATTTTGATTAGATCGATTTATGTTTCTCAAGCTAACCCTACCGTCAGCTTACATATGCGGGTGATCTTCTCTGGGTCACGATAATCGCCTTGATCCAACTGTCAGTTCTCAGCTATTATGTGCACAGCTTCGGTCAGCGCACTATTACCTTGCTAGCATATGTCCTTGTAGGTCTATGTTCGGCTCTCTGGGTTGCAGGCTTCTTTGCAACTGCGTTTTTCTGTACCCCACCGAAAAGAATATGGCTTGCAAACACTCCGGGTCATTGCGGTGATCGCAAGATGCTGCATACCGGCGTCAATGCGAGTGAGGCAATTCTCAGCTTCTTTGTTGTCATTCTTCCTATCCCCTTGATATGGGGCATGCCCCTGTCGAAGACTATAAAGAGTTCACTAGCGTGTATCCAAGTGCTAGCGCTGGGGTGAGTAATCCGTGGTCGTGTGCAACAAATATACATTACACCCAGTGACTAACCAATGACCCAGCATCGTTGCCATCATTGCTATCCGCATG
The DNA here is from genome assembly GCF_028829755.1 of Penicillium solitum. Lineage (NCBI taxonomy): Eukaryota > Fungi > Ascomycota > Eurotiomycetes > Eurotiales > Aspergillaceae > Penicillium > Penicillium solitum. The sequence continues at coordinate 516,931 of NW_027072128.1, forward strand.
AAAATCGAGTTTGACCTCGACCCCAAAGACCCAACCCATGGCTCTGCCAGGAAGTCAATACTTTCATGTATCGTGCCTCTTCTGGGAATAATTGTTGCCTGTCTCCCAACTCTGGAGCCAGCCATTCAAAGGATTTTCAGGATATCGGCGCTTCCCTCTCCAGCCCATACATCTATATATGATCCGACGTTTGCGAGGTATTGGAAGGCGACGGTTCTTTCGGGTAGAGGGATGGAGGAACCAGAGATGCCTCTGGTCACTCTTGCGCAGCCTTTCATGGCAAAGATGGGTTATCTCGCTCCTGGGGATATTCAGGTCACATCTCATTGGGAGATTCATTCGTCGCGGGGTTCGGCGAGACTTGATAGATCACCCGTACGGCAGGCCTAGGGAGGTTTATATCGAGAAATGTGTGGCTTATATAGATTGAATTCTAGACTTTGGGTCTGGTACCCGAAATATAAATATATTAAGTTGATGTCTTTTTTTCTTCTATTCCATATAAGTACGGTAGGTAGGTAACAAATGCCCTCGGTATCGACCACCCGAGATATAGTTTGCGCTTCCAACTATTCCAGTAATTCTAATGGTTGGCCCCTTTTCATTGCTTTCTTTGTGAATACTGGGGATGTCAAGTATATTAAATTTGAAAGGAAAGGGGGTGATAAAAAAAATGGTTGGAGCCAAAGACTTGCATGCACCTGGAAATTATATATCTCAAACATGAAAACATTTCCATGCATGTATACCGATTTCTGCGCCTCCTTTCTTGCCTCGAATTCATTAGTATTACAGTATATACCAAACTCAGGCGAGAAAAATGACTGTCTTGTCTTTGTTAATGTATCGAATAACCCCAGAAAATTGCAAACCATCTGTGCACGCAATCAGCACATACTCTCAATCTGGAAAAGGGAGCTATGCTTTATATACGCTGCCCACGAACATCTTTCATCCCAACTCATTGTGGTTGGCCAATTGGCCTAGTGGTAAGGCATCCGTTTCCGGTGCGGGAGATCGTAGGTTCGAATCCTGCATTGGTCGTTATATTTTTGCTTTTGTCCTCTATAGACATGGGGGATGATGCATTTTTGCATCTGTGTTGCTTACTGCATGGATCGATTGACTTCATTGATGGCGAGGGAGGGGCTGGAGGGGGTAGAGTGACATGATGTTAGTTAGGGATTGTAAGCCAAGTAAGTCACCACAGAGATAGCGAGACCTGGGTGGACAGAGAGAGATACATACATATATGGGTGTCAGAAACACATACTCAAATTAGTCTGAATTATAACATGCCTCCAGGGCTGTCTGTATACAGGCAGAACAAGTCGCTTTTAGTACAACAGATATATCATAACTAATATAATATACCTTCCTGGATGAAATTAGAAATTACCTAGATGGATGGAATAATTGAACATATAAACATATAATTAGCATCCCATGTTAATTTAATCTATGACATCGACCATGTTCTTAACAAAAGATGTTTTTAAATAATCAAAATTCACCCTTCTTGGTGATTAATGTACCAATCAATGTGTATGTATGTATGTATGTATGTATGTATGTATGTATGTATGTATGTATGCATTATGTATATGGTATGTATGGATTGATTGCCAAAAGACATAAACTTCCTTCGCCATATGAGGAAGAGAGAGGACCGTCCACCCACCCCACCCAGCTAGACAAGAACAAAAGGGAATAAATAAATAAGCCTAGCTGATGAATAAGGAGTACGTACAATTTGTTGTAGAGTAACAAAAAGCAAAAAGATAACGACCAATGCAGGATTCGAACCTACGATCTCCCGCACCGGAAACGGATGCCTTACCACTAGGCCAATTGGCCGCCTTGTGTGTTAAGTTGATCAGAAAAAGGACCCATGAGAGAGGCAGATTCAGCGCGAGCTGTAGCTCTAATAGGAAGACAGCTACCTACATAAATAAGTATGAAGGTATGCAAGAATATTGTCGTCTGCAGGTACCAACCAAGACTTTGGGTGGGATTTGCATTTTTATTCGCGCTCAGAGCAACCACTGTGAAGGACAGTAAACAAATCCATGAGATCCTAAGCAGGAGAACCTCAAGGTGGACGATGTCTTTCAGGAAGAAGCAAACAAACCCTTGAGCAGGGCGTATTGCCCATCGCCAATTTCCCGGAAAAAAGCCTGCGGGATTAAAGACCTATGGCAGAAGGATTATTAGTGTAGGTCCTGGACCCTACATTATTTCCCACGATGAGCCAGGATCATCCCTTGCATAGCAGGGAGGTGAAACCATGATCGACGAAGAAATTTGTCGCGATCAAGCATTGGTGCATTCCGGTCGAAGGAGAAAAGAATTCAGCCACCCTGTCAGAGCAGCCAAAAAAGCAACCGGATTGGCCGCGAGGGGTGTTCATATCGGGGGACGGAGCAGGACGCGACGACGCCCCTTCATATCCCAGTTATGGCAGAATGTCACCAAGACGATCCGTACTGAAAAGATTAAAGAAGGTCTGGAATCCCTCCAGGTGACTCGCATTCTCGCAGACGCTCATTAATACCCCTTCTTGTTTTTTTAAATTTACCTCATCCAGCTCCGTCGCTCGCCGACACTTCCTTTCCTTCAGCTAGATACTTGCGATAAAGGTCTATACAGCCGACACAATGGTCAAGACTACTTACGCCCTTACGCTCTTTGCGGCCGTCAGCTTGGCGGCTCCCGTTGCTCAGCTGAATGGTCGTGCCGAGCAGCAGGGTTCCGTTGAGCACAAGAACCTCATTGAGGATATTCCCATCATTGGAACTATGCTTGCAGGGGTATGTGCTTTTAGCTCCATTGGGAGCTGAGGTGCTAGAAAGGCAAAATACTAACACCAATCGACCAACAGAAGCAGGAGACCAAGCGCGACGAGGCTCAGCCTCAGCACCACAACGTCATCGACGATCTTCCGGTCATTGGAGGTCTTCTTGGCAACGTAAGTTTGGGCTGTGGTTTTGAATACAACTACAGGAGGACTAACCATAGCCTCGGAATAGAACAAGGAGAACCAGCGCCGGGATATCGGGAGAGATGGTATCAGTGGTTTGCCACTCGTCGGAAATCTTTTTGGAAAGGTTTATATTTCAAACAACAGTCATTTTAGGGTCGGGATGTTAACGCAATCTAGCACACGCACACTGGTGGTGAGAATGGTATGAACAAGCGCCAAAGCTTCGGTCAAAACCATGGTCAGAACGCTGGTCAGAACGCTGGTCAAAATGAAGGTCAGAACTATGGTCAGAACGCCGGACAAAACGCCGGCCAGAACCATGGCCAAAACCACGGTCAAAACCACGGTCAAAATGCCGGCCAGAATGGCGGCAAAAACTGGAAGCGTGACATCGAAAGCAGCCTCAGCAGCCTTCCTATCGTTGGAGATCTTCTCGGAAAGGTACGACAAGCATCCCCGGCCATTGGAACAGCCACTAGAATAAGAGAACGAAGTCTGACACCACACAGAACCAAGATAAACCCTCTCACCAGCAGACCGAAACCCCTGCCAAGCACCTCGACAACCGCGATGCGGGCCACTCCCAGGGCGTCTTTGGTATCCTGCAGTCTTTGACCAGCGGTAGCGTAAGTTCTTCCCAGACCAGATTATTTATACAAGTGTTAATAATTCCAATAGCCCGTTTCCAAGAGCCACAAGCGCGATGAGTCCGCTACCCCCAAGGTCAACGAGGGCCAGCAGGGTAACCAAAAGGGAGCCGAGAACCAGGAAGCCAAGGAGAGCGAGAGCTCTGGCGGCCTTCTCGGCGGATTAATGGGCGAGAACGGCCTCGGTGGTCTTAAGGGCAACTCCGAACATGGCGTCGGCCTTCTCCCAGTACGTGCCACTCACCAACACAGACGCACGACACCAGGCTAACATTCGTCTAGATGCGCCGTGACGCTAAGGAGCTTGAGGCTCGACAAGCCCCCATCCAGGGCTCCACACTCACCGGTGTTCTCCTCGAGGGTGGTGCTTTGGGCAAGGTCACCAATTTCCTTTCCGGAGGTGCTATGCCCAAGCCCGGTTCCAGCTCCCCCACTGACATGGGCGATGGTTCTACTTCGGGTCCTCCTGACCCTGCGTCTGGTGCTGGTCCTCACTCTGGTCCTGGTCTTGCTGCTGAGCAGCAGCAACAGGGGTCTGGTGCTGCTTCTGAGTAAGCTATACGCAGGGCAATTGCTTTTGTTTTATTTATTTCTATCAATCGAACAGATTGGCATACGGATTTTCATGAAATTAGTTGGACTAGCCGGCCAAGATTGGGGATGCGCAATCGGTTATGCTGGGTTGTTGAGTTGTTATTTATTCTGCCAAACAATGTCAAATGCTTTCATTGGTTCAATAATAAACAGTGTGTAAAACACAGGCAATTTTGAAGTTTGGACACAGAAACCCGCAGGAAAACCCTGCTAAGTAATGAGACAGGCAGACGAAGCTGCAAGGAGCGCACGCAAAGAAAGCAAAACATCGAAATCGTTAATCGTAGTCAAATCAAAACCGGCTTTTCCGGTCCGGACCACCCAGTTAAAGAGCGCCCTTGGGGGGTATCAGGTCGTTACACGCGATGAAATCAAATACAGCCACTCGAGATGGAACAAAATGCTCCGAAAGGCAAAGACGAGCCTAATCAGAGTCATCATACATGTCCACATCGTCCACTACCACCGTCGTTCCCAACGCCTCCTTCCCTTCCCGGATCATAGCTTGTAGCTGCTTATTCAATCGCTGGATACTGGCATCTTCTTCTCGTTCCTTGCGGCGCATCTTAGCAGCCTGTCGCTGTATATCAGCAGACGCAGGTGTATCCCTCAACCGAGGGGATGGCAGTCCCCCCTGTCCCTTAGTAGGGGATTGGGGTCCGGTAGAAGCGTAAGCGACTCGTTTAGCGAGCCGGGGCATCACGGCAGATTTGCGACGAGGACTAGATGCTTGAAAAGTGCGTCGTGTGCGGAGTGACGGGCTAGCAAGCTCGCTGCTACCCACGAATGGATCCGAGCTCTCGGGTACTACAACCCAGCTTCGGTCGACCTCGTCGTCTGGATATTGGCCGGGTACGGGTGTCGAGCAGTATGCGTTCGGGCTGTACATGTCTTTCTCGGTGGATGGGCTGGTTGAGGGCAGCCAGCTGGATTCAAGGGTTGTTGCTGGGCTGGATGACATGTCGTAGCCCTGTCCTCCTCCTGCGTAGAACCCTCGGAATGCGCCAGTCCAGCATAGATCGAGTACTTTGCTCACAGCTTTGATCACTGTCTGGCCCCAGCCTGTGGGTGTTGTGGTGTTTGGGCCATCGGGGCTTGCCGATATAATGTCAGAGTCGCGGCGGCTACGCTTGCGACTGCCGTTGTAGTTTGTCAGGTCTGTTGACTCGTCGCAGGAATCGAAGGAGGGTGGGAGGAAGGATTCGCGGTATCGGTTTGGACGGTAATCAAGCTCGGCCGAAGCGTGGGAATCGTTGCCTCCGGTTACGCTTACTGAGCGGTAGCTAGAGTGGATCACCGGGGATCCGGTGAAATTGCACTCAAAATGCGACGAAAGTTTCTCTGTGTTACGACGTGGTCGCTTGCGACTTAGTGAGAGAGAATAGAGCGATGTGGAAGCCGTGGAGGCTGGGACTTGGAAGAGCTGAGAGGGCGCATTGGAGAGGTCAAGTTTAGGTTGTGAAGCAGAGTTGAAGATAGCGTGCATGTCGGGCATTTTAGAAGGAAAGAAGAGAGTAAGACAAAAAAAAAATCAAAGATCAAAGATCAAAAGATCAAAATCGGAGAAAAAAAGAGGAGAGTCTCTTGAGGAAAAAAAAAAAGCGAGAGGTTGGATATCCGTGTCAGGATTAGTGTTCCTTACTCCGTACAAGTCACTTCTCTTTGTCTCACACTATTTAAACCCCCCTACATGACATTCTCATATAACATGTATCCCATATACCCCATATATCCCATATTTCAGTATTCCCCATATTGAAATTACAATCGCTGGCTGGTCCATTGTACTCCAGCTGCCTCCAATCCCTCATCACCATCAACTAACACACACCATCCCTCGCCGCCCTGTCCCCCATCTCCCGCAATCACCGCCTCAAAGTGGCTGTGGGCGTATTCCAACACCTGATCGTTAAAGGTACCAGGTTGTAACCAAACTGCAGGGATCCCCACCGAGTGCGCTTCCTCCAACACCTGGAGGGTTACAGCCGGGGGAGTCACCACTGAGAGGGAAGTCTGCGCCGGCGATGGCAAGCTGGCCGGAGAGGGGACTGTATCATAAGCACGCGAGGGGAGAGTGATCTGCGCTGCTCGGGGATTGAGTGGTGTCACCGGTAGGGAGTGTTGATGATACCAAGCGAGGACTGTAATAATTTAGTTTCTCTATACCAATGCCAACAAAGAGTGTGTTCCCCTACTTTTGTATCCGAACTTATGAGTGTCATTGCTGGCCCCCGCCACCGCAAAGCGGGGGGAAGAGAAGAATCGCTTGACTGCTGCCATGGTAATTTGAATAATTTGAATGGAATAAATCGATTTATGTTCTCAAAGAGCGAAAGTAGTCTTTGAATGTTATTATAACTGGTAGCCAAGTAGGTAATAGCAAACAGTTGTAAAGTTGCAAAAAGAAGAAAGTAAAGCGCGCAACCTCGGCCGATGACGACTTTGTCTCCCTTCATCACCCATCTCCGACATTCGGCGAACTTACTTGTTACTTCACGTCTTTCACATTCATCCGCATGCCACCCTTTCTCCCTCGCAAGCGCGTATCCTCCGAGGACCCGCCCCCGGCCAAACGCCAGGCCCGGCCCGATAATGCTCAAGCTCCCCCCCAAGCTCCTCCCCCAGCTCCGTTCCACCTCTCCGACTCCGACTCCGATTCCAACTCATCTTTGAGCGACGCACCTGAAGGTCTCCTCAACAAGGACAATGCCCCTCATGAATCTGAGGAATCCGAAGATGAAGAAGAGGATATTGACTGGGAGGATGCGATAGACAAGACTAGCGCCATTACACCTACTGTTGCGGCCCCGGAGCTACAGGACCTGGAATTGACCCTGGATCAAAACGAGACACACGTGGCCGATCTTCTGGATGGTAAGAAAGGACCTAGTAAGATCGAACGCCAAATCCGGATCCAGACACACTGTATGCATGTCCAATGCTTGCTTTTCCACAACGCTATCCGCAATGCCTGGAGCAACGACCCCAAAGTTCACGAGATACTGCGTAAAAAGCTACCGGAAGGGATCCATAAGGAAGTCAAGAAATGGCGCATAGCATCGGGCCTAGAACCACCAGAGCCAAAACCTGAACCGCCCAGGAGTAAGAAGAAAGGCAAAAAGGCCCAGAAGAATAAAGACTGGAGTGAAGAGTCCGAGCGCCTGGAACCAGGCCAGCCGGATATGAGCCGTGGCGATCCAATCATTATCTTGATCAAGGTGCTGGTCGCATACTGGAGGAAGCAGTTTCGCATCACAGCGCCAGGACTGCGAAAGTATGGATACCGACCGGTATCTGCTCTTGAGACTGCAATCACCGACTTTCGCGAGGAAGAACACGACCCAGAGCGGCATGGTGAGCGTATCGCCAACCTTGACGAATTTCGCGCGATCGCCGAGCGTATGCAGGGCTCGCGGGATGTTGGCGCGCAGCTGTTCACGGCTCTCGTCCGTGCTCTAGGCATTGAGGCTAGGCTCGTGGCTAGTCTACAGCCGCTGGGTTTTGGTTGGACCAAGGGAGAAACCTACACACCTCTCACACCTTCCAAGGCAGATAAGGACACCGATAATGAAGGGGAGCGAGAAGCATCCGAGCCTGAGACTGACGCAGCTGAAAATAAACTGCCAGCGAAGAACAAGCGCAAACAGTTTGACGAGGATCTACCATTTCCTATCTACTGGACCGAAGTTGCCTCACCCGTCACGAATGAGATCATATCTGTCGACCCGCTTGTACTTTCCAACCCCGTGGCGCCATTTGCAGATACAGACCTACAAGCAAACTTCGAGCCACGCGGCGCAAAAGCAGACCGGGCCAAACAAGTCATATGCTACGTTGTCGCCCACTCGTCAGATGGCACTGCCAAAGAGGTCACAACAAGATACCTTCGACGGCGGACCTGGCCGGGGAAAACGAAGGGCTTCCGAATGCCCTTGGAAAAAGTACCCGTAGGTCCTCGCGGGCACTACATCGCCTTCGACTGGTTCGGGATGGTAATGCGCGGGTACCAACGAGCCCGAAAGAGCAAAACAGCAGTCGACAAACTCGAAGAAACTCGAGATCTACAACCTAACCAACCCGAGAAGAAGAAAACAACGCAAACCGTCGATACTCTGCAAAGCCTCCGAACTTCCACTGAGTTCGTCCTAGAACGCTTTCTCCGCCGTGAAGAAGCCCTCCGCCCCGGCGCGGAACCAGTCCGAACCTTTATCGCCGGAAAAGGCGCCCGCGCTAAAGAAGAGCCCGTCTTCCGACGAGCTGACGTGCTAAAATGCCTCTCCGCCGAAAGTTGGCATAAAGAAGGCCGCCAGACAAAACCGGGCGCGGTAGCTCTTAAGCGTGTGCCCATCCGCGCCGTGACGCTCATACGCAAACGCGAAGTCGACGAACTGCACCGCCAGACCGGCGAGAAGCCTCTGCAGGGTCTATACGCGCGTGATCAGACAGAGTACATCGTCCCGCCACCTATTCAGGACGGCCGCATCCCCAAGAACGAATATGGTAATATCGACTGTTTCGTGCCGAGTATGGTTCCCGCAGGCGCGGCGCATGTCCCCTTGCCTGGTACTGTGCGGGTATGTAAGAAGCTCGGCATTGACTACGCGGAGGCAGTGACGGGGTTCGAGTTTGGATCGAAGATGGCTGTGCCGGTTATTCAGGGTGTTGTTGTTGCGGCTGAGAATGAGGATTTACTTCGGGATGCTTGGAAGGTTGAGGCCGCGGAGAAGAGAAAGAGGGAGGAGCTTAAGGCCGAGAAGAAGATTCTGCAGACGTGGAGGAAGTTTTTATTTGGGTTACGGATTATGGAGCGGGTCAGGGATGAGTATGGGGGTGGAGATCCGGATGCTGATCGGGAGCGCGATTCGCATAACCCTTTCGCTGCACAGAAGAAGAAACAGGAGGACGAATCGGATGATGATGGTGTTGATGAAGAAATGCCTGATCGGGAATCGTCATATAACGCTATTGATCATGGCGGTGGCTTTCTTCTTCCTGGTCATGAAGATGATGCGGACGATGGGTTGATTGTGGAGCACCATCAGCAGCAGCGGAGTCATGCAGGTCCGTCTCATACTGATGCCGATGATCCTGATGACAATGAGCCATTCGAATCTGGATCTCCTGCGGCAAACTCCCCGCCTGTGTCTATCTCTTCGGATTCAGATAACGAGGTGGATAATGGCAAGGGTGAGGACTCAGAACCTGAATACGCACCTCGCTCGACACGCCGAATGCGAGGCCGAGGCCGTTAATGGAATGAATGTATCATCCATATGGCTAGGACTAGAAGAGGGCTATGTGTTGTGTTATGTACTATGTACCGATGCCAGCAGTCTCTTGCACCAAGTAGGATTGTTTGCAAATCCTGATCTGAAAAAACTTCTTCGAAGGATAGTGATTAAAAATCCAAAAGAAATTTGTCTTACGGTGTGTAATGTAAAATCGATTGACCATATCAACAATTGCCCACCCTCATTATTGGGCTATATGCACAACACAACGGTCAATGGAGCCCGCTATCGGCAGTTTTATCCTTGTCCAGGTCCAAGGGGAGTTACGAACAAGGTTAGTTGGAGCATTCATCGGAAGCGACTAGCTCAAACAACTCCGGAGGAATGGACCGAAGATCCATATTTCATGTGTCACTTGTTGGATCTCGCGCAGCTTCAGGAGCGCAACCTCAATTCATCAAAACCAATCACCTACACCGTATGTTCTGCCTGCTGATGCTATTTAATCGGTCTATCGCGGCCCCAGCTGATTCGTTCTTAGTCGCGTCTTCTCGTGACTAACGCATTAGAACGGGAATATATCATGTTGTACGAGGCCAAAATCACCACCGAGCTCCTGGGCGCGCTCAAAAATTGGATGGATGCAACAATCCCCATCCAACGGCCTACAATTCAGCAGAAAAGAATCCCATACAAGCCCTATGATACGTTTGATAGCCGACTCAAAACTGAGATAGGGGAAACCAGCCCTTTACCTTCCCACATTCTTTCAAATACATCAGATGATGTGGATGGTGTTGACGAGTACAGTGGAAAACGATCATATGAACCAGAAGATAGCGGCTCATCCAAAATGATGAGGATTTGAGAAAGAAGAGCGGGTCTATTGGGGGACCTGGGAGTAGGGAATTCATCGGCATGTTAGCGATCTTTTTTTGGATGGTCAATTTCGAGGAGCGTTTCGGGGACATTGTATCAATATTTTGCATGTTCTAAGGATGAGTGACGACTATGTAGTATTCCTTTTAAACAGCTTACCCATATTTCTTTTCGATAGATGACTGTTATTCGTCAATTTTGTAGAATAAATATATATACCCTTGGGTCAAACTTGGGCCTCGGCCATCAGCTTTTCTGAGTCATTCTAACTCGAATAACCTAGTAAATTGCTTAAAAAAAGGCGCTAGAGCACTTGGTCTTGAATCAATCACTAACTATGTACTACTATAGATCCTCGATAAAACCGGTCTCTTGTGTATTGTTACACTGACACAGATCATTCTAAATAATCAAGGGGCAAGCCCATGTTGTGTGTTGTGAAGAGCGAAAGCGGATGGTGATTTATTTATAGTGATGTTATCTTATTCTAAAACCCCCCACAAACCTATTGAAAACCATTGAATACAAGCTCGATACGAAGAGTAAGGCAAGGACTATGAGAAAATATCTTTTTTGACTATTGTGACAGTGAAGACAAAAACAAAAGCCAGTTGAGGACATGGAATTGAACATCCGTGTGATCTACCCATTTACTGTAGCCGAGAGACAAGCGTAAACCGTCTCATCTAGAAGGCCGTGGCCGAGGCAGATGGGGCAGCACCGCTGGAGGAACCGCCGGGGGGAGAACCACCACCACCACCCATACCAGCACCGGCATTCTCGTTCTCAACACCACCCTGCTCAGTGTAATAGGCTGCGGGGGAGACACTGGAGTCGACGGTAGGGTCCATACCAACGGAGATCCAAGCGAAGATTCCGTCGGAGATATCATCGCCCAGGTAGACGTATTCCATGAATGGGTCAATGGTATCGAGCTCTTCGCTGAGAATGCTGTCGTCGGAGTTGAGGGTCACCTCCTGAGTGTTGGACGAGTACGGGGAAACCTCATCAGCGGCAGTAATAAGATCCTGGTCGAAGAAAATCTGTCCAACGTGCGACGAGTGCGCGGAGTACAGACCGGAAAGGGTTCCGTTTGCAAGGACCTGGGTCTCGTTGGCTGGGTGGGTGAGAACTATTGATGATGTTAGTAAATATTGGAATTGATTTCAATTGGTAGCATTTGGCAAAGGTCATCCATGCAAACAAAAAAGAAACGGTAAAAAGAAAAAAAAAAAAAAAAGACAATAACCATGAAGGGAGAATTTCGTATCTGAGTATCATACCGTGGATGTGAGTTGCGCGGCCAGTGTAATGACCTGGGAAGGTGGTTTGCATCTGGACAACACCCTCCCTGTTACTCTTCTGAATACCTCGGAGGAAGGTTGTGTTGAGGTTAGTCGTATCATCAGAGTTGCCGTTTCCACTGGCGACGACTCCGGAATAGACACCCTATGATGATTGATATGAGCGGAACTGTTCGTACTGCAATACAGTGGGAATTAGAGTGAAGGGTTTACTTACGGTGGAGTTGCAGTGCCACAAGTCCATGTAGATCTCCGGAATGGGATCGCAGGTGTTGGTGTTGATCAGCTGGATGTCCATGTAGAGAGGAATACCCCCCTGGGACTCCGACATGTTGTCACGAATAAGTTCACCCGTGACATCTAAACCGCGTTAGTAACATTCAATCATAAAACAGAAATGGGAAGCTAACAGTAAGGTCCCTGGGTGACATCGGGTGCGAGAATGCAGGTAGCATCAGTGCCAAACAACACATCGGGGTCGGTAGAAGGATCCACTCCCGTGAGGTTGGAGTGGTGTGAAGTATCCAGAGCGCTATCGGAGCGCGCCTTGTGCAAGTGGCTGGCTATTGGGTTGTTAGAATGTGATAGTGTTTGTGGACTTGACTTTCAAAACATACTAGGCTGAAGACCAAGGCGGCGACGAAGGTTCTTCACGGCCAGGTGGCGACGGACCACATTTCGGTCTTGCTGGCCTCGACGCTGAAGGCGAGAAGAACATTGCGCAAGGCTGCGCGAGTGAATAGGGGCACTTTGCAAGAATTCAGCCCGCTCAGCAGCTTCGGCTCTAACATCATGTCCCGGGTGAGCGGACACGATGCCAGTCAGAGCAGTCAGGCCAATGGCAACAACAGATGGGAGATGAACCATGATCGAGGTATTGAAGTAGTTAAAAGTTGAATGTGAATGAGGAAGTTGAGGATACCACAGGTGGGTGTCTTGGGGTGTTTTATATCTATCTTCCTGATGCCTATTTGGAAATACCAAGGCGGAACATGGCTAGATTCAGGATAGACCCGCTTGAGATAAACGATATTTTTATGAAGCTGACGAGGTATATGGGGTAGCCCTGCGCCTGCATTGGCAAATGAAACGCGTAACATTTCTCATCGAGGAAGGGCATTTAGGTAACTGCAGGCCCCTGCGGTGGAGCTTCAACCATCCATTAATAGCCCCGTCATAGTGCGAAGGGTAGCAATTGCTTGCAGCTGATAGGACAACGGTAGATTGTGAAAGAGCCAGAGGCTTGGTACAGCAGCAACTCTAACCAACTGTGATGAATCCACCGTCGATCACCCTGGCACTATTGTCCTGCCAAGGACAAACTAGCCATTGAGGGTTTCGAAATTTGCCATGCGGGGAATTAAGGACGCGGCCCAAGGATGATATCCATAGAACAAATCTTTCTCTGCGTAGCACTAGACTTCGGCACTAGACCAAGTGATCGACCATGATGACGAGGCCCCACTCATCCAATCCAGAACTGACCCATCTAGAGTCTGTAGATGTGAAAGGGTCTTCAAACGTAGAGGCATAACCGCCAGTTGGCAAGCGAGCACTCCGCTGCCCAAGGATGTGGCTGGGTAGCTTATGCGTCCCTGACTTGTCATGGATGGGTTCAATGGCAAATGGTAGATAGGTCCCCTATACTCAGCCAGTAAATTTTCAAACAAGCCCGGTCCATCGAAACCGCAATGTAACGGCTAGACGGGGCGCATGGAGTCTTTGCCCTAACGTGCGTAGTAGTGTATACGTATTCGGTCTTGGCGGTCCACGTCCGGAGGTCCCCTGCGAGATCAGTCAGCGGAGAATGGAGCCCCGATGGCTTCCAAGGTTTGGCTGAATACTTGTGTCAACAATCAACAATATATATGCCGCACTCCGAGATTGGCTACAGGAAACATTCAATCAATGAAAGACAAGGCACATGTGAAAGTATTTTTCTTGTTAAGAGTGTATTTTCCCATTCAATCTGTGTCCTGGAACAAAATAATGTTGGGTTTCCAAGATTTGCCAAGACGCTGACATAAGCTGAAAGAAAGGCTTGGCAATTGCTTACTGTCCGGAGATCCCGATGTTCCCAGGGCTGAGTTGGTGGATTTCAACCTTATGGGGAGAGAATGCGAGTACACAAAAAAAGTGGGATCCATTTTAATGAGGTGTGGCTGTACGGAGTAATGTCTCATCAGTTACGCCTCTGGGGCTGTTTTGCGTCGCCCCCTGATGACTTCACTATGTCCTTCATGATGAATGTGCAATTCGTTTCCGATTTTGCTATCCCAAGGTTATTTTTGGTCTGTTACACCGCTCTTCCCTGTTCTTATATTACTATCACCACTTAGTTAACCTTGGAATTCTACCTAACCGGCCCCGATATAGGAGGGTCTATAATTTTTATAAAATAATGTAAGGGCCGGTTAGGTACGCCTTTGGTACTTTGGTATTAGACTTCATGTTCCCTAGGGCTATTCCCCAACTAGGAAATTCTTTCATTTTTCTACCGAGGATAACAATTGTCAATATGATCGAGACTATGGCCCAAATATATGTGTGAACTTTTGGGTATCAAGCATCGTCATAGTTAGCTAAATGGTTGGCTACAAGAATTAAAAGGAAAATAGTATTAAAAGCCATTTGAATTATATTAAGTATGTTACATGCATATTCGTGGATATCGGGGGGATCGCATGAAACTGTTAACTCATGATAGAGGCAATAATAGAAGCAAAGCCTGCTGAGGGTGGGCTAGCACTACGTAAAAGACAGAGAACAAGAGAACCACCATGGCAAAACCAGCCCGATGGATTAGACTTCCTGCTGGGTCACGCTGGGTGCATGGGCAGCCTTCTCGTCCATTCCAATATCGGCAGCAAAGGTGCTGTGAGGCTGCCACTTAGCGGAAGTGCGAGGAGTGGTCTCTTCCATCATCTTGTCAACCTGCTCTAGGGTTAGACCCTTGGTCTCAGGAATGAGGAAGTAGGTGTAGATAAAGGCGCAGGTGCACAAAGAGCCCCAGATGAAGAACACCTTAGCGCCAAGGTTACCCTTGTCGGCATCCGTCATGTAAGGAGTGATGACTGCGATGATGCAGTTCCAGAGCCAGTTGGAGGCGGTGGAGAGGGCCACGCCGCGGGACCGGATGGGCAGAGGGAAGATTTCGCCGATAACGACCCAAGCGCCGGGGCCCCAGGTGCTGGCAAAGAAGAAGATGTAGATGCAAATGAAAGCGATCATTGCACTGACGGCCTTGGGGTTGCTGCCATCGGTGACACCAATAATAGCGACAATGAACTGGCACACAACCATACCCAGGGCACCCCAAAGAAGCAGAGGGCGACGTCCGTATCTCTCAATGGCGTAGAAGGAGAGTGGAGTGGAGAACACATTGACAATCGTGGTGATCATGCTGATCAGGAAGGGGTCATCAATTGTGCCAAGCTGCGTGAAGAAAGTGGTACCGAAGTAGAAAATGAAGTTGACACCAGTCCATCTATAGCTAGTTAGTTTATATTCAATAACAGGGAGATGAGAGTAAGACATACTGTTGCATCATCTGCAGCGAGGTACCCAGGATAGTACGACGAAGGTTGCTGTTAGGGTGCCAGAGGCTTCCGTTGAAGCAACTGAGCCAAGTGCTGAAGTATCCACCCTGAGGGATAACCATTTGTTCGTACTGGTTGTTGGCGTCAATCTCATTCAGCTCCATCTCGACAAAGTCTGAATTCTCGGGCTGTCCACGGATACGGGCCAACACAGTGCGAGCCTTATCCTTCTGACCCTTGCGGATGAAGAATCGAGGGGACTCGGGCAGCATGAACAATCCAAAGGCTAACAAAAGAGCCCAGAGCATCTGGAGGGCAATGGGGATCCGGTACGACCCACTGTCTGTACGGTCCTGGGTACCATAGTTCACGCACGAGGCAAGCATCATGCCAATGGTGATACAAAACTGGTAACCCGAGACGATGGCACCACGGACCTTGCGGGGTGCAATCTCAGACATGTAGAGAATGATGATAGCGGAGACAAATCCGATACCGAAACCGGAAATGAGACGACCGGCAACGAGAAGTCCAATGCTGGTAGAGGCGGTCTGCAAAACGACACCAACGATGAAAATGGCACAGCCAGCGATGATTGTAATCCGACGACCGAACCAATCAGCCAGATCACCGGCGATGAGGGAACCAAAGAAGGTTCCAGCGGAGAGAATGGAGACGATGAGTGACTTTCGGGAGGACGGGATGACGAATAGCTTCGGTTCGGTAGTGGCAGGATCCTAGGCGTGGTTAGTGAGATTCTAGGAACTTGTGGGCAGACCTTGACACTCACAAGATCTTCGAAGTGCTGGATGAAATACTTCATGCCGAGAACACCGTTTATGTAACCTGAGTCATAACCGAAGAAGATACCGCCAAAGGCAGCAAAGGCACACATCAAGTAGGCCTTGAATGTGACCGGGGCCTCAACACGCGTGGCATCGACCGGTCCAGAGGTGACCGCTCCACCAGGCATGGTAGCTAGTCGATGAGGGTAGATGTATGTAAGAAATCCAGAAAGAGACAAAGTGAGATGTCTCAAAAGGAAGATAATGTGAGGTGAGAGGTAGATGGAAGAGGAGGAGAGGAAGGGACTGGGGAGGGGGAGAGAATTTATATTTTATATGTCAGGCAGGTCCTCCCCAGACTTCCCCCATATCCCTGGAAAAAAAAAAAAAAAAAAGCAAAACTACGAAAAATAATAATCTCATCTAATCCATATTTGACTTGGTCCCTGTCCGCCGAAAATACAGAAAACTTAGAAATCGGCTGGAATGACTGTGTAGCCAAGTCGACTCTAGAAATTTGACCACGCGATAGAAACGGCAAGTATAGAAAACCGGGGAAGTGCTGCACGGCCCAAGCCGTAAAACTGTGAGACAAGGTGATTCGATTGGGCAGAATCCCCAGATTTGATCCGCTGATCCTTGTCTCATTACAAGAGGGTCAAAGTGACAAGGAAAGAAACCCAAAACCACTGCAAGAATCCTCCCCCAACTTCATACATGAACATCTAGATCCAAACAGAGCCTCGGGTTGACAAACCGGAGATGCCCACTTTAGGATAGAGGGTCCGCAGGGAAATCACCTTTGATTGGTTGGTTGCCTATGGGACTGTGCACGTGGATACTTCTTTTCTTTTTAGACTGTGACTCCTCCAGTCCACAACCCCCCACATCTTTTTCCCCAGATTATTTTTATTCCACTAGTACCTCCAGGGGTATATATATATATATATATATATATATCTAGCCTATTTGCCAATGAAAAAAAAGGCGGCTCAGTTATGAGTCTGGTGATCTGAAGGGAACTGCATACAGCTCACAGTTGAATACTTCCAGACTAAAAACTACTACTCCGTATATTCACATCAATGTCACATTGAGGGCAAGCCGTACAAAGCACAGACCTTGACGACGCCACACAATCACACTCTCCCCTTTACTTTAAAGGGAAAAAAAAACTAGTCTTGGCGTAAGGCAAGCTGACTACGGAGTTAGTACGGCCAGGGTATACAGTTAGAATAATCATAGTAAATTAGTTTCATGACTGCTACCGCTTTACCGAGTGTATGTTGCTAGCCGTGTATAGTTAGAAAAAAATAAGCAATAAAAAGACGATCAAGACGATCAAGACGATCAAGACGATCAAGATGTGAATATGGGGTTCGGGCATTGCCGAGCTCACTAGTGGGTCTCTCAGAAACACAAGATTTCTGATGGCAGAGGTGGGCTTTCGAGGGTTTATCCGTTTTTCTTCCACGGAAAAACCAGCCAGTTACACACGGGGGGCCCTAACCCCTTTCACCTCCGCAATCTGTCTTGGCTATCACGTGAAGTCGAGTTTTTACAGTCTGTCCCGTGCCAGACATCGCCACGAAGTGAACGAGCGGGCTATTGTCGGGAGAATTTCGTGCTTGTTGTCTTGGCTACTTTGCATCGCGACAGCGCGCTTGAGCGTGGCATGCTATTCGATGTCAGAAAATGTGACTCTACTAAACTTCCGAACCATTCCCCCTTTGTTACCTACCCAACTCTGGAGTGGCCAAATACAGCAAATGCTACCCCGTGCCCCATCCACGGGTCTGCGCTCGGCTTACGGAGTACAAAGGGACTGATCCATAGGAAACTTGCCATATGGTCTCGGGTGAAATGGTGGTATAAGGGATCCACATTGGCCATACTAAGTGGATATGGGGACCGAAGTTAGGGGAGCTGAAGGAACTGGGACTGCCCGAAAAACAAACGAGAAAATGGAGCGAGCCGAGGAAATCACATCCGATTCCGGTGAACACTTTCCGTTAGAACAGAGATTTGTGATCCTTTTTGAGGGGAAAATATCTATCGATACGTGGGGACTCGGTAGTTCCCGAGTACGATGTACTTTTGCACTACTCCATACTCATTCGGCATTGAGAATATGGAGAAGTCTCCGGATCCCCCGAATTTAGGTTAGTTTTTCTGGGCGTAGCATTTTCCCAGGACTTGTCTTCAACGCTGGATCTTGTCACCGGTGTAGAATTATGATTATTATATTATTCCCTGCGATAATCAATTTCCTCTTTTGGATTTCAATACATGGCCTTGACCACGATTCGTGGCATCTCGTTTTTTTTTGTATATTATTTCTCCGGTTTAACTGACACGTACATTTTGACACAACGTTTGAGTACCATGGATTGCATCTGTACATATTGTCCTACGTTGTATTCCGTGCAGGGGTCTCGAGTCCAGAGCCAGGGTGTTCGGTTGCACCTGCATCAAGATTCGCCTTGATGGCTCCTTCCTATAGCGATAGGTACCAGGTAAAGGTTTTATTTTCAATAAAGCAATAACATTGAACAATGAAACCAACAAGTCTTTAAATCAAACTGTGTGAACATGATCCCCCAAACCTATGCCTCATGTCGAGACTGAATGTCAAGTCCAGCCAACTCGTCTGTCTGGCGCCAATCCTCTATCTCCTTCACATAACTCTTAATCCCCTCTCCCCAGATACTGAAGTGTGCCGCCAGAAATGCCTCACGGTCGTCAAATTGGAGTCCCTCCCGATTGAAGTACCCCGGAGTGCAATCTAAAACACCTCCCAGTGCTCGCGCTCTCATCAAAACCTTGGAAGTCCATTCTCCTTCGGAGTGAGAGCTAGGCTCAACAGTAAACGCGGAAACGGTGACATTTGGCTTTCGCTCCGAGGCTAACTTGCCGGCTTCCGAGATGATGTGCGCGACATGAACGGCAAGCTGATCGAGAACATAGACCTGGTTTGCTGACGCTCCTGCTTGATACGGACCTGGAAAGAATAGGTTAGGAAATCCATTCGTCATTACTCCATGGAGTGAATTCAGCCCCTTCTGCCATTTTTCCTGGAGGAGCTGGTTGTCACGTCCGGTGACAGTCAGATCCCCACGATCGCTACTACCTCCAAGACTGTAGCCAGTCCCAAAAATGATGGCATCCAAATCATATTCTTGGTGTTCTTCCAATATCCCTCGATCTGTCACACTCCGGATTCCCTTTCCATTAGTGTCCACCAGGGAAACGTTAGGCCGATTGAATGTCCTGAGAAAGTTGTCACTGAAGCACGGCCGTTTGCACCACCCAGGATACCAGGGCTTCAAAACTCGAGCAGTCGATTGATCGGTCACTGTCGCTTCCACTCGACGGCGGATTGCCTCTTGGCGACGTAAATCTAATTGATGCATCCGCATCAGATGGTCCGGGTCAAGACCAGAGGGACTCCCGATGAGTACACTGAAAGACTGCATTTTGGTCCAACCATCATCGACAAGGTCTATATCTGGGAGAGGATCCTCGTCCGAGGGGAAGGCGTTGAAATTCTCCATGCGCTCTCGTTGCCACCCCGGGCCGGCTTCTTGAACCATGTTCGCCCACCAGGTGCGATCAGTGGAGTGGTTGTGACGCCAATCAACAGCAGACGGTGTGCGTTGAAATACAATTACTTTCTTTGCCCACTGGGCAAGGTGTGGGATCGCTTGGATGGCAGATGCACCCGTGCCGACAAATCCAATCGTCTTGTCTTGAAGTCTATGCATGGTTGGGCTGCTTGGACTTCCTCCGGTATAATCATAGTCCCAGCGCGAAGTGTGGAAAACCTTCCCCTTGTAGGTCTCAAGCCCATCCAATTTTGGAATTTTCGGGGAATTCAGCAACCCGGTAGCCAAGATAACAAAATCAGATTGGATTGCGGTGGGTGACTGGCCATGTGGTGTGATATGGACTGTCCATTGACAATCCTGGTCATTCCAAGCCAACTTGCTGACCGCGGTCTGGAACAAAGCCCGTTCACGGAGATTCCATTGACCGGCAATGCGATTCGCGTGTTCTCTCAATTCAGGCCCGGTGACATACTTTTGCGACGGCATGTACTTCGTTTCCTCTAACAACGGCATATAAGTATAACTTTCGACATCACACGCTAGGCCGGGATATTTGTTCCACCACCATGTTCCCCCAAAGCCACCTGCTGTATCCACAAAGAGGATCTCAGTCGCACGAAGAAACCCCGACTGGAGTAGTCGCACTGCGAACAGCAGCCCTCCGAACCCAGCGCCGACAATGAGCACCCGAACCTTTCTCTGCCCGAGCAGATTGTTGTCGACATTTCCGTTCGAATGGAGGTTGTTCGTGGATTCATCGGTCAAGCCCACATATTGGGTTGGCCCGTCAGGGCGTAGGCGTTTCTTGCGTTCCACATCATACCGATCTTGTGTATTCTGCAGATCGTGCTCGCTCGTCTTGGCCATATTCGTGGTAGGTTGGTCAAGACCAGGAGCCTCTAGGCCGGCAACGTATTTGTCTGGCATCATGACGAAGTGAGAAATATCCCCTGCATTCTCATGAGCAAGCCGAATAGAAGTTTATAAGTGCCATCGTGAGTTGTGTTAGCTGTTCAATGAAATGCAAGGTGTTAGCAAATCGTTTGTGCTCTATGTGGTATTTCCCAGCAATTCAGCATAAACAGAGAACAAACAGAGAGTAAACGGTAACAGAGCAAACAGTGAAAAGGAAGTGGTCTTGTCCAAACGGTGAAGTACAACTGAGCTGGAGATTCCGAAAGCAAGAGACCGAAATCCGCTAAGAAGCTCGCTCCACTGGACTCTCGTGCATATTAGAATAGGGCCAAATACTCCGTACTCTAGTACTTATCTTCGGACTCACCGTAATAGGCTGCAGGAACATGTCATAATTGGCCGGAGCGCGGACTAGTAGGATCCGTTTGAGCTTGGCATTTCCTGCTTAGCCCGTAAGGGGGAACATTAGACGAGAAGACGAATCTGAACCTCAAACAGGTAAAGAACACATTATTTATGCAGAGTTCCTTAGCAATCTGATTGGACTTGTTTGAGCCCCATGTCAGCACTAATATCCCGGGTGAACCCTGTGGCTCCAGCCTCATGGCGCCCTGGTGTACCTTAAATTATAAGTAGCCCTCCTTCCAGGCACACACTATGTTGGTGGAAAGAAATTGTTTAACGCGCCAAGAAACCTGCTAGTATGAGCCTCTCATCCCGTGCACTGTTAGCTCTAGCAGCCCTTTCTTCTCTATCGCTCGCTAAGGAAGTCGGTTACTTTGACCCATCCTCTTGCGCCGATCCCAAAGGGTTCGAAACCTGCTACGATAATGTAGATACCAACTACTCAAACTGTGTAAACAACAATTGCGCAGGGGGAGGTGAAGCCTGCTCCAAAGAATGCGGTGGAAGCACATCCTGCATGAACGAGAAATGTCCTGGCCTGGGAATCGACTGCATCAATGCTTGCGAATGTGAAAGGTCCACTTTCCAGATCGATTGCGCAGGAGCGAGTTGTTGGAACCGGGTAAGGGTCCCTTGACCTTCATATAGCTTCAAACCCTGATGCAAATATCTTAGGTCTACTCTTGCGAGTACCAAAATACAGTCATGGACTTCCTCGGCGTCTGTACCAACCCCAACCGGGATGGGTTACCGTATTGGCCGACTCCTGATGATGCCCCTGATTCCTGCTCCTGCAACCTCGGTAAAATGGAGAAAACAGAATACCTGATCACCAAACAAATGACCGAGTGCTCGAATAACAGCACAAATACCGACGGCATGACCGATACGGACGTGATTATTGAGTACGGACAAGCGTGCTTATGCTGTGGATACAGTGCTATTATCTCTGCGTATGATTCCATCCCGGAGCTTAAAGAAGTTCGTTTTTACCCTTCTGTTACTAATAATGTTATCTAGTATCTGGGACATCTGCCCTGACACCAAACCCTCCCTATTAGCTGCAGATGAATGGTTTGCTGGAGCTCTCACCCCCGGCCACTGGGAAGAGTGCGGACCATACCTTGGGAAGTACGATTGCGCCGGCTATTTGGGCTATGCTCGTGCCGATGCCGGTGGTAACACCAAATTCTACCATCCTAGCAGCATGCCGAGCAATGGCACGAAAACAATGTCTAACGTGGGCGGTGTTATCTCCACCCCGGTGAGTGGTGATACTTTCACATGGACATTTAGGTCAGCACTGCAGCATGCTGTCACTGTATCTTCGGCAGATGCTACTGTCACTGGCACAAAGACTACCGGTGGGAGCGGTGGGAGCGATGTTACTGCAACGAGTAGTGCGACTGGTACAGCAGAGAGTGACGCGAAGCCTGGCATGGGTTCTTCTTTGACTGTTCCCTCTTGGATCATCGCTGGAAGTGTCGGTGTCTTGATACTATCGGCTTTGTGAGGATCTAAGGTATTGTTTACGTATGAATATATTGGTTGATAAAATAAATGGACACTTCTGCGCGCTTTCTAATAAGCCAACACTCTTAGTTTGCTACAACTTGTATATACATGTACAGTAGCCCTGAAGATATGCTTCATATGACATGCGTTAAACGATCCAATCTTTCTTGGGATTTAGAGTTCTTATCCTTGCCTCATCAATATTCATTCCTCTCTGCCATAAATACCTATGTAGATACCAGGGAATCCGCAATCCCCTTACTGGATAGCAATGTCGGAACAGGAGAGATAGATCTGACCAGTTTGGAAAGAGTTCCACTTCCAGGAGAGCAAAGTGTGGTTCGAGACGTAGTCCGGAATCTTGATCTGCTTGGAGACAGTGTAACCGCCGGAGATTGTTGTCTCACAGGAGCCAAGCTCAGAATTGTCGACACCTTGACACTTGGTATCATCGAAGCCGTTGCAGGTGAACCAGTCATTGCGGTAGCAAGCTTCATCCTCACTGCAATCGGCACTGTAGTCGCAGGTCTGTCCATCGACACCGGTGCATTCAAGAAGACCTTCGTCAAAGCAGGCCTCGGCTGCCTCCTTCTCCTCGTCGGTTGGTAGGTAATCTGCGTCCAGGAATTTGTCGACGATATCTTGATCTTGGCAGATACGGTAGCTGAACATGCCACCGTGATCACCGTTGTGGTCAAGACACCACACGACGTCAATTACATCGCCAGCTGAGTAAGTCTTGACCACCTCGTTGCCCCAGTCGCTGCCGGGTTGGTTGTAGTCGACGCTCACACGGGCATTGTATCCGCAGGGTCCGCTGCGGGCAACTGGAGCCACGTCGAGATCGGGCCAAGAGGAAACGGGCTCGAGGATGGTGCACTCGGGACATGTGTCAATTCCAGCCTAAAGATTGTCAGTCAAAGGACTCTCCTTGATGCTCAGTTTATCCAAAAGCCTAACCTCAAATCCGAGCTTGGTCCGGCTGTCCGGGGTGACAAGGTAGCCATGTCCAGCAACAATGGTAGACAATGAGCCCACAAGCACAACTGCGGCAGACTTCATGATGTTGAGGGAAGATGTAGTTTGTTTGAAGGAAAGTGAATGATTGGAATCGGATACAGACCAAACCAAGTGTTGGGGCAATGTCCTTTTATATTTGCATCACTTACTGTTTTGTACTTCACCTATGTCGGGGCTGGCTTATTGCTGTGCAAGATCTGATCCTACATTTCTACAGGGTTCGGACAAGAAGACCAATCATGAAGAGTTGTTTTATTGGATAGAGCACCCTGTGAAGAGTCTAGCTTGGCCAGGGCTTGTAAAGATGATCAGCGTTGACGATGCCAAGTATAGAACGGGTGACCTGGGTTACCAAAGATATGATTGAATGATTGGACTATCCATCACGGTGAAATTTGATATAGCTATGCAGGGTTAAGACCTCGCAACGCCACTGAGGAAATTCCGAGCTTGGCAGTCGGTTGGCTGAAGGATGCAACGCCCGATATATTTCCGCCAATTAACCACTTCCAGGCCCAGGAGATTAGATTGAAGTGCACAAATGCAATAGTTATGCATAATTTTAGAAATTTCTCTACGAGTACCAACAATTCGTCTACATCATACGGGATAGTCAATTTTCCCTCGAAATTTGCTACTCTGCAGGTTGGATTTGGAATTGACCTTTTATTCCTATAGCATACACTTCATCTAACTGAAACCCGTAGCTTGGCCGTGGGAATGGTGGCTGCGGGGTATTTCAGCCTTTTCAGCCTTTTTTACGCCATGGCGCTCGGAAAAAAAAAGATCGCCAGTGCATCTCGGCTCTAAGGGGGTTTCCCGACTATTCCCCGACGACTCGGTGTTGTGTGCTTTTTTTGGTAATTTCGATATTGTTTACGGTAGACGTTATTGTAGGAATCGATCCTGACGATGGGGGCAACTAGCTAGTAGCAATAACGTTTCTCGGAAGTTTACTAGTCGACTTATCGGCCTACTTACCGGCGACTAAACGAAAAGATACACCGAAGCTGAAATCCAAAGGCTCGATGCGCTCGGCAATCAAGATGTAAAGGATTTCTCGCATCTCAAACGTGGAATTACTAGCACAGCGGATGAAGATTATCAACTGCAGCTGTACTTGCTGGATGAGGTAAAGCGAAGACGTTTGGTTATACTTGGAGAAGAATAAGAATAGCTAGAAGGGCATGTAGTCAACGTTGAGGAGAATGATAAGCAAGAAGATGTGGGTTGCAATGGACGTCTGTTTCAAAAGTAACAGATTATATAGTGTATTGTTGGGTTCGGGATTTTAGCTATAGGAGATAGGAGTGGAACTGGCGAGCATTGATATTGCGGCATTTTTTTCGTTCTGTAGGATGCAACACACCTGCTTACTGGATGCCTAGACTGGCACTGTATCATTAGTAGGGTAGTGGATGTGGCTCGTGAGCTTTGAGGGATTCGGCTTCCGAATCATACACGTGAGGGTA
Organism: Penicillium solitum; assembly: GCF_028829755.1. Taxonomy (NCBI): domain Eukaryota; kingdom Fungi; phylum Ascomycota; class Eurotiomycetes; order Eurotiales; family Aspergillaceae; genus Penicillium; species Penicillium solitum. The sequence continues at coordinate 541,828 of NW_027072128.1, forward strand.
CAAGATAAAGATGGTATGTTGTGGCACCACTCAACTAGCAAGTTGATTTCAGGTCTGTAACTTAGTGTACCTACGGTTGTAAGTACCGGGTTTCCTCCGCTATTTCTCGGCTTTCCTCTTCCGTTTTAGCGCCCAAGCGTTGCCGTCTTTTGTCATGTACGTACACAGATGTATGACAAATATAAAGGGATAGGAACCATAAATGAATGATGATGCGAGATACAGTAAATCAGGTGGATCATGGCGGTCAACCTTGGAAAATCAGACTAGCCCTATACAGCCCCCAATGGATTTTGGGCCGTTTGCACTGACCTGGCCCAATGCATTACTCGGCTTTCTGCTTCTCAACAAGATTTATAGTTGTGGGAGCATGCATATCGCCGAGGGGTCATGGTAAAGAGCAAGAAACGAGAAGAAATGGATTAAGAATCGGGGTATCGGAACTAGGCAGTGCAGGGCACGACCATAAGCTGCCCCCCACCCCCAACCTCCCCCGGCAGAACTTTCATCTTGGACAGAATTTGGTCTTTTATTTAGCGAAGCATTCTATATACTTCCGTTTGACATCATTGTCGACGGATGTCTACTAAGAGAGACATCAAAGTGCATGGTTGCTTGTGCGAGGAACCTAGTTTCTACCCAGGTAGACTACTTAATTTGACATGTGACAATCATCATCAATGCATATCATCATTGTAATGTTCATATTTATGTGGAATTTTGCATTTCCCTCTATCAGCTCGACGTGCATATACATTTGGAATATAATAGAACTCTTCAGGCATTTGCCGATCCTATCCGCCTGTATACGAAGCAGCATCACTTGAGCAACTAATACGGCTGCTCAGCCTTATCCTCAGTCCTAACGCGAAACAACGATTGTACTGGGGGCTATGGCGAGTACTTCGGGGCGCAGGTTCGCGAGAGATAGGTGGGCGGCGATGCCCATACTACTGCATAGCCCGGTTATGGCGTACAGTATAGACGCTGCCTTTACTGGTATAGACAAACAAATGGATACTAAAGCTCAATCTTAATTGGGAAGGATTTGGCGGATGCTTTCCTTTTGACGCCCCACAACGGGGCGCTCGTGATGTTGACCGAGCTCCGGATTTTGCAATTCATATTCTACTGCTCCTGTGCCAAAAGCCGTCAAGATAATGTGCTTCCTATTCCAGCAATGGGGATGGAATTCAGACATCCGATATATCCGGTTGTAGAAAATGGCGAAAGTTAGGCACATCAGATGAGGCTCTGTAGCGACGTTCCACTTTCCCAGTGGTAAGGCCGTTCGCCCGGGTAAAATGGGGTGAGACAATACAAGATAGTTGCAATTATCAAATACGATTGGTTCATGCAATGAAAGCATTCGTCATGCATAGACTTGGGCTAATCAAATCTTATTTATAACCCAATGTGGGCGAAACTAACTTATATGGGGGCTGTATTCGCGATAAACTGCCCAGTGCTACTCTATGTAAACACCCAGAAGCCCCGCGGTTAATATCCATTCCAGTCATTTTCCAATCTCATCAAAGATTCTGTGAGTAAGTGAGACCGTGATTCATCGTCTGGCTTGGAACTTCGACCTGACCATGAACCATACAGTAGGAATCAGGTGCAAACCACAGCCTCTCAACTACACATCTTGCACAAACACTCAATAAGTCCACGGTGTCTCTTCCTAGTCCCACCTTTCTGCTACCTAAAAGGCTGACAGCCCATAAATACTAGACCCAGTATGGAGCGCGAAGCTCAAAGAAGAGAGGAATGGCGCAGAAAGAAGGCCGCCGAATCTGCTGCTGCGTCCGCTGCTGCATCCTCTGCCGCATCTGCTGCCGCTGCTTCGAGCTCTTATGATACCGGATCAAGCTCGTGCAATACTGGATCGGGCTCGTCCGGTGGGACGAGCTCATGTGATAGTGGAATTAGTGGATGTTAACGCTAGGCAGACGTGGTTAGCTTAGAACAGTACGAAGCTGGGCCACATCCATGCAATAAGAAAGCGATGTTCTATCCCTGTGAAACTCCCTAAGTATCGAATCGTCATATCTGCAGCCCGCGGCATCCACAATATCATTCCACCATTTTAACCGTGCCGCCAAAGACAGTGATGTCGACCAAGTGATCAATTTTCCTAGAAAGACCTACCCAAGAAACATATATTTTCCAAATATAGTGTCTTCTTTCCTACACGCCTGTATGTAGTTAGTAGTGGCAAAGTAAAAACATAAAATTAACATGTGAATAACGGCAACTAATTTGAATAAATCGGCAATTGTATCTATTATGATTAGGAAAGCAAGAAAGCTCACTAATGTTGTACACCGATGGGGCCCCGTTCGGCTCCGCAAATGTTTTTGCCGAGGTCTAGGCGCGAAGATGACCTGTATCGGTCGCCTAACCTATATACATATATGTATGTTATAAAGTGATAGGCATATTATATCAACCGTACAGTGTAACCTCGGGAACATTCACTGCAATCGCTAACATCCTATCCCACAGGCGAGTAATTGATAGTGATAGTGCAGGGCTATCGTTGTGCCCCTATCGGGCCATCTAGCCTCGACCAGCAAGTTCCTTTTCATGCATACTAGACTCGCGCTCCTCTCTCGTAGGCACGGTATCCAGTGCGTCGATAGTGATGTCAACACGAGGACCGGTGAAATTCTTTCTTCCATCCACAAACCACTGGAACACGGAGATGATGATAATAACAGCAAATGCTGCAATACAGTAATCTAGATAGGTACGTTAGTGGACAAACTGTCATAGATAACTCCGCAGGTAAACTCACTCATACTGCTTCCTGTGACCGTGCTTGACGGAGGGAAGACGAATAGGACGGTAGTCAAGGCGATATATGATAAAGCAACCTAGTCATGGTCAAAGGTGTTCCACTTTATTCGAATTCATTCATGACCTCAACATACCAAATCGACAAACCATCCAAGTGCATTGGGCAATTTCCATTTCCTTTCGGGAAGCGATCTGCGTCCCTGAAGACAGTTGATGGCAATGGGTATTCCATAGGACAGGTCAAGAGCCACAACCGAGGCAGAGATAATTGCGTTGAAAGCACTAACTTCTGTTAGTTACCATTTGTGATATCGCCCATATATAGTGATTATTACCTTGAAGATCCTAGGAAGATACATCCGAATGCGATCACCACAACAACAGTAAGAATGAGTGCGTTGAGGGGCAATTTGAGTGTTGGGTGAACTTTTGCAAAGAACCGAGAGGCAGGAAGACCCCCATCTCTGAGAAGAATTATTATATGCGGTGAAATCTGGAAAAAAAGATCAAATACCTTGCAAAAGCGAAGATCATTCGGCTACTAGTGGTCATGACGCTGATTATAGCAAAGACCAAGCAGACCAGGGGTAACCTAGAACCTGGCGTCAGAGTGGAAGCACAATGGGGGAAAGTTTCACCATGTACATCAAAAGGCAGATACCTCCCGCGTTGCTTTTAGTCGCATCGACTAGGATCTGTAGAAGTGGACCGGCTGCGGAGGTTGTGACAGCTTCCATGTTTCCTGCGACGAAGAGGAGGACTATTAAAAAGATAGAACCGGTGAACACACCGATGCCCACGCAGGTAACCATGATTTTCGGTCCCTCGATGTCAGCGTTGGGCACCTCTAAAAACGTGATGTGTCAGTTCCTTTCTCTATCTTCTCAGACCTAGTGTAATCCTCTACCTTCGATCATGTGTGCCACCGCATCCTAGATAAAGTCAGTTGGTTCGGTTTTGGTAATGCAATGGCGATGATGACTTACAAAGGCAGTAACGCCAAGCCCTCCTTGAAGCAGCTAGAATATCTGTCAGTATAATTGCAGTATTATAGTGAGTGCAGTAAACATACACCTAGAAGCCATGCAACTCCATCGGGCCCTAAGCTGAATTAGTAAAATCCTCATAATGGAGTTATCGGGGGGCCGTACATCCGGTTGTATTGACAAAGTTGCAGAACACAAAGCTGTGGATGTCAGTTCTCCGCTATAACTTTATACTGCTGGAGGGGGTCATACTAAGCGGAGTTATAGTTGGGAGCAGCGCATGCGAGACACGTAATTGACACAATCACAAAACCCCCAATAGACCACATAACTGGATATAGTTAGAGATGGACCAAGCCAAAGTGGACGAGGGTAACACACAAGCACCGCGGTAAATGACCGGTAAGATGGAGTTCATGAAAGCATTGATGACGAAGGAGCCAATGGTCAATCCGATGTAGATAAGGAATTGATGCCAGCGTTGCGGGACATAGCTCTGCATGTCACGTTAGTCCCGCGGTAAGAGCACGGGTGGGATCTCTAACCTCGTGAAGCACGGAAATGATGCCAACAATAAGCTGGCTAGAAAGAAGGGAGTTCGTTGCTACGAGGGCAACCTAGTCGTCTGTGTTAGTTTGAGCACCGCATTGAATGATTGCCTTGCCTACCCAGCCTGCCACATTGATCCAGCCTGTAATCCATGATAGAATTGGTACTGTGCTTGGCCACGCGACTTTCGATTCGTTAGTATAAACTATGACCTGGCATCAGAGAGTAACGTACTAGCTGGCATCAAAGTTAGCGTTGGCCCAAATCGTATAGATTTTGTAGGTACGGAGGGACTTACCTGCAACCCAATGATACTGTCCACCGGCTCTGTGAAAAGAAAAAGGAAGTCAGTCTGATGTATGTATCGAAAGGAAATATGTCAGAGCTTACGTCGGATATGCGGAGAGAAATTCAGCCAACGAACATGCGATACAAAGATTACAGAATCCCGCAGTGACCAGTCCTAAAATTTGCGTGTTAACACTGTCTCAGAAAGCAAGTATCTTCGAGATAAGCCCACCCCAAATTACACTTGTGCTTCCACCAGATGTAAGACTGATCGACAAACTGGCCGAAAGCGCAGTCCACGACTAGCCTAGTTAGTTAAATGATCCGGTCGCAATCCATGCCTAACGTACATTAAGAACCGCAAATGCCAAACCAAGCATTGACCTAGAAATTTCCGTCAGCAGCAAGTCTTGCATATGCTGGCGCATTCCTCTTACCATGTTGAGTGACTACGTTGGAGTTCTGGCCGATGGCCCATGGCCGCCAACCGGGCATCATCGCCTTGGAGTGGACCGTCCTTCATAGTGGATCAGGATTCAAGGACGCAGAGAATATTTACAGATCCAAGAGTTGGGGAGATCATCAATCTAAGTATCTCCCCTATTCAAACGCATCAGGAAGGCATTGCCAGACGAGTTCTCTTTGTGGTTAAGCTCCGATAGAGGGCTACTAGTATTGTATGCGGGGAAGCTGCCCATGTGCGGAATACCTTATCTCAGAGGCTTGAGACGCTTATCACACAGTGTTTATACGCTAAAGTGCTAGCCGGCTGGTCGCATGGACTTGCCCAACATCGTATAGTCTTACTAACACCAACTAAATAAACAGGAAAAAAGGGCCTTTTAATTAAATATTCTATTCAATAGAGCGATGTTGATGAATCATATTGCAGAATGCAATTTCTAGATGTCAACGTTAGGTTGCTCACTATCTTGCATTTCATCTCCACTGTGGATTTACGACGCTAAATGCCCCAAACAGATATGTAATACTCCATGACAACGGAGTATTAGGTTATTACTTATACGGAGTGGGTATAACTATATATAATAACCTAGATACTTACTCCATATCTCCTATTCCTTTCCATAGCCAGAGAGTGAAATGTTTAACCGAGAGTTGCCAAAGCCCTACATCGATACGTTGCGCGTGGAAAGACGCGACATAGAATGCGTGTTGAAAACAATATTTGGCTGAAACTGGTAAAATGTACTGACCATGCCGATACAACAATAACTCCCCAAGATATGCCTATTCTGAGGGCATGTGGTCCCTTGGAATCCACTAAATCCCGAATCCTTCAAACTCCGCCCAAACGCGAATCGCAAATCGAGCCAAAAAATCCATTCTTTACCTCAAGACTACCAGCATCTTGAAATACGGATCCGATATTCATTGATTGTAGGTGTCAAGTGCCTGCTGGACATCATGCAGACTGTTCTTGTCGCCGTATGCGTCCATCAACTGTTGGTTTCGCGCCATGCGTTCTTGTTCCTCCAGCATAGACTTTTCTTGACGCGACTTGGCTGCGGTGTAATAGTTGTACGCGCCGAAACCTGCACGTGCCAGAGTCACTATGAGTATGATCCCTCCTAGGACATAGGAAGAATACGCGGCGATTAAACATACCGAGACCAATTGTAGCCATTAGGGGAAGTAGGCTAAATCAAACAGAGTTAGTTGAATCGACCAAAAAAAAAAGGGGGGCGGCACAACTTACAGCCGCCCATTCCGAGGCTTGAGGCTGGAGGATGGGGGGTTTGCGTATGACTTGTTCGCACCGGGGAGAGCAAATTGAGACATGATATATATATGTATTTTGTGTGTTGTAGAGTGTGCCTGGATATGGATATTTGGGAGATTTGAAGTGAAGAAGCAAATAAGAGAAAAAGTAAAGTAGATTTCAAGGGTTAAACGGAAGAAGCGGAATGCGGGGATTCATGACGTGAAAGGTCCGAGGATCGCTGCCGAGGATCGCTCCCGAGGTCATATACCTGAGGTGATCAGACCACATCCGTTTGGCCTCATCATACAATCGTGTGCATATGTGGTGTGGTTCTAATTTTTGGTATGTTACATTGAAATCGTAATCGAATCATCGTGTGTCTGTAGTCCGCATTAGGAAAAGATCACACCCGCCTCTTCATATTCTCTATAATTTATATTGTTAACTTCAAAAATAGCATCAATTTCCTAGAAGTATCATATGAGACCTGAGACCTGAAACATGATCATGCAAGCGCTTTAGTTGCCGTTATTCTGGGGCGCAGGGGTTGCCGGACCCTCCGGGGTCACATAAGCCTGAGATAATTGGTCAGCGCAATTCTGGGGAAATAACCGACCAGGGCTATACACGGGTCACACTTACCTTAGTCATTCCACCATCGACAACAAAGTCCGTTCCATTAACGAAGCTGCTCTCATCGCTGGCCAGGAAAACTACAGCATGGGCCTGCTCAATGGGTTCACCAAACCGACCAGTGGGGAAGTGCACCTCCCGACGGTACCGCTTGGCCTGGTCATCACCGAGCCAGTCTTGCAGAAGAGGAGTGCTAAATCGTCGTGAGCTAATATTCAGAAAAATCTAGTCGGAAAAACCTACTTCAGGGGGGCGGGGCACAGAGCGTTGAAACGGAATCCCTCACGGGCATGAACGATAGCCAACTCCCGAGTCATCGCCAGCACGGCACCCTTGCTCGCCGTGTATGCAAGCTGGGGGGTGGCAGCGCCAACCAAGGCGACGACACTAGCTGTGTTGATGATACTGCCACGGGTCTTCTTGTGACGACGCAGACTGAGGACAGCATGCTTGCTGCCGAACCAGACACCCTTGACATTAATGTTGTGCGTGAGGTCCCAGATCTTCTCGGGGGTATCGATGGCATCTGCGTCGTTGGCGTGCATAATTCCGGCATTGTTGAAGATCACGTCGGTGCCTCCCCAGCTATCCTGTGACTCAACCATTGCCTGCACATCCGACTCCTTGGACACATCACATCGGATGGACTCGACTCGAGGGGCGGAAGGAACTACTTCCTTAACTTTGGCCAATGCCTTTGCGAGGGCGGGCTCAGAGACATCGGCCATCAGGACATTAGCGCCCTCACGGGCGAAGAGGATACTGGTTTCGAGACCGATGCCACTATCCAAGCCCGAAATCGGTTAGGATTTTCGCGACGATGTTGTATGTTTTTCTGGGTTCAAATCATAGACATACCCGCCTGCACCTGTGATGATGGCATTCTTGCCTTGGAGACGTCCTTGGGCAGTAGTGGCAGCCATTGTGACCTTATCTTGGAGCTCTGTTTGTATAAATGGGATCCAGGTTAGCAATGACTCACCGCCAAGGCCACAGAAGTGTAATATATGAATGAAAAACGCTAGAGGGGAGGTCACTCACATGAACTGAGGATAATCGAATTAATATGAGAGTTGTCAATATCACCGAGTGTGTTGCACCGAAGGTATACGCGGGGCAGCCCTGGAGCGTGGATCCCGTTAGGTAAGCGGTGACGATGTTGGCCTGAAGGGGTAAAGCGTCACCGCTATCTCGCTGATAAGCTTCCAAGCTGGCCCTCCTGGGCAGCTGCGCTGGTCGGAGTCCCTCAACGTGATTGACCTGATTTATCCGATTCGCCTGGCTTGAAACGTGATTCTTATCGTTCTGTTCCCTTTTTTATCTCCCCCCTCCCCTCGTTCTCTACAATATTTTGGATCCCTATACTCCTAATATCACCCTTTGGTACCGATCATCATGTCGAGCCCCGCTGACCCCGAGGTCACAGCCGAGAATGTCGCCGAGATCCTCAAGAATGATACAAAAGTGAAGGTGGCAGGAGTGGATGTGGATGGCATTCTGCGCGGCAAGCTCATGAAGAAAGACAAGTTCTTATCTATCATCACCGAGGGCTTCGGCTTCTGCTCTGTCATCTTCGGCTGGGATCAACATGATGCGACGTATTATAAGGAGCTGGCCATCAGCAACAAGGAGAATGGATATCGCGACCTTGTCGCAGTTCCAGATTTACGCAGTTTCCGTCGCATTCCTTGGGAGAACAATGTGCCCTTTTTCCTCATTAGCTTCTTGGATCCAGACACACGGGAGCCGGTGTGCGCCTGCCCGCGAGGACTGATCAAGACTGCGGCCGCCAAAGCCGAGGCGGCGGGGTATCGGGCGATGGCAGGAGGTATGTCGACCGCAGACCAGGGTATGTGTGATTCAATGGCTGATCAGACTGATTTTACCCAGCGGAGTATGAATTTTACCAGTTTCGCACGCCGGGCAACCACGCTAGCCCCGAACAAGGCGCATCTGCAACAGCCGCCTTCCTCCAGTCGAACCCAGTCGATGCATTGCCGCCTGTGACCGAAGGAATGTTTGGTTATTCGATCACTCGGCCCCTCCACAACCAAGATTACTACTATGGTATTTTCGACGCCTGCGAGCAGTTCCGATGCGATATTGAAGGGTGGCATACTGAAAGTGGACCTGGAGTCTATGAAGCTGTTAGTGACATGAGAAAGTGAATGGGTTGCATTGGGACTAAACATCATCATAGGCATTACAATTTGGCGAAGCGAAGGACATGGCTGATAAGGCGGGGTTGTTCAAGTAGGGTTGTTCCTTTGCCAGCAGTTTGGGTGGCTCTTTCATCATGAGCCATTGCTAACCAGGATGTGTGCATAGGTACGTCGTCAAGGCATTCGGAATTAAGCACGGCATTACTCCATGCTTCATGGCCAAACCCCGACAAGGCCTTCCAGGGAACAGCGGACACATGCACATCTCCCTCGTTACAGCCGACGGGAAGAATGCGTTCATTCGCGATACCCCCGATCCATCCCCCCTCTACCCTGATATCGCTCATCTGTCCGACTTGGGGCGACACTTCCTAGCTGGCCTCCTCGTTGGTCTGCCGGACATCATGCCGATCTTAGCCCCGACGATCAATTCCTACAAGCGCCTGGTGGAGAACTTCTGGGCGCCCGTCACGGTATCTTGGGGACTGGAGCACCGGGCCGCGTCAATCCGTCTGATCACCCCACCGACAGCCAGTCCGAAAGCGACCCGGTTCGAGGTGCGCGTACCAGGTGCGGACACCAATGCGCACCTCGTCCTGGCGGCGATCCTGGCATTGGGATGGCGCGGAGTCGAAAAGAAGCTCGAGATCCCCGTGCCGCCTCTTGCCCGTGGGGAGGATATGGGCGGTGCCAGTGATAAGGGTGTGCGTCTGGCCAAGTCCTTGAAGGAGGCGGTCGTTACATTTACACGGCCGGAGAGTGTCGCACGGGAAGTCTTTGGCGATTCATTCGTCGAGCACTTTGCTGGAACTCGGGAACACGAAGTGCGCTTGTGGGAAGAGGCGGTGACTGATTGGTACGTGATATCATCTACTGCGATGTCCATTCGGACGCTGACTGACTTGACATGTTCACAGGGAGATGAAGCGGTACATCGAGACTGTGTAGATGTTGCGTTTTGTTTTCATATTGATTTTCCGATTTACAGACACAGGATCTGGAAGGCATCGGGTGAAGAATTGTAAATAGTCGCATTGGCCTAGAGATTGGTATGTAAGGGCGCGTAAGGGCAGGACAGTAGCAGGGTTACTACCCCAGATATATACCAAATGACTTTAAACATTGAATTGGAGGTTGTCAATTTGCCACAAAGTTCGTATGTTGTATGTTGAGTCCAGACACGCTCTCCCGAGCAACGTCACATGCGGTCACATGCCGATGCACCACAGGGCGACACAGAAAACCGCCGGGACAACTCGGTTCGGATATGACTCTGGAGAGCTCTGCGATATATGGATGATCAGAGACAGCCGCGGCTGATTGGAGTTTCCGATGCATACGGAGAGTATTCTACCGCCACTTTCGGGTGAAGCAGGGGTGAATGGTAGGGATGAGAGTTGTTCAAGGTTTTGGCACTATTATTAGATTCGCGAATTGGTCATTATCATTGAATCAAAGCCAAACTATATAACTCTCAGATTTTCCCAAATATGACCAGAAATCAATAGAAATCAACAGTCTGATAAGACTCGGTGTGCGGCGTATGCCGTTCTAATTGGGAATTGAGGGCGGTGCCAAATTCAACAAATAAGCTTAAAAGAACGGGGAGACGGGGAATGTCGGCCGAGAGGAAGAGTTTCCCGTGGGAAAGTCGTTAGTTTGAACGAGTTTCAGTATGGCAGAAGACAAAAAGAGACACGGTCAAATGGGGGTTCGGCTTATCATTTGCGGGTCCAGAACCAACCGCGGCAACTTTGGTGGCTCTGACGTATTTGATACCCTCGGGCAGATGGGCTATAGAAACAATATTATACTCCCTTCCCCATGATTCATTCTTGAATTCTTGAATTGGATACCTCTTCTTGTGGATAGTATATCATCTATTCCATATTCCATATATTTACATATTTACATATCCTATACACATCATGTCTCACGTCGATACACAACTCAAGGATGTCGCCATCCTGGGCACCATCAATAACGATGCTCGCAAGATCCTAACCAAGGAGGCATGCGCCTTTTTGGCTCTGTTGCACCGCACCTTCAACCCTACTCGTAAAGCTCTCCTCCAGCGCCGCATCGATCGCCAAGCCGAGATTGATAAGGGAAATCTTCTTGACTTCCTCCCCCAGACCAAGCACATCCGTGAGAATGACGCCTGGAAGGGTGCTCCTCCCGCTCCAGGTCTCGTGGACCGCCGTGTCGAGATTACTGGCCCGACCGACCGGAAGATGGTGGTGAACGCGCTGAACTCCGATGTCTGGACTTATATGGCTGATTTCGAGGATTCGAGCGCCCCAACTTGGGACAACATGGTGAACGGTCAGGTCAACCTGTACGATGCTATCCGCCGACAGGTCGACTTCAAGCAGGGTGATAAGGAGTACAAGCTGCGAACTGACCGCACCCTTCCCACTCTGATCGCCCGTGCCCGTGGCTGGCACCTGGAGGAGAAGCACTTCACCGTGAACGGCGAGGCCATCTCCGGTGGTCTGTTCGATTTCGGTCTGTACTTCTTCCACAACGCCAAGGAGCTGGTCGCCCGCGGTGCCGGTCCTTACTTCTACCTCCCCAAGATGGAGTCGCACTTGGAGGCTCGTCTCTGGAACGACGTCTTCAACCTGTCCCAGGACTACATCGGTCTGCCCCGCGGAACCATCCGTGGAACTGTCCTGATTGAGACCATCACTGCCGCATTCGAGATGGACGAGATCATCTACGAGCTCCGCGATCACAGCTCCGGTCTCAACTGCGGCCGCTGGGATTACATCTTCTCCTTCATCAAGAAGTTCCGCAACCACCCCAACTTCGTCCTCCCCGATCGCTCTGACGTCACAATGACCGTGCCTTTCATGGAGTCCTACGTGAAGCTTCTGATCAAGACCTGCCACCGTCGTGGCGTTCACGCCATGGGTGGTATGGCCGCACAGATCCCCATCAAGAACGACCCCGCCGCCAACGACAAGGCCATGGAGAGTGTTCGCGCCGATAAGCTGCGCGAGGTGCGCGCCGGCCACGACGGTACCTGGGTTGCACACCCCGCACTGGCTGCGATTGCCTCCGAAGTCTTCAACGCACACATGCCCACTCCCAACCAGCTGTTCGTCCGTCGCGAGGAAGTGAACATCACCGCCAACGACCTCCTCAACACCAACGTCCCCGGCAAGATCACCGAGGAAGGTATCCGCAAGAACCTGAACATCGGCCTCAGCTACATGGAGGGCTGGCTCCGCGGCGTCGGCTGCGTGCCCATCAACTTCCTCATGGAGGACGCCGCCACAGCCGAGGTTTCTCGCAGCCAGCTGTGGCAGTGGACCCGACACAACGTCACCACGGCCGAGGGCAAGCGCGTGGACAAGGAGTTTGCACTGCGTCTGCTGCAGGAGCAGGCTGATAGTCTGGCGGCTAAGGCTGGCAAGGGAAATAAGTACCAGCTTGCTGCTCGCTACTTTGCTGGCCAGGTTACTGGTGAGGATTACGCTGATTTCTTGACCAGCTTGCTGTACAATGAGATCTCCTCCGCTGGTAGTGCTGCTAAGCTTTGAGTGCGGCTGTGATTTTTATGATGATGAATACCCTTTGTTTCTTTCGCCTGGTCTTGACTTCAATACGACCTGATCCACCATCTGCAGTTAGCATAGTTGTATAAAATTTATTTTATTTGGATTACCTTTTTACCGGTGTAGCATGTAGATGGATTATCTTCCAAGGCGATAGTGAGAATTGCCCGAATGGTGTTTACATAGTGCCTTCAAAAGCCCTGGTCCCAGAGCCAAGGAGCCCCTATCAATTCCGTCCTTTCTCGGCTTAAGTTTATCTTCTGGAAGTCTCATAAAACATGGAATTGGGATCTCTCTTTTTTCCTCCTAGTTTTTATTTTTGCCTCTCTAATATATATGATTGAGCATCTAGACACCCTAGCCTAGTCATAGATCATCATACCGGCCTATCAAATACTCGTGAGAATGTCCATTTTCTCTCCAAAAGCTGTCGAAGTATGCACCATAAAATGTATGATTAAGAAGACGTAGGCTGTGCTCCTCTATTTCAATAAGCTTATTCCTTTTCACTTGAAAATTCTCATGTAAGAATAAAGTTAAATTGAAGATACCATGCCCAGGTGGTTTCTCTCATCAAAAGTCAACCCAGACGGCACGATTTTGCCCAACACAGCCATTATAGATAAAATCGAGGATAGTGTGATTTGGACGAAATAGCAAAAAAGAATACAAAATCAGCGATAGAAGTATTCACCCGCATCCTCCATGTCTTTCTCAGGACCACACCTAACAATCATATTGTACAATCCAAATGCTAAGTCACTGGCTTAAACACTTTAGATGTACTCCCAAGCAACAGGGGTGGTAGTGTTGACAGAAACAGCCAGAGCATCGAAGCCGAGGCAGTCCTCAACCTTGCCGGAGGGAACAGTAGCGTTCTTCAGAGCAGCGTAGACCTGCCACTTAGGGACGGCAGCAGCGCCCCGACGGGAACGGCGGTGGCCAGTGGTACCGTTGGTGGTCGGGCAAGCCATGAAGCCAGCTGCACCCTGGCCCTTGAAGCTCCAGTGGCCGAAAGAGGTACCGGGAGTGTACTCGAAGGGACCATCGGAGGAACCAGCAGGCTCATAGGCAGAGTGGGGAGAGGTGAAGCGCAGAGCACCCTTGTTATCAACGTAGATGGCCTGGCCACCGGGGACCTCGACGTCCTGGATATAAAGTTAGCAAATTTGAACATTGGAAAGATCCATGGATGTATGGGTATTACTAACCAAGAAGTGACTATTGGCAATCACGGTCTGGTTGGTGTCGGGAACTCCGGGGATGGGAGAATAGGTGTGGGCTTTACCACCGAGCCAGAAGTAGGTACCGCCAGCATTGAGAGGCAGCAGGTGGATGGGAGAAGCAGAGCGAGCAGAGACGACGCCGAAGGCAGCATCGGAGCTATTGGCCTGCTTGGAGCCGGGGATGGCAGCCACAAGAGGGGCGAGAGCGAGAAGGGCGGAGAACTTCATTTTGAAGGAGAGAGAATAGGATTGATATTGAGGATGAGGAATTTATCTACGGAGAAAAAGATTCGAGGGGATCCATCAGGGTCATATATAATATGGGCAGAAAAAGGGACCTTCTTAGGCAACTCCATAAGCGGATCCAATCTGAGAAATGTTGTGATCGACATTGAAGTCCGGTGGAGCCGAATTCAAGAAACAAGAAAGAGTGTCTTATCTATTCCGTACACCATGAACCCATTCGGGGTATATAGAGAGGGAAGTATAGGGAGCCATGAGACCCAAAATGGGAAGAAAGCCGAGTTGGGTAGCAGTGAGAATAAACAAGTCACATATAACGCCATAAAATGCTTCTATCCATTGAGGGGTTTGCATTCAGAAACATGACAGCCCTGGGGGATCCAACTCGGTTGCAGACTTTCCACTAAAGATCGCACTAAATGGACCACACACAATTGGTCTGTTTCTGTTGTTCACGCCACTGTATTCCTCTTCACTGTGTCAATTGACATGCAAGAAGATAAAATTAGCAGATGACACCCCAGTCTCTCCAAAACACACACGGCAGGACACTGAAGATCCCAATAGAAGACCCTGAAGAGGTGTTTCAGAGAAGTGATGAAAGTTCAACAGTGATTAAAGATCGACAGGACTTATCGGAAGTCCGACAGATTTTGCCCGTGAGGAATAACAAGAAGAAAACGCCAACCTCTTAGCTGCGCCATATGGGGATCCACGATATCCACATTGTCTCAGGGCACAGCACTTTTGACATCATTGTTTTGTCCCGTCGATTGTTGTGATCTATTGGAGGCACGTTGTTAACTGTCATGTTGCAATTTTAATTTGGATGGTCTCGAATGTCTAGGCTTAATATAGATGATATAAATCATATACGGAGTAGGCTATACAGTAAATTTGACTCCACCAACTTTAATTATTCTTATACATCGATGTACAATGATGGGGTAGTAGTTAATCTGTCACGGGTTTCTATGTATAGTTGAATATAATTAGACAGAATATACTTTCTGGCCATCATCCCTCCGAGCTTTGTAGTCGCACTGCCACCGTCTTCCCATATATGTCTCACCTTTGAGATGTGGAGTTGACGAGGAATGATAATAGAACAGCCCTTTCGAGATAGCCAACCTCGTAAAGTGCATAGTAAATATATATGTTGTAGGGAGGGCATTAAAAAATATAGGATGGTGATTTCACACTGTCCTCACAGATCCTAGGTTCCTGACAAAAAGGGGCATTGGATATGATGTCAGTGAGGTCAGGTGACCCACCATTTTCTCCCTGAGACGCGTTGGAGATAGAACAAGAATTAAATCGACAAATTTGTACTTGATTATTTTTAGAGAGTCTGCAAAATCATGGGCATCGAAGACTGAATGGCTTCCCCACATGCCAAGGCCGGAGCCTCGCGCTCGGTCAAATCATCCAACCCTCCCACGCGTCGCGGCTATACGTCACTTCCAAATCCAACGGTCGAACACTCAACATCAGAGAGCAGTTGGGGGCAAAATGATGGGTTGGACACTCCTTCGAGTGGAGATGAATCCTCCGAGAAGGCCGATATAGAACTCTTACCTTTGCAACAAGGTAGAGCTCGAGATCCACGACCCTCAAGTTCCAAAGCAAATGACTTGAGGTCCACTCCCATCGATGTTCTCGACGACGAGCGTGATGTTTCAAAGCGCATAAATGATATTCTCGAGGCGGATCGCACCCTGTTGTCGGATTCATTCGCCACAGATTTGGAGGAAGGAGACTCGGGCAGAGACTCTTTGGTTCTCAGTGATCGATACAGTGACGACTATGGCATCCCACCTGACAAGGGCTTGCTGTTGAAAAACAAAAATAGTGAAGATGGGAAGAAAGGCTTTGACTGGAGGTCATTGTTCCGTCTGCATTCGTGGTGGAACGTTGCTGGCATGTTGACGATCGCCCTACTGGTAGTATGGCTTTCGATCAGGGGACTACCCTGGTCCTCTGCCGGAGCTGCCCTTGATGAGTTTGTAGGTATCCCTTCCATTTTATTGGTGATTTGAAAATCTAGAAACCAGTCCCTAATAACTACAGCAAGCGGTCCCCTGGTACCCTACTCCCCTTGGTGGAACGAGCGAACAATGGAAGGAAAGTTATACCAAGGCGCAAGAAATGGTCAAGGAAATGACCCTCGCCGAAAAGGTGAATGTCACAACTGGAACAGGCTGGCAAATGGGACTCTGTGTTGGAAATACTGGTAGGCCCTTACTATCTTCTCTGTACTATGGCCATGCAAACACTGACGCGAACTGTGTTATCCAGGACCTGCCGAACACGTCAAATTCCCTTCTCTTTGCCTACAAGACGGCCCGCTTGGACTCAGATTCGCGCAAAACATTACAGCCTTCCCCGCAGGGATCACCACGGGCGCGACGTGGAACCGCGAGCTTATGCAAATGCGAGGCCTTGCTTTAGGAAAGGAAGCGCGGCTGAAAGGCGTGAACATCATACTCGGTCCATCCATGGGGCCGCTTGGCATGATGCCTGCCGGTGGCCGTAATTGGGAGGCATTTGGTTCAGATCCAGTTTTGCAAGGCGTTGCCGCGGCAGAGACAATCCGCGGTATCCAACAGAACGGGGTCATGGCCACGGCGAAACATTTTATTGGAAATGAACAAGAACACTTCCGTCAGTCATTTGAATGGGGTACTCCAACTGCACTCTCGTCGAATATTGATGACCGCGCATTGCACGAGGTCTTTGCCTGGCCCTTCGCTGAGAGTGTACGTGCCGACGTGGCTAGCGTTATGTGCTCATACCAAATGGTCAACGACAGCTATGCTTGCGAGAATAGTAAACTCATTAATGGTATTTTGAAAGATGAGCTTGGCTTCCAGGGATTCGTCCAGTCGGATTGGCTGGCTCAGCGTTCGGGCGTTCACAGCGCTATTGGAGGCCTGGATATGAGCATGCCCGGCGATGGTCTTCATTGGGCTGATGGTGTCCCGCTCTGGGGAAGTGAACTGACCCGTGCAGCATTGAACACGTCTGTTCCTATGGAGCGCTTGAACGATATGGTCACTCGTATCGTGGCCGCCTGGTACCATTTGCGACAGGACTCATGGGAACCCCCTGCACCCGAGGGTGAAGGCGGGCCGAACTTCTCATCCTGGACGAAAGAGCGGGTCGGACATCTATACGAAGGCTCGCCGGATAAGGATGCAACGGGTGTGGTCAACAAATTTGTCAACGCACAGGGAGCAGGCGAGCATGCTCATTCTATTGTTTCTCGCCACATCGCTGCAGAAGGCACTGTGCTTCTGAAAAACATCAATAATACCCTTCCGCTCTTGCGCGCACAGTCCGCACCTAATGGCAAATACCGGGTCGGTGTATACGGCGAAGACGCTGGCCCTGGCCAAGGACCGAACGCTTGTGCTGATCGAGGATGTAATCAAGGAACCTTGGCCTCTGGTTGGGGTAGTGGGGCTGTAGACTTCCCATACTTGGTCAGTCCATGGGAAGCACTGCAGCATGTATGGTCGAAAGACTCTGTCGACGTTAAAGCTTACTTGACGAACAATGTTGCAGCTGAAGACCTCGCAGAGCAGGGCCTCTGTTTGGTCTTTGTCAACGCAGATGGGGGCGAAGGATTTATCCGCAGTGACGGCATTGATGCGGACCGGAATGACCTCTTTCTACAAAAGAACGGCACTCAGTTGGTAGAGGGGGCAGCCAAGCACTGCGGCGGTGGCCAAGGTAAAACTGTCGTTGTTGTACACTCCATCGGCCCCGTTGTGATGGAGTCT
Organism: Penicillium solitum; assembly: GCF_028829755.1. NCBI lineage: Eukaryota > Fungi > Ascomycota > Eurotiomycetes > Eurotiales > Aspergillaceae > Penicillium > Penicillium solitum. The sequence goes on from NW_027072128.1 coordinate 559,791, forward strand.
TGGATTGACCTTCCTGGTGTCCACGCTGTACTGTATGCCAATCTACCCGGGCAAGAAAGTGGGAATGCATTGATGGACGTTCTATTTGGAGATGTTGATGCCAGTGGACGGCTGCCATACACCATCGGACGAAGCCTAGAAGACTACGGCCCAGGGGCGCAAGTCCTATATGAGCATCCAGACCCCTCCGTTCCACAGGTAGACCTCGACCAGGGCCTGTATATTGATTACCGTTATTTCGATAAGTTCAACATCACCCCCCGGTTCGAGTTCGGCTTCGGCCTATCATATACAACCTTCGACTACTCCGCACTGAGCATTGAAAAACTGCAGAAGAAGTCCCAATGGCCTTCCAAACGGCCCATAAACGAAGTTGAACCTCCCGCATACGACAACAAACAGAGCAATCCCACTAGCAGTCTATTCCCCCCAGGTTTCCGTGCGCTCCGCAAATACATCTATCCCTACCTCGCCACCCTGGAGGGAACCGAACCAGGCCCGTACCCGTACCCGGAAGGATACAACAAACGTCAGAACCCATCTGCCGCAGGCGGCGGACCTGGTGGGAATCCATCCCTGTATGAGCCCATGCTCGAGCTCACTATCGAAGTGACAAACACCGGTACGCGCACAGGACAAGATGTGATTCAGGTATACGTTTCCTTCCCAGAAGATGTCGCCGAGCATCGTGGAATGGGCTGGTCGCGAGAGTCAATTGAGTTCCCTGAACGTGTGCTGCGGAATTTTTCAAAAGTTCCCCTACAACCGGGTGAGACTAAAAATGTCAAGATGACATTGACTCGGAAGGACCTCAGCTATTGGAGTGTTCGCGCGCAAAACTGGGTATTGCCTATCGAAGGTAAATTCCGTATCTGGGCTGGACGTAGTTCTAGGGATTTGCCACTCGTGGTCGAGTTTTGATCGTTTACGAGACTTAGAATACTGTTGCTGCTATGGCGTTGGAGGTCTATAGATACCGTCATTAATTTGGGATTCATGATTTCCCAAATTTTCCTAGGTGATTACATAAATTCATGAAGTTGCTGAAACCAATGGACATAATATATATTTATCCTATTGAGTAGGGCCATGTAGGGCTTGTAAAGTGAACCAAAATCAAATAACGTATAAACTTTTTGCTTTGACATGGTAGATGCACTAAGGTATCTGTCGGAAACATGTACAGTACTGGCGAAAACGGCACTTAAACAAAATCTATGCCGGAAAAATGGGACAACAGAACGCCGAAACACCGTCTATCAGATCCAATGCAGACCAAAACATTAACATGGTGCTCATGATGCGAGGATATAATCGGAATTATTCTCAGCGATTACGAATCATAATGTTCAAGCACGTGGAAGCACGTCTATTCGTCGTCGGAGTCCACGGGCTTGGGGGTACCCTTGGGGGAGTTCAACTAGAAAAAGGGTTAGCAAGCTGTGGAAAGTAGAGATATGAACATGAGAAACTCACCCATTCGATGTAGCGCAGACGACGGCGGGTCTCACGCTCCTTCTGCTGAGCACGGGTCATCTTCTTCTTCTTCTTAGCGCGGAACTTGAGGTCGCCTTCATCGCCAGAGTTGACGGCGGATGGGGCGGCACTGGTAACGGCCGAGCCAGTAGCGGGGGTACCAGGGCCAGAAGGCGAGTTGGTAGCGCTGTCCTCGAAGCGGTCGAGGCTGACGGCGTTGTTGGTACGGCTGACAACACGGCCATCGGCAATGTGCAGCTGCTCGGGGCAGAGGGCGCCCACGAACTCCTCGTTGTGAGAAATCATAACAACACCACCCTTGAAGTCACGGATGGCAACAGCCAGACCACCAAGCGAGTCACGATCCAAGAAGTTAGTCGGCTCGTCCAGGACCAGCAGATGGGGGTTGTTCCACATGGCACCAGCAAGCACGACCTTGACCTTCTGACCACCAGAAAGACCGGAGATCTCGTTGTGGTTGGCGATCTCGGGGTCCATACCAATGTCCTCGAAGTGCTTGGTGATGGTCTTGGGGTCAAGAACACGGAAGCCCAGACCTTCACGGGAAGCCTCGTGATCGTCGAACTCCTGAACCAGCTTGAAGAAACCGAGCTCGAGCAGGGTCTCACGCGAGATCATGGTGTTGTACTTGGGGAGAAGGCCAACCCACTTGACCTCATACTGGAAGGACTTCTTCCACTTCTGACGACCAATCAAGGTCTCGATGCGACGGCCACCGCGGCCGTCACCCAGGTCAACTGGCTTCTCCAGCTGTGCCTTATCCTCTTCAGTGAGGATACGGGTCTGCTTCATGAACACTTCACGATCGTCACCGTTGGCGTAACGCCACTGGAGGTACTGGCTGGGAGTCTTCTCCAAGTGCATCTCCACGTGCTCCAGAGCGTGCTGCTTGATGTAACCGATACGCAAGTTGGGGTGCTTCTCCACCTTTCCGCCCTGAGGAATGGTCTCACCAGTCAGAATCTTGATGAAAGTAGACTTGCCGGCACCGTTTCCACCAATAATAGCGACACGGGAGGAGAGTGTAAGCGACAGCGAGGCATCGTGCAGCGAGGGGCGGGGGGCGCCCGGGTAGGTGTATGAGACGTTGGTCATGCGCATAATGGCACGGGTCTGGGACTTGATACCAGACAAGATACCGGGGGGAGGGAACTTGAACTGCACATTAGATGCAGACAGAGTGTAGTAACTCTTGCCCTCGGGCTTCTGCTTGACGAATTCGGCAAGGTTACCCTTGTAGCAGACAAGCTTCTTGCCCTCGTAGTGGTAGATATCTGTGCAGACTTCATCGAGGAAACCGGAGTCGTGACTGACGATCAGACTGGTGATCTCAGTGTGCGACCGAAGGTACTCCTGCAGCCACTTGACGTTTGCCACATCCAAGTGGTTAGTAGGTTCGTCCAGCAGGAGAACATCAGCCTTCTGGAGCATAGCACGGGCCAAAGCCAGCTTCATCTTCCAACCACCGGACAGAGAGCCCACGGGCTGGGACTGGCGGCCCTCGGGTCCATCAGTGAAGCCGAACTCGAGTAGAACCTCACGAATGTGATCCATGCCCTGAGAAACAATCTTGGGGTCCTTGGCAACATACTCAAGGATGGTGAGGTTGGCGTCTTCACCCTGGTTGTGCTCAACGAAGCAAGTGCGGACCACATCCTGGGGCGGGAAGCCTTCGAGCTTCTCGTTGGCGATACTGCGCATCAGGGTAGACTTTCCGGCACCGTTGCGACCACAGAGACCGTATCGGTGACCCTTGAGGAGACGCAGGTTGGTGTGGGACAGAAGGAGCATACCTCCGTAAGCAAGAGAGAAGTCGGCGTTGACAATCTCAACATCATTGGGGTCTTCGGGGGCGGGCTTGCCGTACTTGATCTCATCCGCTGCAATGTAGTGGGCCTGGACAGCAGTGGCAACGGCCTCTGTGTTGCCATCCGCAAGCAGACCGCGAAGGTATGGGTCAATGCGGTCGGTGATACGGTCGTGCATGCGGGAGTTGATATCCTCGCGGACCATACCGGCAATGTAGTTCTTGGCCAGATCCTGCAGCTTGGAGTCACCAAAGCCACCCAGACCACCGTGCTCCTGAATCTTTGCATTCAGCACGTCCAGGACCTCCTCAGGGGTGGTCTTAGAGATGGAACCTGAGGCAAGATGACTGTCTCCCATGGCAGTCTCGATAACGTCGAGAGCACGTGTGGCGAGCTCACGAACCTCGGGCAGGGAGGCGGTCTCCTTGACCGACTTCACACCAGGCTGGAGCTTGGGAAGGAAAGTACGAGCCTCGGCGGGATCGTGGACTAGCTTGGTCAAGTTCTCCACAACGACAACAGTCTGGCGAAGGGTTTCTTGGGGAGTAGCAGGGGTATTGAGGGATCGGGCGAGCAGAGGGGTGAGCATGGCCAACACGGGGGAAGTGACGATGGCGACGAAGGTGGTCTGGGACAGAGCGTGAATCGCCTTCTGGAGAGTCTGAGCGGAGGGGTTCTCCATAGTCTTGATCAAAAGAGGAATACGGGGGGCAACGTCGTCGTTGGACAGAAGGGTGGTGAGGGCAGTCATGGTCTTGCAAGACTGCTTGGTCACTTCACTCTTGAGGTCGTGCATGCCGGATTCAACGATGGGAATGAGCTCCTTCAGGGTCTTGCCCATAGAATCACGCAGCAAGTCCTTCTGGCGCTCCTCGTCCTTGGTACCCTTGCCCAACTGCGCCTTGACCGCCATCTTTTCGATAAGCGAGTAGGCGCCGACAAAGCCTTGCCACTTGCCAGAGCCTTTGGCCAGGTAGCGCTCGAGGGCGGGAATCAGACCGTTGACCATGGCCTCGGGGCTGAGACATCCGAAGAGAGCATCGATGGCATATTGGGCAGCATCGCGCACAACGGCACCCTTGTCAGACAGGGCATCCAGAGCAATGTCAAAGATGCCTCCGTCGTGCAAGAGGAAAACGGCTTCACTGAGAGGGAACTCTCGGGGGAAGCGCTCGAACAAAGCACCAATAATGAGCATGGCACTCTCGCGCTTGGCACCATTCTTCTTATCGGAGGCAGCCTTGCGGACAGCAGCGAGAACATTGTAGTTCAGTAGGCCTGCACAGCCGGCACCCTGCATGAGCAGGTTGGTCAAGGCATATGCGCCATCAAGGGACTTCTGGGAGGAGTCGGATGTGAAGATAGAGTCGAGGAGGGAGGAAATCTCCTCGGAGGTGGGGGGCACGCCGGAGGGGCCCTTTGCGACGATGGTCGGCATGGCGGGAGTCTCAGAGGGGGAGACAGTGTGTGGCATTTTCCAGAGAATCAGAGAGTCGATGATCGAGTGTCGATATCAAAGAGAGATATCGGAAAAAAACGATAGGGAAATGAAGCCCTTGGGAAGAGAGGGGCAATTCGACCTAACGGAAGATAAAGAAACTGTCCACAGCGCAAGTCGCGCACACAAACAGAATAAGTAGGATCGGGTTGAATCGTAGAGTATATACAAGACGATTCTAAGAAACCCAGAAGACCCGAAACACAACGAAAAAAAGAAACACAAAGAGGGGAGAGTGGTCTAAAAAGAAGTAAAAACAATCTTCGCCATCCTCGATTGCTGACCCACCGGCGACCGAATTTTTTTTTTTTGCTTACTCATCCAATCAGCGGGCCCGGCGGCGCCATGGGACAAAAAAGCGTCTAACCCGATTTGTCTGATTGGATCAGTGACTTCGCCGCCTTGGTGCCTTGGTGCCCGAAAATCTTAATGCCTTAGGCATAAGGCATTCAGTGACATTTGTACCTCCTGCCTGAGGCGTTTACCTTCTACGTCACAACAAGCCACAGGTCGACCAACGCTTCTGACGGGTAAATGGATGTTCTTTTCCAGCCTGGCACCCCCGAGGCCAATGTGACAGCGAAAAAGTTCCCCTTGGTCTTATCTCCGTCAATCCGAAATGCAGGTCCAACGCCAGCCTTCACCAAGTATGTTTAGATATTGTATACTAGCAATGCCAATAAAAAGATATAATCATGACTACCACTACTCCGTAGACTATAGTAAATTATCAAATAACCCAGATGTTCACTGATATTGTCTTGTCAGTACATTTCATCCCTGTCCAACATCGAACGGAGCTGATCACAGCCGACATGGCCGCATGGCCCCGGGCCTCGGTAGACAACCCCCTGTGCCCCGCGTCCAACCGACCTGCATTCGGTCAAGTCGATCATCAAGTCTGATTCTTTCTTGCTCTTCTTCTTGTATATTTACCATCTTCAGTTCCGCAAGATTCATTCAATTGCTGTTCGTTCAGCTTGATCCTCTTTCATATCCTCTTTCATCCCCGCAATTCAACTCCGCCCCCGCAAATCCACCCCCGGACTCCATCAGCACAACAACACAAAATGGCCCTTAGCTGGAGATCAACCCGCCATGTGTCTAAGCTTGCCCAGGTTAGTTTGAATGATGATTTTTATTTAATATTTGGCTTTCCCAGTTCTCTGAGTTCTCTGACACTTTCTAGGCAGCACGACCTGTCCTCTCGGCACGACACTATGCGACCGCCGAGCCCGACCTGAAGACCACCCTGAAGGAGGTTATCCCGGCTAAGCGGGAGCTCCTTAAGAAGGTCAAGGCTCAGGGTGATGATGTGATCGGTGATGTGAAGGTCGGAAATGTCATTGGTGGTATGCGTGGCCTCAAGGCTATGCTCTGGGAGGGCTCCGTCCTCGACGCGGATGAGGGAATCCGCTTCCACGGCAAGACAATCAAGGACTGCCAGAAGGAACTTCCCAAGGGAACCACTGGCACAGAAATGCTACCTGAGGCCATGTTCTGGCTGTTGCTGACTGGCCAGGTGCCCTCCACGGGCCAGGTTCGTGCCTTTTCGCGCGAGTTGGCCGAGAAGTCCGAACTTCCCTCCTACATTCTGGACCTGATCAAATCTTTCCCAGCCTCAATGCACCCTATGACTCAGTTGTCAATTGCTGTGGCAGCCCTCAACACCGAATCCAAGTTCGCCAAGGCCTACGAGAATGGCATCAACAAGGCCGACTACTGGGAGCCCACCTTTGACGACTGCATCTCCCTCCTTGCCAAGATTCCTCGCGTGGCGGCACTTGTTTTCCGCCCTAATGAAATTGATGCCGTTGGTACCCAGAAGCTCGACGTCGCTCAGGATTGGTCACACAATTTCGCAGAGCTGCTGGGCAAGGGTGGCGCAGAGCATGCTGACTTCCACGACCTACTCCGTCTTTACCTAGCTCTTCACGGTGACCACGAAGGTGGTAACGTGTCAGCCCATGCAACCCACCTCGTTGGAAGCGCCCTGAGCGATCCCTTCCTGAGCTACAGCGCTGGTCTCCTCGGCCTGGCGGGCCCACTCCACGGCCTGGCAGCCCAGGAGGTTCTCCGCTGGGTGAATGCCATGCAGGAACAGATTGGAACCAAGTTCACCGATGAGGATGTTCGCACCTATCTCTGGGATACTCTCAAGTCGGGTCGTGTGGTCCCTGGATATGGCCACGGCGTTCTGCGCAAACCTGACCCTCGTTTCGAGGCTCTAATGGACTTTGCCGCCACCCGCCCTGAAGTTCTTGCCAACCCGGTATTCCAGTTGGTAAAGAAGAACTCGGAGATTGCTCCTGGTGTTCTTACTGAGCACGGAAAGGTATGTCTAATAGCAACCTAACATCCCAAATTCTTTTCTCAGCTAATGCTTTGTTACTTTTCTACAGACCAAGAACCCATACCCCAATGTCGATGCCGCTAGCGGTGTCCTCTTCCATCACTTTGGCTTCCAACAGCCCCTTTACTACACCGTCGCTTTCGGTGTCAGCCGTGCTCTTGGTCCCCTAACCCAGCTGATCTGGGATCGCGTTCTTGGCATGCCCATTGAGCGCCCCAAGAGCATCAACCTTTTGGGCCTGCTTAAGAAATAAATACCAATACTGTTGTCTGGTGCGACCAAAAAAAATCCTTGGCCTCGATGGTTCAAATGATGAATTTGATATGAAGCGAGCTTTCCTACTTTTTGATTTTTGTCCTCTTTTTGCTTGAAGGGGCTGCTCTTACTTTTACTCTCCTGTTTATCTCCTTAGACAGAATTACACGTCCATAGACTACTTGCTTTCGCAAAAGCCTGGTCAATTAGACTTCAATTCTGAGCCGGTCGTGTTTACGTGGCTTTCTGCATGGAGATCATGACTTTCAGACCACCTTCATATTTGAAATTACCCAAGTAATATGTGTAAAACTTTAGTCTCTTGCAACATGACATCCCAGACTTAACCATGAGAGCTTCCGCTGAAGGGGCCGTTATGAAATCTCGGATAGCATGAACAGGAAAAACGAAGTGCCACGTGCAGTAGAAGGAAGTGCTCATTGACATGCCCAACAAGAGGCAGATATGCGTCAGGCTTGTGCGGATATGCACGTAGTATTGACGTAGGCAACGAACCCAGGCGAGGAAGGGGCTATTTTACGCACCTACTAGATACCCGAAGAGGTCATTGAAGATGAGATTGGTGGCAGCACTGTGTCCCAGACATAGTACATGGGACGAGCTGTCCACGAAGTGCGAGGATCAACGAGGTCCAGACCATTGCAAGTTCCACGGTTCCACCTCAATCATACCCATGGATGTAGTTCTTGTCAACCCTCCATCTCTACCTAATCAGGCAACCGGAAAGTGCGACGTCCCCACCCGCAACTATAAACCCCTCTCGTCCCCAACAATCCTCTTCCCAATTATCCGCTGCTATCCACACATCATTGTTTAGCATCATTGTCGACATCAGGTGATATTCGAGCTGATGGTAAGGACATTGGTTGTTCCGGTATGGATTGAGCCGTTGAAGAGTTCAATCAAGGTGAGTTGATTGATTAACCCAATATGAATATGAACTAGAAGGAACATGATCAATCGAATGCTAATATGTTCGAGAAGTAGAATTGGCGGTCTTAACAACAGAAACAGACAGCGAAGATGCAATCCCAATCAACAATGTATAATGACTAACGACACAGCTCACAACCGAGCACTCCCAGTCGACAATTGCTCCCACTCTTTCTGTCCATATGGCGAATAACTCTCATCACCAGGTGCAATCCACAAGAAGTGGTCATCTTTACCCTCGGGGGCTTTAGTTCCAATTAGGGCAGTATCAACTCCCTCATCCCGAAGTGGCACTTTGTTTTGCTTATGGTTGTGGATATGAGTGGGATTCTGCACGATGCGAAGGAACAGGGGCACAGCATATTTCGGCAGCTTGGAGCGTACAAATCTCGCGAGCTCTGTGTAATCAAATGCCTGACGGGCATCTGGGCTAATTTGAATTGCTGCACACCCGGCTCGTCCCTCGTGATTAGGAAGACGGACGCCGTAGACGTTGGCTTCGGTGATACCAGGGAATTGGCCTAGAACTTCCGAAACCTCGGCAGTTGCTCTGTTTCATTGACACTATTATTAGCTTTTGCGTCCAAAATTCATACCCACATCTTAGGCTGCTTTGCAACTTACACGTTCTCGCTCTTCCAGCGGAAAGTATCCCCAAGTCGGTCGAGGAAATACCAACGCCCATCACTCTGCCGACGCAGAGCATCTCCAGATCGATAATAGAGATCCCCCTTCTTGAACACATCGCGTAAGAATTTCTTATTGGTCGCCTCGTCATTGTGCCAGTACCCCTGGAAAGCTTCTTCGCCGGGAACGTTGACAAGAATTTCACCTCCCTGCTCATAAGGCGAGCGAACCGCAAATCCGGTCTTGGAATCCCGCAGAATATCTCCAGTCTCTGGGTCAATGGCAACAGGAACAAAGACATTGTGCATTATACCACGCATGATCAAACCATGGTGACCGACACTGCCAGACGTGAAAGGACCGCGATTGTGGTTGAAGAGACCAAATAGACCTTCTGTGCTATTAAAGAATTCCCCAACTTCAGCGACTCCAAACCGCTCACGGAACCGCTCCCAAATATCCGGCCGGAGACCGTTACCGTACATACAGCGGACCTTGTGGTTCCGATCTTGAGGCGATGGAGGCGGCGCGAGCAAATACCGAGCACTCTCTCCAACATAAACGAAAACAGTCGCCTCCGAATCGCGCACATCTGTCCAGAATTTACTGACGCTAAACTTGGGCGCGATCGCGATGCTCATACCCATGACCAGAGATGCGATCATGGCAATAGCCGCCGTGCCGTGGTACAAGGGCATACAGCTGTACCAGCGATCACCGGCTGGGCCGGGCGTGTCTCCCATCATAGCAGGGCGGATGAAGAGAGTGGTATAGAGTCTGGACATTGTGAACGCACAGCCCTTGGGCATACCCGTGGTGCCAGAGGTATATAGGAGAATCGCCGGGAAGTCACCGGCCACATGCTTGCTCAGCTCCTTTGGCGGGAGCTTTGTTGGGAAAGTGCTGATATGCGCCTTCAAGGAGCTATCCAGGGTCATCGGCTTCATTCCCAAATTGCCTGTAATAGCGTCGTGGCTTTCTTCGACGCGGGCGCGACAGTCAGCATCTTCGTCAACGAGCAGAATGGCCGCACCGCTGATCTTCAAACAGTGTAGCAATGCGGCGCCGGTGAGGTTGTAATTTATGGCTGCGGGTGCACAGCCAATACTCCAGAGGGCCACCCATGCGACGATGTACTCGTTACTGTTCTGGAGGTAAAGGGCAACGAGGTCGCCTTTCTTCACTCCCTGTGATAAGTAGAAATGGGCATATTGGCAGGCTTGGTCTTGGAGTTCTCGGTAGGTGTATGATCTCTCTCGAGTCCAGAGACAGACCATGTCGGGATATTTCTTCACGGTCTGCAGTAGGACGAACCATGGATTCCCTTGGTTTTGACTAACTAAGGGTTGGTTAGTAGGTGTGTTGCAATCGTGGGAATATATTATTATCATACTGGCATTGTCATATTGTCGTTGTGATTGTCTCACCGTGACCAAGCTTGATATATCCTTCCGGATATGAAACTTGGCATTTAAATATCCTGCGACTGTAGCTCCTCCGACAAGAGCAGCGGCGGCGGTTCCTATCATTTGTCAATAAGATCAATTGTGATCATCATTTCACCACGCACCTATATCCATCTTCCCAATTTGATTTTGATTTTGTATACAAATAGCCAAGGGAGTTATCACATTAACAATATAAGTATACAAATGAGGGGATCTCAGTGATTAACCGCTGACCTCGGCATAAATTGATCTCCGCACTTTTGGCCATTTGCCAGTCAGGGGACTGTTTGACCTTTTAGCCAATATTATTCCCAATTTCGTTGGTCAATTCGGCTAGGATTCCCCATAAATGAAATGCGGGGGAGGCTAAGATAATCTTGGCCTCGGTCGCATACTGTATACTGTAAAACCCGGTTATAACGAATCAATTGAGACACGGGAAAAATTTCGTTATATCCAGGTATTCGTTAAATCTAGGTACCATATATTAAATATATATTTCTGGTTTATATACAAATTTAGGCCCCAAGAAAGCTCCTTATATTCCTCTGCTTCTGTCCTCTAATTCTCCTTACTTTAATTAACCTCTTATATTTAGTTAGATAGAGCACTAATTAACTAGGTTTTACCCTATTCTTACTGCTCTTTATATAACTGAAGGGGTTTCAAAGCCTAAATAGCCTTATAGTATAAGACCTAGGGCTATATGACCTCTATCTTATCCTTATTAACCTCCTTATAAAACCCACTAAGTACAATATTATCAATAATATTAATACTATTATATATAAGCTTATTAGCTAGGCTTAAAAAGTATTTAATATCTATAAGATTTGCTACCTAGTTTTATATAATAAGTATATTAGAAGATATCTTATTACTAAGTGATTAAATACTAATACTAGTACTACAAGTACTAGTATTAATATCTGTAGAATTAAGAGAGTATATAAATTTAATCTATTAGCTACATGCGAGCTCCTTTGCAGAAAAAAGTCTTCCCCCTAGGCTCAGCCAAATGATAATTGCCCTGCCTTTCACAATGACTTTGAAAATTGGTATCGGAATGGATTCTTTGCATCACTAAGTCCCTCTTTTAGGACAGCTCTGGATGAATAACTCGAGGTGGCAACGGCTTGGACGGAAACTCGGACGAGTCAGCGTCGGCCTCCGAGAGTGCCCCCGAGCCCGAGAGCTTCTGCCCACATTTTTACCCCAGCCCCAACCTCAATATTTAAATCTTGTTTTTATCTTAAAAAAAAACTTGAATAAGGATATTCTGTTAAACCGCCATTCACTTTCATTTCAATCGCGTCAACAATGCTTACTCTTTATATCGCCTATACCGAACCAGTAAATGGTGCCGATCCAGCCACTCCAACTCTAACACAAGAACAGGTCTGGAACGGCATCAAATTGAAGGCTAGATGCCCTGAAGCATTTATCCCATCTTTCGACGACTCTCGTGTCGTTGAAGAGCGCGAGAATGGCTGCGTCATTGTGAGAGAGGCTCATGTTTCAGCGGATCTTCACGAGTCTCCAATGGCAGGGAAATGGACCCGCGAGGAATGCAGATTACATGTACCGGTAAAGGTAAGTGCCCCACCCCAAGAAGCTTTATCAATCACTTGAGCTACTTGAGCTTTTTAACATCGCAATTTGTTACTATTGTCTAATCAGAGGACAGACCTGCTTCACTCTTCCAGGTGGATCTATAGTCGAGAATATTATCGCCAGAGGGCCGGATCAGACTTTACATCTCACCTTCACATACGAATGGCACCTGCCAGGTATTGAACCTGGCACAACTGAGGCCAAAAAAGCAGAGGATGATCACATGAAAATTGCAGTATCTTCAGTTCAGGGGACCATCAAAGCAATGAGGAAAATGGCACAGGAAAACAGAATATGAGTGGAGCAAAATGAACCTGGGAGCAAAACCTGTTGAACATGCAGGTGTCTATGTTTGACAGACTGAGCAGTCTTCGGATGAAGTTTGATGGAGAGGGTATTTAAACCCTGATTTACTAGTTTGACAATTAACAACTTCAACTTCTTCTTCTACTTCTACTTCTATCCCACGTAGTACTCCACTACAACAAAACCTAAAACTAGACTTAAGAAATATATTTTGGGTTTATGAATCGATGTGTTCTAAATCGCTGTTAATAATCCTCCATGAAGCTAGATTACTTTTGTAGAGTCGTTTCACAGTTGCGACCGCTTTCGCCTTCCATGTCGGACAATATGTGGCCAAACAAAATCACATTTTCGTTAAGTATTTCAAGATATCAGGCTTCTACGCTCGCTTAAGGGCCTGCGATGGCGCTCTTCGAGATAAAATGGCAGATGGATTAAGCAACGTGGAAAGCAGGCGAGCGGTACGTCGATTATTTAATGCGGTGTGCGCTTCGACTTCCAACACGCTTCCATTTGCAACTCAATCCTCAACTACTCCCTCTTTTGTTGCAACTTCACCCTAAAATCAGTCAACAGAAAAACACTCCTACACTTGATCATGTCAGCATCAGGGCCTATCCAGAATTCGGTTGTGCAGACTTCTCATTATACTTGGTGCCTTGGCTGCACAATCGAGTGGGATCGAATTTCGGGCTCCGGTGACATGGGCGCAGCAGCTTCTTGGAAAGACGGAGAACATTGGTATATTCTTCGGCGTGTCAACTCTGAACAACAACCTGTTACTACGCCTACAAATTCAGACGAGGTCCGTGTGATCCATGAAGGAGGCACTGTGTCGGCGGTATGGGCTATTGGAAACAATGCCATCTGCAAAGTCTACTACTGGAGCTCCGATATCACCTCAGAATGTGAAACCGTCAAATTCATTCAAGAAAGGGCCCCCAAAGTACCTGTACCTGAAGTGATCTATTCCTGGGTGGATGGGAATCTGTTACAACCTGCCCCTGGACTGGCCGAGTTACACACTAGGCCAAAAAGACCACTATATCAGAGCATTACGCTCAGATAGTCCAGGCACCGTTATATATAGTGCGTGTCATGACAGAATCGATCATTCTTGGTGCTAAAAAGAGTCCCGGGCATAACACTAAGAGATCCTTGGGCGACTATGTCCGCTATCCAACAAGAGTCTATCTTAGCTGAGGTTGTTCATTCATGTGATGTACTCGCCACTATCACTCCGGAGCGAGTCCAGAATGTTCACGGTGGCCCAGTGTTAGAGCCTTACCTTGCTCACTCGGAAAAGGACTCATTAGAGCCGCTAAGCGTGTACGAGAGCAAGAGATACTTTTTTCGGGAGGATCTCCATCATAATCCGGAAATTGAAGAGAGATTCCTTCTATACCACCCTGATCTAGGCCCGGGGAACATAATTGTTTCTAATCAGAGGCTATCGGCGATCATTGACTGGGAGTGCGCTGGATTTTACCCACTTTTCTGGGTCCACAACGCAGATCGTCATCTTCTCCTTTCTTGGCGATAGGGTCCAGTTCCAGTATAGTATTTCGCACTTACAGTCCCCACATCCAACTTCCATCTGTCACTCACCTAACCTCCCACCTTGCAAGCATTATGGTGAGAACATCGCAGATTGCGCGGGATTCAACCGAAGAACCCATCCGATGGATCCAACGACACTATGTCGACCATCAAGGCAACCCGGTGATTCTGGGCAAGGTGGCTAGCCACGGAAAGCAGTTCTATCAACCAGAGCCAAACGAACTCGAATCGTACCGACTCCAAGTATACAGCACAGCTCCCATCGAGCCAGAAGAGTTCAAAAATCTGTACGAATATTTTTACTCGGAATTCGACCAGTTTCCCTTTCTGGAAATTTACTCATACAACCCACCGGATGGTCTGGCTTGTGTGGAGCATCAGCGCCACGAAGTTGCTTATCGGAAGCATCTTCACGCTGAACAGCGGGAAGGTCTTCCGCCTTTGATCCCCACGATGAAAATTGGATCTAAGGACGAGTTCATGTCAGGATTCTGTTTCCTTCTCACGTCTAAAAGCTATCTCCAAGGTGGATACCGTGTTAATGACCACGGTACCGGCCCCTACTGGATTACCTTCGATCGGAGTCTTCCAGCTGCGACGAAGAAGCTCCCTATGATAAAACGTCTTGGTAGCCCCGCGACTAAGCTTGAAACCTTTATGGAGTGGGGTATCTCAGTTGATCCCGAAATTCGCGATATCAAGGTGGATATTACGACAGATCAGAACGGATTCGGCTTCGATATAAAAGATCTTATGATAGGACGCTGTTCGACATATGTTTATGGGCAATTTGATTATGGGCTATATGAACCGCCCCCGCCCGCACCGTCTGAGACTCCCAGTGTACAACATATCCAAGAGGCTTTAGAGCAGCAGCAAACGGCAGAAATCCAATCCCTCAATTTGAATCTACTTCGACTTACATGGGGATCTGAAAATAGTACTATCACTATCACGAACCACTCTTCGGATGGGGAATGTGACCTTCAGTACGTGATCTACGTCCAGTTCCTCGCGGATATCGAGCAGAAAAGGGCCACTCTCCTAGAAACCACCGCATGCACATTCACTGCAGCCATCATCTCCTATCTCCCCGTCTCCAAAACTGTTTACTTCGAGTTCAGAATCCCCAGCTCCCCCTCCTTATCTTCCCTTATATCTGCGCCACCCAACGGATTTGACATCGGGGCCTCCCATGAATTCGAGGTGGGCTCGGGAACGTTTATACGGGCATTGCCTCAGGGTTCTCGTGACTATTCCTTCCGCCCGTTCGCCCATCACTATTTTACAGTGATTCTTGATAAGGCTGCCTTCATCCAGGAGCCCGGTGTGCTATTCTTCACTCTCTGGGTCGACCCCGCGCTCGAAATTGAAATTGACCCCGACTCTACTACGGACCCCATCATTGAGACTTGTCGGAGTGCTGGTATCTACGAAGCTACGAGAAGACTTGGAATGCTCTCGGTGGAAGAGAATATCTATGATAGTGCAAGGAAGCTCACGCGAGAGGAGCATAGGGAATTGTTGTCTTTGTCACCAGAGGAGTACGAACAGAAGATGAACTTCTAGTGTTTCTTGACCAAGAAATCAAGAGAAAGATTATGGCGTTGGAGGTTACCGGCCCACTTCGTTCTAGAATGAACAATCGAACGACATGTGGATTAGGTGCCGGAGCATCGTAAAGTATGGGAGACGAAGCCATGATGTGATGTAAAGAAAGAAGTCGGCTAAACATTAGTTTCTCTTGATGTATGTGAAGGAGACAGCTTTAATATTTGTAAGATTTACTGACAACCAAGTTTCAATAATACCAAATCCTACAGAGCGGGGTTAAATCACCATCTCCTACCATGCCTCGCGCAAGGCGGTCGACGTCTAAGAGACCCTCGAAAGCCAGATATGACATCTGCGCTGAAGACGAACTGCAAAACACCGCGCGTCACCTCACCGTGATGAACAAAAATGCACAGCTGGAGCTAGCTGGATACAGCAAACACTATGATCTTCCCTACTGCGACAAGATCGAGTTCGACGACAAAGAGCAATCTGGTTTGGGAGGCGACGCTTACGAGTGGTATAATTCGGAGCTCACTGACATAGAACGCGCAGGGAGATACTCCTTTTTAGCTTTTTAGGTGTATAAGAAGGCAGTTAAAAAAAAAAAGCATTATTTGTGCAACGGACTTTTCTATGTATAACATTTAAATCACAAAGCGTGCCTCGGAAAGTCAGCATGAGAGAGGGGTATTCGGATGTATAACACGGAGTTAATCCCCGGGGTTATGTCGGATTTTAGCTTTGGGCTCATTCATGTACTTGGTAGGCTGTCCCCAACCTCAAACTCTCAGAGTCCACGAAACTGTGAAATGGCTATTAAACAGAAAGTACTCCTCCTTGGAGCTACTGGCGAGACTGGCACCTCTATACTGAAAGGTCTGCAGGAATCTGGTAACTTTGTGAGTTTCAATGACTGCCTAGCACAAGTCCGTGGCACTGATCTTCTGTCTCTTCCTTTTATAGGATATTGAAATCCTCGTGCGACCAGCTTCTGCGAATAAGCCATCGGTCCAGAAGATTCAAGAGCAAGGCATCAAGACCTGGTGCATAGATCTCAATGAATCAAGCGATCTCATATTTGCATTGTCTGGTGTTGATGTTCTTATCAGCGCTATTGGACCTCAGGACGTACTGCAGCAAAAAAAGCTATTTCAAGCTGCAAAGCGGGCAGGTGTCAAGCGAATAGTTCCA
Source organism: Penicillium solitum (assembly GCF_028829755.1). NCBI lineage: Eukaryota > Fungi > Ascomycota > Eurotiomycetes > Eurotiales > Aspergillaceae > Penicillium > Penicillium solitum. Next base: position 576,459 of record NW_027072128.1, read on the forward strand.
TGCGCTTTCATTACGGTCGCACCCCCAAATGGCGCTATGTTGGTTCGTGATGAGGTACGAACAGCGAAAACTACCAGGCGCGACTCGGGCTTAACTGATCAATCTAACAGAAGGAAGAAGTTTACAACGACATCAAGCTCCTTGGCATTCCTTATACTATTATAGATGTCGGGTATTGGTATCAAATCTCATTCCCCATCGTTCCCTCCGGCAAAGTGGATTATGCATCGGTGATACCAAACAACAACATCCATGGCGACGGCACAGCCCCTAATCTTCTTACCGACCTACGTGATATCGGCCGATTTGTCGCGCGCATAATAGGCGATAACCGAACTCTGAACAAATATGTCTACACATATGGGGACATTCTGACCGAGAAAGAAATTTATCGTATTGCTGAGGAGCTCTCCGGGGAGAAACTCGAATCAACTCCGGTAAGCTGACTATGCTGATACCCTTTGAGTATATTATTGTTGGTCAAACCTGTTTTATTAACTGTACTCCTAGATGTCAAATGAAGAAATCGAAGATGGAGTTGCACAGGCTCAAGCTGCTTTCTCTCAGGATCCTCAGGATCCGATGAAACGCATGTTCCTTTATCTTTCCGAATACAAGCACAGTAAGTATGTACGCAAGGACAACACTCCTGCTTATGCGGAGTATCTTGGTTATCTCAATGCCAGAAGCCTCTATCCAGAGTTCACACCCTTGTCTTTCCGAGACTTCTTTGCGGAGGTACTCGACGGGAAGGGGAGAAAGGTGTACTCTAGTTCATAAATCTGTTTTGGTCCATTGACCTGTCACATGAATTGAATTGTTGGAATTGCTTCGCACACAGAGGGAATGAATGAAGTCCAAATTGAAACGTATCTGAATTGCGAAGTGTACTTAGCTGTTCCATAAAACACAAAATTCCCAAGCCATGCATTGGACAAAGTCTGGTACTCGGGCTATGATCGTTATTTTCTCGGTATCTCAGTGGAAGAAATCGCCCACAGAATAGCTCCTATCTTAGTAGCTGATCACCTACTTAGGGCTAGAGTTGCGGGAAGCCGGAAGTCTCTCGGAAAGGGGGATAACAACGGGGCGTAAGAAAGGTAGATGTGAGAGGGTGTGAGAGTGATGTAGGAGAGCTGTAGACAGAAGAGTGAGGGGTGAAAGTGAGAGATGTCGCCAATAAAGGAGTGAGCAGTGCGCGTGTTACGGGCTTGTCAAACAGGTAGCCGTGTCTCCTACGACCTGTCTGCTTGCTCTGACCTATCTACAAGGGATCTAGAAGAAATCTGAAAAAGATCTAAAGGACATCTAAAGAACATCTAAAAAGAACACGACAAGGCTGCATAAGCGACTGACTGCTTTTGTATATTGTAGTAATAGAATGCTAAAAGTAGCCTACTAAAACGGCGATCCCACTGGCTTTTGCTGGGTCCTCTGGGGTTCTCGTTGCGCGTACATTTCCGTTCTGGTCGAAGTCCACAGGGTATCTTTGCCCGCGTTCGACGCAGTTCAGTGTTTTAATTGCAATGTAGACGCCTTCGTCCGATAGCTTTACCCCTTTTGGGGGTGGCACCCATTCGCCGTCGCTGTTGGTAGTGTGGACGCTGGCTAGTTGGGGCGCTCGCCACGCCATATCTTCTTTTGCCGGGTTTGGGACGTCGTCGGATGGCGTCCATTGCGGTCTGGGGTTGGCTTTGATTCTGACCTGAAGTTCGAACTCCTGGCTTTGACGCTTTTCAGCCTCCCTGCGGTGCCACTCCATGATTTCCTCAAAGTCTCGTTGGTCCCCTGGTACGCAGACCATGTCAGTTTGTGTCAACTTTTGGGCGGCGAGTTTCAGCCATGCTTTAGTTCCTTTTCGCGGTTTTTTTTGAACTCCCTGTGGAGAGGGGCTCCGAGCCTTCCGTTTTCTCCGGGTCCCCATGGCTTCAAGTTGGTTCTGGTATTTCTTGTATGTGTAAAAGGGATGCAAAGTGAGACAAGAGTGAGAGGTCGAGTGAGGTGGAATGTTTGTTTGTTTGGGGGGATGTAGAAGGAAAGACATGGTGTCACCTAGGCCCTAAGCGGGCCATATTCGCAACCTCCCACTTCGGGATGCGAGAAAGTCTGAATATATTAAGGGGAGATACCTTCGTTTACTACTAACTCTACTCAGCCAGCCAGTGTGAGCCCTACCTCCACGTAGGGCACCAGTGGACCGCGCAAGGATTCCAGGAGCAGATCGACGTCTTCTTAGTTGACCCAGTTGTCAAATGGTCGGTGGCAGGAAGAGATGGAAGGGTTGGGAAAAGATCTAGTTTTTTTCGTATACATATTTGTCGGATAGCCACAGCTCCCGGCTGCTGGAAGTTCATCTATGAAATGAATGTTTAACCCCCGCAGAGTCTCCACTAATTTAACGGTCATACACACCCGGCTTAGCTATAACATAATTCTCTAGGGTTTTCTTCCAAGTTTTAGACTTATGGGCAACCTCGCCTGCTCTCTATCGTGTTAGGTTATTTCCTAGGTATTTCTTTTAGTACAACCTATCACAATTGTACAATAAAGGCGGCCTACGATCGTGGACCTTTTGCCTACGCGATAAAGTGCTCTATTTTTGTAACCAATTCTCCACTTGGTTGTAGATGCTCTGTGTCTTTTGGTCGATATGTATATGCGCTCATCAAGTTTGGTTTATCGCTTGTGTGTGTCTATTCAGGTGATTACACGGAAGGGTTTCAACCGTACTTGTCAGGATTTGGGTCCTCATCCTTCATTGGTGTTCCTGTCGCGTGGATGGTATCATGTAACCTTGGAAGTGAATAGCTCAACAATTTACAAAGTCCATGATATTTTCTCGCGTCATGTAGAGCTAGGTGAGTAGGCAGTGCTGCTATATTATTTAGACCGCCCCAGCCGAATTCTGTTACATCGGGAATAGGAATACAACTGCAAGTTGCTTCGCAACACACTAAGCAGGGGTCTAGCGCTAACTAGTGGCAAAGTACTTTTATTTCCCGTTCCTTGAGTCTGCCTTGGAAAACAATAACCTTGTTTTGGCACTGAGCTTGGATTGTGGTGCCTGGGAATTAAGTTGGGTATTAACTAAGACAGGTTATGTTTTATAATATGCTTCATTGCGCGAAGCAAATCAGATAATCAGACCAACAAAACACTGCCTCATCGGCTACTGCAGCTTCCCTGTTAAGCACCTTCACTTAGGAAACTCGTTGCCTACATTGCATAGGTGGCTATGCTTCTAGCTGTGGCTTCACATGAAGGCGTCCTGGAATTGGATGCCGTTGGCAATATAAAACAAGAGGCTAGCCCAACCTGAAAGTGATTCAGCTGAGCCATTCTCAAGAGTACTCAGCTCTTGTCCGCCAAACCGTCTCTCAATCATTGACCAGCATCATATCTATATCAACTCAATGTCGTACCCTACCAGTTGCACCCCATTGAAACGAGTTCTCGATGAGCGTGTCATCCCCCTAGATGGAAGGATACCTTGCCTGGGAAAGACCCTCAAAGGCGAATACTGCAACGCTCCGATATCCCACGATAGACAAAGCAAAGCTTTGTACTTACTTGAGTGCTGCATCTATTGCCCCAGACCAGGTGGCCTACCACTGAAGTATGTGATCAAAGATCTCGCGATCTTGCTCGTCCATCATCAACACAGTGGGGAGCAGGATGCGGCCTATGCTAGATGGACCAACATGGTGAAGGAGTATAAGAATAAGAGGGAGAAGCCCCCGCGGAAACATCACCGAGAACTTGATCAACAACTAGATCGTCCGCAAGAATATCATTCCGATATTTTCAACGACCCTATCATTCCACAACCAGTCAAACATCGAAGGGACGAGCATATTGTCAAGTGCAGTGAATCGGATCAAACCAGTAGCCTGGGATATCCAGCGGCATCCAAAATCCAGCAACATCGAACCATCAAGGCTAATGAACCCATCGAGAGTGACAAGCCTGCTAAGCACATGGTGATTCCTCCCACTCCACCCAGGTCAGAATGCCCAACAGAAAGTCGCAAGTTTGTGTCTGTCCAAACCGAGGCCAATGAGGTATACACACCTATCACCTTGTGGTCATGCTTCTTCGGGTTGATCCTGCAATGCGGGGTCATAATTTGCAGCCTTTTCAAGATTCAATTTGGTCCAGCTCAGTTTTACGACCGCGCAGGGAATGTGGAAAAGGGCTCAACGATCTCGAGGTTTGAATTGGGTATCCGGTGGTCATTAACGGATTTGATGCCACGATGGGTGATTTTCATGGGGATTTCCTTTCTAACATTGTCTGTTTTGCTTGGGCCATGGCTTGGGTTATTGTGTATATGTTGGGTTGGAGTGCAATTGCAGGAAAGTCCTATAGAGTTGGAATTTGAAGCCTATAGGCTGAGATAGGAATATACAATATACAAGATAATTGTTAGTGAATATGTTGAGATTAGAAGTGATGATCTCCGAAACGTTGATCTCTTATCATTTCCGCTTTCGATCCACCGGGGGGGCCAGTTCGGTCATATGGGAGACATCTGATTGGTTGGAAAAGACAATGTGGATTACCCTGTGAGGGATGACGCAAACAGCGAAGAAATGAAAAGGATTTACACTACTCTGTATCACTGTAGGAAATAATTCTAACTAAATGGAATAATATGTTGGTACTGTTATAATATATACATATATATATATAACTACTTATATCAAAAGGTGGAAGATAGAACACACCTAAAAAAGAAAATTCTCGAGTGGACAAATAAGAGACGAGTCAATTCCAATCTCCCGAGGATAACCACCCACTAGTTTAACATTGAACATGTTGGGATGACTCAACAGAGTAGTAATTCAACCATATCCCCCCCAAGAAGAAGAATATCACATGAAGAATCAAATCACACCAAATAAGGCACTTTAACTTCGTCCCCTGTAAATCTTACTCCAATGAGCTGACCGCATGTCTTCTCCACACGATTGTCACCGGTGAATCACTCCGGGGTCCCTCTGCCCCTCTCGAGTCATCCTGTTATACCTAGGTACTCTCTCTTCCCTCTACTTTCTTTCCTCAACATCACCATGTCGCTTCCCATTCGCTCATTGTCCCGAACGTTGGTACGGTCCTACGGTACTGTCCAAGGTCCACCCAGTGCTGCTTCATTGACTAGCATCCCCATCACCTTAACCGACGCTACGGGTGCTACCGCTCCCCGGACCACCTGGACTCGAGATGAAGTCAAGCAAATTTATGAGACCCCATTGAGTCAACTCACATACGCGGCAGTAAGTGAAATTTAATATATAACCCGATATCGAGCTTTAGCTAAACCGACCCTCCTCTAGGCCGCTGTGCACCGCCGCTTTCACGACCCCGCGGCTATCCAGATGTGCACCTTGATGAACATCAAGACCGGTGGATGCAGTGAGGATTGCTCGTACTGTGCCCAGTCATCCAAGCACAACACGGGCCTGAAGGCCACCAAGATGAGCCCCGTCGACGATGTCCTCACCAAGGCCCGCAATGCCAAGGCCAATGGTAGCACTCGGTTCTGTATGGGCGCAGCTTGGCGCGACATGCGTGGCCGTAAGACCAGTCTCAAGAACGTGAAGCAGATGATCACCGGAATCCGCGAGATGAACATGGAGGTCTGCGTGACCCTAGGCATGATCGACGAACACCAGGCCAAAGAGTTGAAGGATGCTGGTCTGACCGCATACAACCACAACCTCGATACCTCGCGTGAATTCTATCCCACTATCATCACCACCCGCTCCTACGACGAGCGCCTGAAGACGCTCTCGCACGTGCGCGATGCCGGCATCAATGTCTGCTCTGGCGGTATCCTCGGCCTGGGAGAGACTGACGCCGACCGCATTGGTCTCCTGCACACAGTTTCCAGCCTGCCTGCCCACCCCGAATCCTTCCCCGTTAATGCCCTCGTCCCCATCCCCGGTACTCCTCTCGGCGACCGCAAGATGATCCCGTTCGACCGCTTGCTGCGCACCGTTGCCACCGCCCGTATTGTCATGCCCAGTACCATTGTCCGCTTGGCTGCCGGTCGCATCGCGCTCTCGGAAGAGCAGCAGATTGCCTGTTTCCAAGCAGGCGCCAACGCTGTCTTCACCGGTGAGAAGATGCTCACTACTGACTGCAGTGGTTGGGATGAGGACCGTGCCATGTTCGACCGCTGGGGATACTACCCCATGAAGAGCTTTGAGAAGCCTGGACTCAAGGCTCATGCCGCTGCTCCTACTCCGCCTCCTGTGAACCCCGAGGCTACTTCTGCGCCGGTCGCAGCGAGCGCTTAGATTTATAGTTAGATCTGTTGCTTCTATATGACTGCGTCAATAGTTTGGATCGAAACGATCCTGCAAAATGCAATTGTCAATGATACAGTTCAATGAGACTTTCACCTTCACTCCTGGGTACATGACGAGGTACCCGTGAAGCCATGGTAGTATAATAATGTATCAGGTCAACAGCCCTTACCCAATGATGAGGTGAAATAGCCAGACACTAAAATGAGAAAAATGTTCCTTTCCGCGCATTGTCAAGACGAGTTGCCGACTTCGGGAACACTATAGTTATATATATGTGACTATACGTACCGGATTTTCCCTGGCGGGTGGGGCTTTCCTATTTGAGCTGCCGCCGCTTTTATGAGGGTGCTCAGGCTCAGGCTCACTGAGTAGATGTCAGCACGGGCCAAGATCAGTGATCATGCTCAGATCAGTCACGTGCAGAATGACTGTTGCTCAGTGAGTGCTCAGTGAGTGCTCATTGGATGCTCACTGATTAGTAAAGTGGTAACTGTAAATGCGGTTTTGCTGTACTCTAGTCCTACGAGACCTAGGGTCCGAGATGTTTAGTCTTAGGAAGATATTCGGATATTAGGCCGTTTACTATTAGAAAAAAAGGGTAGACCTCTTAAGGCGTACTAAGATTATATAATATTTTAATAGGGAACTGAGGCACTCGGTAGTAGACTATCTATACTAGGCGGTCGGTTAGTCTAGTAAATGTTACGTGCCAGATCGATCAATGAAGAAAGAGTGCATTCCAACGAGAATAACAAAGCTAGTAAGGAGAGAGAGAGAGAGAGAGAGAGAGAGAGAGCTGGCAGAGCATGGGGTTTAAATAGTAGAGCGCTCCCCCATGCTAGCAAACAATCAAACATCCCTCTTTCTTAATTAGGCTTAGTAGATATCACCCGATTAGGCATAGTAGCAATCTGTAGAACAAAGGAAAGAGAGCAAACGAATGTGATGTGCAAACAAGCAAGCATGTGACAAAGGAAATAATGTAAGCGAGCGTAATGCATGCATAACATGCAGATCGTGACAGTAAAAATAGCTTACGTCTCTATACGATCGTTATCGCTAAATAAGAGGGAGCGATAAGAATATTCTCGCTCACTAGAGCTAGTAATTGTTACGATCTGGAAGAGGTGCGAAGGAGGATTCTGCCATTAGATTCCGACTTCCATGGATGTTTGCATAGTTTGTTTGTTATTCGACCAGGACCCCACAAAGGTCCTATGAGACTTGTTTCCTCTCTTCCTCTTTTCTTCCTTTCTCTATACTTAGTATTTTCGTTAAATACACTCTTTTCTTTAAAGAATTGGCTGGTAACATAATACTAAGTACCATTCTCATTTCCAACAAAGCAGCACGACTATACAGACCATTATCGTGATTAGTCTTAGTCACGCTTTACCCCACTCTCCGTTCCTTAGCACTGTATAGCTAAGACTCGAACCGAACCTAAACTAAAATCCGACTAATTAAGATAGTCGGACCGAAACGAAACCTACCCGCGACCCGCGGTAAGTAATCCGTTATTATACCTAATAAAGAAGATAGTAATAAGTAGGATATAACTACTTACGATCCGAATACCCCGAGTCCCGAGATACTAAGACTAGTGCTTGAGAGCTACAATGGTCTCGGGTATTGTATGTTCCGCTGACTAGGAATTCAGGGTTTACCGTTACGCTAGATGGCCAAAAACACATATTGTTTGGTCAACCAGGCCCGAAGGAATCTATCCCGACGGAGCCCTCTTCTTTGAACTGCCGGCGGCAAACAGTCTTGATTGTAGGCCGTAAGGAGATGAGAATAAGGCATACAGCTCTTAGTATTCTTAACAATCCTCTATAGCCTAGATTTTCTTCCGTGCTAATTATGTTTGAAAAGAGGTCAATACCATAATCATACACATTGTGATGGGCTGATTCTGGATTCAGAGTGTCATCAGGAGGAATGAATCCAGTGCCACGAAATGTTTATTAAGCGGACGGGCCTGGACGTTGTTTATTGGCTAGCTAGCTTCTGGACCCACTGTGATGCCCCTCCTAGCTGGACGACGGTATCGAGCCTTTCACCTCGTCCCGTCACACAAGAGACGGGCGCTTATAATCTAGACCCGATTGGATGAGGATCACTCCCGTTATTTGCTTGAGAACATAAAGTCAAGGCTTAACCCCGCAATTTTCCATCTTGAGTACATAATTTTCAATCATCCCAGTACTACACTACCTACTCATCGTCGAGCGACGCTCAATGGCAGAACCCATTGGCATAGCATCTGGTCTGGTGGCTTTGGCTACATTTGCATTTCAATCCAGCACTGCCCTCTTCGATGTGGTTCAAAGCTACCAGTCTCATCCAAAACGCGTCCGCGACCTGACGGAGGAGCTCGAGACTCTGAATGGAGTTCTTGGCGCTCTAACAGAGACCTTAAATGCGAACACCGATGCAAACTTCGCTAGCCTCGAATATCCCCTCCTTCGTTGTGGAAATGCCTGCAGAGATTTTGAAAAGGAGCTTAAAAAATGTTCGACGCGATCTCTTGCCGGCAAAACGAGCTTTCGAGACTGGGCCAAATTAAAGTACATGGGCGAAGATATTGATGGTTTCAGACGGATGTTAGCTGGTTATAAATCAACTATCATTATCGCCCTCAATGATGTAAATCTGTGAGTCACTTTATGCACATTAGTTAAATTTAAACTAACGCTGATGTGCCTTTCTAGCCGGCAGTCCTCCATCGCAGCTGATAGCCTTGAAAGCTACAAGGAAATGATTGAAACCACAACCGATGATCTCGAAACTCATTTAGAGAGCATTGACGAAAAGCTCGAGAATATTATAGCCAAGAATACACGCGACTCATTCACGGACGCTGGGGAAATTCAGCTGATGGAGGAGGAACGCCTGAGCACCCAAAAATGTCTCGAAATATGTGCACAATTATCAAGCCACATTGATCAGATTCAAAAAATGCGGAAATCTCGTGACAACTCCACCGACTCTGGCAGTTCAAGCAACGTACCCGAAAGAGTCACCAACGACGGTTTGCAGGAATGCAAAAATAGCCTCATCAACACCGCTGCGAAGCTGGAGAATCATCTTAAGATAGTGATGGACCGAATTGTGACGAAGACAAAGACAAAGACAGCCTCTCAGGAGGACATTGCAGAACTTCTTAGGTTACAAGAAGAGTGGGAGACAACTCGCCAGTGCATGCATATCTGTTCGAAGGCTGGAATTCATTTGGACGAAAATGCTAGTACGATCGATAATTATGCCACTGGCGACGCTATTCAATTTATGGTCTCTACCAATGAGAAAATAATTCATGGCAGAAATCGTGGGCTGGGATGGAGGACGAGGCAAGTTGGGGGCCATCTGAGTGATGCATCGCTTCAACAGTTGTCAAGGGATATGACCAAGGTCAATTTTGCGAACACCGAGCATAGAGGCTCACCTTCAGCAGGGCATTCCATGCAAGACGAAGGCTTGCAAGATCAGCCCTTATCGGAGTTCAAAGATCGTTATGGCCGAGGCTTTAAGCTGACGACGGAGCGGTCCGCGCCCAATGTTTCGTCCACACCCCCACCCAAGAGCGAACGATAGCGACGCTCTACACCTTGACCCACACGTCGTCTTTCGCTTTTCAAGAGCAAGAGCTAGTCAGTATCTAAATTGGCGGTATCGTGAATTCGTTTTGAGTATCGGAACCAATAAGTTGTAGTAAATATTGGAAGAAATTAAAAGACCGGAGAGTGTAGCTTTTATGCATCAGCTCAGATCTTCTTCATATGTAGTCCCTTCACGAAAATTCTCGCCCACATGCCTTACATAGCAATTCGTCAAACTAAAAACCGATCTTTCAAAAACACACTGGTAGAACTTCGGCGCCACGGGTATTGTTGAAGAATGGAGGAAAGGACGAGGCAAATTCATCTCTATCCTTCGAACCGAAATCAGATGGCAACTTTTGGCCAATATTAACCGTAAAGTTTTGAACCTCCAGAATATGTTGAATGAGAGCTTTCAAATTTTCGCGTATTTCTTGAGTTGCGCAGCCGAATGACATCAGTAGTAAAAGCGGCTCGCTCGTGGCAAGCTGTGTCTGTCCAGTCCTGTGGTGGTCCTCAATCCTGCGGGAGCTGCACTTTTTGAATCTGGTCAGGAATTTCGAGCTTCTTTGGACATATTTCAGAATTTCCGCCATGGCCTGGGCCCCAGGTATCAAACTTTTTCCGTGTGAACTGTAAATAAGCTCTACAAGAAGAAGTGTGACAAAGAGCGGCGGCGCTGTGGATATTGCACTGATGCCGTTCGATAATTTCGGGGGCGTTCAACCCTAGAGGAGTAACGGGAGCAGAGCTTTCAGCCCCGTCCAAAATGACGCCCTCCGATCTTTTTTCTCGTGTGTTCTTTGCAAATCTGTTATCTTTTACCCCGCTTCTCTTCTGCCTTGATATTCCTGCTGGAGCTGTACTCTGCAGCGAAGACGAATGACTTCTTGATTTTACCCGAATTTCCGATTTATTTGCCTATCTGCAATTGGGCCAGTCCTAACCAGCTGTGAGAATTGATGCATGTATCAGCACCCACGGTGCCCTTTAGTCAGCCATCCTCCTGCGACCCCGCGTCTTTTTCAAGTTGGAGGTGTTCGCTGTTCGCAATAATCAATCAGAAGTACATTACATGGGTCCTTCGCTCAATTCGGGTGGAGAAAAAACCTGCAGTGATGACCGGTAACTGGAGATTTCACTGATCGTGAACGTGGGTTTTTCTCCATTTCCTTCAAGCCCACGCTATTATGTACAGTAAAGGTCGGAAACAGATTCCATACGCTTTCTTTCTCAGTGCCCCACTGTCGAGCTAAATTTGAATAGCCCAGTTTCAGATCGCTGGCACAGCCAATCGAAATGCCCCATGCCCCAAGCGACGAGCTTTCGCTAGCCTAATTGGGCTTGGTCCGTTCATAGTGGGGCGCTGGGAGAGAAAGCGAGAGTTGGTTCGAGGGGAATCTGTTTTCGACTTCTACTATACCCGAATACGGCAATAAAGGAGTAAAGGCAGCCAGTGACTCTGCTTATACTGGTAAATACTGTAGCATACCTCGGAGTACCCCAGTGATTGCTATCATTTAAATGACCTCAATCAGCTCAAGGCCATCGCCTTGAGACACTTGTATCTTTCCCTAAATTACTGGGCCAAACGTGATTCACGAGTCAAATATACTTCAACCTAACATCAACAGCGGAAGAAAGCATGCCCAACGAGCCTCCACCAACCTCCAAGCGAACCCTTCTCATTGCAAGTCCATATGGCTCATCATAAGGGCCAGAGATGGAGGTCGAGTCAGTCAACAACCTGTTGAAGGCACAAGATTCGAGACATTGGTATGTACTGGCTTGCTTGCACGACGAGGAGATAAATTGAGCCAGTGGAACTCATCTATTTCACTTGTTCAGAAAAATGACACCGTTCTCATTTATTTCATGGCACGGTGGCTTGGTTGAGCCTTCCAAGGATCAAACCGGTAGGCGACCCAACCACTTCATTGTGCCTATGGACTTTGGGACTGGTCAGGATACCAACAGCATTCTTGACATCGAAATCTCATTTCTTCTCCATCGTATCTCTGCAAAGACTACGAATGTCACCACTATTTGTGATTGCTGCCACTCAGGCATAATTGCTCGCAGCACCCACTTTGGTGACAAGGCAATTGCCAAAAAAATAGCCAAAGTTGCGCACACAGAGATACATGCTAACTTGGAAAGGTTGTCGGAATCGGGAGATCTAGATCAGTCTGCCATCACCAGCATCGAAGCCAGCCCGAATATCGTGAGAATCATGGCTTGCACGGACCGTGAGACAGCGTGGGAGTACCAAAATGAAGACTTCGAGAGCCGGGGCGTGGTCACTGAGAAGCTGGTATCCTTGCTGCAAAACGCCCTCGAAGCAAATATCCAAATATCCTGGCGGAGCGTGATGATGAGAGTCTCCGAGCAGGTGACCATTCGATTCCCAGACCAGCATCCTCACGTCGAGGGTCCTGATCATCGGACGCTCTGCTCACTGGAGACGATTCACTTTACCGGGATACCAGTCACGGCCCAGGAAGATGGAACTGTCGCTCTTTTTGCTGGATCTGTGGCTGGAGTGCGGCAGACCAGTGAGTATATGATCATGCCTTCGGCCTCCCACGAGGCAATAGAAAGTCAGAAGCTTGGCCATGCCAATGTGTCCGCAGTCACAAGTTTTAGCGCGACTCTCGACATCGAGCCCTTACGCTTACCTGACGGGACAGGAGTTGCATTCCTGGTCACTGAAGCCCCCTGCCGCGACTTGGTCACCGTGTCACTCGACCTCAAGGAGCACTTGAGCTTGGCAAATAAACGGCAGCTGATCGAACTGATCGCTCATCGGCAAGATAACCCTGTCTTTGTTCATATTGAGACGCAAGGGCACGCCACCTGTTTACTGGACTGTTCTGGAGAGACCTGCGCATCTTTCGAAATCCAAGATAATGCTGGAGGTGTGCAAGCTACCGTCAAAGATGCAATTCAGCAAGCTGAGTGGCTATCCCGAGCAAATCGTGTTTTGAGGCTGCAGCCCCCCCTCGGCGAATAAATTACGTCATAGAGTTCCGCTACAAGTTCAAGACTGTGCCAAGACGTAGCGAGATCCCATCCGATGGCATAGTCAGCCTTCGCAACGGCGATCGCGTGATTATAGAATTGCAAAATGAAGGTGACAACCCGATCTTTGTCTCGGTATTCAATATCAGTGTTGCTGGGAAAATATCATTAGTATCTAGTGCCAGTCCGAGAGGAGCCCATCTCCAAGTAGGAGACACTTAAGTGCTTGGAAGGAATCAATAGACGTCGAAAGAGAACGGTCTCGCGATGTCTTAGCCTAGGTGCATGCTTCCCTCGACACGGGAAGCCATCCCTGAACACTTTGTCTTCTTTGTTTACAACCAGGAAGTCGATCTCCGAGCATTAGAGACAGATAGATCTCGTACTCTTTGTCGCGGTGATGAATCCCGCCTGGAGAGGATGATATAGAACTTATCTTACGGCAAGGGCCGCGACAGCAGGAGTGAAGAGGGACCAGTCATTCAGTGGGAGCCTATTCACGTATCCTTTAATTTACATTACAATGCCTCGATAGATGATGCCGCGGTGCTGCCCCATGATCCATCAATAAGAAAACGAACAACAGATTGAATGAATGTTCCTTTTCGTCATTCTACTCTTCTCCCCTATCTTCTCCCCTAACTTCTGCATAAATAAAACTAAATTTGCTTAAAATATACCATCTCACTGTGCCAGACAGGTAGTTTATGTCACCAAGTAGCCACCTATCCAATCGAAGACCGAGACGGAAAACAACCAACATGATAAAGCGCTCATGGGACTTCTCAACGTGCTAACTTACGTAGATAGAAGCAAGCGACTCCGAGGGCCCGTTACATATCTTCAAGCATGTTTCTCTTGATTCTCCTCATCCACGCAGAATGATGGCTGGTAGTGACAAATAATACGCAAATCTGGCTTCCCCGTGAAATAGGCCATGGCCCCGAGCGGAAACCGGTCGTTCTCGATAAACAGGGATCTTTCGGGGCCACTGAATACCGTAATTACCCCAAAGCCCTCTTTCCGGGTCCACAGAGAAACACCGCGGTAGCCCTTTTTCTGTGGTTACACGCACACGTCAGTGTTGAATAAATATATTTTCTCATTTCGTTCGATTCAGGGAAATACTGTATCTAGTAGATGTTTTTTGTGCGATAGGGCTTCATTCTTAACGCCGTCTTCACATTTACTACCACAATCATGTATCACCCGGGGGGGGGGGGGGGGATACACCGGCCGTTTCACGAGAATGATTGAAAAATCAGAAGCCTATGACGTGAGGCTCGAAGTTCGACTTCCGCAACTCGCATAATCAACTTATCAAAAACCCATATGCAGGCTGCAACCGGACTAGCAGTTAGCAAATTGCGTAGTCAGCACACTAAGCCCGGTATGTCTCTACACCCGGCAGACTGGGTTAAGCAATTCACAGAAGATGCTCGAGACAAGCTGCAGGACAGAGCTGCATTCCAAATTTGGGAAACCGTCGATGAGACACTGATTTTAATAAGGAAGACGAGCCTATAAATCTAGAAGGGCCGCTTCCAATATCTTCATCTGCACGGATGCACACGCCGGGAGGTGGGGGAAGGGAGCGGGGTCGTTTAGGCGTCGAAACCAATCCTCGAAGGAGTGCGGCATAGCATATCGAATAGAGATTCCTAAATCTGAATTCGTTATTGCAACCGTGGCTATCGAGAAACCCTTCCAATAGTCGCAGTAAGGAATACCCATTGAAAAACCGGCGTATATCAGTACTAGCAATAAGGCTTTCGCAAGCAAAACATATGGTATGTCCGCTGGCAAGTGTCATCCTGTTCTCAAAACGAGCTATGGAAAACCGAATGTAAGATAATGAAATCTTGGGCGGGACATGGCAGCTCAGGCAGACACGTGTCTCGAGAACATGGGTACAGGTTAAAAACATGCTAGTCGACAAGCGAGGCACCGCGGCGGTTGGATAATTGTGGATAGACGCACTTGGCGGTCACAATTATGCTAAGGACGATTAGATAACATATTGGAAAATGAACACAAAAGCGACAAGAGGGGCAAACACAGGAGATAAAATACTGGCTGGGAATCGTGGTGGTAATAAACAGCACAACGTTGCGATAAAACGAAGGACAAGGTGCAGAAGACGAAGCAATCATACCTGCTCAACGTGCATAAGTATGCGGAGAAACCCCTAGAAACCTAAAGCCAAGACCATCTAATCCGAAAAAAGCGACAATAATGCAGGTACCAGTGGGCAAGCGAACGAGCAACGTGCGTGGCAGAACAGTCCATACGTAGTTAAGCCACCTCTTTTTGCAACGTCTCGCGCACACGTACATCCGTGTTGACTATTCCCTCTCTCACTTCGTTCGTTTCATTTCAGGGCATATCACAGATCTTGCGAGATGCGGGTATTTTCAGCAGGTGCATTAGAAGTATTTTGTAAACGAGTGTATCACGCGATCATGTATTGCCCTGAAACGAACTATGCTCGGTCAATTTATGAGGGCTGATACGAATCACCAAAGATTGAGCACAAACATCTAGAGTGCAGGGAAATTGTATTGTTTAACCCGTTCTGTAAGGGTATCAATTCATTCAAATCTCTCCAACACCTCAGAAATTATCTGCCAAATGTATCCAGTGTCACTTTACTCCGCAGTCAATCAGTAGCACACGATATGCGTATCACTGTTGCTTTCATCTAAGCCCATTTTCCAAAGATAGCCGTGTTACTGGGATCAAGAAGAACATTCAGGCCCACGAATTCAAAGAGCCTGCCATTCTTTGCGCGATGAAGGTTCAAAGGAGGTTTTGGGCAAAGAGTACAGAAACGCTAAAGGGTCATCATCCATGGAATGCATTGAGAAATCCTGAGCCCCTGTTCAGCCAAGCGTGCTTTATCACATAATCAGGGGTGTGTCATTGAAAGCAGAAATTATTTCATGATCAATGGCTTGCTGGCAACTCTTGTGGTTCGCGAAGAGGAGCATCATCCATCTCTGATCTTATTTGGCCATCAAGCTCCTTTCGGGGTAGGCCATCTCCGACTTCGGAATACACTGGAGGCGAATACGACTGGCTTTGCTGCTGATACGGTGTTTGGGCTAGTGGCTGAGTATTTTGTTGCTTGCGGCGCCGAATGAAGAAAAAGAGGATGGCAGCTATAGCCGCTACGCCAGCAACGCCGCCAACAACACCGCCAGCGATTGCGCCTACGTTGGTAGACGAGGAACCACTCGAGCTGTTTGATGCAGCTTTCGAGGTTGATGAGGATGAGGGCGATGATGAAGACGTCGCTGTTGAACTTGCGACAGATTTACCTGAGAAAGTGTTAATCAGTCATTTTTATTGAATCTCGTCCGTATGCGATAAACTAACCGACCGATATCGTTGGCAAGGTGATGAAACTAGAATTTCCTGGGGATGTTGCGTCAGAGCAACCAACCAAAACTCTTTCATTAACACGAAATCCCGACTGTCCTTGATCACAGCAGAAAGAACCATTCCCATCGAATAGATTCCAGCTCCTGTCAGCACATGCTGGAGCGCCTGATATAGCTTGCGTGCAATTGTTTTGATTGTCGCAACATATGATATTGGGAATTCCAGTGTCGGAAGGAAAGCAGAAAGAATTTCCGGGACAACACGCCTGGTAGTCACCCCATGTCGCGTTTTTCGTACATTGGTTTTCGCTGGTCTCGCATGTGCTATTTCGACGAATAGCGTATCCCTTTACATATTCCTCGGACATTGCGCTTGAGACACGATTGACGCGAGCTTAGAATCAACGGTAAAGGGATGCGGGGCGGAATCGGCCTGGCAGAAGTGTTGCGATGGGGAAACAACATTATTTATTACGGTCCTGGAAAACAGTGGGTAAAAAAGGCGGCATGCGAGACTAGTAAGCTAGTCTGTTTTATATGCAACCATTTTAATAATGGCCCTCGCCGATCGCTGCATTGTAGGCACCGCCCAGGCGGGGGCGGTAACTACGGAGTATCCGTGGACGTAAAAATAGGATAGACCAACGTCAAGATGAGTTTCGGGGAGGTATGGAGTGAAAGTCTATACATTTAAGACCTGCTGCCAAGTATTCAACTGAGGTGAAGTTCCCCATTTTGCATTAAATTATACGGGCTCTAGATCTTGTGAGTCAATCAAGATGCCGAATATATCTGGTGGCACCCGCTGGGCTGGTGGTCCGCATACCAATTGATCATTTCCCAATACAGGTAAGACTCGGATATTAGCCAATGGCAGGCCACAATGCAGCCGAGGGCTTTTACTCCGTACTTCTTGCCGGGGACCGCCCCCGATGTTTTGGCGCCAAAAATGTAAGAGGGGGAAAAAAAAGGCCCGTGTGTTCCTTTAGTCGATGGTGGCGTGACGCCTGGTGGTTTCGATCAACCGCCCCCACCATGCTGAAAATGGGTATGCTTCGGGGTCGAACTCTCAAAAGAGTGTCTTCGCCCGCAATTTGGCGCCAGTTATGAGGTATGAATTAGGCCAGATTGTCAAAGTGCAAGGTCAAATACATGGATTTACAAGGTATTATACCATGCAAATCATGTGACTTCGAGTACCATGCATACCATATATTACGTTTAGTCATCATTACCGCTCAGATTGTTGAAATAGCGGGTTTTGTCATTTTAGTTAATTAGAGTTCTTCATCTATGCCATTTGTACCCATACGTTGCAATACAGACAGATTTCTGTCACAGATCACTAATTCCGCTTCAATGTATAATGTACTATTCATTCTAACGGGGTCGTAGCGAGGTGTGTCAACACTTAGTTCAAATGTGTCTGTAAATGCTACTATATGTCAAGTTGGAACTGATGCGAGGATAGAAGAACAGAGTCTCTAGTCCTTAGGGGAGAAATGTGGCCTTTTTAAGCGTCCGAGAAGACGAAGAGAAAGGGCAGAATCCTGTCGATCCCTGGGGCTTACCGCCCAATCTCACTGCTGAACACGCTCGGTAAACTTCTGGAGGCAGTGGTGGCCCGACGGCTGTCCTTCCTAGCCGAAAAGCACGGGCTACTCCCGAACAGCCAGTTCGGCGGACGCCCGGGAAGGACGACCGAGCAAGCCCTGCTGGTCCTCTCTAACGCAATCAACCGTGCATGGTACAAACACAAAGTGGTGACCCTTGTCGCGTTTGACCTCAAGGGTGCTTTCAACGGGGTAAACTAGACCAGCTTGGACTCCTGTCTACGAGCACGGAGAATCCCCACGATCGCAAGAAAATGGATCGCAAGCTTTATGAGTGACCGTCACGCGAGCATTGGATTTGACGACTTCCGCACCCCCATGAAACCGCTCGCAAATGCTGGGCTGGCACAAGGATCGCCTCTGTCCTCGATTTTGTTCGCATTCTTCAATAGAGAAATATATGTCTCAGGCAACGAAGCGTGGTGCCTGAGTGGTGGAAGTGACTCGTCAAAGGCAGTATGTATTGTAATATGAATATTGTACAGTAGTAGTAGATTTCATTTACCTCGACCCCTCGCAAAGTTGTACTAGTTAGTTACTGCGAAGGAGGCCTGGCAGCAACTTGAACTTAGTTTCCGAGAAGGTCTATCAGAGAGTGAGCTACGTCGGGCAATTCAATCATTCGAGGAAATGTTCGCGCTGCCCCTCAAAAAGAACAATATCTATTGCACCAGTCGCCAGCTTGCGCAAAGCGAGGATATGCAAGATATCCAAGTTTCTGATCCTTTTTCTTATTTTCTTCTATCTGCGCATTAAACAGGATAATTGACAATGGTAACAACCACTACAAAGAGTCCAATACTTCAGGATAGAACTATTCGGTAGATGTAGGTATCACGAGCTTCCCTGATACCCGATCCGTAGACCCAGGTCAAGACTGAGTGAAGGACCCTCAGGCATCCATCCGAGCCGTTCTGGACTGGCCCGATCCGATCTAATCCGTCGTGGACTGGCAGTAGACTGCGACAACGCCCGTTAAAGTGGAGACACTTTTAGCGTCGCCAAGACTTTCGTGGGCACTCTTGGCAAAGTGGATACTGCCAAGGATTAGTTATGTACACAAAATAGCCTAATAGGGTAATTTTTGCATTAATTTTGCATAATGGTGGGCGATAGGCGTCAAATTTCAAAATGCCCACGGGCCATGGACACTTCCTAGTGCCCATGGACGGGCGATGTCGCAGTCTAACTGGCAGGGTCGAAATTTTTCTCAACTGTAGACCTGGGGTGTATAGGGTATTGGGGCTGCACGTGATCTAAGGACTGGGTGGAGAGTTCGCTACTCTCACCAATCATATTTATTATCTGCCCTACAAGGTGTTTTCCCAGCTTCACACTTTTCACAGCCTCTGTTTAAACAACTGGGTTGTGGAAGATTTGATTGCAATTTCACCGCCCGCCATCATTCTCTATGCGTTGACCCTCCCGTTGAACCCATACCTGACGGCCTTTCTTGTCTCTTAGACCAGTGCTTTTCAATCCTATCAATATTTATGGTAATGGAAATTGACCAGATGGACAAAATAGTTGTAGCTTTCATCAACGTCGTCTCGCAGTAATCATCCGTATGATTGTCTGTTTGACACACTGTATATCTGGGAATTCTATAAATTGGTCTGAACTGAAATATCCGTCATTGTGTTGAGCCCTCAAACAGAAGAGGCTCGGCACCGTTTGTACTGTAGTGGCACACCAACAAAAATTGTGGTGATATGCTCACCGTCAATTAGCCACGTTTGGTCTATCGGTGGTGAACATCAACATTTCTAGAGAGCACAGTTGAGGAAGGCGAAAGCGGTCGCTACTGTATGTACAACTTCTTGAGTAGTGTCGTAAGAAGACGTTGACAAGAGTGTGGTTTTAGGTATACCATCTCAAGAACCAATCGTACTTGGAAACCTCGGAACAAAGCCCCTCTTTTGAGAGGGGAACGTTATTGAGGAAATCCTCTTGAGAGGAAACTCGTCCTGTGAGACCCGACCGGGGAGCATAAACCAATCAAGAGGTGATACGTCATATGAAACGCTTTTTCGTACCGCATCCCTCCTCTTACCATCATCCTAGGCCTGGGCTGATCATGAGACAGAACAAGGCGCTCCAATATTGCGCATAAGCAGCTGGGCGATGCACGCGAGCGTTGCGGAGGCGGATTCAGGGATTCAGAACCCAGTGAGGTGTGATTTCATTGGCACAGCGTCTTCGTTGCCTGAAGTGGGTCAAGTCTTGCTCCGCAGTAGCCTCCTATTCGGTGATCTTTGCAAGTCCACTTCCTTGGGTGATAAAAATAACAGCTAATGACATCACACCTCATCAAGCCGAGCATCATTGGCGAACCAACCTAATCTTCTGAGGCGTATTCGGACTTCAATATCATCCATTCGTCCTATTGGTCCATCCTCAATGGCTACTCCGACGCAGCGGACGTTCGTCCGGAGATCCAAATTACTGCCGGTCTTTCCTCAGGAGCTCTGGGATATCATCATTGAATACCTACGCGATGAAGAATCTGCCCAACATCTGAGCCGACTTGCTCAATCATGTCCCGCTCTTTATGCCAAAATTGACCCTCTCCTCTACAACAACCCTCTACGCCTGTTAAATTCAGAAAGCGGTGCTCGTCTTGCTCTCACGGTCGAGAAGCGTCCAGAGTTGGCACCACTCGTTCGTGAGATTCAACACAAGCAGGATTCTGGGTCAGAATTCTGGTCCTACCGTCATCTCAAATTCTACAAGATGGCTGTGACTTTGCCGAATCTGGAAAATCTGAGTTTGAGAAGAAATCCTAGGTCCTTTGATTCTACTCGGTGGGCCAGTATATATGCCAGAGATGACGCAATGTTGCAATGGGAGAGAAAGATTCGCTCTGGTTCAATCAGCGTCAAAGAGTACCGAGAAATGGGATATGGGCCTTTAGGAGAATCGTCGTTCAGTCCTCCAGATCACGAGCTTACTTATATGCGAAATAGCGCGGTTGAAACTTTGTTCTGGCACGCTTCTCTTCAGTACCCGCCGGGAATGCCCGCTCTGCGGGTTTGTGAGTCTTATACCTGACTCTCTTCACTGAATCAGAAATCTAATGTTATTAGGTCACATCGGAAGCGACTATGATCATAACGAGAACAATCCGAAGATGGACGGCAGATACCTACCAATTGTCAATGAAGCACTCTTCCGCCATCCAGCTTTACGAAAACTCTGTGTTACTGGCGCTACTTTTAAAATTAGCCAGTCTGGCCTTTTACCTTTAATGTTATCTACACCGCCCCTGGAGGAACTGACCCTTTTAAACTGCATAATAAACCAGTTGGACCTCCGAGAAGCGCTCGTATATCTAACAGCCTTAAAGCGGTTCACCTTCAGAGGTCCTAGGCCACAGGTGGAGATGATAGACCATGCGGGGCATCCCCTATGTTACATTCTATTGGCGTTCCCACTCGACAATTCGCTGGAATATATGGATTACGATATTTACTGGGGCACCGATGAGGAGACATGCTTTAGTGTATTTGACAACCTCAAGCATCTCACAACAACCCTCACCACACTTGCGGGGAGGGAATGCTTAGAACCGGATCCTATGGATGAGACTCTGCCTTCGAATCTCGAGAGTCTTACGATACGATACGATGAAGCGGAGTCCTGGCTTCCTTCGGCTATCTATGAGATGGTGAAAGATGAAAAACTCCCAAAGCTGCGCCGCTTTACCTGCCAGGTACCGGAAATCATGGAGCACCTTCCATCAATCAATGTAGACAAGTTCAACCCCCCCGCCACCGAAATATGCCGGGAGGGTAACACCTGGAAAAGCAAATTTGCGGTGCTGAATGTGGAGCTGTCCATGGTCTCCGTTCCTTATCCGCTTGGTCTGCCCAAATACGACGTGTGTTCTTGCGAATGCCTGTCCTTTTACCACCGCATGTTCTACCATCCGCATAAACCACTGGCACTTCCTTGGGAAGAAAGCGATTTGGGGGAGGAGGACGTGTTCTTCGATGACTGGGCCGACATTGATGATGAAATTGACCTTGATGTTCTTATGGGGGATCTGGCGGAGGAGTCTGGATCTGACATCTCGGCTTGAGGACTTGATTTAATAAAACTACTGGGTCCAATGCATCTCTTATAACTTGATTGTGATATGCCTTCTGATCATTCAAAATAACAAGACTAGGGCTTCAGCTCTTGGCGCCTACTTGTTCCTATATTTGATGTGTATTAATAAAGACATTTTATAAGGCACTGTATCCAAACTGTGACCTTTGATTAGGGCTTGATTCCTTAACCCAAATGCTGCATGCCCGAGGTCGTTTCGGCTAGCATGTGGCGCCAACATACCCGGTCTAGGCCCTATTCTTCTTCCCACACCACTCTTAACTTTATATTCAGATACCATGATCTTACTTCATGCGGTAAAGGGCATAGACCCGTACATAGTTGTTAATTTGCTGGTTTTGGTTTCCGTTCCTGGGAATGAAAACCAGGTTCGTGACGTCATCCAAATCCCAGTGACCATTGGAGGATTTCAAACAGGGGTGTTGTTTGGCTATGGGTATGGTTTTACATTTAATGGCGTGGAGAGAGCGGACGTAGCCTCGACGCAGAAGCAGGCAGCGGAGCGACTTAGGACGGGTGCATCGGGACGAAAAGTAGATCGTGATAAAAACTTCATCATTGGACCAGTTAAAACGTGACTAATTAGTGTTACTGCCTTAGTACAATCAGAAACATCATTGAATAAAGTGTGCCTACGGGATTTACGAACGACTAATCCTCACCATGATAAATATCGTATTTAGAACACCAATGGAGGGCTGCTGAAAGTCTCTTACTGCTGGATTCTAGACAACGAGGAGTTTCAACAATGGCAAGACAACCAGAGCAGTTGTCTCCTCTGGATCAGAGGCGATCCTGGAAAAGGCAAGACAATGCTCCCCTGCGGTATGTATCGGCTGAGGATCAGGGGAATCTAGTGGTATTTGACCAGGAGTTGCGGTGGAAAGATCACGTACAGCAGGCCATGAAACGAGCAACCAAAACCACCACCTGTTGAAGTGGTTACTATATCGGATGGTGATGACTGCTCATCTGGTCTAAGATGTCACTCATTAGGAGCGCACTTCAGGCTTTACGACTTTGAAATGTGATTAAATCTGAGGACACCCAAGCTTAACCAACCTCGCTCGATTTTCAAGGGTCTACCAGAACTTAGTTGTGGTCTCCGAATTAAGATAATCCAGACCGTCAAGTTTGACCGCACTCAACTTTAACCGCTCTAGGCTTTAACTTCCCTCGGCTTATTGACCACACAGTAATGCATTTTGAGAATAGTTATATTAAGAAGAGCCTTTACAGTAGCTATCCAGTGTGTGTCGAGAAAGTCGGGGTTCGATCAACGTATATGCAGCGAGACATCATACCTTCTAGCACATTAATGGTCGCACAGGCAATTTTACAACAGACTTTGCTATGAAACAGACTAGATACTGTCTCCTAGTCTTTGGAATTACAACGTACTAATTCAGTTTTTAGATTTGCAAATCTTCTCGGTTTCCACATCTTTTACTGGTACTTCATAATGTAGGCATAATCCGCACAG
The DNA here is from genome assembly GCF_028829755.1 of Penicillium solitum. Classification (NCBI taxonomy): domain Eukaryota; kingdom Fungi; phylum Ascomycota; class Eurotiomycetes; order Eurotiales; family Aspergillaceae; genus Penicillium; species Penicillium solitum. The sequence continues at coordinate 599,988 of NW_027072128.1, forward strand.
CGCAATTCAGCCGGCTTCGAGTCTGTTAAGCGGAAGTGCTGTCTAAAGACCAGATATATTAAAGATCTTGACATTTTCTGAGGTTTTGGTCTGGCGAAGTTATCCTTCGTTTATACTAATTGAGTTTGTGAGGCTTGTAAACATGTTCGTATAAACATTCAGTGATTGGTAAACCAGCTTTTAACCTTCCTCACAGGACGTCGATTTTGAGTGTCTTGCTACATGATGCGACAAAGTACCCCATTAGACTTCGGCAGAACCCATTTTGGGTCGGAGTCTCCGACCCAAAACCCAACCCAAAACCCAATGGGTTAAACCCAATAACCCAATAATAACCCATTCGAACCCATTTTTACATAAAATATAGGTCTTGCGTTCATAACGATGCTAAGTCATTCAAATAAATGACTGTTTTTTACAACTGTTCTGGTTTGTTCATCGAATATTGCTATATTATCACAATATTGAGTTGGAAAATTTATGTAATTGCTCTGAATTTGAAGCTAATAGGCTTTATATTATATTGATTACTGATAAAAGTTGAACATATATATTTGTGGTAGAGGTGAGTATGTATATATTATAGGATAACTATAAATGTAAATAGAAATATCTTATTATTATTTTATTTTATATATAATTGATATTATATTAAAGCTGTATTTCTCTTTTCTTATATTTAACTTCTTATATATGCTCTAAATTATATTTTCTGACCGCGGTCGGAAAATCACTTCTAGGAGGGTAGGTGTATATATTATTATTTCTAACCGCGGTCAGAAAAGCTCTTCTTAGGGGGGTTGTATTTACTATAACTTATAACCGCGGTTAGAAAAGCTCTTCTGGGAGGGTAAATAAAATATTTTTAATGAATCTTCTAGGGAGTGTAGACTTCCGCACGACCCAGTTTGGGTCGAAGGTCTCGACCCAGAACCCAACCCAGTGACTGGGGCCCCAGAAAACCCAGTATAGCCCCAGTTCGACCCAGTTTCTGCATAAATTATGGCATAAATATTTAAATAACATACCGTCATTTTCCCCTGTTATGGTTTCTACATCGAAATGCTACACTCTCTACTAACAAGGCAAAGGAAATTTTAAGAAATAACCTCGTTATTCAAAGCAATATATCTGGTTCAAGATTAATTACTTCTTCGAATGCTCTATTTTATATGGAAAGGTGGTATGTGTTAGCTGCTGGTTTTGTCAAGTGTGGGATAGCATTCCATTTAAAATATAAAGTATACCCTAAGTTGCAGATATATATATTCAATATACATCAATATAATATATATATTTATCTATAGAGTAAACTAAGTTTTGAATTCATTTATTTCTCTTCTTCTGTTTGATTTTAGAGCTTATAAGTCTATAGATAGATATCTGGTAAACTTTTATATTCAAAACTACTTACTACCTCTTAATCTACTTAGTATATGCAACTTGAAGAGGGGGGAGGGGGGGGGGAGGAAGAAATATTTTGAGAATGCTTAATAGAACTAGGGTGGGAATTGGGGTTTGACTGGGGTTTGACTGGGTTAACTGGTTTCTTACTGGGTTAAATGGGTTTATACTAGGTTCTCACTGGGTTAAATGGGTTATGACTGGGTCTTGACTGGGTTATCTTAGGGGTATTTCTTTAGACCTATATAATTTTAGTATAATAGACCAATAAACGAGAGTAGGATGATTTACTATATTTGATATATCAATATTCCTAGACACTCCTATAACTTTAGTATATGTTACCAGCCAATTCTTCAAAGTAAAGAGTGCATTTAAACGAAAATACTAAGTACAAAGAAGGAAAAGAAGAAGAAGAGAGGAAACGTGTGCGACAGGACCTTTGTAGATCCTCGTCCTGTCTCTTCGTACAAACATGTCAAACATCTACAAGTCGGAAACATCTGGCAGAAAACTCTAAAGTCAGGGCGGCTAGTTACGGCAGAAAGTACGGTCCAGTCCCGATCGTCACATAACCCCCGGTTAAAACTGCATTCAGTCCCTGAATGCGGGCTTGTTGTCGTCAATGTGATCGTCGAGAACTCGATCTTCTTCGTCAGCATGTAACCATTCCTGTAAACGCATTGGGGGACCCGGCTTCGCAGGATACTGCGCATGGAATTCCTGTAATTTCCTCGGTGCGTTCTTCATATCGCCGGCAGGATACCATTGTAAATCGAGGTCATGTCCCACCCATTGTATCCTGTACTGCAGCTTCCGGTAATGCGTTCTAGCGTCCAGGATATTCTCGACTTCCCATTCGTCTGTCTCCCCAACCTGTACCGGGGGAGGAGGATCCATGTGCTGTCCAGTAAGAGGCTCTGTTGTCGCTGCCTTTCGTAATTTGCTTGGATGGAAGATAGGGTGTACTCGAATTGCTTCAGGAAGGTCCAACTTGTAGGAATTTCCCACTTTCTCAATGATCCTATATGGCCCACTGGCTAGGTGTGAAAGCTTCCTGCTCGGTCGATCTTGAAGCCAATCCTTCGTCGTAACAAACACCAAGTCGTTAACTCCGAAATCCTCCTCACGACGATGCTTATTTGCCTGCCGGACCTGTAATTGCTGCGACTTTGCAATTTGTTCTTTAGTCTGAGTCCAGATTTCCTGCAGATCCGAGAGCATCTGGGCTGCTTCTTGCTCGTTTGGCGTTGGTGCTGATGATCCTCGATCTCTCCAGTCGAACGTCATTGCTGGCTCGTAGCCTCGCTCTACGAAGAACGGAGACTTCTTCGTTGAGTCCTGGGGGAGGATTGATGCCGCAAAGTCAACCATTGGTAATAGCTCAGACCAGTTATCTTGGTTCTGTTCGACGTATGGACGTAGCCTTTGAGCCATGTATTGGTTCGCGATCTCACTTTGTCCGTCTGTTTGTGGATGGTGCGCAGTCGAAAGCTTCCGTCTGATCCCTAGAATTCTGCAGAACTCAGTCCAGAACTCTGAGATGAACTGTCCTCCGCGATCTGATACGATCGTCTCCGGGATTCCCGAAATACGTATGACATGATCAATAAACAGCCGGGCCATCTGCTTAGCTTTGGTCTCCTTCTGACATGGTATAGAGATCGGCCTCTTGCTTAGTCGATCTACAACCACAAACACTGCGTCGTATCCATGACGATCCTTCGGGAATGAACGGAAATCCATTGAAAGATGCTGCCAAGGGCGCTCTGGGATCGGCAGGGGTTGTAACAATCCAGGTGTACGATCTCTCCAGGCCTTCGTACGCTTACAGATCAAGCAATTGTCAACATATCGCTTTACGTCGGTCACCCATCCGTGCCAATGGTATCTTATCGCAACTAGTTTCTTCATCTTTTCGACTCCTGGATGCGCTGTCAAAGGTTGTCGGTGTATCTCATCGAGCAGACGAGCACGCAAATCTCCGTCGTCCGGCACCTCGAGCCGTCCTTCATAAAGAAGCAATCCGTCCTGCATTGTCCATCGGGAACTTTCTCCTGTTTGCACCATCTGCCGGAACTCGTCTAATTCTGAGCTTTGACGGTTAGACTCCTTGACTCTTTCAACGATCTCCGCTGTCTCTTCAACGGTATCCTCTGGCGTGATAGGAGCTAAGCGAGTTGGGAGCACTCCTTCATCTAGACAAGCTTTCGGTAGCATTGTGATCTTACGACTCTCGTCCACGCAAGGGGTCTCCTTTCTTGACAAAGCGTCTGCAATGACATTCCTCTTTCCGGGCCGGTACTTAATCACAAAGTGGAATTGCGACAGGAATTCACTCCATCTCACTTGTCGCTGATTCATCTGTCGAGTCGTCATAAAGTATTCCAATGACTGATGGTCGGTAAGGATCTCAAAACGATCCTTCCGTGACAATCCTTCGAGTTCAGGTCTCCACTCCTGCAATGCACGGATGATTGCTAGGAGTTCTTTATCTCGGACTTCGTAATTCAATTCGGCTTGCTGCATTGTCTTCGAGTAGAACGCTACCGGATGCCAGAAATCATCTTGTTCGTGGTACTGGGTAAGTACTGCTCCGAGAACTCCATCTGATGCGTCCGTCTCAACTCTAGTCCTCCGAACTGGGTCGTAATGTCGGAGAATCGGTGCATCAATCAGATTCTGCTTTAGACGTAGGAAAGCTTCCTCACACTGTATTGACCACTCAAAGTGAACGTCCTGTCTTGTCAGTCGATGCAATGGCTTCGAGATCATACTGTATGCTTTAATAAACCGTCGGTAGAAGTTGCAGAATCCAAGGAATGACTGCACCCCTTTCACTGTAGTTGGCGCTGACCATGACTGTATCACTTCGATCTTTGCTGGATCCACAGCAATGCCATCGGTGCTCACAATAAAACCTAGAAACTTGGTCTTTTTGACTGAGAACTCAGATTTCGGCAAAGCGACCTGTAGTCCTGCTTCCTGTAGTCGACGGAGCACTTCCTTGACTTGTCGCTCATGATCCTCGATATTCTCGCTGTAGATCAAGATGTCGTCTACGAAAGCAACTGCGTATTCATCTAGACACTCTCGGAGTATATCGTTCATAAATCTCTGGAATGTTGCGGGACCATTCGTCAGTCCAAACGGTGTCACTCTGTATTTGAAGGATCCGTATCGTGTGCGGAATGTAGTGAGATCTTCGGCTTCAGGGGTCAATCGGATCCGGTGGAATCCTTGCTGGATATCAAGCTTCGTGTAGATCTTCGCTTTGCTTGTTCGTTGGATCACTTCATCAATCAGCGGCAGGGGGTAACAGTCTTTTTTTGTGATTGCATTCAACCTTCTGAAATCGACACAGAAACGCAATCCTCCGCCTGGCTTCTTCGCCATCAGGATCGGCGAGGCATATGGAGAAGAACTTGGAACAATGAAACCCTTCTGTAAATTCTCAAGAATGTACTTCTTTGCTGCCTTCAATTCCTCTAGTGACAGCTTGTAGAGGGGACAGTATCCAGGCTGCGCTTCTGCTTCAAGCACAATGTCATGATCGACTCCAGGCCTATAAGGTGGCAATTCGTCTGACTTCTTCTTCGAGAAGACTTCTGCAAGCTCATGATACTCTTTTGGCAATGTCTTCTTGATCTGCTCGATCTCTATGTCCTGGATCTGAGAGACCTTGATGTCAATGATATGGTCAATCTCATAAAGCGAGGTAGAGAAGGTTTCGGTCCCTTTGTCAACCTTCCCACGCTCATACAACCGGTTGAATCCTGCTCCGCCAATAGCACTGATGTCAATTGTTGGCAGTGCCTCCTCAGGCCGCCGAATCTTCGAAGTCATCGTCTTACTTTCATCTTTCAGGTTCCGGCTCATTTTTCTTTGTTCCTCGATCTGCCAGTGCCCGTGCTGGTGCTCCCGTGTATGCCTATGACCGTCCTTCGTCTTTGATTCTTTTCGTCCGAAAAGACGGTCTCGTCGGTCAGCATCAGCTTGATGATCAGGGTTCGGCTCCGGTTTCCGGAGGATAGCGGTAGGCGTCGGTACTGCCATCTTGCTCGACACATCGTCAAAGAGCGTCTTCTCATCTGGCCAGATCATTCGGTATCGACGGCAGTCTAGTAAGATGTCGTGATCTGCAAACCATTTTCTTCCGAGAATCATGTCGTATTTTCCGAGATCAGCGATCAGCATCGGAACTTGCTGCTGTACCCTGCCATCCACACACATTGTAAGGAAAGTAACGTGCGTTATCGGCTTGCTAAGCTTTCCGTCGAATCCTCGAACAGGACATTCCTGTCCTATGCTTTCTGCTTTTAATCCGAATCGTTTACCGAGGAGTACACTTAATCCTCGGTTCAAGAACACGTATCCATCTGCTCCAGTATCACCCAGTGCTGAAATAGAAAAAGAGCGTCCATTGTGCATTAGTCTAGTATTGAAAACTAAACTATCTCTAGGACCGCCAATCAATTTGTGTAAATCCAGCGAGTACAGTGATACCTTCTGTCCACCTAGGCAGGAGACTTGGCCTAGGCATTGACTTTTCCCTGGTTGTCATCTTCATTGTCGTCAAGTTCAATGATGCGGGGAGATGGGTGAACTGTAGCAATAATGCCAGTTGGCTTCTTCTTCGGACATTCACGGGTTATATGTCCTTGTTCCTTGCAGCTGAAGCATCGACCTTCTCTCATCAAGGTATCTCGTTCGGAATTTGAAAGTCTACCGGGGTTAGAACTTTCTTCGTGCTTCATACGAGGAGTGTATGTCGACTTCGTGGTTGTTCCTGTTCCTGCACTACTGCCAAGGATGGCTGTAGCTCGCGTACGGGAAGTAGTCTTTGCCTCCTGCTGGAGGTTGATCTCATGAGACATACTCTGGCAGGTCTTGGAGAAAGATTCGAATGTCATGGTGTCATGGTTGACCGCCCACATCACCTGGCTTTGGAGTAGGTATGGCAGTTTCGAGTACAGATCACGCTTACGGTTCTCTTCAATCACGGCAGCCTCTTCAGCAAGCTGCATAAACTCAGCAAGGAAGTCGGTAAAGTTGTCCTTCGGTTTCATCATCAGTTTGTGGTATGCGGTGTAGGCTTCAGCGCGTCGATTCGGATTCGCAAAAACGGTCTTCAGGTGGACAATCATGTCTTCGGCGTCCATATACGGGTTGCTTGAGTCGGAACTCATTCGGGGTGCGATATGCAGCTGAGCCTTCCCTTCACAACGGCTCTGCACATAGAGCTTACGGTGCACAGGCAACGGGTAGTGATCAGCATTTGCTTCGAGCTTCTGTCGTATCACGGTCTCCCAGGTCTCGAATCGGACTTCCTTGCCATCATTGAGCATTGGAGCATCTGGCATCTTCGTAGTCTTCCGAGTAGTAACGGCTTCCACAATCGGTGTGCCGGAACTGCTCTGAGTTTGGAGGTTGACAAAACGGTAGGCAAGGTCACCTCTCTCACGGATTGCGATATCCCGGTGAGCGATAGCTTCGTCGCGCTCCTGACTAAGTGACTCGATGACAATGTCGGTCTCAATTTTTTCGGTGTGAAGGACAGTGACCTCGTCTTCGAGTTCGCGAATTCTCTCCTTCAGCTTCTGGTATTCTTTTGCGAGTTCATGGAATCGCTCCTTTGTTGGGGTCTTATGCAATCGTTCACGCATAGAGGACCCTTCTTCAGCATCATTTTCTTCATCAAGTCCACCAGTACCAACTGGTCTCAGTGTCTCGGGACTCGGGGTATTCGGATCGTGAGCAGTCACATCCTGCTCATTGCTATCTTCTTCATCAGGCACAACAACGGGTTGCTTGCCGCGGTTCGCGGGTGGGTTTCGTTTCGGTCCGACCATCTTGATTGGTCGGATTTCAGTTTAGGTTCGGTTCGAGTCTTGGCTGTACGGTGCCAAGGAACGGAGAGTGGGGTAAAGCGTGACCGAGACCAATCAGGATGATGGTCTGTACAGTCGTACTGCTTTGTTGGAAATGAGAATGGTACTTAGTATTATGTTACCAGCCAATTCTTCAAAGTAAAGAGTGCATTTAAACGAAAATACTAAGTACAAAGAAGGAAAAGAAGAAGAAGAGAGGAAACGTGTGCGACAGGACCTTTGTAGATCCTCGTCCTGTCTCTTCGTACAAACATGTCAAACATCTACAAGTCGGAAACATCTGGCAGAAAACTCTAAAGTCAGGGCGGCTAGTTACGGCAGAAAGTACGGTCCAGTCCCGATCGTCACAGTATATTTCTACCTTTGTACGTTAAAGAATTTCTCCCCTTATATCCCTTTATATATATTATATGTCATTCTTATATTATGTCTTAAAGCTAACTTTCCGACTTTATATCATCACTCTATAGTGGTGATCTTAACAATCTCTTATATATTTCAACTAGATAAGTCACACTATCCGCAAGTCAATATACATTCGACTCGAGCTTCCGAAGACTAGATAATCCCCTCCTAATCCCCCCTTTATTGAAACGCGTTGGACCCGATCGTAGGAAAGGGTTTATTCTATACGATATAATGTCATTAGTCTTCCGCACGACCCAGTAAAACCCAGACCCAACCCAGACCCAACCCAGTCTGGGTTGGGTTTTGGGTCAAGACCTTCGACCCAGTAATGGGTCTGGGTCGGACTGGGTAACCCAGTACTGGGTCTGGGGCCCTAAACTGGGTTACAAACTAAACAAACATGCTAAGGATTCCAAATGTATAACTTATGCATCTGTTCGCGGTAATTCTGAGTATTTGCTTTACTTGATTATATCTAATTTTAATTGTGAAAAGGGTAAAAGAGATACGTATGATTAAGGATTCTTTATTAAGCAAGCTAATGGTATTCAAATATATCATCCTCCCTGCTTTTACGTTTTCTCCCTGATACTCGTGTCTGTGTATAGGTTGGTGGTAATGATGGTGAGTAAGGACGACTATATTCACTTATAGGTAAGGGCCTCTCGTCCGGTATATCCTCTAGTTTATCCTTAATTACAACCTCAATTATGTCCCCTAGTTTATCTTCCGGTTTATCCTCCTACTCCTCTATATCACTAATTGGATTAACTTTAACCTTACTGAGCTTCTCTTCCCTCTCCTCTTTTACCGCCTTAAGCTCATCCTAGGAGAAGAATTTCTCGAGAAGTATTACTTCCTACTCCTCTATATTAAATTTCGTTATATAAAGAAACATCATTAATGCCTTAATAGTCTCACTCTTTATTCTACCGCGACGATAGTGATAAATATCTCGAGCGGTATTAAAGAGGCGTTTAACTCCTACGCTAGTTACTAGAAATAAGAGTATATCTCGCGTAAAGGCAGTAATAGCCGGAAAGCGAGCCTAGTACTCTTTCTAGAAAGTAAGCGGCCTAATAGAAACAGTATCTATTTATATATTAGTATTATTATAGTATATGTCACGATCTGCATGTTATGCATGCATTACGCTCGCTTACATTATTTCCTTTGTCACATGCTTGCTTGTTTGCACATCACATTCGTTTGCTCTCTTTCCTTTGTTCTACAGATTGCTACTATGCCTAATCGGGTGATAGCTACTAAGCCTAATTAGGAAAGAGGGATGTTTGACTGTTTGCTAGCATGGGGGAGCGCTCTACTATTTAAACCCCATGCTCTGCCAGCTCTCTCTCTCTCTCTCTCTTTCTCTCCTTACTAGCTTTGTTATTCTCGTTGGAATGCACTCTTTCTTCATTGATCGATCTGGCACGTAACAATCGAAGATAAAGCTATAATATGCAATATTAGACATACAGTGTCCTTCTGTAAGGCTATAAAGTACAAAAATTTTGGTTTACAGTTACAATGCAATACAGCCTGTTTCTATATAATTTATGCAACTGAGCCCGAGTCACGTTTTTTTAGCTGTTTGTCATGTTTGTTTAACCTGAGGTTCGGTCCTCGGATGGAACCTCCCTCAGGTTCCAAAACCCAGAACCTGACCCGCCCAAATGGAGGTTCAGGTTAGGTTCTTCAGGTTCACCCGCGGGTAAGTGCCAGGTCTACTCCCCCAGAGGCTTCTTCTATTCTTCGTCGACCCCGACAAGTAATTTGACAGAGTGTGCCGATCTATCCACCTCAGCTACACGAAAATGTATGAACCGGATACGTTGGCAAACTTCGAGGGAAGATTGAGGAAACTGCTAGGGCTATTAAAATAGCACGTGATTAGAGGCGACGCGGTCCATCAACCACTAGTCGATCCTCTTCTCTCGTGGTTTCCCCCACCCCGTGCCCCGCTTGCATCCCCTGAAATCCATGACTCTTCACGTCAAAAACTTTAGTACTCCGCACAGGGCCCAAAAATGAGAGGACACCCAGAGCCAATCGAAATCCATTGGTGCTCCACTCTGCACGATCAAATGCTGCAATACCGAGGCTCAAGCCGAGCGCACGGTGCCAACTCAACATCTTGACCCACGTCCTTTCCACCTACTATTCGGCAGAGATCAATCTTCACGTCGGATCGCAGTGGTTCCCCTTTTGGTTTCAATGATGAACCCCACGATCTCCATTTTGGTGTCCAGGCGAGATTTAGCCACCCTCCCAACACCAACTTTTTGCGGAGAATTCACATGCCTACGCAGATCCTCGCCAAATCAGCATAGTGTCTACCATCTTCTATTCACTCGGTTCATACGTTCTGTTGGGGTAAATTGATCCATATAGGGATGTTGACACATCGCTACTCACATGGTGTTCATGACCGATGCCCTCATGGGAATGATATAAACGGAATCTCCGCCGCCATGGATGGCCGCAAAATCCAACTCAAGCATCCATCATGGATTCCAAACCGCTATCTAAAGATTCTATGCAGTCAACATGGCGCACAGCCCCTCGCAGCGAATGGAACATCAGCCATTACCTGCTAGACGCGCTCAACGCCCACCCCATCGACCTAAACAAGGAGATACCAGTGCATGGCAAAGACGAGAAAGTGCCATACATGCCCCAGTGGTATCTCCAACGATGGGTTCTCTTCTACTCAGCCGTCCCCCTTCTCCTCCATGAGACCTACATGGCATTCACTGGCCGCACCATAGGCCCAATCACAGCCTTCAACTTCTACTTCTTCGCCTTCAACGCGATAGTGATCTACCAAGTACACATCCTCCGACGTCTCGGCCACAAATACGGCTTCTTAGACGGCGACAAGCACTCCCGGGATGGCGTCCCTGATGTCGGCGTCGCTAAAGTGGTAGCCTCCCTATACAAAACCACCGGATCCCGACTGATCCTCTCAATCATCCTCTCCTACAACAAAACCCAAAGACCCTCACAGATGTCCTGGATCTGGCTCCCTCTTGAAATCGGTCTCTACGGCATCGTCCTCGACTTCTGGTTCTACTGGTACCACCGACTGATGCACGACGTCAGCTATCTATGGAAATACCACCGCACCCACCATCTCACTAAACATCCGAACCCGCTCCTCGCTGCGTATGCAGACCACGAGCAGGAATTTTTCGATATGGTCGGTGTGCCGATGATGACGTACTTTAGTTTGAAACTGGTTGGTTTGCCGATGGGGTTCTATGAGTGGTGGATTTGTCATGAATACGTTGCGTTTGCGGAGGTGTTTGGTCATAGTGGACTGCGCATGCATTCGGGTGTGCCGTCGACGCTGGGCTGGTTGTTGCAGATGTTTAACGCGGAAATTGTTATCGAGGACCATGATTTGCATCATCGGAAGGGTTGGCGGAAGAGTTATAACTATGGTAAGCAGACGAGGCTGTGGGATCGGATTTTCGGGACTTGTATGGAACGTATTGAGTCTGCGGAGGGGAATGTGGATTATGAGAATACGGCGAAGATGCCTTTGTTCTAGGGGGTTAGATTGTTGTTTGTCGTGTGAATGATGGGAAATTGGAATGGGATGATGCTTGCTTGTTGATTTTGGGCATCTTGTATATAGCTCAGTCTTTGATGAATTATGTCACTTTACGACTTGACTTGAAATGTAAAAAAAGGATAGAATTGAGAGATCCATTAAACCTATCGAGCTGAATTGTCCTTGGCGTGTACCTTGAGTCTATTTTCTTTCTGCTTTCTCTTCCTTTCTTTCGGACGTTTTGAAGCTACAACTTCCGAGCAATGAAAGATGTCACAAGAAGCTTCATCCGTTGATCTAAGAACTCTAGGCCCTTTGCCTGCAAGGGATACTTCCAACCAGCGCGAGAAGACAGCACATACCCCTTCTCCCCACGGCTACGGAGAAAGACCTTGACCATCATTTATCGATTCTCTCTGCAACTATATGAGATTTTCCGAGACGAGATCTTTCCCATGTCTTCACCACCATATCCCCTCAATATACATCGACGACACCGTGTTCAAGAGGGAAGGATATCTCTGATGGCATGGCAGTTGAGGCGACCTGAGCGTGGGGCCTTGAATGTCGTGGGTCATCCCGCTTGCCGTCTTTCATCCATCCCCATAAACCCACATATTGCATTCCTGTTTTTATTACAGGCAACATGCTCGAGTTACTGTCGAGTCAAACACAATGCCATCTTTCTCATAGCGGGAATCTCAATAGAGTCTGCATATACGATATTTGCTTTCAAACCCATGCGGTAACATGGCATGCCAAGGACAGAGCAGGTTTAACATATGAGGAATTCTCTAACGTAATCTAAATTATTTGTTTGCGTTTAATCAAAACTTGGGGTCCGTAATAACCGGCTCCTACTCGGGGACACTATATTCAACCCCCTATTCGTGGCTCATCTACTCCGTATTATCCTTGTATACGGATAAACTATTATATACTCCGTACTCCGCACATAAGCGATAATTAAAGCCGATCTCAACACATTGGGTACCTTTGGGAAAGGGCAACGTTTATCCGTTGGAGGAACCACATGTCCACGCTGCTTGGATTAATTAAGATATAACCCAGGGCACAAACTAAAGATTATGAAAGTACGGGATAGCCCGTCGGTGAGATTATGTGGTTGGGTTGTCTCCGAGGAGAAATGGGCTATGCAAAAGCTGGAACGGCGCTACCCGCGTTAATTCACACGTGCTTTTCAATCCAGGAGAACCGCTAAATCTTGTACACGTGGGACTAGGTCAGGCAATAAGAAGCGAAAGTTTGATTTGATTAATGAAGGGGTGAAATTAGTCTGAGACTAGTTTACAGACCAGGCTTAGCAACTTTCCAACTAGTACGGAGTACAAGGATCTAAGTACTTTCATAATATACATATTCGTGACGGCGTAGGCTAATCTAAAATAAGCCGGGTTCTAGAACAATCTAAATATAAATTAGATCCGCTCTAACTCCCCAATGAGAGATCCCCCATATGCTCCTTCGCAGGCTGCCGAGAATCTGAGATAACCGAAATCTCCACCTGCTTCGTGATACCGGGGGTAGAGAAAGTAGGAGAATCAGGCGCCCCTCCTATAGACGTGCTAGTATGCGCGCTCTGGTTATGATCCAGAATACGATCGATGCTATTATTTTCAACGTCGGACTTGAACTTGCGCGTGCGGCGCGACTGGTTTGTCTCGTTTGGGGCGGCCCCCGATTTGCGCCCGCCGAAGGGCATGCTGAGTTCGTAGGAGCGGGAGTATTTGCCGCTGGAGAGCTTGCGGACGGATGAGATGATCAAGGGGCGGATGCAGGGGATCGAGGAGGTGATTATGATAATGACGTTTTCGATGTATCCCCAGCGGATTAGTTCGATGCCGCCGCCGGCTCCGGTATTCGTGATACTCGGTACAGAGTCCAGTTTGGTTGTTTTGATGATGGATGCGATCATTGCACTGTAGCATTGGGTTAGAACATTATGGCTATACGATTTGGGGCAGAGGTACTTACACGATACCCAAACTCAGAAGACCGATCAAACTGATCTTGATGCGTAGTTTCAGATTTAAGTTCCAGAATACCACTGTTGGGAAGACAGCCAAAAACAGATCGGTGGCTGAGTTGAACGTGTTGGAGTAGTAGGCGAATTTGATGACTGCTTTCGAGTTGCCACAGGTCGTCGTAGCTGCGACTGCTGGATCCCATAGAGCGGCCACATTGCGACAGATGCTAAGCGGCAGGACGGCCGATGCAACGTTCCCAGCGAACTGTATCACCAGAACAGCCCATAGCGCGGCTTGGTAGTACTTGTTGGTTCCGAGGAGGGGGAGGATGTAGAGAATGAACGCGGAGCGGGCTATGGTGGTGCTGATGGTGACGATTGGCACTTGGATTGCGATGTTCTTCAAGACTTCTTGCTTGTCATTTGATGGTAGTGTGTTGAGATTCTTGCCGAACCCATGCTTAACCGACAAGGTCAAGAATGCTGTTGATACAATCGCCAGAATCTAGAAAGCATTGAAGTCAGTCTATGGAGGTGATCCACAAGCTAGCCAGGGAGATCTACCTCAGCGAAAATCATCAGGCCATCATCGACACCAAACCGATTGATCTTGATTTTGCCGAAGATCCGTAGAATAACGACCACCGCAGCAATGACTACTGCAGCCCAAATCCCCTTCTCCAGGGCTGGGCCAAGATCAGTTTGCGACATTGTGTGGAGATAAACAAGCTAACTTCACAGCATTGTCAAAAGGGCGATCCCTCATATAAATGAATGCGGATTTGACAGTTGGAATAGTCAACGGGTACGAGTCAGGAAGAAAAAAGAGTTTAGCAGAAACCACGGATCGCTTCGGTCATCAACCCCGGATAGACACCTTCCAAGATTTCTGGAACCTTGATCAACTAGATTCATAGCGGGCAATAGCTCGCATTGTGCGCCGAAAACTTGGGATGATTCATGGGCCCAGCCACAGATTGGTTGTTCTTTAACCTCGGATCGTGCAAACTTCGACGATCATTCCTACTTTAGTCGATTTAGCGCATTCCAACCAATGTTTCAAGGCTACTAGGTTCCCAAACTCAATTTTGTGCATCTGAGGTCTCCTCCAACTGGCTAGGTTGAATTACAACATAAGTTATATTTGTGGGGCGAGAGTCATTTTCAATGAGACTGAGACTTGGTTGACATGCTCTCAATTATGATGTTAATACAACATATAAGCTTGGCCATTGAGGTCAATCATCACCTATGAAATACCCCTGAACTGGGAAATTGTTCGATGCAAGCTTAAAGCCACCAAAGCATACAACATACAATATTCAAGGCGCACTGACCTCCGGACATGGATCTCAGCCCTGGAGCCATTAGGGCTCGCTGAGGTGGAGCTTGGTGGCGTTGAACCAAAGACACCGATTGGATGAATTTCATTCAGGTTACACTGAGGAACTGCCCCAGTGGATCCCAGATCTTAGCCTCAAGGTTTCTTAGTGTGGTCCGGCACTTCCGCGTCGTAAAAAGAAGTTGTCCGAGATTGGAAGATAATGTTGATGGCAAAGAAACAAACCCATTGTGCTTACAACAAAAAAATCAATAGCCGTGCGATCACATTCCGGCTAGTGTAGATCACAACTGCAGTGGTAGATCGCGCTCGCATGAACGGTATGTACACCATATGTATTGCGTACTCGGTATCCGTAATCCGTACCTGCCTTAGAATTTAGTATCTCGGTTCCACCCCGATTAAATCCCCTTATCCACAATGAATCCAACTAGACGCACTGGGCAACATCTCCGAATTGTTATCCATGTTCAATATCGAGGAATGTGAAGTCCTGTTGTAAATAAAAGAGGGTGATCGACACCTGTGCCTCCATTCTTCCACAACCTTATCCCACCCATCTCCTCCACCATGAAGTGGACTTTGGCTTCCCTCGTGGCTCTTGCCGCACCGGCCCTCGCATCGAACTGTCACTGTTTGCCAAGTGATAGCTGTTGGCCTGCTCCATCGGCTTGGGCCTCCCTGAATAGCACAGTTGGTGGTCGCCTGGTTGCGACCGTGCCAATTGGTAGCCCCTGTCATGAACCCAACTACAATGCTGCCGCCTGTGCGGCGCTCAAGACAAGCTGGAATAACCCGCAGCCCCAGTAAGTCGTGCTAGTCTGGGGAAATTGACATCGCTAATCGCCGCCAGTCTTGACTCCTCTTCGTCGGTGATGCAGACGTACTTCGCCAACCAGAGTTGCGACCCGTTCACCGCCAAGTCTAAGCCATGCCTCCTTGGTAACTACGTGAACTACGCCGTGAACGTCTCTTCCAGCGATCAGGTCGTTGCTGCTGTGAATTTCGCCCGTGATAACAACATCCGCTTCGTTATCCGTAACACCGGCCATGAGTAAGTTGCCTCAACAGTTTTTCTACAGATCAATGCTGATATGGCGTAGTTATCTTGGTCGTTCAACCGGTGCCGGTGCCCTCTCTGTATGGACTCACCACTTGAATGATATCGAATACAAGGACTGGTCTAGCCCGACCTACCAGGGCCCTGCGTTTAAGGTCGGTGCCGGTGTGGTTGGTTACCAGATCCTCAAGGCCGGATCTGCCAAGGGCCTCGTCGTCGTCACTGGGGAATGCCCCACGGTCGGTCTCGCCGGTGGTTACACCCAAGGTGGTGGTCACTCTGCCCTCAGCACCAACTTCGGTCTTGGGGCTGATAACACCCTAGAGTTCGAGGTTGTCACCGCTGCTGGCAAGCTGGTCAAGGCCTCACGCTCCGAGAATGCCGATTTGTTCTGGGCACTGAGCGGTGGTGGCGCCGGCAACTACGGTGTTGTCATGTCCATTGTTGTCAAGGCACACAAAGACGCGCCCATTGCCGGTGCCTCTCTTCAGATGACGGCGGCCAACATCAGCACCGATACCTTCTACGAGGCTGTTTCGCAGTTCCATTCTCTATTGCCCGCCATGGTCGACCAGGGTGTAACTGTCATCTACCAGATGACCTCAAGCTTCTTCATCATCAACCCCGTCACAGCCTACAACCAGACTATCGACGACGTCAAAGCCATCCTCAAACCGTTCACCTCGAAGCTCACCTCGCTTAACATCAAGTATCAAGCTAGCTTCAGCGAGCACGACTCGTACTATGACCACTACAACAAGTATATGGGCCCTCTTCCTTGGGGTAACCTAGCCGTGGGCTCCTACCAGTATGGCGGCCGTCTGATTCCCCGCAAGGCGCTAGAGCAGAACTCCAATGGGATTGGTTCAGCATTGCGCAGCCTGACCCAAGCGGGTGTGATCGCCGTCGGAGTCGGAATGAACGTCTCAGCCCCGGTCAACGTCTCGAACGCAGTATTCCCAGCCCTTCGCAACGCAGCCGTGACGATGCAAATCGGCACACCGTGGAACGAGACTGCGCCTTGGTCCAAAATGATCGCGGACCAACACAAGATGACGACCGAATACGTGCCTCGGCTCGAGGCCGTCACCCCGGACAGTGGCTGTTACCAGAACGAAGCTAATTTCCGCCAGCCAAACTGGAAGCAGACCTTCTTCGGAAGCAACTATAATCGTCTGCTCGCTGTCAAGCGCAAGTGGGATCCTTCCTCGTTTTTGTATGCCCTCAAGGCTGTCGGCAGTGATGTCTGGTCTGTCTCTGAGTCGGGGCGGATGTGTCGTGCTTAAGCTTGCTCGAGCTTGAGCATGGGATAGATTTGGTTTGATTTCATGGCATGATGTAAGATAGCGATCCACCATTCCGTTTAAATCTTAATTATATAGATATATATATGTTGTCTATTTGTCTATATTGCATATATCATTAGCATGTTTTGCCAGATAATGACCTTTCTCATTGTCCTTCTAAACGGTGAATTACACTGTGCGGTTAGTGTTAGCACTTTCGGTTTAGCCTCTCAATACTTCCGCACAATTTTGTAGTCCATAATACACTAGGTACGATAGAAACGACATTAGAAGTTCGTATCTTCTCTTCTCTGCACAACTAAAGATTTTCCAGAGTCTCCTATTTTTTTCGTAGTTCTCTAGGTTCTATGTCCTCACAACCATATGCCAAGAAATAAAAGAGGGAGCCTGTCGAAAAGACGTTATATATTATAGTAAATAATAGTTATAGTAGTATAAGCTAAGGTAGCATTGATTAAAGGCATCGGATTTATATAGAAATGATCTTTATAGATCTTTTAGTCAGAATCAATTTATAGTAGACGTTAACTATAAAGTTAGAATCCTGAAAGTTTCGAACTAGGAGTCCTTCACATTAAAGATAAAACTCTTGATTTTATAAATTTTGAACACTAAGATGCAGTCACAGTGCTATTTACTCCCATAATACACCAAAGAATTTCCTTGCATTAGATTTGTCCTCTGTGGTCTCCTGATTTTGCTCCTCAAATTCAAGGGCTGAGGAAAGAAAAAGAAAATCGAGTGTATACCAGATACAAATTTGCCCAATATCATGCATTTATATGAACCTAAAGTTGTTGATTGAACATGGACTAGCATTAAGTGAAAGATGTTGTGTAAACTATACTTGATCAAAATATATATCTTGGTAATGTGCGTATTTCGCTAATGCATATTGCTTTCTGATTTTGTTCTCAACGTAGAGCGTTGCAGCGGTTAGTAAATTATGATAAGAATAATTTCTCAAGTTGCAGTGGCGTTGGGTCTACAAACAAACATTCGGCACAGGCATCACTTCGGCGATTGGAAGATGTTGCCCCTTCTTGTAAATCTGTCCCGTCGCCCAGGATTAGGTAGGAGATTCCATGATAAGCAGGAGATATACATCGGTAAGAATCCCGTAGTAGGAATAATTTAGATATGACACATTTATTTCACACGGCCGACGCGCCTGATTTCGGTTGGAAGCATGGACCAGGCAAGTCTTGCCCGTAGCGTGGGGACGCGATAAAGTTTATGCAACTACAACCGACGGGAAAGCCCAGCCGCATGAACGCAGAACATACCTTGCGCATAGTGATAAGTTGTAGTAGTTATAAACACCCCAAGTCACATAATTTCAATCAAAATATAATTCATTTCTTATTCTCTCATTCCCAATACCGCAATACCTTTTGTCGGGTTCACTCCGTACCATACGCAAATTATTCGCAATGGATGTTTCCGGTTTCGCATTGATCACTGGAGCTGCATCGGGCATTGGCCGAGCGTGTTCACTGGCATTCGCTGCCGAGGGCGCCGCTGGCTTGGCCTTATTCGACCTCAACCAGGGGTCTTTGTCGGCTGTCAAGGCCGAGATCGAGGAGGAACTATCCAAGCAAAATAAGTCGGACAAGTGCCACATTGAGACTTACGTCGTCAATGTTGCAGATGAGGACCAAGTCAACGAATCTATCTCGGCCGCTGCCAAAGCCTTGGGCCGCATCGACTATGTAGTCAACGCTGCAGGCATGGCGATGAAACATAAGGGTGGCGCAGCCTTTTGCGAAACTGCAGACTGGCAAAAGATCGTCGATGTCAACCTTACAGGATCATTCTTTGTTCTCAGAGCCGCGTGCAAGATTATGCTGGAGCAAAAGCCTATTCTTTCCGCCATTGATGGACGGCCGCTGCAGCGGGGCTCCATTGTCAATTTCGGTTCTATTCAGGCAGTCGTTGGACTGCCTATGTCGACAGCATACACTGTCACTAAGCACGGGATTATGGGGCTGACGCGAACTGCGTCGGAGGATTATGCAAAGGACGGTGTGCGGATCAATGCTGTCTGTCCCGGATACACTGAAACACCTTTGACGGCTAAGCCGGAGATTCTTGCGGTTATGAATGAGAAAGTTCAAAACATGGTTCCCATGCAGCGAATGGGTTCGGCACGGGAAATTGCGGACGGTGTGCTATATCTGGCTGGCGGTCATGCTTCTTTCGTCACTGGAACTGCGCTATTTGTCGATGGCGAATATACTCAGCGATGAATTATGAGTGTGATGTACTCGCTTGATGGCTTAGTGAGGCCCCGGGCCCGGGGAGTCAGCAGCATATGTAACTATTAGGCTATACCCAGTGAGCGATCTCCAGCCCTGTAAAATTGGGCACCTGATCTTGGTGGATTAACTGGGGGCCTTTTGAGTATTACTCGATTTGGCGCAGTGGTCAAAAAGCGGCAATGCCTAAGCACTAAAACGACACGGGATAGCCATCCACCTTGCGCCCCTTGAATATGGTGTATATCTAGCAAAATTCAGAGTAATACAATTTCTAAAGTTAGAAAAAAGGATTATCCGAAACTCAAACCGACACTTTCCACGTGAATAGTAAATTTATAATGTAGGTAATACCTGGTTCTTAGCCAAGCAACCCTACGCAAATGCAAACTCTTGCCAAACGCAAATTTTAACCAGCGCGTCAATTTTCTTTGATCGTGGACTCTTGCTCATGGGCTTGTCTCTTAAAATGGTGATACACTCGCTCTCGGTGGTGTGGTTAAGCCTTGAAATGAACCCGCACAAACCGGGATTCGACCTAACACTGCCAAGTGGTACACAGACACACACACCTAACCAGACGGGGTACTATATATGCTTTGATTTTAATTAATCCGATTACTTACCACGACACTGCTTCTGGGACATTGCTAGGATACCAAACCCCACCATAGAAATACACGTGAGCACAGAATCGAAGACATACAACGTCCACTGATGGCTCTCAATGGATACCCCTCATTCCCCATAGCATATTAAGTGACTCGAAAAGTGGATCGGATAAGTACCATGTAGACGTTATGGAGCGAAGAAGGCTAGATCAAGAGCAAGCGAAGACTTTCTTTTTGAGAAATCAAAACTTTCATCTGCGCTTAGGAAGTTGGACATGTTAGTGACATCGTTGGAAGAATTTCAACAGATCTTTTCCGACTACGAAGTGTTTTGTATGAGATGAAAGTAACGAGGGCATGAGCTTTCCTCTGAGTGTCTTTTCCTTCCTGTCAGTTTTGTTTCTTCGTGTTTTTGGTACCTAATGACTAAAATTCCCTATCCTTGAAGGTCCAAGTCATGTGCAGAATACATTTTTAATGGACATGGTAGAGAAATGAATTATAGACAAAATCCACCAATCCAGTGAATTCGTTCCCCGGCTAACCTGCCGTAGAACTTTGAATGATATATTAGCTAGAGTAATCTGAGACATGCATCCCCATATTGCAAAATTAGGCCACCGGATTTTGGCTAAATCGTTGGATAAAAGCACTCGGAAAGCCTGGCCTTGTGATCCATCCCTGTCTAAATTTTGCGCTTTACCTGGATTGTCTCGGCGCCGACGAATTCAAGTATAGTAACGTTTCTCATTTTCTGCCTCGGTATCTAGAGTTTCTACTTATACACCCTATCAAACATCGCCAGAATGTGGTTTGCATTTCAACTCCTGGATTAAGACCTGCCATGGCCAAGTAAATTACTACTATGGGAATCGGAGACAAGCATATTCATCGGTGGCCATTTTACATGGACTTTGTACTATAATTCAATTTGGACTAGTACTGAAAATGCGGGGTTGTGTCGTCCCGTAGTGGTCTGTCTAGTGGGGATATCTCCATACTAGTCTGTACGGATATTAGCGTTGCTGATAAATATCAATCAGATAATAGTGATTCAGACAGTATCATTCTAATATCGACATGTTAAATCCATGATCATTACTTCGTAAGGGAAACCCCATGGGTACAGAAAAATCAACATGGTGAGGTCTACGCAAACTATCAAAATACCAGCCAGCACATGCCAACGGATCCTTTGTTCTTACCTTCTCTAAACCTACTCTATACAGTAGTATACCAAACGCCACCAGGAACTTCTAATCCAAGTTTAAGTGTATTAGCATTTGACTTTATCCTTTTTTGCCGGCCGACTATTCCATTTTATTGCCACACTTGCTAGGATGGATAGCCTCTAAAAGACATATGATTCCCTGGCCCATTCAACTCCATTGTAGAATTCACTCCACCTTTGATCAATCACCATGGGTAAAATCTATACAATAGGATTGGCAACATTTGCCGCAACGGGCAGCTTTCTGTTCGGTTATGATTCTGGTATTGTTCACCAACTCACTACGCAAAAGTTGACTATGGGACTGATATTATAGGTGTCATGACCGATGTGATCGCTTCCCCGCACTTTTTAAACTTCTTCAATACGACCAAAGCATCCACAATTATCGGCGCCATCAACAGCACATTCTCAGGAGGCGGTTTGTCTCCTACCGTGGGATTTGGGTGATCAGACAAGAATTGACAGCAATATAGCGGCCATTGGTGCCCTCATGGCCGGTTTGACTATCGACCGATTCGGCCGTAGAAGAACAATCCAGCTCGGTGCCTTACTGGCGACTATTGGTGCTATTCTCCAATCTGCAGCTCGGAATCTGGTCATGATTCTAGTTGGACGAATTGTCGCTGGCTGGGCAGTGGGTGTCCTCAGTATGTCTGTTCCAGTTTACCAGGCCGAATGCGCCCATCCAAAAACCCGTGGCTTGTAAGAACCTTCAAACCGGAGAAGTGATATCAGACTAAATCATGGCTTGTACAGGATTGTCGGACTTTCACAGCAAATGATTGGGGTTGGCTTCATCGTTAGCACGTACTTTTGTTCCTATTTCATTCCATTTGGACTGCAATACTTATACATATCAGATGGATTGGATATGGTTCCCTTCATGCCCCTAACAGCAGCTCTTTGCAATGGCGATTCCCACTCGCGTTTCAAGCACTTCCCGCATTCATGCTGTTCTTAGGAATGTTTTGGCTCCCTGAGTCCCCTCGTCATCTCATCGAAAAAGACCAGGAGGATGAGGCGTTCCGCATCCTGAAGCGCCTGCACTATGACGGCGCGAACATGGAATGGATTCAAACTGAATTCCGCGAAATTAAAACCACTATAAACGCTGAACGGGTTATCACGGCTTCTGGGTGGACAATCATGTTCAAGGTACCGCAATGGCGGACTCGGTTGTTGTAAGTTCCCCACACATTACTATTGGGAATCGGGATTCTCATGTTTCTTTACCAGGCAAGGAACCTTGGTGCAGGTTTTCTCCCAAATGACCGGCATCAATGTTATTAACTACTACCAAAATATCATGTCAGTTCTCCACTGTCGACATGATTATTAAGTATTAACCCACGACAGGTATGAAGCACTAGGCATTACCGGGAACCGAGCTACCCTTGTCACCGGAATTTACAACGTCGTCGGTCCTCTTGCAAACCTCCTCTTCATTACTTTCATCCTCGATCGTATCGGCCGTCGCCGTCCTCTACTCTTCGGTGCCGCAGGAATCACCATCGCACTAGTCTGTGAAGCAGCCCTAAATTCGCAGAACGAGGATGGGACAAAGACCGGCTACAGCATCGGTGGGGTCTTCTTCCTATTTGCTGTAACGGTCTTGTTCTCGATGTCCTTTGGTTCAATTGCCTGGGTATATATGTCCGAGGTTATGCCGATGCAGATTCGCGGCAAGGGCGTTGCATTTGCTACAGGAATTGGCAATTGGACAGTTAGTACGCTATGGAGCCAGGTTTCACCCATTGCGCTGGGGAAGATCGGATGGAAGTTTTATTTGATTTTTGCAGCATGGAGTACGTTACCCCTGTGACTGTCCTTGCTATGATACTGACGAGCTAGATGTGTGCGTTACCATCCCAACAATCTTTTTCTGGTTCAAAGAAACCAAGCAAAAATCGCTCGAGGAGATTGACCTCCTCTTTGGTGGAAGAGCACTGGGCGCTCTGGATGATAATATCAACTCAAAGGCAGTAGAATTGGAAACGGTTGGAACCGCTAGGCAGTTGGAGGATGTCACTGTCTAGATGGTGTCCACCAAGTTACATGCTGGGAGTTTCGATGATTTTAGGAAATGTTTGAATTTTAGTATATTTTTCGCTTGGTACCAATAATACCGTTCTTTGCCTTTTTATCTGAATCTATAATGAATCTATTATTAGGTACTTCGTCATCAATAACAACGATACGCTGAAAATATAGCTCAATGCTGAATTTATGTGCATAAGTCTAAATTCTATGTAACCCAATCAAATGATATCGCCCAGCAACAAAGTATCCATGAAAACATTTTATATACAAACAACAAGCTTAAACCTCGGCATTGCTAGCGCAAGAGAAGCTGTTGTTGGAGGCATCATCATGAATAGCCTTGCCGGAAACGTAAAGGCCAAGACCACACATGCAACCACCAATCATAATAATGCACACATTCGCAATAGTGAGTGCAATCTTCCGAGGAGAGGAGAACCACTTGCCCTTGTTGATGTGCAACCAGTACACACCACCAAGACCGTAACTGAACCAACTAGCGAACAGCGAGCTAATCAGGCTCAGCAAATCACTGAAGACGGGAATGGCATCGGCAATGATCCAGGCAATAACCCAGCACGCAAGAGCGATTCCAACCCAGGAGCCAACAGCAAGCAGGTCACGCTTGTGCATGCGGTCAGTGCCACGGAACAAGCGGACGTAGATGTACTTAAGACCGATGTGGCCGTTGACGACACCAGCACCGATAATCTGTGAGTGTGTTAGCAGCCGAAGAGAAGATAGAATGGGAAGACAACGTACAGTTGGGATGGCAATTCCATAAGCAACCTTCTTCAGAATAGGGCCCGCAGATCCAAGGGCAGGAGATGTGACCTCCTGGCCGACATAGTAGTAGATCACCACAGCAGCAACGGTGTAGAAGATAATTTCAAAGGTCTGCAGCATGATCAGAGCCTTGGGGAAATCCCTAGGTTCCTCCATCTCAGCGATCAGACCGAAGAAAGCCACGTGGGCGCAGTAGGCAAAGACGATGTTGGTGACAGCGCTGAAGGCCTGGACCAGATCGGTGTCGATGGTAGCCTTGAGGTTCTGACCACCCTGGTTCTGCACACCGACTGCGACCATGGTGATGATAACAGCAGTCACAATACTGGCGAAGGCTATAAATGACAATTAGCGATTATTCCTTCGAGTCCCGGCGGAGTTCGATTGTACATACACAGGCATGAGATGTAGGTCATGTTCTTCATGGTACGGGGCAGAGAGCAGACGAAGCAGATGATAAATCCGACGGCGGTGAAAACCATGGTGCAAGTTCCGTGTTCTGTAACGGTGTTCATCATGACACTGAAAGTCAAGATGTGAGAACCCATAATGAAAATCGAGAAGAGCAGCTGGCCGAGGCCGAACAGCTCACGTCCAAAAGCACCGAACAAGACCTCGCCAGCGTCGGCCAAGTTCTGGATGTGGGGGTATCGAGTGCGGAATTGGTAGATTGTGTATCCGGTGTAGGTAGCGAGAATTCCCAGTCCGATAATTAGGATGAGAGCTGGGGCGAGGCCTAGCTGGGCGAGAGTCTTAGGAAGGGACAAGACACCCAGAGAGACGGATTCGGCAATCATAACTAGATAATGGTCAGAGTTGGTTCATAGCAATTAATCAACAGATCAACAGTTGTGATCATGCGTGTGCTCTAGCACTTACACATTCCCGTTTGCCTAACACAGAATTAGCCCATATTCTTGAAGGTTGTTGCTTCATAGCATGAACTTACCACCACTTCATAGTTTTATATTTAACCTCCGCACCCTCCTCGTTTCCAAAGGCATCTTGATACTGTGGATTCTGATCCTCCAACGTCTTCTTCTCGTTATATCCCGACTCCGAGTCAGTCGCCTCCTGGTAGGGTGTCACTCCATCGTGAATCATGATGTCGACGTGTATAGACCGACAGGGAAGGGGTGTAAGCGGAGATAGAGAAGAGAAGTAAAGGAAGAAAAGAACCCTTGTATGTGTGCAAAGGAAAAAAAATTCTCGGGCCAAGAGGTGGAGCTTTCCTCAACGTTAACTAAGACAACCCCAGCTTAACTTGTATGGAGAGTTGGAGGGCATAATTCTGGGGCCCGGATCTTCTGGAAGGGATGGAATCAGGGCTTATCAGTGTCCATTCAATTTCTATTGCCTATTCACATTATGTTTTCAATAATCTTGCGGCTCAGATTAAAAAAAATGCAAAGCTTTGATGCCAAGTTATGATCATCCATAGAAATTAAGCGTAGGTGGGTCCACTTCCGGGCTGAAAGTGGGGTTACTGTGACCCGCTGTGTCGACAATCACCCAATCACAGACTCGGCTCGGAATTCTATTATCTAACAAGAATCGCCGGACTCGCGTGGCTGGCCGAGGGTAGCCGCTTATTCCAATCCCGAATCTCACTGGTTTCAAGCTGTTACTAAATGCCAAGATGTGCACTCCGTTATGGGTTTCTCTCTTTACTTATCTCCGTTATTGTCAATATGAATGAACGGTGTACCGATACCACGTAGGTATATTGTAGATTGTACTCAGTACGCAAGGGGTAGCAAATCAATTACCTAGGTAGGATCCAGTAGAAAAAAAAGTCCAGTATGCATAGAAGGACCGTGGGTCTTAGAGTGAAGCTCTTTTGCCACCAAAAAAAAAATTAATTTTAGTCAAGCCTTGCCAATTCCAAGGTTTCATCAAGGCAGACATTTATGGTTCGGCAATTTTGTTAAGCCGCGTATCCGACGGTTAATGCGGCCCTAAAGGTTAGGGCAGGTACACTACGGAGTACTGACGGGGCTAGGTAGTATTTGGTAGGTCGGGTGTGGGTATTCCTGAACAGTCCCTTGACCACATACTTGGAACGACCGAGCTGGTTATAAATAATTGAATCATACCTTCCTAATCCGGACAATCTATGATGTGTGTACGGAGTATATATGTGCATATCACAAACCTAAAGGGCTACTGGAGTATCCGTGCCTCCCTCCACATTCTGACCTCTCTATCTCCAACTTCCCCCGGACGACCCCGGGTTGGAAGCAATTCGAACGTAAGTCAAAGTTTAAATCCGCGAATAATGCTTCTCCGCATTCAGCCCATCCCCAAAAAGCACTCCACCTCTCGGAGTCCTCGTGGGGTCTGTCATGTAACATAGTCAATGAAAGTGTTGATCTCACCACACGACTACAAAAACTCCCTCTTAGTACGGAGTACGGCTCCCAATATGACAAACTATGGACCAAGAGCCGGAATCTTCCGTGAACGGAATGACCAGTGGCCCATACGCAGGTAGTATAACCGGATCCCGTTTCAGTGGGGTAGCAAGGCTTGTCACGACATCCAGATGCCACTTCTCTGACTTAGGAAGCCCGTGTCGTGGCCTGTGAAGGTATGTCGGTTCCGGAACCGACGGCCCGTTCTGATGACAACATGCATCGTAGGTCAATACAATATACTCATCAACGAAGTCGCTGCAATTGGGCGTCTCTAGTAGTCATGGTATATATATATGTGTGTGTGTGTATCTTACATCCTGGAGTTCTAGAAGGGTTTGGCCTGACTGGTCGAGATGGATGGGCGGTGGGTTGATATCTCGTCTATAGAGAGTACAGCTATCATTCCTAAGCTCCATTTCTTATAAAAGGGATTTGAAAGTATTTCGCTGATAATTGGAGTCCATTCGAATGCCCTTATGGTTGCAGATGATGTGTACAAGATCATGCGCTCAAATATTCAATTGTCATGTCGGTATATATGTATTCTTATCTCTGGCTTACACTAATGCCGATCGGAGGAGACGCTCCATCTCTTGGAGGGAGTCGGGTTTAGAAGTCACACTGGACATCAGGTAAAGAACATTGCCAAGGACGCGCGAGTGAACATTGAACTGATCACCGCCAACAGCAAGCTTCTGCTGCAGTCCCTTTGCGGCATTGGAGTTGTAGCCTGCGATATTGTTAGCTTTGTTAATTTATCAGGTGTTTTAGGTCTGAAGAACATACCCCCACCAGCTGCATCACGCAGCGAAATACTAAGCACAGTTCCAATAGCAAACACGCTCTCCACCGACTTCGTGGAAGATAGGTCCTGAAGGAGACCATGCGACCAAACACTCCACACATCTGGAGTTGAAGCTTCAGCAGTAGCAGGCGAGCTGCTACGCCAGTCAGCGCGGTATACATCCCACGATCCATCAGTATCAAGCTTAGCCATGGTCTTCAAGGAGTCAACAGCGACCGTGCATCCAACGGCATGGGCGGTGTAACTGTGACCATGAAGGAGGGCATCGCTCTTCTCGGGACTCGAGAAAGCATCAAAGATTTCCTCGCTAGCGACAGTCGTGCAGAGCGGTACCAGCCCGCCCGTGAGGAGTTTAGCGTTGACGGCGACGTCGGGGTGCACCCCTAAGAAAGATGCGGATGTGCGGCGACCGAGACGGTACAGTCCGGTGAAGACTTCGTCGAAGATGACTGGCAGGCCCGACCATGACGGAGATTGTTTGGGAGCGGAAGCGTTAGTGGAGAACAGCTCTGGGTGGTCGCGGACCACATCGGTCAGACATCTCTGGAAGAGGGGGTCACTAGGAGAGGGTTAGTTCATCTATAAATAAACAATTGCGCTACCGGGTTCTCACCAGAAAAGCATTCCACCCGCACCGAGGATTACAGGCTCCAGGATCAATGCACCAAATTTCACTCCTTGACGGTGGACCAGATCCTGAATAGTGCGATGGATGTAGTCCTTATAACGCTGGGCAGTAGCAGACTCAAGACGCTGGCCGAGATCAAAGACCGACCCCAATGAAGCGAAATCAACATCCTCGCCGAGTTCTGCCTGCAGCTCACCGGGGATCTCAACTTTCCAAGATCCGCCAACCATCTTGACAAGAGGGAAGTCAAACCAGTGCCCACGACCACGATACCACTCCACCTTCTTATTGAATGTTGAAGGCTCCGAACAATCCATCACACCGATAGTGTCACCGTGGTAGCTACCCTTGAGTCCAAGAATCCCGATCTGCTCCTGGCTCGCATCCCAACCGTACCGGTCGCAAGAAGCGCGTAGACCCATCTTCACAGCAACTTCCATCCCCGTGCTTCCATTGTCTGTGTAGAAGACCTTAGTGAACCTCGGGTTTTCGATGGTTTTCAGTAAATTGTCTGCAAGCGACAGTGCTGGCTCATGGACAGCCCCTGCGAACATGACGTGTCCGTACCGACCGGCGGCATAGGCAGCAGATAGAGACAGCTCGGGGTTACCGTGGCCCAAGCCTTGCGTCCACCAAGACGCAGATCCGTCGAATGTCGGGCGCAGTTCGCTTTGGGTATCTTTCGATGTGTTGGGGCCGAATGTTTGGAAGTAATCATCATGCGCTGAGTCGATGACGGTAATATCCTTCGCCTTCATGCCTTGGTGCTGGGTGAAGGGGTACCATATCAGCTCTTGCGCCCGGTCGGCCATCTCTTCCAGGCGCTGGACGCGCTCGGTGTTGTTGACGGACATCTCTTCAAGCAGTCGGGGGACCTCCGACTCCTTTGCGGACTTTTGGTAATAGCCGAGCATGGCCTCCTCGTCCCTTAACTGGGAGTCGGCATCCAGCTGCGATGGTCGGGCGGGAGGTGCCGGTAGCGACACCAATGGAATGCTTTTTTTCTGGAAATAATCACGCAGGTATTCGTGATTTTGGTAGTACTCATCTCGGAACAAGAGAACCGATGAGATGTCATAGCCACGGAGGAGCAACGACTCGTAAGCAGAGATCGAAGAAGAGATTCCCCCTAGACGAGAGTCTGCCACCAGCACAATTGGCAGCCGAAGTGGTCGATACAAGTCTGCTTGCGAATTGCCATTGGGGCCCGGGGAGTGTACACCCCCGGCAGTCTCAACAAGGGCGAAGTCAATGTCCGACCGTGCCCAGCCGGACAGGGTGTTATGTATGGATGCGAGGAGATCATCATCTCGCGGGATCTGCGCGGTGAGCTTCGTGTGTTCTAAATTAGGACAATGGGCACTTACAAATTTATCTTTGGCTGCCAAATGCGGGCTCACTGGGTCATCGAATTGGTAGAGACATTTGGTGAGCGTTCCGGCGCCGTAACGTTGCAAATGCCTGCAGTCGTGAGCGATTGAACGAAATTAAATTCAATTCAATGGTGTTTTGAAGTTCGCCTACCGATCGTCGGCATCATCCAATGCCCCTGTTGACACGGGCTTGAGGAATGCGGCCCGCTGTTTCTGACGTTGAACGGCATTACACAACACCGTGGAGACAATTGTCTTCCCCACGTCCGTGTTAGCCCCGTAGACTTGGTGGGCTCTTAAACTGCGCCAAAGCGCTGCACCGACTGGAGGCATGATAATGAGATGAAGTGAAGTGAGTCAGTTCAAAACAGACCTCGGTAGAGTATTGACTTTCCGACTCCACGCCAAAATCCCCACATTTTCTGTAATTCACCGGACTCTCTTGTTGGGTGACTCAACGACTTAAACTTCTTGGACTTTGGGGAAATAAGACTTGTCCTATTGTCAATCTCAACAATCAACAATCAACAATCAACAATATTCGAAACTAAAATAATCAAGTGGATAATCCCGTGCATAAACCCTTCAGGAACAGAACCCAAGATCATCAGGGGAATTGACGTCAGTGATCGTGAAAATCAATATGGTTGCATCTCAACCCAAAACATCGAGCACATCGGGCTCAGCTCCCAAAACCCTCATTGACTCACTCTCTGCCGCATTGTCGCGCCGGGAAGCCAAATCTGCCCGTCGGAGGCTGACCATTTTACCCCAGACAGCTGTGGATTTCTCCTCCAATGACTTCCTGTCACTGTCAACGTCTTCTGCATACCGGGAACGATTTTTAGCACTTTTGAACAACACACCGCCATCATTCCCCCTTGCCAGCGGAGGTTCTCGGCTATTAGACGGGAATTCGGCTTACGCGGAAGAGCTCGAAAACTTTGTCGCGGAATTCCACCAAGCCCCGACAGCACTTTTATTCAACTCCGGATATGATGCCAATGTCGGTGTACTATCCAGTATTCCCCAGCCAGGCGACGTGATTTTATACGATGAGCTCATCCACGCAAGTGCCCATGAGGGCATGCGTCTGTCGCGGGCTGGTCCTCGGAAGATGTTTGCCCACAGTTCGCCCATTGGCTTGAGAGAGGCTCTGCAATCGCAAATAGCCGAAGACCCAGCAATTGCGGAAGGTGCGCGCAATGTCTTCGTGCTCATTGAGTCTATCTACAGCATGGACGGCGATGTTGCTCCCATCAAGGAGTTTATCGCGGTTGTTGACGAACTGCTACCTCACGGCAATGGATATTTCTATGTCGATGAAGCGCATGCGACGGGTGTGTTTGGACCGCGGGGTGCTGGGGTGGTTCAGGAACTCGGCGTTCAGGATCGCATGTTCATCCGAGTGCACACCTTCGGCAAGGCACTAGCGAGTCACGGAGGTATGTTGTCTTGTCTGGTTTGGTCGGCCCTTGAAATACCCGACTAACATTTACCCAGCCATGGTTCTCTGCGGGCCAGAGACAAGGGATTACCTGATCAACTACGCCCGGAGTTTGATCTATACTACCGCTCTAGGATTTCCCTTCCTGGCATCGATTCGCGCAGCATATGAGCTCCTGTCATGCGGTGAAACTGAATCAGTGAGTCGATCCCCTCTCCATACTCTTAATGTACCAACAACTAACTGGGTCACAGTTACAACGCCGGCTTCAGGAGTTGATCCGCCATCTCCGACAACAGCTCGATGGCCTCCATACATATCAATCAGTCATGTTCGAAGTCGACCATTTCCCCACGTCTCCCATTATCTCTCTTCGCACATCGCAGCCACGGCAGCTGGCGAGTCTCTGCCAGGAAAACGGATTCATTGTTCGAGCGATTATGCCACCGACGATTCCCGAGGGAAAGGAACGGGTGCGAGTATGTTTGCATGCAGGAAACACCGAGGGGGAGATCGATGGTTTGACGCGAATGATCCAGTCGTGGCTCGATCAAAGTCATAGAAATGCGTCCAAATTATGAAAGCTTGAGGTTCTTTGGGCTTTGCATTTCCATGGAGATTGTCTCCTAGCTTCAGCCAGTAATATAGATACTCGGATATATATTATTATACATAGCTTGATACACGTACTTTATCTTTTCACCTCTTAGATAAGTGATAGTGATAAATAACAATGAATACCATTTTTGTTCGAAGGATTTTACTAGGATCTAGTATACTAGTACTAGTTGCGTCTAGGAGAAAACCCTTAACAATCTGATAGGTTGGTCCCCCTTGTACTTTTTACCTCTCGTAGCTGCCTAGCTAAAGACATTTATCAAAAATCTACTAGGATCTACTAGGATCCAGTAAGCAAAACTCGCTTGATAACCTGACAACCTGACAACCTGACAATCCCCGCCCAGGCAGACATGGCTTGGGAAGTTCTTTCAATTCTTCCAATCTTGCGAGCCTCATCTCTCAGTTACTTCTAACGTCAACAACATCCGTAAGATTGTGTTTTAGTCTTCTCATACCTCTCCTAATCTCTCCACCTCAAGCGGTCAAATAGCCAAATCAATCAGCAAAATGATTTCAGAGTTCTGGTAAGCAAAGCTCGTAGACCCCGCGCATTTCATCTGATCTCCTTTCATTGCAATCTGATTCTCTGCACTTCTAGTGTCCTGTATCTAATCCATACTCACTGAATCTTGTCTTAGTCCCGTCTATGCCGTGAGTTCGCCCTTCCTTGTGGTTCCTTCAAACAAGATAACCCAAACATCAACCAAAGCTCACACCCCTTGTCCCTCACTATGTTCAACTTGCTGCCCCGATTCAAGTGACTAACTTTGAGACCCGCAGCCATTTTTTGGGGCTATGGGCTGCGTAGTCGCGATTGTCTTCACTTCCTTCGGTGCTGCCTACGGAACGGCTAAGGCCGGCGTTGGCGTTTGCACGATGGCTGTCTTGCGGCCTGACTTGATTGTAAAGAGTATGTCACGTCCTAATGCCGGCATAGTTTACAGAGGAGTTTCGCCGTTCAAGATGGGTCATTTTCATTACTTGAGAATGCGACGCTAATCCAGACGTGATTCAATAGACATAGTTCCGGTTGTGATGGCTGGCATTATCGGAATCTACGGCTTAGTCGTTTCCGTTCTTGTCGCAAACGATCTGAAACAGAATCTCCCCTTATATACAGGCTTAGTCCAGTTCTTTACGGGTCTCTCCGTCGGCCTTGCCGGCTTGGCATCTGGGTAAGTAGTGTAACAAATGAGTACCAAAATATAGCTAAGGTGGCCCTTTTATCATGATTTCAGTTTCGCTATTGGTGTCGTTGGTGATGCCGGAGTTCGTGGAACAGCTCAGCAGCCAAAGCTATATGTCGGCATGATTCTGATACTCATCTTCGCTGAGGTTCTGGGTAAGAACAAGATTATACCTTCTGAAAATATGCAGAATGAGAAACTAATATGTGAACCAGGCCTGTACGGGCTAATCGTCGCCCTTCTCATGAACTCGCGCGCCAAGGATGCCTTGGAGTGCATATGATATTTCCTTGCGACGGACGTGCCGTCGGATATAGTAATCTTTGCTAGAATGTAGCGAGATCTTCTGCAGGCTTCGGTCTCATCTATGCTACTCTGCTTCTATTGTTTCTATTTCTAGGCGGAGACACTGGTTTAGCTATCATATTCATGTTCGAGGCTCTCAAAGGAGGTCCGGATTTTATACCGCCGTAACATACTACGGAATGTTATATTGCCTGTTTAGCTGCGCATTTTCTTTTGCTTGTCCACTCCGCTTATTCTTCAAAAGATCAATGAAGTGATGCTGACCAATGTTCTCGTCACGATCGAAAAAGAATGAGGTTGGTTATGCAGGAAGTAACTGTGGCAAGATGCGCTTTTTTTGCTCTTTATCCTTTTCATTCTTCCAGCCTGCTAAAACACGCTCTTGGCGTACAGTCTGCATATGAATTTTTTCCCCTTTGTTTGCCTTTCTTTTTGAGTATCCCATGTATGCATGTTTGCTAGCAGACTGAGCTTTGTTCGGATGGTTTTACCCGGGTATATAACCCTGGATTGCTAGTTATGAGTAGATCATGATTCTTCCTCTGCTTCCTCCCCTCCTTGGTAATAGTCAGTCCTCCAACACTTTCCATTTCCACTGAGACTCTCTATATAATATATCTAGCTTCCTCGCCATGAACAGCTGTGCATATTGCACCTCACCTAATATATACAGCCATCGATGGCTTAGCTGTGGCTCGAGGCTTTAATGGCCGATCTCTACGGTTTAGGTGAACGTGTAGCCACATCGCTAGCTCTCTGTTTATTATATATACATACACTTTATTATAAAATCAGGCCGAAATACCAAGCTCGCTCTGATAACCGGGGCCCTAGCAGCAAGCAGAGCGAAAAGGAAAAGTGCGAGCATTGCGTTAGTGATACCCCCCTGGATAACTCCCAGCTTGATTTCTAATTATATAAAAACAGCATGACTTTCGAGAACCTACCTGTTGTGGTTGTTGAACATACAGCATACATACCCTGTCAAAACCACCCGAACAAGGCTCAGTCTGCATAAACAAGCATACTTGGAATGATGCTCCAACATTACCTACCCAGGTAATTCTCATGATCGGAGACGCCCTCGACTGCCAGGACAGCATCCATGGATCTCTGCCTGAGATGCACCAATGGTCGCATATATTCGGTGCTTGAGAAACCCCTTTATAAGCAAAATGTTTCAAACCACGAAAGCTCGGCGTTATCCTGGGCATGCAAGCATGGGAAAAGGTCCCTGGTTGGCAAGCTATTGCTTCTCATACGGACTACGCCGAGACCGTATAGCCAGTGTCCCTTAAACCTGGCTACCCTTGGTGGTCATGCAGGCACTGCGGAATTTCTCCTCGCGCATGATTCCGGGATTATCAGCCAGTTCCTGGCAAGATTGATTTCCACTTCAGGCCAATATTACCAGACGATGTGGAGTCTCAGCTGCAGGAACTTACGATCGACGAGTGTGATGAAGATTATTGCGATAAGGATGATGAAAAATGGGACCAGTTGTTTTTATGAGATGTGCAATATGGATGATGAATTATGCGAGGAGACTGAAGATGAGGAAGAGGAGGTTGGTTGAGGATGAGGATGAGTAGACGTTGACAGGGAACAATACATCCTAAAAGGAAATGCTAGGCTCGTCCATTACAAGTCCGAGTCTCCATATTTCTCTGGGTCATCTGCACCCATTCCCTTACACCTTCAACCATATCAACCAGTCCGCTTGTACCTCCCTTTCACAGCTGTACCGGCTCGGAACTTCGAATGTGAGATTTTCGATCGGGACAGCATTTCGCACGCTGCTACTGGAGGAATTACTCTGGTGAAACTGTGGATACACATGGAGTGATAGATACTATGTGGATTCGGTCCGGCTGGCGGATGTACGATATCAATGACAAAACGCTGGTTTACGGTTTAATAAGTATTTATGTTATAACGTGCTTCTATTTGTATTGATTTAAAATCCTCTGCTATCTGAGGGTTATTTGTTTATTCGACATCTAGACCATAGACTGCTCCACCTTCATTTCACTCGCCTGAGTATCCGAACGGTCCATAGTAGTATAGCGACTGAAATCTCTCAGATCCCGACGGTCACCACCATCACCCCGAGCCGCAGCCTTTCGGTCCTGGCGACGGAAGTAAACACGCTTGCACCATTTCCAGCTCTCAATGCCAAGGAAGAAAAGCACTGTCTCGACAAAGACAATAGCCCACTCCCAAGAGATACTGCTGTGCTTGAAAACACTGTGGTTGATAACCGGGATGTAGATAATAGGGAAGGCAAGAACGAAGCCGGTCATGATACCAAAGAAAAGGAACTTGTTGCGCCAGATATCATGCATCCACTGGGTAAAGACTTTCTTCGAGTTGGGCTGCATCTGGAAGAAGCTGCGGCGCAGATGCATCATCTCCCAGGCGAGGAAGAGGGCGAACCAAGTCATGCAGGTAAAGGTAGTGGCGCGGGCGCGGAACACTGTGTCACAGTCATAGGGTTTGTTGGGGTCGTTGTAATGTGTGTTGCAGCCCTGGGCTAGGTTGCCGTCGCCCCATTTGAACATGACGAGAGAGAATGCTGACAGACAGAGAGCGGCCATCCAGACTCCGTATACGAGGGTGTCGATGATGATTTCCCAGGTGAAGATACCTTGTTTCTGTGGTTTGTTAGTAAATTGAATTGTAAGGGAAGAGGTTTAAGGGGACTTACGCTTTGTGGTGGCCGGTCCATCACTTCTGGGGCGGCGATTTCCATTCCCAGGCCCATATCAGGGAGACCAGAGGTAACCATGATAATCCAGATGATCTCGACGGGGGAAATAGGGAAGACAGACTGGTTGGTGTCATCCTTGAAGGCCAATCCAATAAGCAGGGTCAAAGCCAAAGCGACATTTTCGGCAAGAAGATGCAGAACGAATTTCTGGATGTTATCGAAAATGCGACGACCTTCCTCAATGCCGTTGATGATAGACGCGAAGTTATCATCAGACAGCACCAGTTCGGAAGCATCCTTGGCTACATCAGAGCCATTCTGACCCATAGCGATACCGACATCAGCCCGCTTAAGGGAGGGGGAGTCGTTAACTCCGTCACCGGTCATAGCCACGAAGCGCCCACGGCGGTGCAGAGCATCAATCATGCGGACTTTCGTATTAGGCGCACAGCGAGCAATAACCAACGGAAGGGTAGGAAGTTGGTCAATCTCGTCTTCGGTCAATTTGTCAAACTGGGAAGCCGTCATGACCATAGCATCAGCAACGTCCTTGGCGATTGTATCCATATTCGCAGGAATGATTCCGACTTGCGCGGCGATCGCACGCGCAGTACCAGGGTGGTCACCAGTAACCATGTGCACGGAGATTCCCGCCTTGTAGCACAGGGTAATAGCTCCAGCCGTCTCGGGACGAGGGGGGTCGTAGAGACCGATCAAACCGTAGAAAGACAAGTCCTTCTCAACCTCGTCGCGGGGAAGAGGGTCACCACCTTGTTTTGCGGGAGAGGTGTTCTCGCGACCGGCCATAGCGAGCACACGAAGACCCTCTTTAGCCAAAGCCTCCATGTTCTGCAAGATTTCATCACGCATTTCATCGTCGATGGGAACAGGTTCAGAGTCGGGCTTCCATTTAATGGTAGTGCACGCCTCGAGAACACGTTCGACAGCGCCCTTGGTGAAAATCATTTCGCGACTCTTCTCCGAGTTGTCGTCGCGCTTTGAGAAAATAACAGACATTTTCTTCACGCTTGAGTCGAATGGATACTCGGCCTGTTGTTGCCAGATCGGCTTGTCGCCCTTGGTCCAGCGATTCAGACCCCAGTTAAACCGAGAGGCGAAAACCTGAATGGCAATGTCGGTGGGTTCGCCACGAGCCTGCCACCCCTCAGTGGCACTTTGGTGGAGATGGGCCAGGTTAGCCATAGCAGTAACGTTGAGGAAGTCCTTGAGTGTATCGTTGTCTTTTAACAGGTCATCTGGCGATGCTACATCACCTAGATTCTCCGCACCCAGTTTGACCGGGGGCTCGGGCATCAAGCTCAGATCACCCTCTTGAGGGTTGAGAGGTTCATTCGAAGCACCAACTGAGTAAGTTCCCAGGGATGGAAGCCAAGCCCTCTTCGCGACCATGCGGCCTTGGGTCAAAGTACCAGTCTTGTCTGAGCAGATATTGGTAACAGCACCGAGTGCCTCAAGGGAATCCAGCTTCCGGACAATGACATGTCGCTGGACCATCTGTTTCGTCCCGACGGCCATAGTGATTGTCAACACAACCACCAAACAGGCGGGAATCATAGCCAGACCAGTCGCGACCGCATAAATGATAACCTCGCTATCACCGCGCCAGTCGTTCGACGCAGCGACGACAATCGCAAAAACGACAGCAATGGCAAAGAGCAGAAGTGCCAGCTTAGACAGCTTCCTCTGCAAAGGCGTACCAACATTGGTACCCAAGAACCGGCCAATGGCGTCAGTGGTCGTCAATGTCCAAGCTTGGATGTACCATCTCTTCTTTGTTTCGCCTTCAGGTCCGCGCTTAACAGGGCGACGCTTCGAGTCGGTTCCACGGAGGGCTTGAGCAATAGCTCCAATCTCGGTTCTCATTCCGGTTCCCACGACGACACCGCGAGCACGTCCTCGGGTCACGGTTGACGAGCTGTAGGCGATGTTCAGTCTGTCGCCTGGGCCGGTGTCGATCTCGAAGGTGGCCTCTGCGTCTTTCTGAACCGGGAGGGACTCGCCGGTTAGCAGCGCTTCGTCGGTTTCGAAGTTAAATGCTTCAACAAGTCTGTGAAGGAGTTAGATGGGGGTTCTGGTGAATTCTGTGCGGGGTTGTGGTACATACCTGACATCAGCAGGAACAGTGTCTCCTACTTTCAATTCGACCATGTCACCAGGGACGATCTCATTTGCGGGGACGGTTGCTGTCTTGCCGTCGCGAGAGACTACACCAGTGGGAGAGCTGAGCGATCGCAGCGAGTCCATGGTCTTCTCCGCGGCGTAATCCTGGTAGACACCAACGACGATATTCAGAGCGATGACGGCGGCGATGAAACCTCCTTCGATCCAGGACTGAATACCGAAACTGACGGCCATGGCGATAATGAGGACCTACGAACTTTTAGCAATTAATCTTTGGCGGGTCTTTCCGGCTTCTAACTTACCAGCATCATGGCGTTGGCGATCTGTCGAATGACGATCTTGGCCAAGGAGACGCCTTCGTCTCCTTCAAGTATATTCTCACCATATTTCTCAAGGCGCTGCTTGACCTCCGCAGTTGTTAGACCATCGTCAGAATTGGTCTGGAGTTCGGCGATGGCGTCTTCGAAGGAGAGACTATGGGCGGGCTGGGAGAGAGGTTGTTGTGTAATATCAGCAGGGCTATCAGAGCCAGAGCCTTTTTGGGCTTCCTGCGACATCACGCGATTTCGCGAATGGTAAGAGTGTTTCTCTAGTTGAGCGAGTTGAGTGAATTGAGTGAATTCGGTAAATTGAATGAAAGATGTACTTCTATGAAGCTCTTAAGGGGGCAACTTATAGAAGGTTTCTGTAAGTAAATGAGAGTCCATACAATTACTTTGAGTAATAGGCACACTTCTATGAAATAACCTTCTTTTTCTTTTCTTCCGGGGGGATGTCTCAAAGTATAAATAGGCGTGGATCAGAATGTCAGTCGATGGCGAAAGATAGCCGGCTATTAAGACCGGAAATAATCTGATGGAAATCGTGTCCGACGTCCGGGGAACCAGCAAAATGATGTTCTGACAACCAATAAGCTTCATCTACCAGATCTCGATATTAAGCGGACTCTTCTTGGCGCATCATACTGACTTTCCCCATTCAGACGATGACGCAAACGACTCTGGGCACGCCTCGGCCGGTCCCCATGCGACAATCCTTCGATTATGATTGGTGCGGAGTACTCTTGGCATTCCCTTGGCTGGACTGGTCATCGCCTTCTGTCTCCCTGATTTATTTCCCACCTCTGGGCATCTTGGCTCTTGGCTCTTGGAACTTCTTGGCATTTCGGGGCTCGAGAGTTCCTCCGCCTCAAATCCCCCTACTTCTCCGGGACATTTTTCTACTCTTATGTGGCAAAACCCCCGATTTACACTTGTTTTGTTGCCTCAAATAATGGGCCATCAATTATTATTGGGGACACGGTGCCTGAATACATGATTGACCCGAGTGATCCGATCTAGGTTGCACTGTCTCACCTTGCGCTATTCCTCCATTTTATTGGGTCTATTGGGCGATACTCCAATTCTTTATTTTTATTTTCTTCTCGTATCTTCTTCGCTTGGACCCAAATTCCATATGACCCTCCACTCATGGCGGACGATTCCATGCCGCGAGAGGAGATAATCGGGGTTGTGATTGGGGCTGTTGCGCTGTTTTCCCTGATCAGCATGATTCCGGTGTAAGTACGGAGGCACGATAGTCTTGGCAACTTCCCCCGCGCGCTTCATGCATACGAATTGTTCTCGAACTTCTGACGTGCCGATCACTGATTTGTATGATTTTCCATTCAGCATGATCATGTGGCATCACCGACGACGCACGGCGCGGGCAATGGCCGAAACCCGAGTTCGCCCACCGGTCTATCAGGTACAGTTGCAGAACGTGTTGGGCCAACCTGTATCTGTGGATCGATGGTTGGAGGAACAAAATGTGCCTGCCAATGCCCAGCAATACGGCCAAGATACTTGGTAAGTGTGATTTCTCAGCATTCCACACGTCTCCGATTCCGGCCCCCTCCCCTCAACCCTCTTGGCCCTGCGGCTCGATGATGTAGTGCGGGGACACTAGGGCTGGGCTCTCGGTCCCTCCGCCCTATCGGGATCGGCGAGTTTTCGTTGAGGCGGGTTCATGTTTCTGGGCAAAGCATTTTCGCCTGCCAATACGCCCCAATGCCAATTCGCCTCGTTCCTGGATAAACACACGTGGTCTTGGCTAGAGATAGCAGAGCACGCAAACGACCCTAAACAAATCGTCTGAATCTTCTAGAATCAAGCTAACTCGCCCAGCCCCATCTGTCTCTCAGCACTTTCGTCATCCCCATATCTGGCCTGTCCCGACCCAGCCGTTCTGGCCCACGGCCAGCATAATCATAACCCGACTACACGCCCAGACCCCCGCTGCAGCTGCGGGGCACAGCATTCCCCACCCGATAGTGAGGTTCTCGTACTGAACCGCTGCAAGCATGCCTTCCATCAACATTGTCTAAAATCTTGGTTTGAATACCGTCGGTACAAGTGCCCGATCTGCCAAGCTTCGTATTCGCCAGAGGAAGAGACACGAGGATAATTTCCAGAAATAATTCACTTGCTGCATGCATGATCCTGTGGGGGTGTTTGCGATTTCCATTGATATCGTCAGCAGTTATACCCTCCAAAGTTTGCCAAGTGGGATCAATATGGCTTCTTGCTTCTTTTTTTCGCTATTTGCTTTTGCTTGGCTTTTTCTTACCTTGTTTTGCTTTGAGATATCCATCAACGCGACACGAAGTGTGTTCATTCAGTCCTTTGATTAGACCTCTGCATAGCCCACAAAGCCCATAGCCCAACCCAACCCAACCCACGAATGGGTTGGGCTTTGGGCCCATCCTTCGAGCCCATCGGTGGGTTATGGGCCCAGAGTGAAAGCCCACAGGGCCCATTTCGGCCCATAATGGGCCCCCATTATTCATCAAACAATACAAACATACCAATGTATCGCAGCTGCATAAGTAATGCATTTTTCCCTGGTTTTTTTGGGTATTCCAATTACCGTCTAAGCCGTACATGAACCATCTTCTTCTTATAAGCTTATATGATTGATTGAGAAGATATTAAGTGATAGATGCTAGGTGGTTGAATTATATTAATAATGCTCATACATATCATCCTCAACTCGCATCCTCTTCCTCCCTGATGTACGCTGCTGAGTATGAGTAGTCGGTAATTGTGGTGCAGCAGCATCATCATCATCTCCGTCAAGACTGTAGTTATCAATATCTATCAAATCCCCAGATAGATCACCCTGTTCTTCAGTATCACTAATCTCATCAATCTCAACATCATCCGGCGTCTCATCCTTCTCTTCCATCAATGCGTCGATCTCATTAGAAGTAAAGAACTGCTTCAATTCCTCCGCTTCCTGTACATCAAGGTCAAACTTAGATGTACAGAGGTATAGCATTAGCTCTTCGATGGTGCCCGATTTCAAAGAGCCGCGGCGATAATGGCAGATATCGCGTGCAGTATTAAACAGACGTTCCACACCAGCACCCGTTGCTGGGATTGCAAGATAATCCCGTGCAAGTGAAGCGATAGCTGGGAAACGAGATTCATTCTCTTTCCAGAATGAGAGCGGCTCCGAATCAGTTATATCTATATCAACATTAGTATCTATTAGATAAGTGATCGGAAGGATTCAACCTACTGCCATCAAGATACTGCGTTATTTCATCAACAACCGGCTTTGACTTGGGGATAGATTTCTGGCTTCGAATAAGATTGTGAAGAACTGATCTTGGTGTCGATGTAGAAGACCCTTGCGGGCCCTTAGCACTATCAAGACGTTCCTGGATTGGAGTAAGTGCATCCTAGAATGCTACTCGATACTGATCCCGTAGCTCTTTAGCGTCGGACCAGTCATCAGAAAGAAAGAATTAGAATCTATTATCCGGCGACAGCATTATACAAACTGCATAGATATGCCCTCGCATTTTATCAGTCTCCTTGTAGTAGTCGCGTAATTTTGACCAGCTAGCATCGAGAGAAGTAAGCATCTGCTACTTCCATACAACTCGCTTTCGTTTCAATTGTCTTTTTGATCGTTCAATATGCTCAAATAGCAAATTATAGATCTCAAAGATAAGATATGATGTTATATCTCGTGTCTTTGAGAGAGCAAGTATATAATCAAAGAATGGCTTTGTAAGACAAAGAAGATAGTCAATCTGACGCCATTGATCATCATCTAGTGCGAAGTCTTACTTATTGAACTGATCACAGAATTGTATAATAAAGATACGGAGTCTCTTAGCTCGCCGGAGCATAAGATATGTTGAATTCCACCGAGTCTTCACATCTTAGAGAAGCATAATCCCTTGCCCTAAAGGTTGAAGTGCGATAAATGAATCTCGGCGCTGAGGACTAGCGCGGATGTATACAGCAAGTGCTCGTATTCTTTTCAAAGTATACGAGATATCCCGTTTTTTTGTATTCGCCCTTACGAGAGTAACTTGTTGCTCAGTCCATTTGGTTTCTGTAGTCTCATTCTAAGGGACTGCTTTAAGACGGTTAAGTAGCTGGTTCAAACTCAATTAGATCACATACGCAAGACAGGGGATGCGGATGATATTGATATCCCGTGCATTAGATAAAGATTGTTATAGCAAAGATTGCTGTAGTGTATCAACCAGAGTCTTATTATTCGACGCATTATCAGTAGTCAATCCAAATATCCGGTCCTCAATTTCATACTAAGTAACCGTCTATATGACAGTTGTACTTAGGTTCACACCGGAATGTGTTCCATAAAGGGGTTTGAAACCGAGTAGCACCTCGCGGTAGACCCAGTCAGTATCGATAAAATAGCTAGTAATGGCTATAAATCCTTGCCCAAATGGAGATATCCAACAATCCAATGCAATTGAGATCCTTACATGCTCCGGTAGCATCCTAAGTATATTCTTTTGCCGCTCTTTCACACGAAGAGATAGCCGACGTTGAATTGTAGTAGCGCATAGTATATCCAAAGGGCTTGGGGCTAACTGTGATTGCGAAATCAAGAGACGAAAGGATGGGTTTTCGATAAGTCGGAATGGGAGTCGGTTGATGGTAATAAATTATAGGAGTTGATCGTTCCAGTCCTCTTACGAGAAAGATGCTTCCGCTTCGGTATGACCCTATATTGATATTGATATAAGTAAGTAGTATGAAAGAAGGATAGGACTATATATACCGATTGAATAAACCCTCTCATTACCCCCTTTTACTTCCGTATCCCTATAGCTTTTTTACAAGCTGCAGTTTCCAGATGACGAGTGATAGTCGTTATACCATGACGGTTGACCTTTTCAGTACTCTTACCGTTGCCAGTTTGTTTCTTAGTGCCATAAGGATGCTCAAGGATAAGACCGCAACGCTTGCACATCACCTTCGGGCTCCCAGAAACTACATGCGCCACTTGTTCATACTGTTTCCAAGTCTCCGAAGCAGAACCATGCTAGGAGTCCCATAGAATCATCGTGTTGGTAGATCCATAGTCGGTCTGTAACCACCAATCAACCCAATTGCTATGATTCATCGCGTCGAAAAGAAAATAAGTGCCTATTCTACCAGGACCAACTCGTTAAAAGCACTGAAAATGTTCTGCTTCTAAGGCAATTGACGAAGGAACAGACGGCTGAAGAAACGATAAACGACTACGGTAGTAGCTGCTGGATGCCTGATGAGAGGTAGTAAATGATATAGTATCGAGGTTAGGTTCAAATGGGTCGAACTGAGATGATCCAAACTCGGTTTGCTGGCTTTGCGACATGATCAGTTGACGATTCAATAATGAAGATTGATTCAAAGATGAAGATGTATAGTATGAAATGTATAGTAGGAAGGATATAGGGCTTTAGGGGGATAGCTTCAAGGTCATACATTACAAAAGGCCACTTCTTGAATCTTGATAGTAGCATTAAACAGCAAATTGATGCAATAAACAGAGGATTCATCATAGTGCTAGTCAGAATTGAAACGTATGATTATAATACTCGTATATGATTGGCTGCATCGTGCATATTAAGTGGGCTTAGCCCATCAAAAGCCCATAGATAGCCCATTCCCAGCCCATTTCCCGGTCCATTTCGCAATATTATGATCCAAAAAATTTCACCCGATGGCTTAGGATATATTTTTAAACCTCTATTACCTCGAGATCAGCTATAATATCACCTATCTATAAAAGCAGAAACAAAGAAGGAGAGATAGGTATCCGTCAGTATAAAGTTCAGTCATGTAAACCTACAAAACATGAATTTGATACTTGGTTTTATACTTCAACAGAAAGATGCACCTAGTTCAATCTAGATAATATATATATCTCTTCATACTGATACTCAGTACGCTATAATAGTATGAATTCATGGTCAAATTGGATCTTTTTTGGGTGAT
Source organism: Penicillium solitum (assembly GCF_028829755.1). Taxonomy (NCBI): domain Eukaryota; kingdom Fungi; phylum Ascomycota; class Eurotiomycetes; order Eurotiales; family Aspergillaceae; genus Penicillium; species Penicillium solitum. The sequence continues at coordinate 643,801 of NW_027072128.1, forward strand.
TTTGTATGAAATCTGGCATCATGATGTTGAATTCAGTATAATATCTACTCAATTCCTACAATATTGTACTTCTGATGGTGATAATATAATAATACTGAATATACAGGCTGGAACTTGCGTAAAATACAGCTATTAATCAGCTACTTTATGCATGTCAAGACTGTATTTGTGCGTAGAAATGGGCTTTGATGGGGGCCTTATGGGCCCCCATTAATGGGCTGTGGGTTGGGTTGGGCTTTGAATATTGGGCCCATAGCCCACTGTGGGTTGGGCTTTGGGCCGGGGGTATGGGCCCATTTGTGGGCTATGCAGAGGTCTACCTTTGATCCACATTCATACACCTACAGTCCATCTGTCCAAATATGCCTCAGGGGAAGATCTTGTTTTACATATCCATACACCAGCATAATAAAAGGAAGTATGGTCACTATAATCATGATAAAAAATAAATAAAAGAGTCTAGTCCGACCAAATAGGCGCCTTCATGGCATAGTTTGACCCCTTAAAGGATGATCTGCTCGTAACTTCCTCCTAGCCTGCTTTTCACACTAGCTGCTTACATTCGGGATTTATACACTAAATTATCATGATTGTATACTCTCCTCTTCCGCAGAACCAACTCTGGGCAATCGGGCACCGGAATAGGAAATTTCTCTCGGAATTCCGCATTCCCCGCAGGCTATGCAGACAACTTTCAAGCTACCCCTTCTTTTTAATTTCCCCCAAAGATATACACATTCTGTATTTGCTACCATCTGGGCTTTCCTGATTTAGAACATTTCACAATATTACACATACCTCTTATCAAAAATCATCGAATCCCTTCATTCGTCACCATGGATTTGACTCCTGAAGAAACCAACCTCATCGAAATCGCAAGAACAACAATCAATGCCATCCCCAAATCGGACAATCACAGCGTAGCCAGCGCAGCCCTCTCATCCGACGGCCAAGTTTTCACCGGCGTGAACGTGTTTCACTTTACAGGCGGACCATGTGCCGAGCTCGTGGTCCTTGGTGTGGCTGCCAGTGCCGGGACTCCTCGTCTATCGCATATCGTTGCTGTTGGGGAAGACGGCGGCGATGGAGTTATTCTCAGTCCATGTGGTCGGTGTCGACAGGTGCTGCATGATTTGCATCCTGAGATTAGGACTATCGTGCAGAAGGGTAAAGAGGTGAAATCCGTTACGATTAAGGAGCTGTTACCTTATTCTTATGAGCCTAGGGAGTAATATGCAACCTTTATTAAGTACATTATATATATGCACAAGTAACACTTAGTAAAAATACATCACAATAAACGATATAAACCCTGATCTGACTCCACAAGTTCACCCATAGCTTCTCGGGTCAATCCAATCAGCCCCAAATCTGTCTCCTTAAAATACATTTCAACAATCTAGACCCTGGAACGAGTCCATGGTTTGACCCACTAAGAACTTGAATCAAATCCAAGTAGCGTAGTCACTTCCCAAAACCGTCTCCTTGGTGACCGCACCCGAGATGGGGCTCAAGAACTGACGCGCAGAAGTGCTCGATCCAGCCCCATTATTCTTGTACTCATAGTACAATGGAGTAGCACCCTGTGCCATTTGGGTCCATCCCTTGGCATTGACCACACTACCCAGGTTGGAGTTCTGGTAGATGACGCGAGCAAGACCACGCCACGGGCGGCCAAGGAATACACTACCATCGGCAACAGAACCCTTGATATTGCAGTGGTCGAATGCATACCAGGTCTTGTCGGTGGCTTTCTCGCGCGAACTGGCGGTGATAGCGCCAGGGCCGTTGGAGACAATATCGCAGTTGTTGAACCAGGCGGAAGCCGCGCCGAAGATGTAGTCAACAGCTCCTGGGGATTGTTAGTATATAAATAGTGAGATTGATGAATTTGATAGAAAAATGACTTACCCTCAATCTTCGAGTTGGAATAATACTGTGTTCCAGACTTGACGTACAGGGTATCCTGGTATCCAAGGAACTGGCATGCGTAGAAGCCGAGCTTATCGGCATTGGCGACAAGTCTAGTAGAGTCAGTTAATAATTCAAATACCAAAGAAAAGAGATATATACTCACGCAACAGCCTGCGCACTTTTGCCGAATCCATTCACCACATTGATGTTGTGCATCTTGAACCCAGGGGCGACAACATTCACAGTAGCACTCTTATCCAACGAGCCAGCGGCAGGGGAAGAGATGGTGTGGGTAATGGTCACAGTGTTCTGCTTGTACGTGTCCGCATCAGCAGTCTGGCCATACAAAGTCAAAGCACCGCCATAGTTGATAGTGAGCTGTTCCTTGTATGTGCCACTTGCGACATAGATACAAGCCGGGGTCTTGGAAGAGCCCAGGGCAGTCAATGCAGCGCCGATAGTGGAGTACTTTCCGCGCGAACCGACTGTCAAGCAACCTGCGGGGGCACTGTTCCTAGCTGTGCGAGCAACTAGTTCAGTGGGTGCGGCCAGGACAGCCGCGCCCAGGGATAGGGCTGCGAGAAGGAAGTTGTGGGGATGCATTTGGTAGGAATTGTTGCTTTACGTTTTACTGTGAAAGAGGGAATGATTGTCGGTTTATGTACTCGGTACGGAGTATACTACATGCGATAAAGTCTAGTATATGAGGGTTGTTTGTTTCAAGATGAAACCCCACTTGAGCCCACCGGAGCTTCGATATAGTTGAAAGAGGTAAAATGAAGCATGTTTCTCCGAGACATTTCCATATGCAGCCAGGTTTCCGTGGCCGTGGTTAAGGGGTAAATATATTTAGGCAAATATATCCACAATATATTAATTTTCTCATTTGTCTTAATTTAACAAGAGACGTTTACACGGACTTCCGTGGCTATAACCAAAGTGGGTATGGTCTATGCTGTAGGGAGTTCGTAGATCGAGAAAAATGGACCTCGGGAGGAAAAACTGGATAATCTAATAGGGTTTCTGGGTCCTGTCTCTGTTTGAAAAAAAAGAAATGATATTCACTGAAAAAATTATTCCTCGAGTGACCAGTCCGGGGGCTAAAACAGAGGCTTTGTTTCAGGTTGTCTTATTTATCCGCTGACGAAACGTTGGAACCTACCACATGCAAAATGCCCGAAGAGAAAAGGGGGACGGAAAAGTTATAAAAGCTATAATCCACTAGATATGTAGATATATACAGACTATACCTGTGATATCTTCAATCACTTGCGCCATGTCGATAACAAAAGCCCTCGCAATCTTTGCCCTCCTGGGCTCATCTCTCGCCCTACCAGACGCAAGACACCAGTATCACGTTCGTGCTTCAGCTTGCACACCAGTAGCAGGTGGATCTGATGATACTCCCGCTATCGCAGCGGCAATTGCCAAATGCGGCAAGGGAGGCACTATCATCATTCCCGCGGGCAAAACCTACAACCTGAATAGCCCACTGGATTTTGCAGGATGTGCTGGCTGTGACTTCCAGTTGGAAGGCACCTTGAAATTCAGCTCGTCCACAAATGTCTGGAAGGGACAGACAGCAATGATCAACATCAAGAATATTGATGGACTTAAGATCCGATCTCTGTCAGGCAAAGGAGTCATCGATGGAAATGGGCAAGCGTCGTACGTATTCCTTTCCTTTCTATTTCATTTTTGCCTCAGCTCCCAGTTCAGTTCACTAATATCATGTATAGATGGGACCTTTTCGCCAAAGACAGCAGCTACCGCCGCCCAACTCTGCTCTACATCACCGGTGGCTCTAACATCGAGGTCTCAAACCTCCGCCAAAAGAACCCCCCCAATGTCTTCAACTCCATCAAGGGCGACACCAAGACCGCTAAGTTCCTCAATCTGAACATGGACGCTGTATCCAAAAGCAAGAATGAGCCGAAGAACACAGACGGCTTCGACATCGGTGCCAGCACAGATGTGACCATCAGCAACGTCCACGTGACGAACGACGATGACTGCGTGGCCTTCAAGCCCGGTGCGGACGGCGTTATCGTCAAGGATATTACCTGCACAGGAAGCCATGGAATATCCGTAGGATCCCTGGGAAAGAGTGCCAAGGACTTCGTGAAGAATGTGCATGTGTCCGGCGCGAGGATGATCAAGTCGACCAAGGCGGTGGGAATCAAGACATACCCCACTGGTAACGGTCACGCCAAGTCGACAGTGAGCAATATTACTTTCACGGATATTGTCGTTGATGGGTGTGACTATGCGATTCAGATCCAGAGTTGTTATGGAGAGAAAGGTGATTACTGTGTGAAGAATCCTGGAGATTCGGACTTGACGGGCATCGTTTTCGACGATATTCGTGGTAAGACGAGTGGAAAGTATAAGGCTGTTACCGGCAGTCTTTCTTGTGGAGCTCGTGGAACTTGCGATGTCAAGGTTAAGGGCTATACTGTTGTGGCGCCAACTGGGGGTAGTGAGGTGCAGTGTGCGAACACCCCGTCTACATTGGGGGTGAAGTGCACTGCAGGTGCCTCGGGCTGAGAATGGAGGAGACCTATGTATAGTATTGTTGTGGATAGAAGAATATTGAAGAAATACTGAAAAAGAAAGCTCTATGCAATTTTGCGGTATATAAAAAAAAAGATATATGTTCGTCATACACGTGGGGTGTCCAACGCAGTACACCAAACCCAGTCATTCAATGTTTACGAGGAGGCAATCATCTTGTCCTTCACGTAGAGGTCGACATACTGGTCGACATCGTAGTTCTCCAGCTGAGGGCGGTTCCAGCCCAACTCCAGCAGCTCATCGACGCGAGCCTTGTCGAAGTGCGCCTCGATATGACGCTTGTACTTGGCCAGAATCTCAGGCTTGGCCTCCTCACGGCGGAGACGGTGGCCCAGAGGAGCCTCGACGACGATCTCCTCGAGGACAGTACCGTCGTTCAGGGTGACGGTAAGCGCGTTGGGGATGGTGCGCTTGCTGGGGTCGTGGTAATCGGTGGTGAACTTAGTGTCCTCGACACAGCGGATCTTCTTGCGGAGATCCTCCAGCAGAGGGGAGGTGGCAGCCTCGGAGCCGTCAGCGTAATCGCTAGCGGTCAGGCGGCCGAAGACGAGCATGGTGGCAACCATGTACTGCACACAGTGGTCACGGTCGGCAAAGTTATCCATCTCCTTGAACTGCTTGTCGATGATACGGATGCATGCCTCGTGTGTGCGGTTGGTGATCTCCTTGATGTCCTTGGCACTCTTGCCCATGGCCGCAAGCTTGGCATTGACCTTTTCAGCGGCCTCAATGGCAGTCTGAGAGTGGAACTCGGCTATTAAAAAGGAGTTAGCTGTTGCCAATCTCTATACAGGATCATTTTCTGCAAAATATTCTTGTGCTTACCAGGGTAGGAAACCTTGAACAGAACGTTCTCCATGACGTAACTGCCGTAGGGGCGCTGGAACTGGAACTTCTTTCCCTTGAACAGGACATCATAGAAGCCCCAGGTAGGGGCAGAGAGAACAGTGCGGAGACCACCCTCGCCCTTCTGGACCTTGAGAACCAGGTTGACAGCACGCTGGCAGGCGTCACCGGCGGCCCACGACTTACGCGACATGGTGTTGGGTGAGTGGCGGTAGGTACGGAGAGATTGGCCGTCCACCCAAGCCTGGGTAATAGCATCGGCGGTCTGCTTCTCAGTAAGACCCATCATCTTGGAGACGACAGCGGCAGTCGCAACCTTGACGAGAACAACGTGGTCAAGGCCGACCTTGTTGTAAGAGTTCTCCAGGGCCAAGACACCCTGGATCTCGTGGGCCTTGATCATGGCCTCCAAAACATCATGGATCTTCAGGATCTTGCCATTACCAAGGTTTCCACCGGCGCGGTTGGTGCGCGAGATCCAGTCGGCCACAGCCAAGATACCACCTAGGTTGTCCGAGGGGTGACCCCACTCGGCAGCGAGCCAGCAGTCGTTGTAGTCGAGCCAGCGGATCATAGCACCGATGTTGAAAGCACCATTGACGGGGTCCAGTTGGTAAGGAGTGCCAAGCACACGGGTACCGTTGGGGACGACAGTACCGTCCACAACGGGGCCAAGGAGCTTCGCGCATTCCTTGAACTTCAGAGCTTCCAATCCACAGCCAAGGGTGTCTAGGAACACCAGACGGGCAGTGTCAAACTGCAAAACAACAAATTTTAGAATTAGCCAGTGCTCCGTTTGACCGAGCCAGAGCTAACTTACTGCCAAGTCGGAATCCACCTTATAGTCGTGGATGTAACTGGCCATATCCTGAATTTCAGGGTCATAGGACTTGTCGGTATGAACCGCCGGGGCGGTAGATTGACGGGCGGCCATTGTAGAGAAACGAGGAGTGCGAGGAACAGAAATACGGGGAGTAATGGAGAGGGAAGATGCTAAAGTGGGAAATCTGGAGATGCGGGCCAAAGTGCGGGGAGAGGTGTGGGTCAGGCGTCTCACTGCGGGCAGGGACATTGTGAAAGAAGAATTGGGGATAGGATCGAAGGTGAGGGTTCAACAATTGACACAATTGGAGAGAGAGGGGGGGAGATGGTGGTTTATTTAAAAACAAATGGACGAAAGGAGAAATGTTGGGGGAGAAAGGGAGAAAATGGCCGGGGAAGAGTTCCAAGCTGACTTCATCCTGCCGAGGGTCGGTTACAGTCGGGTATATCACTTCACTCTACTTTTGGACACCTCCTACTCCCTTGTTTATGGGATTAATTACCTTGTCTACAGGTCAACAGGCCAATAATTACACTATTACTTTCTTAATGGGCCGAACTTATTGCTACATTTCCGTCTGTTGAGCTCCCTAGAACATGGGAATCCGAGTATCGGACGTAAAGAAAAACACCAACAGATCTTAGCTACAAGATGTAGCGAAATCGGAATTTCCGTGGTCCGAATGTGCAAGAAAGAGTAAAGAATAAGAATCTTTGTACAGAGTACTGAGATGGAGCTCACACCGAGCTCCCCCTTCGCCCTCGGCTGATCTGCACGTGAGGCAGATCAGCACCCAGAGGACCCCATTCCCATTCCCAGTCCCCAATCCCCAATCCCCAACTCCCCTGTCTCTTCCTATTCCTCACCTTTCTCTCACCATCTCCCTAGTCAGTGGAAGATTCCCATGGCCTCCTCTGTATCAGTCTCACGCAGAGACTTGACGATCTCTCCATAGATAGCCTTGGCGAAGAGCGGTGGCACGGCATTCCCAATCTGCTTGCGCATAAATCTTCCAGTAAACTGGAAGTCCAGGGGAAATGTCTGCAAGAGGGCCATCTCACGACTAGTATAGGGCCGGGTGCCTGAGGGGTGGTAGTTGTATTCGCCACCCCCGCAAGTAATGGTCCTAGCTAGAGAGTTGCGATCAAAGGATGGTCGGTGGCTCAGAGCCCACCGCGCCAGTGCCCCTTCAACATTGTGATCGTCGGCATCGGGAGGAATGTTGTCGATGGTGGATGAAATAGTCTCTCGGGGAAGTAAACCGTGACCAGACATGCCGTGGGTGGGTTGGGCATAATGTGGCAGAACTTCACCGGGTCTATAAGCACGTGGTTAGATACATAAAAATGGAAATATGAAAAGCTTCGTCTTTCATTTCACTTACCCCGCAGCAATGAGAAGCAGCCTCTTCCGCTCCTGGGGCACACCATACTCGTCACACCCCAGTACCGACCAGCGAACAGAATATCCAAATTCAACCATGTCCAGTACAACTCGGTTAAATATGACGGGAAATCGTTGCGGCAATCCCATGGTTTCCTCCATAGTCAACACCCGGGGACGTGATTCTCGAATTAGGCTGCCAGCCGAAAATACGCAGGCGGAGTTGGCGTCATCACGAGGACAGGGCACAGTATGAGCAGGAGACCAGGTTTGGCAAGGGGGTGAGCAGTGTGCAATATCAACTCGTAGGAATCTCGGATCGTTGGTAAGAAAACTGAAAAAGTCCGAATGCTCCACCTCTACGTCGTCAAAATTCAGCTGATATGTTTCCAGTGCATATTTGTCGATATCAACGGCCCATTGGAGCTTCACGCCAGCTTGCTTGGCCCCGCAAGACACACCACCAGCACCACAGTAGGCGTCACCGAAGGTGTATGCACGGTCAGGGGCAGTCAGATCAATCACACCCTGTCGTTCAAGATCCTTAGCCATAGAAGACGCCGTCGCCTCACCGAAAGCCACAGTCTGCCCTCTCCATTCGGCACGCAGCTGGTTCGCGGGTTTGCCAAGTCCTGGGTCTGATTCGGAGAAGTTCAACCATTCAATTGCACACTGCTCTGCACTCAAAGGTGCGTGACCAGGAATAATGACAACCCCGTTCTGGCGAATGGTGAGCTTCAGTCGGCAAGTCAGTTCTGCTCCCGGCGTGAGATTGTTGAAATCAGTCCGATAGTTGGTGAAACGAATGGGCATAACCCGTCTGACTCTCTTGATGCTGACATGGTCTGTGTTCTGAGTGAGCCAGACCAATTCATCGTTGAGTTTTGGCAAGTATGTCTTGGCTTCGGGGTGAGTCGTGCGGTAAAGACGCCTGCCGAAAAAACGCAGGTCATGAGGCTGAGGAATCACGTCTTCGACACGCATGAAAGAGCCATCATCAAGCTCCAAGGAAATTCCAGGTTTGAACACAATGCCCCCAATGTTGATTTTTTGCTGCGCTGTCTCTGGCGTGGGGCTGCAGCTGGCAGACTGGTTGCTGATGAGAGAAGAGTTGCCGGAGGAAGACCGGACACTCGCTGAGTCGTCGCCGGGGACGATGGCGGAGGGAGCCGCAACATTGGCCATGTCAGAGGTCAATTCTTCCATGGCTTGATTGCTTTCATCGTCGCAAGTCAGGTCAATCACGGTCTGCATGTTCTCGGTGGGGAGAAAGGAGGTGTGACTGGGCTCCTGCATGGGTGAAGTAATAAAGATCTCTGACGGATCCGACATGATGATGTCGTCGTCAGGCTTTGTTGGCTCATGAGTTACAGCTCGAAACTCCGCTGTGCTGACAGGAATTGGGTCTCCAAAGGGAGACACCGAAATACGGGATCGATCATTGATATCAGCCATTGGTGTGATGGTTGACCGATGAAGATGTTCCATACTCGGTTTATGTGAGGATGCAAAGTCCAGGTTTGAAACCAAGGTGAAGAAAACAAATCAAATCTCAATATCAAACCGATGGATGATCTTGGGGTCTAATGGGATCTCAAGTTCAGATGACTTCAGAAACACTTCTACTGCTATAGCCGGGTATTCGAAACCAGCCTTGCGCGGATAAACACAATTTGGCTGGGACATGTGATGTAAAGAGAAGTGGCAGAAGGCTTTACCAGATCTTCTATACATAACAAGTCAAGTGAAGCAACTCCTACGGATTCGTCTATGTATTTCTATCTGGTCAACAAAGCAGCAGATGATACCTAGTTTTGTGAAGCATGAAAGACTGGTATAAAGCCATGGTATTCATGTTATCTCATTGAAGGTGATTCTTCCAAGCTAAAGTTGTACATCCATGTAATGTATCAACATCAACTCTATACAACATAAGACGCTTGTCCCGTTCTGGATAGTAGGGCATGGGCCCCGGGAGCATGTGGGTCACTGCTTACTCATGACATCGCCCCGAGGTCGGCCCGGGCAAGAGAAGAGAAAATTTAATTCTGTGGGGCAGCACAACGACCGAAGAAACACAACTACCATGGAATATTTCCCTCCCTCTTTCTGTCTTCTTGGGGTGGTGTTCATTTCTAGTGATGACCATTCTCTAAACTTCACTCCTTCTTTTACGTGATCTGGTTTTGGTAAGTCGCATGGTTTTATTGTTTTTGGCTTTCAGCTTTATTCAAAGCATCCCCCCTCCCTGTCTCTTATGATGAATTTGGTTTTTTATAGATGTTAGACTTCCTAAACAATTGTTGCGGAGAAAACACCTGAACTGATTTGAGACACTGCAATCTTGCTATACACTGTGAATGCAATGGATGAACACTGGTACTAATTCTCTTCGTCCATCACAGAAAACCTACCCTCCGTCAGGATGTGTGGTATCATTGCGCTGATCCAGGCGAACCCCTCATCTGCGGCCGCTGTGGATCTCCACGAGGCACTTTACCTTCTCCAACGTGAGTTCCGGCCAGAATAAATACTCCTGCGACCGCGAGGCTAAAGGTTTTGGTATCACAGATCGTGGTCAGGATGCAGCCGGTATTGCGACATGCGCGTCCGGCGGTCGTATCTACCAACTTAAGGCCAACGGCATGGCTGCCAAGGTCTTCCAAGAAGGCGCTAAGGTGGCCAACCTCCCCGGCTCCATGGGTATTGGCCATCTGCGCTATCCGACCGCAGGATCCAGTGCCAACGCCGAGGCCCAACCGTTCTACGTGAACAGCCCCTACGGTATCTGCTTTGCGCACAACGGTAACCTGATTAATGCCGGGGACCTCAAGAAGCACCTTGACCTTGAAGCCCACCGTCATATCAACACCGATAGTGACAGTGAGCTGATGCTCAACGTCTTCGCTGATGAGCTAAGCGAGACCAAGAAGGCCCGTGTCAACCACGAGGACCTCTTTGCCAGCTTGACTCGCATGTACAAGCGTTGCGAGGGTGGATGGGCCTGCACTGCTATGCTTGCTGGTAAGTTAACAACCATTCCTACTACCCCTCTAGCCTATAATACTAACTCGCAATCTAGGCTTTGGAATCTTGGGTTTCCGTGACTCATACGGTATCCGTCCCCTCATTTTGGGCTCTCGTCAGTCCGTGGATGGACCTGGTATGGACTACATGATGTCTTCTGAATCAGTAGCTCTGGACCAGCTGGGTTTTACCAACCACCGTGACATTCAGCCTGGTGAGGCGGTTATCATCGCCAAGGGCGGTGAGCCGGTCTTCCGCCAGGTGGCTCCCAAGAAGGCCTATGCTCCGGATATTTTCGAGTATGTCTACTTCGCTCGCCCTGACTCCATCATGGATGGCATCAGTGTGTACCGTAGCCGGCAACGCATGGGTGACCGTCTCGGTGCACGGATCCTCGATGTCCTGGGTCCCGAGGTCGTGAAAGACATTGACGTGGTCATTCCTATTCCTGAAACGGCTACTACGTCCGCGTCCAATGTCGCACTATACCTCAACAAGCCTTACTGCCACGGTTTCGTTAAGAACCGTTACGTCTTCCGCACCTTTATCATGCCGGAGCAAAAGACACGGCAAAGGGGTGTCCGCCGCAAGCTCAATGCCATGAAGGCTGAGTTTAAGGACCGCAACGTCCTGCTGGTTGATGACAGTATTGTGCGTGGTACTACCAGTCGCGAAATTGTCAACATGGCCCGGGAAGCTGGCGCCAAGAAGGTCTACCTTGCCAGCTGTGCACCAGAGATCACACATGCCCACATCTACGGTATCGACCTTGCCTCCCCTCACGAGTTGGTTGCGCACAACCGGAACTCAGAGGCCATCGCCAAGCACATTGGTGCGGAGGCGGTTGTCTTCCAAACTCTGCCTGATCTCAAGGACGCCTGTGCTGAGGTTGCTCGTGAGAATGGTCAGGAGGAACCTACAAACTTCGAGGTCGGCGTCTTCTGTGGTAGTTACGTTACCCCCGTTTCATCCGGTTACTTCGAGCATCTCGAGTCTGTCCGTGGCGAAGGCCGCAAGGTCAAGGCTCTCGACAAGGCCAAGGAGGCTGTCACCCATGGCTTTGCCAACATGACCGACTTCCAGATCGCTGCCCACGGAGTCACCATGGACACCAATGGCAAGATCATCCCTGCCATTGATAACGAGTCGTCGGCAATTGATGCCGCCAAGCAGGCCAGCAAGCCCGAAGACCAACACAACCCGAAGGTCTCGGACCGCATGGACATTAGCATCCACAACCAGGCTGACCATGAGGCATGATTATGAGACATCTGATTTTAAATCTTCTTTTTATATTTTTTTATATTTTTTTTTCTCCACCATTTTGGTAATTTGCATTGGGTGTCTGGGCGTTTGTTTGAGGGAGCATATGTGCTGAGTGGCTATCTGGCTACATGATGTGGAAATGATGTGGAAATGCATTGAAAATGCCAATACCCGGTGTCTTGAGATACACTTGTCAATAACTCTTATGAAACTAAAATAAATGCAATATTCCAATGTTGTTGAAGTCATGCTGTTTTTCATTTTGGCCATTGCCCCAAAGAGGCAGGTCACGTGTCAAAGTCATTAGCCAGTAGCATCACCTCATTCCCTCCGCATCATCGACAGACCCATAATGCGATCATCTGCGTTGAACATCTTTTAACCTTTCAACTCGATCCTGTCGTTGATGGTTAAAATGAATTAATACACCTTGATACATCGGTTATCGGTTATCAGCTCTTGCACACAAGGTTGTCTGTGCAACGTTGAAGGAAATTGACACTTGCTACAGGCTGTCTGGCCTGACCTTCTCTATCATGGAACGCCGCATTACTCGCTCCGCAGCACGGGCTGCTGCTGCATTGATTGCGAAAGAAGAAAACAGCCCTCCGATCACTCAAGCACCAAACGCTACTAAAGCGAACAAACGAAAGCGTCTCAACACCGCTGGCAATTCCAATGCCTCCAATGCTCTGAATACAACCAAAATTACCACCATCACTGATTTGAAATCTCCCAGTGATTCTAATACCACAATTAAGCAAGAGAAGCCGGTGGTACCCCCAGCCTTGTTCAATGAACTCCCTCACAACCTAGGATCTGTCCCGGTCCCAATATCTATGGTAACGGAGCCCACGGCCTCAATTGTTGGGTCTGACAAGGAAAACCAAACTGTAAAGGGGAACCAGGTCATCAATACGGCTACTGAACTTCAGGACACTGCGGACAAAGCTACAACCAAGCTGAAGAAAGAACCGAAGATTCAAACTACCCCAACCGGCCGCAAGCCAAAGAAGAGTACTTATGGCTTGACGCCTGGTATCTCTCCTTTCCCCGAACTGGTTCGACCGACCACCGAGGAGTGTGAAAATGTCAATCAACTGTTGTCCAGCATTCATGGGGTAGTCACTGCTCCAGCAACCCTCCCTGAACCCTCCCTGACAGTCACCGGGTGTGGTGAGGTCCCATCCGTTCTGGATGCTTTAATCCGCACTCTTCTCAGCGGTGCCACCACGGGCAGCAATGCTGCCAAGGCCTTTGGTGGCCTTGTGCAACGATTTGGCGTTCTTTCAGAAGGCATCGGCAAAGGAAGCGTGAATTGGGATGCCGTACGACAGGCCACTGTGAAAGACGTGTTTGAAGCGATCAAAAGTGGCGGCTTGGCCGACATCAAAAGCAAGAACCTCAAGGCGATTCTTGACATAGTCCACGAGAACAACCAGGCACGCCGAGCTACATTGCTAGATTCTGAGTCCAAGGACGACTCAATGTCCAAGCTGGTCCCTGAAAAGGCTGAAAAGGACAAGCAATACGAGATTGCCTGCGCAGATCAGAACTTCCTCTCCCTCAACCATCTCCACAATCTCAGCACTGAAGAAGCCATGGCCGATCTGATCAAGTACCCCGGGATCGGACCCAAGACAGCCGCCTGCGTAATCCTGTTCTGCCTCCAGCGGCCCTGTTTCGCCGTCGACACACACATCTTCCGGCTCTGTCGCTGGCTCGGATGGATTCCTGCTCGTGCAAACGAAGTAACTGCCTTCAGCCACCTGGAAGTCCGCATCCCCGATCACTTGAAGTATTCGCTCCACCAGCTGTTCATCCGGCATGGGAAGATCTGCCCCCGGTGCCGAGCTGCTACCGGCGAGTCCAGTGCTGGCTGGGAGGACGGCTGTATCATTGATCACCTGTTGACTCGCGACGGGAAGCGCAAAGGCAACGGTCCGACTGTGGTTTCGAAAAAGAAAGCAGCTGCTAAGAGCGCGGCTGGTAAGCGCAAGAGGACGAACAAGGACTCCGAGGAGGAGACTGACGAAAGCGAGAGTTCGATTTCCGACGAAACGAGTGATGAGTGAACGCATTTATGACAACGAAATTATGTGAAATGAGAGTGGAATCTTTCCGAAACGAGGATTGATCGCATCGATCTATGACGATGAATGGCTTAAGCCCAATATTTGTACTATATATCATTATCTATTTACCGTATTGCTCTTGCTCTCAATACAAGTGTATCATTATTGCTCAACACAAACATTAATTTCCTAAATTCAGTCTTCTGATATTCCTAGAACTCTGCCAGTCTAATGTTGAATGGCACGACTACCCCTGGGACCCCGGTGGACGCTTATCGCCTTATCGCAAACGCAGAAGTCTCCAGGAACTCCCTTTACTCTCCTAACAACACTTCCCAGTTGTCCGATTGCACCACTCCCGCCATGGATTGTCTGGCATCCCACATTCCGCCCTCGCTGCGCACTCTTCTGGAGGCCTACGCGCCTCCCGGGTCGGCAGAGTACGCCCCGCACATCGGAGTCGCGTTCACCTCCCTTGTCGCCGTATACGTGGGGTACCTCTACCTCCAGAGCTGGAGAGAGGCAGCGGTCGTTTTCAATGTTCCTATCCCATCCGAAGTGCGCAAGAGTGGATCGATCAAAACATGGGATGAGGTTCAGGGGCAGCAGAAAATGGTCTTGCAGGATCAAGCTCGCGGAGTGAGTTAAGCCTAGTCTTTGGCTCGGGATTATTTTATTGCGGCCTCTTTTTTCTTATACTCAAGCTAATTGCTGGTCTACTGCACAGAAATGGAACCATCAATTGATTATGAGCTACAGTCCTGCCGATGGGAGGGTGCTCGGTAACGGAATCAAGCCCGCCACGGTCGAAGATGTCAATAAGGCCGTTCAAGTTGCGGGGGCTGCTCAACCGGAGTGGGCAAAGACTACCTTTGCGGAACGCAGAAAGGTTCTCCGGACACTGTTGAAGTACGTGGATTGGCAAATTTTCTCCGTCCTATGAAATCATTGCGCGTTGCCCACGGCGCCCCTAAGGCTTGTCCAACTAACACCTCGCAGATATGTCCTAGACCACCAAGAAGACCTCGTTACTGCATGCTGTCTGGATTCGGGTAAAACAAAAGTTGACGGCTCATTCGGCGAGATCCTTGTGACAGTGGAGAAGCTCAAGTGGACAATTGACCATGGCGAGAAGGCACTACTACCAGAGCGGCGGCCGACCAACTTCCTGATGATGTACAAGAAGAATATGGTCACATACGAACCGCTAGGCGTGGTGGGTGCCTGTGTGTCCTGGAACTACCCGTTACACAACTTCATCGGTCCGATCATCAGCGCGCTGTTTACCGGTAACGCAGTTGTTGTCAAGCCGTCCGAGCAGACCGCATGGTCTGCAATCTACTTCCTCGATATGGTGCGCGGCGCGCTCTCTAGCTGTGGTCACTCACGCGATCTAGTCCAGTCGCTAGTCTGTCTACCCAATGTTGCCGACACATTCACCTCGCACCCTGATATCGCGCATATAACCTTCATTGGATCCCGACCCGTTGCCCACCACGTCTGCACATCAGCAGCCAAGTCTCTCATCCCCGTATGTGTCGAGCTGGGTGGCAAAGACCCCGCCGTGATCCTGGACGACTCCCGCACTCTCCGCAATCTCCCCTCGATCGCGTCTGTCCTCATGCGCGGTGTCTTCCAATCATCTGGTCAGAACTGCATCGGCATTGAGCGTATCATCGCCCTCCCCAGCGCATACGACAGACTCATCGAAATTGTAACGCCACGAATTCAAAATCTCCACCTCGGCTCTGTCCTCCTCGACACAGCAACCCCAGACGTTGGTGCGATGATCTCGCCTGTCTCCTTCGCCAAGCTGGAAGCACTCATCAACGAAGCCGTGCAACAAGGCGCACGTCTCCTCGCCGGCGGTACCGAACACAAGCACCCAGTCCACCAACACGGCCACTACTTCACACCAACCCTACTAGTAGACGTGACACGCGACATGCGGATCGCGCAGACAGAGCTCTTCGCCCCCGTCTTCCTTATGATGCGCGCCGAGTCTGTATCCGACGCAATTGCCATCTCAAACTCAACGCCGTATGCACTAGGCGCCAGCGTCTTCGGACACCGACAAGTGGAGGTGCAAGCCTGCGTGTCGAAAATATCTGCGGGAATGGTAGCGATCAATGACTTTGGCGCCTTTTACGCTGTGCAACTGCCGTTCGGCGGCGTGCGCGGATCTGGATATGGCCGGTTCGCGGGCGATGAGGGACTGCGCGGTCTGTGCAATATCAAATCCGTTTGCGCTGATCGATTCCCTACTTTGATTGGCACTGGTATCCCGCCGCGCGTGGACTATCCTATCCAGGACCGGTCGAACGCGGCGGATGCTAAGGGTGGAGTCGCCGCTTGGGAGATGTGTAAGGGTATCGTTGAGATGGGATATCAGTTGACGCTGGGTGGGCGTATTGCTGGTATTCTCCGGTTGTTGAGGAATCTGTGATGGGTTTGCCCTTCGGGAAATCATTCCAAAAATTTTGTCTCATATCGATTTTTTGTACTATACATACTCCATCTTGCTATAGGTAATACCTCTAGCTATAGGAACATTTAATTCACAGTAAGTTATTATTACAGATTTATATGTGGGACTTTATGTTACATGAGAGAAAATCTAACATCCGGGTATAAGGCTAACAACAAAGTCCTGGTGAGACTACTCAGAACAATCTCATGGAGGAAGAGAGGGATCGGACTTCTTCAGCCAGTGATCTTCAGTTCGGAATGAACTCTCCATCATCCAATTCCCTAATGGTTTGGGGAAGGCATCAAGAACCTCATCGACAAAGCGGGCGCCCTCAAAATCCGTGACATCCAACTGACCATTACAGAACAGCTGACCAGTCGGGAATTCATGGGCATACTCAACCTTCGCAGGGAGACGCAACAGGAAATTCGACAACCAGCGCGCAAACTTACCATTAGTCTGGTTATAAGCATTCGGGTTCTTCTTCGCGAGTTCCATATTGTCCACAGTCCACTTCGTGATCTCGGATGACCAGCTAGGCAAAGACTCCGCACTAGCACGGAGAAGAGCCTCGAAGAAATCCAAGTTGAGATGTGGCTTGTCACGGCCGGTGCGGGTAACAGCGAGGAAATGTTCATATGGGATCGTATAGTAGACGCCGCGGCGTTGGTTCTCTACTTTATAGCGGAAGAGGAACTCGTCGATTTTGAGGAGGGAGAGCATGGCGTCGAAGTTCTGGTGACGAATTGCGTTCTGGATTCCTTCGTTCAGAGCTTTGCGGTCGACTTTAGTCAGAGTCGAGGGTGACAAGGAGCTCTTTGGAGGTGTCCAATTGCACGAGGTCATGCGCAGCATCTCTAGGAAATCAACATCTTCCGGAAGGAAACCGTTGCTGCGGCCTCGGAGGAGATGGGATGGGAATTTGCACAGGCCCAGTGCAGGTATATTGACGGTCAACCCCACATCCACACATTGGAGCTCGGTGGCGACCATTGGCATGACATGGAGCTTGTATTCGTGAATGCCATTCATCGCGTTCAGGGCCATCCGGAAGGGCTCTGGGGGCATGCTAGCTAGTTCCTTCATTGGGCCACCCTTGCCATGGAAGATGCGTACGCTGTCGTCCTTACGTGCTATGAGCCTTTCAAACGCATTCTGTTCCTCCTCCTCCGTCACAATACCAGCGTTGATCCAACGGCGGTAGATACTCAGGATCTGCATTGTCGGGACCTGTTCGCGCACGCGGTCCACGGTACACCACCTGCACTTGAATACGGCTTCCTGTAAGCGGGCTCGCTCGTCCAGTTTGAGAGGAACGTAGTCGAGCGGGACCATCATGCGATCAATGGCCTTGCTACGGGGGTTGTCGAGCGCATCATTCCAGAACGCAAGAAGGATGAGAGCGCGATAGATGTGTTCACCGGAGAGGGCCCGGGATAGGAACGGCGAAGCTCGGGGAAAGTTTAGATTGAGCGAGTGCAGGAAGATCTGCTCGATAATCTCGACTGGGAGGGCCTCGAGGATGGACATCCTGCGGGGAGTATCCGGGCGCGAGATTCTAGGTCTAGGCGAATTAGAAGGACGATCGTAGGGGCTCGACCTCGACCGGGAGGACCGGGAGGACCGAGATGAGCTGCTCCGAATCGGGTTCTTGAAGGTGCGACCTGGTCGGCGCTTCGATTTGGGGATAGATGAGCTTCTTGCGGGCTCCGGCGGAGCGAGCTTTGTCCGCGTCATAATTTCATCTTCGCCTTTTGGGGGGCCCATGGAGCAATTGAGCCTTCTCACTATCTGGAGTAGATCAATCTTTGACCATGAATCATTTCTGATTCGTGTGGGATGACTTCAATCGTAGTATGTTGCACTTTCGCATATAACCT
The DNA here is from genome assembly GCF_028829755.1 of Penicillium solitum. Classification (NCBI taxonomy): domain Eukaryota; kingdom Fungi; phylum Ascomycota; class Eurotiomycetes; order Eurotiales; family Aspergillaceae; genus Penicillium; species Penicillium solitum. The sequence continues at coordinate 662,059 of NW_027072128.1, forward strand.
CAGAAAGTACTATACAATGTTGCAGGCCAAGTCTGAGCCTACCTTCGTCTGATTGGCGGAAAAGAGCCCGACAGGTAATGGCTTGGCTTTAGGGCTTGGCACTGGAGGGCATGAAAGTCACATGATAGCACATGATTCACCCCCCGCCTGTTGCTAAATTTGGTTTAGTCTGTTATCAAATGACGTCAAAGACTATCAGCCAAAAAAAAAAGCTATCACAAAGAAGAATATCATTTGAAAAGGGTTCAACATGGTTTAATTGAAATTAAAACTGGAGCTATTCTTAAACGCTAGACCGCCCATTTAGAGTCCATCAATAGCCCCACCAAGTCTCCAATGTAAAGATTCTGTCCTGTCGAACAAATCCAAAATCAAGGAATGGCCCGGGGGGTCTGCGTCGAGATGACGGAATGATGGGTTTGACACACCCCTGGTACCTTGTCATTTAGCCATGGGCTCCATTACAAAATATTACTGCTTCTCGTCTTCGATCTTCCTCTCTCATTCTTCACCAAACCTTGAAATTCTGTCATAGCTTTTCCAACGACGTCACTGGCGTCTGCACCTTGTGATTTCTGACGCCTCTCAAGACAAGCTTAACTGCACGAACTTGCCAATCAATCGCCTCTTTCGGACACCACTTACGTATCTAAACAAGAAACAGCAGTTCCTGTCTTAAGACGATCATTGTTACCATTCTTTATTTAAACCTCCTCTCCGTCTACTTCATTATCTTCAATATGCACCCTTTCAGTGATCCAACTGTCCACACACACGCTTCCTCTAGCTCAGAGTCAACTCTCACCTCCAAACCAAAATAAATCAACACCTTGATACAAACCCCAAGAAAAGCTCCTTCATCTTCAATATGGGTGCCGTCGTCTCTTGCGTATGTGAACCGCATCTGCTTTCCAGGAAAACTCAACTAACATACCTACCTCTAGATCCAAAGCGTCTTCCGCGCCATCGGTAGCTGCCTTATGGCCATCGTCAACGCTATCGGCTCCATCTGTCATGCCATCATCAGCGGTGTGGTCACAGTGATCGATGTTATCATCTCCTGCCTGACCTGCGGCTACTGTGGAAAACGCCGGCGAGGTCGTCGATCAGCAGTCTGATAGGAAACAAACTATCATGTCTGTAAACACACACCTATGAGTCCATGGGGATAGAAGGGCTGGCTATGGGTTCTACGATTGTTATGCCGGCGTGAATTTTCTTTTGTCATTTTATCTTCTTGGAGTTTATACCCCGTGGTGCAGTTTTTAATTGTCAATCATGAATCGATTTTGGGTTATGAAATACTTGATATCGACGTATATTGTTTCTGTCCCGTAGATGATGGGCATGTAGAATAATGTATATACACATGGTAAGCGTTTGAAATATTAACATGAAATTGTATGTATATTATTGAATATACACTAGCGAGTCTTACTCCTGTTTAAATGGGAAATATATCAATGCCCGTCTTTCGGCGAGGAGGACTCAACATATCGCAACAAATCCCGCTTTGCTTCTGTGGGCATATCATCCCAACGCTCATTCAAGATAACATTTGCAAACGGATCTCCCGGTCCGCTTCCACAGCGCCGGACGAGAGAATAATGCGAGGGCTGTAGCGGCCAGCGCGCAGGGACACGACAATTTGCAGCACGGAACGATATACGCAGCAAGCGACTAAAAGGCTCGATCTTGCGCGTTCGAATGAGACGATATGCGATCTCAGAGGATCGATCTGGCCTGGCCTCATCCTCATCCAGGTAGAAGTCCGAAGAGAGCAGCTGTAAGAACTCAAACTGCGCATCTGACCAGGGCGAGCGCAAGACCTTATCCGGAATGCGGCCAGGTCCAATAGCCGCTGAGCAGGGCAGCCGGAAGAGGTCGTTCTCGTGGTATATCTCGTGGGGTTTACGGATCTGGACAGCGCCAAAATGGAACCATATTGCCACTTTTCGGTCGACATTGCGAGATGATGGGGTCCGCAATGTTTCCCCAAGCTGTGCGGGGATAACCAGATCCCCTTTACCACGCCGGCCGAGTACGGCCCAATCGCAGGCTTCGAGGTTTTCGAAGCGTGGGTCCAGATTGGACAGCATTTCTTGATCGTCTGGATGGAAGACCAGGCCGGCACATTTGCGACGGATGGCATGGGCAACGTACTCACGCTGACATTTTCGGAGCAGGGGAAATGTACACCACCGACATGCCAGCAGGTCGGTCTGTAATTTTTGGCGCTCTTTCCATGACAAAGCCCAAAAGTCCAAAGGTGGGGGTAGGAAATCCGGGGTAAAGAAGCCCTCCCGCGAGCCTGAGTTGGGACTGCTGAATGCAAGTCGAATGAGCCAAGTATAGAGCAATGGAGTGGAAAGTGCCTCGCTGAGACGTGGTGAGGCACGAGGGAGGTTCACTTCCAGGCTGTGAAGAAAGATCAACTGCAGGATTTCCACGGGCAGTGACTCCAGGCACGAGCTCGAGTGGTCGGCCAACGGATCAGAGGAGCCTGGGCCCATTTGCAACAGTGCGTCTAGATGTGATGTGTTCATATATAGCTTGTATAGCTTGCTCGCAGCAAGACGGTGTTCGGTTATAAATCACACGGCGCGTTATAGTTGTAAAGGGCCACGGAGGAGGAAGAGCAGAGATAGATATGGTTTATCTCAATGGAAACACAGTCCATACAATGCCTACTGCAGACTTCGCATAATGTTGTCCCTGTAGCTCCTCGTGACTCGTAGCAAAGACACTTGACAGCGCTTCCAGCGCGGTCTCCAATGAAAATAATTGAAAGGAAAAAGCCCGACCCATTGCTGGGAGAGGGGTAGGGGAAGTGGGTAAACTGAGGTGAGTTGCGTGTCTTGGCAAGACCAGCTTGGGAGCTCCTCATCACGCACGATTATGTATGTGGCGTGATCGTCTATTGTGCCTAAAAGGACTGGATTATATCGCTGTTTAGTGCGTCTTGTTGAAGTTTGAAAAAGAAACGATACTCACTTGATACTCCACCATATATCCCAACTCGATCTACACGTTCGGGGGAGCTTGCTTGGATATATATCAGATATATCAGGTGTTTGTTGACCTTGTTTTTTTCTCTTTCTCTTGAGATTACGGCCCATTTCTCGATCACTTGGATGATAACATAGTCGAAAAAATTACAAGATTACGGTAGAATCTATCAATGAACGCAGAAACGACAAATGTATTGTTTCTATACACATCCCAACTGCCCCACCACACTATCGGAGGTATCTGACCACACACTGGCTGAATAGCCATCTTCTTGGCTCCAAAAGTCATGATCACGAAGTGTGATGGAGCAAGGGATAAAAAGGCGGATTTGAGGCCACAAGAGTCCACGCTTAGACGGCGGACAGATCGCCGAAGCGCTCCTACAAAAGGAAATGGTATTAGTATCAAAACGGAAGCATTGCTCTCAGCAAGACAGTCAACACATACCTTGTAGCCAGGGGGCATCCACTTGCCCTTGGAGACGAGGGAAGCGGTCTTCTCGTCGATCTCGGGCTGGGCGGCGGCAACCTCGTCCTAAAAAAGGAGACGTGTGAGTAATGATTCCAATTCCGCGGCATGCAGCAGATAATACGTACGACAGTGAGGTCCTCGAAGGGACGGGCGGTCTCAATGTTCTCCAGGGTCTTCTGCAGGTTCTGCAGCTCGGCCTCAACCTTACCCTTGGTAGCCTCGGCGTTCTGAACAGCCTGGGACTCGAAGGCGTCGATGGCCTTCAGCTGACGGTTGACATCGTAGGTAGCGGGCTTGAAGGTCTTGAAGTGGTTCTCGAGCTCATCGATGATGGCCGTGTTCTTCAGGATGCCGCGGTAGTGGCTGAAGTCAACGGCCTGGGGCTGCTCGGACAGGACCTGGACCTTGCGGCGAGCCTCGTCGTTGCGCTTCTTGAAAGCTTGGAGAGAGGTGGCGGTCTGGCCGCGGAGGCCGAGGGAGGTTGACACCTTGGCCCAGTCGATCTTGAGAGCGGCGCTGCGCTGTTTTCGGATGAAGGGAGTTAGCGGGAGTCATTCGGACGGGTTGATAGGGGGTTGTCAAGTCGAGGAGCAGGGGTAGAACATACAGCAGCCATTGTGACGGGTATGATAGAGGTTGGGGGTGGGGAGAAGAGAGGGGAGTTCAATGTGCAGGGAGGTGCCGAACGAGGAGCGACCCGGAAGGTTTGGATTGTTCGGGTCACGTGATGTACATTCCGAAATCCACCGTGTATTATACAAAAAGACAAATTACAGACTGATCATGTTAATTGTTGTAAATAACTTATGCATAGGTCTTATTTTTCATCATTACGAAGTATATGTATTGATTGGTTGACACAATAATGGGTTCAATTGTTTTTTGGGCTAAATTGTGTACACTATGGGCGACAACATGCCAGATATCTTTCATCCCGGCATCATAACCCAAGTCCCTCATAGAACCTTAAATACGGTCACTCATTATATGCTGAGAGCCATGATGGAGTTAACGATATCGTTGTCGTTCTCCCGGAGAGCCTTGACGGCCTTCTTGCGGGAAACGTTTGCTTGTGCCATGACCAGCTCGATATCCTTGGACTCAAGGTTGGACTCATCGACCTCCTCACCATCATCCTCCTCATCCTCCTTCTTATCCTCGGTCTCGGGGGCCTTGGCCTTGCCGAGAATCTCCTCGTGGTCGTGACCGGCGTGGTCGCCAGTGGCCTCGGAGGCAGCGAGCTGCTGGGCGGCGGAAGCCTGGGCCTGGGAGTTCAGGTCCTCAATCTTGGCCTCACCGAAGATGCTAAAAAAATGTGTCAGTAAATGTCATCCACACATGACTGACTATAATTGGGTTCCACGTACATCCAGCAGTTGCTGTTGGGGGAACGGTAAACCTCGGGCTGGTTGACAACGAAGAGGATCTTTAATTCCAATAATTAGCATTTCCACATTGAGAATGATCAAGATATTCCATCCCGTTAGTAGATAGTGTTGCGGTTGATGGTCGCAATCACGTTGTACTTGGCGGGGTAGAATTTCTCATGACCGGTCGCATCGGGAATCACATACGTTCTTGGGGCGGCGGAGAGTGACACGGGTGATGCCAGGGACGAGCTTCAGGCCGAGCTTGCCAATGGCCTTGCGGGCCTTCTTCTCACCACGGGAGTGGACAGCGACGGAGGCACCGGCGGGAATGTTGGGCTCATCGCCAGCCTCGGAACCAGACTCAGAGGAGCTCTCCTCGACGGTCTTGGAGACCTCGTCATCGTGGATTTCTTCAACGCGGGGATCAGCCATTTTTGCGGTGTAAAGGGGCCTAAGAAGAATCCGAAAAAAAGAGTTGATTAGTTGGGTTGTTTCGTTCGGCAATGGGTGTCAGGGCTGGTTGAATGGTGTGAGGGCGGGCATAGTGGGAGAGAGATTCGAGAGGATTGGTCAACCCCCCACGAATCGCACAACACTCGGGAAAGGGCGGAATTTGACGTTGAAAAGGCGAGAATTCAGTCGAATAAATACTCATACATACCTGAGAGGTAAATATCAAGCTGTTGTGAGTGGGGATGGATTTTGTTGAAGTTGAAGGTGTGTAGCTGTGCGCCAGACCGAACCCGAAAATCATTAGCGAGCGCCCACCCCCAGACTGCCCACCTGGCACACATTGCCCTATATGGAACTACATCACCAATTCTGAACTAGATTGGCTAATAATTTATAGATCTCATCTAGATCAAATTAAATGTATATAAATAATACAGTTAATACAGTTTCCAGGTCATTATTTACGTATCTGCTCGTTCTATTCTTTTTGTAGAGCCAGATAATTCAATATTCCCGTAAAATTGGGGGATATAAAACTGAGTCCAGAGCCGGAGGAAAACCAAATGACAAAAGGCCCCTTTGCCGGGATATCAAGGATTTTGAATCATTTTTGCTGTTCATTGATATGCATACAGCGATTTTGCCAGAGTATTACCAGCAATGGAAACCCTTCCAGGACACCTCCTTCAAACCCATGCACCGAAACCTCGTAATCATCTATGACTTGTTGGCAGCGCGAGCCTTGGCGTGGGACTTCTGGACCTCGTAGCGAGCCTGGAGTTATGTTGTTAGTTGAGCTGTTCGTAATTCCCCAGATTATTCGATCGGGTAGGCCTAGGCGCATTGTGCCAGAACGAATCCCCCTTTCGATATTTCCACGTACCTGCTTGCGGAGGCGCAGAACCTTGAAGCGCTCGAAGTCGGACAGGTTCTTGCGGCGCTCGGAGCGGTCGGTGCGCTGAGAGAAGGAGCTCTTGGCCCACTTGCCATCAATCTCGTTCTTAGCCCAAAGCTTCTTCACGGGACCGGTACCGGCAGCACGGGGAAGCTGGGGGATGGTGAAGTGAGTGAGGGTGGCGTGGGCGAGAGGGAGAACGTGACGGGGCACGATCTTCTGCTCCTCGGTGGAGGGACCGTCGACCAGGACCTGAACAAAAAAATCGCAAGTCAATACACATTCCGACTCAAAGATCTCCAAAAATCCGATTCTCCAATTTTGTCCCGATTTCCGGATTCATAGGGCGATTCCACATACACGGCGGTGGTCCACGATCTCAACGATGGCAGCAAGCTTGCCCTCGAAGGGTCCGCTGCGGATCAGCACTAGGCGGCCAACCTCAACCAGCTTCCACGAAGCGACCTTGACATCGATATCGGCCATGGCGAAATTCTGCAAGACGAAAAATTCAGCGTCGCGGTTCTGTAATATTTGGAGATTGCACACTCACGGTCGACAGGGGGTATGAGTCGAGAAGGGGTTGTCGAAAGAGTTCAATTGTCCAAGAGTTGTCTCGAAATTCGGATGTGCCCACACTCGCAACATTCTCGCTTAACCGGCCACTTGCAGGTCTAGGGCTCTGATTATCTCAGCACGCGCGTTAACCTTTATCCGAACCCGTCCATTTATCTCGTTTTTTTTGGCGCAGAACTATTGTTGATCTCTTCAAGCTACTCAGCTTTACAAGCTTAAGACTTTAATGATGAGTCTGCACTTGCTTGAGTTACGACAATTGCTCATATGTAGCATTTACTAAGGTATGCTCATATTCCCCCGTTTCTTTCCCCCGTCTTCTGGTCTTCTTCCCCTCATTCCTCATATGATGCCGTAATTTGCGATTGACCCAGTGTCTGTGAGGCCCTCGCCGGGGCTCTCTATACAGCGCTGTCGGATGATATTCAATTTTCTTACATATTCTGATATGGATTATAACCCTCATGTTATATTGTCAATGCTTTTGAGAAACATCGCGCTGACTGTTTCAAGATTTTAGGACATTGGACTTGAGAACTCAAGGACTTATCTCGACAACATTGCAACTCCGTCTTTCCACAGGGTATGTTCACACCATCCTCCATCCTCCACCACACCCCCAGGTCCGATGATTAGAAACTTTTATCACGCCTAGATAGTAATTGAGCTTCTCGCTATGAAATTACCTAACTACCAAGATCTCTGAGAACCTTATCACCTTGCACATTATTGCTTGTTATGTTGGTTGTGACTCGTCGCTAACCTTCAAAAGAATATAGGATCCCTGTGTCAGACTAGCAGCTCGCTGTCTTATATAGCTATTGCAATGCAAAATATATATTTTTTTTTTCAAACAATATCTTGTCCTCCTGTAGCTTAGTTACGTAGTATTACTCCTATATCTCCAAAACTCAACTTGACTCGCCTTGTTCCACCTATGGTGTACATGTACATCTACAAAACACCTCGGTACAAATGCAAATAGTTTTGATTACAATAAGTCGTGCTATATCGTTACCTCGGCTGTGCAATGCCCAAAGACCCAGAGCAAGCCACTTGTCCCTTCATGTTATGCCTTCCTACCAACCTAGTCTATCTCTCCCAAATCGCAAAGAGCAAATCATTCCTTGCCTCTCTGCATACCTAATTATGACGATGCAGAGCCGGTAGATGCCGCAGAGGACGGTCCCTCGCGACTGAGCACCCACATGAAAATGAACTGAACCGCGTAGGAGTATACGAACAAGAACTGGCCGCGTCGGTTACGCTGGGACCGAGCCACAGCCTGCATCGAACCGGCATGCATGGCGGAGTCAGTCGAATCGGGGAGCAACACATATTTCAGCGAGCGAAGCTAGAGTTTAAATATTAGCAACTGCGGAACGCATTGAGAAGCGAGATAGAAGTTGTCACTCACCAGGAAGAACGCATTGGCCAAAAATGTGTACGCAAACACCGTCCACCCCACCCAACCCCTAGTCCCTTGCCCGGGGTTGGAGATCTCAGACGCTACCATGGTGATAATGATTCCAACGAACTTGTAGCCCGAGTACGCCACCAGATCCAGCAGTTGTGAGTCATTGTTGATGCTCAAAATGTACGTCGCTAGCTTCAAGCATAGAATCTCGAAGGCGATCACCGCAATGGCCGTGGTGGTGATCGAGCCCAGAAGCTCTGGGTGGAAATCACCCCGGAATCCAGCGAGTAACACCGACAGAAGAATATATGTGACCAGGGCCATGACGGGGATATACATGTCAGGCGAGTTCAGGTCGTCGCGAGGAGGCAGAAACATGGACGAGTATTGTTGCTGCAGGATTTGACCACTTGCTCCGGGGGTTGGAGCCATTCGGGCTTGCTGTCGGGACCAAGGTTTGTGTCGCCAGGGGAAGAGAACAAGGATCAGCTTGTTCAGGACGTAGGAGTTGGAGACGTTAAAGTAGTGCTTGAGAGCGGGTATAGAGACATAGCGATTGAACTGTAGATTATCTCGAGGTTAGCTATAAGCAGCAGATAGAGTTCTTTCAATGTTGCATACGTTATTTTCCATGTACTCCTGCCCAGCGGCCATTGCGCTTTTGCCAACCTGGAAGCCCATCTGTGCCGTGGGTTCGTTCATGAACCCACCAAATCCAGGAGCACCAGGGGCATAGCTTCCACTGCCCCCCTGGGACGGTGACGGTTGATATGGGTTACCGCCATATCCAGCACTTGGGGGTTGCTGGGGAGCTGGTGGTGGAGGTGAGCGCATCATAGGGACGGTCGAGACATGTTGTGGGACAGGGTGGTGAAGGGGCGGCGATTGCGCGGGCGGCGGAGCGAAAGAGCCCCGATACATAATGCACGTAAATAGGAAAACGAAGATAGAAGGGTAAGGAACGTGGAACTTCGGTGGTGAACGTGTTGTCCGGATCGTGTGACGGGGATTTGGGGAAGAAGCGAGGTTGATAGCGGAGGAAAGTGTTTATACGTGGCTGAAGATCCAATCCGCTTCCGAGCTCCCCCAACTTCGCCCCGTCCCGCCACCAACAAGTCACACCGGGCTATTTTTCCCTCCCACATTGATTATCTGCTTCTCACATTTGACGATCGATTGCCGGAGATACTCAGAATGTTGGAGGCTTTTGAAATATTGACGACTTCGGGCGTGGTGCTCTGGTCTAAGGCATACGCTCCAGTGGGCGCACATGTTATCAACAGCTTGATCAACGATGTCTTTATCGAGGAGAAGGTCGTGCCCCAGAATACGACAGCTGGTGGAGTCTCGCCGGCATACAAGAAGGAGAAATACACACTGAAATGGAAGAGAGTCAAGGAATTCGATTTGATCTTCGTGGTACGTCTGGTCGCATGCGCGCATGCGCCTCACTGCTTCGACTAACTCTGAGTTTATGCAGGCTGTCTACCAATCGCTACTCCACCTTGGCTGGATCGACAAACTTCTTGAGAACATTTCGACAATCTTTATCGATCTCTACAAGGACCAGGTGAAGGGAAACCGCGCGAGAATTCAGACCTATCGCTTCGATCAATACTTTGAACAACAAGTTCGGGAACTTGAAGACAACACTGGTGGTTTTGTAGAGGAACATGTGCCAGAGACGGGTGAAAAGAAAGACCCGCTTGTTTCGTCGGACAATGGAGGCCCACCGCCGCCACCGGTGCCTGGCCTGGTGAAAGGTATGGAATGACAACCCCCGGTTTCAAGCGCATGCTGACCATCCCAAAGCGCAGCCTAGAGCTGCGCTAGCCGGGGCGACCTCAGACGAGGGTACGCCACCAGCTACACCAGAAATTTCTAGATCTTCGACCCCTCAGGGTCATCTTCTTACAGCGAAAGCCGGACCTGGAGGTCGTGGTTCCCGACGCTCCCGCAAGGCTGCCAACTCTAGCGCCAACGCATCGTCTGGTGATGAAGTCCGGAAGGGAAAGTCTGCCAAGACCCCTGTGAAGAAGATGCGCAGATGGGATGCCAGTGGGATGGCAGATGAGGATGACGGAGAGATCCTCGATTATTCTGCCCCCGCGGAGGAAGGAGAGGCTACCGCTCCAGCGGTGGAGGCTGTCTCCGAGGAGGATTGGGGTCGTCGAACTGGCAAGGGCCAATTTGTGCTGAAGGAGTTGGGCGAGGAAGTTCAATCCATCTTGGACCAAGCCGATGCAGAAAAGTCGAAGGCCACTGCTTCGTCGGGTGTCGTTGGCTCCGGATTCAACGCAATTGGTGGCTTCTTCCGTAACATTGTTGGAGGAAAGGTTCTGACAGAATCTGATCTCGAGAAGCCTCTCAAGGCGATGGAAGAACACCTTTTGAAGAAGAACGTCGCCCGCGAAGCTGCTGTCCGGCTCTGCGAGGGAGTTAAGCGTGAGATGATTGGCAAGAAGACTGGCAACTTCCAGAGTACTGATGCTGCATTGCACGTGGCCATGGAATCCTCGCTGCGGAACATCCTGACGCCGACTTCTTCCTTGGATTTGCTGCGCGAGATCAACGCTGTGGTCGCTCCCACCACCAAGCAGCAGGCGCCTCGCCCATACGTCATGTCTATCGTTGGTGTCAACGGCGTTGGAAAATCGACCAACCTGAGCAAGATCTGCTACTTCTTGCTCCAGAACAAGTACCGTGTTCTTATTGCAGCATGCGATACTTTCCGTTCCGGTGCCGTGGAGCAACTCCGTGTGCACGCTGACCGCTTGAAGGAACTGAGTGTCCGCGAGAACGCAGGCGATGTAGAGATTTACCAGAAGGGCTACGGCAAGGACGCAGCCAACGTTGCCAAGGATGCAGTTGACTACGCTGCGGCCAACAAGTTTGATGTTGTCCTGATCGACACTGCCGGCCGTCGGCATAACGACCAGCGGCTGATGTCCTCACTTGAGAAGTTCGCCAAGTTTGCTAACCCAGACAAGATTTTCATGGTTGGTGAGGCTCTGGTCGGCACGGACAGTGTCATGCAAGCCCGCAACTTCAACCAGGCGTTTGGTACTGGCAGGAACTTAGATGGCTTCATTATCAGTAAATGCGACACTGTCGGTGACATGGTGGGAACACTGGTCAGCATGGTCCATGCCACAGGAATCCCCATTGTGTTCCTGGGCGTTGGACAACATTATGGAGATCTGCGAGGGCTCAGTGTTCCCTGGGCTGTTAGTCTGTTGATGAAGTAGGGACGACACGATATCCTAATTTGATATTTTTTAGCTACATACATTTCATATGATTTCTTTGCTTGCTACTTTGTTCCTTGCAGTCAAGTTGCTATGGTCTCATATAATGGAGTCCCGGTTAAAATACAATATCCCATTTGTCCCCACGCATGCCATCGCCAGCACCAATTCAAACATAACTGAACTCCGTACATAGTCTGTCAAGGTCGTTCATGGGTAGTAGGTATGTGCTGTATGATATGCAACCCTGACCGGGGATCTGTTTGGCCTGGAACCTCCACTATCGAGAGCTGTCAAACTCCCAGTCCCTTAGATTTTCATTTATCGATACAGCTGTTCTAGTACTGGCATTTTGGCGATATCTCCCAATTTTGCCTCCCCAATGGTACGGTACATACACTACACTCTTCCTATCTATTTGCAGGTCCTCCATGCCAGTCCAGCACCATTCATTATACAGGGCAATATCCTTGTTCTTATGCCTGTATTCCACATTTCCGAACATAAATCTCATATGTCACTCATTATTCAAATATTGTGCTTGTGATAGGCAACTCATCAACTACCCCCAAAAACTCAAAACGCCACCCACCCACCAACCACTCTACTCTACTTATTGCCTACCACAACATCAGTTTGACCCCATCTCCAACAATAGAACAAAAAGAAAGCCAGGAAAGCAAAAAGATTGACCGACGCAGGGATCGAACCTGCAATCTCTTGATTCGTAGTCAAGCGCCTTGCCATTGGGCCAGCCGGCCTGTGCAAGATTTGGTCCAGTTTTGATATATGGGGCGGCAGACTTTTTTAGGGCAAGGACCCACTTACATGTTCGCATCGGGATTTTCATGCCGTGTTCAGAGGCCATTATCTCTACCAACCATGAGTGAATAAGATCGGATTGAACAGTTTGGGAGATTTGGAGCTAATAAAAAGGGACAGACCCCAAAAAAAACTGAAAATTATTTACCAATATGGTACAAAAAAGTGCAAAAAGAAATCTCTCCCTCGGGGAATCGAACCCCGGTCTCCCGCGCTTATCGGTATTAATGACAAGCGGAAATCATCACCACTAGACCAAGGAAGATGCGATGGTCGAGTTACTGCTCGGCCACTTGGCTGGTTGATGGAAGACGTGGCAGGTTGTGGCTTTATAACCGAGAACAAATCTGACTTGCATGGATCTTTATCCGATACTTCATTCTCAAATCTAGATGATCCAGTATTTCGAAGATCCGAATAATGTCAGAAGGCTGATGGAAGCCGTTAAGAAATGGATAGCGTTCGAAACATGTCGATTAATGGCATTATTCGGAGATCTCGCCAGAGACGTTGACGTCACGGTCTAGAGAAAAGAAGGTTCTGGTACGCTTCGCCTTGCCCAAGTCTTAATTGATCTTTTGAGGAGTCTCGGTGACGAGCATAATATTTTTTAACGGGGGCACGGTTCGTCAAGAAAGGTAGATAAGTGTCATGACGAATGAGATGGTGCATATGGTGCCAGGTTACAACAATCAACCAGGGTATGGGAAGTAAGTGCGCTGTTTATCGAGAATCTTATTGGGGGATAAAGAAGGATAGCCTAGTAAACTATCTGTTTATATACTATGTATGAATCTTCCTGCAGTTAAACGAGCCAAATCGGGTGGTTACTAGATTCGCCCGTTTGCTCTACGTTCTTGGATTTTGTCTAGTCCCTGAGATAGCGTCAAAAGTAGCCGTTTTTGGCACCCGGTTTCCCATCATTTAGTATTTTACTATAATATACTCCGTGCAGGGCCATTGTATATAATAATGCAAGGAGCGCCATATTTCGAGTCGTGATGGTTTGTATTATCGGTAGGATGTTGGTGATATATATACATAGACTGCAGTACCAATCACATCAGTATGATGCCTGTATAGTCCTGGCCCACTTAATCTGCGAGTAGACGAATAAGTGGTTTGCCATAGTATTTCAACCTATAGCGCGGTTATATTCATTTTATTCGCAAATATACTATGATATGGGTAATTTGATCTGGGATAGTTATAGTAGGAAATCAAGTTACCCAGCTACATAGTCTACCTAGCTTGGAATAATTTGTTGAGTCTCGGCACCCACTAACAATGGTAGCACAAGATCGACACATGCAAGGGCTATGAATCTTCAACCCAATAAGGAATAAGCAAAACAAGCGCTATGCAGATAAATCCAAAGGAATAATAATCTGTACTCCGGACTACTGCGGTGCTTCAGGGCTAGAACAACTGACTCAGCATAGATCTGCAGAATCGCTTACATCATCATGGTGTTCCCTGTTCCGGCTTGCGGTCTTTTGCAGTCAACTTCAACCATCCTAAGCTTCCCCACACATTTTGTTTCTCGAACATCCACTTGTACCTGAATTTACACCTCTATTCTATTGATCGGGGAAACAATCAACTAGCGCAGTTTGCAACTGTACCATCAAGCTCTCACACGACAGCATTGCGTCTACAATCAGGCTTTCGGCACGACCCCAATCGCATGGTTAGCTGGGAAAAGACTTCAATCAGACTTGCCTTTGCTGGTGTGTCGCCAGAATGACGGGTCCAGACCGGGCTTCGCTCAACCGCCGCTCCTCCACGCAGCATTACCAGACCTTCGATACTCCACCGCCCAAGTCGCGTGGGCGACCTAACTCAGGCCAGTCCGAATCCTCTGCGGACGGCTCGCACGATCCCCACCATGACACCGCTGATCTACCCGGAATTTCATCGCCGCTGCCGAAGAGGCAAATGGCAGTGCTAGCGATAATTGCACTGGCGGAGCAAACGGCGTTGAACTCGATTAGTCCATACCTCCCGGACATGGCATCGACATTCCCCGAAGTGGAACCGACCCAGGTGGGCGTATACGTGGGCAGCATTGCATCGGCTTTTGCACTGGCTCAATTCAGCACAAACTACTTCTGGGGCTGGCTATCGGATCGTGTTGGTCGCAAGCCGGTGATCTTGCTTGGCACATTTCTGACTGCGCTGTGCTTTGTTGCATTCGGATTCTGCAAGACTCTTGTACAAGCTATAGTTGTGCAGGCGTTGATGGGTGTGGTAAATGGCAACCAGGGGTTGGTGTCCACCTGCCTCGGAGAAATCACCGACCGAAGCAACCAGTCTCAGGCTTTTACCTACCTCCCAGTATTATACGGAATTGGAGGTATAACGGGACCACTCCTAGGAGGACTGCTCGTTTTTGAGACGAACCCTTTTACTGGCAATAAAAACCCGTATCCTTATCTCGCACCAAACATACTGTCCGCTGTTGTCCTTCTGGTGGATTTCGTTTTCACAGCTATTTTCCTGGAAGAGAGCCTTGAAGACGCAGACAGTCTTCCAAAGATCGGCAAAAAAGTGCGCAGCCTGTTCACATGGCTGTGGCAGTTCACTGGCAATGCTCGCCATCCGACCTACGTGGAGGTTCCACAGGCAGTGCCATATCCCTACAGCCGCCGCGATTTAGAGACCGAGGATCACGATAGTGACCTAGACTCTGCGTCTGAGGTGTCAAGCATCCTTGGCCACCACGAGGAACTCTCTTGGGATGAGATATTCACTCGAGATACAATCTTACTTCTCTTGACATACCTGATCTTTGCTTTCTGCAATGTTTCTTTCAACTCGCTCTTCCCAATTTTCGCGCAAGCTAAGCCCCCGGCCGGACGGTCACTCACCCCGTCCGAGATCGGCCTTGCTCAAGGGTTTGCTGGAACTGTGACGATCATTTTCCAAATCTGTATCTTCAACCGTCTGCGAGACAAAATGGGCAATCGATGGTCTTACCGCGCGGGCCTATTTGGATTTGTCATCTCGTTTATCTTACTACCCTTCATTGGGTACAAGAGCAGGGCTAGCGAGGGTCTGACTGGCAAGTCGGCCCTCATGGCCATCGAACTCTGCCTTGTGTTGCTGATCAAAACTATCGCCTCCGTGGGTGGTTTGACCAGCGCTCTGCTTCTGGTAAGAAATTCCGATATTCTCTTTCTGTGAAGTCCATCAAAACTAATCATTTCTCCAGGTCACAAACTCGGCACCTAATCATGCCGTTCTAGGTGCTTTGAATGGTCTTGCACAGACTCTCTCCGCAGCTGGACGTGCAGTGGGCCCGTTCCTCTCGGGAGGACTGTTTTCCCTCACAGCCAAGATTCAGCCCAAAGGAGAGGCCCTGGCATTCGGAGTCTTTGGTGCGGTCTCCTTTATTGGCTTCATCATGAGCTTCGGCATCCGCGGTCGTTCACTTGAAGCAGAGGGCTGGGGTGAGGACAGTGACGATGGAGACAAGTCGGATGACGACGAGCCGAATGGTGTTTGATTAAAATACACGGACCTATAAAATGTGCCGACATGACGATATGACGAGATTATGCTTTCGTTCCAGCCTTTCTTTCTTTTGCATTTGTATATATACATTAGCCCCGTTTCTTTAAGATAGATTATTGCTGTTGCATTCTTTGAAAGACAAAATCGGGTGTTCGATTCAACTTGAGCCTGATAGATCTTTTTGTGGAGATGTTGCTATGGCCCTGAAAAAGAATACTATTCATGGGGGATTTGCAAACTTACCTACTTTTGAAGACCCATGCCTAATCCTCACTTCCCATCCAGCCTTCAGATGCACTCACTTGACCAGCCAAATTTAACTCAGACTAGCAATAAAAAACATCTAGTTTAGCTTATTGTTGCCTCTGGTATTCTATTCTTTGTGCTTTCATAATAAAACCCGTAAATGTCACGTTATATTGCATACATATTATGACGTGTTAATTTCTATCAAATCTAGGATAACATAGTCATAGCTTTCCAAAAAAACCGCACCAGCGCGCAGAGTTGAACGGCGACGGCGTGTGCTCCTATACATACAAGCCCAAGCCGTCTATGGGTACTTTATCATCTTATATGAGCTCGCGTGAATTAAAAAAAAATGGGTAGCTTCTCTTTGATTGAGCATGTCATCCTAGTGCAGGGGCCATGCTAATCTTCTCTGTATATTTTCAGTTGACCAGTATGCCCCGAAGGGCGAAAGTCTTTGCGTTCAGTTCATTTTAACCTCACTTTACGGCAGAAACATACCGCCTTCCTATTTGGGTAATATAGTGGGTGTGGAATCAGACCGCCTACAACATACTGTTCTAGTCTGTGATGCCCAGGCTCGCCACCTCTACTATTATTTTGTAGTGCCGAGCTAGACTGAGGTGGATTCGGAACAGATATCTCTTTGGAGATAAAACATTTCAATTTATTGACTGAATATGATATACTCATATACATACTAAGAAGATGAGATTAGTATTAAATCAGACAACAACAAGCACAATTTGAGATTGAAGTGGAAAGCGATTTAGGAGAATGATTCGAAATCCAGAAACTCAATTCAACGATAAACAACAAGGGTATATAGCAAATAATGATCGTGGCAGTAAATCGTAGATAAGTGGCATGAAGGAAATGGAATGTAGGCCAAAAATAACAAAAAAGACAAAGTAATGAAAACAATATCAAGCCCAGCGCCAGCCCAATTCCTGTGACTTCTGACGCTTAATAACATCTGACAGTAGGGTATCACCTTGACCAAAGGGATTGCCCTCATTCTTCTTCCGCTGACGCTGAAGCAACTGCACAGCAGCGGTAGCATCAATCCCTTCACCAGTATCTGTAATCTTAAGAGCCCACTTAGCATCTTGCGTACTAAAGCCAAGCTCATTAACCATCATATCAATGGCACGGTCAACAGGATCTAGAACCTGCGGCCTCAGAGGCAGAGGAATCATAGCTGGCGTGGAGTATGCGACGAAGCAAAGACATTGGCAGGATCGAACGGATGAGTCGGGGTCTGAGGAGCCGTCCCAGCCGTTGAAGTCGAAGACCTGTCAAGAACGAGCGCAGGCACAGATGGAATGGGCCGGTGATCTCGAAGCGAGCCGTTGAGATTATGGACAATAGTGCTGAACTCCGACATAGGGCGTTCGGCAGAGAAGGAAAACCGGCCTTTGGGATCTGGATCGGGACCGCGCTCACGGCGACGACGAAGCTCGTAAGCGAATCCGGCTTGGCGCTCACGGATCTCGCGGTCACTTTCGATAGGGCTTGATTTTTGCGGGCTGATTTCGGTTGGGCTGTCAAGGGCCCGTTCTTGGAGATCATAGGCGCGCGAGACTGCTTCTTTTAGGAATGATGATCGACTGGCTTCGGTTTCGGTTCCTTCCCATTTGGCCAGACCAATTGACTTCGCTTTGGTGAATGTGGCGGCGGTGGTGTCGGCTGGACAGACTGAGCTGAGTGTTAAGACTGCGCCTAGACCGAGCGTGAGAATGTATGAAGTCCATTCCTCTGTATTTCTGAGTTAGCCGTGATCAAATAGACAAGATTGTTGCTTTCACTTACCGAGAACAGTCTCTTCGCGAGCCAGATCACCATCTGGGACATTCATGCCTTCGAAAATGCCGACCTTGCGAGCTTCAATGCACTTTCCATGTAACGGCTGCAACAGAACACCCATGCACGTCCAGATCTCCGTCAGGTCGTACATCTGCTTCTGAGATAAACCGGTAAGATTCCCACGACCAAATCCCTCGGGCGGTTCAAATAAAACATTATTCATACCGAAAGGCTGTGTCATCACCGAAGCCGAGGTGAAATGATTCTTCGCCTGAACACCACCCTTCAACCAGTCCATTTGGCCAGTGATATCATTTTCCCGTCCCTTACCACTGCCAAAAATCCGACAGAAGGTCCAGAGCCGCCAGAATGCATCGTCGACTTCTTCAGCGCGGGTATTATCCACGCCTGCCAGACCACGAATAGTATCACGACGGAGGAACGGAGCGCACCGCGCAAGAATCAATGCCTTCAGCTTAGCAAGGGTATAGATATCCTGCGCGTACCTTTGCAGATATAGCGTGGGCGTGTATTCCGGAACCTGGGAGTCCGGATTTATAAGTAGCTGCCACTCCATTTCCCATGGCGGACTCATCTCGCGCATTTCCCAAGCGGGCGGGGACATTTTGAACAGAGCATTTTTCAGCATGGGCAGCTCGCGACCCTTGAAAGCGATGTAGATTTTTTTATTGACGAGGGCGAAGTTGAAAAGGTCATCTAGAGAGTCGATGTTCTGCATGATTGATAGAATCAAATCCACCGGCATGTCTTCGGGGAGAGGGATATTGACTGGGACATTGCGCTCGACCTCAGAAGGGAATTCAGATAAAGGTGACGTGGGAGTAGCGGGAAGTTCATAGATGTGTTCGGTGAGTTGGACGCTGCTCGCCTGGGCAGTCGAGACCAGAGCCCAGCTCTGACGGGTTTTGGAGGCTATGGGCTTCTCCTCTAGTTTCACGCCCTCAATGGCGACCGGGCCGGGGATACCCGATAACACTGCTTGTTCCGCAACGTGATCGAAGGGATTCCGGAGATCATTAGTTTGTAGACGAGGTAATTGAAGCAACAGGCTGTTGCGTGTGGGGGGACAGATCGAGGGGATCGGCAGAATGCGCTTCTAATGTCATGTGGAGGGAATCTTCCGACCGGGAGCTGACTCTAACTCCATCGCGCGGCGCTGGGCTTTGCTTGCGAAAAGCCGAGAAGGATTTCTTGGATTTTGCCTTTTTGATGGTTTCTTTGGAGGTTGGAGTATTTTTGGCGTCGGTCTTTTCATCCATCTCCTTCTCCTTATCCCTGCCCGATCGCTTGTCTTTCGCTTCTCTCCTACTGAGTTTGTGACCTTGTTCTTTGGTTGGACTTGAGCCTATTGATTTAATTGTGTTGACCCGACTGTTCTTCAGTGTGGACTTCCCTTGCGGGGTTTGTGAGTGAGGCTTGGTGGAAGGGGGGAGGGGCGCGGGCCGGGTAGCAATCAGGTCCCCATTATGGCGGCTGATCTGCAACGGCCCATCAAGGATCAATAGCGTTTTGTGAGACACATCTTGATCGCCCAGGCCCGCCAGGGCATCTTCAAGTTCCTCGGTAGCCTGCGATAACGTTGGGACATGGCGAGCTCGATGACCAGCGGGCACCAGATCTGACCGTTGTCGACCCTGGCGCTGCGGCTGATGCTGACTGTGTCCGCATGTCTTGCACGGATGTTTGGAATCTCGGTGGGAATTCAACTGGTGTAACATGGAATGTTTCCAGTCGCCGTGGCTTACTGTGGCGGAGTGCTGCAGCGACGCCCGCGAGTCTTTCTTTGAGTATTGTGTTGACCACTTTGGTCTGAGGTGCGGTGAAACTGCCGAAAGGGGGGAGTCATCGTGGTGACTTGGTGCTGAGCTGGGACCGAAGGATGGCTCTAGTGGCAAGGGTTTGTTCTTGAGATCGTTCATCGATGCATTTTTGGTGATGGGGATTGGGCGGGCGAGTTTTGAAAGGTGTAGGTGGTAGGGCGCAACTATCGAGGAAGGCCGCGAGGGACAGATGGAATTGGCATCGTCGAAGACCCCCGCGGCGACGGGGGAATAGATTGAGTATGCATCTGCCATTTTGTAGGGGTGTCGTCCATCATCTCCCCAGAACGTGCTCCCGACGCTGGTCACTGAAGTGCGATGACTGTAGCATGATGAGGCACAATCCAAAGTCTCATCAGACACAAAAGACGAGAGGGTGATCTGCGGGTTATCGACAGCCCCATGTGAATCAGGGGCGACATCCGAAGAGCTTCGATATAAAGTCTGTACTCGCTCTTCTAGTTCTCGTTCGAAAAAAGAGGGCCCCGTGGAGCGGTCCATTTTGGAATCAGCACTGACCGGGGAGACAACGGCGAAGTGCGAGGATAGCTCTGGGAAGAAGCGGGCCAAGCGGGAAGCCGAACGCAATGGATGGGGATAGTCCGACAATGGAGAAATTTCAGAATCAGCTTCAGAATCCTGGGGTGATTCCAAGTCAATCATAGTGTCCAAAGATTTCCGCGGGGAGGCAGACCGAGTGTCCCCGGTGACTCCCCTAGCGATATATTCTTCTTTGAGACCTAGGTGGTGTGATTGGCCTTGAGTCTTTTCAGTGGCGGCTGCCATGTGTTTAGCAGGGGCCCCTGGAGCCGATCCAGACGGGCCATGGGTGGTGTCCGCGTATGCTGGCATTGTCTGCATGTTTTTATTGACTGTGGGACTCGATTGACCTGAAACAGTGCCTCGGAGAGCTGTGACTTTGGTTTCGAGACTGAAGGGTTTTCTTCGAAGCTTCAGCGACAGAGGTCGAAAAACTAGTTTCTTTTGTTTCAAAGCCTTGGTCTTCTGGTTTGAAGGATCACGAGGCCCAGAAGGCGATGGTAATAGCCAATAACTCATATCTTAGACTCCTGTTCTGAATTTCTATTCGTGGGGCATTGTTGACCGGTTTAGGCCGTCCTTGCTCTTTGTTAGCAGGTCAGGATGTTGCTCAAAGCCCCCCAATCACATGGTGGTTGCGCTAGAACATACTATGGATTGGAATCTCAGTGAAAGCAGACTCGTGGAGGCGAAGTATATGGGTTTCTTTGTTGAAAATAGTTCGTACCGGTTGTGGCTGCATAGAACAAAGACCAACGAACCCACCAACTATTTTTTTTCTCTTCTCTTGCAAGCATAGGAGTTCGCAAAGATGAAGCAGAAGAGAAGCTTGGAATGAGAACTATTTTAGGTAGATCTAATACCGCACAACATAGGCACACACCGGTTGATATCGTCCTTTTAGGCGCCCCGAAATCAGCAGGTGGTCTTCCAAGGTTGTGTATGCAGTATGGCGTTTGTAAAAATGATCCCCTAGACAAATAATCAGACCGTAATTGATTATTTTGTTGATTATTGGATTAGTGTGCTGCAGCTAAACAGCGATCCCCTGGGGCCAAAAGATCCCCCCCCCCCCCAAATTCCCTATTGAGTAAGTCGTTAGATAGTTACGGAGTAAAGTACGGAGTAAATGTGTTGATATTCGAGGAAGATTCTCTAATCCTTAAATGGTGGGTTCTATAGTTATAGTATCAAACTTAGTGTTCTCTCGTACTCGGAAAGGCGCAGTGAATGTTATTCTTATTCTGTTGATCCTGTTGATCGTGTCAATCGTTGCCGTCAGATAGTTACCTACGATACGAATAGCCAAAATTGGCCAATGATATGCGATAATAATCCATAAAAATATATGCAAGGCGATCACTAGATTTTCCGCCCCATTGCCCGGTGCATTCCAGCCCCCAACTATGACTGTGCCCAGGTGACTAAGGTAGACTTGTACTGGTACATTCGTATACCCTAGACCTGCTCATAGTCCTAGATTTTTTATTTTTACAGATAATTTCATCAGCTAGTATTGTTTGCCAGCATAATCAGAAGGGGAGTCTTATCTCCTAGTGCGTGCCTATTTTGCCTAGCTGAAAAGCGCCCGTGCATACTGCATACTGCATATCTAGTATATTTTGAAGTTTTCTGCAGCATCCTGTGGATATATCCCCTCTTTTAATTCCTGAATAATTGTGGGAACCAAAATGCCATGGCTGAGCTTGGCTGGAGTCCACTGTGGGTATCTGCTTGACTCTGCATTTTGAAACTAGACCATTGGCCCAATCAGGAAGGAGGATACATAGCACCAAAAGAGCAACTACTCAACTAGTCGGTTGAAGTGAAATCCACGTGTTACTCCTCTCACATTTCTCCCCACCGTTAGCGATAGCACGGCTATGATATCACGGCTAATATTGCAAAGGAAACGGCGAAAGGTGGGGGCACAAAACTCCAGCGTTCTCGGGGATTTTCCTTCGCCACGGTAGCCACGTGTGGATTGGACTGGTCTGGATGCTCGATTCAATAACGATATAACTCCACGTCCAAGCTTTCATTGGAAAGGTCTATTTCTTTTGTGACTGAAAAACTCGTTGTTCACAAAAGCTGTTAACTAAGTTAGGGAAGATACGGAAGGTAAGATAAGAGTGAGGGAATTTTTGATAGGAACAAGAAAAAAAAACACAGGAAACAAAGGAGACGGAGAGGAAAACGAAGAAAGAGAGAGAGAGAGAGCTATGATATTGAGACATATAGTAGATTGTAAGTAAGTGAAAAGAGCAGCCTCGGAGAGAAAAGCAGGAAGACTTTCTGCCTGAAGGTTATGGCTGCCAAGGCTCCGAGATCGTTCAGTTACTGAGTAACCTCTACTCATCTTATATTGCTTCATCTTGGTTAACTGAATCTCGAATTAATTGTACTTACACCATTTGCTTATAAAAGTAAGGTTGATGGCTATCAAATCTCCGCTGAGAAATTTGGACGCCATGTAACGTTGTGCAGGGTTACCGAGTACCTTTCGACCAACGGGTGGCGAGAGCTAGAAGATCCACAAGCAGGGGTTATATATTAAATCATCTAAATTTCATGTCAATCCCAGCCATTGGCCCAATGATACTCACCAGATTATCCGCAGTGGATTATCAGGAGTATTGTTGTAGACGAATCCGGCCTTGATCGCTCGTCTTGGATGCCTTGGCTTACTTCTCTTTTGAGTAAATCCTCTACAACATAGATCTTTGAAGACTCAATGATAGAACATCAATCAAACTAATGGGAAACTCGGCACTCTTCATCTTCCCCCGAGGGAAGCCCGGATCTGTACGTATAAAACCGCCCAACTCGCGAGAATGTAACTAGTTGAAAGATACAACCGCCAACTCTACTCCATATCAATTGTCTCTACCTGCCCCTACCATGCTTGGCAAACTCCCCTCAGTCGCAGCATTGCTGGCACTCAGCCTGACTGCTCAGGCGAGCCTAATCTTCAAAAACTCCGGCACAACCTCAGGCTGGAACAAAATAAATCAAGAACACAAGGGCACTGTGAAGCAAGTGACAGATGAAGCGTATGAGGGCAAAACGGCGCTCAAAATGACCCAGATCTACGACAAAAGTTACTCCGGCCGGTACCACTCGGAAGTAGTCAAGAATGACATTTACAAGCGCGGCGACGCGGGCGCATACGGGTTCTCCTTCCGACTGCAAGACGACTGGCAATTCTCCCCCGTGCAATCCTACGGCATCGCGCAATTTATCGGTGATTTCACAGACAGCGGCTGCGACGACTGGATGCCGACGACCATGGTTGCGCTTAAGGGAAACAAACTCTACACGCGTGTCAAGCAGGGTTCGGTCTGCAAGCAGAATGTCAAGGGTTTCAACAATCTAGCCACTGTCACTGCGGGTGAATGGCACCGAGTCGAGATTGAGGCGAAGTGGGAGTCAGATGAGACCGGATACTTCAGAGTTTGGTATGATGGGGAGAAGGTTTTGGATGAGAAGGATCTAGTTACTACCATTGACGGTGATGCGGCTTTCCAGTTCCGGGCTGGTCTTTATGCGAATGGTTGGCATGATGATAAGGAGATGAAGGGATCCCAGGGAACTAGGAGTGTTTGGTATGATGAGATTGCTGCGGGGACTAAACTTGCTGATATTGAGGCTGAGGCTAAGATTGATGCCGGCGACTGTTGATTTGAGTTTGGGATATTCTGTATTTAGTCAGAGGTAGTATTAACGGACCAGTGGATATGTTTAGTTAGAGTTGAAGGAGAGTTATGGTTTAATTCTCCCGAATCTGAATGTGCCTGTCTTTGATCTATACTAGAGTTGCTCTTCGATTTGGAGTCTATGGCGCAGAAAAAAATCCCCAAGGGAAATTATAAATGTTCACAGTCCGAGTGGCTTTGATTTGTAATAACAAGTCTCTCGTAAATTACAAATAAATCATATTATAGCGTTGGCCCCTGTTTTGCGCCTGTGAAGAAGACCCATGCCGCGTGGGGTCCAAATTAGAAAATCCACCCTGCATGAATATCGTCTTGTTGGATAATTTATGTTTGTATGCTGATCGCGGTTGCCCTGCATTGTATTATGTCGCAGTATTAGATGTTGACCCGAGATGCTTTCTGTGAGTTTTTAATTTTCAATATCTTACTCTCCCCATCGAAGGGTCGGCAATCTTGCCGAACGTGTTGGCCCTGAAAGAGGCTCTTCTGCATGATTTATTGGATGCCAGTAACAAGCCCGTAATTTCTCTTGCAAACATGATATTTCCCCAGAGTGGGGGAAACTAATCCACAAATGTTAATGTTGTACGAGCGGAGCGTTGCTAATTATATACAAAGCCAAGTATTTCAGGAATGAGGAGAAAGTCCAGATCAAAGTGGAAGCAAAATACGAGAACGTCTAATGCACTACCAATAATAAAAAATTACCCCAGGATCGGGGGTAATTTTTAGTGTTTACTTGAATTTTGATTGATGTCTTGCAGAAATCTTTATGACTTTTTAGGCTTTTCGAGAGTCTCCACCTATCCTATACAGCTTAATACTATTAATAGATTATCCAGATTGATTGATCTTATATTCGTAAGGATAAGCTATCCCAGCTGTAGGTCTCTATCGAGAGTATTCTCTGCATAGTCCAAAATGGCTTCCTCATTCTTACGGCTCTTTCTTTGTCAAATCTGCGGGCAAATTCCTTTCAAATTCGATACCGATCTTCGTCTTGCTGATTGTGTATCTACATCTATCTGGTATAACTATTTACCCACATTTCAATGCCCCTAGCAAGTAAATCTAAGTCCTGAAATTGGAGTTTAGCTAGACTATTAGGTAGCCTTTCTCCTTTCGTTTCAATTTGTATGTAGAAACTACGAAATATTTAAACGTCACTTCTGGGTTGTGAAAGAAGCTCTTTGTTCTCAAGACGAACCTGATCAAAGCCACGTTTCCTACGTTTCTTCTAGTCCTCAATCCTCTTTGATGGCCATTAGAAATGTGGGATTGGACTTGCATTATTCTTAAATTATGTGGTTAAACAGTAAAGTTTTAACTTTTCAATGTTTACTTGATGCCACAGAAATGAACGTTAGTGACCCTCATTTTCCGTTCGGCATTTAGAATTAAGGCCCAGGGCTCGGCTCGCCGTAGACTGGACCTTCATAGCTGGGCTCAATATTCCACTTCAAATATATAAATATGAGCGTGCTAGACTCTATCACTTCAGAAAAACAGAAGTTTGGTTCTTCAACTCTTTGTTCATTTGTGCTCTTAGAATCGTCCTCGTCTACCCTGTTGGGAGGAATTCATGTTACTTCTTGTCCAATAACTGCAAAAGAATCTATATTTATCTTCTTTGGTTCTTTCGTCAAAGAAAAGTGTAGAGAGAACTGTCACATACCGACGTTAATGGGGGTTGGAGAGGTGAGGATATAAACTAGCTGTATGTCAACAGCTCGATAGATTCCCACGAACCTCAAAAAGTCTCACAATAAACCTTCACAAATTCATTCATAATGGCCGGCTTCGATGAAGAAATGCTGGAATCTTGGGGTCCAGCAGTTTGGGGAGTCATCTTCGACCGATTGCAAAGTGGAAACGTTAAAGGTGGTGTGCTTCAGGTTGCCTGGCCTAGCAAAGTCGACAAGAAATCAGCAGCCCAGCAAATCCAATGGGCCACCAGGTTGCCTCTTGCCCAGCTCCCTCAGAAGGCACTCGAGATGATATTCGACAGGATGGTTGGTTTCTCGGTGGGAGTTCGATATATGGAGGAAAAGAAGATCCACGCTATGCATGGACTCGTAAGACACAATGGATCTCTCAAAGCAAGTGTGGAAAAATGGTTCAGACGCCCTGGTACCGTCGACAAATGGAAGGAATTGATCCGATCCTACGAAAATTATGAAGATGCAGTGGGCCACTTGTCGGATTGCACTACATTCCCAAGAGAAACGGACCACCATCCATTCAAGACCCATCCTGCATACAATGCCGCAATGCAATGCTCTTCCTGCTTAGAGTTTCTGGTTTATTTTGGCATTGTCACGCCCAATGGATATGATCTATCGGGAAGAAGCTGGCTTGAGGCAGGACTGAATGGTCCCAATATGGATTTGCTCACCTACATTGTCAGCAATGCGGATCCTCAACATCTGACCAAACCCAGAGATATCAGAGAAACCCGCGAAAACCACATTCTTCTTTCACTCGTCGGTGTCGGTGCATTTTCCCAGTTCGTGATTGCCCTGAACAGGCTACGTCAAGCGCGATTTGTGCCGATCGAGGAACTTCGCATGATCTTCCACGAAGCAGCGATGCACGAGTTCTGCGCTGTCGCACCCGTCCTAGTGGCGGAAGCACTCTATCAACACGGAATCAACATCGGCAACGTCGAGCACCAGTTCCACGAGCTCGGCGGACAGCTAGAATCCTCCTGGCACATCGCAGCAGCCTTCAACCCCGCCGGAGCCGACTTTATGGAGTGGCTCGATAAATTCTCCATGCTCAGTGCAGAGGTCCGAAACTCAGAAAACATGAACCCGCTGATGTACGCCGCATGTTTTGACGAGCCAGCCGCAATCGACTGGCTGTGCCAGAAATCCGACCCAATGCAGTCAAGATTAGACGGAGGCCCGCAAGGGTACGCCTTGATCTGCGCGGCTCGAAGCTCGTACCTTCACAGCGGCGAGATATTCTCCATAATCCTCTCACATCTCCCAGACTCGCTATTCGATAATGAATATGGCAAGATCTTCGGCACCGAGATCGCCGAAGGACTAGCATCCCACAAGCGCAAGCTCGCCGACGGCCGAATCACAGAACCCACGCAGAATGTGATGGAGCTCCTCGCGGTGCGCAAGATGCAAGCTCTCGTCCGCCGTCTGCCTAATTTCTGGCCCGGCAGCGAATGGCATCTAGCGCTGAAGGCGTTCATACAAGATAACGATATGCTTGTCCTCATGCACAGTATCGGAACAGGGACGCGGCTGCTTCGGAGCAGCTCGCGAGATGGCTCGCGCACCCGAGATAGTGCAACCTACCCCAGAAGCCCTCAGACACGCAGGCTTTCTCGACATGAGGTACCCCTAATGTATGATGATGGCACTGTGTCGGCTGCTGTTCGCGCGGAGGCTATTAGGAGGAATAGGCCGACCCATGTTACTGCTCGCAGTGGGGGGAGACAGACTCTAGGTCGTATCAGAGATCCTAGCAATATGGTAACTAAGAATGTGCGTAGGGGGGGATCGAATCGCCGAAGCTGAGAGGTTGTGTCTCGACCTGGTACTGGTAGAGGGATCGGCGTTGCTTGTAGTATGAAGCATGGGGGCACGCTTGCTGCATATGATTTTTTTATTTCATTTATGCCTGATGGCTTTGCGGTGGTTTATGTTTAGCTCCTAGGTTTGTTTTTGATTTTCCGATTCGATTCGTGTCGACCTTTTGCTGGGTTTGTATGTTTATCCTATTTAGAAATTTACGAATAGTTTATTTCCGTGTCATATTCTTGAAATAGATCATTCTATATTGCATAACATCTCTTATCCCAGTTAATCAGTCTCAATTCACCAAACCAACTGCTAAATAAACGGGCTGACCCAAAAGGAAAGATGAGATCTGGACAAGTCTACCAGTCAAGTGCACTTGGTGAAGTACCGTTCTGCGATCCACCGCTAACACAGTCTAGCTCTTTGCACACTGTTGTAAATTAGTAGGACAGTAAGACCTAACTAGAAATCAAAGTACTTACGTTGATCGGCCTTTTGGAATAGAGTGCTTCCTTCTGGTTTGTGCATGGCTGGGAGGATCTGCCCCCCTTCGATTCGTTCGAGCTTTGTGTGCTCCTGGAGTCGACTCAAAATTCGAAGAGTGTCTGCTTAAATGAATTAGGCAACAGAAAAAGAAAGTTGAGCATCAAGGACCATACCTATGTTATTTAACTCGCTCGAATATCTAGTTAAAGGATTATAAGCAGGTCTTCTCGCGCATAACATTCATGTAGCATATAGTACTCACCCTTGCTTGGTCGAGATATATTGATATTCAAGCTCAATATCTCCAATCAAATTCTTCGTCGCACTTTGTAATACTTCGGAGATTTTCTGAATGTCTGGTTCATTGACAGAGGAGCGGGCGAAGAGGTCGTAGCGAATATGTGTCTTTGACTCAGAGGCGGGAAAGAAAGAAAGGGCGAGGCATAAATCCTCATCTTGAAGCGAATACATAACTGTAATAGGAAATAAGGCACAATCTTCTTGGGTGCTCTTCCGCGTAATAGACCTGATAAACTTCATGACGGGAGAGGCCGCCGATACTTCAGAAATTCTGCGACGTAGCTCGCTGGTATAGGCATCTAGGTGACGAGTCCGTGCTATTGAAGTGTCAGCCATTTACCCCAACTATCCTTGACATTAGTTACTCACCACCGACCTTCCAGTTGAAGTCCCCCGACAAAGTCTGACCAGAAACCCAAGCGGATTTCGCTTTCAGACCAGCTATGCGCGAAAATTCACCTAAACTCGAAGCCACCTCACTGTCAAATGCAGCGGGCTCACTAGACTTTAGATTCACAAAAACCATCCCTTGATCAGTGGTATATGTATGGACCTCAAACAGACTATTCTGCGACTTATCAAACCCGGGAACGTCATCAAATTGAGGAGCCTTCACGAGTCGCCCAGTGGTATCATAGCTCCAACCATGATACCGACAACCAAGAACAGTCGAGGCACCGGTTTCCTTTCTGGTAATAGTATAGGCACGATGGCGACAGACATTGTGAAATGCGCGGATCTTGTCGTCTTTACCGCGAATGAGAAAGACTGGGAACCCGGCAATGTCGAACGATTGATACGCGCCGGGCTTTTTAAACTGGGAGCTGTGGGCAAGATAGAGCCATGTCTAGAGCTGTATGTTAGCAATTTCGCCAAGCGATATCATACTTGCATTTCTATTACTTGGCTGAAGAGCGCGCGCCGTTCGAGCTCGAAGACTTCCCGACCGCTCCACCATCCTTCTGGGACTTCGGGTTCTTTGGACACCGTCAAGTCTGAGTTGTTTAGGGAGGTAATTGTAATAGAATCAGTGAATTTATCGGTTTTAGTTTGAGATAAATGAGGCCATGCTCGGTGGAGTAGAAAGATGAGTGTCACCAAGGCCACGAGGATGGAGGCTGGAGAGGCTAAATAATCTGTATCGGTAGACTCCATGATAAATAACGTGTTGCTTTTTTGGAGAATAGAAATTGGTTGGCATCTGCCACTGATATATTTTCAAGGTTGTGGCTAAGAAGGCTAGATGTCACCCCTCCACATTATACTCTCCACATTTAGCGCAGATGTCTGCCTTTATTACCCGATTGGGTTGGAATTTCCTGGTATCAATCGGATGACTTGTCACTTCTGATTTTTCATCCTGTGTGGTTGGAGTTACCTTTATCCTACGGTGAGTACTGTGCAATGCGTTAATATATAATTGTATTAACATTCATATCTCATATCAAAAAAGCGATCACTATCTTCCCATGAATAAATACTACGCTGCCATTTGAACTATGGAGGGCGAAACATGCTCCTCCAGTCCAGAATTCTTCGCTTTCTTGGCGGTCCTGTCAAACTCATGCTGTTCGCAGACCATATCAAATACTCGTCTCTGGTAGTCTGAAGGTGACATGTGTATTAGCATTATTGCATAGACAAATTTTTAAAAAAACCACAACTCACAAGACACGCCATTCTCCTTGTTTGGGTTGAGAATTCCCTCATGATAGACTCCCTTGGCTAGATTGCTCTGGGCCTTCTCGCAAAGCTCGAAATCTTCCATAGCAACTTGACGCACGAATTTAAAATATTCCTCGAACTTTTCCCCAGATTCAAGATGGAAGTAATCGAATTCCATTCGGGTGACATGGGGGTCAGCGGTCGGACATACTCTGAAGCAGGACATGCCACCGCCATAGACGTTCAGCGTGCAGTTAGGAAAGAAGTACAGGAAGAGACCATCATCTGGCTTGTTCGGGTCTGCGATATGCTGTGAAAAATTGTGCTTGTTGCGCACAGTGTAGAAAGTTGGCGGGTAGTATTTGGAAAAGGATGGGTGGGTGTATTGGCAGTGTAGACACTCTTGATATCCGTCGACCCTGACGAAAGTTAATACTAACACATTAAAAAGGATAATAGAGAATATTACATGGTCTTCCAGTTGAACCGGCCTTCATAGCTGATGCTACGACGGTGCGGCAGCTTAGTGAAGTCGACTTTGCCGAGCAGCTCTTCAAGCTCTGGGAAGAATTCATGGAAACCGGGAGCATCGTCGGAGATAGTTGAAAAAAGGAGTCCAGTTGGGGTGAGATGGCTGCGCAGTTCTTTACCCTGTAAGTAGCAAAATTGTTAGAAGAAGCTTGACATTTCAGCTGGCTCATACGTACAGTTTTCGTGCAGACAACCTTCAGCTCCTCGGCAACGGGGTTCAGAGCGTCTCCCGAGGTGCGAACAGCAGAGACAGGCTGTTGCGCAACTTCGTACGGAACATGTTCGCCCACAACCTGGAATCTAGTGACGGGGCCGAGCAAGTACCAAGACTGGAGCATGTCTTAGTCTCCTTCAACTGCCAACAGACTGCGCTACATACTTTGAGAAAGACCGCCCGCCGCTCTATCTGGTACAGCGGCTGACTGCAGTACCAAGAGGCGGGCAAAGTGCGGGTGAGCTCGGCCATGATTTCGATGAAATTAGTGAGTAAATTCAAGTATCACATAAGCACCATTGAAATTGTGAACAGCAACAGCGACAGCGAAATAGTCTCATTTTTATATCACCACAAATTGCCTTTTGTGCCAATAGAGTGACTCTCGACCTCAACTGATAGACACGTATTTTTTTTGGTGGCAATAAGGTTGTCTAACCTTGAGTGCGCTGGAGAGGTTCGGTATATCGTTTCCCAAATGAGTTATCGAGTCCCGTTGATGTCACATCTGATCACACGGGTGACGCACAGATCTAAGATGTTCTGGTCGTGCAAAGGCCTCAGAGATAGACAGAAGATCTTCAGGGTCTTTGGACTTTTATGAGCTGAGTCAAGGAATAATAACGTCAATGGGGAGTCTACGAGGGTAGAAGTGAATATACCTAAGTAGGCATTTCTAGCCTGTCTATGCTTGGGCGAACTTCAGTGGACGGATGATATTGAGAGAACCAGAAATGACGATTGAAATATTTACGACAATTCGATAGCAATATTTGTTCCAATCATTTGCTGTGGTTTTCTAATAGTGATCTAAATGGATTACCTACATCATCCATCGGGTTTCAGGCCATGCGATCCCTTTCTGTTTTAGTACTCACCTCTTGCCGCTTTTTAATCGCCGAATAAAGCTGAAGATGCTGTAGTATTACATAAGTATTAACCGCCTGGGTGACTTTCTCACTGGGTAAGCAACTTGATAGCCCTCCAGGGCTCCCTGCTCTCTGCTCCCTGGAGCCCTGGAGGAGGTCGCAAAGGCAAGGTACTTAAAGTCAGCTCCGTTTTTTCGAGGTTGAAATAACGCCCGGATACTACTCCAATCCGGTTGGTCAGATACTCCACTTGAAGCTCTGCAGCTTAAAGTACAAGTTTGATTATCCACCTTCTTTTCTTCTTTATTCAGCCCGGGCTTAAAATACGGGCCGACCAATATGTGGCGATATCACTTAACTCGATAAAACCTAAGGATCGCACAGTTTCTTTTCCTTCTTTCCTTACGAGAATAGACAGCATCCCCCTTCTACTATAAGTCAACAATGTCTGCTGTGTTGATTACAGGTGCGACGGGAAAGCAAGGAGGCTTCCTAATCAAGAGTCTCATCTCTCGCAATGCTCCTTTCGAAGTCTTGGCTGTCACACGCGATCCAACTTCTGCATCTGCGCAAAAGCTCCGGAGCCTATCTTCCGATATCAAGCTCGTTCAAGGTGATCTTGATAAACCGGCCGAAATCTTTCAGAATGCCCGGCGCTTAGCTTCGGCTCCCATATGGGGTGTCTACAGTATGCAGGTAATCGAATTCCTAATAATATCTTGTCAAGAGACGATCCCATGATACTAATTATGGAGAAACACGCGGCTATCGGGAATAGCTCAGAAGAAATTCAAGGCAAAAACCTAGTCGATGAAGCGATCAAACAGGACGTCAAATTCTTCGTGTATAGCTCTGTCGACCGTGGTGGCGAGGAACGCTCCTATAACAACCCAACCAAGATCCCACATATCAACAAGCACAACATCGAACATCACCTTATCGATTGCACGAAGAACAATGATATGAGATGGACCATCCTGAGACCAGTGGCTTTCTATGAGAACCTGACTCCGGATTTCTTTGGCAAGATGTTTGCGACCTGTTTCAAGATGGCACTAAAGGGAAAGCCCCTACAGCTGGTCGCTACTAGTGACATTGGATATTTCGGGGCTGAAGCCTTCCTGAATCCCGACAAATACGAGGGCAAGGGAATTTCCCTGGCTGGCGACGAACTGACATTTGACCAGATGGATCGGACCTTCTCTCGTCGCATGGGAGAGAATCTGCCAATGGCTTTCCGTCCGATTTGCTCTTTGTTCATGGCTGCTATGAAGGACATGGGTTATATGTTTAAATGGTTCCATGATGAGGGCAATGGAGCTGATATTCAGAAATTGCGAAAGATTAATCCTGAGATGAAAACATTCGACACCTGGCTTGTGAACGACAGTGGGTTCTCCAAGAAATGAAGAGTGGTGGATAGCTTTCTTTCTCTTTTCGTTTCTTGCAGGTCGTTTGGAATTCCTTCTTGGGGGGTGCGAAAAAGAATTAATACTCTTGTACTGGTCTCGACCTTGGGAGGTCGTATTTCTCTGTAATATAATTATTTCTGTTAATTAATTCGTTATTTTATAATATACTGTCAGTTTCCTGGAAAGCTTGGTAAATCAGCTTACTTAGATCAGCTTAATTTCTTAGCTGATTGGATGCAACCGTATTATGCCATATGCAACTCTTCTATCCTTCCCCTAGTTTCCATTCAACCTTGATATCAGTAAATATGTATTATAATGATAATATTCATGCATGGATAGATTGCTAAATTGCTTAATAAGGTCTCTTCCACTTCCAAGGCTGACTATTGAATTTGGCTGCCTGGAGGATCCGAGATGGAGGCGAAAGAGCAAAATGGACAAAAAAAGAATGCCTTCAATATCTGCGATTCAACAAAATCAAACATCTCAATAAAGACCCAAATATCCAGAAATCCCAAAGAAAGAGAAGAGTGAAAGACGCATCACCTGCTTATATGTAGGTGGGGATATAAGGGAAAAGGGAAAATCAGACGGTCCCGTATCGTATCTTATCGGGCAATTACGTCGTCTCCAACTTTCAACTTCCAACTTCCAACCTTCAACTTGAAAGGTTGGAACTTCTAAGCAACTCCAAAGTTCCCAAATCTCTATCATGGCCCCGGTCAAATATACTCCTCCTCCTACACCATCACCTCCAGCATCTTGTTACGCCATGAGTGACGACGAAGAAGATGAATATAACACCATAGCCCAGGCTTCCTCGAGCAGAGGGGTTAAGCTGCTCTTTTCCAAAAGCAAAGTGAGACAATTTTCATCAGAGAGGAATCCCAGGCTAATAAAAAATCCAGGTCTATGTTCATCCAACTTCCTCCTCTAAAGATAATATCCCTGGCTTTATCGCCCTCATTCAGCAAAAACCTGTCCCCGCATCACATGCATCCGCGTCTCAATCCAAAAACCCCGACACACCCTCCTATCTCCTCGCATGGGTCCCAGAATCCTCTCTTGGAGAAGCCTATGATACATATGTGAAAGTAGACCTCTCGGAAGGTGACTCTCCGCCGCGTCAGAAGTACCTCGTTCCGCCGCTTCCGACCACCACCACCTACAAAGACCCCATCGGGTTGTATTCTTTTGCAGTCCCGCTATCACAGATATACTCCATATTAGTACGGCCACCGAGCCTGGGATGGTGGTTTGGCAGTTTAGTGATTAATACCCGAGCGGGCGATGGCTTCCCCGCGCTATTCTTCCATGATGACGAATGCGAGTCAACTATCCTACAGAAGAGGAAGAGGGTCAAGGAAAACTTCGATCCATTTGGCACTGAAGGCGGTTTGTTTTGGGGCGGCGATGAGGTCCTGCGCTGGTTGCGGAGGTATGCGGAGGTGCAGCGCTCTGCGGTGGATCACAATGTGTACCTCATCAACCCGTCGGATGAGGATCAGCTGTCCTTCGGCCGGCCGTTAAGCCACAGCGATAAATCCCTATTAGCAAAGGCCCAACCTGAAGCCGCCGCCGGATCCCGAGCCGAACCGCCTGATGCCACCATGGATCCGTTCATGAAGACTCTCAAGGAGACACGGTGGAAAGTGCTGGAGCAGCTCAGCAAAATCACCACCTTTACCCGTCGAACCGCCAATGAGATCGCAGAAAATCCTCGCATACCGCCTCAGATGCGCCGTTTAATGAAGAACCCAGAAATCCAGACGTTGCAAGATGAGTTCGACAGCGCCAGAGTCTATCTGGCTCGTTGGGCGATGAGTGTTGCCGAGCAGAGCGATAAAGAGCGAAACCAGCGTATATGGACCGCGCAGGACATGCTGGAAATGGAGAATAGCTCGGTTGGCGACTTTGAGATCTTAGAGCTGGAGACTGGGAACCTAGCTATCCAGGAGCGACGCCGTGTTCTCCAACTGGAAGAATGGGAGGGCTTCTTCGACCCGACCTCGGGTAGACTCCAAGTAACGGCGGAGGAAGTCAAAGAGCGGATCTTCCACGGTGGGTTGGATCCCAATGATGGCGTTAGAAAGGAGGCTTGGCTCTTCCTTCTCGGTGTGTACTCGTGGGATAGCAGCCGCGAGGAGCGCCAAGCGATGATGAACTCCAAGCGCGATGAGTATATCCGGCTGAAAGCAGGCTGGTGGGAGCGAATGGTCGAGGGCAACTCAACAATCGAGCAGTTTGATCATTGGAAAGAACAGAAGAATCGGATAGGTGAGATTACACAATGGATTCGACATGGTGGCCACTAACACATGGATATAGAGAAGGATGTTCACCGCACTGACCGTACGATTCCTTTGTTTGCGGGCGAAGACATCCCCCATCCGGATCCTGATTCTCCGTTCGCCGAGACGGGTACCAATGTGCATCTGGAGCAGATGAAGGATATGCTCTTGACATACAATGAATTCAATCCAGACCTCGGGTACGTCCAAGGAATGAGTGATCTCCTGGCGCCGATCTATGCTGTGATGCAAGATGACGCCGTAGCATTCTGGGCTTTTGTCGGGTTCATGGATCGAATGGTATGTTTTCCACAATGCAGAAAGCCGTACTCTCTTACTAATGTCTTTGCACAGGAACATAATTTCCTGCGAGACCAGTCTGGAATGCGTGGCCAGCTATTAGCGCTGGATAACCTCGTTCAGCTCATGGACCCCCAGCTCTACTTGCATCTGCAGTCCGCCGACAGTACCAACTTCTTCTTCTTCTTCCGCATGCTGCTGGTGTGGTACAAACGGGAGTTTGACTGGAGCGATGTCCTGCGTCTATGGGAGACATTGTGGACCGATTATTTCTCCAGCAGTTTCCACCTGTTCATTGCACTTGCGATACTCGAGAAGCACCGTGATGTAATCATGGATCACCTCAAGCACTTTGATGAAGTGCTAAAATACAGTATGTTGACAACCGGACGTAACATTGATTTCAAATTACTAATATTGAAATCTCTAGTCAACGAACTATCCAACACCATGGATCTCGTACCCATTCTCACCCGCGCAGAGTCGCTCTTCCACCGTTTTGAGCGTTCCGTACAAGCCATTGACAAGAAAGACAATTTCCCCGCTGCGCCAACCGCCCACCAGCGTCGCCCAGGCGCAACCGGCCAAGATTCACCTTCGGGCAGCAAGGGAAAATCACCCCAGCCTGCCGTTGGATCAAGCAGCGGAGTCAACGCTGGCCCTTCTAATCTTCAAAAGGCGATCGATGCCGACAAGCCGAAGGTGATTTCTCCAGAGCTGCGCGAATTACTTCGGAAAGACATCCCCTGGAAACGCCAGCAGACTTCATGATTGGTATCAGGTGTTATGAAATGTTGGGATTGGATGTCTCGCTTGATACGGATTTCATGCTCTCCGGGCGGAGTAATTGCTTTCCTTGCCCTTTTCTCTGCCTGTTCACGATTTACGATTGCCTCATGTATATTCTTCTTTGGTTTTTTTTTTTAACGACTTGGTTTTGTGGAATAAAGGGACCTGGGTCAGGGTATTTTGCCATATCGCACTTTTATTTTGGAATGAATTATGCAACGTCTCCATTCACCCGCATTTGAATGCAATCGATGATTCTAATCTACGACTAATTGCACTCATAGAGATATCTACAATAGCCACACATTGTAAAACTACATCCAGTAAGGACCCAAGTATACATGCAGTGAGAATACTCGAAACAGAAAACAAGGCCTTTCAAACAGGTGCTAAAATTTGAAACCGAGAACTTCAACTTTCACATAGAAACATAGTTCTTGAGCCACCGAGACCCTCCTGATGCAAACAAAGCTTCTCCAACTGTTCGAGCTAAGTCAACCTATGATGGTAGGTTTCAATCCGGTCAAGTTACTGTGCATGTGTGGCCGGACAGCTTGACGATAGAGTAACCCTGAAGGTTGGCCCTCCAGTCATCTCCTGTGGTTGGCACCTCTTCAAAATGAGTGTCAGATCGGGGATTCGGGTTGAATGTGGTGTTGGATGTGGTGATGAGGACTTCTGCTGCGAGCCCGTTCTTGTCCTCGTGCATGATCAGTTCGTTCCAGTCTGTCCCTGTATGTATTGGCGCGGTCAGATGCACTCCTGAGCTCTGCTCCTCGGGAAATTATGTATCTCGGTGATTGATAGATGCATTCTTGATGAGCAACCCCCCTTTGAAAGTGGAGAGTGGTAGGAGGCGAAGTGTAAAAGCAGAAGGGATTCGAAAGTTGGATTGATACTTATTTATACAATCGGTCACATGTGTGAAGATGATGTGACTGAAAGTGATATATCCTTTGGAATCTTTTAGTCTCAGCTCATTGTGTTATCAGATCACCGGCATTTGTCAGGGCTTTCTTTATGCTCTTTGTCTTCCATAAGGTATATTAGAAGCTCATAAGAGTAGATTTGCTTGATAAATTATATATTGGCTTTCTCATTTCCTCTATAAATGGAGACCCTAGAAGACAGTCACTTCGTCGGTCACTAGGATTTGAATTTTAACTGAGAAATATCAGCCTTCCAAATGAGGTAAATATAGGCCTCAGGTCCCCATACACCCGCGCGTTTGCTATATTTAATGGTCTCTTCCCCCGTCTGCTTTCTTTCCTTCTTCATCTTCTCTTCTTCATAATACAATACCTATCACGCGTTTTCCACATCCTTTCGAATTTGAACCCTCTTCAAATTTTCCCAACAATATATCTCTGATTCTCTCAAGATGTCCTCAAACAACGTGAGTTCACTGCGGATATTACAAAATATGCCGTGACTAACAAATACAGGATAATATAACTCGTGGAATTGCGAGCATTCGCAATGTCCCCATCAGCGCTGTAGCTGTCGCCGAGGCAGAGGCTGCTGCCTCTCTGGCAGAAGAGACAACCGCACGAGCTGTTGCACGGGCTTTAGCACTACGTGCCCCCACAGACGCCCTCCGCAATGCAGCGGAAGAGGCCGAAGCTGCGTCCCAACAGCTGTAAGTCCACTCTCCAATTTTAACCCTTCTATCAAGTATGCTGGTATTATAAACTAACCATCTACAAAGTGAGCGAGAAGTAAAAGACCCAAATTGGTGATCATATTACATTTGAATATTCAAGTTACTACCTATAGGTGGACTGCTTTCTCAAGATACTATTATCTTCCATAGTCATACATTTTTTCTTGTTCCAGCTGTGTTGATTCCCTGTATCATTATATCTCTCAAGTTCTATTATACTCAAACATTCATTGTATTTAATGGACACCCTTCTTCACCTTTACTTTATTTCCTCTTCTTCTGTTAATTTATCACCCTCCTTTTACTTTCTATTCATAGTCACTTCATTAAAATGCCATCCAACAATGTGAGTCTAAAAAAAATCAAATAATAAATAGAAAGGGCCTAGGGGGGAGTCGAACCCCCGGTCTCCGTGTTCCTGTAAATGTACATACAAGCACGGCGCGTTAACCACTGCGCCACTGGGCCAATATCTATTAATAGACAATTTCTAGATTTTGATTTTATTTCTTTGGTCGATACGCTAAGTAGTGTATGCCCTAACTCCTAGGTAGGTAGCCCATACTTTACATCAAGTTCTCTGAGAAACATTTTCTATATATATCAAGAGCTTTTCTCTTTCACTTTACTTCTTTATCTTCCCTCTTTCACTTAGCAGCACCTACGATTCCATTGTGTTGAGATGATCCCATCTCTCGTCGTTTGCTTACAGACTGGGCGCTTGTTTGTCAGATTGAGGTTATAAATACCCTGCTCTTCCTGGAGTGAACATACAAGGATTCTTCTTCTTCTTCTTCTTCTTCTTCTTCTTCTTCTTCCAGTAGCTAGCGGCTACAACACATTGTTATACATAAATACTGGAATGCGAGGCTATCCAAACTGTCATATGCTCGCGCGTTGACTATATTTAATAACCCTTCTTCTACCCCTTCTACTTTCTTTCCTTTCTCTTATTCCCTTCATCCACCCCGCACTTTTATATATTCTTCCTGTGGTATATTCTTTTTCGACACCCTCCACCCCGCCAAACAGTCAATTGTAAGTCTACGAATCTACGTGGATAATATCCATTGTATTATGATTGACGAATATAGGATGAGGCTGGTACTCGCGAACTTGCGAGTAGCGATCACGGGATCCAGTATAAAATATTTTTTAAGGGGTGGGGATATCGGCAATGGTGTTCTGTTCAAGCGAACTGACACCAAGAAATTATCATGATGGTCGATATACCTGGCGGAAGAAGAGTCATGTACCTCTAACGCCACGCGAACGTGCATAGGCTTGTGCCATCCTACCGGCAGATCGGCATATTTCCGAATCTGTTAGAGAGGATCGGGCTTCCAAGAATGGACGTGAATTGGATAGTTCGCCTGTGCTTGAACAAGTGGTAATGATTTTTATAGACATCTACACACCAAGCGAAAAGCCTAGGCTGAGGGAAACCGCCGGGTACAGTGAGGAGATGTATCTCGAAACACTCGGACAGTGCGAGATACCCCAGAGCATCTTCCATCCTCTCAACCACGCTATGCTATACCACTCAAACAACGGAGCATGCAAATGTGGAGACAGTCGAAGCCAGTGTGGAAACCCGGTCCTCCACGAGGCTTTTCCAACCAGCAAAGAAAAGAACGAAAGATACACCCCTCCTAAAAGAAAGGGGAAGTAATGAAAGGTCTTCTGGATACCGGGTATGTCGAAATTGGAGCAGAAATCCGGAGCCAAAGCATTGTATACGTCGCCGTTTCCAAGGTGGCCGTGGTGCACAACTGTTCTGCCTGCTATTGGTATCGACTCCGAAATCGTGTTGATCGCCCTAGTACATTGCACTGCAGCTTTCATGTTCCATCACCAGACCATGCTGGAACTGCGATGCAATGGAGTCCTCCGAATAGTACTGGCACCCAGAGGACATGGACGGTGTTTCTCTGGTCCACTCATTGATCAGCGCTTCCACGGTTGCATAAGGAGTGGATGCTGTTGCGTGTGCGAGGCGCTACACATGTAAGTGATATTCAAGAGACTGATGAAGAAATTGAAACTACTGCGTTGCTTCTATGACTTCAGGCTCAGAAATCGAGCCCACGATTAGACTAACCATCACCTTATACAGGTAGTCCTAGTCATAACCTCATTGAAATGCTGGAAAGGCTGATGAAGTATGCTACTGGAGATCTCAGGTAATCTGCATTTTGGGAAAGCGTTTGCTCCAAGACAGTATTCTTCCGAGTATAAATGAATGAACATAACCTTCCGAATATTGAGTATCCCGCGGTTTGTACCTAGGCCAGTGAAAATTAGGTAGGAAGGAGGCCATGAATTCTTTTGCACCTGAGATTTTCCCAAGAATACCTTCAAAATCTA
Organism: Penicillium solitum; assembly: GCF_028829755.1. Classification (NCBI taxonomy): domain Eukaryota; kingdom Fungi; phylum Ascomycota; class Eurotiomycetes; order Eurotiales; family Aspergillaceae; genus Penicillium; species Penicillium solitum. Next base: position 702,420 of record NW_027072128.1, read on the forward strand.
CGAGCTAGGGGTGTAATAATATGGCACATCATGTGAGGGTGCCCGGGCCCTTCTACACTTTTGATATGTAAGACAGTTTCCCATTTCAGCCTCGTGTTTCGGGCTGACCCCAGTGGTGAGGTGATATTTTGCTCCATCTGGGGTTATGTTCTACCCTTGTTACTTACTCCCCTGCGGCTTCATTCGTACTATGTCATTGATACCGCTGATCCTCTTACATAGGGGAACTTGATAATCAAATGGTGAAGGAACCTGAGCGTTTACATTCCACGCAATCCTATGAAAGTCTGTATTCTCAAGTAAAGACTACGCTGTAACACATGACTTATACGAAGAGATTGATTCTTCTATGTTTGCTAGAATACCTACAAACAATATGAGTGGAAATTCTCTCATAATCGGCCATTTGGCATATTTAATATCGCTCTCTCTCTCTTCTACCTTTTTTCCTTCTTTCATTCCCTTCATTTATCACTTCCTTCAACATTTCACCAAATTCCCAACACATACTCTCTATCCTCATTTTGAATTTAACCTTCAACATGCCTCGCGTGAGTGTACATCGACATCATCCAGTGTGTTATAATTGATACAAAGGGGTTGACCCTTCTCAATTTCCCTTATATTTGCTATATATAGGACTTTCCCTTCTTCTTTTTTCTTCTCCTTCCCACCTATCTCTCACTTATTTCTAACCTTTTCACTTCACTTCAACTATTTCCTATATTATATTATATTCTGGGTTTCCTATGAACAGTACGAACGTGCAGATTCTCTGATGCTTGGCCATTGACTAGTAGGTGGTCCTCTTCCCCTCTTCTCTTCCTTTACTCCTTACCATCTTTCTGTCTTTCCTTCTCTTCGTCATTCTTCGCCTGTTTCTTTCCACTTTAATTCCACACATCCTCTACCCACGTTATCTTCTACCACAATATACAACCTGCTGTCCGATGTGAGTCTACACCGATAACGTGATGAAGTTGACAAAGACTACAAAGTGAGACACGGATACCAAGTTCCATCCCGGCCATATGGTAACTCTAGCTATTAGGCCCTGAGCTCAGTCCCCAGCCTCTAGAAAGAGATAGACTAAGCCATTTGACATGGTTCGGCTCTTCCTCCAGAAGTACCGGGTGACAAGCAATGATTCCTTTTGCGCACATGGATAGCAGCACTATCCTTGTCGGCCACGCCATCCCAAATTAGCGTCCTGGGGATTCCAGACTCTACAGTTGTCGACATTGCAGTCCTGACCACCGAAACGGCCTACAGACTCCTCAAACGACCCTTATGGTACGCCTTTGTCGAATCAAAGGGGGAAGTGGACATATTGCGCCGGAGGGCACGATGGCTACTGGGGATATGCTACTTCATTGCATCATAACACCTCCCAAGTTTTAGGTTTGGGCTGCTAAAGCCCGAAGCACAGAACAGGCAAAGTGCGAGGAGCCGGGGTTAGGTCTTTGGCAGTACCAGTAAGGAAACTTGAGACAGGAGGGAGCTGGGTGCAAGAGGAATTTGGGGATGGCTGGTTATGGAACAAGTTGGATGTGGTGGCAGATGTGATGGCTGCTCCATGTCGACTGGAACATCATTCCACATGTCCAAAGTGACCCGATTCTCGGCCATTCGTTATTCAATGACCATCTTCCCCTTCTGCCATTCTCCCTTCTTTCTTCTCTTCTCTATTCTTCATATACATTTAACCTTCCACCTAAACCTTCCCTCGAGGAATTCTCATCAAGCAATCCACCATGTCTCACGTGAGTCTATACCGACACTATCTAGTGTGCTATAATTGACGAATATAGGATGAGGATCAAATCTGCCACATCGCAAGGATGGAAGCCCATCTCCAACTTCCGGTGCTTGTTTGATGGCAGAAGAAGAGGCCACTACCGTGCAGGGTAGCACTACGAGCCCACACAACTAAACCTCGTTAAGCTGCAGAGGAAGCTGAAGGTGAAGCCCACCAGCTGTAAGTTTAGTCCGGAATCTTGAACCTTTTACCAAGTAGCCCGATATAATCATGAACTAACGATGAACTCATACAGCGATTGGGAGCTGGATGATATTAATTGGTGGAAAATCCACATATCTAATCCACGTGGCTACTATCAGCCGTGGACAGAACAAAGTCCCCTGTCGTTTTACAATGAACAGAAATCCAACTGCATACGCACTAGTCTACCAATCCAAAGACAAAAAGGATCTTGCGTACACCCGCTTACAGGATCTGGAAGGCTTCACTGAACGTGTCTGTGGCGATAAACACGACTTCCCAGACCTAGCCTTTACCAACGTCCGACCATATGATGCAGCATACCAGGTGATCCCTGAATCAAATTTCGACGGAGACACGTTCACATCCGGCAGGCCTTTCCCAAACCAAGACCCACCGGTATAAGACGAGGCGAAGCTACGCCTTATCCCATGGAAATACGAGATTCTTGATTCCTTCGGAAATGAAGCCGCGCGCCGACGCAAATAAGCACGCCGCGAAAGAGAGAGGGAGCACAATATCACCTCTGATATGCACATTCCTTCCTAGGGCCGAGAGGCCATCGCAAAACTTCGATCTGGCCCCCTGCGTAACACGGATTTGCGCTTTCGAATTAGTCAGATTGATAGATCCCCAGATGTCATTGGCCCTATCGTCTCACTACTGCTTGTAGTAGAAGCGCTGTGACAGTAGGTCGGAGTTATGGCAAACCTAGCACGCATTACCTCTCTAGATCATGCCGGGCTGATTGATTTCCGGGCCCGGTTCGTGGAGGGTAACCCACGCGTCGTACGCGCTATATAGGAGGACCTCGGCGCCTCCCTTGATACTATCCGGGACGCCGCGACGTTTACAGAAGGTTTGCTGTTAGTGGACCGATGTATTGAAACCATGACAGACACTGTGATCAAGGCGGAGGTAGAAGACATCGCGGCCACAATGCGCCCGCCGCCGCAAACGCCACTACCTTCTTCACACGACGCGATCTTAATACATTTCTAAGAGCTGGACGTTGAGAGCTGCCGAGGACGGCAGCTGCCTTTCGAGGGGGCAGTTGTTAGGGCCCCAATAGTATCCATACTAAGCATGGTCTAGTTAGTTATGTACCTACCTAGGTAGCCTCTTTCATAGCAATACGATCATCTTTACCACTACGAGTCTTATTCCATAACAGGGGGTACGAGGAGACCCGAGAATTTCTAGGTAGTTTCGGACTTTTAAGCTACGATGTACCTAAGGTATGACGAGCTTCAAAGTACTCTGAAAGACGTAATGTATAAAAAGAATAATGCAATATGTATGTCAAACTATCTGTAAATGCAAAGATCACTCTATCAACCAAATAACTGTAGGGTATTGTTGAGCTCTAACACCACACCAAATCCCGAATCAAAACACAAAACCAAGTGAGAACAGATTCGCCACGCTGATGCAAGTAGAAGAGAAAATAAAAACCCGAGATATGAAAAAAAGGACGGCGCCAAAACATGTACAGCCAAATGTCCATATGTCCAAGAGCCCAGGGCCCAGGATGATGCGAAAAAAAATAAAATAACTGCAGACCCATCCATCATGGGTACAGCGGGGAAATAAAAACAGGGGGAAAAATATGGGAATCAAGAAGATAAAAATGTATATGCGAAGGATCACTTTTGTCCAAATTCACGGCCTGCGAGACCCAAGACCTTTCAGCACGACCCGCCGGCTTGTGCCGATAGATCCGATATCGCCAATGCTGCGGACTTTAGGCAAGGAGTGTCCAATCACGCTGCCGTCGCCGATCTCAAATCGGTCATCGGCATCGTGGTTGGGCGGCATGCTGAGTGCAAAGTGGGGTGGGTTGTGGGAGCTAGAGCGGCGGGTCTTTTGAAGGACATCTGCAACCCAGGCTTCACCCTCTGGGCTCATGGATTCGTACCGAGCACGTGGTTTGGGACCAGCTAAACCAAGTGGCGTGGAGCGAGATTCGTTGGCAGTGGATGTAGTAGCATTGTTGTTGGGGGAGTGGGCGTCGCTGACTGAATAGCCCGAAGACACTGAAAGGCGTCTGCCGGTCGAGGAAGGGAGAGGGGCGGCGGTAGGTGGAGGTGAGGTGAAGGAGGATAGGTGGCCTGTTGTCACTGCTCTGGTGCCCATTACATCAGATGCGGTTGAGGCGCGGCGTTTCTTGTGAACGGTAAGGGATGAGGGTGGCCGGGCACTGAGCACGGATGGTGGTCGGGAGGGGGTAGCCCGGCCGGAGGTAAGATGTGAGGTAGCTGGGGTCAACATAGCGCCCGGAGAAGCGTAAGACGGCGATGAACGTGTTTTTATACCCTGCACTTCCACACGGGGGGTTTCAGACACCTTGCGGCGACCATGATGAATGACATATTCGCGAAGGTATTCGCCGAGGTCAGCCCATCCACCGCCAACACGAACCATCACTCGCTGTCCCTCTTCTCCAACGGTGCGAACGAAGAGTTTCGTCGGTGCGGACTGGCCCCCGTGGTGGAGGTGATAGAGTTTGACACAGCTGTCCTCTGTCTTGTAGGCATGGGAGTGGCGTCTCCGGGAGGCGGGCATCAAGGTCAAAGAAGGTGCGGGAGTGTTGCTGCGAGTTGGACCAGTGGGGGATTCGGATCTGTACCGCATTCGTCGGTCCACCGACGAGGATGACGAGGATGTGTCTGCTTCGTGGTTGGAGTCGACCAAATGGATATGACCAGGCAACGAGTTGAGAATCGAGTTAATCTTTTCATCGAGCTGGTCTCGCGGTTGCTTGCTGTGTTTGTTTGGTGAGGAAGGGCGGAATCCGAAATCGGTGAGTTCGGACTCATGCTCTTCTACATAGGACAGCTCTTGTCTCTTCACACCCAGACTTTCAAGACTTGGATGGGCAGTCAGTCGCTGTCGCAAGCGGACAGACTTGGGCTGAAGAAGGTGCTCCATAGCTCTTCGGGCGGAATTCATTCCGAATGTCTTTTTGTTTCGCTCCGCTATTTTTGCCATCTCGTTTTGAGTGTTCAAGTCAGTTGCAGACTTTCCTCGGGACAGTTGATGACGGCCGGTAGGGAGACGTGGAACCGGTGGAATGGATGTAGCAGATGCATCCTGGAATGTGATTTTGCTTCGTGTCTAGGATAATCAGTTAGCGATGGGCATATAATCAAATGGACAATGGCTTCACATACTTTTGGGGGTTTGGGAAAGTCGGTAGATGTAACAGAGCGCGTCCTGGTCCTAGACGGTTTCACACTAGCCACACCTGGCGCCGGCTCGCTTCCCAGACCCAACCCCAAGCGTTCGTTGATAAATCGCTCGAGGGGCAGGCTGACCGTGCGACTTTGTTGGAAACTGATGCGCGGGTCAGGTTTCTGGTTTTCCAAACGACGCAGACGATCCTCTCTCAAAGTATAGTCCCCATGTGAAGGAGGCTGTATAGGTTCAGGGTGAGATGATGTCCCAAGAGGCGTTACATTAGAGAAATCAGTGCGCGGCTCAGGTATCTCGGGACTGGATATGAGAGAAGAATGGTCTGAAAGCAAGGAGCCCACCGAGCCAGTAGATGTCCGACGACGATGCGTAATTTTGTGCGCTACTGTGCCATCTTTGTCAAGATCAGGCTTCCCTGGGCGGAATTTGGACAGTTTGATAGGGCTCTGTAACGGCTTGCGAACAGTCCGTTGACAAGGTTCTGCTTTCCGTTCATTCTGCGGGTGGTGAGACTTGATGGGCGTAGGGTTTGAGCCTGACTTGGGTGATGCGACAAGCATGGGTATTTGGGAAACCCTGCCAGACGGTCTTGATTTCGGCACTCTGATTTCTGACCTGTTTGGTGTGAGGACCGGAGAAATAGTTGCTGCCACCGGAGTATCACACTGGCTCTGTTCACTTGGCCCATTCAGGGATCCAGGATCTTGGGAAACAGGAGAAGTGGCAATTTTAGGCTCGGGATTGAGCTCGGCTGATTTGAACTGTAGAGAAGGTTGTTTTTCCCCCTCATCAGTGTTATTTTGTCTTTCATTGGCCACAGTATCACGGGGCAAGTCTTTGCGACCTGCGGGGGCATTTAGCTCTCCCGCGGCAGGTACACCGGCAGAAACGACAACCTCCGGAAATTGGACTTCCATTTCAATCGCAGGGGAATCTTGAACGAGAGGATCTTCAGCCAGAGGGCTACGCTCGGACAATGGGCTTGTTCTTGCCGAAGCTTGGCTGAGGGGTGACACAGCTCCGTCAAGCTGTTGGAAGCCGGGCGGAGGAATGTTTTCCTTGTTTTCCAAGGTGCGGTCAATTGCGCAGGGCTTATGTGCAAGAGCTGGAAAGGCCTGCCGGTTGATCGCAGGAGCTGGCGGAAAGTCGGACTGTGTTGGTGTGTCTAGGTCCTCTGCCACAACCACGGGTGTAAGATCTTCTTGCTTCTCTTCGATTGGAGACTTCGATAGAGGTATCGAGAGTTGTAGGCTTGGCGAAGCGTCCCCTTCCACGCAGTCTGCAGGAAGAGGCGTCTCTTCGAGAGGCACCACCTTTGATTGTTCCACAGATTGTGGGCTAATCGGCCTTACATCACCGGACGAGAGTTCAAGGCCACACTGGAGTTCAGGCTCATGTTCGACAGCCTGGGCCGCAGGGGAGCCGAGATCATCCGAAGGTTCCGATACAGCTATATCGGATGTTGGGTCCTGCCGTGTTTCCTTGAATGACTCTGCGCGCTGGAGATCGGCTGCGTGCATGTCCGCCATTTCAGACTCGGCTTTTGACCGCAACCACGCGTTGTGAACCTTGTATTTATCAGCCTCCACCACCCATACAGCAAAGTCAGACTCAATGGCTTCTAAGTCATCAATCCATTGTTCGGGCAAAGAATCCGGACGACCCTCTAACGCGTCGAGAACCCGGTCCATCCGCCTCCCCACACCCACAACTGCGGACTCCAGTTTAATATGATCGGCAGCTAGGGATGCATCGGAGGATTCGCTCGGGTCGGAGGCAGAGGAATGTGGGGTTCGCAACGCGTGGAGGGATGAGTTAAGGGCGGAGCGGGTCAAGCTCAGCTCTCTGAGTAAACCAGGAATTTGGCGTAGGACGAAGATGCGAACTTCCCAAGTGGCAAGTAGGGCATTCAGTCGCGACAGATATGGGAGAGCTCGGAGAATGGTCGCGGTAATAACAGCTGTGAAGTCACTCAGCTGTACATAGCTAAGCGGCGGAGGCACAGAGACGCAGCTTGTGGCGGACGAGGGCCGAGACCTGGATGGAATGTGGGCATTCAAAACGTGTTCCTTTAATTCTTCCACGTTAAGATCATCCATCCCATCGCGGATTTCATCGGCTCTCCTCTCGTATCCTTCGACCACGCTGGCTAACAAGCTCCCATAGTAGCTTGCCTGGGTGTTGCTAGGGGGAGCCAAGAGCCCCGAAGGGATGAGATTTTCTCCAGAGTGCGACTCAGATGGAGGAATAAAACCCATCCCAACCTTCGCGTCGCGCTGGTTTGGCCAATTCCATGATTGGACCTCTTTATGCCACAAGTTCAAGTTCTGGGCAGCTACCGCCGCGCGTATCCCTAGGGCGCGTTCTGACGGCGACACCTGGGAGATGCTTCGCGAGAGGATATCATGGGCGGCTTGTTCGTTCGAAGGGACTGCGTCGGTCGATGTGAGGGCTTGGAGAGTTGATTCGGGAGAGAGGTTGCTGAGGAGAGGGTCGAGTTGCTGGTAGATGGAGCCAGGGATTCTTTCAAGTGAGGTTGAGCGCGAGTCATTTCGAGAGTGGGAGGGGGAGAGGCGGATGGAAGGGTGATTCGGGTTTATTCGACTGGCCGCCATTCCGAATAGATGCTCAGCCTAAGTCGGGGGGAGGTAAAGTCACAGGGAGCCTCGACTGGCTCGAGGATGGCATGTAAGTGACGGACGTCGGAACGAGGGCGGGAAAGAGGACTGTCGAGCCCGCATGCTGAGACGCGCGTCTTAAGAAAGTGCAGAACTTGGCAAGCAATAAGCTCTTGAAAATAGAGAAAATAAATGAAATGGAAAAATGATCGGAGGTTGACGAAGGAGGTCAAGGTACAAAGGTGAGAAGAAGCGAGGGAGTGCGGAGAGAGTGGATGGTGCTAAAGTGGGCACAAATGAGCGACAAGGAGCGAAAGACCGGCTTTCTGATCACAATTGATATCAAAACAATAGTTTCGGAAGATTTTCTGAAGTTGAATTTATTTTGAAGTGGAGATCTGATCAGGGGAAAGGCCCTAAGGTCTTTTTAGTGGAGTTGCCGGTATGAACCATCGCCGGATGATCCGCCGGGGAAAAATACTCCAACACGACAGTTCAGTGGTTTAAATTTTTTTATACCGTACACACATGTACATATATCTTGGATATCCAAAATTGCTGCATATCGGAGGGTTGGGAAAAAAAAGCAATTCTGCATGTTCAATCGACGAAAGAGAGAAAAAGAATTCCTGGAAGGGGGAAACAAGGCTATTTGAAAATAGCTTCAACTATAGACGCAAGGAGTAATATTTAAATACTTATCCAATTATTTCCTATATACTCCGTATATACTCCGTAACAGATATTGATATCATAAAACTAAAACAAATTGCTTATTCGATCCATTTCTACAATCACTATGCGGTCATGATGGCGTTGAACTGATGGCGCACATCCAAACCCTGGAATAGGGCCCGGGAATATCCCCGAGACTCTTCAGAAGTGCAGAGTAGCAGAGCTGCACAAGTATCTTCTGCCAAGTTAGTCGAACATCATGCAAGGGTTTCGCTATCGCCCAGAACTTATGGAAGGTCTTCCCGAAGCCCTCGCCATAGAGCTCAAGAAATATGAAGATTGGTTCTTGCTTGAGCCACCCAAATTGAAGGCGATCACAGATCACTTTGTTCGGGAGCTGGAGAAAGGTCTTACCGTTGAAGGTGGATCTATTGTCAGTACCGATTGACCCAAGGCGATTTGCAAAGTAGATGCTAACGGAAATGGTGGCATGGATTGAAGCCTATGAACATCACATGGATCATGAGATACCCAACAGGCCAGGAGAAAGGACGCATTCTCACAGTTGACCTGGGAGGAACCAATATCCGTGTATGTGAGGTCTGTCTTTCCGCCGGCAAGAGAGACTTCGAGCAACGTCAGAGGAAATACAAGCTTCCGGAGGAGGTCAAGACAACCACAAAAGAAGCCCTGTGGGGTTTTATTGCGGAACGAATCGCGTCGTTCCTCACTGAAAGTCAGAGTGATATCAGTGCTTCAAACCCACTACCAATGGCGTTCACATTCTCGTTCCCAGTGGAGCAAAAGTCCATCCGCAGTGGCGTTCTGCAGCGCTGGACCAAAAACTTCAATGTTTCCGGGGTGGTAGGGCATGATGTAGTACCTCAGCTGGAAGAGGAACTTGCAAAAAGGGTAAGCTCATGTTGAATACCAAGAGAGTCGGAGTTGACCAAATTAGAACATCCCAGTGAAAGTGGTTGCCCTCATCAACGACACAGCGGGGACCCTTGTCGCATCACGTTACCGGGATCCGCAGGTAAAGATTGGTAGCATTTTCAGCACTGGCTGCAATGCAGCGTATATGGAAGAATGTCGGTTGATGCCCAAGCTGTGTGATTCAGGACTGCCCGAAGATGCAACTGTAATCATCAACACCGAGTATGGCTCCTTTGATAACGAGGGTAAGGTGCTGCCCTTGACTCCATTTGACCGCCAGATCGACGGGGAATCTGCCCATCCAGGCAGGCAGATCTACGAGAAAATGGTGGCTGGTTTGTACATAGGAGAGATGCTGCGCCTGGTGATGCTTAAAATGCATGAGGATGGCGTACTGTGCAAGGGCCAAGATTCCTCGCGTCTTCGGACCAAGAACTCATTGGAGACATCATTTTTATCTACTGTCGAGATGGACATGTCGGAAGGTCTGACCAACATGAAAGAGGAGTTCAAGGAGAGCCTTAATCTGAAACTCTCGCTAGACGAACTGAAGGCGTGCCGTCATCTTATTGGTCTGATCGCGATGCGTGCATCGCGTCTCTACGCGTGTGGGATTGCGGCCATCTGCATGAAGAAAGGGATCCGTCAATGCCACGTTGGGGTTGATGGCTCGGTGTTCAGTAAATATAGTATGTTGAAGGGGCGGGCAACCCAGGGTCTTCGTGATATTTTTGATTGGGATCCAGGCAGATTGGATTTGATTGCTCTAAACTCGGCCGAGGATGGGTCTGGAGTAGGAGCAGCTTTGGTTGCGAGTTTGACTCTTGACCCGAGTGAGCTAGAAGAGTGTGACATTGAGGAGATGTAAAATTGAATGCCCTCAAGCTGTTCCAAAGTTGTGAGAAGAGTGGGAGTTCCAAGGTTGTAAATGTAAGATCGTCATCTCTCCAGAGCGACCATAGACGATAGCGATAAGCACTTTAATTGCAGTCGACCCTCTTCCCTCCATCATCAACTCGCACAATGCGCTTCCGAACACAATTAAGAGACAGCAGGACCTTCTCCAGTAAGATTAATCGATAAAACAAATGATCCATGCTAACTAAATCAGAGCTCACTGCGTCGCTGTCATCGCTAGGCAAAGTATGTTGGATGCGCCTGGAGTACGAGGTGATCCGCTTTACCATCATACCCGACCAAGGCACACAAGTGTGGGCATCAATACCAGTCGTATGCATAATAATACAAAACCTATCAATAATATGATCTATAAATTAACCGTTTCCCAGGGAACTATTTTCGATGACACAACCTACGAGCTAGAGTCCAATTCGGACGCCATCAACATCGAAGTCAACATCAGCGTCCTAAACCGAGCCCTGCGCTCCGCCTGGGGCTCAACACATTCACAACTCCGCCTAACTAAAAAAGACAAAACCCCTCTCTTGGCACTAACTGTCCTCGCATCAGAATGGACCGAGGGAAACATGGCCTTGGCCACCAATAATGATGCAGATGGCTTTGGCGACGACGCAAACCCAGAAGCTCCAGCCGACACGACAGGCGATCGAGGACCGCGCGAGCGCCAGACATGGATCACGCAAGAAATCCCGATCAAGATCCTCCACGAGTCAGCAGTCGAAGGCCTGCACGAGCCGCATTGCCCAGACCCCGAAGTGCACATTATCCTACCCAATCTGGCGCAGTTAAAGAGCATCTCCGATCGCTTCACGAAACTCGCCTCCACAGATAGTAAAAGCCGACAGCCGGGTGTGATGGCGCCCGAAGCCCCGGGGATGCACTCTGTTTCTTTCAGTGGGTCGGGCGCTAACACAGCTGCCACAGCACTGTCCACCAACTCGTCTCCCAAGCTGGAATTATCTGCTAATATGCATGGTTCGCTGCGGCTGGCTATTGCTACGGATGAGCTGCGTATCGCGAGTGTTTGGTCTGATCTCGTGAACCCGCCGTTAGACCCTGCGCAAATGACACAGGAGCAGATGAGCCAGCTTCCAAGCGAGCTTAATCGGAAGCGGGAGGCGAGTGAGGGATTCGAGTCTGGTTGGGCTAAGGTGCGAATTGATGGAAAGGATTGGAGTCGGGTGCTCAGTATTGGGAGACTCAGTCCCAAAGTTGTTGCCTGTAAGCTGACCGATGATCCTTGGAGTTGCCGCTCGATAGTACAAGCACTGACTCGATTCCTCATTCGCTATGGTTAGGCTTCGTCAATGAAATGGCATTGGTTCTTTACGTTTATCTGCCAAGTAATCGGGATGGCGAGGAATCTTGTTTAACGGTGAGTTGACATTGTCCCAAGAATACATTCATGCAACAACCAAGCCTTCTAACAGTTATGTTTTAGTATTATATCAATTCATTCACCACATGATGCTGTGGTGAAACTTGAGCTACGGTGTTCATCTTCCAAAAGTTCAGGTGTTCAAGGGTCGGAATGAATTATTAGATATCGTTATTAAGACAGGTGCATGTCAAAAGCCATGCAAGAAGAGACCTCCAGATCCAGAAATTTCCAGCGAGCAACAAAATGTCAGGCCAGAATAGAACAACAAGGGGAGGAGGGTGATATACATAATGCCAGGAGTACAAGCCCTTGACTCCATGGATGAGGTCGCGCCAAAGAACAACAAAGATCAAGCTATGTGCAAAAAGCAAGGCATCAGATGATGTTCAGTGAGCGAGAATGCAGAGAGATGGCGTGTCTGCCGGGGCAAGAAACAAGACACATGCAGGATGCTGGGGTAATGACAAATCTAGTAACAGGGGGTTGTATTATGGAAGGGTAGGGGGTAGGGGATGCGCTTCATCAAAGAAATCATGTGATAACAAATAAAAGACATAACAATGAAACAAACATAATGAAACAAAAGAAAAGGACATTATAGCACTTAGTTAGTCGGGAGACTAGTGAGCACTATAGTTATCATCGCCCATACAGGGAAAGTGCGATGATTATTGAGCCATCACGTCAACGTAACGGCCCTTCTTCTTGCCACGAACCGTGTTGCCCTTTCGCGCCTGAGGCGCGCCGATCAAATCGTCGATTGAGCTAGCATGAGTCAAGGACGAAGAAGGCCGCGGCGGCGGGCCGCTAGAACTACCAGGCGGTGTTGGCATAGCCGCTCCCGTAGAAACAGAGCGAGGCGCGAGACCAGATAGGCCTGGGCTGGAGGACAAGAAAGGTGGGGCGGCGGTTGAGGAAGATTGAGGCCGGCTGCCAGGAGCCGACATGGGGGGCATCGGAGGCATCGGAGGTGCACCGTTTGGTGGCATACTGCCCGAGCTCGCAGTCCGACTGGGGGGAGCGGATCCTCGAGGAGGGGGCGGGGTAGCATGGACGGGTGCGCTACTACCGGGATCTTTCTTGTTGACCCATTTCTTCAGATCCTTGTCGTAGTAAAAGGAGCTCTCTTCGCCAAGTTTGGCTCTGATGGGACCGCCGGCGGTGTTGTTTTCCTCTTTCTTGGCTCCGCTGAACCAACCACCAAACCAGCCCTTCTTGCCAGATTGTTGGGCATCTTTCTTGGCTATAGGAGAAATCGGATTAGTAAGTGAGTTAAGCGATAGGCGCTCTTTATACATACCATCTTCCTCGGCGGCTTTCGCGAACGCTTCATTTGCTTTGCGGTCATTCTCCGCTTTTTGGATAGCCGCTGCCCGGGCAGCAAGATCATCATCGTCGTCATTCATGATCGACTGCTTCTTCGGCTGCTCTGTGGTAGGTGGCAGATCCTCCTCCTGGGCACCATAGCCCATGTCTACACCAGCTGCAACCGGCTCATAAGAAACTGGTTCGTAGGAAACCGGTTCGTAAGAGGAGCTGGCAACGGGGGGTGCGTAGGGTGACTCTGAGTCAGGTATACCAGCTGGCATACCAGGAGGGCCTTGGTAATAGGGGGATTCGCTGGATGTGGCAGCCTGTCCTGGAGGCTGGTAAAAGAGGCCATTCACCATTGGTTGTGCAGCTGGAGGGGCTTCAGTGGGCGACATAGCTTCTTCTACTGGAGCAAGAGGAACGTAAGAGGACTGAGGCGGTGTTGGTTGATACCCACCCGCGTTTGGCGACCCATGCACTGGAGCTCCATAGGACATCTGCTGATCAATCGAGGGCGAGAGTTCTTGTGAGCTTCGACGTTGTCCAAAGGGCGGGAAGTAGGAAGCAGATCTCTGAGAATCCATCGAAGATCGGCCCTTGAACTGCTCAGGCGAGGCATTGGGCGCATATTGACTGGAAGGGTGATACTTGGATGCGCCGCTGGTGGGAATAGGCTGCGCTCCTGCTCCTGCTCCAGGGTAAGAACCGTAGATGTCAGATACAGAAGGTGAGCGGCTAATTGTTGGGGTGCCAGCCACGTTTGCAAAAGGACCAAATTCCCCATGCTCACCACCCTTGCCGGATCCAGTCGATGCAGCATCACTATCATCACCCACCACGAAGCTATTGAAACGAGCCCACATAGACCCCGAGACCTTCTCCATGCTTGGCCTCGAGATCCAAGAGCCACTATCGCTAGTTGTCTGGCGCAGACGTGCAGATAGCTCTTCAACTTCCGCAAAGAGGTGCTGGTGATAGTACGGTGAGGGACGAGTGGTTGCTTTCAATGCCGCTGCCACTGCATCGCAATAGCCTTGCGCTTCTAAATTGCGACCCTGGTCTACGAGGCACCTGGCATTCAGGATCTTGAAAGCCAAGAGATGTGGCAGATGGGCTGTTGGGCTGTTGCCGAGAACAGATGTAGCATACTCATAGGCCTCAGTCAGCAAGATAGCATCCTCGTCCATCAAGGAAGAAGGGCAACGCTGATGGTCAGCACCAAGGAGAGTGATGTTGGCCTTTGTGTCGTCGGGGCCACCGAAAACCGCAGCACGCGAGAAGATGTAACAAACATGAGCCGCCTCTGTTCGTCCATAAGAAGTAAGCAGGTGGCCGAGGGAGAATAGGGCCTGGTGATCTTCAGAACTTCGGTTACTCAAAACCAATCCCAAGGTATCCCTCCACTTGTCTAAACCCTCGAGCGCATTCTTAGTAGAGCCCTGGCCATCGGCCTTGCTAATAAGTTGCAGACCTGCTCGGGCAGACGGGGGAACAAGCTCGTCGATACTTTCTTCGATATTCCCAGCGAAGATCTCGTAGAGGGCTGCAAGTGACTCGGTGTTTGCGGATTTGGACCTCACCTCGCGGCGGACAAACTCCTGCGCAACCTGTTTCGAAATTGACCTGTCCATGGTGGACGAGATAATCATCGCATGTCCCCAAAGACGTCGATCGACAGCACTCCAGATGGCCTTCTCCCGATCGCCACAGATCAAGTGTAGGCGAAGCTCCTCCAACCACTGTGCATCAACGGCATCAGGCTGCGAAGGCATTTCTGAAGGGGCAAACCCTCCCGAGGTGGCTATGCTGCCGGTGTATGATCCGTCTGCATCGGGGCTGGGTAGATTGGGGAAGATGATCTGGCGGAGAGACTTTTGAATTTCAGGCGAACTCTCCAGATTACCGTCATTCTCCACAAGAAGCTTGACAACCTTCCAGAGGAGAGTTTTTTCCTCCTGGCGTTTGTGCGTATCAGACTGAACCTGTTTGTAGCTTGGAAGATCTGAATGTTCAAAGGCTGCAATCTTGCTAGAAAGCCAAGCAATCAATTCCTTCTTCTTTGACTTTGCCTTGAGGGGCCCAGGGTGCTGGACAATGCTGTCAGCGGAGGGCAGCCATTCGCTCCGCTGGGAGATTTTCGGTTCACCAAGAGTGGGTTGGATCATTGGCGCCACTTGACCAGCGGAGTAGCGAGGAATGTGCCTGGGGAAACAAGATACGACGGATCCACCGAACCCGAATTTGAAGATTGGGGCACCCTTCCATCGCTCCAGGGGATCATGCTCCTGTCCATCATTCGGAGCGATAAATTCAAGATGCTGCGTTGGAGCGCGGGTTTGAGAAGGAGCTAGCAGAGGGGCATACGGATTCACAGTTTTAGTCGGCGAGCCTGAAGCTTGCACCGAAGCCGGGCGTTGGAGGGTATCGACGTTTTGTCCGTAGGAACGGGGGCTCGTCAAGTCTCGGGCCGGTGACTGGGTCTGGGACCTGCGAAGTGGAGCCATCTGCATATCGCTAGGTGGTGGGGACATGTACACATTAGTCGCGGGAGCAGCAGGAGCGTGCTCCGGAGCCGGCGCGAGACGCTGGGCGAATTCATTGAGATATTCCTGAGGGGCATAGCGACTTTGAGGCGGAGATGGCTGGACAGGCGAGCCCGCACTTTCTCTCCGGGGTAGGCTGGCAGAACCATTGAGATAATGCGGGGCACTAGGTGGAATTTGTCCAAAGCCAGCTCCTTGCCCGCGCGGCGGAGATAGATTGATCGCAGGCTCGAGGGATGGTGGCTTGTGAGATTGATCAGGCTGGTACGAAACCTTCTCGTGGTGTGCAAGCGGACTTGACGTTCGTGGCTGGAAGGGCAAATTTTGGCCAGGAACATTAAGTGGCTGTGAGGCATACCGATTGCGAGCGGAAGAGGTAGTCGGGGGCGCAGGGGAATATCTCGGCAACGAAGGTGGCTTTGCGGGTGCTTGCAAGCCAGGAGGTTGGGGAGAATACCTTGCAACGGCAGGAGGTCCGGCCGGGGCACTTGATGCTAGGCTGGCATACGGATCCAACTGTTCAGGCGACTGAAGTGTGGGTTGGATTGGGAGCGCGATAGGCTGCGAAGCGGGCGGTGCGGCAGGGGCATATTGAACCTGGGGAGCAAGAGACGGCCCGGTCATCGTTGGCGCCACCTGCGGATTAGGGGTGTACCGACCAGAGCTGGCAGGCCTAGACCTTGGTGTCGCCAAAGGAAGCTCCTCGTAGAAATTCTTCGGTGCAGGGGGAGCGGACACAGTAGACGGGAGAGCTGCCGGAGTGGGGAAGCCAGATGCAGCCGGAATCGGTACGCCAGAAACACCTGGGGGAGGAGGTGGGGGCATACTAGTCACCGTTGGAGGAACAGGCTTGTGGGTCACGACCGGCTTTCGGGGCCGTGAGATATCATCTGGAAGGTCGTAAGGAGATTTGTAACCCTGTTTTGACCGCTCAGCAAAGCTCTCTCCCCTGGTTGCCACGGGGTTCTGGGGTGGTTGTGAGAAGTATGATGACATGGCTCCGGTGGCTGGGGGCGCAGTGCCTGGGAGAGGAACACCCTGCAATAGATCACCAGTGGACGGTTGGTGGGGTGCGTATATGTTAGGAACAGGTCTTGGCTGAGAAAAGGCCTGAGGGGTCTGGTACGGACTGTTCAAGCCAGCCGACAGGTCCTTGTTCGCAGGCTCGGCAGGGGTTTGATGGATGTGCTCCTGTGCAGATACAGACTCGAGGGCTTCAGTCTCCAGCAGTATATCGTCATCATCCAATGCCGCCTCCCAGCGAGCTGCCAGGTCATCATCTGGTGAATCGCCTAGCTCAGCTTCCCACCGCGCCGCTAGCTCTTCCTCAGAGGGATCGGCGGTTGGTTGGGGCTCCAACGACGCAGCCTTCAGGGCATCATCAAACTGCGCTGCAGCCGAATCGTCACTGACCGGGGAGTCAAGAGCAAACCCACTCGATTCCAAGGCCTGAGACGTGCTCTTCCGGGCGAGATGAGCGACGGGTTGCTCCTCAGCCTCTTCCTTTGAGATAGAGCCGAAGAAGTCCTCATCGTCGTCCTTAGCCTCTGGCTTTAGAGCCGAGCTGAAGAAGCCATCTGCATCATCTTCATCGTTGGAAAAGACGTTGTCGATGGATTTCTCTGCTTGCACTGGGTGTTCGGGCGAACCCGGTGCAGACTCATCTAACAACGGGACCCCTTCCTCGAACCTGGACTCCGCTTCTGGCGGCGCAAAAATAGGCTTTGTCTGGCTGTTGAGTTGGCTAAAGAAGTCGCCCTCATTGGAGTCGACTTCACCGCTCAGCTCGTTTTTCCAGAAAGGTTGATCCTGGGCGGTTGTATCCACGTCCGCTGCGGCCGGATCTGGATGGACCTCGTTGGTCGGTGCAAAGGCTTCCACCGTAGGAGCTGGAGAATCCGTATTCTCAGATTCAACATTCATCGCGCGAGACACAAGATCAGGTTGCTCATTTTCGGTCGGAGAAATGGCCTGTTTAGTGGAGTTGAAGACATCAGTACTCTCTTCATCAAATGTCACAACCGTAAGTGCTGTGTCCTCTTGCGATGGACGTACAGCTTCTTCAGCAAACTTCGGCTCATCGCTATCCTGGATTGGAGTAGAGTTCGAGGCAAACTCTGGGATAGTGTGCGAATTTTGGCTAAGCGGGGTAGCCTCTTCGCTGGAGGGCAGCGTATTGCTAAGGTCCTTCTCAAAGGTGGCCCACAGGTCCTCAGAATCGGTATTCCCCTCGTTTGTTTGTGGAAACAGTTCTTCGGTGGTATATTCATGTTTAAAAGTGTCCAACGAAGGTTCGGGTGCTGTGGTTTGCTCCTCTCTTGAAAGTGTAGCATCTCTCACAGATGTCGACTCCGCCGTGGTTTCTTGTTCGGGTGCGACAGTAGGAACGGCACTATCAAAGGTTTCGGTTTGAACTGAGGGTGGTGCGTTTATATTGCTGGGGAAACTATTGCTAGCCTCCGCACCAGATTGGATCGAAGGTGTTTCGGTCTCAACTGGCTGCGCGGGCTGAGTTTCTGGCGGGGTCGGGTTTAGGACGGCATCTGTATTCTGAGTAGATGGCGCGATAGTTGTATGAGCCACTTCAATGCTCTCGTCGGGAATTTGAATGGTCTTGTTGACGGAATCAGTGTCTAGGCACGCGTCTTGGTCCACCACTGGCGATGCATTGTTCACTAGCACGTCCAAGCTCGTGTATTGAGGCTGATTCGCGTCTATCTCGTCGGGCATATCCCACGCAGAGAAATCCTCACTCTGTGGAGATATGATATCGTCTAGGGACTTGTCCTTTGGCTCATCCGCCGGAGTCGGATCTGACAACCCACCCTGGACCGAGCTCATCGTAACAGGAGAGCTAATCTTCTCGGGCCGTGATGCCGGATTCCATGACTCTGAATCATTGTCGGTCGCTTGGTGCGCCATATGTGCAAAGTTCTTCTCGATTGCCAACGTGACTGGATATGGGGAGCGCAGTCCGGAGGGACCAACCTGACACGTCTCCAATGACACCTCAGGAGATCAACAACCGTAAAGAAAAATGGGGGTCGAAGGCGTCAACTTAAGAATCCATTAAACGATGTAGATATAAAACAGAGCAAAAAAAAACTCAAAGAAATAAATCGATCATGAATACATCAGCTGATGGCAAAAGAAACCAAGCAGTTTGTCCTGGAATAATGCGACAGCGAAGGACGATCTCCGCCTATGATTATCCCGGGGAGGCCAACCTAAGACGCTGAGTCATCATAGTTGCTGTTCCACAGGTCATTGTTCACCCGTGGACCTCCAGGGCTGTTCAATAGAGCTTGCCTAATCGCTACGGGCGACTAAATGTGCCATCCGGGCGATAAGTGTCTCATTGGTTAAAATACAGCATACAGTCTTTTTATCTCTACCTAGGGACAATTGTATCAACTTGCCTGCTATAGTTATGTAACTATACTCTCCAAGTGCATTCGACTGATATTTTACAATAGTATTATCCATTCAATACTTTCTTTACAAGGGTATACTCTATAGTAATTCTATTGTGTTAAACCAGTTTTCTTAAGAGTATAAAACTAACACAGTAAGTAAACACAGTAGTAAGTATCAAAATCGTTTAAAAAGTAGTATAAAAGACAAGAAAATGCTGTACATCCAAATGATATCAAATGAAGCGTTGCATGTATAACACCGGTTTAAAAAAAAGAGATAATCTCATCTTTATAGGTTGGTTGTACCATTTCGAAGTATCCATGGAGATATATATAACTAAGAAGGTATCTAAACTAAAAAGAAAATATTAACTAATGACTCTATTACTGTCTTCACAAACAGTCTCTACTACACCCAAGGCGATGAATCTTGCACCGCCTGGCTGAATTAAAACCGGACAGTCATCTATGTTAGAACGACAAGGAAGGTTAAGTCCGAAGGGAAGAAGCGAAACAGGTATTGGAATGAAAACCGTCGCATGAACGGCATCCTAGGATATAGTACACAGTCCTAACCTCATTTGGGCCTAGCTCTGATGCCCTAATGCCTGTTTTTAGCCTGGTTCTTGACTGCTCGTTATACCGTTTTACACAACATATGTAAATTATTCATCTAAAGATATGAAATTTTTTACACTATGCAAATCCACGCATCTCGATTTCTCCGGGTTTAATATAACAACGATAGTAACACCATACTGTAAAAATAATGCGCTAAAGAAGGTATGAAAATAAAATGCGGTAAAAATACAGTAGGCTCACCGAATTATTCACGGCCCGGGGTTAGATGGAAGGTCCCGAATAGGATAAACAAAAAACCCGTAATTCGGAGTAACAGATAGTCCGGCCGTTTTATGTTTAACCTTAAAGCTGCTGCATTACGTCAGCTATTAATCGCCCCGGGGCCGCGAGTTATGCACTCATGTGATTGCGTGGCCCAACAGGCAGTCATCGACCGTCCTTGAATGAGTTTCAAAACAGTTCTCCGTTTTATATATCTCACAATTTTTGATGATTGTGGATTTGACTGCATTTTACACAAAGAAGCTTTTCGTTTCCTCTTTCGACCCTGGCAGCATCCCTCCACTCTTTCATCATTATGCTGCACATGCGTCTTGACCAATACCACCGCACATGACAACATATACTTGAGATGAACCTTCCTTCGATGCAAGGCCCAAAAGCACCACCTTCTAAAAAGCCAGCGATTGATTTGAATTGAACCACACCAGCTTCCCCATAATGCCTTCCTCATCCGACTACCTACACCCCCAAGACCATCCAGATGCGCCAGACGCCTTCTCGGACTCGGACGACGACTTGGATCTAGAAGAGCTAGATCCCAACACGACATCGCCTCAACAGCCTCGTGAGTCTCGGGACTATACTGGCCGCAAAAGAAGCTATGGGCCGGGTATCGCGCTGCGCAACTTGCGTGTCGGGGCGGCAAGTCGGTGGAGACGCAGTGCATCTGGACGTGCAGACTTGGAGGATGATACAGATGCGCTTTTAGAGAACGGGGAGGAACAAGGCTTGCGGGACTCACATGCAAGCTCTCGGAACTTGGAAGATGATGATGCGCCCCTCCTGGATCGCAGGGCCTCGACTCGCGATTTCAACGATGAGCCTCCCAAGAAAGGCAGCCGCCTGCGATTCCCAGGATTCAAGGCTCCCGCCTTCCTACAGGGTGTATCCATCCTATTTGGATCAAACAACAACGACTCTGAGAACCAACCTCCCCGTGAGGTACTTGTCGGGCAGTACCAGGCTGCTAAGTACCCGGCCAATGTGGTCTCGAATGCAAAATACACACCCTGGAGCTTTTTGCCGAGAACGCTTTACAACGAATTCTCCTTCTTTTTCAACATCTACTTCCTCTTTGTGGCTTTATCACAGGTCATCCCGGTGCTACGAATTGGTTATATGTCGTCCTACATTGCCCCTTTAGCCTTTGTGGTTTCAATATCATTGGGTAAAGAGGCACTTGATGATATTGGTCGTCGGCGACGAGATGCCGAAGCCAATGCGGAAGAATACTGCACTGTAGCACTAGGAAGGTCCAACGCGACGGAGGTCACAAAAAAGTCGCGAGACTTGAAGGTTGGTGATGTGCTCAAAGTTCGCAAGAACCAACGCCTTCCTGCCGATGTGGTGATTCTGAAGAGCATCTCAAATGACTCTGGCACCCCTCGTCATTCATTAACGGAAGAACCCGTCCCTGGCGCGTCTTCCGACTTGCTCGAACCAGGTCAAGGATCGTTCGAACCCACAGCGAACGCCACATCGAAGAGTGGTGAAGATGATGAAAATTCACCTGCAGGTGATACTTTCATTCGGACCGATCAATTAGATGGCGAAACTGACTGGAAGCTTCGTCTGCCCTCCGTCCTGTCTCAATCGCTCCCTCTGAGCGATTTAAATCGACTACAAATCACAGCTAGCGCTCCTGATAAAAGAGTCAACGAATTTGTGGGGACCATCGGGCTGGGACCGCCCACTGGATTCTATGATGCTCATGTTGACAAGTCATCTGGGCCTACAAACAACGAAGGAACGCCTGGGGGGCCGGTGGAAAATCAATCAGCTCCCTTGACAATTGACAACACCGCTTGGGCCAACACTGTTCTTGCGTCTAATACCATCACCTACGCCGTCATAATCTATACAGGATCTCAAACCCGGGCTTCACTTTCGACTTCCGCTTCCCGGTCGAAGATCGGCCTGTTAGAACTTGAAATCAACAACCTAACCAAAATTCTCTGCGCTCTCACATTTACTCTCTCGTTCATCCTTGTCGGGTTGCAAAGATTCGAACCAACAAACGACAAGAAATGGTACGTTGCGATCATGATCTATCTCATTCTCTTCTCCACCATCATTCCCATGAGTCTTCGAGTGAATCTAGACATGGCCAAGTCGGTATACGGGCGGTTCATCGAACGGGACAAAGACATTCCAGGAACGGTCGTCCGCACCAGTACAATTCCAGAAGATCTAGGAAGAATCGAATATCTGCTTTCGGATAAGACGGGAACGTTGACCCAAAACGAGATGGAGCTCAAAAAGATCCACGTTGGCACTGTATCATACGCCAATGAGGCAATGGACGAAGTCGCTTCATTTATTCGTCAGGCTTTTGCCTTTTCGGGCAATACCTTGACCACTCCTTCGACTGTCTTTGGAACCCAGGCCGGCCATGCCACAGCGCCGCGGACAAGAAGAGAGATTGGTTCTCGCGTCCGGGATATTATCTTAGCGCTTGCTCTCTGTCATAACGTCACACCGACCACAGAGGAGGAAGACGGCCGGAAGGTGACAAGCTATCAAGCGTCGTCGCCTGATGAAATTGCCATTATTCGATATACCGAAGAAGTCGGATTGAAGCTAGCATATCGAGACAGGCAAAGTATTGTCTTGGAATCCACCGATTCCAAGCAGGTTGTGGTCCGGGCTCGAATCCTTGACATCTTCCCATTCACATCCGACTCTAAGCGAATGGGGATTATCGTCCAATTCGAGCACGATGGAAACGTGCTTGAATCCGGCAAAGACGATAGTGAGATTTGGTTCTATCAAAAGGGTGCAGACACTGTCATGACAACTATTGTTGCAGCGAATGACTGGCTCGACGAGGAGACTACGAACATGGCTCGGGAAGGGTTGCGAACTCTCGTTGTTGGGCGCAAACGAATCTCCGCACAGCAATACCAGGACTTCTCTACTAAGTACAAACAAGCGTCACTGTCTTTCCAAGGGCGAGATGCGGGCATGGCGAAGGTTGTGAGCGAATACCTTGAACAAGATTTAGAGCTTTCCGGCGTGACTGGTGTGGAAGATCGGCTGCAGCGCGACGTCAAATCCTCTCTCGAGCTGTTACGCAATGCTGGTGTTAAGATCTGGATGCTGACGGGTGACAAAGTGGAGACAGCGCGTTGTGTCGCTATTTCTGCCAAATTGGTCTCCCGGGGCCAGTACATTCACACAGTCACCAAAGTCACAGACAAGTCGACTGCCCAAGAAGCTCTTGACTTCTTGCGCAACAAGACTGACTGCTGCCTGCTGATTGATGGTGAGTCCTTGAACCTCATGCTCGGCCAATTCAAAGCAGCTTTCATCTCTGTCGCCGTGCTACTGCCCGCCGTGATTGCATGTCGATGCTCCCCCACCCAGAAAGCTGAGATTGCGGACCTGATTCGCCAACACACAAAGAAACGCGTCTGTTGCATCGGAGATGGCGGCAACGATGTCTCGATGATTCAAGCAGCCGATGTCGGAATTGGTATCGTGGGCAAGGAAGGCCGCCAAGCCTCTTTGGCCGCTGATTTCAGTATCACGCAGTTCCATCATATCACCAAACTTCTAGTCTGGCACGGCCGCAACTCGTACAAGCGGTCTGCTAAACTAGCACAGTTCATCATGCACCGCGGGTTGATCATCAGTGTTTGCCAGACTATGTACAGCATCGCCAGCCACTTCGATCCCAAGGGCTTGTTCATCAACTGGCTCATGGTTGGCTATGCGACTGTCTACACCAACGCGCCGGTCTTCTCTCTTGCCTTTGATCGGGATGTGGATGAGCGTCTCGCTAATCTCTACCCAGAGCTTTACAAAGAGCTCAAGACAGGGAAGAGCCTAAGCTACCGCTCGTTTTTTGGCTGGGTTTTCATTTCTGTCTACCAGGGTGCAGTGATCCAGGGCCTCTCTCAGATATTGTTGGATACCATCACAGGCCCGCGCCTAATTAGTCTTTCCTTCACGGCCCTCGTACTCAACGAGCTTGGAATGGTCGCCACTGCAATCACAACCTGGCACCCGGTCATGATCTTCTGTCTGATTGGTACGTTACTCGCATACGCAGGCAGCGTTCCCTTCCTGGGCGAGTACTTCGACCTCAGTTACGTGATCACCCTTGACTGGCTGTGGCGAGTTTTCGCTGTGCTAGCTGTGTCTCTGGTTCCGGTCTGGGCTGGCAAAATGATCAAACAGTCATGGCACCCGCCAAGTTACCGAAAGGTCCGTGGATAGAGTGGGTACTTGTCATGACTTCGGTGTATAATAGTTATTCTCTCGGCTTAGATTCTTCATCTCCCTCTTCTTTCGTTGCCCTCACTACCACCGATCTAGTATCGTGTGGCTCTCTGTATATTAATGTTAGGCATGTTGTGTTGTTGAGTGCATCTAGCATCGCACAACTTCCCTACTGTTAAATTAGCCAATTACTTCAGTTCCACCCTTGGAGCCATACATACAAGGACATCGCAGATGGATGTTAGTTATGGGTTGTTACATAGTACTCTGTAGTCGATGCCAATCTTAGCAAGCGGATCCCCGGAACCATCCAATGACGTTGCGCGTAATCGATAAGCAAGCACGTGACCACCCTACTCAGGAAGGCGGTCAACACATATCGAATCTTTTTTTTTCTTCGGGGTCAAGCATCTGCTGCATAGACTCAAGGACCAACCACTTTTTCGGTTGCCAATTCCTCGCCCATCATGTCTGACGAAATTGTCTGGCAGGTTATCAACCAGCAATTCTGCTCCTACAAACTCAAGTGAGTATTGCTCTTCACTCCCTGGCTATCCAGTCCGCAGAACCTTTTATCTCCATTATACATGGACAAAAAAAAACAAGAACCTTCCACTAACCATACCAACCTTCCATTTAGGACGACGAAAGACCAAAACTTCTGTCGCAATGAATACAATGTCAGCGGTCTGTGCAATCGCCAGTCCTGCCCACTGGCCAACTCGCGGTATGCGACGGTGCGAAGCGATCCCGAAACAGGCGTCATGTACCTGTACATGAAGACCGTCGAACGAGCCCACATGCCCAGCAAATGGTGGGAGCGTGTGCGCCTATCCTCCAACTACGCCAAGGCTCTCGAGCAAGTCGATGAGCGCCTGATCTACTGGCCCAAGTTCTTGACCCACAAGTGCAAGCAGCGTCTCACCCGCCTGACGCAGGTCAGCATCCGCATGAAGAACATTGCTAAAGAGGACGAGCGTCTCGGAGAGAAGGTTGTGCCCAAGCTGGCGCCTAAGGTCCGCCGTCGTGAGGAGACTCGTGAGCGTAAGGCCGAGTCTGCCGCCAAGGTCGAGAGAGCCATTGAGCGTGAGCTTATTGAGCGTCTGCGCAGCGGTGCTTACGGTGACCGGCCACTCAATGTCGAGGAGGGTATCTGGAAGAAGGTTCTCCGTGGTCTTGAGAGGGCTGGTGACGGAGAGCGTGATGTGGACATGGATGACGGCGAGGAGCTCGAGGAGGAGGAAGAAGAGGGTGTTGGTGAGGTCGAGTACGTCAGCGATCTCGATGAGGAGGAGGACCTCGAGGATATGGAGGACTGGCTGGGTGTCGACTCAGCCGACTCCAGCGATTACGACGACGATGAGAGTGATGATGATGATAGCGAGGACGACGAGGAGGCTAGCGAGGATGAGAAGAAGCCCAAGCCCAGTGCCAAGAGGAAGCATGTTGCTCCCCAGGCGAAGCCTCGCAAGAAGGGTCCTCGCATCGAGATCGAATACGAGACCGAGGGTGCTGGCAAGGACCAGCTCATGGCATGATTTTGTCGATGTTAGAGGATTTGGGAAAAGTTTACCTGATCTTGCATGGCGTTTGGGCTGTCAATTTTTCTGTTTTATATTCTTATTCTGTGCTAGTGATCGGGCATCATACCCTGCTATATCGCATCCACTACAACTCACGATCTTGGATCTTCCAATGTCTATTTCAATGTTTATCTTTAATTGTACCGCTTGATATCTCTTTTATTCCTGAGATGTTTGAACATAATTTATTTGAGACAAGACCAGACCTGTTGCTTTATTTAGGTGAAACACGTGATCACGTGGCTCAATCAATGCCGCTGTCATTGCTCTCCATTTTCCTTTGAACAACTTCACCTCACCCCAGGAGCCGGTTCTTCTGTTAATATCCCCCTTAATAATCTGTTTCAATTATTGTCATCTCTTCTCCAACTCTTTGACCCCTGAATCTCTTGCATTGGGTCCCCGCGAGTAAATCTCCAACTCCGTGCCCATCCCACCCCGCATCGAAGCTACCATTTTGCAGACCGCGCATTACTCAACCACACTACTCGGCTGCTACAAGATGAGCTCGTACTTCTCATCATTGACCACCTCTTCGGCCATTTCTGGCCTAGGCTCACGGCTCACCAACCTTCGCCGTGCCATTACGCTAGGCGACGAGGGAGACGACCCCGATAATGAAGACTGCTCCCACATCTCCAACGCCCTTCGCGCCTACTACACCGAAAAGGGCCGTCCATTCCCACCATGGCTCCCACAAGATCCCAAGGGTCCAGCTCCGGCCCCCTCCCGCCCGATTGCGACTTCACAACTGCCCTCCAGCGGCTACAACCAAGGCCCCGCCAACCCCAACTCCGGCCGGAGCGGCGGTCTAGGTGACCTATGGGGTGATTCTCCCTCATCCCAAGGATCGATCCCGCAGACAGCCAGTCTTCGTCGCGGACGTGGTGGCACAGCACCACCGCTCGCCTCGGCCAACAGCGCGCCGCCGGGTCCGGCCATCACACTTTCTCAGTCCCATTCGCCTGCTGGGTCGGGCTCCCCTAGTCCATCTGGAGCGCGGCCATTGCCCAGCCAGCGAGCTGGCTCGAGTCAGTCTGCCCAGACTCGTCCGAATCTCGACCGTGTTGGATCGGGTGGTGGTTCAGCCCAGGACCGACTGCGAGCCAGATTACAGGGAGGAAGATCTCCTAGTCCCAATGTTGACCCTAGTATCCGGAAGCCTGTTGGAATGTCTGGAAGACGGTGAGAGTGTGGAGGCTTACATTGCATGGTGGAGAGCATGGCGTCGGGAGTTATTTCATGTCCAATGTTTACCAAGTACATATATCTTAAGGACAAATTCCATTCAATGATCGTCAGGTGATTGCTAGAGTACCGAATACGTTATAGCGTCATATTGTAGTATGTTCGAGAATTCGTCGAGAATTGCTGATTTGAATTTTCCTGTCACGCCTCCGGGATATATTTGGCTAAATTCCTCAGACTCTTACAGGCCCAACTCAGTCTACTACCGATAGGGTATATAGAGATCACCCTATCGCCTGATGGGCCAAGATATGCGGTGGCCTACCCACAATTGCTTAGCGGCGGCCAAGTAACAGTCAGCGAATGACCATCTCGGCTTGCACTGGGGAACATCCCGCATTTTACCAACCCCGGACGGGGCCGTGATGCTCCGAGCCTATACGGTAGGAGAGTGTAACATAAGCATCTTAGAAGTTGGGTTTCAGTCATTGGCCAAGTCAAAACAGTTGATGGGCCCAAGCCCGAAGTTAATGCTTAATTGAATCCCCATTATTCTCCCTGGAAAGATCGTCGATGTATAGCAGTCCTCTCCACGTGGACCTCAACCCAGTTTCATACCGAGTCCTAGCGTCTTTGAAGTGCCGGATTATGCCCGGGATATCACCCATGTGACATGATATATTTTTTTTTTCTTTAGCAATTGATATATTCGGCTCCGAGTATCGGGATTGGTTTCTTCCCGGGATTCACTCTTTCCAAATATTCAGGTAACTGTGATATGTGCCGACACAACGGCAAGCCGGGAAGATTCCAGAAGTACTGGACGATACTAACTACATTTGAAAGCATTGCTAATCTGCCACGCCTAATGGCTAATTCCATATAATGGCTGTATTCCCTAGAATAGACGATATCAGCTTTGATAGCACACCATTCGTCCAAAATAACGAAGGGTTGGTTTCCCTGTCTCTCCACTTCCCAATCTCCAGTCCCAGCTGTACACCTATTGTACATTGCATATTCTAGGTTTAGTCTCGTTTTGCCTCCCAGTGAGATCTCATCTTCGTTCTTCTTCTTCTTCTCCCCAACCTGATCTTCATGGTCTGGCCTGATATCCCCACTTATCTCCGCACATAGCAATACGGAGTGCATACTTCGGGGCCAGGTCAACGACTCGGCCAATCTCTACAACATAGAGTATCCGGGAAGTCTCTTTCCGACTTTGGCTTTTGCGAGACCAGGGCCTTTCTCGTCTATAATATCAACTATCGCCGTGATCTTCATCCGGAGAGCTGGTGGGCCTCAAATAGTCCTGCGTTTCTCCCCCTGGGCCTGCTAGCTGGTGTCTTCGCTTGTTCCATGCTTTCTATTCATTCTCTATAAATCCTAGTCCCTGCGCCGGCAGAACCTTAAGTGACAGTCCCACTCTACTATTATCCTTAATATCCTTTAGTAGACTCCTTATACAAACAATCTCCCTTGAAGGAGGTCTCATTCTTCATGGACAACCTCAAAGATCTCGAGGCGCCCCAAAGCACGTATAGCGAATACAAGGAAGCCATCGCCTTGAAGATGGACGACATGGCAGACTAAAAGCTCTAACATGGGAGGAGCGGAGCCGCTATGGACGCGGAACTGCAGCAGCTTGAAGAGCAGGTGCAGTCTCCCCAAATCCCGCTTTGAGATGACCCTGTCCAACCCTGCTACCTTCACCTATAGTATCGTCGCTTTCGTGTCCATGGGAAGTATGCTATCTAGCCTTGATCAGTCGCTTATCAGTGGTGCAAACCTGCCCGTTGACCTGGGCTTGTCTTCATCAGATAACAGTCTAGTCAACGCCGGCATGCCGCTTGGTAAATGGTGATTTCAAGAGTCAAATTCACCAATCAGATCGAGAAATATCATTCCTACTCCATGTTATATTCCGCGAATAGCCAGTATAAAACAACTGACTTGAGCAATTAGGTTTAATCTATTTTAATAGGGAAAAGATTGACGAAATCGGTAGCCCGAGGGCACCTTGGATGATATGATTTAAAACATATCAGAACTTATACAAAACAAAACAAAAAGGTCGGCCCGTGATGGTATCTTTTTATTTTTTATTATTTATTATTTTTTTTCACTGCGACTTGGCCGGAGACGACGAAGCCGGTAGTGGCACTTGCAAGTATGTCGAGGAGGGGGGAGAGGTACCATGTCGACATCCTCATCGGCGGCGCCGGGGGGTTGACGTTAGATGGCGGGCCCTTGCGGGCGCTGCCATTGCCGGAGCGAGGCTTCACGGCTCGCCTCCTTCCGAGGGGCTTGAGGGTTCCACCGTGACGCATGGAGTCTACGGCGGGGTGGAGGCAGGCCCCGTTGAATCAGCTCGGCCGCGCGGGAATCATGTCGGCCGGAGGCCCGGGATGATTGTCCACCGGGCCATTGTTGGTATTGAGGGCCCCGGAATTCTTGTCCACGGGGCCCCTGGGAGGCAGCAGCCCGGGAGGTACCTCGGCCGGGCGCCTGTTGGTGGTGGTGGGGGTGGGAGTTCGGGAGCGCCGGGACTCTTCTTGGCGGGGGCGGCGAGACTCTTCTTCGCGGGGGGAAGCTTGGCGTTCCCGCGGAGATGCGGACCGACGGCGATTTAAGTCGAACGCCCTCTTCAGCCCCTTGGCCATGAAGTCCACGTATTCATCGCGGCGGGCCTCTTCTCTGCATCGCTGTATATTTGATTAGCGTGTTCATAATATAACAAGTGATGACTTATCGATCCAAGTTGCCGTAAGAATTGATAGGAATCGACAAAAGACGAACAGACATAGTATGTATCGATAGGATGGGAATTGACCAGACATGATGAGAATCGATATAGATTGATCAGAAATGATGGGAGTTGATGAGGGTTGATGGGAGTTAATGGGAATCAATCAGAGAATATGAGAAGTGATGGGACGAGATGAAGCCCATCACAAAGTGGATGCATCACAAGACAGATCAGATAGAGATATATGAGATCTTGACTTACAGAGTCATCTTCTTCTTTCTTCTTCTTCTTCTCCCCCTTTTCCTTGCGTGCTCGCGCGAGTCTGGAAGACATTGTGGGGGTTGCTCGGAGGAAAGAGAGAAGAGATAGAGAGAGAGAAAGAAAGAAAAAGAGAGAGAGAGAGAGAGAGAGAGAGAGATCACATGCCCATGTCATTACATTTTAATAGCTTAATCATTATCAGATTTCTTCAGAAGGCACGACCCACGTCAAGCGTACGAGCCAAAGAATCAATATAGGCAGAATGCGAGACCAGCAAAGGATAAAAGCCAAGTAAAAATAGTATGGTTGAAGGTTATACATAGAAAAGTCTCTTACGCAAAGTGCGCTTTTTCTACTAGCTTCGTAGACACCTGAACAGACATCTAAAAAGACCATTCGAAACGACTACCGAAAGGAGCCTTGGTATACACTTAAAAAGATATCTAAAAAGAACACTAAAAAGACATCAGAATGCCGCAGAAGCGGCCGACTATTCTTGTTGGTATATAAAGTATAAATTTGTTGGAGCATCCCAGGTATGTTTGTTTGCTACAGACTGCGCATTGTTCGGATGGTTTTAGGATGGTTTTACCGGTGTATATAAACCCTGGATTGCTAGTTACAAATAGGTCATGATTCCCGCGCGAGCTGACTCAACGGGGCCTGCCCCTCAACACACCCTCAGGAACCTCTCGCCGCCAACAACTCCGTCGCCGATGAAGATGTCGAGATGGCACCTCTCCCACATACTTGCAGGTGCCACTACCGGCTTCGTCGTCCCCGGCCAAGTCACAGTGAAAGAAAAAAAAAGAATTGATACAATCACGGACCGACCTTTGTTCTATTTTGTGTAAGGTCTCATATGTTTATTTTTTTCTCTCATTTTTTTAAAAAATCTTATCATCCAAGGTGCCCTCGGGCTACCGATTTCGTCAATCTTTTCCCTATTAAAATACTCCGTAGATCAAACCTAATTGCTCAAGTCGGTTGGTGAGAGAAGTGAGAGATAGGAGGTGGAGAGTGCACTCCACGACAATCATTATGTGTTAATTTCTTATGTATGGGTTGGATGGGT
Organism: Penicillium solitum; assembly: GCF_028829755.1. Classification (NCBI taxonomy): domain Eukaryota; kingdom Fungi; phylum Ascomycota; class Eurotiomycetes; order Eurotiales; family Aspergillaceae; genus Penicillium; species Penicillium solitum. The sequence continues at coordinate 733,362 of NW_027072128.1, forward strand.
TACAGGAATGGGCTGATTCCGCACTCTCTATAATTAGCACCTGTATACTCTGGGAGAGACCCCACTCAGAGTTTGGCTTCGAGTTCTTGCTTCAGTTGGATGAAGCGCCTGCATAGTCATACGCAACTAGTTAGACTGCAACAGGTTAATGAACTTTGATTGATTGATTGATTGATTGGCTCTCGTGCCACTGAATCTTGTGCCGATATTATACGTTACTATGTTTCCGAACTAGAAACAAACCATATAATACGTCACCTCACTATAACTTACTTCTTCCTCCTAACAAATAAAAAAGAAACCATATTTAGTACCTTTCTCTCCCCTACTAAAACGACTCAATGTAGAAGTCGCGGAGAGCACCGAGGCACTCAGATGGATTGAGCAAGTAGGAACAGGAAGGGTTTTGCTCGACGTGGTGGTAGAGGTGAGAGACGCCTAGGCTACTATCTCCCACCGGTGTGAGGAATGGTATGGTGCGATCTGGTGAAGTTAGCTCTGAAGTCATTGTGGGTAGAATGCGGGACTTACATTCGCACCTTGTTTCCTAGGTTGCCGTCAACTAGTATATGAATGTGAATCCCAAGAATCATCGGGAGCCAACTGTTCCAGACGGGGCGTGCTCGGAGTTGTTGGGAGATATAAGATACACTGGGGTCGCCATCCCTAATAAGGTCGGCCTTCTGGGATATCTTTGAACCAATATTGAAGGTGCTTTTGATAAGCTTGGTGCGTGGAAGGAGTCGAATTGGGTGTCGTAGATTTGAGATAGAACAAAGCAGGCGTAGGTAAACCGGCGATCAAGCCGTCGATGTTAAAGGGAGTAGTAGTATTGAATACCTCTATCTTAATCAAAGGGTTGAGCGAGGTCATCCGTTCACTGGAGCCCGAAGGCTTGGGGGGAAAAGAACTTGAAGGTACCGGAGCGAGTCAAGCCATAGCTCGCCTTATGCTCGGAGGCGAAAAGTTCCTGGTGGAAAGGCGCCCAAAAAAGTAGGTATAACAGAGTGGTCGACTTGAGATTTGTTTTGGATCGCACAAATATCGATTTGAGATGCTGGCAATGCTTCCGAATGGAGAGGATTTGGCAGTTGAGGTATTGAGATTTGATACCTGGAATCGGTTTGAGCGACGAAACGGTGGAATGCCTGAATAGGAGTTGTACTTCCATTGTTGTATGCTTGGGATTGAAGAGGATTTGGTGGTTGAGGTATTGAGGTTTGATGCTTGCGATTCGATGTCTTTGGTAATGGCGAGTGAAGAGGGAGTTGATAGTTTCGATTGAGTGGGTTTGTTTTGGGTGAATAGGATCGAATTTGCGTTCAGTTGGACCAGCTCTAAAAGGCTGGACTGTCCAAATTCGGGATCAAGATGTGCACATCCAACCTCCTCCCCTCCCCTCGCCCTTCTCTTGAGTGACCCTTCCTGGTGACGACCCTCATTCAACCGAACACACCGATTCATATCTCAGACTCATCAGACCTCTCGCCCTCTTCCCAATCACGACCCTCAATTAGTGTGGTTGCCCGCTTTCTGCACTCATACCAGTATCCCTGGCACTTATCACCCTTCTTAGGCTTATACATGGTTCTTATTTGTGTTTATAGAGGCTGAATTTAGAGCGGTCCCGTGTGATGCCCTGGCATACCATCATTGAGAGTAAGAATACCGCATGAGAACTATCCAGGAGCAGAGCGGTGGTTGACAGAACCGGGGTCAATGGAAGATGAAGATATTAAATTGATACTCTATAAATATATACTCTATAATAACCTTATTGTTTTAAACCAGTTCTTTTTTTTTTTTTCCAAAAAAATAAAACATAAAACATAAAAGCCAAGTAAAAGTAGTATGAAGGCTATATATACATAGAAAAATCTCTCGCACCTTCGTAGACACCTAAACAGACATCTGTGAAACGAAAATACAGCCGTTTTTCCACTAGACCATAACAAAAACCAAGGTTCCTGTTTAAGGCCTAGCGGGGCAATATTCCTATTCGACAATATCTAAAAGAATCATTCGAAATGACCACCGAAAGGACCCCGCCTCCCCCCCCCCCCAAGACCTCCAAAAAGACATATAAAGGCCGTATAAGCGACCGACTATTCTTGTTAGTAAAATTAAAAAGTGACATACGCCATACTTCGTGGGGGTAAGAACCACGGTCAGGTAGTATAGAGAATTGTGTCAACTGTGGCATACTTGGTCGCCCAGGGCTGATTTCTGTCTTAGCAGTTCCCGAGGTCAGCTGACCTGAACTGACCCTAAGTCACGTGTCGTATTCTTATCTTATCTCTTCCGGTCATCTCAGTTCCGCCCATATCAAATTGGCGTCTCGCCAGTTTCCCTCAAAATCGAACCGGGATTGATGGAAGATGAAAATATTAAACAATCCTCTTGCCTGTAAGAATTGGTTCTGTAGTGTAGTGGTTATCACTCTGGTTTTTGAGATGAATCTTCATTGAAAATATACCAGAAACCCCAGTTCGAACCCGGGCAGGACCTTGTTTTTTGATTCCACAGTTATAACCACTAGTATAAGACCTATTTAGGGTCAGGTACGAGAAATATATGTCAATTGATACTATTGTACTATTACATGGGACGTAAATAAAAAGGAAGAAGGAATTATCTATATATCTATACTCTCGAAAAATTGTGAGCAAATTTCCAGCGGAGAAGAACACTTCTCATATTCTCCCGAGCGTAAACGGTAAAAGACCTTTAGTTTGATGTCAGCTTTAACAATGGATAGTGTACTGGCGTAGTTAGGAACTGGAGAAATTAGTATGTCTTCAAACCAGGTAGTATTAGGAACGAGCAAAGTAGATCCCAAGGGACCTTAAAAGGATAGGGTTATTGTGAAATCCCGGCGTTCCTGTTAGGCGGTGTTTTCAAAGTCTGTCATTTAGATGATTTTCTTATAATAAAATATATGCTTCCGCCAACAGCCTATGCCATCTACGATGCAGATCTTTCTCGGCCATGGCTAGAAGGGCGTCGAATCCATCAGCAGTGAGCAGTAGCCCCACGATGAAGCCCATGGCGAACGTGTGGTACGGAATAGAGGGTGTCTGGATGGGTTGCAATCCATAGACCGTATGGTCTGTGTCTTGGCGTCTGGTTTTCAAGGCAAGTTGGACACTTTCTGATGTATCTATTGCCGGAGCAGCCTTGCGACTTTGTAGAAGCAAGCTTATTTCATTCTCTGCCAGGGTTTATCGTATCCTTTGTATTGATGAAGGAACACTTGATCTTATGGTCTTATACTAGCGGTCATGACTGTGGAATCAAAAAAAGGTCCTGCCCGGGTTCGAACCGGGGTTACTGGTAATTTTCAGATCAGATCATTTCAAAAACCAGAGTGATAACCGCTACACTACAGAACCTGTATTTTACAGTAATTTTCAATTGAATTTTAATATCTTCATCTTCCATTAACGCTGGTTCGATCATGGGTAGCAAAAGTGGCGAGGCGATAGTTTTTTGGTATGGGCCGCTGAGCGGTCGAGATAAGATAAGCTTATGCCACGTGTCGTACCGGTCAAGTCGGGTCAGCTGACCTCGGGAACCTTGGAACTGCAAACCTTGGAAGTGGCAGAAAGATCGATGTCTGAGAAGGCAGAATAAGGCAGAAATCAACCCCATTCGTTGGTTGTAGTGAGATCCTCTATTTAAAAAAAAGAGTAAATAATTTAGATAACCCAGCGAAATTATCGGTACATTTTTTTGGGGCGATTTGTGTATAGGAGAGGTGAAGATAAACAAAACAGAGTACGAAATAGGTAAAAATGGGTTTATGGTCTCATAACAAAGTAACTATCTTAGTTATCAATGCAAGATCGACGAGCGACCAATATGGATAACAAAAATAGAGCCCATGAGAGGCGATGTTTGCCACAGGTGGCTCTTGAAGGGCCGAAGACAGTCCGATATAGTATTAAGACTACTCGCCAAGTCTCTACTATTCGCTACTAACAGCATGGAGAAAAGGGAATCCAGCGGCGGCCTTGCCTCTAATTCTGAATCCAATGATGTCGAATTATTCGAGTTACAATACAAACATTTCTCTTGTCAACGTCTAGAGTTCTTTGACGGACCATGGTTGCAGCTCATTTCGGCCCGGGCGGTTCGGGGCGACTCTCGTGGGCATGGCCCCGGGGCCGAGCTAATTGCTGACATCCCACCTGGCCATCGGACATGATTGACTACTCGTCAATTTTGGGGCCAAGCCCCATTTTCAACACATTAATTTCCGCTATATGAAACGGGGGGAAGTAAGCAACGATCTTATTTCCCTTTTCGGGAGGCTGAATGGAGACCGGTGGGACAAGGGCTAGGATTCATAAAATGAAGAACTCGAGCCCAACAGGGTGATTAGCCCACGGGTACTGCTGATGTTATGACAAACACGTACTAGTCACCCTCGCTACATCCCAACAGGTCCATCCATCCATGACAGGCCTCGCCCGACTAAACCTGCTCCGCCAGCACCTCGATTCTTCCTTTCATCACCAACAATGATGAAGAATCCAGACAAGGACAGAATAGCGATGGCAAAACCCATCCCTCCTCTCCCTAAAGAGCGACTATCCCTTTCCCACCGCCTAAACTGCTTCCTTCAACTCTGGCTGCTCAAATCCCTTGCCGCCCTCTACTTCCTCTACCTCCGCCTCTTTAACCCCCCTCAACCAGGCACCCAACCAACCCTCACCAAGCGCTACGCCTGCCGCCCAACCCTAGAAACTCGCATCTTTTACCCGCGCTCCTACAACCCCGCCCAGCGCCAACTGCTCCCACTCTACCTGAACATCCACGGCGGCGGCTTCGCGCTGTGCGATGCTAGCGTCGACGACTCCTTCTGCAGCGCCTGGGCCAACCGCACGGGAATGCTAGTGGTCAGCCTCAACTACCGCAAGGCGCCACTCCACCCCTTCCCAACAGCCAGCTTTGACGTTGCCGAAGTAGCCAAGTGCGTGCTAGCAGATGAATCCCTTCCAATTGACCACTCGCGCATCGCCATCGGCGGCTTTAGCGCAGGGGGCAACCTCGCGCTGTCTGTCTCGCAATTCCCCGGTCTAAAAGGCCTGATCAAAGCAGCGGTGATATACTATCCCATCGTGGATTTCAGTCACCCACCCAATGAGAAGCTGGATTCGAGACCGTACAAAGGTGGTCCGGATGATACGCTGAAAAAGACCTCCTGGTGGCTGGACTGGGGGTATGTGAGTGTAGGCCAGAATCGGAGGGACCCACTGCTCAGTCCGGTGTATGCGGGGAGCGATGAACTACCACCGTGGATTTATATGATTGGCGCGCAGTGGGATATGCTCCGGTTAGAAGCGCAGCAGATGATTCATGGGTTGGCTGGGTTAGAGGATAGAGTTGGGGTTGAGCAGGAGAAGGACTTTGAGGTGGGTAGGTATAAGTGGACGTTGGCGAGGGGTTGTCCACATGGTTTTACCCATGCATCGCCACGGAGGAAGGGTGGTAATAGTAGGAAGAAGAGGGAGGAGGTTGCGCAGGGGATTTATGAGGAGGCGCATGAGTGGTTGAAAAAGTCTCAGGTTCTTTTTTAGGTACTGTACCTACCTACTGCGTATACGCGGCAACCATCCACTTTGACCAGCGAGAAAAACACACCGAAGTTAGTTATGACCTCATCGTCCTAGATGACAGCGCCCTGAGTGGCACGCGAGATTTCCTTAGCGTCATCCGCAATGGTGCTACGGGAGGACAAGATGGAACGTTTATCAAGAAAGGTGCATGTTTACAGGTGAGATATTGAATGTCTATTTCATAATTTTCATTATCAATCTCAGAAGTTGGGTTTGCTTTCTATCATCCACTGGTGAGAAGGAATTCGCGGCTGCTTTCTTCCAATTCATTGGCCGAGGTCTCGCACAGGGTTGGTTCTCGAGCCATCCGTATGAAGTCAGAAAAGGTGAACTGGGTGGTATTGAGGGCGTGTTGAAAGATCTGGAGGCTGACAAGGCATGGATGACGACATACCAGGCAAGCTAAATGTGTCTGGGTCTGTCAGCATGTGGCCTATTGTCTTGGTGATGCAGCATATGCCTAGGCGGGGGATATATACCAACTGCGTCTTTCTCTGGCGATAAAACTTTATACAAGGCTGATTATATAAGGATATCGAGAATTATATTCTTTATCTTTCCCCCTTATTTTATCATATTTTCTATATTTTGCAAATATTTTCATCTTCATCTGTCCTCGACCCCCTCTTGTCACATTAAATAACCGACCTCGGAGTTGCCACTTGATAAAGATCAAAATCTGCTTCGCATACCATTACATCCTTGCCACAGGATCGGTTGATTTCTGTCAGGTCAAACTATGTACAACATATATTAGTGTAGTTACCCTCATGTGCATAAATGCCAAGGGAATCCACGCTAATCTTCCCACTTTAAAAGTTCGCCCTTCCCACTTGATCTCTTTCACCTTCGAGCTTTGTGCAAAATGGATTTCACCATTTCCGTAATCTACTATCTTTTTCTATTCCTTCTCTTTGGGTATCTTGTGGTGTATCTCTTTTCACAAATGACTTCATCTCCATCTGACTCTGCCTCCGCTAACGACCCCGACCCCAACGATCAGGCTGAGGAACTAGATCCTGAGAAGTTCTATCATCACCCAATGTGGTCACAATGCTGACATCACCCTGAACTCACTAAAGAGGCCTCTTCGAAATGGGCGCGAGAGCCATGGTTCAAGAATGCGGCTGGTCGTCCTAGCCATCATTTCTTAACCCAATGACTCACATGCAATCTTCCTTGGGGCTTCATCATCTATCGAACAGTCTATACGCCTGAATCTGAAGAACTGTGGCCAACTGTGCTAAAAAGAATCGCTCAACAACTGAAAAGGGGGATCAGGTCTGAAATCAACGGCAATGAATCCCACCTTGAACAACTGATAGAAAAATCACACAAAGATGTGATTCTTTCTGACCCCAATCGTTGGAATACTACCAGTATTCAACAAATCCGCAGCCATTTCGTCGAATATCTGCGTAAGATCAAGCAGGTGGAGTTTTGCGATGAACCTCGTTTTGCCTCTTGTCTTGTGATTGATGAGAAATCATTAAAATCGATTATCAAGGATGAACAAAATGGGTTTCTTGAGGTAGTTGATCCGCGGTATAGCCCCGAAGAGAGATACGACAACGCTTCTTACCGCGGATTTATGAGGGTGCAAATCAAAGCGTTATGGTATCTCTATATGCAATATGATTGGGACCCCATGTCGGCGCTGTGCCCAAATTCCCCCGATGGATGGATTCCCGTTTACGATGGCTGCTATGGGACGGTGCAGGATGAAGATGGGAATGAATATCCCGAGGACTATGCAATAAAACGCCCCGAAATCAAACTTGAATTCCGTTTTGATTGAACCCTTCATGTTCCTTCTAAATAACTAACTAGAAGTGCGCATTGACAGACTTAAGACTAGTCCAACTAGATGGAAATCGAAAAGATCAAACCCAGGTGATTTTGAATTGATGCTGAGACTTATCCTTCAGCTCAGCCTCCATAACCTCAATCCAACTGGTCGGCCTTTTCTTATCATCGCCTTTCTTATTAACCACTGCCGTCCAAACCGATTTGATCTTCTCGCCGTTTTCAAAAATAAGGCTTGTGAGAGTGGTGGAAGTTTCTTTCGGTGGCCCAGCTGTCTGAAGATTGTACTATATTCCACGAAATAGGAATTGGAGAACCTGAATATCAAGTTGCCCAGGTGGTTTAATATAATATCACAAATGTGTTGAATTTAGAAACTTTGTTTTAGGACAGATACGGATTATTATGTCTTGACCAGAGTTTTCAAACTAATGCTTGTAGGAATTAACATAAATATGGCCGAAAGGACTGTCAAACTGCTCCCTCGTGGATAATGGAACCATATGAGAGACGTTTGGCCCAACCTTCCAAGAACAACAATTTGCTGACTAGGAAGGGAAAGGGCACTAGTTACAGCTCCACCACCAGCTTCGTGGCACTAACTCCTGCCTTGGACTTTTCTAACGCAGATTGTATATGCTCTAAACCTTTGCCGACGACAAGCGGAGGCGGGAAGCACTGGAGCTTTCCAGACTTCAAGGCAGGCGTAACATATTTCTCCCAGACAGGCGTCGCAACATCGTTGACAGCAAAGATCATACCGGCATTGACACCAGTGGGGAGATCGGTAGCAGGAGGAGGTGGATGCACGCAAACAAGGTGTCCTCCACCCAGCTGACCAAGAATGGTGATGTCGTGAGCGTAAGTCTCGGGGGTAGCTATGGCATCAAAGATGCCAACGAACTCGCCATCACTCGCTCTAACTGCTTCGCTAACCTTGTTGGCAAGTGAAGTATCATTGCGATCGAATACTTCAGCTGCGCCGCATCGCTTGCTGAATTCGAAATTGTGTGCTCCAGAAATGGCGATGACGTGTAGTCCGGCCGCTTTGGCAAGCTGAGCCGTCATCGAGCCAACAGAGGATGAGCCACCATATATAACGAGTGTCTTGCCAGACGATGGGACGTCTTGCAGCGAGGGGTATGGAAGGCCCAGTGCCGGTGTAGCTACACCGAGCATGGCTACACCGGGCTCCTTGAGGGACAGCACGCAAACAGCCGCCTCCAATGCGAATGGGACCACAACGCCATCCGTAAACGATATTTCATCGGGCAGTATGGCCGCTTTGTTTGCAGGAATTACCGTGTAAAGAGCAAATGCGCCATCCTGGGGGCGCCCACTAGTCAGGTTGATAGCATGTCTATTGAAGAGAGGTTAAATTATGTCAGAATTGTTTGATCTCGATATGCTGTCAAATAACATACCCAATTACACGATTCCCTTTCTTGAAGCGTTCAACGCCGTTCCCAACTTCATACACCTCACCAGCGATATCGCAACCGAAGATGGCGGGCCATTGTTGCACGAAGACACCGGAGTCTTGCATATGACAGTCGAGCGGGTTGATAGCAATCGCGGAATTTTTAACGACGAGTTCTCCTGGACCAGCTGTGGGCAGCGGAGCATCTCCCACCTGTAGGGGAGAGCCAGCTTTGATGAGCCATGCAGCTAAGTTCTTGGGGGTGGACATTTCAATAGAAGAATTGGGTCTTGGAAAAAAGGCGAGAAAGGTAAGACGATGCTTATGAGATACTTGATTAGAGCAGACTGTTGATGTAAAAAGCAAACTTGGGCAGAACATGCCAAACTATAAGTACTTTCGCACATTTGAGATGATTTCAAATTAGCATCATTATTTCAAAGCAAGTAGGTAGTAAATATTACCAACTATAAAAAATGCCAGAACCGCATGTGCAGTTCCCATCGAGAACCATATCTGCCGTTCCACCCTTAACTCCGATCTCGGACTTAATGCCGAATTATGTTGCTTACGCAGCACAGATATATTTGGATAGTCTCAATAGAGACGGCTGTCTAGTGATTCATTTCTATGTAGACCTCACCGATTCACTGATTGGCATATTATTCAATTCGATCAAGAAATGTTTCTATTAATAGAACTCCAAGGGTGAGCTCCGAATACGTAAACCGCAGTACATCCATGGATGCCCTTTCGGCCCCGCGTTATCTTCCAGCGTCTATCTCAACCTCCACCCCGGAAAAAGGGTTGCTATTTAATATGCGGCTCGGTCCACGAGATATTCTCGAGTATAATGCGAAATACAAAGTGCTGATCTGCCGAGATTGCCAGTACGCCATTCAGAAAAATGCGTTGGGGAGCCATTTGCTCCGCCACAAAATTTACCGAGAAGAAAGGCTTAGTTTACTGTCCACCATCCATCAACTCGACATCGTTGAGCCGGGTGATATTTCACCGCCTAACCCAAGTACATCGCCGGTTCATGCCCTACCCATAGTGTCTGGGTACTCCTGTACCATGACCGGGTGTGAGCATCTCTGCGCAAGCTCTAAACGCATGAGACGCCACTGGAGTGATGTCCATAATGTTAGTGGGCCGGATTATTTTGCCTCCCACGCGCGCTCAGTGAAGCTTCAGACGTTCTTTCGTGGTACGAAACTCAAGTATTTCGAGGTCTCGGTGGCAAGAGCTGCGGAGTCACAGGGTTCGGATGAAGGGGGTGGGCATGACAGGCAGAACTCTAGTGTGAATGAAGTGCCGCCAGTAGCACGGCCGATGTCACGTTCTGAGCTTTCTCCCGTGGTGGACCTAGATACATTGACCTACTTCCATCATTTCATCATTACAACGTGTTTGACACTTCCTCAAGTCGAGGATTCCCCACCAGCGTCACAATATTGGGGGACGTACATTGTTTCGTTGGGTCTACAACAACGGTGGATGATGTGTGGATTGCTGGCCATTTCTGCATACCATTCAGCCGTGCTCAAGGATGAGACAACAGCACAGCAAAAGCATTGTGAACGGGCGACAGTCCTCCGTTCCAAATTCTTGGTCGGGTTCAACGAAATGATAAACAATAGTTCAAACGTTGCGTCCACCGAGACTCTCAGGCAAATGAGAAGTGCTGCAATTCAAGTAAGGGGCATTTTGAGCTGTGCGCGATGGACCTTGATTGGATTCACTGCGAATCGAGAGAATGTCCTAGGTCCTGCCACATCTATATCTTGGCTACAGTCTTTACTATGTGATGTTCGGGATTTTGCGTCTTATCAGCTAGGAAACTCTTTTAAATTTGAGCAGAGTACGGGCAGCGATCTTCAAATATCTTTGGGTACGAATAGCCCGCGAGCTGCCACCGCAGCACCGACTCTGCTTCTCAACCGTCTTCAGGTGCTCCCTTATCGCATGGCCGAGATATTCGGGAAACCAGATGATGAACAAGATGCGCCAGCTATCCTACTCGGCATTGCAGCATTGGTCCAATGCTGTAACAGCGTCTACGAGTCCAATGTTTTATCAGGGGGGTGGGAAGGTATAAGCGCATGGTTAAACAAAACCACAGACCACTTCAACCATATGGTTGCACTTCAAAGTCCAGCCGCCCTTATTGTGCTAGCCCACTGGGCGGCTGTTCTGGTTAAATGGGCTGGAGCTCATGAGTGCTGGTTCATACATGCCTTTTCGGGGGCAATTGTTTCGCTTATTCACGAACATCTTTCTACGGATGGTGTAGTTCAAAATTTAGTTGAAGATCTGCTGGAGTGAATGAATGAATCTATGTGGCTGTACCGAGCTAGTTATGAAAGTTTTTTGTCTGGTGTCTCAATTCAGTCTGCTAAATTGCAAGTGGGAAACTGGGTTGCCTCTATATACTAGACTAATCATCTTCGTCTGGTTGTCTAATGATAGTCAATGTTAATTTCATCATGAAAAGTGCCATACAGACAATTGCAATCAGTCCTATAGAGAGCCATCCCAATGCCATCGCCACAGCTCCCACATGGCCCGAGACGGTGCCATAGGTGAGAATTTCGGTCAATGTCGCTGTAGCACTGCTGTTGATGTGCTGCCACAATATGGAAATAAGACCAAATCCAAAGCTGGTCACAGCGAGTAAACAAATCGATAATGAAATTTGAGAAGGGAATGGCTTCATCTCGTACTCTGATCCGTTATCATCAACTTCCTCATGCCATCCAGGGAATGTTGATAGGCTGAGGATACAAATGAACATCAAGGCTACCACGATATATCTATATAATAATGCCATTAGTATATTGCAGTATCGAAATAGCCACCTGGACAGAGAAAAAGACTTACATCAGACCATTGAATACAATCTTCTCCTTAAATTCATTGGCAATCATAATCAAATTGAGCGGGTCGGGTACAAGTTCTGTGCTTGTATTCCCGTTGTTGACAGACCTTTGTGTCTGAAACAAATTTGCTAGCACCTTTACATTACTAGAGCAGATGCGTCCTGTATCGCTCTGCGTTACGCAGATCCCCATGTACCCCGCTCGCACTTCGAGAGTTGTTCCGTTGCCGGTTTGCGACACATTGTGAATAGCATGCGCAATAGCTGAGCTTACTTGCACGGGTGTTGTAGAGAACGAAGACTCTGTCGCTGTATATTCTAGCGACAACAGGTATATATTGCTTAAGACTGCTGGAAAAATAACAGCCCGCAAGTAGAATTGCTGGGAGAATATATTAATCGACAAATCCAGAATCAATATATTAATTTCCCTCACATAGTAAAATAACTGCAATCGTCGACAGGAGCATCAAAGATTGATGGTAAGCGAAATGAGGCAATGATTCCCCTTTGTGGCGGTTCGTCATGTCAGCACTTATAACCCATTCTAAATCTTGACAATCGTACTTATTCGCTTAATTTCGGACCTCAATTCCATGGCTTTAGTACTAAAGATGTAGTAGGTTGAGAGGAGGGGTAGAAGAATTAAGTGAGAATGTCAATTTCAATTGCGCCTCGTATTTCGAGCTGAAAACACCCTATACTAACTTATCTAGACTAGTGCGCCCATGCAACATTTAGGATAGATCTGTGTTGGATTCTACAAGACGAAAGACCAGAGAGAAGGAAAGAGAGTTATATTCTCTAGGGGACAAGCTCTCAGAACTAACTATGCAGTTACTACCCTAGATTGGGGCCTAATCTACCATCTCAACAATCTATTATAACATTCAATCTACTTCATTTCACTTTTTTGGTACGATCGAACTTTATTGACACGTTCTGTGACCAAGGGGGATGACTAGCGTTAAATACCGCGAGTTAGTGTCTCGTACTTGTCATATGGACACGATAGTTCGTCGCGCAACTTCCGTGACAGGGTTGTTGTTAAACGCTATCCTCCGTGGACAACCACGCGTGTTTGTACGCGAGTATATGCGTGTGTGGTTATCAGTCTTCTCATAATGACGAGGGGGCTCGAAAGTGTGGGGTAAGACGGTAAGCTCGTCAGTTTCTCGGTCGAATAATGCACGAATTGGCGCGGTGAAGTCGAAATTGCGCGTAACGTGATACTGTCGATGTGACATCGAAGACTTCCCTTCCCGTGGTAACGAGGGGCGGTGGCCTGCTACCTCTGGTTTATTGTTCAATGTGATTGTGCTCAGAAGATGGAGTCGATAAGAACAAATTGCTCAGATCCCTCTAGAGAAGGCGAGAGGGAAATAAAATCATGGGTTGGGCTAAGCTGGTGAGGGAAAGGAAGAGAGATCAGTCCTGGGGCAGAAATATCAACTATTATTATTATACTGTACAAGTCTGAGAATACAAACAAAAGGTCCGACGGTTGGCCGGCTGTAACATCAATCCCTCAGGGTTTTAAAGTCAGCACGAATTGATGAGCATATATCATCAACCAATGCCATTTCCTCCTCTACTGGCACGCCCAAGGCTCCAGCTTGCCAACTCACTGTGCACATCAAGCTACCCCCTTTGACACTGATGATGTTGAAAACAAGCGGTGCACTAGTAACATTACCAGGCTGTGAGAATACCATCTTGACGACCTTGCACTTTTGATCTGCACCGTCACCCATGTTATCGAAGGCAAGCAGATTGCTCAGTTCATACGAGGAGTCCCGCTGCTGTCCAATTTTACTCAATGTCCAACTCCTTATGCTGGGGACATATCTCAGGAGGCCGATTGCTTGGTCCTGCAGCCTCGCACCGCATGTAGCAAGATTTCTTGTCATCGAACTCGCAGCTGCCCACATCTCCTCGGAAAAAGCAGGCTCCGTCGCATTTGGTACCCGTGGATGTACCTCGTAATGACCAGATACGAAAAGGCCCCACGTGAGACCCGGCGTCCCAATAGACGCTCGCATATCGACAGGCGTCCCCGAAACAAAATTGGTTACTTCGGGGTTAGGAATGGCCCTGCTTAGCGCCCGAACAATCATCTGATGCACCGTTGCCGTGAGCTTGGTCCCATGATTTCTTGATGTTTGCAAGGCCGTTTGGACCAGCGGAGCCTCAATCTCGAGGAGTCTTACTCTACTCTGGAGGGTGGCCGCCGGGTCAAAGAACATGGGTGACCCAATCCAAGTACCGGCATCTAGCGTGCTGGCAGATGCGCGGAGCCCAAGAAGTTTGGCCACAAACGTTGGCAAGTAAACTGCTATCAACGGCTCGAGCAGGAACTTCCAAGATATGGGAAGCCTTTCAGGTGTATCAAAGGGTGCCGGAAGCGTTTGACTTGGCGGAGTCACTAAGAAAGAGGTATTCTCCTCCACGCCCGTAGTCTGTCGCCACGCATCTAGAAAGGTGCGGTGGAATGCAACTCCAACCATGCCGTCGCCGAGAGCATGGGAGAACGCAAAGGTGATAAAGCATCGCGTCACTGTGGAGTCTCGCGGCGACACCAGAGGGAGGACCACGATTCGCCAAGGTGGAATATCAGCGGGCCATGACCGATCAAGTATGGCTGGTAGAATCTTTTGGATTGTTGCCATATCGCCTTTGCTACTGGCTTCATCGTCGTGAATTATAGACACATGATCGTGGAGATCAATGCTAGAAACCGCTTCGTATGCTGGCTTCTCGGTGTGCTTGTCCTTGACAACCACGTTTAGGTATGGATACTTCTCGATGCAGTGTCTCAAAGGTGCAAGAAATGACTGGGCGGAATTAATGTCTATATTTTCACTCGCAATCTCATAAACTGCGGCTATGACGAGCGCGTTGTAGTAGCCGACATCTTCGCGGCTAATTGTACGGCGTTCATTGGGACCTAGGTTCCGGTTAGCGCCACCGACATAGTTCAAAAAATATATTTCACTAACTTGCAAGTCTCATGGATTCTGTGGGGTGCGACATTTCTATACAACGACTATGTACAACATAAAAGCACCATGTGCTGTCAGAATATAGGGGAATAAGTCGGCATAACTATCTTCCGGGTATATTAAATCTATTTTGGGACATCGACAGTTTTTGGGGGGCTGGAAAGACCTTCAAAGCAAGACGGAAACGTATCGCCGCGAGATAAAAGATTTCATATCTGAACGACTATCGAGGCTGCATAGGTCAGCAAGTCTAGATATTGCAAATCATGTTTGTCAGGAGGAGATGGTTTATTCTGCAATTTTATGGCCCTTGGCGCCTAACCCAGGCAATGAAATCTCTTGGAGTTGATGAGATTGCATATAAATTACTCTAGCTACTTAGCCAAAATATATCAAACATTTGTCTCGTTTGCTAAATACTCCTTGCTGAATGGGTAATCCGAATAGCCCACTGCCGACTCGAAGACATAAAATGTGTCTCTCTTGTACGCATTCAGCTCCAGACCCTTTTTAATCCTAAATATGAGATCCGGATTGGAAATGAAGTGCCGGCCAAAGATGACCATGATGTCCTTGTCCGGATACTTCTCGTCCACCAACTTACGGGCCTCATGCGATGTATACCCGCCAGCAATAAGAAAAGGTCCGTTCCATATATTGTATGCAAAGTCCAGAGTGTCATGACCGTCATAATCTTGGGGCCCAGAGATCCGCGACTCGACCAGATGAAGATATGCAATATCCGCCTGGCTGGCTTTGCTGATCACATCCGTGAACTGCGGGATGGGATTCTGCATTCTCATACCCTGGAACGTACTCCAAGGGCTCAGTCGAAGCCCGACACGTTCAGGACCAATGGCATGAGCAACAGCTTTGATCACGTCGTCGAGGAGACGAGATCTATTCTCCACATTCCCACCGTACTCATCGTCACGGTTGTTGCTCACATCTTGGATGAATTGGTCGAGCAAATATCCATTCGCGCCATGAATCTCGACTCCGTCAAAGCCGGCTTGAATAGCGTTCTTCGAAGCGGCGACAAAATCCTGGATTGTCTGCTTGACCTCGTCGGCAGTCATGGCCCTGGGTACCACAGCGCCTTCTTCCTTGGGAATAGCACTGGGCGCCACGATATCGATACCTTCTTTCCGAGCTACATCAACATCCGCCGCACGGCCCATAGCGAATAGTTGGCAGAATATGAAACATCCCTTGCGATGAACTTCATCGGTGATGACCTTCCAGGCAGCGACTTGGTCCTCGCGCCAAAGCCCTGGTGCGTGCGGGAATCCGCCGCAGATTGCTGATATAAATGTTCCCTCGGCGATGATCAAGGTACCTGGTACTGCGGCGCGTTGGCCGTAGTATTCCTTCATGAGAAGTGTTGGCACTCGATCTTCGGTTGCTCGGAAGCGAGTGAGTGGTGCCATTCCGATGCGATGTTTCACTTCCATGTCACCAATCTTGAGGGGCTTGAAAAGACGTGATTGAGGCATTGTCAAGAATCTTTAGACAGCTGTGCTTCAGTGGGAGAGTTAAGAATAGTTGACCCATAGTGGTTCACGGCAGGCCAGGTATTTGTACTCGACTTTCAAATCAAGATATCCTGTAGTCGTCGGATGAACGTTAGATGCTCTTTACGAGTAGGGTAAAGAGATACTTCTCAAAAGGGAAAAAAGATACTTCCTATTAGGGAAAGGCTAACGAGCTTAACCATTTGCGGTTAGAGCTTTCGGCATTGGGCCAATCATCCATCCAAAATATGAGGTTAGTGGAGCACAACATCCGGAGAGTTTCTCCCTTTCAGCCTGGAAGTAATCGGCGCCACCTAGGCATAATTGGCCATGACAAATAGAAGAAGGCTGTCATCAGTTCCAAAATTAATTATATATGATTTGAAATCAACATTTCAACCCTTTGACCGCTTAAGCCCGGAGCTGTCAAGGAATTTCTCGATTGAGCTAGTCTAGAGTGAATTTTCTTCCCAAAAGGCTTTAACCTGGGACAAAAATGCATTGTCGGACCATATGAACTGCTTAAGAATGAGAAGCAGTTCTGGCCATGATGTATAAAGCCACCTTAATCTGCTGTGATTCAAGTGCAACAGCTGCACATAGCCCTGTCGTATAGACCCTGCGGGAGCAAAAGCACCTCCGATGTGCAAGAGCCAAGCCAACAAATCAAGCGAATCATCCCATACTGGACTATTTATCGCTGATTGTATCTTGTAGAGCAATTGTAATGAAAGGTGAGACTAGCTGGAGTTAGCAATACCCAGTATGAGCGACTGGGGGGGAAATGCAGTCAACGCGATTACTTACGGGGATGGTTGAAGTCCGCCATATTTTGCAGCGCAGCATGGTCGAACATAGATACGCCGCTTGGTGGCAACATTCCGAGATAGGTGAACAAACTGGCAAGCTCACTAGCCTCGACTGGATGGACGCTTGGTGGTTATCGATGTGTGCCATCGGCATTGCCTCCTCTTTGTCGAGGATTTTTGTATCTCGGATACATTGCAATGCAAATACATCCTTGAGAATTTCAACAAAATCCTGGCCTAATAAATAAGCGCGACTTTGAAATCCAGGTGGAAGAATAAAAAAGTCCGGATGGGAAGGATACCTCCTCCATTGGAGCTCGGAAAAGGTTGTGTGATCAACAACTCGGCTTGAGCCTGTCACGACCGAACCATTTAAGTCTGACCTGTCGACCATTATAAGGCTTAGCTGTCAGGAAATGCTCTGACTTACTTACCAGAAAATTGCACGTTTGATATCGTCACTCAAATAGACGCGCTTTCTTTGGCATACATCAAGAATAAGTTGTATTGCTCCCATGTGGAGCTGGACTTGACGTGGCATCCCAAGCCGGGCCTTTATAATAAAAGCTTTAGCTTTTATGACAAAATTGAAGGAAAGCTTGGACAAACCTCTATACCGGCAAGTAGCAAAATAGCTCCTATTGTAGACTCCGTAGCAGCCTTATCCGGAGAACTCATTCTTTGACGGATAGAGCTCAGAGCCTTGTTTTGGTATTCGAGACACTCCCTGTTGGTCATACCTGCTGTGACGGTAAATAAAAATGTGAGCATGACAGCGCTCAGAAGAGCGTTATCATCTAGTCCTTTTCGAAGAACGGAGCGGAAATTTTGAAGCACAAGTTCATCCGCAACACTGAATACCGGCTCCGTAGGTTGTTGAAACTTTTCTGTATCTTGTGAGCCGCTGTCGGACATCGGGTGGGTTCCAGAAGCTTGCCTCTTAGCAATACCCGTAGTATCGGGGACTCTGCGGCCATCATTTGGAGAGGATCAGAGAAGCCTACAGCAAGGGAGGCTGGTGGTGCGATAAGAGCTTCATCTTGTTTCACTTTGCTCGCGGATTGGCTCTTATTGTTTGCTGGGCATAGAACATGGAAATGATGGCCGGAACTTTGCTGAAGCTTTCTTTTGCTCCGGAGGCCTTGCGCTACAGCATGCGATCGAGCTAAGCGCTTCGTTGTGCGGTCATTTGAGTTTTTTAATGGAATAAAAAGGAATTCAGCACCTGAAAAGTCAAGGTTAATCAACGGAGTCATCCCCGCTCCCTTGAAGCTCTGCCCTACCTGTATTGAGCTCGTTGTGTGTAGACATCGAAATAGAACAATATTTGTAGATTAATTAAACGGTCGCCTTTGATCAAAATGTGTGCATATTCTTAAGAAAGGCAAATTCTATGATATGCACATCCCTTTCATAAGCGTACAATGAATTAGTTAAATCAGTATCTTGTCCGGGGTCGACGGCTAGGCTCCAGGGGCCTCGGGGGGTGGTTGGATTACAAATCAGACGCACTGCCCCCGGGGTCGAGGGCGGGGCCAGCCGTGGAGGTGCCCCCCCCCCCCCCCCGAGACCGGCAACCGGCATGAACATATCGGTGATAAAGTTTCCAAGGTTCTGAGTGAGACGCGGCCGCTCGGCTAACCAAACCTTGGAAGGGACCCGCGGCATATACACAGCACAGCGTAATAACACAGGCTTTATTCCAACCATCTTTCCCAGTAAGGATGATGCAGCGAACAGTGGAGAACCAACTCCCAGAAAGTGCCGATATGGCCAACACAATGACAGACACCATATTATATGCATTCGTCTCAATCACCACTCGGCAAAACATGTATGTACATAACTCCACTACCAGGCTGTCATACCACCATCGACCCGAATATCCGCAGCAGTGATATAGGAACTCTCATCTGAAGCAAGGAAGCTAGCC
The DNA here is from genome assembly GCF_028829755.1 of Penicillium solitum. NCBI lineage: Eukaryota > Fungi > Ascomycota > Eurotiomycetes > Eurotiales > Aspergillaceae > Penicillium > Penicillium solitum. Next base: position 752,348 of record NW_027072128.1, read on the forward strand.
ACAGCGGCAATCTCCTCTGGCTGACCGATGCGTCCAATCATGATCTTTTGCATCACATCTGAGGCCCACTCCGCGTCCTCGAGCAAAGGTGCGGTTTGCAAAGTCTGAATAAGGCCTGGTGAGATTGAATTGGCCCGGATACCATGCGCACGCCCTTCCATAGCCAACTGGCGGGTCATGGAAATCACACCAGCTTTCGCAGCTGTGTGAGCGATACCAGGCAATGGACGAATCGCAATCCAGCCGTTGGCAGATCCAACATTGATTATGGATGCACCGGACTCCTTTAGGTGTGGCCATGCGACACGAGTCAACAGGTAGACAAGGCTTAACTCCTGGTCAATTGTTTTGTACCAGTCGTCATCCTTGCCGTCATCCAGCCAGCTCATGTGGGCCATTCCCGCATTATTGTACAGCACATCAATACGTCCATACGTTTTGATGGCTAGGCTCACAAGTTGCTCGCAGTTTTCATGTTTTGTGAGATCGCATGAGGACATAGATATCATTTCACCACCTAGCTCTCGTACGGCTTCGATGGTTGCGGTGTCGTTCACGGCGTTGATGTCACAGCCAACGATTTTGGCTCCTTCTCGGGCAAATTTGAGGGCTGCCGCACGTCCCATCCCACCACCTGTACCGGTGATAAGGCATATCTTGTTTAACAAACGGGGTGCCATAACGGTTGGTTTGGGGGTTGGTATGTGTAGAAATAATTATTTGGAAAGCTGTGATAAAAGTATTTCTGGGAGGAGAGCGAGGCCACGAAGGGCAATATGAGGGGTTGACCGATTAGCAAGGATCTGGTAGGACTCAATGAACTGGTGTTAGTATCTATTTGAATGTTTGCTTTTTTAGAGGAATCCAATCAAGAAAGCACTTGAATCTATTCTTTGTTAGTTTCTCCACATTAACTAAGCGCCCCGCCAGTTATCGAACTGGAAGCTCGGTAGGTGCATATTGTGGCTGCACGATGCACGATCGAAGGGGCAGATTGCATCCACGGATGGACGATCGGGGTTCGATAGCGTGTCGCTTTGTAATTTATCTACCATCGCCTTAACTAACACTACTAGGGTCCTCCTAGCAAACTTAGCTCCTAGTCAACCGATAGATGGCAAAATCATACCCCTGGATGGGCACGGATGTCAACGGACTTTCCCTTAAGTCCCACCCCTACCTCCCAAACCACAAGGCTAAGCTGGTTTAGGCTTCTGAGATGCGCAATGACTCGCCGAGGTTCACCAGAGATTTGGGTCTCCATCCGCATTTAGCACAGCATGTTAGAAACTTCGAACTCCTTTAAGCTTCTCAGGATTAGCCATAGCCAGTATTAGCATCGTTTCGTATAATTTACTGCTTCCGACTCCAGGAGCGATTGAGCAATTGAAGCCCGCGAATATGAAGGAAAGCTTTACTACCCTAAATCCCGCGGTCCCACCGGCGCAATTCTTCGTTATTCGTCCGATTGGCCGTATTAAGGTACCATCCATCATCCAGCACTCCGTCCGCCTCATGCAATGGAATGAGTGATGCGTCACATCGGAAGAACAAGCACCAGTGAGTCTCGTTGTTTGGTCATGAATTATATTTTTGAAGCCAAAAATTGCCCCACATACCCAGAGCAACTAGGCCGATCAAAGTGGGCGGGTGGTCTTCCAACTCCCAGCTAATTGCAGAGACCAAGGATTCCCCCTCATTCCGGCCAGAATTAATCATAGGCCTTTGCAAACTCAATTGCTCAAATGTCAGCTTAGTCTGTAGGTTTGACATGAGGGCTCTTAATTCCGAGATTTTGATGTTAAATTCCAATTAGCTCACTCCAAACCACAACTTACATTACCCGATCGAGTCATTCTGTGATACACAGCCTGTTTTGAATAAAACCTACCCATTATGCGAAGACTGATGCAGAAGCTTGTTATTCGCACATGGGGAAGCCATTAGCGGATCACACAGCACAGGGGATAGATAGACACGGGGCACACACAGTTGGATGAAGAATACCAAGCCAGCCTAGCAGTGAAACTTCTTCCGGGGATCCATCTTTATCTCTTCCCTCAACAGAGTTTCTGGTATATTTACTCTTTCAAAGTCTGGCTTCTAGGGGCACATCCATAGAACTGGTAGATTTAGTCTTGTCAAGCTGGTGGATACTAGACTTGCTACCGAATTATTATCTTCCTTCTTCCTCCTCCTTCTGCCCAACTATTATAATGGCATAGCCACATATCAAGGCCTTGCGAATTCTTCCTTTGTCAGGAACACGACTATCTGGGGCTTCCTCTAGTCAGATAGGTATTTCTCTCCTTCCATGTATAGATGAATAGTCGTTGGTTCATAAACTCATAAAGTATCTAGCAGCCATCATCCTTATTGTCTTAAGGAGCTAAGAGCGTCAAAAGCGGTCTCTCGCCATTATAAAATAATGGTTATTTACGGCACCTCCCGCGAAATTGTTGACTGGGTGTAGAGCACCTTACGTCCTGCGTCTAGGACAAATTACCCTATTACAACAATGACTTGACAATAAACCAGCCTTAACCAACTGTGATTACTACCTCCCAGGTATAATGTAAGATGGTCTGTCTAATTTGGAAAGAAAGGTGCTTAGGCCGAAAAAAGAAAACAGAAAATGTGGCGAGCCGGGTAAGATGTATGTGATTGGAGTAAACTTCCATCGCCTAGGCACCCGTGGATGCTCTCCCAATTGAGCTATCGCCCCACTTCATGATATCCCAAGGACCTGGGCAGGGAAAAAGCAAAAAATAATGGGACGAGCCGGGATCGAACCAGCGACCTTGCGAACTTCAGTCGCACGCTCTCCCAACTGAGCTATCGTCCCATTTGGGATGAAGATTGAGGCCCAGGTTGGCATGATGAATCTGACTAATGATTTAGGTGCTTTAGGTGCTCGGACCAGCATGACCCGGATTTGGGTCTCACGGGTCTACATAGTCCGGTAAGGATTTCTTGATATAAGTACCTTTTATATAGTGCTACCGTACAGGAGGTCTACGGTCGCATTTCTTAGAAAGCATATTAATTACTCACTACAATCTTCGAATGCCACAAGAATAGCCCGCCGCTTATGCGGCCTTGTCATGTCGTTTTGGTAGTCTGTTTAGATGTCTTCTCCCCGTTCTCTGTTGAGAATGAAGTGAATTCTGAGAAACCAGGATTTCAACGCTAACCCTAACTCGGCATACATTCTGGCTTGCCAGGTGTGAACTCCTACGCAATCGAGATTAGCGCCTTCGATACGATTTGAGATCTGCATATATCATACATTATGTTATATCGCAGGAAAGCATTTCAATTCAGGCTGCTTTCGTTCAATGGAATCTAGTACAAACTGACATTATCACTGTTTATTTCTGATTCCATTACAAAATCGAATTCAACCAACGAGGGGTTTTCAGATCTACGGTGATAGTAAAGTTCATAGATATGGCCTTCCATTCGTCCATTCCAAGTACGAACAGATTGGACGTTTTTACAATTTATTCTTGATACCTTGGATTCTGATCCCAAGTAAGTATGTAAGTGGAAGTAAGTACGTTTGCCAAAGGTATCATTTTGCAGTTTAAAAAAAAAGGTATTTCTTTTACACCCACCCTACCTAAATAGTACGTAGTAGTACCTATGTCACGAAATTTGCTTTAGACTGGCTAGTTTTGCATTATTCTAGAGTCGTATCCCGAGCTCATGCTTGAGCAGTGGGTCAAGGGGGGAAAAATATAAAAAGAATAATGGGACGAGCCGGGATCGAACCAGCGACCTTGCGAACTTCAGTCGCACGCTCTCCCAACTGAGCTATCGTCCCACTTGGGATAAAAATCGAGAGATATTTAAGAGTTATGACTCTAAATAAATCTAAACAGAATTATCTACAAGAAATGCGGTTTCTGGAAGTGGTTAGCTACAAGCATTGTCTAATTCATTAAATGTTATAAGTAGAAAAATATCTTGTGCAGTTAGTTCATGCTTCACCTTCATATGCACATAAAAAAGAGATCCAAAAAGAACATACAAAAAAAGGCATGGCATAAGCGGGCGACTATTGCTGTACTCGGCCCAACGCACGGCCCAACACCCAGTAGCGGGTGTTGGGCCGCACTGGTCTAATGCAAAAACTAGTCTAATGCAAAACTTCATCTACCCACCATTTTACAACTCTCTCTACTACCCCAAAAATGCCTTTCTCTTCTCCGAATTTGGAGGATCGCCTTAGTAGTGCTATTGAAGCCTACCATGCAAGCAAGAAGCCTGTTCTCTCAGTATTGGCGCGGGAATTCGACGTTCCATACTATACCCTGAGGGGTCGAATCCACGGTCGCACTTCTCGAAGCAGTCGTACTGGTCCTAACAAAGCCCTAGAACCAGATCAAGAGAAGGCATTAATGCTTTGGATTGACACTTTGAATACTGCAAATGCACCACCAACCTCAAATATGATCTATAAGTGCGCAATTGACATTCTTCGGCGCCATGATCCAGATCGGCAGCTCGGTAAAAATTGGGCGTATCGCTTTATTAAACAACTACCTAAGAAATATACCTATATCAAGCAAAAACCTATGGAAAAAGACCGGTTAGAAGCAGTTACCCCTAGCCATCTTACTACCTGGTATACTCGCCTTAGTACTACGATTCAGCGTTGTGGAATTCAATTAAATAATATCTACAATTTCGACGAGAGCGGCTTTAAAACTCGGCGAGGGTAAGCAACGAATGGTTATTTTAACTAAAGGTAGCCAATCTAGTATTAGAACTAGCGGCCCTAGTGAATCTCTCACTTCAATTTTCAAATGATTGGAGCTATTAAAAGGCTATAGTATTATCTGTCTAGCTATTGGCGGTAGGGGTAATCCAATAATCGCTAGGAACGTTGGTATTCCTATACCAATTCTCTATATGAAATTCACCCTTCACTAGAAACCAAGGTGGTATAACCTAGCTATCGGCAGCAATACATTCAATTGAAGTGAGAGATTCACTAGGGCCGCTAGTTCTAATACTAGATTTGGCTACCTTTAGTTAAAATAACCATTCGTTGCTTACCCTCGCCGAGTTTAAAGCCGCTCTCGTCGAAATTGTAGATATTATTTAATTGAATTCCACAACGCTGAATCGTAGTACTAAGGCGAGTATACCAGGTAGTAAGATGCCGGTGGGAGTTGGGCCGTGCGTTGGATCGAGTACTACCTACATAACCATACAAACCCATTACTTATTCAACGATTGTTTTTTTTTTCTTTTCTTTTTTTTTAAAAAAAAAATATCCTACATAAAATAAATCAACGGTATTTGTGGGAAAAATACAAAAAGTAATGGGACGAGCCGGGATCGAACCAGCGACCTTGCGAACTTCAGTCGCACGCTCTCCCAACTGAGCTATCGTCCCATTTGGGATGATGTCATGCTCGATATGACAACCTAAGTATAACTAAGGCTATTTGTGGTTTAAGGGAGATTTAGAGTTACTCGAGGCTGAAGTTAAAGTTGGTTTTCTCTATAGTTCAACCGTGAGAAAACTATGGCTTCCTTATCTTATTCTCACGGGTCACGAGGACTCGAGAGACTCCGAAACCTTGTGTCATACATTTTTACTGCGAAGATTATATATACGGGTTTCCAAGCTTGCCAGATACCTCTTGGGTCTTGCATTCACCTCTCTTCGTGCTCCTTTGGGTTTTGCGTATCGTGTGCTCATGTCACGGCAGACATGTTTAATCAATATTGTTGATTGTCATCTATCCATATATAAAATATATGTTTTCAAATCACACCCAACGTTGAAATATATATTCACAGAATCGTACTTCCACATTACAATATAAGTACACATGTAAACATCAAGCACAAAAATTATCAGCAATTCTAAACGGCAGTGCATATAAGTTACTTAGAGTGGCAATAGCATGTACTCAGATAGATAGTAAGGAAGCGCATGGGAGAGAGTACAACATAAAAAGCATCATCCAATTTGAAATGACACAAAAAGAAAGTCTAAGGAAAAAATTGGTTGTGTAGTGTAATGGTCATCACTCTGGTTTCTGATACCAGCAATCCCGGTTCGATCCCGGGCACGACCTTTCTTTTTGCATGCAATGCATAATGGTGGAAAGGCACTCCGATAGGAGGAAAGAAAAATAGTGGGGACTATTTTTTTTTTTTTTTTTTTTTTCTCGTGGACACGGCTTCGATATCTGTTCCTGGCTCGAAATATGTACCAACTGACTCCCATAGACTTCTCGAACTATGAATCTTTGTACTCGGGGTTCTGTCCATGTATCACCTGTTTTATGTCCCAGGGTCATGTATCACTCTACCAATCGTTAAGAAAAAATTGGTTGTGTAGTGTAATGGTCATCACTCTGGTTTCTGATACCAGCAATCCCGGTTCGATCCCGGGCACGACCTTCTTTTTAGGCCATTCTTTTTGCCGGCAAGGCGTAATGATAGAAAGGCACTCCGCTAGGAGGAAGGAAGAGTAGTGGGGGGCTATTTTTCTAGAAAAACTCAGTGGGGAAGATTTCTACTCCTAAATATCTACCAACCGAGTCCAGATTTCGTCTCGAAGTACGAATTTGTACTTTGGGTTCCAACTATATATGGCACCCTTTAGGCACTACGGTCTGACTTTATACCCCGCTTATTAGGTTTGCGGCTTTAGGCTGTCAACTGGCGCCTCAGGCACCAACAACCATATCAAAAGTTATACATAGAAAAGTCTTTTGCGCAGAGTATGCTTTTTTCTACCGCCTTTATATTTCCACTACCGTCAGGTCTGTCATTCTTCTGAGAACTGCTTCCGGAACCCGACTAACCCAATCCAAAGCCCCTTGGATAAAGCTGCTGCAGCTCCCGCTCAACGCACAGTCACCGAGGAGTCGCCTCTCAAATAGAACCTTCTCACCGACTAGACTTCATTTGTTGGGTGTTTCTCGCAATTCCTGCTCGTGGGGAGGTGTTAGAATTGGATAGTCTGTTCGGAAGTTAGTTTTACCAAGAATCAACTCTTATCGCAATGCGTTCTGATCTCTCCCTTCTCGTGGGTGTCTTGTAACATGAAAGCAAAGGCTTGAAAATTACCTTGAAATATATAACAAAGTATCGAAATTATGGCAGTCTGTTACAATCGCTCCATTTGGTTTGGCACACTGAATTTGACCGTCTAACGCATTAACTACATCACTCCAACCGCTGATAGACGAAGACCCAGGCTGCTTTTACCCCGGAAACAAGGTCGCTCTTTTCGGTCCTAGAGTCAGGCTCCATTGGCCTGGACGAGTAAGTGGGGCACTCTGACATGGCTTTTGAACTCGATCTCAACATCTTTCAGGCCAAGGAACCTTGGAGGTCACCCAGAGGAGGGTGATTGCCCAGGAGTCTACCTTCACATTATGTGGACTCGGCAAGGGAAATTTTGGCTCTACATTGGCTAATCGATGAGTATGCGAGCGCGGATTATGAAGCACTGTGACAAGCAACATCGAGCAAGGCATCTGTCTCTACACTACAGTGTTTGGGATTTTGAAGATGTCGTTAGCGATATCTGGGTCACGCTGTCCCGATTCCCTGCTTTTAAACCTACACCAAACGGGGACAGTATATCTCGCTACACACTTCAGGGCTGCGCGCTCCTTCTTAACCTTGAGGAAATGTTCATGTCATGCGTGCTTCAAACTCTGCGGCATCATAACTTAGAGCGCTACTTGCCCAAGGGGGCCTTCATTCCATCGGCAGGCTTACATTTGAACATTGCGCTTCCCCTATGTCAGGGCTTCTCTACTCAATCAGGAGAGGTAGTTACGCGGCAGATATTCATGGACGCTATTCATAGCTCTGACGCAGTTCGCGAATGGGCAGCATCTTGGAGAAATTCCCACAATTCCCTCGGATATTCTTCTAATCCCCTACTTCGTGGATACTGGGCCCGATAGATAGTAGATATGAGAAACTCGGATATATCACCCGCAATGGAAGGGATAGAGCGGGCAAAAAAGGGAAGATATCATGAATTGCTGAATTGCGGAGGTACTGTTAAAGTTTACTAAGACTCACGCAGCGACCGTATGTTTTTCAATTAGGGCGATAGGAGTTTTATCTTCCCGCTTTTGAAGGATGTCCGGGAGAGCTTTTCCTGCAAACCCAAAGAGAAGTTGTATTTCCTCCCACTCTTATTCTAGGTACCCCAGAATCCCCTTTCGCACGTGAAGCCCTCGTCACAGATCCCGCTAGTAGGCTCGTAGTTGCAGTGAGACTTGAGAGAGGGGGCAAATAGTACTAGGGCTGGCCATACACTAGAGGAAAGATGGCGGTCTTCAATATGAATAAGGATTGTCTCTCACACAATCCCAACAACTGCCACGACGGTCCATGGTGAGTTTCCAAGATGGTCGAAAAATCATGGAAATAACTGATCCGGATGCTCTTTCCGAACACGCTGTTTCTGAAACTTACCTTCGAGAGTTTGAACTGGATCATCTTCTTCTTAGGTATTGTTTTTGATCTGCTCTATTTTTTGAGATTTTTGCTTCCTCGGCGTCCATACGTATTACGAGGTAATTAAGATAAAGAGTAACCCTAATTCTTCCGTCCATACGCCATACAATCTTCGTATTCCACCTAGAAGAATATGAGACTCCCACAGGATCGATATTAGCAGAATTGATGCAGATAAACACCTTACTTACCCATTCCTATAAACAGGATACATTTATATATTTTTTTTCAGAGAATTTTCTTTCAATTCGGACTGCTTTTGGTCAACAGAATATGAGAGAATCTAGCACTCTATGCTATCACTGCTCATTTGGCTTCTTCTGATTCCTCATATAGTTCAATGAGGAATATATGTATTTGTAATTGTGGAATGACATCAGTAGATATGGCCCCAACCCTGGGTACAAAGATATTGAATAATATTAGCATATTATTTCTATAGCTCTGAGATTTGTGGAAGATCTAAAACTCAAACACCACATGCTACCTGGAGACCCCAAACCAGGTGGAATCTAACTAACTACATAGTCAAAAAGGAAACACTCCAATTTTTATGCTCTCTAGTGTACTGGACGATCCAACTCTCGCAATTCACAGTCACACCAAACAACTAGACATCTGCAGACCCCACATGGCCCAAAGCCCAACCCAGGCCCAACCCGCAAATGGGTTCGGCCTCGGCCGTACCGATGGGCTATAGGCCTAAGGTAGAAGCCCATTATAGGCTAACAGGCCCTGAAATAGGCCCCAAACAGTACAGGAATAAAAGTTAAACCCCCTTTTGGGGGTTTGAAATTACCCTTCGTTTTATTCCCGTTTCTAAGCCTTATTATAAATGTAACATTTTACTAGTTTAAATAATTTAGAATCAATCACTATTTATTTCTCTATACCACGTCTAAAAAAGTGAGAAAAAAAACGCGTTCATTAGAAATTCTGAAAATTTTGTAGCGCTACTAGAAAATGATAGTACTGCCGTATAAACTGTAGGTAGATATCTGATATCAAAATATCAACTTTTACCTTTTCCGCGATACCTCAACCCTTACTTATAGGATTCTATTCAAAATTAAACATATATCTATATAGCAGTTTTAAACCCAGATTTCAAATTTGAACTTTATACGACCAGTAGAAGGTCGTGATATAGCGATTACAGAGGCCGATTTGTTAGCCCCGAGATAGGCTTTGATAGGGGCCCTATGGGCCCCCACTAATGGGCTTTGGGCACGGGGGTCGGGCCCATTTGTGGGCTTTACCGAGCGCTACATACAACAGGGAACGGGAACCAGGAGTGAATTCGGAGAGATGTAGGGGTTTTTATTGTCAATCTGTAACTATCTGCCTACTTGAAACTTCTATACTTGAATTATAACGCCGCAGATATAAGAGAGAATAGGCGAGGGCAGTAAATAGTGAGGACATGGTTCGCCACTACAATAGCTAATGAAATTGCTCGAAGTTGTTTTGAGAAAGGGGGGGTAAGGTTGATGATTCACATCAATGAAGACTGTGTATAAGTAGGGCGGCTGGCCTAATGGTAAGGCGTCTGATTTCGGTTGAGCTTTCCTCAAATACATTCTCAGAAGATTGCAGGTTCGATCCCTGCGTCGCTCATTCCTTTTTTTATTGCTTTTCGTAAACAATGTCCTCATTTGACCGATAAAGTTCACAACTACCCAATAACCAAGTTTACCCTACAAGGGCGGCTAGCCCAATGGTAAGGCGTCTGATATCGGCTGGGTTTTACCAAATGCTGCTCAGAAGACTTGCAGGTTATTTCGCGTCGCTCATGGAATCTTTTTTTTTCCTTCGGCAAAAATAATCAAGTCCTTATTTGATAAGTTTGTTCTTTGTCCAATATACAAAGCTGTACTCTGTATAGGGGCCAAGGTTCATTCACCCTTTGGCGAGAAGGTGTTGGTGTCTGAATGCCTTACTTTTGCACAGTAGGATATAACGTATTTCACATGCGACGCAACACCATATAGTAAATGTGACATAAGCTACACTTATATCTCAACAACCAACGTATTTCGAATATCCTTTTGTTTGCCGATAGCCATTGATTAGCTCATTTAGAGTATATATCAATTTCAAACAGTTTAAAAACTTACGTTGTCGTCGGATTGAAAAATACGTCACTGAGCCCCAGCACTGCTTTATGAAATTCCCTTAACCTCTACATATTAGCTAAATATCATATATGAAGCACTATGCGACAAGGATATGTTCAGTAGACAACCGTTGTCGCAATATCTAATTGTAATATATCGGATTTACTATATGTTTTGGACTTCGCGTCTCGCTTGTGTGCGTGGCTCGTATATGAAATACATCAACTAGGCAAAGTAGCCTGCCAAGGTGCAGTTTATTCTACAAGTGCGTTAGTATGTAGATTTGAAAGCTATGTGTTTTTGGGACTTATGGACCACATAAGAATATGGAGATACCTCGATTTATATGGTGGTTGAAAGCTTCATCTATATTAAGAAGAACTTACAATACATATTAACGTATTTCATAGGCGAGCTATATAGTCCAGTATACGTAGTAAATCTGATAAATTATAATTGGGTATTACAGCAACCTTTTGTCTATAGGAACTTTTCCTTATAGCCTAATGCGTTTTATATAATATCTAACCAATAGATAGAGTTGAGGGGAATTTATTAATTGAGTAATAGAGATATATATATTTCTAGAGCTTAGCATTGTATGTAGACTGCGGCATATCCGCTCCAATGGATATCAGATCGATCCTTATATCCGCAATTTGCGGATATTGGATATGAGTTGATATCCACATCCGCACTGCGGATATGAGTTGATATCCATATCCGCAATGCGGATATCCTTGGATATCCGCACTAGCATAACTCTCGCTTACTTTCCCCCTTGTAGCCTGTCACATGATCTTAATGCAGCTTACCAATATTTCCTTACCGTTGAAATAAACGTATGTTTGGTCCTGATAGAACTAACCCCTTTAATCAACGGTCGGCCCTTTGAAATTTTAGGAAATAGATATGTATCGAAGGTCTCCTTATACAGTATTTGTAGGTAGTGTCGTAGTTTTCTTAGTCCGACGTTTTGTTGTAAAGATGGCCGTAGATTGACGATTTTGTTGTAAGTTATATATAGAAATATATATTTAACTACTGTTAACAATGATAAACTTCGTAAGAAATAGAACATGGAAAATCAAAACCTTTATTATTGGATGAATTATTTCAACCTTAGGCTTAAATAAAAGCCGAGAGTCCTAGCTATCTACTGATTATTTTTTCAATTTGTTCTGACTACTAGAACTTGAGAAATCCGAGATAGAAGTTCTTGAAATGCGGACTTTACGAGTTTCGAGGTCTTGCGGATATCTTATAGATATCCACAAAATATCCACAAAATATCCGCAAGATATCCTCAATATCCTCAAGATATCCTCAAAATCCGTAGGATATCCTCCAATTATCCGCACTAATATATAATATAGCCAATCATTTAGGTAAACCATATCAAAAGTAAGTCTAAGTTAGAATATCCTAGTACGCTTACTTTACCCCTGAAAACCTCTACTACTTCAGATGTAAGCCTCTCTATTCTTTTAAGCACCCTACTATACTATATATTATAATTGTTAACTTCTTAATGTCTTAATCACAGTTCTCGTTCACTAATTCAGATGTGGATTTAGCTTCTGATCGGATTTACCCTGACAACTTCTCCGATTTTTTGGGTATCCAAATACCAGTCCCATCGATATCGCCGACTCGTTTAACTCGTTTAACCCTTGCGCCCTTATCCCTTACTCGCGTCGGACCTCCCCTTTAAAAGCACTGGGTTTTATATCCATCTGATTCTATGTGTGATGATATGGAGGACTTACGCAATAAATTCGTTAGTTGGTGGCTTATAACTGAGTATGGATCTCAGTCTGATGTTAGGAACACAATTCGATGGGAATCAAAAAGCAAATCGGATATCTGGGATAGCTTCTACCAGGTTGCAAATGACAAAAATGGAAAGCCGAAGGTTATGTGCAAGGCATGTCTCTGTACGATTGGCCATCCAAGATTCCGGCGTGCTGGTTCTTCGCCTATGACAGCATACCTCAAAACTGGAGCATGTTCAAAAAAAAGTGGCCTAAGAATCGACCAGCTTCTCAAAAGAATGGTATGTTAACCAGGGCACTTAACTGGCATTACTATAGTAGTCAAGTTCTTTATAATTTAGTAGCTAACATTGAGTACTTTGATCTAGCCAGGTACTACTAGCATATCATTCACCTAAGACCATCTCTCCGATGCTATTCTGAGATTCATTTCGACTGCATATCTGCCCTTTCGAGTGATCGAACACCCCCAATTCCACCGTATGTTAGAGGTTGCTCAACAATCATCTACTAAACTTACAATTCCATCAGCACGAACCATTCGACGTCATCTCGATATAATAATCCAGAATAACCAGAAGGGGATTCTACAGAGACTTCCAGAGGGGTGTCGGCTATCAATAGCCTTGGATTGCTGGACTTCTCCTTTCCAGCAGGCCTTTATGGCTATCACTAGTTACTTTATCGATCATAACTGGGATTACTGTGAGGTTCTTCTAGGCTTTGAGCCTCTCTATGGCTCCCACACTAGTGAAAATCTCAGTAAAACTGTGACCCAGATCCTAACAGAGCATGGTATCTCGGATCGTGTCCTATCAGTGACTACAGATAACGCAACCAACAACAATACTTTGATGCAGAGTATCCAGGACCACCTTCAGTCTCAGCATTCATCAGATATCTCAATCTTCCGTGTCCCATATATCGCGCATATGATCCAGCTGAGTCTGAATGAGCTTCTTGGGAAGCTTAAGGCAGTGCCAAGCAACAAAGAGATCGAGTTGGAGTGGTCCGAGGAAAAAACCCACTCCTTCCAGAATAAGCGCAATACCTCCGGCGGTATCCAGATCACAGATATATTAAAAAAGGTATATCTTCTACCCCTAGATCCTTATAATAGCTAGACTAATAAAAGTATGGAAGATCCGAGGACTAGCAGTCTTTATTAATGTAAGCCCACAACGTCGGGAGGCATTTATGGCCCTTCAGCCGGAGCCTGCATTGATTCCAATCCAAGATATTCGGATACGATGGAATTCAATATTTTTGATGCTCAACCGGGCCAAGAAGCTCCAGCCATTCTATGATCAGTATTGTACTGATCATCAATATCTTTATTTCAAGCTCGATCCAGAAGAGTGGCGTCAAGTCGAGTATCTTCTTCTTCTGATAAAGCCCTTCTTTGATTTCATGATGATGCTGTTAAAGACAAAGGATATTACCGCACACAATATCTACAGTATCTATAATAAGCTTTTCTCCCATCTCGATGTAGCCGAGGCGAAGCTTAAGAATAAAGGTGTGATCTGGAAGAAACGGATGTTGCGGGTACTCTAAATAGCAAAGAAAAAGCTCTCCAAGTACTATACTGCCACCGACTACGAGCCTTATGGTGACATCTATGCTCTAGTAACAATCTTCTCTCTATCAAAGAAGCTCCGGTACTTTTCCTCGACTGATTGGCAGGGTGATATTGATTATATGAATCGTTATCAAGAGGTCCTAAGCCGAGAGTTTGATCGATATAGGAAGATGCTTACCTATGATACCAATGACCCAGCAGCACTGGAGACTTCTGGAGTAGCTATTGATGAGAATGATGACTGTGATCTTGATACTGCTTGTGCATCCCAGAACCAGCTATTGGAAGAGCTTGTAAAACCAGATGACGACGAGATTGCACGATATCTTGCTCGTGGAATTGAGCGATAGAAACCTCGACTTTTCTGGAAGGAACATGAGAAGAGCTTCCCGACCCTAGCTAGGATGGCAAGGGACATTCTATCTATCCCTGCTAGTGGTGCTGGTGTTGAACGACTATTTAACTGTGCTCGTGATATCTGTTATTACCGTCGTGGTCAATTGAAGCCGAGTACAATCCGTGGCCTGATGCTATATCAGTTTGCTACCAACTTTGATCTTCGGCAAGAGGAGCTAGGGATTATCAAAGAGCATCTATCCTAAGGTGAAGCTGCTTTGCTAGATCAAACCCGGAGATCATTACCACAGCTTGAGGTCTTGGAGCCTATCAGTGATAACGAGGAGGAGGATTAAGAGACTGGACTCGAGGCTACCCAGCACACTGAGAGCGGTGATAATGACTCGGATGATGATAGTGCTGAGCGACGTAGACGGGTAAAAGGAAAACAACCTCAAAAACGACTATGCGAGGCTGTTGAAGAGGATGATAAGCTTCTAGAGATGCCGGTCGATAGGAGTATGCTAGGCCGTTCAGGGCGGATTCGAAAACAGCTAAGGTTACCAGATGGCTTCCAGTTAGATCTATGAATAGCAAATAGGGCCTAGAAGATTCAAATTCATAAACCCCCCAAAAAATGCATAGACTGAATTTCTGACCGTGGTCAGAGATTCCAATTGTATACTACTGTGAGTAGAACAGTACTTGACCTTCTACCCATAATTTCTGACCGAGGTCAGAAATTATACTTACGGTTTACCTGGTGATATTCAATAACCTCGAGTACCAAGTATTACACGAAAAATACATAGGAATGTATAATAATAATGCACACCCCTTGAGGTCACGAGTCTAGGCATGTTTGTATTGTTTGATATCCATTGGATATCCGCAGATATCCAATGGATATGAGGTCCATATCCAAATCCGTAAGGCTGCGGATCTTGGATATCAAAAAATATCCATATCCGCAGTTTGCGGATATGGATTGTGGATATCCGCGGATATTGTGGATCGTGCCGCAGTCTAATTGTATGTTTCAATACTACAATGACGGAAGTTTTGAATCTGGTTGAAATTGATAACTATATAGTACTAAGAATGCTTACCAATAGCTAGACCTTGCCAACTCCCACCATTTGGTCCCATGGGGGTGCCAAGAGATGGGACTAGGGTACCCAGTCCGGTCCCATGGGACTATGATGGGACTCCCATGGGACTGTAAACAATGCAAACATGCAGAAAAACGTGACCTGCATAAGATATGAAGAAATGCCCTGTATTAATAGGTATTTGGCTTACAGTGAGAGTAGAGTGCGCCAAAAACAGCAAACCCAAACCATACTTTCTATAACTAGGCTTTTGACCGCGGTCAGAATATAGGGTGGCATAGAATCTAATGATTGAACTATCTAGTATACTCGTATAGATCATCATCCTTGCGCCTCTTACGATCTCTTTGGGGTCGAGCTTGACTTGTACTATCAATGACAATAAGAGGCAATGGATGTAGTGCCGAATCATCCTCTGACTCCTCAGCAGCCTCCTGATCTGTATCAATATCAACACCTCCGACTTCATCTAAGCCCTCACCATCTTCACCCTCGCTAATTCCCACCAATGTAGACTCGGGAAGATTTGCTTCCCTTGCCTCATCAACCTCCGTCCTTTCGTCTGGATTCAGAATAGATTCAGGTTGGAACCCTTCACTAGTTTCCTCGCTCTCAATATCAAACTTGGACAAACAACGGAGCATCATTAGATCCTGGATTGTTCCTTCGTTTAATAACCCTCGTCGATAATGGCAGATATCGCGAGCAGTACTAAAGAGGCGCTCAACACCTGTACCGGTGGCTGGGATAGAGAAAATATCCCGTGCGACCGCTACGAGTGTCGGAAACCGATACTCGTTCTCTTTCCAAAAGTGGTATGGGTTGATCAAGCTCCGTTCTATATAGGATTAGATTAGTTAACTTATGATCATGATCATATAAACATACCAGTATTAAGATATCCCTTCAGTTCTTCTTACTACCTAGCCTTCGGCTGCGGTAGTGGCTCTGGCTAATCCTCTTCGAAGAGACTTATTATTACATCTGTACTATACGAGGAGGACTTTGCCTTCGTAAGCACTTGCTTTTCTAGCTGGCGTTTTGAGTATTCCTCCAAGTGCTTATAAAGAGAAGTCTTATATACATTATACTAGGAAGAATCTATGCTATCAGTATCACCTACCTATTCTGGCCCTTTAAAGAATTCAAGCTTATACTAGGGTGTAAGAATTGT
The DNA here is from genome assembly GCF_028829755.1 of Penicillium solitum. NCBI lineage: Eukaryota > Fungi > Ascomycota > Eurotiomycetes > Eurotiales > Aspergillaceae > Penicillium > Penicillium solitum. The sequence continues at coordinate 768,955 of NW_027072128.1, forward strand.
ACTAATCGTATATAGGCTACTATATACTTACTCAGTCGCTTTATAGTATACTGAGAGTTTCTTACTTCCGGCCTTAAGGGCCTTAAGTATAGCCTTTTTCTAAGGCACTTTCTTTCGTCGAAGGCGGGCCTATACCTGCTTAAAATAGGTAAATAGTCGGTTATAGACTCGGAATATATTATATATTGTTATCGCCTTAATCTTAGATAGGCTAACGGTCTATTTATAGAAAGGCTTTATAATATAGAGTAAGTATTCGATCTGCCGCTACTCGCTTTTACTTAGCCGGAATTCTGGGCGCTAATATTCTGCGTAATATATTTAGTAGCTACCGGAAAGTCGATTGGCGCGCTGGAGTATAAGATATATTGAGTTCCACCGAGTTCGTATATCCTAGATCGGAGTAAGCCTCGGTTCTTCACTTTGTAGATTTAGAAATGCCTCCCGTCGCTATAGACTAGTATTAATAAAAACCGTAAAGGCCCGTACCTAGTAGTATAGTGGTTAGGATAAAATGAAATTGTAGGAATACTTTAATTACTTTACCTTAGCTAGCGTGTAAATGATTCCCTTTTGTCTCTTTACTTATTGAAGAATACTCCCGTTTTCTTCTAACTAGACTGTTACCGTTTTATCGTTTTTTGGATCAGCCTTTATTAGGCTAAGGAGATCTTTTAGACTCAATTGAATTATATAAGTAAGGTATGGAACCCGCACAATTTTAGTGAAATTAGGAAGCTCTATCCGTTCGATTGAATTATATAGACTAGACTGCGGCACGATCCACAATATCCGCGGATATCCACAATCCATATCCGCAAACTGCGGATATGGATATTTTTTGATATCCAAGATCCGCAGCCTTGCGGATTTGGATATGGATATCAAACAATACAAACATGCCTAGACTCGTGACCTCAAGGGGTGTGCATTATTATTATACATTCCTGTGTATTTTTCGTGTAATACTTGGTACTCGAGGTTATTGAATATCACCAGGTAAACCGTAAGTATAATTTCTGACCTCGGTTAGAAATTATGGGTAGAAGGTCAAGTACTGTTCTACTCATAGTAGTATACAATTGGAATCTCTGACCACGGTCAGAAATTCAGTCTATGCATTTTTTGGGGGGTTTATGAATTTGAATCTTCTAGGCCCTATTTGCTATTTATAGATCTAACTGGAAGCCATCTGGTAACCTTGGCTGTTTTCGAATCCGCCCTGAACGGCCTAGCATACTCCCATCGACCGGCATCTCTGGAAGCTTATCATCCTCTTTAACAGCCTCGCATGGTCGTTTTTGAGGTTGTTTTCCTTTTGCCCGTCTACGTCGCTCAGCACTATCATCATCCGAGTCATTATCACCGCTCTCAGTGTGCTGGGTAGCCTCGAGTCTAGTCTCTTAATCCTCCTCCTCGTTATCACTGATAGGCTCTAAGACCTCAAGCTGTGGTAATGATCTCCGGGTTTGATCTAGCAAAGCAGCTTCACCTTGGGATAGATGCTCTTTGATAATCCCTAGCTCCTCTTGCCGAAGATCAAAGTTGGTAGCAAACTGATGTAGCATCAGGCCACGGATTGTACTCGGCTTCAATTGACCACGACGGTAATAACAGATGTCACGAGCACAGTTGAATAGTCGTTCAACACCAGCACCACTAGTAGGGATAGATAGAATGTCCCTTGCCATCCTAGCTAGGGTCGGGAAGCTCTTCTCATGTTCCTTCCAGAAAAGTCGAGGTTTCTGTCGCTCAATTCCACGAGCAAGATATCGTGCAATCTCGTCGTCATCTGGTTTTGCAAGCTCTTCCAATGGCTGGTTCTGGGATGTATAAGCAGCATCAAGATCACAGTCATCATTCTCATCAATAGCTACTCTAGAAGTCTCCAGTGCTGCTGGGTCATTGGTATCATAGGTAAGCATCTTCCTATATCGATCAAACTCTCGGCTTAGGACCTCTTGATAACGATTCATATAATCAATATCACCCTGCCAATCAGTCGAGGAAAAGTACCGGAGCTTCTTTGATGGAGAGAAGATTGTTGCTAGAGCATAGATGTCACCATAAGGCTCGTAGTCGGTGGCAGTGTAGTACTTGGAGAGCTTTTTCTTTGCTGTTTGGAGTGCCCGTAACATCCGTTTCTTCTAGATCACACCTTTATTCTTAAGCTTCGCCTCGGCTGCATCGAGATGGGAGAAAAGCTTATTATAGATGCTGTAGATATTGTGTGCGGTAATATCCTTTGTCTTTGACAGCATCATCGTGAAATCAAAGAAGGGCTTTGTCAGAAGAAGAAGATACTCGACTTGACGCCACTCTTCTGGATCGAGCTTGAAATAAAGATATTGATGATCAGTACAATACTGATCATAGAATGGCTGGAGCTTCTTGGCCCGGTTGAGCATCAAAAATGTTGAATTCCATCGTGTCCGAATATCTTGGATTGGAATCAATGTAGGCTCCGGCTGAAGGGCCATAAATGCCTCCCGACGTTGTGGGCTTGTATTAATAAAGACTGCTAGTCCTCGGATCTTCCATACTTTTATTAGTCTAGCTATTATAAGGATCTAGGGGTAGAAGATATATCTTTTTTAATGTATCTGTGATCTGGATACCGCCGGAGGTATTGCGCTTATTCTGGAAGGAGTGGGTTTTTTCCTCGGACCACTCTAACTCGATCTCTTTGTTGCTTGGCACTGCCTTAAGCTTCCCAAGAAGCTCATTCAGACTCAGCTGGATCATATGCGCGATGCATGGGACACGGAAGATTGAGATATCTGATGAATGCTGAGACTGAAGGTGGTCCTGGATACTCTGCATCAAAGTATTGTTGTTGGTTGCGTTGTCTGTAGTCACTGATAGGACACGATCCGAGATACCATGCTCTGTTAGGATCTGGGTCACAGTTTTACTGAGATTTTCACCAGTGTGGGAGCCATAGAGAGGCTCAAAGCCTAGAAGAACCTCACAGTAATCCCAGTTATGATCGATAAAGTAACCAGTGATAGCCATAAAGGCCTGCTGGAAAGGAGAAGTCCAGCAATCCAAGGCTATTGATAGCCGACACCCCTCTGGAAGTCTCTGTAGAATCCCCTTCTGGTTATTCTGGATTGTTATATCGAGATGACGTCGAATGGTTCGTGCTGATGGAATTGTAAGTTTAGTGGATGATTGTTGAGCAACCTCTAACATGCGGTGGAATTGGGGGTGTTCGATCACTCGAAAGGGCAGATGTGCAGTCGAAATGAATCTCAGAATAGCATCGGAGAGATGGTCTTGGGTGAATGATATGCTAGTAGTACCTGGCTAGATCAAAGTACTCAATGTTAGCTGCTAAATTATAAAGAACTTGACTACTGTAGTAATGCCAGTTAAGTGCCCTGGTTAACATACCATTCTTTTGAGAAGCTGGTCGATTCTTGGGCCACTTTTTTTTGAACATGCTCCAGTTTTGAGGTGTGCTGTCATAGGCGAAGAACCAGCACGCCGGAATCTTGGATGGCCAATCGTACAGAGACATGCCTTGCACATAACCTTCGGCTTTCCATTTTTGTCATTTGCAACCTGGTAGAAGCTATCCCAGATATCCGATTTGCTTTTTGATTCCCATCGAATTGTGTTCCTAACATCAGACTGAGATCCATACTCAGTTGTAAGCCACCAACTAACGAATTTATTGCGTAAGTCCTCTATATCATCACACATAGAATCAGATGGATATAAAACCCAGTGCTTTTGAAGGGGAGGTCCGACGCGAGTAAGGGATAAGGGCGTAAGGGTTAAACGAGTTGAACGAGTCGGCGATATCGATGGGACTGGTGTTTGGATACCCAAAAAATCGGAGAAGTTGTCAGGGTAAATCCGATCAGAAGCTAAATCCACATCTGAATTAGTGAACGAGAACTGTGATTGAGACATTAAGAAGTTAACAATTATAATATATAGTATAGTAGGGTGCTTAAAAGAATAGAGAGGCTTACATCTGAAGTAGTAGAGGTTTTCAGGGGTAAAGTAAGCGTACTAGGATATTCTAACTTAGACTTACTTTTGATGTGGTTTACCTAAATGATTGGCTGTATTGTATATTAGTGCGGATAATTGGAGGATATCCTACGGATTTTGAGGATATCTTGAGGATATTGAGGATATCTTGCGGATATTTTGTGGATATTTTGTGGATATCCACAAGATATCCGCAAGACCTCGAAACTCGCAAAGTCCGCATTTCAAGAACTTCTATCTCGGATTTCTTAAGTTCTAGTAGTCAGAACAAATTGAAAAAATAATCAGTAGATAGCTAGGACTCTCGGCTTTTATTTAAGCCTAAGGTTGAAATAATTCATCTAATAATAAAGGTTTTGATTTTCTATGTTCTGTTTCTTACGAAGTTTATCATTGTTAACAGTAGTTAAATATATATTTCTATATATAACTTACAACAAAATCGTCAATCTACGGCCATCTTTACAACAAAACGTCGGACTAAGAAAACTACGACACTACCTACAAATACTGTATAAGGAGACCTTCGATACATATCTATTTCCTAAAATTTCAAAGGGCCGACCGTTGATTAAAGGGGTTGGTTCTGTCAGGACCAAACATGCGTTTATTTCAACGGTAAGGAAATATTGGTAAGCTGCATTAAGATCATGTGACAGGCTACAAGGGGGAAAGTAAGCGAGAGTTATGCTAGTGCGGATATCCAAGGATATCCGCATTGCGGATATGGATATCAACTCATATCCGCAGTGCGGATGTGGATATCAACTCATATCCAATATCCGCAAATTGCGGATATAAGGATCGATCTGATATCCATTGGAGCGGATATGCCGCAGTCTAATATAGACTATTAACTAAGGTCTTATTATTTAACGCGTTATCTGTAGTAATTGCAATTACTCGATTTACAATATTCTGCTACTGAAGAATCTTAAGGAGAATATCTGCGAGATTAGAGCCTATGTGCTGGCCGTGAACTGGTATAAAACCTAGAAGGATCTTATAATAATCCCAATTGGTATCTATAAAATAGCCTATAATTGCTATAAATGCCTATTAGAAGGGCGAAGTCTAACAATTAAGGGCAATTGACAACTTTACTCTAGCTGGGAGTAGAGAAAGAAGCTTTTGCTGCTCTATGTGGACGATTGACTGGAGTCGACGCCGCGCGGTCTTTAGTAATAGAAGGGTAAGCTTCTGTTAAGAAAGCTGAGCCTCTATAATAAGATTTTCGAATTCTTTATACCGGAGGACCTCGAATGGAAGGCGTAAGTTCGCTATAAATTTGACTTGAGCTCTTTCAAATCGCTGTTAGTCAAAGATCTTACGGGTAGTTGGGCGAGTGGACTAAATATAATGAAAGTATTAGTATTAGATAGATAGAATATAGAATTAGATGTATATAATACCGTAAGTTCGAGCGATTGCTGTATATCCTGTTGTATAGACCCCTTTTTCGATACAGTTATATATATACGACTAGATAAATGCGTAGCGAGTGACTTTGAACTATTTGCTAATGAGGATAGGTGTAAAATTGCTTTTCTATATCTCCGACAGAGTGCTATTGGTTTCCTAGTTTAGAAGTGGGCTACTTGATTAAAGTGCTCCTAAGCGGTAGAGGTATACCTTGTATTAAAGTTCACTTTACGTAGCGGAGGGTATGGTTGTGTACCTGCTATATGACGCTACCACTTAATAAAGTCGGTTTTATTCATTGAAGTCTAAAGAACCCAGAACTTTTGATATCTAGGACCGATACGACGGAGGGTTAGAGGAATCGGATTCGGCTCTATTTGGAGGATTGAAGATTCGGGCCCGCTATAGATCGGCTGCTGGCTAATTGAATGATCTGGCGTAAGGGGCTCGTAGGGGCTCGTCAATAATACTAATACTATAGACTGAAGAAGGTGGAGGGTTTCCCGCTTAGAACGAAACCTGGGATGAAGGGCCAGCCTCAGTATATAGTTCATATTGAGATATACTCGAATAATAATTCTATCAAAATGGAAGAGGGTATAAAAAGGATATCTCTAAGGCCTACCTTTACAATTAGGAGAGTCGCGTCCATCTACTAGCAGATTCTAAATAATAAGTAGCGCGACTACATATCACAAATAGGTAACGACCCACTTATTATATCTCACTCATTGGTTTATTTCATGGGACTCCCGTAGGACTCCCGTAGGACTCTCGCGGGACTCCCGTGGGACTCCCATATAAAGGGGAAGTTGATAGATCTGGGGGTATCTAGAATCCCCCACAACTTCAATTGGAAAATCTTCACTTTTAAACCTACTTTATCCTGAAATTCTGCAACAACCATATAGTAGAGAATAGTAATTCCAAGATAAAAATAAATAACTTAGGGGTAACGTTTCTTATGGCATAGGAATTAATTATACTTTACTATATATCTGTCGAATTTTTGCGATCGCAATAATATTTAAGAAATGTAGTTTAGTAGTACCTTATATGAATATATATATCTTGCTTAACCACTTCCACCACATACCATATTTATATCTCTTTGATACCTATAGGCGATAATAGTCTATTATACAACTTTTTATCTCAAAGGAAGATACTTTTTAATTAGACTTCGGCAAAACCCATTTTGGGTCGAAACCTTCGACCCAAAACCCAATGCCAAGAACCCAAAATTAAAGTTTAGGCGTAAAAATGCCAAGACCTGCCTAATTATGTATATTTATGCAGGTTTTGTGCAGGTTTTATGTATTTTGGGTTCCGATGGGTTCCGATGGGTCCTTGGCATGCCAAGAATGGGTTATAAAATGGGTTCTGCCGAAGTCTATTTTTAATGTAGACTTAAGTTATTTATATACTTAATTGTAGACCATGTCATATAAAAAAACCACGTTGGTTGATATTGAAGGTAAGGACGCTCATACACCTGTAAATAACAGTATTTTATCTGATTACTTTGCAGATTTGTGCAGCCGAAAGAAGAAATTCTTGGCAAAATTATGCTAGCGTGGGACTATATGGGAGTCCCATGAGTCCCACGGGAGTCCCATGGGACTACTAGGGTTATGGGACCAGAATCTTTTTAGTCCCATGGGAGTAGATGGGACCAGGATATGGGACCAAAATTATTTTAGTCCCATGGGAGTTGTCAAGGCCTACCAATAGCCATCGGCAAATTACAAAACAGTAGAAAACGTTGATTGTTAAGATATAAGAGTCGTGTATATCATATTTTCTCTAGTGGTTCGGCTGTGCAGTTTGGATACGAAATACGTTCGGATAGCGGTGCAAATCACTCATGGTTGAATTCGTATGCAAGACTTTGCTATACTTTAAGCTCTGTACACCGCCTTTTCCTCTGTTTGTGTTGTTTTATTGGTTGAACTGCCTTACCGACTACGGGTAGTTCTACCAGCCGTACCCTATCTATTTTTCTACAACTAGTTATACTCCGTACTCCTAGTTATACGGAGTACTAGATCAGTTAGGGCCTAGCACCCGAAACCGGGTACGAGGCCGCGGATTAGGCTGAGCGTAGCGAGGATAGGGCTTATACTATAGAGTGATTTACTATCCTTTACTTTTATTTATTATACTTCGTTATATTAACTATATATATTATTTCGGATATCCCTATAAAACCTACTATCTAATATTCTAGGTCTCTAGCGCTGTCTTTTCGTATTATAGGACTTGTAACTATATGGCCGCTTGTCAACTAGGAATGCTCAGTATATTGTTCCATTTTTATATATATCTTTTAGATTAATACATTCATGTCTAAGTACAGCATTGTTAAAAGATTGTCGGACCCCCAGAAACATTCAGACATGAAGCCCTTGCTAAAGGGATGTGTTCTGGTCAGAAGCTTAAAACTCGATCATTGAGTATATATCAAGGGCGGCTGGCCTAATGGTAAGGCGTCTGATTTCGGTTGAGTTTTCCTCAAATACTTCCTCAGAAGACTGCAGGTTCGATCCCTGCGTCGCTCATTTCTTTTTTTCCCCTGAAATGATATCTGTTTTGAGAAATCTCCATCGTACCTATTGTATTCCTCTTTGTTATCCGACAAGAAGTCCGTCAACCTACGGAAATAACAATGGCTACCTACACATGAGCCACAATCCTGTTCGTTTAGTAGTTAGGCGGGTGAGCTTGCGTTATTGGGGCGTATGCCATTCTTCCCGGAAGAGTAAATAAAGGAGGAGCCATAATATTCCGTCGTAGTCATGTTGGAATGATTAGGCACGGTCATGATCTCCTCGTGGCTTCCAGGCAGATTTGGTCAAATCAATATTTGTAATTACGATACGAGAAAATGCGTTGAGGCCCAAGGTGTGCGCCTCATCCCATCATTACCAAGAAAGAGGGTTTCACATTTCTAGATTGTGGTGCGGTTCTTCTAATTTGGACAGACTCGATCGCCCGATGGATTTCGATTACTGGGTTCTGTTCGACTCCTGTGATCCCATTGTAATAGCCATATAACTAACTGTCTGGTTCAATAAGCCGATGAGTGAAACGTAAAATTCTACCTAATTCTAAAGCTGATTCGGGCCTGTGACATTGTGAGACCCGAAGTTTGACGATGGATGATAGTGAATCATCTTCTGTAAGTACAGTTGATGCTAGAATCAAATAACAAATCCATTTAAGGCCCATCTCCAGATAGGACGCATTTTAGGGGAATAAACTGAGGATAAATCATCCTAAATCATGCTAAAGAGCAAATAATGAATATAACGGGCAAGATTATTAGTTCCTTCACAAGGTGGGGGTTTCGAGGGTGCAAGAGTTGCCTTGTATAGGCTTAATCATACACTAAGAGTGCTGGAGCCCTGGAGGTGGTTTGTTGCTATCCGACCTTGAAATACGTATAACGGCTTGGATCCATACAGGTCTCTTCGCAACCGGCTACCAAGACCAAAAAAACAAAAAGTTTCTGGACTTGCAGGGAATCGAACCCTGGACCACTCCCATGCTAAGGGAGTATTATACCACTAAACCACAAGCCCAGTTAATTGATTACTATTCGACAATTATGTAACATAAAGAAATACTCAATTTTACAATTAAGAATGAACATCTACTTTTCTCTCATCTCATCTCCCTTACCTACAACAAGATCTAGGGATTGTTTTTTCAAGTTGATTTGACTTTTTTTTTCTTACCATTGTTGTTCGGTATTTGATGTAATTCCTTCAATTTAAATATGACTCACGGGTATTGATATTTTCGCTGTGCATATATATCTCGCGGGATTATTGAAGAATATTCAAAAAAGTTTTATATTATGTCTCGATGCCTGTGTAATAGGTTTCCCAAGAGAACCAATCAAACACGTTAGTTATCTGGAATGGACCTCTTATTACCAAGACGTGAACAAGACACAGCGGGCTGATCGGCGTCAAATATAGACCATGGGGCTCATCTCTGTTGGTAACCGTTCGAAATACTTCGCAACGTTAAATTCTCCAAGATGAAGATCCACTGGAAATTTAGGGCCTTGGTCGCGCCTGCCCATATGCTCTTCAGGCTGTGATTGAAATGCCTTGGCCTGCTTTTCAATGGTCTCAGTCAGGGCGTGGTGCGGAACATGACCTTGAGCTAGTTGCAGGAAAACAGACGCAGTATGCTGAAGCCTGGAGCATATAGTTGCTAGCAAGCGCATCTGTTATCTCATTACTGCGAAATAGTCCACCGTGGCAGGTAAAAGGTTCAGATCCTGCGCGATTGCAGATGTCTGGGCACCATCGCTGTAGATGATGTTGCCGAATATCACGAAGAAAGGGGTGAACGGACAATATAGAAGTTGCCTTATCAGTTTAATTAGTAACCGGTACCAAAAAAAAGCGGGCGTGAAGATATATGGACATACCATACTGCCCCATTGTATACAGAGCTCCAACTTGACACCATGCAGCTCAGGGTAGAGATAGCTTCGCGGGCAGACGAAAGGCGTACAACGGACGAAGAATCACCCCCTTGAGCAGAAGGATAAGAGAGAATGTAGATACTGAAACCTCATTGTACTGATTCCCGAATTCATTTCTTGGATTTGGCTGGCTGTTGCTGAGGTACTTTCGACATGCAAGATGCTTGTAAGAGACTGTCACTAGGTATTAAAAGACTTGTCTTTAGTCTACGAGGAAAAGTGTAACATACCTCATGGGCGTCCAACCACCAAGTCCCGAGGCTTGATCGAATCTCTTGCTTTTTATGTACCGAGCCATCCATCGCGAGAAGATTCACGACCGACCCTCCGAGTTTTGCCCACTGAATAGAACGTGTGATAATCTCAGCACCAAAGCGCGAGCCACAGGTAGGTCCCCGCCCCTGCCCATCCTCAAACACAGCACGCTCGTGCGGTTTGAATTTGAGAAAGACTAGTTTGGTAACGGTACGTTCTGATACAATGCCGTGGGAAGAAAAGCCGGTCTTCCAAAGCAGAGGGAGCAAGATTTGTCTATTAAGAAGAGGAGCCAAAAGAGACAAACCCGTTTCTTTCTCGAGTCCAAGTCCTGGTGAGCCGGTGAATGCAATCCCAGAGCTTTGGCCTGCCTGCAAGCATGCCCTAACAACATCCATGATAGATTTGGCACTGCGTAATCCTCGCCATGCATTGCCAGGAAACACAAAGCCTGCACGTTGTCGTAACTTGGTTTGAGAAAGACACTGCTGTCATTCAGCGCGAGTTGCACATTACGTCGAAAAATCTTCGTTTCGCCATTTTCTCCGTTCTCGTTCAAGGCAATGGAAAGCATCATGTAATTGAAGTAGGCAACCCATGCCTTTTCCCGGACTTTGTGGGGTTCAAATACCACTTCTTTTATGACCTCGCCTGGTGGGAAAGAGAAGAAAGGTTCACTGGTATCAAAAGGTTAGTGCCGATCGATATCCCTGAAGAAACGAAACATTACTGCTGATCAGGGGGTAGCCGGTTGCCTTTGAAGGTATATAGAACGTGGTTGAATCCTCCACAATCTGCTGGTCACTCTCCACGGTGGTCAGCCGCCCAGAGAGATATTGAAGTTTCGAATGTGCACTTTGACTAGTCACATCGCCTGGTGATTGGCGGATTGCATCAATGTTGGCGATGCCTCCTTTAGGAAGGAGAAAGAATGCGAGGGGCCGACGTATGGCCTCGACTCGGAACCAACATTTGTTTGTGACGAGGGAGCGAGAATTCCAACTCGATATTCCAGTATTAGTCCCAGGTGGTGCGAAAGTGATAGCCTGCAGGGCTCGATTGACAGAATCTGTCAACTGATGGACTGTATTCTCAAGTCTCTTCAATCTACCTTCGATGTCGTTTACTACCGGCAAGTCTCTCGTTCTGAGATTATCAGATCCAGCTTTGAACACAGGTATTCTGATGCTATCAATCTCACATCTGATTGAATGTTAGAATTCGAGTTGACTGAGCGGAGCTCGATTTGTCTCGCGAGTATACACAGCCACGGGGCCACAGTTTGCAGTTACTGCATTCTGGGAGTTCCCGCGAGCACCTTCAACTTTTTAAAAATCTCAGCTGAAAGAAACCTGATCCGTGGGTGTGGAATACTTGAGCTTTTTTTGTCGGCAAACGACATAAGGTCTATGGTCACATTTTTGTAGTCGCTTTCGTTTATTTTTTTGCTGGACAGTAAGTGGTATTATAACCTTCCCACTACATGTATTTTTCAAGTTTCGTTATAAAGGGTAGTACATATATAGGTATGTAGTCAGTACAAAAGGACCTGGCGTTACTCGCCGCATTGGCTGCAATATACATAGATTGAACCGGGAATATAGATTTAACCGGGAATATACATATTTAACGTTCCCCCCAAAGAAATCTGGGCCATAGCTCACATGCTGGGTCATGAAATTAATATTTCGTAATTTGCACCTATTGCAGGCAGCTTGTACTCCGAGGTCTTGCCTAGTCTGTTGCGACGTTGTTTAAGAGCCACCAAATATGCAACCTGTATTTGCTCACCTTGATAATGTCTATCTGGAGTCGATCTTCATCCCAAGTGGGACGATAGCTCAGTTGGGAGAGCGTGCGACTGAAGTTCGCAAGGTCGCTGGTTCGATCCCGGCTCGTCCCATTACTTTTTGCTTTTTTCACTGCTAATCCATCCGTACGAGAAGAAACATGGTTTAGCCGGACTTTTCTTTTTTTTTAAAAAAAACCAACGAACCTCTCTCCCTTTTACTACGAACCCGATTAATTCACCTCCCATAGAACATTCGTTATATCAAAACTGAGTCTGCTAACTTCGGCCAATCAAAATACTTGAAGGTCCAGCGGTTGCTCTGAGAGTAGCGGCGGCACGGGGTCACAATCAGCCAATTATTCTGCTTTAAGTAAATATAAGGGATTTCCATGGATGCTATATTAAATAAGTAGGGAAACATACGTTTTTTGGAGGATAAAGAAGATATACTATACATATATATTTCCTCAGTCTTCGAACTAGCTGAAGTAATAGGACGTGTACGAATATTACAGGCCTATATAGAAGACGAATGATAATTTAGAAATGACACTATGTCAAGGTCATGCGGAGAAATATGGATACTATATTTGTTTTAATATATGTTGCACTTAATATTCCTTGCAAGTTTGGTTGAATAATATAGACCTCCTTTATACTACCTATATATATCTGCTTATATCTTCCCTAACCAGTTCAGGGCCGAGAAATATATATTATGCCTAAAGGGTATGTATATCTTGTATAGACAAGTCAGATAAAAGATACCTACTTTCTAGATTTTGCGTTTGCTGGGGCGCACCAATATCCGGTAGGTATATTGGGCGCTTGGCACGGCTATGGGGCCTCTTTAGAAAGAAACCTCCAGTTTAACGAACATTTGTTAGATCTCAGTTTAGTAATTAGTTAACTAGGGGTTGTCTACTGTACCTGGGCTATTCCGATAGCATTATTCAGATTCATAGACTCTAATTGTGCTTCAATCGTCATCCCAAATGGGACGATAGCTCAGTTGGGAGAGCGTGCGACTGAAGTTCGCAAGGTCGCTGGTTCGATCCCGGCTCGTCCCATTACTTTTTGCTTTTGCATTTTGATAAATCAATCGACCTATCTAGCTAGATCTGTCTATCTATCCATATATCATAAACAAGAAAGGTGTGAAAACTGGTGGTTGGTTGTATTGTGACCAGAATTGCGCATCGAGAGATGGAAGGAAGCCGACGTGTTAACTTTTTTATTCATGGATAGATAGATAGAAGATAGCTTGCTATGTTGGGTCACGCGATAGTGAGATATTGGATAGCGCGAGACGGCTTAGTTATATCTATCCATATCCATATCATTTTATTCAATCCAAGTACTTCACCCTGCCGGAAGACTCTCAGACGTCCGGGTAAAATTGAAACCTATCCTGTGGACCATGCTCTAGGACCTATGTGAATATCATTATATTCATTCCCTAAATTGGGATCACTCATAGAGCGTCAACAAGGTTAGTCCATATATAGATAGCTCCTACTCCAAGAAAAAGGTACCACTTCAAATCTTCAAATAGCTTGGTCACTACGGTTTTTGCACCACGAACTTCGAAGCTCTTGTCGAATTTTATACTAAGAACTTCAACATCGTCCCATCATTGGAAAGGAGGAAACAAGAAGGACTTGGCTCTATCCAGAAAGGGTACAGGTCTACGTGTGGTGTTAGCCAGCATATTTATTCTCAAATCGCAGGTCTTCGACTACTGGTGGGATACGACGGGAAATATGATTGAGCATTATGCAGATGGGGATTCGGCATATGGTTAGACACTCATTGGGTATGGACCGGGTGATGAGTCTTTCGCTGTGTGGTGGACCTGAAGTTCCTTCTTGGGTTTTGGAGTGATAATTCTACTCTCTGCAGTTGAAGGAGGAAGGGTAGCAAGTGGACAGGGCAGGAGACCGGCTAGATTGACTTTAGCGCGGCCTCTTATAGTTTCCAACCTTGGAAGGTTATCATGGTGAATTTCGGAATCGGCAATTCCTTTTTTCATTTTCACGTAACAAAAGTTCTTCACTGTTTCGCGATTTGAAGATATATATATATATATATATACATGTGAAATTTAACTCTAGCCGGTACATGATGAAATGAGTCTGCCGGGGAATGACAATATTTGCCATTGGAGATATATACATCGACAGCACATCGATCTTGAGAACTACTGCAGACACAACATAGATCGTGCTCCAAACTCCTTCTCCACTGTTCCATCTCGTAATAACATGTCTCTCAACCAACGTTTCGCAGCATCTACATCCGGAGCCCCAAATTTGACTATGACAGAGCCTCGCAGAGAAGCAGCAGTCCATGTTTTCACAGATTCACCTGAGTGCAAATCAACTTGTTCATGAAGTTTCCCATTTGCTCGAATACGCGGGAGATGGGAGAACTCTGCGAGAAAGAAGTCACCGAGAGCACGAAACATTGGGCCCCGGATGATGAGAGTGCCAAAAACCCCGAGACCGTCCATCTCATTTTTATAGCTTCGCCCCGTAGACGATGTTTCATCCAAAACCAGGCTATCTCGGATCAAAAGCTTCTTCGTGGTTCCTTTGTCTGGCCTAGGAAGTGACCAAATCTCATTTCGACCTTTCCATCCAAAAAAATCCCATGCCTCGCCTATCGCAGTTCGTCCTTCGGAAACCCAGTCTAGGACTAGTATACTGGATAAAGAATGGTGGACATGGAATATTTGACATTGCTCATACGAGCTGTCTTTGAATGGCTGTACCGGGTCCGGTAACAGTAGGAGCGCTGCTCCTTCATCCACAGTGACAGTGAGGGATTGGTATGAACATATTGACTTGGATGGTGTCTTGTACACCTTCGTGCTTCCTTGCGTAAGAAGGGCTAATCGCGATTTAGGCCGAACTCTGATGTTCAAGTCTACACGGTCGCCGGCAACCAGCCCGCCACCATAACTCATCATAAAGACGAGGACAGACCGGTCGGTTGGTCTGGATGGCGGTGACACAAGTTTCAGAGGATATGTGCATGAAAGCGTGGAAATAGAAGAAGAGCCGCAAAAGGCGTGAACTTCAAGTTGGCCGGTACCTGACTGGGGTTTCTGGGGTACCGCCATGGTGACTTTTCGCACCGATGAACTCCCGCGATTTTGAGGGACAAAGTCAAGTTGAGGGTTTCATTTTGCTAACAGTAACGAATGGTGGACTGCTAGAAATCGATTTGGAGTTCACGGGTTGAATTTGGCGACATCGACAGTGGAACCATAAATTGAGTCTCTTCGGCGAAAAGGACCTGACACACCCGTGGGCTTCTACTTACCACTGGATAATTTGTCGGTGGATTTTAGCCTTTGATTAAAATTTCGCATGGCAGATTGGACATGGGATGTCGTCAACGTCATTTGCCGCTTGCGGACAACAATGGCCGATAGGTCGTACCTTGAAATCCTCCCCCACAGCTTTTGTTGGCCGAGTGGCGGTTAAACCGGCGATGACCAACGTGACTGTTGGTATCTACACATTACCCACTCTTAAAAGGCCGAAGCGCCTATTTTATATGCAGGGCTGATCGAGTTCATGCGTAAATTCGTGACTAAATCCTTTCCTACTCCATTTGCCGAGTTCTTGAAAAAGATCTGCATTCCGACTTGCTACAAACGGGCATTTGAAGTGTACCCGTTAATATCAGCTTGTATCGCGCTTACGAGGAAAAGTTGACTTCAAATTGCGAATCACGATGCAGTTGATAGCCCGTGAGGTACGGCGGACGAATAATTTGATCTTTTATTTCGACGACTAACGAACAACCTAGTTGGATAAATTGGTCATTGCCCAGACCGGGCTTTTGGCCCAACGACGACTGGCGAGAGGAGTGAAATTAAACTACCCCGAAGCTACGGTACCTGCTATCTTCATCCCTTGGAACCCTGGAAGGTTCCAACGTTAGTGATATCAATGACTATGTACTAACGACAGAGTAGGCATTAATCACAAATGTGCTGCAAGAAGTATGTATTAGCCTCGGAGCCAGCACAGCACCTAGCTCTAACCATTCCTAGATGATGAGAGATGGCAAGCACACCGCATCAGAGCTTATGTCTACCGGGAAACATATCCTTGGCCGCCGACATGTCCTTCCGGCCGTGATATCAACTCTTACAGTACTGCAAATTGAAGGGACCTTTACGACAGGAACGCATCTAGTTACTGTCGATCAACCCATTAGCAGCGAGAATGGCGATATTGAGCTGGCAATGTATGGGAGTTTCCTTCCCATTCCACCGGAGAGTTTATTCCCCTCATATCCAGAATCCGAGTACGAGCCTTTGAAGATGCCTGGAGCCATCTCACCTGGTGAAGGAATGATCGAGCTCAACCCCGGTAGAAAGCGAACTCAATTGAGGGTTACGAACAAGGGTGATCGGCCAATTCAGGTATTCATCCTTTGTTCTACATACACTTCGACGAGATATATTGCTAAGCTTTTGATTGCAGGTCGGCTCTCACTTTCACTTCATTGAATCAAATCCGGAGCTGGATTTCGACCGGATCAAAGCTTATGGTTATCACCTTGACATCCCCGCCGGAACGTCGACTCGTTTCGAGCCAGGCGATGTCAAGACCGTGAATTTGACGCAGATCAGTGGTCTCAAAACTATCAAGGGAGGAAGCAGTATTGCGACTGGAACCATTGACCTGTCTCATACCAACGCGGTACTGCAACGTATCCAGGAGGAAGGCTTCCGACACACTCCCGAGGAGGTGCTCATTAATATACAAGAGATAGAGCCATACAAGATGGATCGACTTTCTTATGCCTTGATTTACGGTCCGACTGTCGGTGACTCGGTCCGTCTCGGCTCGACAGATCTCTGGGTGACGATTGAAAAGGACTACACAGCACACGGAGATGAGTGTACATTTGGAGGGGGTAAGACTTTGCGCGACGGAATCGGACAAGCTGCTGGGCGTGCAGATGATGAGTGTGCGGATCTGGTTTTGGTCAATGCATTGGTGATTGACTGGACTGGTATCTTTAAAGCTGATGTTGGAGTGAAAGACGGGGTTATTGTGGGGATTGGGAAGGCTGGCAATCCTGATGTGATGGATAATGTGAACCCGGCTCTGGTGATTGGATCCAATACGGATATCATTGCTGCAGAGGGGAAAATCGTCACTGCTGGTGGTATCGACACCCATGTTCACTTTATCTGTCCGCAGCAGGTTGAAGAGTCTATCTCGTCGGGTATCACAACTATGTTTGGAGGAGGCACTGGTCCGAGGTAAGACCACAAGTATTGATATTGCGGTGTCTAGATCTAATATTTTGTCCAGTACGGCCTCCGTTGCCGCCAATTGCACCCCGAGCAAGACCTATATTCGACAGATGATGCAAGCGTTAGACACACTGCCAGTCAATTTTGGTGTCATTGGAAAGGGAAGTGATACTGGCAAGCCAGGTCTTCATGATCAGTGTAATGCAGGTGTCGCTGGCCTCAAGCTGCATGAAGACTGGGGATGCACTCCCTCAGCAATCGACACTTGCCTAAGGTAATGGAATCTTATTTGCTTGATCGACACGGATACTAATACCTATTACAGTGTCTGCGAAGAACACGACATTCAGTGCCAAATCCACAGCGACTCTTTGAACGAGTCCGGGTTTGTCGAGCGAACGGCAGCTGCATTCAAAGGAAGGACAGTCCACGCATACCATATCGAAGGAGCTGGCGGCGGACATGCGCCCGATATGATTTCTCTCGTACAGCACGCCAACGTCCTCCCTAGCAGTACCAATCCAACGAAGCCATACACCTGCAACACAGTCGACGAGCATCTCGATATGGTTATGTCCTGCCATCATCTATCCAAGAACATCCCCGAAGATATTTCGTTCGCGGACAGCCGAATTCGTGCAGAGACGATTGCCGCAGAAGATGTCCTCCACGATACTGGTGCGATTAGCATGATGTCATCTGATTCGCAGGCAATGGGACGATGTGGAGAGGTTGTCCTTCGCACTTGGAATCTGGCTCATAAAAACAAGGTAGAGCGTGGCCCGCTGCCTGAGGATGAGGATACTGGAGCAGATAATCACCGAGTCAAGCGGTATGTTAGCAAGTATACCATCAATCCTGCCCTCGCGCAGGGTATCAGTCATGTTGTGGGCAGTGTTGAGGTTGGAAAACTTGCCGATTTGGTGATTTGGGAACCTTCAAGCTTTGGCACCAAGCCATTCCAAGTTCTTAAGAAGGGATTTATTGCTTCAGCTCAAATGGTATGTCCTCCTATAATACACCTTAGATGGATATAGGTCGAGTGCTAACCATTGCCATAGGGTGATCCAAACGCATCGTAAGAACCACTCTGCAATCTATGGTCTTCTCCCCTGTTCTCTTTTCATGGATACTTACTGTCACAGGATCTCTACCGTTCAGCCCATCATTGCGCGACCGATGTTTGCGGTAAGATTAATCCAGTCCTCACCTTACCCAAGAAGCTTTCCGAGCTGACCACAATCTAGCCCTTGCTATCATCAAGTAGTGTGATGTTTGTTTCTAAGGCAGGCATGGAGAACGGTTCCGTTAAATCCTACGGCCTGAAAAAGCAGATCGAAATTGTGAAGAATACTCGCACGGTCACCAAGCTTGACATGAAATTCAACAATGCCACGCCGAAGATGGAGGTTGATCCTGAAGCCTTTGTAAGTTCGCGCTTTGCGTTTCAAACTTTAGAATAAGACACTGATGGGTTACAGACGGTTATGGCCGATGGAGTGCACTGTAAAGCAGATGCGGCTACCTCGCTTCCACTTACGCATCAATATTTCATATACTAGGCTGCAGATTGTAAAGGCTATCTGTTGAGTTTGTTCTTATACACCAGGACTCTGCCGACATATACCTTTGGCTTTAATATGGCTGGGCGGAAGGGAAGCCCTATTTTCCATGTCATTTCATTGTATGTGCTGGAGTTGCCCCTAGAGCCCTAGAGCCCAAAAACACTTGCATCAGAGAACCTTCAAAGGAGGGATGGAATGAAATAAAAGAGTCTCACAGTATGAACACCGGAAAATAGTTAAACTTGAATTCCCCGAGATAACTACAGAAAAACCAAAAGCCGAAAATAAACAACGAAACAACAGTAAAATTGATTACATAACCAAAGCCGAACAAAAAAACCACAGCGGGTATAGAAAGCACTTTCATTGATCTCATTGCCTCACAGGACAGGGATCTCACGACCACCCCTCCATAGGCAGCGGGACACCCTCCCATTCATTGCCCTGTGTCACAGGGGCACTGACTTCCTCCTCGCAAGACCCACCGAGCATCTCCTCAGCAGGACCCCAGCCCATAGACTCAAGTTCTCTCACAAAGAAATCACGCTCTTCTTCCATCATAGAGGCACCCTCATCACCACCCATGACATCCTTGTATTGGCGCAGATGCCACCAGTGCGTAAGGCCACGAAGTGCTTGCTCCAACGGCAAAGCTTCTTCAACCTCAGCATCGACATCAGAGCCAGCGAGCCAGTCGTCGCGTAGCTCGGGACGGCAGTAAAGGTAGATGGCGGTGATGACGCGCATGTTACTCTGGCGCCATTTGCGGCCGCAGTAGGGGACTTGGGACTTGAAGAGTTTGAGGGTGTAGAATCGGAGGTGTGGGTCTGGGATTTTGAGTCCCTTGCGGAGGATGTTGCTTGATTTGTACTGCACTAGTAGCAGGCAGCGGTGGGCTTTGTTGCGCGTGATCTTTTGCATGACGTGTAGGTAGTTGATGGCGGAGAAGAAGTTGCGGAAGGAGAATACTTTGATTGGTTCTTTAGGGAGGGGCGCGGTTGGGTAGCCTAGTTCGTCCACTTCGGGGCGTGTTGGTCCGCTGAGGATATCCGCTAGGGATTCCTCTTCGGAGAGACCTGGCATGCTGCCATTGGCTGTTGGATCCGTGCGGTGGCGGGCGATTGGGGGCGGCATGGCTTCGTCTTCGCTTTCGGTATCGCCGCAGGAGCTTCCTTCGGTCTCCAGGGGGAAGTCTGTGTTGCTTTGACAGAAGTGGAAGAAGCTGGTTTTTGTGTTAGTGTGTGAGCTAGCTTAGTGAATGAGGTTGAGTAACATACGATAAGTCTTCACGGTCATTCTTATGTGCCACCGTTTGGTCAACGTCTTGGTGTGCGAACATTTTGAGAATCAAGGGGATGTAGTTGGAGTCAAGTAACAGTTGTGTCATGTACTCAAATTTCAAAATATCTTGATGGGTTAGCGACACGTCATTCAGAAAAAAGATTCGGAATATAGACTCACGGGATCGCTTAAACCACTTAAGGAGAAGCAACAGAGTCCCAGACACGGCTTTACCGGTGATCTCGCGGAGTCGAATATTGTCTAGCTCATCGATAGATGCGTCGGAAAGGAGATTGTGGGAGGAGCCATTCATGGAATGACTGTTACTGAAGCCTGTGTTAGAACGCATTCGTTATTCTTTTTAAGTGTCTGAGCTCACCTCATGCCCTGCGTAGTCTGGCTAGCAGACTGGCTGACCACTGCGCTGACATTTGTCAGGATGATTTTTAAGAATACAATGGTAATGGACTGAAGGTGAGATAGAGTATTGGTCTGGTAAACAGTAAGCGAATGTCGAAATTTGGTATCGAAAGCGTGCACTCACATAAAACGAGTCAACCGCATCCAGACGCCGCTGGATATCAGGATCATCTGTCTCTTTCTCTACTGGTTTGGGTTTAGGTTGGGCCTTCTCCTCATCGCCCGACAAATCTAGATGTTCAAAATCGTCCGGTAGATCATCCGAGATGTTATCGGGGAAGTGAGCAGCATCCTCGGAGTTCCAGCCACGATCGTACTGCATAAAGTGTTCACGCTCCTGCCAAAGCTGTCGCATCGCACGGGTCATTTTCACATGGGTTGAAAAGAGCTTTCCAGCTTCAATAACTGACGCAGGGACATCACTGCCTTCCCATCTCTTTCCAACCAAGGTATCCTGGCGTTCCGTTGTGCCCTTCCCGCCAATGCGGTTGCTGGAATCATCTAGGGGAGGGTACATAAAGGGGAAATTCTGATTGGTCTGATAGTTCTGTTTCTTCCCAGCTTTCCCTCCTGGGCCGGCGGGGGATGGCGGTGGGGATGGGGCTGGGGTTGCAATATGGACGGCCTGTTGAAGGATAGAGCCATTTCCACCCGAAATCGAGGGGGCAACACCACAAAAGATGCCGCTGGACGAGTTCATCTTAGCTGCATTGTGTGGAAGAGGGGGTAGAATGGAATTGTTTTCTAATTCCAGTGGAACGACAAGTGGCGGAGGGTTGTAAGCTGGGTATTTGGAAGTAATTTCCTGGCGGAAGAGATGGTAGTCCAGAGGGGAGGCGTGTAGAAATGGTGTCCTGCGTTTGGAATCATCCTTCTCAGAGGACACAGCTGGCTCTAGTACCTCCTTTGCGCGCTTTAAATCACCAGTCCCACCGAAGACGAGAAGTACGGATTTCCATAACAACAGAAGGATTCTGGTCAGCGGGATATTGGCAGATTCGTCCCAGCGCAGTCGAGCGATGATTTCAACAATGGAGACCAATAGACTAGGATTTGAGCTGCTCAGCGCATCGCGGATCGAGCTGCATTGAGGGTCGCGCGCCTGTTGCCTGCGGCCTACTTCCACAGCGAAGTATAAACTTGTAAGGACCAAGTTGGCCTCACGCTCCGGTGCCGCAATATCACCAGGGTTGATTCGCTCGTAATCAATGTCACTGGAGTCTGATCCGAGTGCTGAGCGGGTCTTATCAAAAAGGCGGCACATGTACTGTACCAAGGCGGTAACGCCCGAGCATTCTTGAACAAGGGAAACGTTCTCCTCGATGCACCGAATCTGCATTGACTTGAGCAATGGCGTTTCGGCAGCTGACTCGGAATTCCCATCTGAAGGATAGTCGGGCGCCACTCTCCCACCGCTGAGACCCCATACACCAGTGACAACATAGCAAATGGTTTCAAGGGCTTCCAATCGCGCGGGGGCTTCAGAGAGTTGCATATCCTCAAGCACCCGATCAATAAATGAACGACGTAAATCCTTGGATGCGTCAAGCCAAGACACACAGGGCGTGTCTCGCTGGTGTCGCTGACAAAAGGCGGGCCATTTCTTGTTAAAAGTCGCTTTCGTGCCCATCAACATGACACGATCAAAGGCGTTATACTGGAACCACTCGTCGAGCTCATCGGGAAAAGATTGGGCGTCGGCATATTCAAAAGCATAGGCTGGTTGCTCGATCTTGGGCATTTCACCCACAAGCTTCCGCAACTCCGATAGGCTTAGAGAGCTCGCACCCCGGTCCGTATTCTCCTGGACGGGAGCTGGAGGGGGCGGCTGCATTGGAGGAGGTGGAGCGGAGCCTTCACGGCGAAGTTCCGGTCGTTTCATGGATTTTTCGGGCGCAGAGGGCGCCGTCTCAGGAGCGGGTGTGGCCTGTTCGGCCTGTTCCTGGCGGAGCCCCTCAGCCACCTCCTCCATGAGTTGGTCGTCTGAAACTGGCGAGATATCGGTCCCTGTTTGGTCGACCTCATCCGCCTTAACAATATGATGCTCCTGCATAGTGGCTTCGGGTGGATCTGAAGACACGTCCATCACTGGGGACTTGTTGACTTGTTGAGTTGTGTTCCTGGCAGAAAGTTGGGTGGATCACCAAGGTACCAACGCTCCATACATCAGGCAAAAAAGCGAAAAGAAAGGAGCGCGAAAATCAAATGAAACTCATGCAAATGGACCACTACACATTTTGTTAAGTCTTCGAAGTGCACGAGGGGTGACCGGTAGCTGTGGTGTTGATGCGGGAGGCCAGCTGACACGTGACCCGACTACAAAGCCGTTGTGTTGTTATTTTGAGATTTATAATGAATTGAGTAGAAAGAGATAGAATGAAATTGATTTCAAGCAGTTAAATCAACAGGCAGGTGTTCGCTCGCGACTATGGTAGGTATACGCTAAAAAGGGGACATCCCTTACTCCGACTTCTTCTCACTCAGGCCGCGACGCTTCAATCTCTGAGATTCCCAACGTTGCCAGCCAGCCTCAGCCAGGTCCTCACTTAAGACGAGATCACGGATTCTGACCAGCCGAGATACAGTAGTCTCCATGGCCCATTCAATCAAACCAGAGCTTCGGAGCAGGCTGGTGACCATGAACCAGCCGCAAGCACATACGAATCCAGCGGCACAGCCGGCAAGGACTTGTTTCGGGGTGTGGTAGTTGAGGTAGACTCGGCTGGCAGCGACACCAGCAGCTCCAATGCAAAGGGCCATCATGACCAGGACTCGTAGGAGGACGGCGACATTGGGGTAGGAGCTGGCGGAAGCTTGGCTGTGACGGAAGAGAAGGAAGAAGGTGAGGTAGACGGAGAAGAAGGTCATGAATTGGGCATGGGAAGATGGCATTCCATATCCCTTGCCGAACATTTCTGTAAATTACACGTGTCAGTTTAGGGAAGGTACGCACGAGACCATCAACATCAACATCAACAACTTACCCTTCGGTCGCTCTTCCTTGATCAAACGTTTGAGAACAAAGTTCAAGGCTTCACAGCCCATCTGTCCTACAAACATCAAGATGACCTCCACCTCTCTTGTTGACCAAATCAAGGTTGCATAAGAAACGCATAGTGCCTGTGGGATCAGGGCTACCCATGCTGAGGCAAAGGACAGTCGGTCCTCGGGGTTCTTGAAACCTCTAGTTAGTGGGCAAGTCAAACAAGTGATTATAATGGGGGTCACTAACGTAGTGAACATGAGTCAGAGACAACGACGCCAGCGGAGTGTCTCCCATGATGTTTTAAGAAAGGAGTGAATAAGGGAAGTTCCAAAAGTTCCACAGTTCCCCTAAACTTGGAGATTTCCCTTTTCAGGGATTATCAGGGTCAAATGCCAAGACTAAATGCCAAGACCCTTATCAGTGGACGATAAGGAGATTGGGCAGCGGGGACTTCGAACGTTCAAATTGTTTTTCCTTTCCATCTTTTTTTTTTTAGGCATCCGAGGAGGATTTGCCCTTTTCTTTTTTTTTTCTTTTTGGTTTTTGAATATTTTGTGTGTCTTCTTTTTGATCTCTTTTTTTCGATCTGTCTTGTGTCTCACTACTTCAACTTTCAAACAATGACGCCGTTGTTCTCTCTCCAAACCCCAGACTCTCTATTGCATCATCTTTTGGACCCCTCCCGACTTTCTGCCGAACATTGGCCCATAGAAGGAATACTCGGAACATCTTCATCTTTGGTTGGTCTGATTTTTTTTTTACGGTCCAAGTCACAACGCTGATTCGAAGTCATCTTCCTGCAGGATATAAACCCCCCTTTCGTGCCCGATCGTCCTTAGTGACCGTTCACTTGGGATCGGTCATCATTATTACCTTGGTCAAGGTTTTTTTTTTTTTTACGACAGTCATGAGCTATTGTTGCTAGGATTTCTTGCAGGAGACAACCCTTGTCTCCAAGTTGCGATCCGTTGGTATCATATCGGAGGCAAATATACAACCCACCCCCACCTGAGAAATCTTCACAAGTGATCATACTCGGTTTCATCTCGACATGACCGAACTCGACTTCCCAGAGGATGACCGCTCGGTCGAACTTTCCTCGATTGCTGCGATCTTTCCAGAAATACAAATCGATCCTTCCTCTCCGTTCAAAGCCGCTCTCGATCTTCCAGTCGCACCTTCCGCCCCAACCTCAATATGTTTTCAGCAACCGCTCGATGCCGCAGCTGCCATCATCACACCTCCAACTTCATTAGATGAGTCTAAGGGAGAACTAGACCAGCCGCCCATTAAAGATGTCCATGTCCTCTCGCATTTGCCTCCGCTTAATCTCGAAATTGAATTGCCAGAGGGCTACCCAGCCGAAAAGCCGCCTATCGTTCATCTGAAAACAATCCCCTCATGGCTACCTCCCTCGGTCATCGATCAACTATCTAGCGATTGCCAACAACTCTGGGAAGAGTGTGGAAAGGATCTGGTCGTCTTTACCTACATCGACCATCTCCAGCAGCTCGCAGAAACAACTTTCAATATTCAGGACCCATCTGGGGAAGTATGTTTGTCGCGGGACTTGAAGATCGGACTACTGGACTACAACAAGAAAGCCGAGCGGGAAAAGTTTGAGCAGGGAACTTTTGAATGTGGGGTATGCCTTGAACCGAAGAAGGGAACCGTTTGCTATCGATTACTTCGCTGCTCCCACGTATTCTGCATTCAATGCTTGCAGGATTTCTACAACTCCTGCATCACCGAAGGTGATGTTGACAGTGTGAAATGCATGGCGCCGGATTGCGAGTACAACAAGAGACCTGCAGCTGTACCAGGCGATGGCCAGACCCCGCCACGCAAGAAGCGCGATCGTACCCTAGGACCAAGCGAGCTACTTCAGATCCCTCTAGCCGCTGAAACGGTTCAGCGATATGCATTCCTCAAAAGGAAGAAAAAAATCGAAGCCGACAAGACCACAGTCTACTGCCCACGGCAATGGTGCCAGGGAGCTGCACGATCCAAGCGGCACCCCAAGCCAGAAGATCCCATGTCGGATGACTTGGATAGTTCGGACGAAGAAGATGGTTCAGAGCCCCGCAGCGAAGTAAATGATGGAGAACTTCCTCCCATGGCGGAGCGAGTGTCTATCTGCGAAGACTGTAACTACGCATTTTGCTGCGTCTGCAAGAAGGGCTGGCATGGCGAATTGGTACGCTGCTTCCCACGCCGTGACGGCGAGCCCACAGAGGAAGAAAAGGCAACCGAAGAGTACCTGCGTCTGTACACTACCCCTTGCCCGACTTGCAACGTGCCCTGCCAAAAGCAAATGGGATGCAATCATATGCGCTGCTTCCAGTGTGACACACACTTTTGCTATCTTTGCTCGGCCTGGCTGTGTGCCGACAACCCATATAGACATTTCAACGACGAGAAAGGCCAATGCTTCAATCGTCTTTGGGATTTGGAAGGTGGCGATGGCATCAACCCCGATGGAGCCGAAGCACTCCACCGCATCCCAGACGCACTCCTAGACTTTGATGACGACCCAGCGGTGGTAGCCATCCACGAAGAAACCGATGAAAGCGATGACGACCGCCCCGCATTTGAATTTGATAACGATGAAGACGATCTCCACCGACACCCTCCTCCT
The DNA here is from genome assembly GCF_028829755.1 of Penicillium solitum. Classification (NCBI taxonomy): domain Eukaryota; kingdom Fungi; phylum Ascomycota; class Eurotiomycetes; order Eurotiales; family Aspergillaceae; genus Penicillium; species Penicillium solitum. The sequence continues at coordinate 795,107 of NW_027072128.1, forward strand.
CCCGCCCCCGTTCCACCCCAAGTCAACCGTGGTGGTGGCAGACCTGGCCAGCGTGATCATGCAGCTGCCCGTGCAGCAGCAGCTGAACGTCAAGCCCAAGCTCGCGCCATGGCTGAGGTACGAAACCGAAATGCGCGACGACAGGCTAGACGCCCTATCCGATGGGCAGAAGCTCCTAACCAGCGTCTCCCTCCACAGGCAGGTGATCCTAGACGTCCTGTCCGGTGGGCAGAGGTTCCTGCAGAACCATTGGCAGATGAAGAGGGTCCCATCCGGTGGGAGGCCATCGCGATCCGACCAGGTCGAGCACAGGCCCATCCTGGCCTTCAGCGATTCTTGGATCTAGTACAAAACGACCGTGAAGACGAATGGGACAGTGATGAGATGGATGATGACTTCTAGATCGAGATTCTATGTGCACAACTCAACATTCAACCGCACATGAGAGTTTTCACACTTTCTTCCCTTCTAAAAAGCGTCTTAATGACATTGATGCATACAACGAATTCATGGTCTTTTCTTTCCCTTTCTTCCTTTCCCGATTTGTGTTTTTCATCAATTCCCCCTTTGTCTTCTGTCGCATTGCGTTTCGTTTCCTTGTTTTTTTTTTGGTTATTTTCTTTCTTTCTTTCGTTTCTATTTGCTTCTGATTTTCATATACTAGGTCTTTCTTCTCTGGCCAAGCGCAGGCACTGTTCATACATACTTTCCCACACATATAGAGTGTGTCGCTAGCGCCTTGCTTATTTGATATTCTGCTTTTCTATCTGATACTTTTATAATTTCATCATGGTCGATCGTTTGATTGTCTTTGGTCTTTGATAGTAAAATAGGGGCATATGGTTTTACTGTCCTCTATGGTCACTTAACCGGACCAGATGTATACAACTATAAAATAACATAACATTTTGGTTATGACTACCCCTCCCCAGATTTAGGAAGTCTCTATACTACCTACATATAGGTAGTTTGAGAAATGATCGCCTCTCTCTTTCGAGCTAAGGCTCTTCCCACTATATCCATAAGACGCTTTTTTTCTCAGCCAATTACTTGATCATCTCTGTTTCCGTACTGACTCTATTTGCACAGTCTTTATATAAATCCCTAGTTTCCTATGGTAGTTGGTAAGCCCTACTGATTTTATCCGCATCTCACTCAGCTGGGCCGAAAAACTTGGAAGGGCTTGATTATATTGGGATCCCGCCATTTGGGCTGTTGTAGTCAAGTCATAGTGCTACTCTGAAGCATGAGAACGCTTTGTCAAGAGTGGGCACCCTTGGAGTATCCAAGCTTGGGAGAATAGAGTACGTCTTGTCTATCTTTCATAGAGCCCAGCAATCTATGGACTGTCATCAGAATTAGTCAGAAGTATAAGAAGCTGTATAAAATCGACTATCTCGGAGTTACCACCTGCATCCGGGATTGCTTGGGAATCGCCGTCATACATTGGGCTAGCGTCTAGCGCCGAAGGCTGCGCTTGATGGCTTGGGGATATCATCATCCAAGGCTCCAAGGTTGATATCCCAGTGCGGACCTTCGATAAATATACATATCTTAGGAGTTAGAAACCTTGTTTTAGGTGACTAAACATTGCGTTTAAGCTTATTTGGCGCGGAACCAATCAGGTCCACCTTGGTTAGAGCCTCAAGTCGCCGCTGTATGAATTAATCACGTTGAAACGATGACATATTTCTTCATACTATTTCCCGACTACAGTTATTGAGTTTGATGTGCAATATTGACATAGATATTTTGTATTGCTTCAAGTTCATTTGACATACATTTGTACAATTAGATACTAACACGGGTGGATCTGTTAGTTTGGATGATACTTCTTACACCCGTGATTCAAGAAGCACAACCTGATTCGGTGATTGTAGTTAACCCCTCCAGTCATGCCAGAACTCATAACTCATGGCCGTAAGATCACAGAATAGCAAAATCAACCTGTAATGTCGAGAGGGGTGGTAACCATGCCAGGTCTCATGAGGTTGGTAGATGTCCGAGGCATAGGCGTGGGTTTCGGGAATTGTGAGGTTCGGGTCTTCGGAGCCAGGGCTGAGATCCGGGTTAGAGGAACTGGAAGCCCCGTATTCGGGTGAGTCTGCGACACAAGGCTCATCTTTATCTGGGTTGAGCAGACGGTGGTTGAATCTCAACCGATCTTTGGGGTTGACATCCCGAGGAATGCAAGGAACATCTGGCGGTATCTCAAATCCAGGCATGGGACTTGCAGCAATACCCATAATAGGTGGTGTTGGACATCCATCGTCCCTGTCCTGGTTGGCGAAAGGGAGAAGCCAGTCTACGCGGAAGGAGTGGCCGGTTTCCTCCTGCCATGTAAGAGTGATGATGGCAACCCCACCGGCCTGGGAGGCGGCAATGACGATCCCAAGTTCAGGGAGGTACTTGACCATGTTTAAGCGATCACAGGAGGAGAATATGGTATCTCCTACCATCGATTCAAGTGGATCTCGACAGAACGACCGGAATCCATGGTCCAACGGATAAGGATCTAAAGTTATGTTATCTCCAGAGAAGTGGAGAATAGGGAAAAATCGAGGGTTGCACGCTGAGTAACATATTAGCATTCTAATCTAATAAACCAAAGTATATCGCTCACTTACGATGGCGTATGAAACCGTTTGAAAAATCGTCGTCAACAACAGGATCATTGCCCCACTGCTCATTTTCTTCTTCAATCAAATTGGAAATACCACGTCTCACGCGGAGAGATTGACGGAGTGGAGTCGCCTCATCGTCTTGAGATAATCCAGTGCTGGTAACAATGCTGTCACTAGCGCTGGCAGGAGAAGCAGTTTCCGAAGCCTCTGGAGTGGTATGATCACGCTCTGAGCTCAATGATCGAGGTCGAGATTCAGTATGAACACCATCAGGAAAAAAAACATCGTCTGGTAGAAATAGCCTCGAAGTTGTTGCACGTTCTTCAAGCGCGACTTTCTTAGAAGCGGCGAACGATCTCGACGCAATATCAACAGCCGCATCTGACACTTCGAAAACCATCCGACCATTTATATTTCTTAGGTCTGGTTCGCATCCACAGGCATCAAACTTGTATTGGTGCTGTTGAACTCTGTGAGGATGTAAAGGAAAGACAAACCAGCCCCTTTGTTCTAGACCACTCCCTGGAAAATTATAACTGGATGTCTTGACAGGAGATAGCTTGTCCCAGACTCTCCATACAAGGACTCGGTTGAGGATATCGGTGCTGACCATCCACAGACCATTGGGGTCCAATTCAAAGTTGGCAAACGACACGCATGGGATGTTGTCAAAATGGCCCTTATAGCTGAGCCGTAGGTTGCGTGTCCGATGATGGGGCATGTCCTTTTTCAGCTCCTCCATCGACGGTGAACTGTCTATTGATAACCATGTGCTTTCCAATACATCAGAGCCTCCCACGTTTGAGGTCTCAGAGCAACTATGACTGTTATCGTCACCGTCAGACACAACATCCACCAACGCGAATGCAAAGACTGTGATGACGCCTGTGTTCGCGCTCACGGCAATCAACCGAGCAAATTTGTGGGTGGCTAAGCCCCAGGCACTTAACTGGACATGTTCAGCAAAGAAAGGCTTTACTTCATGCGCATCAAATGGTCGACTGCCTCCATATTCGGCGCTCCTATTGATTGCTGAGAAAATAGCCTCGACATTGTAGCCAGTAACGTTTCCAGAGTCTGTCGCCAACAACAAAACCTCATCAACTCCCAGATCATCCACAATGATGTGGTTGATTGTATGAGGCCTAGAACGATCGATGTATCCAGGCGAATTAGGTTCTTTCATCACCGGGTGAATGATCATCTCGGGTTGGGAGCCAAGGAGCTGGCGAGGTCCACTGGGAACCCATACGTAAATATCGTCGAGCTGAGCTGTAAAAAGCAAATTTCGACGCTGTGAGAGGGCCGCCTTTAAAAACCAAAGTCAGAAATTATACAGTTGAAACAGCAACTCGGTCAGTGGGTACTCACCAGGTTACACCTCCAAGTAGATACAACTGGCCTAGAAACATCTCTATAGCTCAATGATAATCAGCCACGGTGAATTTAGGCAGCACACGTATAAACACCCACCTAGGAAACTAGCACAAGTCAGTTTATAGTTCTCACGTGAGGTAACTTCAAAGACAAACATACGCGTTCCTCGTCTGTTTCAACATTCAAGATTTGTACTTGAGGCCGATATCGCGGAAATTCCCTCTCCGTATCCGTAGAGCACTCGTCCTCAGAAAGAGGAGAAGACATTGCTGTAGGCTAAGGGCGCTTGTCTCCAACGGCGGAGCGCAGAGAAGAATATTTCCTTGGGTCTGAGCAGAGAGAGTCGTGAATAGTAAAAGAAGAAGCTTGTTCTGTCATTTCCAAGGGTGGAAAGGCCAAGCCACGAGAGACAGAAGGGTGGGAACTTTGTAAACAGATCATGATCAAGCTGGTCGAAAACATCTCCATGGCTGCGGGGAGGTGCAATCATCCGATGATGGAATGACTGACCGCCCGCGCACGGACCAACTTTTGAGTACGTACAGACCTACAGCTTCGAGGGCTTTGGCTTTCTCCCTCCTACAACATAGACTCCTTCAACACAATCCTATTACACGATGGATTTGGTTGCTGGTGTACGAAAAGAAGGCAGCCGGTAAGTTGGTTCGCTGGTTATCATTTTTAAATATGTTCAACTTTGCTAATTTTCGTATTAGCGGCGGCCGCAATGAGTTCAAATGGTCCGACGTCCAGAGTTCCGTGCACCGCGAGAACTACCTAGGCCACTCAGTAATGGCCCCAGTCGGTAGATGGCAGCAAAATCGTGATCTTGCCTGGTATGCCAAGGGAGACGAAGACGAGGAAGAACGAATCCGGAAAGAGCGAGAGGAACTCCAGCGTGTCAAGGAGGCCGAAGAGGAAGCAATGGCCGTCGCTCTGGGCCTCCCAGTGCCCCCGAAAGCATCTGAAAACGCCAACATGGTTCCTTTAGGAGGACCCAACAGTACCGCCATAGTGTCAAAAGAAGAAGAGATGCCAGATGCTGCAACAAGGGAAAAAGACCACCGCTCTAGTCACCGACACAGACGCGAGCGAACCCGAAGCCCGCGACGGGAACGGCGACATGACCGGGGTGACGATTCTACACGTGACAAGGACCGGAGGCATCGCAGACATCATGACGATCGAGAGCGCCATCATCGCACCCATCGTCACAGATCACGATCTCGCGGTCGAGACCACTACAGACGGCGCTCAGTGTCCCGTTCTAGGAGTCGACCCAGCCGAAAAGACGAGGAACACCAGAAACGACGACGGATGGAGCGCAGCTACTCACCAGCTGAGCGCCGGCGACACCCCGAACGCAGACGAGACCGAGATGACCATGACCGCCGCCATTGAGCTGCAGACCAGGGATACAAATTGTTACATTAGCTTGGCGTTGGAGGAAATCGATTCAAATGTTGGATAATTGATTGCGTACAACTATCAATATGACAACTATCTAATCTACGTGACGAACCTTTTCACATTGAGGTTCAATAGCTTACAACTCGTCATGAGTGGTCTTTTCAACCCCGACCAAATCAGGCATGGACATCATGTTCACCACCATACTGGTCCAGCCGGTAAAGTGCTGTGTCCGCTGGCCATTGCCCGAGTCAGGGTTGTACTGTTCCCAAGCGAACCCAGTCTTCTTCCACTCGCGGAAGACATTCTCGACCAAATTCTTCCGCAAGTCGCAGTACATCTCCCGCGCCTGTTCCTGGTGAGGACCGGAAACCGTTGCAGTGTCCTGTGAAGGTTCTGTTAGATTTTGCGGGCAAATAAATCAAAAGATGGAAGCACTTACATAGAGATTCTTCAACACCAAGTAGTTGATGTTAATCCAGATAGGGCTTCTCCAATAGTTCTCATCGGTCTCGTAGAACTTATCCTTCTTGCTCAAACTGCGGATACCATAGTCACTCCACAGCTCCTCGGGGTCACTGATCAAGTCCAACACAGCCTTGAGACGCGAGCTATCAGGACCCAGCATACCAGTCAGGAAGGGGAAAATGGAGATGTAACCCTTGTGGCAGACGTGGACGCTCTCTTCGTATTCATCGATAGTCGCATCACAGAAGGTCTGCTCCTTCTCGTCCCAATGCAAATCATCAATGTTGCGAGTGATAGCGGTCTCGTAGTAGGCGAATTCCTCAGCATCTTCTTCCTCGCCGAGGCTCTCGGCAATGCGACGCATAGCGCGAGTCATCATTCCCATCCAACTGATCAGATCAACATGCAGCTCACCGGGGTGCGGCGGCTGAGCTCTTGGGTAGTCATCGATGCCAGAAGTGAGGATGTGCTGCACGGAACGTCCGCGCCAGCGGTAGCCTTCCTTGGTCGAGAACGCTTCACGGTCATACGACTTGATATCGCCGCGCTGAGTGTTTCTGTACCAGTTGTAGTGCTTCTTCAGGAGCGGGTAGAATGAGCGAAGGTATGCTTCAGACAGTTCCGGGTGTCGGACAGTGGCAGAGCGCAGGCTCGCGGTCGCATCTTGGTTGTCCAGGGATTCGAACTCGTTGCTGTTGTTGTGGCTAGTCTTGACTTTGTCCATGAATGCTTCTAGGGCCATAAACAGAGTGGGCGGGTTTGCGTAATGGGGATATTGGATCGTAAACTCCGGGGGAACCTTGCTGCGTGCCTCTTGACCGAGGATTTGTTCACGGGCAATCCATCCATCCTCGTCCATCAAGTGGAACCAACTCTTGATAATCTCGAGCCTGTAAAAGTCAGTATATCAGCTAAAACTAGTAAATTAAACGAAATTAGGTGTAAACATACGCAAGATCAGTATCGTATTCAATCACGGGCATCAAGTGGAAACCTTCATCCCAAAGGAACCCTCTAGGGAAGAATGGCCGGGAGGGAACGCAAGTGAAAAGCTCCTTCGGCCCTTCGATAACAGGCTGGACGGCAGCCCTGGCCTCGGCAGTCTCTTCCCAGAAGCCTTCGTTCTCCTCTTCATATGCAGGGTTTGCGGACCGATCCACGACATCATCGCCGTGGAAGAATCCAATACCACCGATAAGGTTAGACAACATTGCCTTGGAGAAGCCCGAGTACTTTGGCGAGTCAAATGGCGCCTTTGGCTGGAGCAGCTGCTCAAAAGTCTCAGAAAATGAAGCCGAAGCAGCATCAATTTCCTTAGTGAGGATTTCCGAAGTCAACGGTTCGGGAGCGGAGCCAGAGGAGAACAGGACATCGAACTCGAATGCACCTGTGAAAACCTTCTGGACAAGATGAACATTACCCTGGCCAGGCTTATGTTTGATGGTAAACAGTTGGGCCGGGGGCGAAATGTTCTCTTTTCCATACTCTTCAAGGGCTTCATCAACCTCTGCCTTCAATTGAGTGAAGAAGATTCCCTTTGCTTGCCAAAGTTGCTCCTCTGGGAAGGCCACACTAGCTACAATGCTGCGATCCAATGGCTTATCTGTGGAGCTCGGATGATTGTAGCGGGGGTACGAGTTGGTTTCCGGTCCAGTGGTGACATCGATAGCGAAATCACCGAGCTCAGTGGAGTATCCTTCGAGCTTGACATTGCCTTCCACGCCAGTGGACTCAGAGGATGAAGAATCGGCTCCCAAGTGACCGAAGCCTTCAAGCGTGGAATAAAAGATCATCGAGATGGGCTGATCGGGATCTGCGCCCTCTGTGGGCGTGCCTTTGACTCGGAATCCCCAGCTACCTCCGTGCTGGCCACCGGGAACTTTGATGAAATCGATAGTCAAGTCCAAGCTGTTCCCAGCGTCGTGAATGGTTTCTCGTCCGCCCTTGCGGATATCGTACTCGTCCCAGCCATACCCAGCCATTCCTTCATTTTGTTCGCATGTGTGTCTAAAGTCTTAGGTGGATGTTAGCTTCAAAGTTCACCAATGGAGCCGAGATACCAAAAATCACATACTTTGTTGAGCACCGGCATAATCGTCAACCTTTCCCCAGATCAACCCTGCCGTAAGACTCTTTGGAATGCGAGGACGAACTCCAAAGTAGAGATTCGACTTGTAGGGGCCCCATAGCAGGGACTCGTTGCTGGCGCGTCCGGCCTCTTGAATCAAGACGGACACATCATTGGGATCTTCGCTTGCAACAATTCCAGTTGCACAAAGCAGCGAAGTCAATAACGCTGAAATTCTGAGGTGACGCATTATGTAGCCTCAGTCAATTGACTGCTGTCCTCTCCGCGGGATTAAGCTATAGGTGTATGTACGTACTCCCCGCTTACCGCCTACTTAATATAGACTAGTTCCACATGCGTACCGGATAATGTCTACTAACGTCACCCGCTTTTCCTTTTTTGCTTTAGTGTTCCCCTTGTTTACATGCTTGTTCACGAGTATACTAACTATGTCTCATGAAAAATGCATCCAAACTCATAGAAATACGTGCCATCTTTTATATTATAGACATTGTGGTATCAAGTATGTATTCACATGAACTCGCGAGGATCCAATGATCCAATCTTTGCGCTCTTCGCCTTGCCATCAAATACAAACTCACTCATGAGCTTCCCTGTACCTGGCGCATTCTGGATACCCCAGCAGGTATGGCCAGCTGCAATATACAGTCCCTTCACACCAGTCAGGCCAACTAGTGGCCCAGCACCAGAATCACAGTTTGGAAGATAGCAAGCTTGGCGAGTGCGAACCTCCCCGTCACGCAGCTCGTCAGAAATACTACCCACATGGTCTATGATTTCCTGGCAGCGTTCCTGGTCAACCTCGACATCTGCAGTAGTCTTTGGTAGTGGAACTGTTCTATCTCCATCGCCACATGCATAGACAGTGGCATCAGGACGTGCGTAGATTTCTGGCGCAGCCACAGTTGGGCGTGACTTCTTTTCAGGGTTGAAGTCGGCCGGGATTTCGATGTTTGTAAACAGGCAGTATGGGCTGACTGTTTTCTTGGGCTGGATCACCACGCTGTGGGCCCGCATGGCTGAAATCGGAACCTCCGGGAGGATAGTGTTCGTCCAGGGACCAGCAGCAACAAGCACATCGGTAGCGGCGACGGTTTGTGTTTCACCTGATGCCTTATCGGTGTATGTCACTGACTCGACAGAGCTCTTTGATCGAGTGATATCTGTAACCTGTCCAAGAATGATACTTGCGCCCTTCTCCTGCGCGAGCTTTGCAATGGATGTAGTAAAGAGGTATGGGTGCACTTGAGCGGTTTCGCCCGGTCCACTCATACTTTCATAAGCCCGAAGAAGCTCTGGCTCAATCCAATCCAAGTCATGAGGTATTTTGGCAGACCTCAGCTTAGACATAGCTGCTGTGCTGCGTTTCTGGAGGGATTCCGTATTTCCACTTCCGGCTTTCCCTGTGGTGTTCTCACCAAGAGCACGGCCTTTCACGACGAGTTGGCCACAATTGACTTCTCTGTATCCCCATCGGTTGATACCATCGTGCTCCTTTGCAAGTTCGGCATGCAGCTTATAGCTGAGACCAACGAGGTTGCTCGGGAAAGCCCATTGCGCCAGCATACCCCCCGCTTTTCCCGATGCTCCGCCTGCAACTTCAGAGGCTTCAATGAGTGTGATTTTGTGGCGGGCAGGGTCGTAGGATGGGTGTCTGGTGAGGTAGTATGCAGAGCAACATCCAATGATGCCACCACCTGTGAGTATTTCGGTCAGCGAGTTGCGAATATAGCGCGCGGGGTACGAAAGTCGCAAACACTCTATTCTTACCAACAATGACAATCTCACGCCGGGCTTCTGCTGCTGACATCTTAAATTTTGGCGTTATCTTGGGCGCTAATGATCGTAACGAAGCCACCGTGTAGGATGTTGTAACAGACAAGTTTGGACCGCAGGTGTGCTTAGACACAGAGATGCCTACGTCACTGGAGATCTAGTATACCCAGTCATATGTCGCATCCACAATCAAGCACACCATGACCGGTTTTTTCTATAGGGTTGACCTGTATGAATCATTTAGATATTTTTTTTTTGGTTCACTAATATTTGAACTAATTGGTAGTAAATTCACAATGGCTAGGGCCATTGAATGGGAGGGTGAAATATCAAGCCAACAAAAAAATACTCCGCAAATGCATGTCGTGTCAAAGGATGGCAGAAAAATGTCCAGTGTTTTTGAATACAAAGAAAGTAGGAGACCGTTGGAATAGTAAGATGTGAGGATTCATCGCGAGGGACTGAGAGGCCGGTTGAAACCGCCCTGGCGGTTCATGTACTGTCGGTACTCGATCTTCTTCTCCTTCCGCACACCATAGATGTCGTTTCCGGGGATTTTGGTGTTCTTTGTAGTCCGGAACCTGCTGAAACCCATGGTCTTTCGCATTTGTGCTTCCATTTCGTCCTCGTCCGCATCTTCTTTGAAGTCTACATCCATCTCATCCTCATTGCGACCCGGTCCTCGTTGTGCGCCAGTTGCCTTCCGCCCATCATCTCGCGATCGAGAATCTTTGCGGTCACTCTTGGGGCCCCGAGGGGGTGACCGGGCCTTTGTGCCATTGCGATGCGGAGATCGGGAGCGCGAACGTTCGCGGAACTTGACACTTTTGGGTGCATTACCTGATATTTATATGTTAGCAACGCACAAATACTCCAACGAGTTAAATATTTCACCAACCTCGTCTATCCTGGTTGCGCTCCCGACTGGTGCTCCTCTTTCGGTCTTGAGCCCCGCGCCCATCTCTATCTCCGTCTCGTCGATCCCGGTCGCGGCGATCTCGAGACCAGCTCCGTTCTCGCCTTCCGTCCTTGCGTTCTCGCGAGCGAGAGCGATACCGGCCGTCGCGTCGGTCATCTCGTGGAGCTGGTGAACGTCTGCGGTCGCGGTCTGACTCTTGATCTGGCGCACGAGGCCGTTTATCATTTGAATCCCACATGGTAGAGCTGTCGACTCGGCGAGGACGTTTTGAAGGTGGCTCTGCCATTGTGAAAAAGGTCTGGTCTGGTTTGGGCGTTGCCCCGTTCGGCGTGGGTGTTTTGTTGCGGCTGGGGGCAGATGGAAATAGCCTTGCTCAAATTTCAAGAGCTTGAGCAATTATAATAGGATTAATGAATAGAAAAGCGAATTCTCACAGGGACAGAAACGTAGAGGGTATCAAGTTATCGCAATGGGTGTTGGCCTGAATATCTGAGGACCAGAGAAGTTTATTCCGGCTGCGGGAAGAGACCAGTTGCGCATCTTGTGACATGGCAGGTGACCGATCTATAACCCTACAAACAACATGGACTTGTCCACGAGTACAACTTTGACTCATCTTTAATAACTGCTTTAATAAGTGTGAGTAAAAGCTTCATGAAATATTTGATATAGGAAATATTATTATAGTTTTGAATAAATGAAAGTAAACTTAGTCAAAATATATCTACAAATGTAACGATATATTCCTGCTCCTGGACTGAATTTTCCTATGCCGTCCATCGCCTCAGTAAATAGAATACGATGTATCTACTCTAAATAATTTACATTCTAGATCTTATTACCGAGTCTGCTAGAGAATGGTAATTAGCATATATACAGAGTGCCTGCACCTCCCCCCATCAACAAGTACTATCATCGGCACCGAGAAAGCATTGGCATTGGCATCGTCCTTGCAAAACATTACATACGCATAACAGAACAAAATCTCAGCCTACATATCCCATTTGTTGATGAGCAAGGGTACCTGGGCTGGAGATGCAGTTGGCTTCTGAATGGACATATCAGTTCAGGTTTCTGAGAGCTGGATGTGCATACTACGGCCCACAATCTCATAATTGACTTTCAAAGGCGAGGTGTGGTATCCATTTATATTGTTTCTCTATCAATGCTCATTATTCTCGTCCGAACAGGGCTTTCGGAGCAAGGGGGGAGCCATCAATGGGTAGAAGACAACGAGTTTGGCAAACAAGAAGATTGTCGGACTCAAGCCTCTCCAATATTGTTCATCTCCTTCTCCAGAGTGTCCAAAAACAGCTCAGCCTGGTCATTTGAGATCAAATCCGGTGTATACTCAACTTTCCACAACAGCGCATCGTCTCGCTTGCTAGAGCTCACCTCCAAATAAATAGCACCAACGCCGGGCAGACCTTTCCAGTCAAACTGATCAATAGAGGTTTCTCCAACCGGTGGTTCTTCAAACTCGGAATTAATTGGAGAGTCGATGGGCAAGGGGACGAAAATGGAATCCTTGTCTTGTTCAGCAGCAGAACCATTGAGTTGACCCCAAACAATGTTGACAATGACATTGAATTTTAACTCATTCCCGAATGCTTTTATTTTCTCACAGAGAGTCCGAAGATCGGTCTGATCATGGAGATTCCGCCGAACCAAGTCATGCTGCATGGCAACCAAAGCCTGTGGAGTTGGGGACGTCAGAGCATCTGGAACTACCAGTGGTAGCATGTTAACGGTAGGACCTGCCATATGTTGGATTTGCGGATACTCGCTTGAGCGCCCAGATTGGAAAAGGCCAAATGTTGGATGGGAAATACCCGCGGTACGCGCAAGGCTGCGACCCACTGCTAGCAGCATCAAAGACGACACAGAAACTTCAAGTCTCCGGCATTGAATTTGTATTTCGCCGGGCTTGCGAGAGAAGATGCGCTCAGAGGATCGAACGTGGAGAGTGCCCTCATGACCAGCAAGACCTGGCCCGAGGATAGTCCGTTCGCCCATTCCGAGTGCCCCTTCCCAGTAGCTCTGTGCGGATTCGGAGTTCGCTGCTTGAAGAGTGCTGGTCACGAAAGAAGGAAACTCGCGCGGAGGTGCTAGGTTCTCTCCCTGGTACAACGCTTCTAGCTCCTTGACAAGAATTGTAATCGCCCAAGCGTCATACAAAGCATGATGCAAGGTAAGCACAAGAGCGTCCGATTCAGGGTGCTGGATTAGATGTAGCCGAGCAGGAGGCGTGAAGAGATCCGAAGGGTTATGAGCAAGGCGATGAACCAAGTCTTGAACCGACGCATTCAGGTCTCCAGTGGATTGCTCGTTGTACAACTGAACTTCTCTATTGGCTTTGCTCGCTTTCTGCACAAGCTGCAAGACTTCATTTGAAGACACGGCTGCGAATGATGTGCGAAGGATTGCGTGTCTCCTCTGTAGCTGTAGCCAGGCGCCTTGAACTTGGTCTGGGTCAAGCCTAATGCGACTGTTAAACGCAAATGTGAATTCCCACAGTTGTCGCTTGCTTTGGAGCCACGCAGATATGTAGAATAGCTGGCCACTAAGGCAAGGCATGACTGCTTCAACGCTATCTTCAGATAGACCCAGTACATCCAATGCTTTGATTTTTAGATCTGAGTCGACAATGAAATTATCGGATTTCACGGCTTTTGCTGAGCCAAGAGGTTGAGTGGGCTTATCGGCAACGAGAATCGCGATGCCCCGAATTGTCCGTCCTTGAAGAATATCGCTCACTGAGACCATCAGTCCAGCCTCGCGACAACGAGCACTAATATCTAGCGCTAAGATGGAGTCGACTCCGAGTGCGAAGATACTGTTCCCCTCCTGAATCGTGTCCATAGATATGTGGGTAACATCTGAAAGAACTTTCCTAAGTATTTGCACATTTTGGTCTAGGGCAAGTGTGTGTACAGGCTGCTCAGCATCCCGATGCGGACCCGTGGCGACCAAGGGCAAATCACTGAGTCCAGAAGGGAAGTTTAAAACTGGCTCATTTGCAGATAAGACGAGATTCTCAATACCCCTGGCAAGATTCTGTATCCAAATGCGCAGCTCGTCGTTGGTCAGGAAATCGCGACTGGTTGCCCGGATCACAAGAGAGTCCTCAGTCTGGTCAAATTCCACATTCAGGCGGTGGTGGGGAACATCAGGCTTGCGAGTAAACGTGTAGGGTTGGAATAATGAATTTTCCTTTGGATCTGTTGATTTGTTGAAAGTGAAAATGGCATCGAATAATGATGAGTTGTTTCCGTTAGTTGCCAGACGCCATCTCTTTTGAATGAGACTCAACGGTGCATGGTGGTGAGGTTGGGAATCGATGCAAAACAATTGGATATCTCGCAAGACCGATCGGGTGCTTTGGGAAGCAGAATCAAGCTTCAAGCGGAGGGGCACAGTATTGAACAGTGGGCCAATAACCGAAGCTGTAGGATCAACATCAAATCCTCGTCCTGATACTACATGGCCAAACACCACGTCTCGCTGACCAAGACGCAATGCCAATGACCTCCCAAAAGCAAGTAGCGCCACGGTCTGTAAGGTAACATCAAGTGAGCCGCATTGACGTTGCAATGTGGCTACTGAACTCTCAAGCTTGGTTTCTGCCCACTGGACACTGGTCGTCGGGGTAGAGGCCGGAGGAGACTGCAATTGTGGGTATTGGTATCCAGCTACTGCATCAGTCCAAAATTGGACGGATGATTCTTGCGTGGATGCAATTTGGCGTGCTACAGGTGCGAACAAGTCAGCATGGCTTTGATGACCATGGTAATGTTGCTCCACACAAGTAAAGAGCATGGGAAGAGAAAACCCATCATAAAGACAATGATGCATAGTAACGACCATAAGACGCTGGGAAGGTCCAGTGAGAAAGGTGATCTGCCATGGTGACCTGTCAAAGCTTTTGATGTTTGGGTAGGCTGCTCGCTGGGATATTTGCTCAACAGCCTCAGGAAGTGATACAACATCTTCATAATGTGACCACTGTATGGCAGAAGATCGATGAACTGCAGCGTGGAATTCACGACTTGCTCGGGGCCGGTGAAATGAGGTACGAAGGATATCGACCTGTTCTACTACGTTTTGCCAGGCATTGATCAATTTCTCGATGTCGAATGTGCTTGCAAGCTCAACTGAATGGTGGTGCACATATTCTTTACCCTCGGAGCTTAAACATTGGCCAATCATCGCTGTTTGCAAGGGCGTGCAGTGATAGGTTTCAACAATTGAGTCGTCCGTGTCGAACAGATCAACACACAAGTCCCGATCAATGGTAGTCTCCTCAATGAGCGGTATATTGGAGACGACATTGGTGTTATCCAAGGACTTGTGGAGAGCGCCGATAGATGGATATCTCAGAATATCGCTGGAAGACACTTTAAGTCCATTCTCTTGTAAGCGCCGAGCTAGATGAATAGAAATGACAGAGTCAATTCCCAAAGCGAAGAATGACACATTTTTCGATACCTGAAACTCAGGAATACCGGTTGTCTCAGCCACAGCTCGGCGAGTAGCGGTTTCACTTTCGGTCCATTGCGATTCGTCCCATTTGACCTGCTCCTTTCTCTGTTGTTGAGAGATTGTTCCAGCATCAATGATGACATCTCCATCAGAGACCAAGTATTCAACAAGAGTAGAAATTCCGTCCACCAACGCATGGCTTTGCTCGGTGGAAGAATCATTACTGGCAATTCTCAAGCGCAAAGTCACCGTGTCGTGATCTGACTCCGCTTTAATCTCCAGTGCAAGGGGGTAGTCCACTGACATGGAACTGTCCATTTCCAACAACATGTTATCTGCTGGTGACCGAGGAACAGATGCAAGATATGAAAACATCGAGTTGAACAGTGGACCGGACGCATTAGCGTAGCGCTGAATATCGCGAAGTGGTGTGTGTTGGTATGGTAGGGATCCGATGATGGCCTCAGTGTGCGTCTTTATCTGGTCAAGCACCCTCGATTGACCGGAAGGAAGCTGGAACCGCCCAGGGATTGTTGTGACGAGTGGGATCAGCATTGACTCCACTGACCCTACTGGGATTCCTCTTCCGTTCATTACTCGGCCATAGATGATGTCCCTCTGGTCCAGGTGTTTTGCCAAAGTGATCGCCCACGCCGTTTCCAAAACCATGGACGCGGTAGTGTAATTTTGGGAAGCGTATTTGGAGATTTTGGATAATGGTAAAGCTAACTTCTTCTCGACAATTTCATACGAACCATCGTTTTCTCCATGGCTGGTGATGATACCTGGCAGGCAATCGGAAAGATAGTGAGTCCAGAATTGCTCAGCTTGCTTGGTGTCATTGGTAGCAAAATAACGATAAAGTGGAGTGAGATCGACTGGGGTCATGGCTGTCTCCCCAGTATAGTGCCGGTGAAGCCGGCTGAGGAAGATATTCATACTGGCACCATCGAAGATGGAATGATGGATGGACAGCATCAACCACCCCGATCCTTCCTTGTTTGCTGCACTGGCCGCCAGAAGATGTAGTGGAGGCTTGGTCTCAATTTGGCGGACAATGTTTGATGCGACCCCAGTTTGAACGCTGTTGAACAGATCCCGAGCGGTGCTTTCATCCGATACAGGGAGCTCAGTCCATGGAATGCTGACAGCACGAGGTTTCAGGACAACCTGTACTATCCTGTCATCTGCAACATGGAAGCAGGTGCGCAGAATCTCACTCTCGTGTATTAAGTCTTCAAAGGCCATTTTCAGCGCAGAAAGCGTGATACCCGGCCCCAAACGGCACATGATGTGATTGACATACAAGGGGACCGGGCTACCCACGGAATTGGAGACAATGCTCTCCTGAAGAGGAAGACATGACCGAACCACAGAAATGCAGGGGCCTGTGAATTGTTTCTGGGACATTCGGAAGACTTGGTCAAGTTCCTTCATTTTCCGTGAAGCTTCATCTGATTTGTCTGAGAACAATTCTCCTCTAGATCCTTGGACTGGGGCTCCATGGGTTCTCGGCAAACGTGCAAGACGTACGATTGTAGGATTGGAAAGAACATCGCCCGCTGCACAAACATAGCCCGCCTTGCGCATCTTGGCAGCCACACCGAGAGAAGCCAGGCTATCGATCCCAAGCTGAAATATGTTCGTGCCTCTGGTAATACTGCTTGATTCCATTTGCAACTGAGAGCAGAGGATATCACGAATCTGCTCCTCATCCGCTGTTAAAGCCGTGGTATCTGCTTCCATGATCGTCTGAGGAATCTGAGTGGCAGTCCCTCCGGCCTCCAGGAGCAAATCTGACACAGGGATACTTTCATATAGCGCCACAAGACGACGATTGTCGACTTTCCCTGAAATTTGAATGGGAATTGAACTAACAGTGAGCAAGACACTGGGTACCATGTACGCAGGTAGTTCAACGCGGCAGCGCGCCAGAATATTTGGCACCCATGTCTGGTATCTGTCCTTCAGGAAAGTGGGTTGTGTTGCGGTATCTTCTGGTCGATTACTGGAAGGACTGATGAAGGACACCAACTGAGGGCGCTTTGTAATTGGGGAGGGTGTCACTATTGAGGTGACATTGACTGGAATGTCTGCACACCGACGGACCGCCACTGAAACCTCTTCGAGCTCGAGACGCTGACCACGTATTTTAGCCTGGCTATCTCGCCGGCCCAGGTACTCAACGCAGTTGTTGGCCATCAAGCGCACAATATCTCCAGTGCGGTACATTTGTTGCCCATTCAAATCAGTGAAGCCGCCTGCGTCGGGTCTGCGATGGTACCCATTGGCGACTAAATCACCTGTCACGCAGAGCTCTCCTGCCTGACCTCGCTTGACATATCTCGTCGTGTCGGGCTCCAAAACGTGGATTGTTATGTTACCGACAGCAGTACCAATATTGCGCACAGTAGACCGAGGTGTTACCGTGTGGCTTGTCATCCCAATTGTCACCTCAGTCGGGCCATATGCGTTCACGAGTGCAATGGATGGTTTGCCAACGAAGCGCTCAATGATTGTCTCTGAGATCTTCTCCCCTCCGACGCCGAGATATCGGAGATCAGGCAGCTGCTCAGCGCTAAGACCAGCATGCTCGAGGAGTGAAGGAACAAATCCGGCATGACTGATCCTCAGCCGACTGAGAACTAGAAACAAGTTGTCCAGAAGCATGGTCCGAGGACCGGTTACCAGACGAAGACCATGTCGCCAGCCTAGCACCATCTCACAGATGTGTACATCGAAGGCCCGACTGGCATGCGCAAGATAACTTCCCGTGCCTTTCAATTTTAGGGTATCTGGTATATCCCGACAGATATATTCTGACTGCGCTTCAGTAAAGGCAGAGAGATTTCCCCGACTGACAAGCACGCCTTTGGGCGTCCCCGTTGACCCAGAGGTGTAAAGAAGATAGCAGTCATCAGTTGGTTTAGGATCGAATTCCGTGGCTGGTTTGATTACCCAGGTATCTTCAAGAAGCTCAAGGTCTTCAATATCAATCACTAGACAATTCTCAGGAGGGGCAATTGACTTGGCGACACTCTTGTCCGTGAAAAATGCCATAGCACCGCTGTCTGCGAGAAGGAAGATCTGGCGCGCCTCTGGGAGATCTTCTGCCACAGGCACATAGCAATTTCCACTTTTCCAAATTGCTAGAACAAGTGCGTAGGCCATGAAAGAGCGACTGAGGCAGACTGCAATGGACTGATTGCGCCATCCACGAGCTTTAAACCATGCACATAGCTGGTTGGAGGTTTGGGATAGTTCATCGTACGTCCATGTTTGAGAGAGAGTCTCGTTCTCACTGATATTCTCTATTATCTCGAGGGCACTCCACGTGGGATTGCTGGATGCCCAATGATCAACCCAATGTGCAGGGGATAGGAGAGGGGCTTGTTGGAGTTGGTCACTAGCCAAGGGTGAGTGGACCGAGAGCAGGTCATTTGGAAAGGATTGTGTAAGATCTCGAACTGATTGGGCTTGCTGGGACGACATGACAACAATGAGAGTATTGATCTGCCTTAGGACCAGCTCCAAATTGGGTGCATCCATCAAATCAGCTCTGACATATAGCGTACAGATGAGCATGCCTTGCTCCGAACGTTGGAAGTTGAGCTGCATGGGAGCACTGAAGGATGCCATGAGTGTCCCGTGTGATTCCATGTCCGAGTTCTGACAAGTTGAAGCATCAGAATGATGCGTAAAGAGCGCATTGTAGGGGGTACCTTTTGAAGGACCTCGCAGAATCTCACGAAGCTCTTTAAGAGGCGGGATTGGGAACGTGGTTGCTCTTGTGGTGAGTCCATCGATCCGAGAAAGCAAGTCATTGACAGAATCATCGGTGGAAATCAAGATCGGGAGTGGGGTTATAGAGTCGCTATCTCTAGGATTTGAGCATGGCCAGTCCCCTAGGATCACCCTGTCTGACTCAATATATTCAGCCAGGATACATGCAAATGCCGCACGAATCACTGAGATAGGTGAACTCAGATGGGATTCTTGTGCCAGGCTGTCCAGCTTTTCCCACGACACACCCAGTGCGAGGGTTTGCGTCAGCACTGGAGTGTTACCGGTAGAGGTGACCAAACGGTCACAGGATATCGTGGGGAATTTTCTCTCAGGACAGCCCACAAACTCCCCCAGCTCCTTTCTCCAAAAGGTGGCACTGGAATCTTGGTTTTTTGTTTGTTGCATATAGAATTCCAACCGATCAAAACTTGATATATTCGTTCCCTCCTCCAATTCCCCTCGATAGGTGAGATTGCCACGCAACGATTGCAAATCAATGGACAATAGTACTCGAATCTGTGAGACATGAAGTAAAAGATTAGCCATTGATCTTTTATTTAGCAGTGCTTTGTTCCGACTTACGGAATTTGGCAAATCCACCGCCATGTCTGCTACCTCTACGAGGCGCATTCCGAATTCCACGTTATCCGTTCCCTCAAGAGCGGCCTCGTACACCTCCCACGTGAGAGATTGATGTTCAGATGTGCACTGCGCTATCACGATTGCATATTCTGCAGTCGAATCTGCATCCTCCGCCATGATCCAAAACGAGATCTGACTTTGATCACTTACGGACATAATCCAACGGGCGTATCCATGAATCAAGGAACTGAGAGCATCTGATTTTCCCACCCCCTGCAAACAACCGACGTCAAGCTGCGCATTCTGGAGATCCAAAGGTTGACTTGTCTCGGTGTGCAATGGGAATGCAGTGGTTGGGATATTTGCTCCTTCCAAGTGAGCTGACGGCCGCAGAGAGCACTTCCATGGCTTGTTTTGGGTTGACATTTTGGATTCGTTGGTGAGGTCGACCCTTGGAAACACTGAGTCTCTGCAAGAATCTGTGAGCTTGCTTTAATATCTAAGAGTTGCAGCCCAAGAAAAAAAAGACCTACAATGTCACTATGTACTATTACTATGGGTGCTTCGGTATATCAATCAATCAATCAATCAATCAAAGTTCAATTAACCTGTTGCAGTCTAACTAGTTGCGTATGACTATGCAGGCGCTTCATCCAACCGAAGCAAGAACTCGAAGCCCAACGCCGAGCGGGATCTCTCCCAGAGTATACAGATAGATGCTAATTGTAGAGAGTGGAATCAGCCCATTCCTGTAGCCCTTAAAAACCCCAAATCCCCAAACCCGTACATAAGAAATAACATAATGACTGCATGGAGTGCACCCTCCATCTTCCATCTCTCACTTCTCTCACTTCCATCTCTCACTTCTCTTTCTCTCTCTCTCTTTGCTCTCTCCCTGCTCTCTCCCTGCTGTCTCCCCTGCCTCGGTTTCAATTGATGGTGACGTTGTCCTGGCCAGTTGATTGGCATGTTTGTCGACTTTGGCTGAGTTCTCGTGTCACAGCATCGTTCTCGTCATTGGCTAATACCCATCGTCTTCCACACCTAGATCCATTGCCGCGAGGCCTCTCGGTTCGTCGTCGTCATTTTCCTCCTCGATTCCAACGTGTTGAAACTGCTGGAGGAGACCTGTTCGGTGCATGAAGTTGACCACGTAGCGGGTGGCCTGCGGGTTCGACACGATCTTATCGTAATCCATCTCGTTGATCCCAATACCCCACAATTGCTCCCACAATTTTGTACGCGGCACTACGTACCGCGGACATTGCATCAGGATATGTTTTGGTGTTTGTGAGCCCTCATCACAATTACACCGGTCAGTCTCGGCTGCCTTGATTTTGAACAAGAAGTGTCTAAGCCCGATCCGCATTGTACGCATCTGAATCAAGATCGCACATTGTGGCTTCGACAGTCCTTCGTACAAACGAAGTGTCTTCTTATTCGGCGCCTGCACTAAGCGCTTTGTCGGAGCGGAGGTTCTCTCCCGCTCCCACTGCTTCTCCCACCGCTCTCTGATTCGCTGGCGTACCGCTCTCTTAGCAGCTGCGGCGAGGCGGGTTATCGGTTCACCCGTTCCGCTCCCGGTCGCAACTCCCATCCCCGCACCAAGAAGCGCTGCGCTTTTTGCTTCTCCATCGGCAAATTCATTGCCGTCCACACCAACGTGTGCAGGGATCCACCTGATGGTGACTTTGGTTGGCTGGCTTTGCGACCGGATGGCCCGTACGTGATTGTATATGTGTGTGAGTACGTACTGGCCAGACGGTCGCTGTGGGTTTTGAACTGCCTGAATGGCAGCTTGGCTGTCGGAGAAAATGATCACTTCTCGAGCCGTCGGTTGTCCGTTATTAAGATTTGAGTCTGTACCCTCCTTGGTTTTGGCAAGTGCCATCTCAATGCCGCTGAGCTCGGCAGCGTACACTGTGGACTGAGAGTCCGTTCCAAGGTATCGTCTTTGTGACGTTATTTCCGGGTAATATCTGGCCGTTGATGCGCCAATATGCCCTGCAAACCCGCTTCCGTCTGTGAAAATCATGCTGGTACGACCGTGGTCATCGCAAGCAACATCTTCGTAAATACTATTGTGGGTTTCCAATGCTGCTTCCTGATTCTCAATAAAGCAAGGGATTGGGGCTTCCCATGGTGCAAGAACAAATGCCCGTTTTTCCTCCCATTTTTCACTCAATTGTAGGCGTAATGGTTTCTTCCGCGCAATCGCTTCGGTCGGGGACCATCCACTGAGACTCCTTTGCGATGCTTTCCTGGTTTTCGTTACTTTGACAATCTGTGGGCAGGCCCATTGCGGGCCGGTAAGGATTCGTATGGCTGTCTCTTCGACGATTTGCTGCAGTCGTAGTTTGATTGGGGTAATAAATAGTTCTGTATCCAGTGCTGCCCCTGCCGTTCCCCGGAAGGCACCGCTAATCAGGATTGCCGCACGTTTTTGGATTTTTGTGAGTTCGTTTGTGAGCTTGTCGAGACCTGGTGTCGCTCTTGCAGCTGGGCAGTACCACGCAGACAGTCCCCATAGCATCTGTGGAATGATGACTGCCTGGTATACCTTCCGCATTGCGATCAATGATGACCCCCAAGTGGAACCTGAGATTCCGCGGAGTGCTTCCAGACTGCCAGCTCCCTTTGCGAGCATTTTCTTGCGGTGTGTCTTGAAATTGAGGTGCTTGTCGAGCCATACACCGAGGTATTTAGCTGTATTTGATGGTGCGAGGATGGTTGGTATCGGGTCCCCTGGGATAATCACCGGCATGTCGTCATGTCCTGATGGATCATCTGGAACCTCCCAGATGTCAGCGTTTCGGGGAGGCGTTTCGCTAGTGGTGTTGATGGTGGCGGTGGATTTTGGATTGTTGAAATGGATCAATTCAAATTTGTCGGGTGCGAATTTTGCTGCATGTTTGCTAGCCCAGGAGGCCGCTCGTTGCAGTGCCTTCTCCAACAACCGGACGTTCTCTTCATAGCTATTTGAGATAGCCAGAATACAAACGTCATCCACCCAACCGTATGCCTCACTCTCCCCATAGTGTAGCCCCCGTAATGTACAGGCGCGAACTAGTGGTGCATTGAAGAGTAGGAATAGGATCGGTGAGATTGGTGAACCCTGTGGGATGCCGGTTGGTGTAGGAAATTCTTCGCTTAGGTGGCCGTTGGGTAGCTTGATCCGCGTACTCCTACCGGTAAGGAACGACTGTACCCACGGAGTGAGTACACCGAGCCCCATTTGTTGCATATTGAACAGTAGTCTCTCGTGAGAGACCATGTCATACGCTCCAGCGACATCTAGGAGTAATATACTCGCTATCTTACCTTCCCCCCAGGCCTGGTGTACTCGCCCAAGGATCAACTGGATTGCATGGTCGACAGATACCCCTTTCCGTCCCCCAAGGTGTGTATCCGGGAGCAGTTTGTGTTCCTCCACCAGCCATGCAATTCGAGTCGCAACGATTGCCTCGAGGACCTTGCCGAGCGTGTTTAGTAATGCAACTGGCCGGTACGATTTAGGGACTCGGTAGTCTCGTGGGCCGGCTTTCCGTAGTGTCACTGTGACGGAGGTTTGAAAGTGCTGGGGGTTGTGTCCAATTTGAACGCAGGCGTCAAAGATCTCAGTGAGGAGTGACACAAATCGCTTCTCTGATCGTGAGCCTGGCTCTGCAAGGACTCGCCACAGTTTGTTCGGCAGTGTGTCGTATCCAGGTGCTTTATCGGGTGGCGCCTTCTTTATTGCAGCTCTCACTTCGGTGTCGCTTACCGGTGGAAGCTGGAATTGCTCTCTTTGGGTGGTGTGGATGTCGGAGAGATCCGCTTCTGGTGGTTGCGGGAAGAATACCTTACGGAGTAGATTTACCTTCTCTTCGTCTGTCTCTGCAACCCCTCCTTCAGCTGTCTTCAGTACTGGCATAGTACTCCCCTGCTGCTGGCCCCGATCTCTAGCCCATTTGGCCACTCTCCACAAACCCTGGGGGCCCTGATCTACGGCTTCTTCAATGAAGTTCCTAAAGCCACGCCGGAGAGCGGCTTTGATCACCTTCCCCTTCTGATTCCTAGCCAGTCTGTGCGTCTCCCAGTCCTCCTCACTATGTGTCGCGAGATACTGACGAAACATACGGCGGGAGTGCTTGACAGCCTCTCCACATTCCTTGGTCCACGATGGATTGGCGTAGGGGCTTGACCTAGCCCATGGTGTCGATTCGTGAACCCCTCGTTGTACGATGTCGATCAGGTGGTCGACTGCGTCGTCAATTTGTCGGGTGGTCGTCAATTGCGGCGGCATTGGGAGGTTGTCAGCTACAAACACGTCAAATTTCTCAGTGTCCATGGCCTTCCAGAGCCTTCGTCTCTGCGCCTCCGCCGGCTTTGTAGGTGTGTCTATGTCGATCAGTACACGGATCGGCAGGTGATCTGAATCTGCATGACAATCTAGGGCCAGCTCGCACACCACTAATCTCTCAGTGAGATCCGGCGTACCGAAGAACAGATCAATCGTTGTCTGCTCCCCGTTCTGGTCCCTCGTGATCGCGCCAGGTTCCAGCCACAGATCGAGGTCTGCTTCGTCACAGAGCTCAATTAGCCTGTCAGAATCTGCATCTTGTGTGGCCTCGATGCCTCCCCAGGCGGGGTGGTGGAGATTGAAATCTCCGGCAATCATCAGATGCTTCCGGCTGCGTTGTCTTTGGTTGTCGCATAACAAGTCGTTGAGAAGGTCCACTGTACCGGTGGTACCACACTCGTTATATATATTGAAGAAGCAGATCTCGCCAAGGCCGGTTTGGATCCTCACTTCCTGGCAGAATTGACTATGTGCATAGTGCGTCCAGTTGGTGCCCACTCTCTTAGAGATATATATACACACTCTCGCTCTCCCCCCAGTCTCCGCGCTAGACGGGAAGAGCAGTTCATGCGTCTGTTTCAATGGGTGGTATGTGGTGTCATTGTATGGGTTTTCCCATGGTTCTTGCACCGCAATAATGTCTGCCTTTGAGACTTCTGGCTTCGCCAAAAAGTCCGCCATCACGACATCTCTCGACCGGTGCGTGTTGTATTGGATGATGGTGAAAGGTGTATTATTCATTGACAACTTGTGTGTCAGCGTGCTTCTTGGTGAATTGACGGGTTCTTCTCTCCTCCTGGATGTCTGTCCTGCTAGTGAATTTCACTGATGGAGCCGACATTGTGAGGTTGACTTGATCGTCGAGGGTACGCTTGTTCTTGCCCCGGGGGCCTGGCGTGTGTACTATGGTACCCTTCGTCGTGCTAGCTTTGAAGATGGCATTTTCCTTGCCGATGGCATTTGGCCTACCGGCTGTTCTTTGCTTGCCTGTTGACATACGTCTGTTCCCGCTGGTACGGGATAGAACTGACGGCTGGTATTCACTGGCCGATGCCACCGGTGCTGACGATGACGGTGTGTCTGGCATTGCCACTTCTTTGTCCTCGAGGACATATGTGTTGTCCCTTGCTCGCTTCTGCGCTTTGCCCGCATTTGTATCCAGTACTGACCTGAATAGGCCTTTGCACCTGGTTGTCGTTGATGACGTCGATGCCCGGCTGGGTGCTCTTCGCCTTGGGGGCTCTGAGCGTGTCACCGGTGCGTCGATCGACCTTTGGAGTCCCTTCGGCAGTCGTGTCGACTGGCGGATTGATTCCCCAATTGCATCTGCCTCGGTATTGCCTACTGCGAAGCCGAGTATCGTAGTGTCTTCCCCTGGACCTCCTCCTGCGCCTCCTCTCGGGGCCCCTGAGCCTCCTGCATTTCGGTATCACCCGACGATGCTGGTTCTTCGTTGCTCGCCGCTTGGGTAGAGCTTGGTGTTTCATTTGATGCCTGTGAGGCGGTTTGTGGTCTATCTCTAGAGCTCTCCTGTGTGGAGCTTTGTGTGGTAGAAGTCCTGGAGCCGCTACCCCCTGAACTTCCGGATATAGTGGCAGCCGGCGTCCCCTGCCTAGTCTCCCTGATTGAGAGGTATGCCGGCACCCGGTGGTGCCGCTCTCTCGCCTGTGCAAGAGCCTGCACCCTCTCAATCTCTCTGATGAAGTCGGGGCACCGCTTTGACCATCCGTTGTGTGCGCCCCCGCAATTGGCGCACTTTCGTTCACTGAGAGTTGCATCCTTTTTACGCTGGCAGTCTCGAGAATGATGTTTCTCAGCGCAAAAGACACACTTCGTTTCGTTGGAACAGGTGTTTCCTATGTGTCCGTATTTCTGACAATTGTGGCATTGGCGTATACGCGCAGCCCGGTCGTATAAGACCGTAGTAAGCACCTCCGAGTCCCAGAGTGTTCCAGTGTCAATGGCTTTGTTCGCAGTGTGCGGTGAGGTGAATTCAACGATCATTGAGCCTGACTTTTTGCCTTCCGGAAGGACTAGCCACGAGATCTGGGTGATCTCTGCATCGTCTCCCCAGTGGAACAAGTTCTCAGTAAGCAGCTGCTTAATGATCCCCTGCTTCCGGTCTCCAAGCCCTGCAGCTGAATTGATTCCGAGCGACCGTACATTGACGTCGTGGACAACAACCCCCCAGCTCGGCAAGCGCACTTCCGATCCCTTCCACAAATGCTTTACCCAGCAAGCACGGTGGCATCGCATAATCTCCGCTTCCTTTGCAGTACGAAGGCTGAGCGAGATATCCCCCGATTTCAATTGTCTCGCCGCGACAAACTTAGCCGATGCCACCGTCACCCCGTACGTAGCCTTTGCTCCCTTCACACGCGCTTTTTCGGCAAGCTTCGTGATCTCAGCAGGCGTCTGGGCGCGGAAGTGCTTGATGCCGTCGGAATCACCCAGTTTGACAATAATCTGTCGGTCCTGGATGAGATCAGAGGGCGTTGCGGGGTTAGTCGACGCCGATCCATGACTGGACAAAAAGTGCGTCGGCGGCGGCGCATTTTTGACGGCATCAACATACGAACGGATCCGATTCGATCCGCTGGCATTGCCATTGGCATTGACATTCGAAGAAGCTATCCTCACCGCATGGATATCTTGTTTAATCTGGCTGGTCTCCTGGCGCAGCTGTTCAAATTGCTGCTTCCAGTCCTGGCCGATTGGGTTCTTAATCAGGTCTGCAGTGAGCTCCTGAATCGATTTGAGGTATTCCAACACTGGTTTCGGGACTTTGACAGAGTTGTTACTGCTGATATAATTCAGCAACTGGCGCACGTCGTAATTGGCATCCAATATGCGCTCGTTGGTGTTCGTTGCAGAGTTTTGGCGGGCCCCTGAAAGGGGCGGCCACTGGCTTCCTGGCGCCACCATGATTGCCACCAATATGAGATTGGTATCAAAAGATGGAGCCGGAAGTTACAATTAACTTGCAATTAAAATGGAGGCTGTAGCCCTCGGCGTTGTGGTACAATTTCAAAAATTAGGTTCGCGCAAAGATATGTGTTTTTTCGTGCTTCGGTATAACGGTTAATAATACATGCCGTTTCGTACCGTCACGCTCATGCAACCCTAAATTCTCACCACCCATACGGAAATACACGACCCCACCACTTGTATTTTTCAAAGCTTGGAAACCGGGAACAATATTCCCAGCTTGAAACAACTTGTATGATCAAGTGGACACGCCTGGAGGATCTCGAAACTACGTATTCCCTTTTTAGTTTGAGACATTCTTGGCAGAGCAGAAGCAAATTGACTTTTGGTCCTTTAGAGAAGAAAATAGAAATTTCTCAGGGGCATCTACGTATCTCATACATTGTACGGAGGTTGATGTATGTTAAATCAGGTCAAACTGCGCTGTTTCCTAAGCCGGCGATCACTCACTACATACTTACTTCCATATGTAGGCATTAGTAGGTAGGGTATGGCCGGCAGCTTGTGCCGGTAAAAACCGAAAAAACGATATCTGATCTAGATTTACAGGATCAATATGGATTAATTTTAAACTACCTAGTGCCTTTAATAGATTGGGAAGGTGACATCTCCCCAGCTGGATCAGTACTAGGACTTGGCGAAAATAGTGATCAACCCCAATATTAAGGATTTGTTACACACCAGAGTAACAAAACATGGCGATCTTGATTCTACTCACAGGATGTAGCCAGCGGTTTGCCGTGGAGTTGCACCACAACACACACGCAGCTGAAGCGTAATGGAGTTGCCTGGTTGGGATCATGTCCTAGGGCTAGCTCAATTCAAGATATAGAGATGTAAACTGATGTAGCGGATTTCACAATACCGAATCATGCCACTATTCCCGTAGAGGATTGATGTCCGTGATTTAGATTTGGGTGGTAATCTCTTGGTCACAAATTGCTTTTCACTGTGGACCAATTACTAGTTAGCCTCGCCACAAGCGCTAAATCTAGTCCACGAAGGAGTTCGTACCCTTGCAATAATGAATGCCGAACTCGGTGCTGAAAAAGTGGCGACCACGCCTATAGACAGAATTATGTGGTTAGGTCATCAACTAGATTTTTTTGGATATTTATTGCTCCTGTTAGAACCCTTTGAGAACAGTTTCGATCAGGATCTACCAATTTTCCTTCCTTTTCAGACAGATTACTTGGCGGTCTCAGCTTGTTTCTGTCATCATGAGCCAGCCTGCATCCAATCCCTCTAAATTGGGCGCGCATTCATTTCCGGGTCAAACCGGTACGATGTTTGCAACGGACTCTGGAAAGGATCAGCTATCACCCTCAAACCAGAAAGAACTCGGAGAGAGGCCTGACGAGATTGTCGAGGAGGGCCCAACTGGTGTTCAGAAAGCCGAAGCGGTAGTGCTTGCATGGAGCAAACACACCGTGTGGGCCATTTACGCTTGGTATGTGGCCACTTTGGGGTTAACTACTCACTTAACGATATGATATATTAATTAGGATAATACTAACATCTAATCATAGGATTTGGGTCTGCTTTTTCATATTGGCGTTCCATTCGTCGATCGGTACCAACGTGATTTTCAACGCCTACGCCAATTTTAATACCGCCCCTCAAATTTCGACCGCAGCGATCCTAGCCACTGTCGTAGGTGGTGTGGTAAAGCTTCCTATCGCCAAAATTCTGAACATCTGGGGTCGAGCCGAGGCCCTCGCTATCTTTACAGCGCTGTTTTTGCTGGGGACAATCATATTGGCGTCATGCAATGGGCCGAATGGATTTGCGGCAGGATATGTTCTATATTGGGTTGGCTACAACGCAATCTACCTGATCCTTGATGTCTTCATTGCTGATACGTCGGGGTTGAGGAACCGAGCATTTGCGTTTGCATTCTCCAGTACGCCCTTCATTTGCACGGCGTTCACGGGTCCCTTGGCTGCCCAGTCCTTTTTAAGTATGACAACATGGCGCTGGGCATACGGAGCATTTGCAATCATCTTCCCATTTGTCTTTCTGCCCCTCGCTGTGGTGTTCAAGTTCTACGAGATGAAAGCCATCAAATTGGGTTTGTATCACAAAGAAAAAAGCAACCGCACTTGGTCTCAATCTGTCATCCACTATGTCCACGAGTTTGATGGTGAGTGCTATTCCCCTTTGTGAAAATAATTTGCACTCAATTATTAACGGTGAATAGTCGTTGGCGCCCTTCTGTTGATGGCAACATTTATTTTACTACTGCTGCCGTTCAGTCTGGCAATCTATGGACGAGCCACATACGGATCGGCCACCTTCATCGCTATGCTAGTCGTCGGCTTCTGTCTGTTCTTTGTCTTTGTCGCATGGGAAAAGTTCTGCGCTCGCAAGCAATTCATCCAGTACGATTTGCTGAAGCAGCGGACAGTCCTCGGTGCTTGTCTACTATCGGCTATGCTCAACCTCGGCTACGCCGCTTGGGATCTCTATTTCCTCAATTTTGTCATGGTGGTGTATGACCTCAGTGTGTCGGACGCAGGCTATATGAACCAGATATACAATATTGGTTCTTGCTTCATTGCGCCCGTGTTTGGTATTTATATCCGACAAACCAGACATTTCAAAAACGCTTGTCTTTTCTTCGCTCTTCCCTTGATGATTCTTGGCTCAGGGTTGATGGTTCACTTCCGCGGTGAAGGTGACGGGATCGGATATGTTGTCATGTGTCAAATCTTCATCGCCTTTGCTGGTGGTATGTTGGTCATCGGACAGGACATGGCCGTGATGAGCTCAGCGGATCACGACGGTGTGCCAATGATGCTTTCAATTCTTGGACTTTTCGCCAGTCTGGGAGGAGCTGCTGGAAACACAGTTGCCTCTGCCATCTACGCCAACGTCTTCCCAAGCACTTTATTGGCCAACTTACCTGCTGAGGCACAGGCTAATTGGACGGATATATACCTTGGAGGGTATTTAAAGCAGATGAACTATCCCGTGGGATCAGAGATTCGGACCGCCATTAACTTGGCCTGGGGTGATACCCAAAAGTATAGCTGTATCGCAACCACTGCTGTCGTGGCACTGGGATTGCCTTGTATTGCTATCTGGAGAAACGTGAATGTCGACAAGAAACAGGTCCCCGGCACTGTCCTTTAGACCTAGACAGCCTTCCATGATCGCTGTTGGTATTCAATCTGACAGCAACGTTGTTCCCGGAGATGGGGAACCTTGCCTGAGTTTAGTATATCGTTGTTCTCTTCATTTCAGTTTTAATATTTGAATTTGGACTAAAATAATAATCTTGCCTTGCTTGTCGTTTGTAGCTTCTCGTTTTTATTTTATTTTTCTTCATATTCCAATTGTACTCGGACCGAATGTAATGGCAAGTCTCCGTCATAAAGTAGTTGGCGAGGTCCCTTTATAGTAACAGCCAAGTGGATTCATTTATATTGCTTGATTGCCTAGGTCAAGCTATCCGGTAATGGTCTTATCATGCTTCGTCTGTATTAAACGAGTCGCCACCCCAAGTTCACAATCCTAAGTCCCCTGGAATTGAAAAAAAGAAAAAAGAAATACACGAAACAACACCTTCACTAAGCGTAGAGGAGGATCAAGATCTCCACACGTGTCACTAAACCTTCTAGGCCTGATGTAGAACTATTAGTTAGAACAAAAACTCATTAATTTCAATAGTAACAAAATCTATCTCTTGTAATACGTCTATTCTGAAATTCACCATAGATCCGACTGGAGGTCAAAGACACCCCCACATCCAATCCAACATTAGGTGGCTAGTGACTGATGCAACACGCTCTCCCGATACATGTCACTCCGATCAACTAGCTCCGTGTGGGTGCCGTGGTCAACGCAATGGCCATCCTGAATGAGGAAAATTTGATCCGCACGATAGATCGTCTTCAGCCGATGCGCAATCGCGATTATTGTAGTTTTACCCACAAGGTTAGACAAGGCATCCTGAATCTTTCGCTCAGATTCACCATCAAGAGCACTGGTAGACTCATCGAGAAGTAGCAGGCCTGGCTTTCTGATCAAGGCCCTTGCGATGGATAGACGCTGGCGTTGACCGCCCGAGAACTGCTTTCCATCGTGCGTGCAGAATGTATCGTAGCCATCAGGTAAGCTCGTAATAACATCATGGATCTGAGCTTGCTTACAAGCTTCCTCAATGTCTGCTTGTGTGGCCGTATACCCGGGTCTTGCCCCGAGCCCTATGTTAAAAGCCAGGGTTCCCTCGAATAAAACATTCTCTTGTGAAACAAGGGCAATGTCGTCCCTGAATGTCGTCGACAATATAAGGTTGATGTTCTGCTCATTGATTGTAACAAACCCGGATGTGGGTTGATAGAACCTTTCCAGCATGTTGAAGATGGTTGATTTTCCTGAGCCACTGGGCCCGACCAGTGCGTAGAAGTTTCCTGGTTTGAAATCGATGCTCAATTCATTGAGCACGGGAATATGGGATGATTTGGGGTACGCGAAGCACACTTGGTGTAGCTTTGCACCAACTGGTCTCTGGGAATTTTTAGAAGAGGCTGCATCAGAAGAAATGTTCGCCTCGGGATCTGTATCTGGCATTTCCATCTTCATCATTTGCTGTGTGTAATTGTCACCACTGTGTTCCTCCTCGGCGGAGTTTTTTTTCACAAGATCAACGACACGTGAAGCAGCCTTTCCAGCCTTCGAAACATCTGGTGCCAACGCAAGCATCTGACCACACGATTGTGTGCTGAATAGAAGAGCTGGCAAGACAATAAAAAAGTGGGTTTGGGAGTATAGCCCTGAGGCAATTTGCTTGGATCCCCACCAGTATGCAAGGGCGCTGATGAGATTGCTAACGCTGAAGGCCCACGCTAGCCAGAAGTTTCCCCAGGCGATCGCCTTTGTGGTGCTCTTATATGGCTTCTGGATTGATGAAAGGAACTCCCGATAGAGCTGATTCTCGAGTGAGAAACCTGCAACGAAACGCAGATTTCCCAAGGCCTCTACTGTAAGCTCGGTAGCACGAGAGAATGCTTTCTTGTGTCGCTCCGCAAATTGGCTCTGAACACGTAACTTCATGAATCCGGCCACCAGGAGAACAGGGATTGTCGGGACCAGAACAATTGAGATCTTCCATGCCACGACAAATGCAATGATAACCCCCGCAAAAAGATTGACTGCAGTCGCAAGGAGAAGGCCGATTGTGGTTCCGGTAAGGCCACTGATGGCCGATGCATCACCTGTGATATAGGCAATGAGGACACCAGGGCTCCGTCCCTCAGCACTATGCCATGTCATGGTTTGGTTAAGGAGCGATCTAAGGGAGTTCATGCGAATTCGGTACAGTGTCTGGTCTGCTGCCCATCCATAGGCACACCCGCCAATGACATTCGCGAATAGTTCGACAATTCCCACGACGAAAAACATAAGACCGAACAGGTTTCCGCTGTGTCGGATGTTTGCGGTACCTTTGCAGGGACTGAGCCCTCCAACGGTATTGCCAAACAAAATCGCATTCGAGCTGTAGCTAGCTCCGATGATTGTTGACATTAACAAGCCCAAAAGGATAAGAAGGATATTGGGACGGATGAAAGCGAAACAAATTTTGGCAGTGAGGAACTTGGATGGTTTAGGTTCTTTCTTCGACAACGTAGTATCGGACTCTGCTTTCGCGTCAGCGGGCTTTTCTTCTTCAGCCAGATAGACACTCTGCTCTTTGTCCGCCAAGATCGGGTCTTTGTGGTCGGAAGTGAGAGAGCTTTTGGCCTCACTCAATGTATCTTCTGAGCTATCCATTCCAGTGTTGGCGAGTCTCTGTTGATTGATCATTGCCGCATACGCCCCGTCACTCTCCAACAAAATTTGGGGAGAACCGCTTTCCACCAAGCGGCCATTCTGGATGACAATAACTTGATCGGCATCCCTGACAGCAGCTAGACGATGGGCAATAGATACTATCGTGGTGGTTCCAGACAGCTTAAGCAAGGCAGCCTGAATTAACTGCTCACTCATTGAATCGAGGGCAGCAGTTGCTTCATCCAAAATAAGCAGTTTGGGTTCACGAACAAGAGCCGTGGCAAGAGCAATGCGCTGCCTTTGGCCGCCACTGAGTTGGCCACCAGAAGTTCCAACTGGACTAGCTAGACCAAACGCTAGAGATTCGATAAATGAGAGCGCATTGGCCCTGCTAGCTGCCAGCTTTGCCTGTTTGAAAATTTCAACAATCCTGGGATCACAATCTCCCAGGGCCTCCTCTTCAGAACACCCAGCCTGGATTCTGGCCACAAGGTCAGCCAAGCTCATATCCAAAATTACTTCAGTCAGATGCTCGTGGTCGGCAGATCCAACCAGTCCATATGCGATGTTTTCCACAATGGAGCGGTCCAGCAGTTGGGATTCTTGCTGTACAAATCCCATTTGGCTTCGCAGGCTAGCCACATTCAAGTGTTGGAAATCTTGTTCCCCGACGTAGATGTTTCCGCTTGATGGGTCATAGAAACGTTCCACAAGTGCAACGACGGTAGACTTTCCACCTCCCGATGGACCAACAAACGCGGTGTGTTGCTTTGGAGGGATGGACAAGCTCAGCCCTTGCAAGACTGGGGCCTCAGCCCGGGCAGGGTATGCGAAATGAACATCCTTGAATTGGATCTCTTGTTCGCCCAAGTTCACACTTTGCTCTCCAGTAAGTGATGTGCCGTCGATATTGGAGTTCCGGTGAATTACCTCCAATAAGCGCCTCGATGCACTAGTAGCAGCGCCAAAAACGTGCATATAAGGAGAAACTTGGCTAAAGATGAAGGTTGCTATTATTTGTATTAGCCAGTGAACCGTGGGGGTAATGTGTTACGTCGATAGAAATCTTACCATCAATCAGAATAAAGATCACAGTATACACTGCACCAATAGAGACCCCGGAATTTAATCCATCAACA
Source organism: Penicillium solitum (assembly GCF_028829755.1). Lineage (NCBI taxonomy): Eukaryota > Fungi > Ascomycota > Eurotiomycetes > Eurotiales > Aspergillaceae > Penicillium > Penicillium solitum. The sequence goes on from NW_027072128.1 coordinate 828,864, forward strand.
GAGTCTGCTATCAAATGGGCTCCTTTCCAGTATGCCAAGGCATTTGAGGAGTAGACTATAAAGAAAAGCGTTCCCATTTGTGTAGCATGCACGGCCGCTTTTTTCAAGGCGTCCTTTCGAGACTGAACAAGATGGGAAGAGAAGAGGTCTTCTAGACGCTTTTGAGCATTGAATGCATGCACGATCTTCAAGTGAGAGAGACTGGACGACGCAATTGAAGTGGCGAGGTCGACCTGCTTGCCCACACGGGTACCGTATCGTGAAGCAAGACGGCCTCCGACGAGAGCCATAGCGAAGAAGCATGGAATCACCGCAATCAGGATGCCTGCAATGACAGGCACCTTGATGAAGGCCACAACATACGCCGTGACGAAGTATGATAATGTAGCAATGTAGATGCCAACTTTTTCTGAAGTCCCCGATTGCAATGTCTCAATATCACTGACCAGTCGGGAGATAACCTGACCAGAGGGTAGACTGTCGTGGAATGCTGCTTCCTGACGAATCACGCTGCGGAAGTAAGCTTTGCGATAACGACGGGCTATCCGTTCACTCACAAGAGCCCAGCATGCCGCATAAATGTATATACTCGCGAAGTTGAAGATGGTGATATAAATGAGGTATAAGACTTTCGTTCGGACGGAGGAAGCATCGTAAACCGTCGCAGAACAGGCGACTTCGTTGAGTTCGTTGATAAGTTGACCAAGCACAATACCAAGTAATGGCTCAGGGACACCTGCAGCAATGGCGAAGAATGTTCCCACAATAACGAGAGCGACATCAACACCGGTGTAATTCAACGAAAAAAGAAGGCGGATGAATGAAAAGGCTGTTTTCAACTCCTTCAGCTTGGAAACGAACCCGGACACAGGCTTCATCTGTTGTAAAACGAGTCAGTATCAATATTGGTTTGGAATAATGAGATGTTTCTCTTACAAACCAATGTCCTGGTCGGCTCGTCGTCCTTTTGTCCTGTCCATCGCCATCAACAGTCTCCGACGTCTGCATGACTGTTTCTCGGGGCTTCCGTGAGTATAGAATGGGGTTTCTACAAAAAGGAAGCAAATGAGGATTTTTCTCAAGGTGCGTATGAACCTTGCCCTCGAAATATTCCCACTTCTGAGCCACTAAATCCCACACAATCACGGTGAAAACTTGAGGAGCTCCAATGTCGCAATGTTGATCTGTATTTTACAGCTGTCATTAACCAAGTGCAAAAATACATATACTCCACAATAAAATACTAGGACCCTTATCAGATTGGACCCACTTTATGTCTCAAGCCACGATGGGGCCATTTCGGAGTGAACCGGTAACTTATAAACTGAAAGATATTCCAAGACTAGGAGAATTGCTTAGCTTTTGAATACCAAAAAAGCTTCGCAGTTTTAAATTGCTCCAAATAGATTGATAAATAAAATACCCGGAATTTTCTTTATGTTATCAGATCCGATCCACTCACATTATGTCTCAAGCCAGCCACAATGGGGCCATTCTGGAGTGCACCGGCAACTTGCGAGGATAGAATTGCGTAATGTTTGAATACCCAAAAGGCTTCGTTGGTTTAAAATCACTATCTAATTGCTTGGTATATAAAATATTATGTACATACATTGGACCCTTATCAGATCCGACCCACTTACCTTATGTCTCAAGCCCGATGGGGTCTTTCCCGCGCGCACCGGTACATAACTTATGTATAAAGAATGACTGTATACATAGTTGCTCAATATGAAATAAAAGCTTTGTGGTTTAAATCACTCCGAATTTCTTGTTACTAGTCATGCAGGTTCAAATTTCGCTACAATATGGCGGTTCTTTTGCCTTGAGAATCATTGGGCTGTTTATAGGAATTTCTAGCTTGTAACTCTAAATAAGACAGGTGACGCATTGGTAACACCCTGTTCAAAGCTAGTACCTAGCTAGTAATATGATTTGTGCAAAGCACCGCAAAATGTACCTCGGTCCTTTGAGCTTTCTTATGCCGACCAAAAACGTTCTGGTGGGTGCCACGTATAATTCTTGGCGCACCCTCGCATTGATTGGCAATATAGCTAGTCCCCGCGCGGACGGCAAGTACAATCAATCTAGCCTTTTTGGCTTGTAGCTAAAATATCTAGTGCGCACGCTCTGAACCCTGCCAAGAAACGCAAAGTTCCGGTCAGACAGATCAAAAGAACCGGGAAAATCCCGAATACCTAGGGCGTGCTAATATCCACGGAGGCAAAATTTCCATCCATATAGTATGTGTGGCATAGCCTTGCTTTATGTGGGCTCGTACCCATTGTTTACTAATAGAGTAATCGGCGTATTGCGAAGAAATAAGCAGGTGATAAATAATGTTCAAAGATCGTGAGCGCAACTCCTAAATCGGAGATTCCGCTGAAAATCGCGCATTGTGTTAAAGCACAGCACTCGATGCCATTTTCATCGAAATTCGAGCTCAAATATCAATTGAGAAACTCCACTAAAGTTTGATCAGATAAAAACCTTGGAAAGAGGGTCCCGCCAATATTGAGACGGGTCCCGGGCCGGAAATGGTCCCTGGTAACGTAACGGCTTATCAGATTATATTGTATGATATGAAAGTTTCAGATGTGTTTTTTGCAAATCATCAACTTTCTGTAATATTGATGTTACAGTGAAGACCGTTACCTCCAGAAGTATCCACTTATTACTAATTACGCCTTTTGGGCTGATGTCGGGCATCATGTTGTAAGGCTTATATTATCATATGGCGTGTACCGCCATGAATTCTTTTTTTTTTTCGAATGCAATAGACCTGCAACGCTTCGATGGCATCTTTCTTCTCATCTCGCAAAGTAACCTCTACTTGATTCTCAGGTGGACCGGAGTGTGTCTCGCTTACGCCAAGAGTTAGCCTCAGTAGCCCGTGTGAAAATGAAACGTAACAATGGAGCCCTGAAGACACAATTGACGCCCATCTATACCTAAAAGAGGATGGACATAGTGTGTGCTATAAATCAAGTTAAAGTGATAAGAATCTTGCGCCAAATAACAATAGAGGCCAAGAGTAAGACATGGCCAACTGTTTGATATTGAACAAACCACGGCTTTGTGTTAGTCTAAAAGGTCAACAAAGAAACTGGGAAATGAGCCTAACGGGGACCCTTTCAAAAATAGTAGTATGACTCGGTAGCTAACACAAAGTTCATGTTCTTGATTTGCATGTTTTAAGCCTAAAAGGTAAAAGGCAGGGATATAAGAAGAGAGTTGCTTTGGAAGAGACAATCAGTCAGAAAAGCTAACCACGTATGTAGCTATCAACTATCCCGAGCTACTGATCTGACACATCAGGCACCTAACTCGGGCATTCGGGTATATTCAGGGCCCAGACCGCGAAGCACAAGCCACGTTGGATTCTGGGTCCCGAGAGTGGACATCTCTCCTGCCTCGGCTTAGCGACTCGAGTATACCCATACGGTATGAGTGGTCTGCCCCAGTACAATAACAATGACGATTGATCTTTTTGTGTCGTCCAGCCGGAGACGTCAAAATCCAGGGACTGCGCATGAGCCTGGGAGAGGTTGACAGAGTCATCCCTCGAATCCAGTCGCTCAGAAGTGACCTTATCTGAACACGATGGTCACAAGGTTGTTGCTTTGGTCGGAGCAACTAATTATATTACCAGGAAGGTCAACTTGGCGAAAAGATGGATGACTAGTTTTCTGAATTCCTGCCCAAATGTATGTTTCCAACCGCGTTTGTGTCAATGAAGTCCAAGCCGCTCACGGTGTCATAGGTTATTTATCAACAGCAGTTGCTCGGCCGGTTACCAGGTACGAGCCAAAAGAACCTTCCAGCATACCACAAAGGGGGCTCTTCAGCCAATGCCTGCTTTGAAATCCCAATCACCAAATCATTGGCGGTCGAAATCAGCAACATTATTGCAGACGGGTTCGAGAGCAAGGAGAAAGACTTTGCAGAATCTCCCCAGGGAGAACAATTTCCGCTTGTCAGTATCGGCCCCATTTCCACGCAGCTAGTATCATTGTCGAACTTGATCCGGAAGAAATATCGGAAGAACTCAATCAAGATCGAAGACTTGCAGAAAAATGCTTTGGCGGTATGCGATATGAAAATATTGATAGGTGCCGTATATTTGTCCGGCCTCAGGGGAAGTAACTGGAGTATTGGAGAAATGCCTCATCAATCTCCGGTGTCTTCTCACCGATGCGGCTCATCTCCGCATAGTTGAAGTTACCATTCATCCAGTCTTCAGACTCGGAAACCAATTCAGCGGATGGCTGTTCAATTGAGCAGTCATTTCCGACAACAGCGGATATTGATGACTCCTCACTGATACAGCGTGGAACAAGGGGGCCGGGCTGGAGTTTCAGATGAACGGTGATAGTGTCCACCATGGATGGCAGAGTTTGCCCGATTTTGGTAAGTAGCAGTGGAAGAAACCTTCGACGTCCTCCGGGAAGATCGTGGATGAGAGTAAAGAAATGCTTGAGATAATCCTGCGGGCCAAGCTTGAATCCCGAAGAACGGAGCCCAGCCGCTGAGAGGCATGCCATAACATCAATCAAGGTGCACGCGACCTCAAATATTTTTTCGATCTACAATCCGTTAGAATAGACTTGGTATTTTGATAAGGTGAATCATACAAGACCAATTCCATGGGTTTCCATACTCTGCTTGGATAATTTCCATGTTGCGAAGCAGAGATCTTGAGCAATTAGGAGGGGGTATCGAAAATCCATGCATTCATGAGTAGGATTTGTCGAAAGAAACCCAGCAGTTGTAGAAAGCTGCCATATCATGATACGCAGCCACTGCTGGGATACACGCAGATCGGCCATGAGTATATCAGGCAGATCGAGGTCCACCGGGACTGCACTTTGGATCCGCTCCTCAAGGTGAACTAGCGACTCAATGGAGCATGTGGCATTCGTTCCATTCCACTGACCCAGAAAGCCTTCATCAAATGGACGGTAGAGGTTTACCAGACACCGAAACCCAATAGCTGACGCATTTGCAAGTGGATCATCTTCCAGTTGCGCTGGAAGTGCATCGTCTTCTAGTTGAGGGCTGTCGGGAGTGACCTGGAGCGTAATTGGTCTATGTCGGCGGATCGCATGGGCTCTGTCTCTGTATTAGCAAATAACTACTTAATAGGCGAGGAAAATACCTCTCGGACACCACTAAGAGCCAGAACAATTTCCCTGCCAAGGATGGGTCATCGTCATCCACCTGTGCTGATGCTGCTTGACTTTCCAGCGCGCTGGCCGTATAAAGGGTCGTGGATTCGCGGAGAAAGTAATACGCATGTCGTTGATTTCCTAGTCCAATATGACATCCATACAGAAGAAAAGCGATGATAATGTTTTGCCGTACAGGGTCTGTGAATGGATCGATATGCTTTCGAGCTTCGGTGGCTTCCTCAATAAGGGAATTTCGGTAGTCTTCAGTACAAAAGTCTCGAGAGAATTCCGAGGACGCGTGCTCCACGGCAAATCCGGTTTGAGTAACCACAAAAGCACAGAAAGCAGTGACGAAACAATAAGCATGGAGGGATGTATCGGCAAGGTCCACCTGCTTTCGAAAGCCACCGGGTTGCAAAACCGGCACCGTTCCTCTCATTCGTGAGAAAAAATATATTGAGCAGGCGTCGACAAGCTCCCGGCTCAAAAGACCCGGGGTTTTCGAGAACTGACATCTTCCCGAGGCTTGTAATGACTGGGGCGTCGGTATGTTATCTCCAAGCCTGAGAGCTGCCGATGACGGAGAAATATTCGCATCCTGCACTAGTGCCTGTTCAATTTCGTTTGCTCTGAGCTCATTAAGGATGTTGGCTGTTTGGCCCTGTCGCCCCTTTTTCTGACGCTGCGAAGACGTCCGACAGACTAGGCCGGCAGCCCGACACTGCTCACAAGGTTTTGGGAAAATGCATTTGACCTTACGTCGGCGACATGCATCACATGCTTGTTTGACAGGTGGGTCTGGCATCTGGAAAGTAAGGTCTAAATATACCGAGAGGAACTAGCACAACGCAAAAATCCGGGGTTGCGGGGGGAAGTCGGGAAGAAGCCGGAAGAAATGGAATTCGCTGGCCTTATTTGTCAGGCCTGAACACCCTGTTTTGGCCCCCAAATATTGTTGTCCATCCTGAATCCAGTGTGGCTATTTTCTATTTATAGTCACCTCTTTGCAGGCTTTTTATTTTTATAAGATGAGAAGAAAACTGGGGGTTCCTAATAGACTACAACCTGTGCATTGCTAAGAAACTACCGACATGAGGAAATATTGTGGCTAGCTGCAAGAGGACGTCCTATGTAGAATATCATCATAGAAAGTTACATTTCAACCAGTAGTCATAGTAATTCATATATCACTGATTGGTATTTCAAAACATAGACGCGTCCTTCGAAGGGCTTCAGGGTTTCCAGCGATGAATTGCAATAGTTGCCCACAAGCAACTTCATGCCCGCGGTTTTCTCAGCCTGTGTGAATGGCTGTGGTCTATCAGTGAAGTTCAAAATGATTAATGCTCGTTCATCATCTCTCGACTTCACAAAGCAAAACGTCTCTTGATTCTCGTAGTCAAGCACTTCAAATGCACCGTGAATAAACAGCTCCCGGTACTCTTTCCTCAGACGCAGAACATCTTTCCAGAAAGACAACACACTTGATGCATCATTCTCCTGCTTCTTTACATTAATCTCACCATAAAGATCATGAGCTCGCATCCACGGTTTCCCGGTAGTAAACCCAGCATGTTCCGAGTCATCCCACTGCATCGGCAGCCTGGAATGATCGCGAGCCAGAATTCGGAGACCATCCATAATGTGCTCTTTGCGAGTAGGATCGGCGCCACTCGCACTGCGTTGCTCTGCTTCTCGGTAATATCCTAATCCTTCAATATCCTTGTATTCCTCAATGGGCCACTCGCGTGGTGCATTGATCATACCAATCTCCTGTCCCTGATAGATGAACAGAGTCCCAGTCATGGTAACCATCATCAGAGCCAGCATTTTGGCAGAGATCTCCCGGAACTCAGGTGCATCTGATCCAAACCGCGAGACAGAGCGTCCGTTGTCGTGATTTTCACAGAAAGCGGTGGTCCAGCCATCCGTTCCCTCAATGAAAGTCTGCCACTTCTCCACAATTGATTTCATCTTTGTCAACTTCCACGGCGTAAAAATGTACTTCTCCTCCAGGCTGGGTCCCATGCCAATATGGCCAATGTCCAAGTGGAAGACCATACTCAGCTCCTTGGCTGACGCTCCCACATATTCGAGGACATTCTTAGGATCGGGTGTATTGGCCAGTTCGCCCACAGTCATGACATCCCCGTACGGAGCAAATGACTCATCATACATTTCGCGCAGGAACTCGTGAATCCGAGGGCCGTTACACCACATTCCAATGGCGGGCTGGATGTAACTTTTTGGATCTGTGATTGGGGCGTCTGGGAAGTTTGTGTGCTTGCTGTACTTGTTCACTGTGTCCACTCGGAAACCGTCGACACCTTTGTCTAGCCAGAATCGAACCGCACTGTTGTAGATAGCCTCGCGCGTGGCCTTGTTATCCCAGTTGAGATCGGGTTGTTCTTTGGCGTAAAGGTGCAGGTAATACTCTTCCGTTTTCTCGTCCCAGGTCCCTACGTAAAAGCTTTGTTAGTTCATAGATATCGGGTATTTTTGAATATTTCGACTCACATGTGCTTCCTGCAAAATAACCGCGATAATTACTTGGAGGCATCCGATTTCCCGCCTCATCATATCGAGGAGGACGCCAGAAGTACCAATCGCGCTTGTCATTGTCCTTGCTACTCCGACTTTCCTGGAACCAAGCATGCTGATCACTGGAGTGATTGACGACTAGATCTAGGATCAATTTCATGCCTCGCGAGTGACAAGCTTCCACAAGGTTCTCCACGTCTTGTACGGTTCCATAAGCAGGGAGCACATTTTCGTAGTCGGATATGTCATAGCCCATATCGTGCATGGGCGAGTCATACATCGGCGATAGCCACACGACATCAACTCCTAGCGACTGGAGGTAATCGACCTTTTTGACAACGCCCGGGATATCGCCCCAGCCATCACCGTTGGAGTCATAGAAGGAAGCCGGGTATACCTTTCAACTCGAGAAGACAACGTCAATTTTATGTTTTCGGGAATGCCTGAATGTTGTGGCGACTAACCTGGTAGACAGTGGCTTCTTTCCACCAGTTATTGGTCCCCGTAGGAACGGCTGTATCCTGCGTCGCGTGCGGTGACATGGTGGCTTGACACCTCTATTTTCCATCCCAACACCCCTCTTATATCTTTTTATCATAGCTCGGCACCAACTCGGCCTGGGCAAACGCGGGGGTGTCTTCAGGAACCCTGCATACCCGCCAAGCCTCCGACGGGATGCTGCATCTCCGACTAACGACCGACTTGCCGCCGAATGACTCCTTTCCGGCACGATGATTGGCTACGGTTAGCCCTCCACACTTCGGCTTCCCCAGTTTTCTCCAAATCCTCGGAAGCGAGCAACAGACCATGTGCACTTCCCCCGGATCAGCGATGCGCGTGAACTGAACTATGCGTACATTTCTTTTCTCTGGGGGTTTCTGTATAAATGACGCATCGCCCCGTGGTCTATCGGCTTTGATAATGCCTGAAATATCGGGATATTACCAGCCTTTGACTCTTACCAGGCCTTGACGAAAACACCTATTGTTCCAAACTCCTTGTTTAGCGTCCGATATCCAACGGGCCCACCAAGATTCGAAACCACAGCGCAGTTGTTCAATGGCCTCGATGGGCGACGCATCCGCGAGAATGGACGGCAAAGTCTCCCCCGTCCTTGCAGAGGGTAGACAGGCAGCCAGAAAGGAGCAGTCCATGACCCTATGGCAGGCTTTGCGGCTATACCCGAAAGCTGTCGGCTGGTCAGTCCTCCTTTCGTCGACTCTGATCATGGAAGGGTATGACCTTGCATTGCTGAGTTCAATGTACGCATCACCTGCGTTCAACCAAAAGTTCGGAGAACAAACTGCCTCGGGGAAATGGGCTGTTCCAGCATCCTGGCAATCCGGCCTTTCCAATGGTGCCCGTTGCGGTGAAGTCATTGGACTTCTCATCAATGGTTTGGTCTCTGAACGCCTGGGGTATCGCAAGACCATGGTCTGTGCCTTGGCCACCATCACAGCGGTCATTTTTCTGTTTTTCTTCGCGGTCAACGTTCAGATGTTGCTAGCTGCCGAGATTCTGGCCGGTATCCCTTGGGGTATCTTCCAGACCTTGCCAGCCGCATACGCCTCCGAGGTCTGTCCGGTAGTCCTTCGACCTTACCTGACAACTTTCATCAACATGTGCTGGGTATTTGGGCAGTTTGTGGCCATTGGTGTCAACCGTGGTTCCATTTCTCGCGATGACCAATGGGCCTGGCGCATTCCTTTTGGTGTGCAATGGGTGTGGCCAATCCCAATCATGATCGGTTGTCTTTTCGCACCTGAGTCCCCTTGGTGGCATGTTCGTCAGGGTAATGTGGAAGGAGCTCGACGAGCGTTGCAACGGTTGACGTCATCCAATGACCCCAACTTTGACCCGGAAGAGACGATTGCTATGATTCAACACACCAACGAGTTGGAGAAATCTCTTTCTAGCGGGACCACATATTGGGATTGCTTCAAGGGAACAAATCTTCGTCGTACTGAGGTAGTTTGTCTTGTCTGGTTAGTGCAGACGCTATGTGGCCAGAACCTGATGGGTTATTTTGCCTACTTCTGTGTTCAAGCGGGCCTACCCACCGTTCAATCGTTCAACTTGTCCCTGGGGCAATATGGTCTCGGCGTTTTGGGTACAATAGGCTCATGGTTCCTGATGTCCTACGCGGGCCGACGAACTATCCATATCTCCGGTCTCGCTAGTCTTTTCGTCCTTCTGGTCATCACAGGATCTCTATCCTTTGCCCCAGGAGACAACAATGCAGCCAAATGGGCAATCGGCGTGATGCTCATCATTTTCACATTCTGCTATGACATCAGCGTTGGCCCTGTCACATACTCGCTCGTCTCAGAACTATCCTCCACCCGTCTCAAGGCTAAGACTATCGTCCTTGCCCGCTGTCTATACAACATCAGTAACATTGTCGTCAATGTTCTTACCAACTACCAGCTCAACTCCACAGCCTGGGATTGGGGTGCTCGGTGTGCCTATTTCTGGGCTGGTACGTGTCTAGCCTCCCTGGTCTGGGCATTCTTCCGGCTCCCCGAGCCGAAGGGCCGCACATATGAGGAACTGGATTTGCTCTTTGAGCGCGGAGTTCCAGCAAGGAAATTCGCGACTACTGTCGTTGATCCGTATGAGGGAGAGGCGACGGAGGTGCACGAGGCACATGCGGATAAAGATTGATAGTTCAGCGATGCCCCTTCGTGTGCATCTTAGGATAAAATCATGATAAATACCCACCAGATAACAAATTTGAACCTTTGAATTGACTTTTTTCTTCCGTCTTATGCCACTTTAAACTTGAGAATCTAAAACAGACTGCAAGTCGCACAATACTCATTTCACAATCAGAACTAGGTAACGTTAATAACAATTTGAATAATATTACGTGGGTAAACTGATAAAAGTAGCCACGAGCCGGAGTCAGTTAGGCTATCGGAGTTCGTATTTAATGCTCACACAAACCGAAATCACCAGCCTGAAAGTTCTCATTATGTTTTCCCGATCTGTACCCACGCTCTTTCATGAGCTCCAATCGGTACTCTTTGGCCTTCTCCAGGGTCATCATAGGCCCCAAGTCATTTTGAACGATATTCTGCAGCTCCACTGGCAGACTTGCCAAAGCCTGATTCACAGCATTCTGCCTCTCGTGACCCCAATCCTCCTGCTGCGGAGGTACATTGGCCGAGGAGATAATCCGACGATGGGGATCAACTAAGAATAGCGCGAGAATCTTACGATGACCGGACTTAGACGGGTCGACTAGCGAGAATGGGGAAACGCAATGTTGGACGGTGTTCGGGAAGGTGAGTAGCCGACCTTCTTTGCAAGCGACAGCCCCAAGGTCCTGTGTGATATCGCGATTGGTCCCATTGCCGTCGATATCGTCGCCAAAGCCAAAGACATCCTGTAAGAATTTGAACTGCCCTTGGGGGTATAAAATCTCTAGCATGTCCATCATACCGCGTTGACGAAATGCCAAAGTGTTATCGGTTATATTTTCACTGTCATAGTAGTAGATTGCGGTAGCGCAGATGCGCTCGTTCTGTTCAAAGTTAGAATATACAGTTAACCAAAGGCTGCAAAACTCTTACCAACTGTCCCTCAATGTGCCAAGAGCCTCCTTCGTACTCGGGGTTGTCCGGGCTCAATTCAATGTTCGCCAGCTTCACGATGATCTGCAACTTCTTGTCGGGGAATTGCTCGCGTAGATCAGCACTATACATTTCTTTCCGAGGTTCAAAGCTGGCTGGCTCAGGAGGAATAATAGGACGGGTACTCTCCCACTGTTCATATCGTTCCCAGAACGCACTTCTGTCGTAATCATCCCCCTCCGGCTGAACAGGCTTAGGGTCTGCATGCTCACCATATTCGACCTGGCTGTACTCGATTCTTGGAACGATGAATTTGGACAGGCTGCGGTTCCAGAGTGGGATTGCCTGAGCGATAATTTTCTCAACGGCCTCATAGAGAGGCTTATGGTGAACAGGGTGGGCGTTATTGATGTATGACACGATTCGACAGCTGCCATCATCGCCGAGTTCCACATCGCACGGGAGCCATTGAAACTTGTCGCTGAAGACACGGACTTGCTCATCGGAGTCATAGTCATTGGAGTCATAGTTATGTTGGATATACAAGAGTGGGCCACAATTTTCACTCAAAGGAACAGGGACAAGATCTCCTTGTCCAACGCTTGCTAGGCAGTCATTAAGGCCAATGGCTCTGTCCGGAAGCACGCGAGTTTGGCCGTAGATCACGGGAAACATTGAGGGATGTACTAGATCAACCACTTTGTTATCAGACCCGGGGTGGTAGTCTTTCTCCGGTATATCCTCGAGAGGTTTTACTGCCTCTTTCAGTGATTGTTGTATCTCTTTCGACACGGCAGTATCAGACTTTATCACGCCCACATCAAAGACGCGGACGTAGCCCGTCTCTTTAAGAATGCTGGCTTTCCATTGAAGTTCCTTAATGATCCAGTTCATCATCGTGGGAGTCACATCTTGACCACTTTGGGCAATCTCGTCGCGCCATTTCGTCGTGATATCATCATCAAAGACCTGTAGGAGGTTAGAAACAAACATGGAAGCTGACATATATGCAAGCCCAGACACACCTTCTGATCCCATTGGGGCTTATCGGTAATGGTGTTCATCACTCGCATCATCAGAACTTCTCGATGAGTCACTAAGTCCCTGAAAGCAAGGTCAACTCGGGATCCCGCTCGTAGTACAATTGAAACATACTCGAAGCAGTCTTCTTCGAGCGCATTATCATCCAATGCATTATGAAAGCCGCGATCGCCGGTGTACACCACGTTTTTCTGGTTTCTTAGCAAATGGCATGTGTGGAAAGAAGATACAGATTCTCACATCGGGCTGGCAGTCCAACTTCACATTGAACCCTGGCATTTGAAGCTGCGGATTGGAAATTAAAGACATATTGACGTAGGACACTGGGATAATAATATTCAATCATTCCTGTCCACGGGAGGTTTTTGTACTCGCGCAATCTTGGCGGAGTCCAGGCAGAAACGGGTTAGTTCCAGGCAGATAAGGCGCTAAGTCCGCTTTGGGCGGAGCTGCCTGGAAATTGGTATAGGCAGCCGAGGCTCCAAAACAATGAATGTTTTATGATTTTCTTTCAAATAAATTGCGAACGAAATGTATACTCGGTTCCGGGGATAAACTCGTGTGGTCAGAAAAGGCAACATCAGGTGTGACAGTGGTGCTTGCAGAGAGTATCTTAGAAGTAATACCCATCACAATCCGTCATATATATGACGAGAAAAAATGCCTCCTTCGATTCTAGTTTCAATTTCCTTGGAGATATTCGTTCTCGCTTGTTCATTCTCGGATATGTATTCCTCGGGACTAACGGGAACAATCCAGCAAAATCAAGTATTCGCTGCCAATCTATCACACAAGTAACGATGGTTTAATGACAGAAATCTGTCTGTATTGCAATGTATGGGTAAAAATGGCATATATGAAGAACTCTAACTAAAATGACAAAAACCCGCAATTCTGTGCGGTAACGATGACTAACTGTAATATGCACCTTTGTATGGTAAACCGAGTACATGAAATCACCTGACTTCGTGTATAATATCTGGTTTCTACCATGTATTTGGACTTAGTATTCGACATTTAATTATGATCTGAGATCTCAATATTCCGGATCCCTAAAAAAGGGGTGAACAGAACCAGAGCAGCGGCTTCTTTTACTAGCAAATGTTCTCTCCAAATATTTCTATGTCCCACATGGATTCAGTATTTATCTATCTATTATACTTGATAGCTCCTAACAGCTGTATAGATTGTCAGGCGTTCACCCTGGCTGTATTGATGGTTGTTTGCTATCTCACTAATGAAGAGGGTATGATAATAAGAATAGGAGATTAGTATCCCAAACAACGTTAAGGTCTTCTACGCTCAATTTTATTACATGGAAGTGCTTGTTGATGCCAGAAATTTGACGTGTTTCTATATCTTAAACACTACATATTCCTTCACCTCTTCAGCTTCCATGGGGAAATCTATGGAACAACCAAAGCTTATAGGTGATTACTACTTCAAGAGGGAAAAACTCCGAAGGACTTGATACAATAGATCTATAATATCCACACACAGACTGACCCAACAACCCAGAAATGTCGATAAAGATAATAGGAAGGGCAAAGGTTGCCCAGGTGAAGTGCTGCAGCCCACGGGCCGGCCCGTCGAGCCCCAACTTTAAATCCCACCACGAAATTTTCGCAGCGCAACCCCACTTCCTGTGTGGTCTTCACCCTGCGTCTCCAGAAAGCAATTGGGCGAGAACAATATCTAATATCAAAAAAGGATGGCGCCTATCAACCTTTCACACAGGCGGACGCACAATTTGCTCCTGATTTCAAAACTCCTGAGTTTGCGTGACACTGCGTCGCCCCTCACACTTGTGTTGGACTCCTTGGAGCAGCCGGCTACGCCACTCCTGAAAGAATATATTAGACGTGCAAAGGTATATTGACTTATAATCTTACGATAAGCGACACCTGCGTTGCTATTCACGCGGATAAACAGCCATGCTGACTAGTTCGACAGCTGTCCAAAGTCCATGTCACGCTCATCGCTTTCGAAACCCTGAAGCAACCCGAGGGAGTCGATGCTTTTGTATCAACACGCCGCAAGAGCCCTGCCGATATAGTTAAAGAAGTGAGCGCAGCTTATCAGTCTGTCGCAGCTTCCAACCCCTCACGCAGTAAGCATTGTGCATTTACCCCGCTTGTGATATTAATACTTACTGCCTTTATAGGGCGTCTTATCCTCATTGATTCAATTAACCCTCTTCTCAACTCAAAAAGAGTTGATCCTGGGTTCCACCTGCCCTCCTTCCTTGGCTCGCTTATTGCTCCCTCGTCGCCATCGGCTAAGGTTGATGCATCACTCGTGGTGACATATCACCAAGATGTCCCCGAACTTCCACAGCAAAGTCCCTATTCACCACCACCTATTTCTCTATTGACATACCTTGCTACGAGCATCATCACACTCCATTCATTCTCTCATGTCCTAGCACAAAAGGCTGCTCGCGACCGCAGTCTGGCCCCTCCAGTATTCGGGCTTGAGGAAGAGCAAGAAGGAGTTCTCCTCGGCCGATTGGACAGATTGGCCGGCACCGGCAAAGCTGAGGGGATTGTCATTGAGCTAGAGCACAGACGGAAGAGTGGTCGTGGTGTACTGGAATGGTATATCCTCCCGCCTGCATCGCGGTATTCGCCACAGCATCTGAAAGAGATCGTGACGTTGCTTGACGATAATGTTTTGTACAACCCTCCCATGGAGCGAGATCCAGGCGCCGGAGATGAGGAGCCGACATCAACCTTCGAGCTGGGTCTCACTGACCGACAGAGGCGCGAAAGAGAAGGTGTGGTGTTGCCATACTTTGACGCCCAGCATAACGATGGCCCAGGCGAGGGAGGCCGGATTCTTTACGACATGGGAGAAGAAGACGATTTCGACGAAGAAGAGGATGAGATTTAGACATCATAAAATACGATACATGTTCACACGCAATTCTCCTTATTCTAGAATCGGCGGATTGTAACCCGCAATCACCGAGGTATTAACTATGCGTACATTCATACAGCGAGGCCTATGAGCATGGCCACGGAGAGCAAGGAATTAGAAGAATCGCCAGAAAAGAAGAATGCAAATGACAAGCCCGACGCCAGCGAAAGGTCCGTACTGTGAGATGGTTAGCCAATCGGTCAGGGGAAATCTAGCACAAAGTATAGACCCACCTGCTTCAGCAACAATTCCCAGTTGATGCGTACAGCCGCCTTTCTGTACTTCTTACTGTCCTCGCGCAGTCGCCCTGACAGTTCACCCATCCGCTCCAAGCTATCGCCTCGGTACAAGAGGTCCTCGATGTTCTTCGTCATAACCTTGGTGACATCACGGAGCTCATCGTTCAGCTTGTCGAGGTTCTGGGTTGCACGACTGTCTTGGTACAGTTTCTTTGTGCGCTGAATAAAGGTATCAAACTCGACAAAAGCATATGGACGGAGGGTGGGTGAGAGATATTGTGAGGAGGTATAGGTAGTCGTGAATTCGGAGGCCAGATCAGCGAGATAGGTGAATGCGAGTTTGCGGGGGTAGGATTTGTCGCAAATGCAAAGGAAGCAGATATCATCTTGGATTGTGTAGCTGCAAGCCATGTGAGAAATTGCCCATTGATAATGTTTGTTAACTGGTGGGTGTAACTTACTGTAGACTGTATTGGCCAGACTCAATACTGGCTTGGGGTGCGGAATTGCGATTCAAGCGCCGAAATATCATTTTAGCCTGACCCTTAACCTCAGAGAGCTCTGATTCAGCCTACAGAGGTTGTAAGCTCACGGCCAGCTTAAATAATCTTTGTCACGTACCTGCTCGTCGTCGACCGAAGCGGCCAGCATAAGACCTATTTCACTTTGACATCAGCACTCCACCTCCTCACAATCTCCCCAGAGAGTTTCTCACCATCGAGCCTTGCAATCTGCGTGGACCTGACCATCCTGAAAACGTTGCTTTCTTGTTCTGAAGGACAGCGCTCTCTCCTTTGTTTTGCCGTGAGAATGGCTCCGAGGAAGAGACGCACGAAGGCGGTAGCCAAGTCCCGTGCGGCAGAACCACGACGTTCGGGGTAAGCTCCGCATTTGCTTTTTAACTCTCTTTTTACTGACGTATTATAATAATGTCCTAGTCGTGCTGCTGCTAGTTCTGCCAATGTAGCAGAACATTCGGGTCTCGCCATGTCGACCCCGAAATCCGAAAGGAGCTCACGAGCTAGAACCCCAAGAAGGCCTGCCGCTAGAGGGAAATGGAGCGAGGAGCAGCTATTGACGAGCGACAAGTCCCTCCTCATTGACTTGGACCTAGTGGTATGAACCA
The DNA here is from genome assembly GCF_028829755.1 of Penicillium solitum. Taxonomy (NCBI): domain Eukaryota; kingdom Fungi; phylum Ascomycota; class Eurotiomycetes; order Eurotiales; family Aspergillaceae; genus Penicillium; species Penicillium solitum. The sequence goes on from NW_027072128.1 coordinate 845,476, forward strand.
ATCCTTCACAAATGCGATACCAGATTATCCAAGCTAATAATAAGCTCAAAACATATAGAAACTGTTGGCACGACCTGAAGCATGGAATTCCCTGGAGGAAAGCGATAAGCGTGAAATCCTCGCTCTACTCCCCCCAGATGTTCATCCAGAAGCACAAGCTGCATCAGATGACCCGGATGCAAAGATACAACCCATCCCCGACTCTTTTATCCGCTATTCAAACAACTGGCGCGACGGCGTTCGACAGTTCCAGCTCGACCTCCAAAACGGCCGCTACGACCCCGAATGGCTACGCCAGGCGCAGGAAGCCAGGGAGCAGCGCGAAAACGGCGACTTTGATGACTTCAAAGAGCGCGAATATGAGCAGTTCTGGGGGCAGAAGCAGAAGGTCGTCTGGAATGCAGCTGCTGGAGAAAGTGCGCGTGTGAAGATGGGAACTCTTATCAATGAAGATGTCATCCAGCTGGGCGACATCTGGAAATTCTACTATGTCTACGGTCGAGGGCCCGGCAGGATCGTCATCGAAAAGGAAGTCAAGGTGTGTAAAGATCTATCCACTCTGCATATAGCTTCGCCATTTACTGACAGCTACAGGTTCTTGGCCGTGATGGGGTGAAATTGACTTTTGCTATTCCACGTGGTGAACGAGTCTTTCTTCGTAGCAATTTCGACCAAGCAGAGCCAGTTTCGACGCCAGAGAAGGGAAAGGAAGATGTGAAAGTCGATTTCGACACACAGCCAGAGCCAGTAATATCATCCTGGAATGATAAACAATTGAAATATGAGGACCCAGAATCACAGCTCACCAATGCAACCTCCAATGGCGAGGAGATGAAGCTTGATACCGATCAGGCGCCACAAGAGATTCCTCCACCTTCTAGTGACGAGATGAATCTTGGAATCGACCAAGCGCCACGGGATACCCCTGCTTCTTCCAATGTCGACGAAATGAAGCTTGACAATGACCAAGCACCACGTGAGATTCCTACATCTTCCACTGATGAGATGAATATCGACACCGTCGCACAGCCAGTCATTCCACCTTCAGATGACGAAGCGACCCAACAAGAAACCCCATTCAGCGTTGTTATTTTTAGCCCCGGTGGTACGCGAAAACAAAAACCTAAGCGCACAATTCCTGAGCCCAAACCTCAGCCCCCAATGAAACGCAAGCGAGGACGACCACCTAAGAAATCACGAAAGCAACCCGAACCAGAGCCACCCCGAGAACCGGAGGTCTCTCGGGAAATAGAAGTGTCCCAGCGCGATGAACAGAGCACAACTGCTCCTGTTTCCTTCATGGACATCGTGACTGCACAAATTGAAGAAAACTGCAAAGCTGCTACTGCGGCACCCTCCGACCCAAAGCCCTCGCAGCCAGAATCCCCTTTGTCTGTGCTTTCTTCAACCCATGAGTCGCCAGAGATTCTTGATCCAGAGTTATCTGCGTCAGTGGAGGAGTCATCCATTGCCGATACCAATGGCAAAAGCGATAAAGCGAAATCATTGGAATTATCCACAGCTCAGTTCGATACACCTACGGACAGCGTTGAGGCCCCCGTTGAGGCTCCTGTTGAGTCACCCATTGAGCCACCCGTTGAGCCACCCGTTGAGGCTGGGCAGGACAAAATCACTAAACCCCCAAGTACTGAACCACAGAACGATCTAGTCCCAACACCATCTCAAGCTACTACCAATGAGCCAGATGAGATCATTGTTCCCAATCTCTCCTCGCCCCAAGCACTCGTCCATAAGATCCTACAAATCGATGGCCGCATGCCGAACGGCCGTACAGCGAATGCCTGGAAGGAAATCCGGTGCTACCGAAATAACCAGGACATGGGCAGCCTCTTTGATGTGCGAGAGGCTTGGTTCCTCCAGCAAGGACAACTTAAGTAGCCGCCTTTCACTTCTAGCACAAAAATAGCGATACACCATACCATTTGATTTTCACCTACACTACCCTTGATACCATGTGAAGATCACAATTGAGAACGGTCCATACGTGACCAGTTTAGCTAGCTTGCAATGAACAATTGAGCCCCCAAGGTCTAGTAATATCCTACAGATAAAGTACCAAATAGGAGTCTATCATGAATGCAAAGGAGTGTATTCTGATCACACTTGCAAACGGACTGTATCAGAACTCCCAAAAGTCCATGGTCAACCGAAGGAGGATCCAAGTGTTGAGTGCGTCTTACTGGACGAGAGAAGTACCACCTTTTCCTAAAGCTTCATTTCGCCTACACAGATCTTCTATGTTACTGTTTTGTCGTAATTGAGGTAAATTAAATCATATATGTAGACCCTATATCGAAACATCCATGCATTGTTTCTGGGATATTCAACCAAGATTATGATTACAAGTTACATCCTCGCTGTCCAAAATTCATGCCATGAGCGGGCAACAGGTACTAGATTAGTGACGGAGTTGCATAGATTTAGAAATTTAGAAACTTGGGTGAGACCCCGATTTTCATACCAAACCCTCGGGCCTAAGAGGAACCACGAAATATACGGAATACAGAGTCGGGGATTGGGAAGTTATAAAAGTTAAAAAGGTTGGATTTAAAGAATAATTCCGAAATATATATGGTGGGTATACAGTTTCTCTTAACCTGTAGCTAGCCAGGGAGTACCTCACTCATGACGCCCATTTACGGAATAGAGATTTGTGGACGGCGCAACTATATCTACCAAGCTCCATTGCCCCTTCAACTCTTCCTACTTCCGCAGAATCTTTCTCGCCTTTCCTAGTCTAACCCGTGGAATGGCACGGTAGGACTAGTGAGCATTGTTAAAAACAGGGTAGACTCTTGGGGGTTGGAGTGATATATATAATTGCTGGTACTCTAAACTAAGGCCCTTCGTTCATTCCAGAAATCGCTGGCATAGGATCCGAATCCGCAGCAACATCAACAGCAAAGCTGGCCTGTATAAAGTCTTCAAGCTCTTCACTCACAGTCTTGAGCTTCTCCTTGACACTCGCAACACCTTCTTGTCCAACAATGTGTCGCGAAGGGGGGTTTTCATGGCCACCAATTGATGTGATTGCATAGACTGTTTCAGAGACCAGCACTTCGAGATGTGCCGAGCTTAACGGTGGGTGCATGGAAACAACCTCCGGAGCGGAGAATGGTCCATTTTCAAGGGAGCTGACTCGGGCGTTTTCATCATTTGCTCGACTGGGTGTGACTGGGCTGTCAGATGAGATAGATGCGTCGGGAAGTTGGGGGACAAGATGATTTAGGATCCCGCGGAACAGAGGGGCTTGATTGTTGGCGGGTGAATAGGCCGGGAAGATTGGAGGGACGCTGGTTACTAGGTTGGTGAGGATGCCAATTTCGATGCTGCATTGGAAGATGGTGAGTTTGACGTTGAATGGGGCAATTTCATAAGCCAGACTCTGAAAAGCTCGTTAGTTTTTGCAATGGGAATCATTTAGTCAGATGCGCATAAAAAGACTGACATCACAGAATCCTTCAAGGGCCCAGCCTGCTGCGCAGTACATTCCTAATCCAGGTGTACCGATATGGGCCGCTGTATATCGTTAGACAAATATTCAAGCACTGGGAGAGATATGTTTCTTACTGATCCCTGATATTATCATCACATGCCCTGCTCGTTCCTTCCTCATATGGGGGAGCGTGGCCTTGATGATATTGAGGGGGCCGAAATAGTTGACCTCGAATTGATCGCGTACGAGATTCATAGTTTGAGTTGAAGCGGAAAGTTCCTCAACTGTTCCAATAAGGGCTTAGGAGAAGGTCAGTGTATTGTTCAAGGGCGCCTCCAAGAAGGGTGGGTCACCTTGACTTGTACAGCATAGAAGTATGTCTACTCTTCCGAATGTTGCGACTGCATTTGCCACAACTGCCTGGCACTGCCCCATCATTCTGTGTCGGGAAACCATCAGTCATTATGATCAAGATTCATGATTAACTTGACTGCCTAGATGTAACGCACCGGATATCTAGCGGAACTGTCTTCATGCGCTGTGCCCAGCCATCACCGTGATGCTCCACTTCGGCGAGAAAAGCATCAAATTCATCACGGCGACGTTCATCGCGTTCCAAAGCTGAATGTGCTAGTCCAAGAAATGCATAATCTCCATGCGCAAGGACCTGCCGCGCGACTGAGAGGCCAATAGGCGAATCCCCCGCGGTGATCAGCCATACTCGAGGCTCATTATGCGACGGGAATTGCGCGCGGGCATCAAAAGGGGGGTTATTGTCCATGAGGGTCAACGCCAACAGCTGGACGCGCTATCCATCACGCGATTGCAATTTCAAAGCGGCTTAATAGCAAACAAGTATAAAGAATGGAAGATGCCCGGAGGGTCGGAAGACAAATGCCAAGACCGCGCAAGTTCCCGGGCCTCGATCTAATCGCGTGCTAATCGCCCACGTTTGCTGTCCTTTTGGCTTCCTCTCTTCTTTTCCTCATCCATCATGTCGGAACAGAGGCCACGCAGACAGGAGGAGTCCAACGTATGTGTCGCTGATTTAGTGTTGTTGTGTTGAATTCACTGACCCCCTTTAGTCGGGCTTCAAGGGTGCCCTTCAGGGTCTTGCAGTCTTCTTGGTGGCCCAGTTTGCTATCAACCAGTATATGGGAAGTAAGGACAAAGCAGACACTCCCAGCGTGAATTCCGGTGGCATCCCCGCTTTTGCCGATCGCCCCGATCCCAGTGAAGTCGCCGAGCGCAGTGCTCTCCCCGAGGTTATCGCCCCGATCTGGCCCTCCGACAGCGCTGTCGATCTCAGTGTTTATGTAACCCCCTCTATCATTGTGCCCAACTTCAAGTCGCCGGACGGTGTTCTTGTGGTGGACGAGAAGAACTTTACCATTGGAAACTACAGTGATACTCGCGAAATTGACACCACCATCAAGGTCCCAAAGCAGGTCCAACAGAATGGAACTCTCTGGGCTCACTTCTTTTTGGCTCGCGCCGGATACCCGTTGGACCCCGCCGCTAAGGACTACAACACCGCTGATGCAGTCCACTTCCTCCGACCTCTGAACCAGTACCTTCCCAAGAAGAAGGTCAAGAAGCTGAAGAACCTTCTGTCGGGCCCCGAGGATGAGCAAGACCAGGAGGAAGATAACACCCCGGAAATTTCAACAATGTCATACTACCACCCCAACTTCACCCTGTCCCTGATCCCAGACTCTGGAACTCAGAAACTGGCACAGATGAACCCCGCGGTTCGCCAGTATGTGCAGCTGGAGCGGACTGGTGCACGCGATGCCAGTGGAAAAAATGGATGGTACTACCCGATCGCTTTCGTCAACACTTTTTGGCAACTGAAGACCCACATGACTGAGTTGAACTCTACCGTTGAGACCGTGCCGTTGCATATCACTCTCAACAACATGGCGAACTGGAAGTTCAACATCCTCAGCAGTGTTGATGAAGGCTCGAAGCAAAGTTCTCGCCAGGCTGCCTACGGCAAGCCTCCTCCCGGTGGTGGAGATGGAACCGAGTGGGAGATGGTGAAGGAGATTCTCTTGGATACGAACATTTGGCTTCTCTGCACCACGGGTGTGGTCACTGTCTTCCACATGTTGTTTGAAACTTTGGCCTTCAAGAACGATATTGTAAGTGATATCTCACTATTGAAATATGTGGTGTATAGTATCGCTAATATTCTCACCTTCTAGGCCCACTGGCGCAAGAAGAAGGACGTTGTTGGTACTTCAGTTCGGACAATCTTGGCAAACGTCTTCATGCAGGCTGTCATCTTCCTCTACCTCATGGACAACAGTGATAACACCTCTTGGATGATTCTGGCCAGTCAAGGATTTGGTATTCTTCTGGAATTCTGGAAGATCACCAAGACCGTCGACGTTCGTTTGCGCCCGCCGCCAGCCAGCTCTAAGTTGTCGTTCTTGCCATATGTGATTGTGTTTGAGGACAAGCACAAGCTTAGCGAGACCGAGGAAAAGACCAAGGAGTACGATGAGATTGCCTTCCGCTACCTGTACATTTTGGCTGTTCCCCTTCTGCTCGCATACGCCGCGTACAGCTTGGTCTACAACACCCACAAGTCGTGGTACTCTTACGTTATCCAGACCCTGGTGGGTAGTGTCTACGCTTACGGCTTCCTCATGATGGTCCCCAGTCTCTACATCAACTACCGGTTGAAGTCTGTTGCCCACATGCCCGGAAAGGCGTTGACCTACAAGTTCCTGAACACCTTCATCGACGATCTCTTCGCCTTCACCGTCAAGATGCCTTGGCTCCACCGCCTGGCCACTCTTCGTGACGATGTCATCTTCTTCGTCTGGCTCTACCAGGGCTGGAAGTACAAGGTTGACTACAAGCGCGTCAACGAGTTCGGCCAGGGAGGTGATAGTGATGAGGAGGAGGAGCCTACTCCTGCTATTGAGGGTGACAAGAAGGAGGAAGTGGCTACCCAATCCTCTTCCAAGGCTACCTCCAAGCCGTCTACCCGCAAAAGGAAATGAACAACGTTTTAGATGCGGGCCTTGTCGGCCTATAGGCCGATGAACCTGTGATAAACGCTTTTGCATATGTAATGAATCACTCGATTTCACTACTTTTGGCATGATGCTAGTGAGCATCGGATCATAATTATTACGATATTGTAGCCAGCAATGTTTAATTCCGATTCTTTTAATTAGGATTCAAGAAAATCACTTTAGAATTCTGAGCCTTACTTATCCAGTATCATGAAAGTAGACGAGACCAAGTAATATGATATAACATGACAGTATGATCAGACCAATAATGACAGACCAAGGTACAGTAGAAGCCGTTGTTGATGGTTACCCGATTGGGTTTAACGCCATTTTCGCATCTTCGCGCCCACTCGTTCTTCTATGCGACTATCGTTAGAGCTGCGCCAAAAACATTCATACCTTTGGTCACATTAGGCTTTAAATCCTCGGAATTGCACTCGACAAAGCTTCTGAGTTGCTTCTTTAACGGGCGCAATTGAAGACGAAGCGTGGCATCGCGCAACTACGCGCCAATACCACCATCCCAAAGCCTACACTCCACCATTCTCGACACAACACCAATTGCGGGAAATTTTAGAATAAAAGTTGTGTAGATGGATATTGATGCAGGTAGCTTGTACTCGTTTCCTTCCAATTGAACGATGCTAACAATTCTTCAGGTAGCAACCAACCAAGCGGCCTGCTTGATGCGGTCGAGCACTTGGAAGCCGGTATGGCCAAAAAGCTCTCTCAATTGAGATGGATTGTAAAAATTTACTAATACGATCCGACAGTTGCATTTGTTCCGCCCAAGCAGAGATATACAGATGCGAGTCTACTAGCCAAAACAATCGCTTCAAACGCGTACGAGAGCGGCATTCCGCAACCCGTGCTGGCCCGTCTCCTGAAGATTCTGACCACCAAAAATAACTTGGATCAGGGCACAGTTACAACGCTGATCAAGAACCTGTACCCCCAGGAGAGGATTGCGTCCAAGAATGTCACTCAAGTGGTGTGCTGTCTTGGGCCTAGCAAGAACAAACCGACCCCCGCCACACAGGCTCTGCTATTGCGCTGGTTGATTCTTGCGTATGATCTTTTCGAAGATAGGACACATCTCGCCAAAATTTATGCCGTTCTTTTCAACTATTTGGACATGATTAGTTTGCGGAAACCACTGTGTCACCTTCTCTCGCTTCTCACAAGACGGAAACACGTCAAGCCATTCCGGATTCAAGCCTTGATGGAATTGATTCAGACTGCTGGCGGTGAAGACAAAGAGCTTATCAGTCTTCTGAGGATTTTCAAGAATTATTACCCTGAGATCATTCTCGGTGAGTTTGGAGGATCGAGAAGGAATGCCCTCTTCTTCAAACACCCAGACCCCGAGTGGTCAAGCCATGTGAAGGTGCTTCAAGATCAAAATATGGAAAGAGTACAGGCCGGCCAGGGATCGAGTTTCCAGGTTGTTCATCGCGGGACTGTGAAAAGAAGTAGGATTGAAGTGGTTATTCCGACTTTACAAACTTCACGGGTATCTCATAAGCATACATCCTTAGAGGAGCTCCGTGACGTTGGCCATTTTGTCGACAAGCTTGACAAGATCGAATTACCTAACCAGATTATCTCAACTTTGGGCGATGCAATGGCTCAGAAGTATCTTCATCTGGTCCAATCCGAACTTGCACATCATCGTCTAAATGAATGGCTGAGAAGTTTCCTGGAGGATAAGTTGGAGACTCTACGTGAGGATGAAGATGATGAACCCGAGACATTATCATATGTGTTGGATTTTGTTGTGGGATATGTATCCTATACGAAGGTGAGTTGTTCGGATAGATCACTGTTAAATCAGACACTGACAAAACATTAGGACCTCCCATCCTCGATACGTTTTTTTTTGAAGTCTTATCTCCAAATATGGAATGGCAAGGATAATCGTGACCACGTCTTCCGACTTCTCCAGTACATCCCAATCGAACCTTTCGCCTCGCTCCGGAGTGAATTATTGTCACCATTGGAATCAGCCGTGTTGGACGAGAGTCTTCGTTCCAGAACAGCGTTGCTGGGTTTCTACTCAGCGTTAATTAACCAATGGGGCGTGAAACTTCGATCAGAGTCAGATACGTCAGAAGAATCAGTCCATCTGAGTCAAATCATCGTGCACGCCGAGCTCCTAGCATCTTCGATTCTAGAGTTCTCAGTGGAGGACGAAGATAAAAAGTCCAAGCCAGCCACAGTCTCTGTGCTCGACTTCTACAGAACCCTTTCAGAACTCTTTTCTCACGCACCTCAAGATGCCCGGTTCCGCCTCACACTTCCGCATGCCCAAACTGTATACACACTCGCCTTCACACCCAGTGTCGCTGTGATCTCAAGCCTCAACTCCATCTTGGCTGTCTACAAATCTGCATTCGAGGCCTCTCTAAATTCACAAGTCCTCCAAGCGCAGAACTCTCCGGCCTATGGAACAGATCTCGTTGGCCGATTTAACGGGTATGTTATGGACATGTGCAATGTGCTATGGCGCAACCGTGCCCTTAACACTGAAGACCCGAATGCGCTAGGCTGCCTCGTCCCAGCACCGACTACCACTGCTCTGACAAACTATATCAAGGACTTGTCTGAGGCGGCCAGACATTATGACCGCGAAAGCGCATTCCACATCAATCTTACATCGATATTCTCTCTCAGCCACCACGCTGCATTCTGCAACCTGTCGGCAGCTTGTTTTGCGGACCTGGAAGAGGACCAGCAGGTTGCAGATCACCGCCCGAAATTGAGAAAGCCGGTCACTCAGAAAGTGCTACAGGCACTGGAGAAGGACGGCGGTGCTAAGATTACATGGCAGGAGTACCGCGTGCATATGCTGGACTGGTTGGATGCGATTGGATGCCGGGGTACTGGCATTCTGATGAGAAGCACAATGAAGGCTTTGCGCAAAGAGTAATAATAATATTCGGGTGATAGTTGATACCAGTCCTAGAAATGAAAGTTCCCATAACGCCGTTTAAATGCTTGGTATCTGTATAATACATATTTTGTACATACTGGGCCCTCGATGTGAGATAGTCTCGGCTTCAGATTGACCGCAGCATAGCGTCAAAGAGGTCAGAACTTCTCCACTGAGTTCAGATATATATCTTGAACACTGGGATCTTCTCGCAGAGCACTCAAGAGGTCCTCAAGATCTTTCACCTGTTCCTCGTCCTTTACCTCGACCATGCTATCCCTATTGGGATCCCAGAAGATCTCTAATTCCTCGATGCTGAGACCAGATAGTTTCGCAAATGTCTCACCGACAGTTTTCGTCTCTGACGGATCGGTCAAGACCACGAGGCGACCCTTGTCATCGGTGGTGATATCCGCTGCTCCTGCTTCGATTGCCTGGTCCAAGTAGTCGTCTACATTCGCATCATCTTTCTTCTCCATAACAACCCTCCCCTTCCTCTCAAAGAGGAATGTAGTCGGGGTGACGATTCCTCCATTGTCTTTAATCATATAGCGAACGTCCTGTAGCACGCGCGCCTTCTGATCCGTTTGACACTCCACAACCGCAGCCACCGAACCAGGCAGCATGGCCTCAATTGTCACGGATTCTAATGCCTGGCCCGAGACACTGAGTCCTTGTCCGCGAGCAATTGCTGCCTCGATGATGATTTTCGGGATGGAGGCTCGTTTCGCATTCGACAGCGCGAGGGCTAGACGAGGGTTGTACTTCGTGTCGGGTCCCCACACTAGAATAAAGTATTAGGATCTGAGATGTGCACAATTGAATTATCATACGTACTCTGAGTTGCACTGGCAATCTCCTTTCCCACTATTTGGCGTTCCCTGCTTTTGGCCTTGTCGTTTCTGGCCTTGTCATGCTTAATCGTGGACCATTTGTTGTGACCGGAGAGGATGGCCGAGGAGGTGCTGAAATAGCGACACTCATGACAGGCAGAATCAACCCACCGGGGCTGCCGCAGCAGCCTGCTAAGCCTGAGAGCCATAATGCTTTTCCCTTCGTCTATTGTAGACGACGATCTGATCTCCATTAAGATTCCCTCGGGCGGCTGTTTATCCGATCTCCGCGTGAGGCCACACGATAAGGAGTGAACATGGGGTTGACGCAACTACGGTGAACTAAATACTTCCCTTTTTTTTTCTTTTTGTCTTCCTTGCTTATGGGGTTACGCTCGCCCTGAATCTATCTAATGTCTGCCTCCGAAACGGCTCAAGCACCGTCCCCTCCACAAAATGGAGTCCCTGAGCTCGACATCCCTAAACTACATGCCCTCCCCTCCGAACAACAGGAACTGTACATGCTTACGTTCACCTCCGACCTCGTACAATACATATCTGGATTGGAAGCTGCGGAAGTTACAACGCAACAAAAGGATCTGAAAAAGGAATTGTTCAAGATATTGAACCTCCCTTCACCGACTATCACTCGAGTCCTCCGCAACAATCTAGGGCGATGTTTTGGCGCAATACTCAGCAAAGGGGATCGGGGGATCCTCTTCGAAACAATCACCGACTTGCTGGCCATTCTGAATGCTGGAAAGAGTGAAGCCGAATTGAAGACCAAATTCGCTGCGGCGCATTGTCTAGGGGAGGTCTTTGCGACAGCCGGCGAGAGTGCGTTCATGCAGTCGAATGTTGCGACTTCGGCCGCACTGAAACTGCTCAAATCAGCAAGCAACCACACTGGTCTCAGGGGAGTCCTCTTTGCAGTGATGCGCAAGGTGATTGTTGGAATTGGGGTTCCGATCGATGAAGGAACTGCCCGCGACATCTGGAAGCAGGCCCGAAACGCTGCTATCAGCGACAAGTCCACTTTCGTCCAAGTCAATGCATGCCGATGCCTGGAGCAGTTGGTTGCCACGACACCATTCTTCGATAATGCACATGACTTCGAACACCTCAAAACCCTTGTGTGGAAGGTTATCGACAGCCCCGCTGCGCCAGTGCGGCACGCCATAGCTGCGGTGCTAGGTCGGGCACTGATTAATCTACATGCTAAGGATGCGCACATCACGGCCACTCCGAAACCGAAATCGAAGAAATCGAAGCGCATGTCGAAGAAACCTGGTGTGGGGCTTGGAGATGAGGACGAGGCCGAGATGTCAGAGTCGTCTGCTCCTAAGAAAACCGACTCGCGTCTGTACTTCCTTCTTCCGGACTTGTTGAGACAGCTTTCATCCCAATACCTGAAGAGTACTACCACGAATCGCTCACGTGCTGGGATCTGTATGTGCTATAAATATGTTGTGCGCAATCTGGGTGACAAGATTGTCGAAGAGCGCTATGGTCAGATTGCGAACAATTTGCTTGTCGAGTTGTTGAATCATCCAACCGTCACATACAACCGCTTCCGTCTACTCATGACTAGGAAGTTCATCAAGAGTATCCTTGAAGATACTATCGGGCAGGAATTGTTACGGGAGAACAGTCAACTCAATGCTACAACATGGCTCATCAACGATATCCTCAAGGACTACCCCCAGGTTATCCAGGAACGTCGCGAGCCCAGCAAGTACACACTGACGAGTGCGGTCAGCGCTCTGTCATCGTTGATTTCATCGCTTGGTTCCGCCTTCAGTGTTCAGGCTGATAGCTGCCGAGATGCTCTACTCCAAGTCCTTCCTCACCCGAGCTACACTGTTCAAGTCCATGCTGCGCATTGTCTGCGAAACTTCGTCCTGGCCTCTCCCCATCAGCTGCTGTCATGTGTGACAATCTGCATGAACAGTTTGAACAGGGAAATCGGACAGCTAGGCACACCGCGCCAGTCGCCTCGCCGGTGTGTTGGCTATGCCAATGGATTATCTGCAATGCTCAGCACGTCTCGTTTACAACCACTATATGGAGCAGTGGATGTGTTTGCGCGCGTTTTTACGCAGGCAACCGATCTTCTCAAGACGAGCAGCACCTCCGAGCTTCGGGTCGCGAGCATTCAAATCCAGGTGGCCTGGATTCTGATTGGAGGTTTGATGCCTCTCGGACCCAGTTTCGTCAAGACCCATTTGTCTCAATTGATGCTTCTCTGGAAGAATGCACTTCCCAAACACCTCGGCAAGGAAAACGCTGCCCAGCCAGGTACTGTTGAGATCAGTTTCCTGACTCATGTGCGGGAGTGTGCACTGGGCTCGCTCCTGGTGTTCATGGAGTTCAACAGCAAATTGATCACATCGGATGGCGCAAAGAGAATCTCAGCCATGTTGCAAAATACCGTCGAATTTTTAGATAACTTGCCTAAGCCGAAGGCTATGGAAGATCTTTCACAAAGACTGCACCCATCAATGCAATTGCAAGATTATTCAACTATGGTGCGTCGGCGTGTGCTGCAGTGTTTCACGAAGCTTGTGCATGTCCATCCACCTAGTCATGGGGACATCATCTCTCAGTCCAGTCTTCTCAGCCTGGCTATTTCCTCCTTCGCAGACCCAGATGCTCAGTACAAGCAACTAGAAAGCTCTATTTCAGGCTCCGCCGGACAATTCGATGGTCTATGGGATCTATGTGATAATTATGGATTTGGTGTCACCGGACTCTCTCGAGAATATATTCATGCTACACTGTCTGGCACCCAGGAAGATGACAAGAGTCCCGCCTGGTCTGCGCTTGATTCTGTGGACCAAGTTGTGGACGACACCCTAACTTTCCCTATTTGCCAAGCTAGTGAGCATGACGCAGTTCTTCTATACAGTTTGCGAGATGGAGATAAGCTTGCTGTTGATCCCCCAACAACCGGGGTTGTCAACTCGGCAATCGATTTGTTCTCTGTGGCTCTCGCTCTTCACTCGTCCAAAATCCAGGAAAGCAGTGTCGAACAGATCGCTACATTCCTCACTTCTCCCGGCCTACAAAGAAACCCCGGCAGGAAAGCAGCATTGGTTGTCAACATCTCGGTCGCCCTTTTACATACTCTGAAAGTTGCTGTTAAGGAGACAGACTTCGTGCCTGGCAAGCTAAATCCGTCCACTGATAAGATTTTGCAAGAGCTTCTCCAAAAGTTCGTCATAGATGCTGATCCAGTTGTTCGCACAATCGGCGTTGAAGCACTCGGACGACTTTGCGACAGTGCTGGCAATGCGTGCACCAATACACAGGTTAATTGGCTTGTTGATACCATTGTCGAGAACAGAGAGCCTAACGCTAGAGCCGGCTGTGCTGCGGCCTTGGGATGCATCCATGCTCAAATTGGTGGAATGGCAGCTGGTTTGCACCTCAAAACGATTGTTGGTGTTTTAATGTCTCTATGCAATGACCCCCACCCCGTTGTCCACTTCTGGGCTCTTGGAGGCTTGGAAAGAGTTGCCAACTCTGCTGGTTTGACATTCTCGCCTTTTGTCTCCGGCTCTTTGGGGATGCTTGCTCAACTCTATAACGCTGACACTCACAACGAAGAGGCAGCCGCGTTGGCGACCTCCAACATTGAAATGTCATTCTTGACACCTGTCGTGATCAGTCGATGCGTGGACTCTCTCATCAATGTTCTCGGGCCGGACTTGCAAGACATTGCGAAGACCCGAAATCTCATTTTGACACTGCTTCGCCAATTCCAGTTGGAGGAAAACCCAGCATTGGTGACAGAAAGCTCCAAATGTTTGGACCACTTCTCGATGTATGCGTCTAGTTACGTCGACATTGCGGCATACGTGAAGCGACTTCAGACTGAGCTTCGAGCAAGCAACTTCCTCATGCGAGATGTGGCAGTCCGTGGACTCAACAACCTCATGAAACGAGACGCATCGTCTGTGGTGGAGACAGTGGGTCAGTCTTTAGAAGATGACATTTGGCTCGCATTCGATGAAGCGCCGAACAACAAGTCGCTCAAGTCAATGATACAGGACTGGCTACAACAGACTGCTTTGACAGAAACCGAGCTGTGGATCCAACGTTGCCAAAATATCATGACGAAGACACGCCACAAGGCGGAGCCTGTGCCTACCACGGCTGTTCAAAATGCAGCTGCCGATATCCCCGATGACGAGGTTGCCGGTTTTGCCTCGGCTGCTGGGGAAGGACAAGGTGACGCTGCGAATGAAAACATCTCCGGGCAAGAATTGTTGAAATGGCAGACCCGCAACTTTGCCATGAGCTGTCTCTCCGAACTTCTGGCTACTGTCCAAGAGGCGATTCTCCCAGACTCTGCTATCCCAGCGGAGTTGGCTCTCCAGAAAAACGTCGGAGATATTGTCAGGATGGCATTTTCGGCTTCTACCGCCAATGTCATTGAGCTGCGCGTATGGGGATTAAAGATCATCGACCAGGTTCTTACCATGTTTGGCAAAACACCGGATCCTGACTTTGCTGAAGCATCGCTCCTCGAGCAATATCAAGCTCAGATTGGGTCTGCACTTACACCCGCTTTTGCTGCCGATTCATCTGCAGAGCTGGCCTCAGAGGCTATTAATGTGTCTGCGACTTTCATTGCCACAGGAATCGTAACAAATGTCGACCGCATGGGCAGAATCCTGAAGCTTTTGGTGCTCGGCCTGGAGAACTTTGCGAAGAACCCGGAAACTACTGAAATCGGTGATCTCAAGGGTCTAAACTCAAATGCTCGAGTTATGGTAAAACTCGCCCTGTTCTCGGCCTGGGCCCGGCTCCAGATCGCAAGCATCGACCAGGAGTACTTGACCCAGGTGGTCCAACCTTATATTGCTAAACTCACACCTCTGTGGCTTTCTTCTCTTCAAGAATATGCTCGATTGCGGTTTGAGCCAGACATCTCCGGTAGCTTGGGGACAATCTCGAGCGGTGATCTGGATGAGGTGTATGCCGCGTTGAATCGTGAGACTTTGTTGAAGGTAAGTCCTGAAATACCTATTGTATCTGGCGGACGCTAATAATATTTTCAGTTTTACCAAGACACATGGTTATACTTGGTGGATGCGATTGCCGGGCTCGTCGAGAAAGACATCGATTTTGTTTTCGATGCTTTGGATGGCAAGTTGCAGCAGCTACCTGAGGAGCCTAGTGGCGCTGAGGGCGCCGAGGGCAAGGAGAAACAAGAAAAAGCCATCAAGAAGGATGAAGGGAAAGGACACGATATTAATTACCGCGAAGAGCCGGTCGCTTTCTTCTTTGTCTTGTTCGGACTGGCTTTCGAATCTTTGGTTGACCAAGGAACTTCGGCATCGCAACGATTGGAGATTCTTCAGGCTCTGAAGCGAATCCTGAGACCCGTCATCTCTGGAAATGCCATCTACCAAGATGCAATTTTCACAGAGACCATGGACAGTTTCGACCGTCTTGTGTTGACAGAAGCTACCCCCATCCAGACCGTCATTGTCGAGATTGCCCAAAACCTGTCATTGGATCACCCGGCAGCAAAGGGTGACCTCGAACGCAGTGACCATCTGTCCGATGACATCGAGCAACTCTTCGAGCTCACAAGAAGCATCATTCTTGTTCTCGCTGGAATGCTTCCCAATCTCCGTGAATCGACCCCACTTGCGCGATTCAACGTCACTTCGGATGAGTCTTTGACTCTCATTCGGTTGGCACTTCGCTCTCTCGTCGATGTTGCATCCGTATTCCCATCCATCATTCGCAACGATCTCCATGCTTGTATCCTACATATTTTCACAACTATCCTCGCAACTGGAATCTGCCAAGCGGGCGTGGTGCCGCAAGCTCTTCCCATCTTCAGGCAGTTTGTTCATGGTATTACCAACACAACGGAATCACCCGAAGACCTTGAGGTCGTGTCATTCCAGCTTCGGGGATGTCTCACACGCTTCCTGACCATTCTCACGATCGCTCAGCGACGAGAATCGGATATCTCTATCCCTTGCGCCAAGAATACGCTCCTCGCCATCACTTTCCTCCTGACTGCCGGCGCACATGTCATCCCGCCCCAGGAGCCAGTCCTGATCCGAGTTCTAGATGAGTTGCTCGACTGTCTTCAAGACGTCGGTCTTGCCACCGTGGCAGCTAGCTGCCTCCGTTCAATCCTCGTTAAGCCAGGCTCTCGTTCCACCACCGACGAAGTGATCGGCCGATACCTCGTCCCGCGACTGATCGCCTTCATGGTTGCCTGCCCTCTGGACAACGGCGATATCCCCAGCGACCCCGAAAACTCCCGGACAGTGGTTGCTCGCACGCTCGTGTCTTGTATCTCCAACGCCACTTTCTCCGTTTCTGAACTGCCCGCCGCTACTTCTCTCATCATGTCGGCACTATTGGCACGGGCTAAGCGTGAAGGCGAGGCCGTGCACCAGGAATCCGCGGGCCATCTCCTCGAGCTTGCCAAGGCTGATCAGCTTACTTTCCGGACGCTAGTGGCTACTATGAACGCAGACCAGAAGTCACTGCTAGAGGAGGTTCTTCGTAGTGTCGGAGTCGGGGCTGTTGCTTCGAAGACTGGCGCTGATGCCGCAGACAATGCTCCCCAGGCTGCGCCGAGTATAGCATTGCGCATGGATTTCTAGAAACTTTATACGGTATAAACAGACGAAACACTTTATGATATAGTTAAATGCCAAATCACTTTTTACATTCAACCTCGGAGAAGGTAGACAACGAATCGAGTGACGAACTATATATTTGTAGAGGCCAATATCGATTGACCGGAGCTTATTTTATCCCTACCCGAAGCATCAGGTGATCTTCTAATTCCCATCTCAGCTGTACTTTGTTGTCTACATAGACTTCAGCTTGGGATCATTGTATGCTGGAATCTCATCTCTAAGAGCCAGTTTCCGCTTGTTAGGTCAAAATGCCTCCGGATCGGGGTCGTGCGTCGCGGGCGTGCACCTCCTGCAGAAAACAGAAGACCAGATGCTATGAGGCTGGAATTCCTGGACGAGCATGTATGCGATGCGACCGACTTCATCAGAGCTGCTCGCTCGTTCAAATCATTGCCTCTGATGAGGAAACCGTCGTCCCCGCATCAGGCACAGATGCTCGGTATGAATGCCTCAGCCGATGTTTACTCCAAATCTGACAAATTTCCATAGTTTGGAACGTCTTGAAAAGACCGTGGCTACTCTGCTGGATCGGCTTGGAGAAGGTCCAGCAAAAACACCCGGTTATGAATCGAGTAGGACTACCCCCGCGCAGACAAGCCCGGGGCGTGGTGGTGCGTATAAGGACGCCGAATCCTCCGCGGCTCCGATCATGGTCATCCGCGATCTAGCAACGGATAACGCTATCAAACCAATCTCCGATGCTAGATCTCTAGGGGCGGGATTGGACGATCTTATCTCGCCCGATCTTGCACTTACACTCATTACAATGTATGCTGCCCTTCTACATGAACTGTTTTATTGTGACAAAATATCACTAACCCTTTCTTAGCTTCCTCGAATATTATGGTCGATGGGTTCTCTTCGATCCCGATTGTGATCCAAGTGAGCTTCTCCACCGAGTAAAAAAATCGAGCTTGCTATTCTGTGCTTGTTCTCTGATTGCTGTGCGGCACACTTCTGAGGAATTAGCTGCAAGCCTTGCTCCGAAGTTGTATGAGTATGCCCGTTCTCTTGCTTCTACCACTCTTCTAGTTGCGCCGCAGCCCATTGAGTTCTTCCAGGCTACGTTGATCCTGTCTATGTGGTCGACGACTGTCGGACAGGTGCCTTTGAGTATCGATAGCTGGCTTTTAAGCGGGTTCGCCTTACAACACTCCCACTCGAGTCCGCTGTTTACTGCTGTCACGACCCAATCTCATCCTCCAAATAGATTGGATGAGGAAACTATGAATAATTGCTATCTGTGGAATCATCTCTGTCTTGCTCATATGCACTATTGTGTTGGCACCAGCCGTCGATCCATGCTACAGCCCTGGCAAATCGAGCGATGTCGTGCTATCATTTCTTCAGACCATGCGATAAATTTTGAAGTGCGCATGGTGGCCGAGATTTATCTTTATTGGACTGTATATGAACACCTCATTCAGGAGTCGGTTGATTTGCTGAACTCAGTGGCAGCTTTGCAGGACTGGCGACGAAAATGGGAATTTGTGCTTGGTATGTTACATTTGCTTTATATTACCTCATTCTTGCTAATGAATTTCGCGATCAGAGCAATCGAGATCTCAGTTTCTCTCAATGGGCTTCCATTTCTCCCATCTACTTCTCTACGAACATGCTCTGAAAGCTAAGTCTTCCCGATCTCGGGAACCAATCGTGTCGGAAATGGTTCGCCATGCCACGGCAATTGTGCAACTGGCCATGGATACAGTAGATGAGCGCACCCGCCATTTGACCGATCACATCTACCACATGATCACCTTTGCAGCAATTGTCATCTGCCGCCTACTGAATGCCTACCAAGAACAGGTCGCCTCGACTCACAACATCGACGAGCTCGAATTGCTCGTACGAGACTTAGTGCAGTGGCTATATTGCATTGGGTTGCCATGCCATGCGGCGCATACTTTGGGAAATATCATCACGAAGGTACATCAAAAATTACGACCGCACATCGAGCTACCGCCAGCAAATCCGCAACCAGACGAGCTACTTGGCGAACTTAACAATTACTATTTCCCGGAATTTCTTGGATTGGGGATCTCGGCTAATGGAGATTGGGATCTTATGTCCAATATGGGTCTCTTTCCAGAAAGCCCATCTGTTCCAGGGAGACCTGACTGAGATATCAAGCGGTATGAGTTAGAAACAATAACTATAATGCGACAACATGATAACGGCTCTTCACCGGCCCCCATAATGTTTTTCAATCCACCGGAACAGAGGGAATACGAGCCCAGAGAACGCAAACGTCAACTCGTGGCCTATATTTGCACCCTTCTTGCCAATCAAAGAAGCAATAGGGCCTGAATACCACGCAGTTTTCATACCAAGAGCAGCACCCAGGAACCCGAAAGCAAAAGCCCCGATCGCAGCCCACCCAAATGGCAAATTAGCGGCGCTGTTCCACGCGTCGAAATCATATCCTTTCCATCCACGACGGAAAATGAAATGTTCTTCCATCACTAGAGTGATATGGATCATAGTCCAGTACCCAATCACACTGAGCAATGTCTGCAGAGTATCTGAGAAATATTCGGCTGCACAACAGCCGACTATTATCGCCGCGATAAATCCAAATGTGACCATGACCACACGGGGAATGCGAATCGCCCATTGTCCCAGATTCTGTGCATGTAGTGCAAAGGAGTAGTTGTTTGGGATGTTGTTCTTTTCCAAGAAGTTAACTTAAAAATGACCAACTGGTGGGTTAGGCCCAACTGGCGAACCAGCGCCTACTAGTAGATCAAACCCAAAGATTCGTTCACTCACCGGAATTGAACTCAATGCCGCAAGAACCATCAAAAATTTCCCAAACCCACCCGCCGGCTCCAATGCCATCTTGAGCAACCCCCCAATCGAAGAAGCCGTATACGCCTCTTTCCACGCTGTATTGGTCATAGTACCTGTATACAAAGCTGCACCAAGAGTCTGCACAAGCACAGTAGGAACAGATATACCCACATAGGTGGCACCGAAGATCTGCCAGCGCGGCGTGTCCTTAGGCATGCGCACATTATAATCCGCTGCACAATTTACCCAGGAGACTGAGAAGGAGAAAATCAAAGCCATGAAGGTAAGAATCGCAGCAGCTTTATCTGAGCCCTGAAGACGCGAATGGTCCTCGCCAGTGAGCTGGGAAGCACCCGTCCCAGCTGCGACACACCACACAATTAGAGGTGGGATCCAGATAAATGTGTCGAGGCGATGGATCCAGGTAATACCCAGAACGCAGATAACCCAGACAGCGACGCAGATCACAATCACGCCGGCCCAGATAGGGAATCGGCCATCTGAGACGGCGTGTAGGACGGCTGCTCCAGAGATGGAGTTGATTGCATTCCAGCCTGTTGTGGCTATCATGGAAAATATGACGACGAGCATGTTTCCCCAGTAGCCGAATGAGTATCGTCTGGGAGTATTGGTGTGTTAGTGGGATGTTTTACAGAGGGCTAATCGGGGAAAGTCGTTACTCACGAGAAGGTTGTCATCCGTAGCCCCGTTAATCCAAATACAGATGTCCAAGCTGGTAACAGGTTGCTTGTGATGTTGACTATGAGAATGACGATGAAGCAGTCCCAGAAGGGAAGCCCGAGAGATCCTCCCAGGGAGCCGATGTTGAGGGTGGCTACGGCCATGTTTGCACTGAACCTGTAAATAGAAAATAGTATATTAGCGTTGATCTATATTCATTCAGATATCAGTCTTACCAGAATGTAGCAGCATGCCAGAACTTGGTTGTATTCTGTTGTCGTTCTTCATCGGTGACCCGTTCGATGCCACCTTCCTCGATGGAGAATCTTCCATTAAAGAATGGCCGATGAGGCTTCACTGTCTCTGTTTCAGACTGTGGTTTCTGTATAGATTCATTATAGTTGTTCATTTCGACGAGTAGCTCAAGATAGAAAAGTGAAGTGTACTTGTCAATTTGCGACCATAAGCCGGGGAAACAGTGCCCTTTCTATGTTTCCACAATATCTCCTTTTCTATTCATCATCTATTCATCGATAACATCTTACACACTGAACTATACCTATTATCATCCATGATTGGGCTTATCTCGCGCCATATCGAATGTCTCTTGGCTAATACTTATCGCCCGCGGCATACCGCGGCATGCCGGTCCGGGATGCCCTAAGAAACGACGAGTATAATCCACTTCCCTCAATTTCGCCAAACATAAAGTCCCCTACATCTGCATTGCTTTTCCTTTCTTCAAATAAACTTCCTCAAAACCTTCCTTAGCCAATTGAATCATCTCCAATGGAGCAGCACACCTTCCGCCGCCGAGGCCTCGGTCTCCGCGGAGTCGACACCGAGCGCGTCTCTCCAGGCTACGTTCTATACGCACCTCTCACCTCAAACACCGCACACCTAGTCTCAACAACAGGCAAAGAAGTGCACCGCTGGACCCTCCCGCACCGCGCCGGCCGCCACGCCCGCATCCTCGCCGACGGCAACCTAGCCTACAACGGCGCGCACCCAGATGCCCCAAACCTCTTCCCAATGTGGGCGAAGTACCGTGGCGGCATAATGATGCAGGTGAGCCTAGAGGGCGAGATTCTGCGCCAATACAGCGACCCACTCGCACATCACGACCAAAACCACCTCGACGACGGCACAATCCTGTACACAACGCTTGAACCACTCACCAGCGCCGAAGCAGCGCGCGTGCAAGGCGGAATCCCATCCACCGAAGCCCCAAACGGCGTCATCTACAGCGACTGCATAAAACTCGTCCAGCCCTGGTCAACAAGCACCACCTCCTCCTCTGCAGACTTCGACGGCAGCGGCGGTCAAACCGGCGCCAAGCTCCTCTGGTCATGGCGCGCAATCGACCATCTGGATCCTACTGTCTTTGCTGCGCATGACCACTACACGCGCGAGCACTGGCCGCTCATTAATGGCGTTTCGTTTGATTCTGCTGGGGATATTATTGCTTCGTCGAGGAATGCGTCGAGTGTTTTTGTTATTAGCCGGGCTACGGGTGTGGTGAAATGGCATCTTGGTGCGCCGGTTGTTAGCCAGCAGCATTGTGCTCATGAGATTAATGAGGCCGGGGATATGTTGATCCTTGATAACGGTGTTTTCAGGCCTGGGATTTCGGTTCCGTTTTCGAGGGCAATTGTTGTTTCGAAGGAGGGGGTTGTTAAGTGGGAGTATAAAGATTTTTCGACGGGAGGTTTAGGGTTCTTTACGCCGTTTATGGGGTCTGCGCAGAAGTTGGTTGGAGGGAATGTTTTGGTTTGTGAGGCTGCTAGTGGCCGGGTTATGGAGGTTACTGAAGGGGGTGAGGTTGTTTGGGAGTTTGTTGTGCCACAGCTGGGGAATTATAAGGAGGTTATGAAGAAAGAGGAGTTGGACGAGATGGAGGCGATTGGGTTTGATTGTCTTAGCAATGCGGTGTTTAGGGCTTATAAGTATCGTCCTGAGGAGGTGCCTTGGGTCAAGGAATAGTCGAGGGTTTTAAGGGCTGAGCTTTGATGTGCGAGAATGAAAATGTGATTTTTTGTGATTTGAGTCTGTTGTACACCCCTGATTAACTAGGTGGGTTCGCCATGTTATGTAAACAAATATATATCGACTTTTGTCTAATTGGTGGTGATACAAGGAAGGTAAAAGAGCCCGGTCAAGTGGATGCATACATGAGACCGGAGACAAATGAAAGAAAAGAGTATGTGGGCCGATGGCTATAAGACATGGGGAGTGGAAATGTTAAAGTGGATAATGAAAGGAGGTGGATCAGGTGAGGATTTATGTTCGAGATCTTAACCAAGGGATTCGCCGAGATGTGTGTCAGCGGACGGAACAACTGTCTGAATACCACCATCTTGGGCGACTCGGGTTTCAGTCACGGTTCCTTTGATGACGGCCGGCTTCTCCGCTTGCTTGACTTGCTTGGGCTCAGGCACCTTGCGCGTGGAAGCATACTTCAAGAAGACGATGATCATGACTAATAATCGAGTTAGCTACACGAAAGAACCAATTAGGAAGGATGGGGCACTTACAAGCACAGATGGCAATGGTTAAAGCGGCACGTCTGGTCAAAATCCATCGAAGACCTTCAATCTCACTCTTTCCATCGCTGTTCAGCGACACGGTGATCTTGTAGTTCAATTCCTGAACCGAGGTATCAATGCTCCGCTGCTGCTCTCGCGTGGTCATCTTGTGATCATTGAACATGCCCTTGATGTCATCCTTCATGCCCGCAAGTTCCTGGCTGAGACGCTGCGAGATTATATCCGTTTCATGCTGCAGTTGTGTGCGCGATGAGCGCTGGTGCTGTATTTCCGAGTTGCGGGCAGTCTGAAGCGATGACTGAAGCTCAGAGCAGGCTGCTTTGAACAAATATTCCTCATTCTCGACATCGGATTTGGAAGTAAGGCTCTCCCTGGCCAGGGAGAGGTTGTTCTGTAGGATAGCCCGCACAGCTTTCATGATTGTGGTAGACTGCTCTTGGCTGTATCCTCCTTTTGACAGATCCTGTACCAACGAATATGTGTCGAAAGGGTGCACATATGGTGCTGGGGACAAATGTGGCGGGCGACCCTCGGAAGAGGGTTCCCCGGTTGGGGTTAGGTAAACAGACGGCGAGGGCATGTGGAGGACGTCCTCGAACGGAGTTTGGCTTGTAAACGAAGATTTATCTGTATTTTCTTCCGGGGCGCTTTCGGAAGGAGGGGGCGAAGAAGCTGAAGGCTGTTCCTGTTCGGCACCATCTATATCCTTTGCCTGCTCCTCGTGCGGTTCCCGGTCCGTAGGGGGGTTGTCTTCCCTGGGTTCGGCTTCGGCTTCAGTTTGTTGGTCTAGGGCTGGGGTTTCCGAAGAAGCGACATCTGCGGTGCCTTGCTCGGCTTCCTGTGGTGGCGGTTCCGACTGTGACTCTTCCGGCGAAGCTTCCTCCTGCTCGGAGGCATTTACAGCCTCGTGTCCGGCCGATGGACCCTCTGGCACCTCCTGGACCTGGTCATGTGAGCCCTTCTTCGGACGCAATGAAGGAGTGGCACTCGGTTCGACAGCTGGACCATATCGCCGCTGATAGGAATCGCGCTCCCGTTGCTGGCTCGTATGGAAGCGTTGAGTGGGCCGGTATGGGATTCTAAGTGATCGGTATGTTCTCGGTTCGCATGATCGCACCGCGCGCATCAAATTCGGATACAGGAATGGCAGCCTCGGTGTGGCCATGGTGACAACCGGCATATGCAGAAGCTAACTTTCTTTCCCGCGGGGAATAATCAACGTCACCTCCGTCTCCGGTGATGCATGATTAGTCAGCGTTCCACGTGCCGGCCTGCAGGAGATCTCAATGAAGTTTTGATTTGATTTTGATTTATAGACATGGGCAAGAGATCGGGAATTCATTCTCCACAATTGGATCATATCTTATCAAATTGAATTCCTTGAGATGTGATGAACTTCAGTATAAAAATCAGAACACTTAATGCACCCCGAGCTTCTCTAGCTGAGCTATCCGACCTCGGGCGGATCTGATTGGTTGATAATCCTAGACAAAGGAGCCCTAGCGAAACGCATGTTCAGACTTCTGGGCGTTTTTTTTCTTCTTTCTCTTTAAATGCATCACCCCTTAAAATGCCAGTAACGCGAAGTCAGTCCAAGAGCCTGGCCTACCAAAGTTTGAGTTCACAGGGCAACACTGAGAATAGTGAGATCACCACCAAAAGTGTGGAACAAGAAGAAGCGGCGAAAGGAGCCTTCATTGAATGGCTTGGTCTTGACTATTCCACCAATTCAACATTAAAACAGATCAACTGGAAGTCCATTCTTCAAGATGTTTGCAGAATTAATGGCTGTCGCCAAATTACATTTGCATCTCCCGTGGAAAATCCCCTGAGATTATGGATTGTAATACGTAAGACACGACGCAGATCTCCCTCTTATGACAAGTTTAACTAAATGGGTAAGGACTGGCGTAGCAGAACTCTTCGAAACGAGTTTCATCAGTCAGATTTAATGACACGGGACATGAAAGAAGTCATCTTCTCAGATCCCGATACCCCCGGAAATGACAGAAGAAGCAACAACAAAGAGGCCCTTTTGATTTATCAAGTTAACAACACTGTTGGAACATTCATTATTGATTGCTTTTCAGACTCCAGTCTTTCAAGCATGTTCTATGAGATCTGGATGGTTTATTTTCCGATTGAAGATCTCCTTGCTATGTCGGATTCAAAACCTCTTTACGATTATCCAAAATTGGTGAATATTTCCCTCCAACCCGATGAAGAACCACACCCTATGTCTGCGATCCTGAACCAGACTATTGCCTGGATTTCAGGTGAAGTCGTGTATAAGGGCCGATGCTGTAAACGAATGGCGTGGTTCGGGACTTGGAAGTCTAGAGAGGCGGAAGACATTTATAAAACAACGGTGTCATGGGGTAGGAAAGATAATGGCGAATGGAAGCTAGCCTCGGATTTGTTTATTGAGCAACTGAATGGTCTCGGCATGGTTGGATATGAGACTTGGCATACTAAATTTGAGGAAATTAAAACCTGGATGTAGATATTGGACATTAGTGGCGGACTGTGGGCATCCCCGAGATATAAACCATATCCTCTAGTTTGAATGGAGTATTAGCCCTGTTCCTAAACCGGGTCGCTTTTCGAATACAGAGCTACCCACCCGTTCAGAAATGCCGAGACCTACATTTCCCACCTTCGCGTTTCTTGATTTTGGAGACCGGGTGTTCGACCCGGCCCTGGCAAGTAGCGAGATGAAAGATGCCGTTATAGAGGACTACCTGAAAGACCTCGGGTCCCTAAAGGCTGCGCTCAACTATTCCACCCTTGCAACTACCTGTCAATTGGCTCTCGAAGGCCGTGGGCCTCCTGATCTTAAAGACCAAATAATTGCCACTATCTTCTGGTAATTAGCTTAGATTCAGCGAGTTGGCCAGTTGCTATAATATCTGGCTAAGCAGGGACTGATAACGGACATGGTCGACGTGGTCGACGTGGAAATAGCCACTCAAGCGCTATCCGATCACGGAGACGATATTGTGCTGCCCCTGGCTGAAAGGCTTGTGGACGACAACAAGCTGATGTGTATAGTGGATCCTCCGCGTAACGGCCATGTCGGTGTCCATTTCGACGATGCCCTGTACTGATTAATTGACTGCTTGGCTTATAACCTGCTGATATATCCGGATGGGTTCGATCTCGATCGTGTGGAGAACGAGATGCATGCGTTTTTGGCTTAGCTTGTGTGGGTCTCGCTCCTCTTCCTATTGCTAGCCTTATCTGATTCGCTAGTGAGTTAATCATCTAATTGGTATGGAGATTTTACCGATGGCATAGGGGTCTAAATCTTTTTGGGTAAGTTCATTGTTCGTCTACTAGGGCCCTTCCTTTGAGCGTGTCTCTATTAGCTCCCTATTAGAAGTATATGGTCTATATAATTTTAAAATTCTGGTCTTTATCTATTGTCGAGTCTACCCGAGCTGCATATGTATCTCAGTGCATATCTCTTTGGTGGTCCTATTGGCTTTTAGGGTTCACCGATTATGTCTCCTTGAGTAATTTCCATTGTTTAATTGATGTATCCGAAGAATTATTAAAAGTATGATTACTATTCGGAAATGATTTCTTTTGAATACGGTTGATATGTCCTTTTAATATCCTTTGGGATAGTTACTTATTTCAATGACTTTTTTGGTGTTCTTTTAGATTTATTTCTTTTTGGTGTCTCAAAGTTGGAATTATCATTTGCCAGTACAAAATATGACCGACGGCTGGTAGATGTGCTAGGGTTGGATAAAATATCAAACACCAAACAGACGGATTTCTGTGAAACTCTTTGGTTTGCTGTGTACGATCTGCCGGTGTTTGTTGTTCACATCTATGAGGGCTCTGTGTTACCCTGCTTAGACAAACCAGAATACTTCAGCCTTCTTTTCTCTACTATCTCCGATTTTGTGGAAGTATAACAGACTCGACCTTTCTGATAAATCATAACATGACCCTGTTGCAATCATTTCGCTAGCAGACCTGTGTGATGTGACTAAAACGATGCTCTTGATACTATGAGGCCTAATAAGGAATATCAGATATGGCTCCGTATTTAGCAACGCATATTCTGAGCTCAATGAATGCCAGATGCAAGTGGAAAACTGCTGGATAAGACATAAACTTTCGCTTTCCGACTTCCTCCACGAACCATATAAAGAGCAATTTGCCTGAAGGCCGTACTGACCATGACAAAACATGCTAGGGGAGATGTCTCTACTAGCATGTTAGCCCGTATAGGTGCAATTGCAATGAACTACTATATCATGCAGCATGATATCTACAACCCGGGAGTCTGCTTGCTAGAGATGAAATTGTGAGAAACCTTTATAACTATATTGCTAAGGACTCTTTACTTTCAAATAACGGCAGCCCTATGAGTGCAGCTCGGGTAGCCTCATCTTGGGGGTATGTCATTCTCCAAAGATTGACAGTTCTCTCTCGCAGATGGGTAATTGAGCACTACACTTGGCCGGACTCCTACTATTCCCAGATAGTATGTAGCGACTTTCGTGACTTGTCTAGACCCTCACAATTCAGGATTTGGTGATGAGCGTGGAGATATCTAATGTTTGCAATGCATCCAGAGATGTTCGTGTTTGTTTTGGACAAAGAGCTTTTAGGGAAGGAGCGACTGTACACGTCTGAGGGACATCTCTGATTTGGAAGGCATGCCTCTAGCCATATGACCCACACCTCTCTCCTCTTCCACCTCTCTTTCCTCCTTGTTTACCTCTTGTATACACATTGATCTTTATCACTCCAAGCCATCAATTGATCAGACAGTGGTGAACCCATTGTTTTCTCTTCGGTTGGCTTTCCTAACCATACCATTTCCTGTCCTAGTTGCAATTACGAGAAAACCCCCCAGAAAACCCCCAAAAAAAAGGAAACCGTCCCTCACCGGGCGTTTGACGCGTCTATCGGTCCCCATTTGTGTCGACCAACTTCTCAAACTGTAATCAACGAGAATCGAGTCTTCTCACACAATGGCGTCTGTACAGACCCCGTGGACCTTGATATTGCTGCAGGAGAAGCCTGGACTTCACGAATACAACCATGCTCTCTCGAATGTCGAGAAGTACTACACTCGCTTACAGCGAGCCATGCAAGATGGAGCAATCCATGACCAGCTTGTTCTCAAACCTGACCAGACACACTCACGTCTTTTGAGATCCTTCGATATTTTACGAGCAAAGCAGCTACCAAGTCCTGCTGCCGAGGAGATCTTCAAGACCATGGTCCTACCGTTTGTTCACGATAGTATCTTCTCGCCGCCACAGATGATCCAACTCGTTGGAGCCGCACTACCTCTCATCACCAAACAACACTCTCAATTTCTATGTGACTTGACCAACACCCTCCTCTCATCACACGACCTATTCGATCACCTTGTGGCCAACGAAAAATACACTGTGGTTTTGAAGGAATGGTTGTTGTCAAAAAGGAACCACCTTCCCATTGCTCTCTCCAGGCAGGTCGGAGACAGGTTAATTTCCATGTGCAATGCCTGTTCCGCTGATCACGGAACGGGAGGTATTGTTGAGAGCTGGGATATTGCTCAGAAACTGATCGAATCGGTCAACTCGCTGATTGACACGTCCTACAAACAAGAATTAAAACGATTCAAGGTAGAAAATCTACCTCCGCTGGAATCAATGAAAGTGCTGAATCGGGACGACAAGAAGTCGATTCCAGCAAAGCAAAGCACCAAGAAGGAGTGCGAGAACGAGTTCAAGGTCTCAGAGGAGATCCTTCAACAGATGAACCATTTCAAACTCCCCCCGCCATTGTCCACCCGAGGCCTCACCCATTCAGGGGAACAGCTCCAGAATGAGATAATCCCCGCACTGATGCGCTCTGCCCTGGAAAGCTTCCCATGCAGAATCTGTTTGGATAGGCTCACTACTGGCAGTCTGGCAGGCACTCTGGCCAGCTCGGCAAACCTGCCCTCGGATCGAACTTCAGCACCGGGCAGTGCCCAGGACATTTTCGGAAAAAGAGTCGGTCTGTGGAAGGTTTTGCTATCTGACATTGCTTTCAAGAATGCAAAGAAACTGGTCCACGGAGGTATGTCGATCACCTGTTTTCCTCCAGCTTGCGGACTTTGCTCATTTCTAACCGCATCTAGGAGACTTTGGTGGGGTTGAACAAAAGCTCAGAGATTTGGCAAGCGGCGAATGGAAGGGCAAAGATCTATCGTGGCGGGTGGGATCTAAACAACAGAAGCAAAGAATGCAAGTTCCTATCTTGGAAGTGAGCACTTCCGCAACTGTGTCAATCCTGTGGCAGGTTGATGTCGGCTTTTACGATGAACTTCCATGGGTGCAGCAGCAGATTGTCAAAGGTAATTGTCCTTAAACTATTTGTTCGAGACTTACGGATCTATGCTGACTTTGGGCAGTTTGGCAAATTGTGACCTCGGAAGAGGAGGTGTGTTTTAAATTCCAACAATATGAGAAATCTGCTAACTGAGTTTTAAAGCTGGAAACTGCCATTGAGCAAATAATTTCGATTCAGGAATCCTACGCTCCTCAACTTGCTCGGCTCTGTTTGGAACGTCCGGTTCAACAATCCGACGGAACCTGGACACCACAGCGGTTCCAAAATGTGAAAGAGACTGGGTCTAACCAAATGAGATCCATTTCTTCCTCCAAGGCCAGCACTGCTTTGATCGAGATGTCAAGTATGAATTCATCCCCACTAATCCATCCCAAGTCCTACGAGCTGTAAGCTAACCATGAGTTTCAAGACAAGTTTTACAATCTCACTGAGCCATTTTTGAAGTCAATCATGGTTGAGAATGGCACGGAAGAGTTCCCGTTTGATCTCTCACCGGAAGAATTAGAGATTGTCAAGCACTTTAGTACTTCGAGCTTGATTCTAGGACGAAGTGGTACAGGAAAAACCACCTGTCTACTGTTTAAGATGCTTGCCAAGCACAAGGCAAGGCAGTCAGCATCAGATGAGCAGCAAGCTCGACAGGTATGTCTCTCTATTCTCACAGCGGCGGATGGAAAATTGACATGAATAGCTTCTCTTAACTCGCTCCTCCTATCTGGCCTCAAAGCTTCAAACATATGCCAAAAGTCTGATCGATGCTCAATCTAAGGCATCACCGGCCGAAGAAGATGTCGATTCGGACTTGAAACCAACTTCATTCTTTGCCCTGAAGAACTGGCATTTCCCGGTCGTCTGTACTTACGACGAATTCCTTGGACTTCTGGAGAATACCATCAGGTTTGAATATATCCGATGCCACACTTGTCAATATTTCCTCGCTAATTTGAAGTAGAATGGCCGATCGAAAGGATTTCCTACGAGATATCAATCCCAACAAGACAAAGGATCTGGACCCACAAGTGGGAGACAAGCCACGGGTGATTGACTTCAGCATTTTCAAAACGGAATATTGGAGCTCTCTAGGTGGATTGGCTCCACCATCTTGCTCTCCAGAGCTCCTCTTCGCAGAGATCATGGGCGTCATTAAAGGTTCCAGCGTCACAGCAAAAAGCCTGAAACCGTTGTACCGCGCAGAATATGTCAAGAAGAACGCGAAAGCTTCTCCTGCCTTTACTTCTGAGGCAGAGCGTGAGAAAGTATTTGGAGCCTTTGAGCGCTATGAAAAGCAAAAGAAGCTGCGCAAAGAGATCGACGAGTTGGACCGTGTCAGTTCCTTGCTGAAGTCTTTAAGAAACAACAAAGCTCTAGCAAAGCAGATTCAGCACTGCTTCGAGGAGATCTATGTTGACGGTGGGTTTCTTACTTTAATATTCGAGAGCAACCTACTAACTGCATGTTTAGAAATTCAAGACCTCCGTTGTCTGGACATTGTCTTGCTTTTGGGCTGCCTCAGTGACGCCCGTGGGATCCACCTTGGTAAGGTCTTCCAGTTGATCCACGAGCTTAATCAACTAACAGAACCTAGCTGGTGATACTGCCCAATGCATCTCCAAAGATTCAGTTTTCCGGTTTCCTGAGATAAAGGCTCTGTTCTACGAACATTACGAAGTCATTGCCAATGAACTCAATCAGCCCTCCTTTGCTAAGCCAGTTCAATTCTCTCTGGCGAAGAATTATCGCTCGCATCAGGGCATTCTAAGTTTCGCATCATGGGTGATGCAGCTACTTTGGCAAGGTATGAGAAATTAAAAGATCAAAATTGTCTCTATCTAACGTCTTATGCATAGGATTCCCGGAAACGATTGACAAATTGGACCCAGAGATTGGCTATATTGGAGGGCCAAAGCCAATCATCTTTGGTATGTCGCATCGCTATATTCGCCCGCATTCAATCGCTAACATTTGTCACATAGCGGGATTTGACTCTTCCATCCTTTCTGCCAAAATGATTGGCCTTGTCAAGCTCAATGACAAGGTCGCCGACTTTGGCGCCGAGCAAGTCATCCTTGTCCGAGATGATGCATCAAAAGACAAACTGCAAATTCAAATTGGCGAGATTGCCCTTGTCTTGACAATCCTAGAAAGCAAGGGCATGGAGTTTGATGATGTCTTGGTGTATGACTTCTTCGGCAGCAGTGGGCTTGGAAGTAGCTACCGCTGCCTTTACATGCTTGTTCATGGAGCACGATCACAGTTTGATTCGCAGAAGCATGCGGTGAGTATTTCATGAAATACCCAACCCGTTATGATTGCTAACATGTCCAACTAGGCTTTGTGCTCTGAACTTAAGGTATACAGCTATTCTTTTCCTAATTTCTCCTTCTGCTAATAATGATAACTAGTCACTTTATGTTGCCGTCACACGAGCCAGAAAACAGCTTTGGTTCATGGAGACACAAGAGAACAGCGTTGACCCCGTTCTTCAAACGCTATCACTGAGCGACAGCCTCGAACTCGCTGAAGTTGTGAAACAGAAAGACCCTAATGTAAGTATGCTTCTGATTCAGATGGCTCGGAAAATCATCTCATCTCTCTCAGGTTGCGGCAAAGGTCATGGTTCTGCGGGCCGGGGGCTCAGTGGACCCAGACAGGTGGCTCAAGAGAGCGGCACATCTTCTCCACCGGAAGAGCTTTGCAGAGGTAATATACTATCACAAGCCGGAAAAAGGTTCGGTGCTAATAAGAGTTCAACAGGCATTGTTTTGCTACAAGAAGGCCAATGATCCCCGGGGAATGACACACTCGCAGGCCTGTTTGTACGAGCAAGAAGGAAGATCCCACCGAGCAGCTGGTAACACGGAAGAATTCACCGCGTGCTATGAGAAAGCTATTGTTCTTTTCTTAGAGATAGGTCTCATCGCAGAAGCGGCGATGTGTTACGAGGGCCTTGGGCAGTTTGGCAAAGTTGCAGGTTTGTTTTTCAATCACATCGAGCCTGATGAGTACTGACCTCTTTTCTAGAAATTTGGAAAGATCGTGAACAATATCAAAAAGCTGCATCTTTCTATGAGAAAGGAAATCTGTTCACCGATGCCTCGGAGTGTTATCATTCTTGTGGTCAATATGAGGCGGCAATCGAGGTCTTGCGCCGCGGAGACCAGTTCGATGAACTGGTCACCTATGCCAACAGGTTTTTACATCTATTTCTCTGTATATTGATTACACGTTATTAACTCTGTATAGGAACCGCGAATATCTCAGCGAACCCACCTTGCTTCGCTACTCGAGATTATGCAATATCTTGCTAAAGCAGGGACGTGTCTCTACCAGTCTGAGGGCGATAACCATCAACATGCTTGGATCAGATGTGTCCAAGATCGCTTTCTTCAAAGAGTTTGAGATGTGGGACCAGTTGCGTGCGCTCTACTCATCAAAGTCCCGATGGTTTGAATATTACGATCTGTCAGTAGCCGTCGGTGAAATTCCTGCGGCGATAAGCACATTGCTGGTTCACAAATTGATGCCAGTGGTCGACAAGCCAGTTGTCGAAAAGTTGTTCAATTATTCCATGGTCGAAGTCTTGTACGCCCACAGAGACTTAATTCCGGGCAAACCTGAGAGAGATGGGCTGCTGAAATCAGTCAAGTCGACTTATCTCGAAAAACTTGGAGCTCAGTGGAAAACGCTATTGCTGTTGATCGACGACTTTGACGACGTGGACTTACCTGCTTCAGTTAAAAACCTGGATAAAGGTCTTTTGAAGGATATCTTCTGTCTCTTTGTTCGTTTTCAACCTCGACATCATTTGTGGGCAGTGAGCTAATTATTTTCAGGTGATCGCCTTCGAGCCGTCAGTCTTCAACAAGCAAAAGGTCGAACACCTTCCAATGGATATTGTCATCCGGGTGGGAAAGCTGCTGCAGGACTTTTATGCCCGGAGTCAGTACTCTCTCGGTTCCCTGGCTATGGCTTGTGGCATCTTTACCAACCCAAAACAAGAGAACCAGACGATCTTGCTTCACTGGTCTCCTTTGAGGACTTACACATCGACGCCTCTTGATGGGTCTTCGTTCGAGAACTTGCTTGACATTGCAAAAGATTTCATTCAAGACAAGTTTGCTGCAGCACTTACTCAGTTCCATGAAAATGCATACAGCCTCATGAAGAAGGATTTCCCGCCCACTTGTTTCCAACAGCTTTACAGAGGTAAGCTATGTCCGTTGACGCCATCGTTCGAAAATGTCTAACGATTTCAATCAGGGTTTTGTTCAAAGCTTAAGGCCAATGAATGCTTCTGGGGTCATGAGAAGCCTACTGCAGAATTCGCCATTTCGAAGTTGAATGTGAGTAAAACACAGGGAATGAATAACTAAAAGATAAACTAACAGCTGACTCCCGCAGTGCCTTCTCACCATTGCTGAGGTTTTTGCGCGGCTCACGCCTATTTACTATCAAAGAGTTATGGGTGAGGCATTCAGCAAACCATTCCTGGGTCGTAGTAAGTGGTCTGTCCAATCTTGTCGTACGTCTCAACTCTAACATACTATAGGGAGAACTTGGGTCCAACAACTCCAAGAGGAGCTGGTGATTGTTAGCTCCCTGGAGCAGTCCCCTACTGCAATTGCAAATTTGCGTTCCAACTTGCAAAGCAATCCAGAGTTTGATGCAACTGCATACTGCCTTGAAGAACTATTGTTCTATCGCATGAACAAGGAGTGGAGCTCGATGAGCAGTCTGAGCTCTTCTCTAGAGAAGGTGCAAGAAGCTCAAATTCTCGGTATGATGAACTTGCTTTTCTGAAAGAAAACTAGCTCTGATAGCTAATCTAAATTTGCAGGCCCTCACCCAGCTACGCGCTTTCAGCGAGCACTGGTTTTGCATATGGATCGCAACATGCCACCGCGCCCTAGGCGATCCGGCGATCCTCTCGTGTTGCCTTTGACAGCCTTGAATGCTGCTGAGAGAATTCGGTCAGCGGTTGCAAGGCGCCATGCTCAAGACTTTGTGAGACATTAATCTACATCATTTTATCGAACTATACTGACCTTTGTATAGCATAACGGCATCAGTGCCTTTGTCCAATGTCTTGAGAGAACACCCAAATCCTCCCTTGGGTCACTCCATGCTGTCCTTTCTGTGCTCGAATTTGCAGCTACGTACATTGTGTGTTCCCCAATATCGTCAACGATACAACAAGTTACTAATATTTTGCAGCTTTGTATCGCGAATCCAGGAAAGGGTATTGTGATTCCCTGGTCCTGGGCCCTGCAGCATCTTTCGACAATTATGCAGTCGCCCGCTAAGGACTATGGGTTCAAGGACAGAGAAATCCGAGTGCAAACAACCGACTTGATGAACATGGTCATCAGCTTCTGCGGCCTCATGGAACAGGTCGAAAGTGGGCTCACTAACGGCATTCTGAGGTTCCAAGGACTGGGCCGCAGTAATCTTCCAATCCCTATTATCAAACGGCGCTGCACTGAGCTTCTGACGACCGTGAACCTGAACCTAAACCATTGGCCCAAGCAGCCAATCGGCTACAAGGAAATGGAGAAGACAGTCAATAAGGTTTGTATCTTTACTTATGCCAACGTTTCCTAAAATAAGCTTGGCTAATTATACTAAACAAAAACTAGACGCTTCGCTCATCCCTTATTCCACCGGGAATGGCACTGGAGTTCTCCAACAGTGATAGGTTCCGGCAAAGTTGCATCCGCGAATATGCAGCCTACAACCACAAAGACGAGCTTTGCGTAATTGCGCTTGATGATAGAAAGTCTGCTCCTCTCTTCCTGCGGTCCTTCACGCAGGCCAACGCCAAATTCGCCCAGCTAAGTGATATCCTGCAAATGTCACACATTGCCGAGAACCCGCTATCCATGGGTCTGGGAGAAGACTGGCAAGTCGATGAATACACCGGCTACGAGCTCGACATGATCACGAATCTTCAGCGACGTTGGCGGCTGGTGATGAAGGTCCTCGAGAACAACCGCTGCAGGGCACAAACCCGCGAGGGCAAACTTATCCAGCACTTCCATGAGGTGTGCATGAGACGCATGAGCGTTCTACCCGCGGCTACTTGGTCAACTCGGGATAAAATACACATGCGCAAGGTGATGTTCACCGACGGTATGAAGATCGCCATGTCTCTCGAGGGCGTGTTGGACAGTTTCCGACAACTGAGGGAGCGGTGGAGACAACAATTCGATAGCAATTGGTCCACCGCGAAGCTAGAGGAGCTGTCCATCATTCGCGGACGCATTCTCCCGATCGACGGCCAGCTTGGATACATTGTTGAGCACTGGTCTCCTAAGGGCATTGAGGAGGGTATGATGACCGTTCCGGCTGGGGACCTCGGTAGCTCAGCCCGTGAGGCCCAGCGCGCCCTCTGGGCTGTTCAGCGCGAGATTGAAATCATTCGGTCTCAGGTTGAGATCATTGCGAAGACTGCTGACCGATAAAGGGTATTTTCCCTCCCCTGATTGACGAGCGGAAGCTCGACAACAAAAAACCGCAAAAAACATTTGAAAATAAAAAATCTCAGCAAAAAAAAGTTATCGGGTCATGATCTGTGTCGAATGACGGGGATTTCTTAATATCTGGCGTGAGATCATTTTATGGTAGGATGAGATACGATTGTATGAAGTGAAATGTATGAATATCTTGTCTAAATACTCTGTAATGGATTCTTGTCTGCGTACTATGTAACCAATGTATCTTCTCTTAGAAATAGACCCAAGTACAGTATGTATCCACTGCTGCTTGAAGGGGTAATGTAAAGCATAGACGGACATTTGGCAAAATGCAGCATTATCCTAAGGAATCACTCAGTGCCCTGCCAAGAGACCAAACAACAGCTCCGTCCGAGTCCAATACTCAGCTGCAAGCTTCTTGGTAGTCTTGACAGTATCCGCACTGGAACCAGCGCTCTTCTGGGCACGCTCGACGACACCAGCCAGCTGATTGCGCTCGCCGATCATCTGAGACAGGTACAGAGAGTCGAAGAAGAGCTGAACCTTCCAGTCGCGCAGGCCATCGACTTGATCTAAATCCGGACTTTGGGTCTCTGGTTTCTCCTCGGTGTTATCTTCCTTTTCCTCATCTCCGTTGGCAGTCGGTTGGTCCTCTTTAGTCTCAGACTTGCTAGGGACATCCTCACTGTCGAGATCATCCAAAGCAGCCGAGATAGCCGCCTCAAGTTTCGTTTTCAATTCCTGCTTCAACGCCTGCACAGTGGACGGATCCCACAGGTCCAATCCGCAGGTATCCATCGATGAAGTGAGACGGCGCAGGAGCTTGAAGCTTGAAGCCGAAGGCTGAACTGGTATGGCGGGCTCACCTTCCCAGAGTGATCGGCCAGGCACCGTCTTAATCTTGCCTGTTTGGGGATTGCTCTTCGGGGACGGGATCAAGCTCAGCGAACCAGCCTTGGCGACTACTTCCGTTGCAAGCAACTTCTGTAGATCAGGGACGATTTCGCTCGAGAAGACAAAGTCTGCAGATACAAAGCCGGTGGGAATATCTCGCCGGACTAGTCGTATAAGTCTCAGGAGGAAAGTAGCTTTTTCACTTGAGTGCGATGGGGTGAATGACTTGAAAGCGCTGCTGAATGATGTCTGGAGACTGGTGAATGCGTCGCGGACGGCAGAATGCAGAGAATCGGATAAGTGGCGGGGGTCATCTTCGTTGAGCCGAGGTGTGATGTCGATATCTTCATCTTCGACTTCGCCTCCGACGAGAATATCTGTCCATCGCGTGCGACGTAGAGAGTCGATGGATTCGTTGAATTGTTGGATTGATTCCAGCCATGCTTGATACTTCATAATAACGGTAGAGACGTCTTCGTCACGACCCAATAATCTGTCTGCGACGGTTTGTTTGAATGCTTGTGCGCCGTTCGCGTATTCTGCGGTAATGAGATCTGCATCCCATAGAGATCCGACGGAATTGTGGTCGGTGTTCTCCCAGTCTGATATTATAGACGAAACCTGAGTACCGACTTCGCCTAGGCTTTGTGCTTGCACATTCAGGATTCTGGAGAGCTGCTCATTGAAGATATTTCGAAGACTTTCGAGGACATCCACTGAGCCGTGGATGATTGTTGAGCCCCAGGATGATAGCCACAATTCCACAGTCTCTGTGCGGAGCGAGAGGAGCTCAGAGAAATCGGTGCTGTGGGCTAGGCTCTTTTGGCAACCTTCGGAGAATTTCTTGAAAGCCTGGAGTGACCATTCCTTGATTGATTCCACGCCCTGGGTTCTGTTTAGTTCGCTGAGCTTGATCCAGGGGGTGAAATTTTTCACATCTGGAGCTACCCAGCGGCCAAGAATTTCAACCTCCAGCCCATCTAGACTCTGAATATCCGGGTCGGCGAGGAGGGGTCGAGCTTTAAGTTTCAAGAGCACATCTGAAAATCGATGGGATCGTAAGACCTTTGAGGCCTGAAGTGTCCGAACGAAAAGCTGGAGGGCTCTGGGAATGTTCTCACGAGACGTATCCAACTGGCCAACAATGATGTCCAGGCGCACTTGGTGGAAATGATGGATCGCATCATCGGAAGAAGAGCTTGTTGCCAGGCAATAGGCAGCCAATGATTCAATGATAGTGTCTTCTGTAGCGCTTGTAGATGCAAGGCGTTTATTAATCCGTTTGAGAAGTGTTTGCCGAAGGGACGCTACCTGCTTCCAGAGATCCTCAAGGAATGGAGGGGGTGATTCATGTTTCGATAATGCCTTGTGTAGTGATCTGGAAACAACTAGAATCTTCGCAACCAACAGGAGCGAGCTGCGACGTCGCAAAAGCCGGCTGATAGAGGTTGTACAGCGGTGAAGGAGAGAAAGCTGCGCTCCGAATGCGTGTTTCTCTGCATCTATATTCACAGTATCAGCTACTGACTCCTGATTTCCTCTGAAATGGTTTCTACCTTTCTCTGCATCGCCAATCTTTATTTGCCGGACGTGAACATGCTTCCTTTCTATAAGTCGGGGGTTGCACCGGCGTCCAACATCGGCCAGAATGGATTCCACGTCTTGAATGTCTCGGTTCATAGCCACAATTGTCTCGGCAGTTCCAACCAAGTCACGATACCGCGTCCTGTAACCAGATTATATCAAGATTAGCAAAGGGACAGCTACTTTGGCAAATCAATCACCTACCCCACGAGAGCTCGGAGCTTCTCCTTATTGCTCGCGATGTCCCGGCGCAGCTCCTGTTCCACGCGGCGGACCGTGGGAATTGGGTATTGGAATGCATCCTGCCATGACTTCAAGCTTTGAGGATCAGGGGCCTCAGGAGCCATGCTGGCGGGATATGTGGTAAGACCGTTGGTTTACAGAGAACAAGTAATCAAATCAATGCGAGACGGATGCCTGAGCGCCTTAGACCCCTGCGCACTCGTCCTTATCGTTATCGTCATGTGATGGCAGAAAAAGTCCCCCGCCACTGAGGGGAAATCGGTTGTCGCTGGACGATCTTATACTTTACACAAACGATATTCAATATGCCGTTGATCGAATCGGACGCTCCTATGGCGGAGACATCATCCAACGATCTCCCAGATCGCCTCCCTTTCCCACCCACCACCTACTCCCATATCTTGCATTGCTCCTATCATGACTGGCATCCGCGGTAAGCCTCCATATA
The DNA here is from genome assembly GCF_028829755.1 of Penicillium solitum. Lineage (NCBI taxonomy): Eukaryota > Fungi > Ascomycota > Eurotiomycetes > Eurotiales > Aspergillaceae > Penicillium > Penicillium solitum. The sequence goes on from NW_027072128.1 coordinate 884,417, forward strand.
TGACTCAACACCAAACATACAACATATCTGACCGAAGTTCTAGCTATCGCACGCTTGCTCCCAAGTCGCGTGTCATTCCATTGACTGCTCCTTTCGTTAAATACCTCCGCGCCGACGGCATTGTTCTCCCACCCGAGGCCGTCGCCCCAACCGACGATGATAACCTGGACACATTCTCCGATTCGGGCGAGGAGGAGCCCGATCCATCTACAGAATGGCAGGAGATCCACACCCAGATCAAGAATACCATCTCAGAATTTGGTGGTATTGTCACACCGAAATTAAACTGGAGTGCTCCCAAAGATGCAACCTTCATGGCCGCCACAAACGACACCCAATGCCGTTCTCCAAATGACATGTACCTCCTCCTGAAAAGCAGCGACTTCATCACCCATGATTTAGATCACCCCTTCGACGACTGTGTGCCGGATACAACCGACGACGAACCCACGTCATCCACCGTTGACTCACCGCTGCCGGAGGTTCCGTATTCTCTGGTTCTTCGCAAATATGTCAACTTCAACCCTTCGCTCGAGTTCCGGTGCTTTGTGCGCAACCGTGTACTACTTTGCATGACGCAGCGTGATCAGAATCACTTCGACTTCCTCTTCCCCATGCGTGATATGCTTCGGTCTCGTATCCAGTCATTCTTCGATGAGAAGCTCAAGAACACCTTCCCGGAATCCAACTTTGTATTCGATGTCTATATCCCCGCGCCACACCAGCGTGTCTGGTTGATTGATATCAATCCATGGGCGCAACGTACCGACCCATTACTGTACAGTTGGTTGGAGATTCTCCAGATGAAGGATCCGATTGGTGTGCAAGAGGAAGAAGATGATGGAGCGGAAGAGTTTGTGAGAATCTCACTTCATGATGGCAAAGTCATCACTTCCGGCACGGCGGAAGAGCTTGAAAAAGAAGATGATCTGAGTTCTTCTGACTCGGAGGACGAACATGAGGGTGCCGAAGGAGATGACGAGCAGGCCCCCTTCCTTCCCGAATTCCGTCTTATCAAGAAGGATGATCCTGAGGCATATGCGTTCAGCTCCACTCAATATTCGGCTCACAAGGTGCCGAGGGAGCTGGTCGATGCCTCACTTGAGGGGCCTGGCGGCATGAGTGAATTCATGGGCCAATGGCAAGATATCTTGAAGAAGCAGGAGCAAGAGGATCGGGCTGCTGACAGTGACTCTGAATAATAAAAAATCTCAACTCAGAATGCTGAGTGGGATAAAAGCATGGATTATTGGTCTAGTGGCGTTTGAGTATAGCAGGGAAAGAAATATTTGGGAAATTCAAGGTTGCATCGTGGACTACAAATCAATCCACATATTATCAACGAATAAACATCAATATGCATCCATGGATGTAATGGTCGTTGTCAGTCACTAGTAATCACAATAACCTCAACATCTATCAATATATATAAAAGACAAAGGTTGTATACTACATACATCATGACAACCAACAGTGAGGTTTGATTGAAAGATTGCACTCTGATATTATGTTTCTTACTTTTATTCTTTGTCTTGACTAACCAATTAATGCATAAAGAGACATTCAATCCCGATAGATCGTTCTACTGAAAAAAGGACACCGGAAAAGTAAATACCAAGGTGAGGCCATAGCACAGGCAGCCGTAACTTCTGATAGATATATATAAAAGCACCATCTAGTAACTAAAGCTTATGTCTCTTCTCACCAGACGCCAACTTCCGGAACTCTTCCTGCGGAATTCCCATCATAAAGCGCTCAAGGCCCATAAACGCCTCAATACCATTCTGGCGGTCCAGAAGCACCCTCTCAGGCCGTCTTACCAGCTCCTTAATCTTCAACAGACTACTCTGGTTCAAGTGCGTACCAAGACGATCATCAACCTCCTCAAGCACCTTCTTCAAGAACCCATCAGAGTCCTCCTTCTTCCCAGATTCCGGCGTAATAACCTTATTCACAAAGCCAGTCGAAACAAGCTCGTCACAGGTAATCCGCTTACTCATGATGAGCGCCTCGTTCGCCTTGGCAATTCCAAGGCGCTCGACAAAGGCACGACTAGCACCGCCTTCGGCGACAAGACCTAGCGAGGAGAATGGGGTGAGGAGGAATGTGTGCGGGGCGGCGTAGATGAAGTCAGCGTGAGCAACCAATGCGGCTGAAAGACCGACAGCGGGGCCGTTCAGGGCGGCAACGAGGATCTTGGAGTGGGTGTAGAAGGTGCGCGTGGCATCCAGGTTATTGGCTACGAACCCGCGAACGAGCTCGCGGCGGACGTTTGTGTCGGCATTGTCGCTGCCAGGACGTATGCTTGTTACGTCTGCGCCGCTGTGGAGAAGAGATGAGTATTGAAATATATAGGGATGGGATGTCTGTGGATGGCATACGCAGAGAAGAAACGCCCTGTTCCGGTCAGGACTGTGATAGAGATATCCTCTCGAGCGTCAATTTCGCGTAAACGCTCGGCTAGGAGGTAGTATAGGTCGGCATTGAGAGCATTTAGCTTGTCGGGTCGGTTGAGTGTCACGATCGCTACGCGATCCTGGTAGGTGACGGTAATGAGATTTTCGTTCGACATTTTTACTGTATATTGTAAGAGAAAACTAATCAATGGAACGTGAAATTAAACTGGATTGCAATGGTTTATTAGTTATTTCTATGTAGGGTATCCGGGTACTAGTTAGGTTTGCGGGGAGCCGAGGCCCGCGGTGAACCTACATGTTGATGCCTGAGGCATTAAAGGATAGCATGTTTGTCTTGTTTGCTCAAATTCGAGTAATCAAGCCCGTGACTGGTCCACCTGCCATGGCACCACTCGGCGATTGAAGATTGAAGATTGAAGATCAACCTCCAAATTATCGCTGCTCCCTGTCTGCTGGAATCAGGCGGTATTATCAATTGAGCACATCCCAACAATAACATCGAATCTCAATCCACACTCTTAGCAATACCTGAAGTCAAAACACCCCGGAAAAAAAAAGCAACACATCAAACCCATACAATGTCGCAAATGTTCCGCAAGTTGCAGGGAGGCAACCTCGAAGTCCTGAAGGTGCGTAGCTGACATCAAGACTCTTGAGCGGGCAATGCTAGCCCCCGCCTTCCATCGTCTGTTCTTAGGACTAACGGAATCCATGTAGTTTGGGATGTACGTCCTCTTCCCCATCGGCTGGATGTACTATTTCGGTACCAACCTCGACGACCGCTTCGCCACAAAGGGCTTCTGGCCCACCGCCGAGCAATCGCACAAGATCCCGCTGGATAAGGAGGAGATTGATCAGGAATTGGCACGTATGCGCATGGTGGATGCCATTAAGCGGGAGCAGAGACAGGCGGCGGAGGCACAGGCTCAAGCGCAAGCGCAGGCACAGGCACAGCTCCAGGCAACCCAGAGTCAGCAATGAGACTGCAATTAGTGGGTGTGATTGGGAGGAGCTGGTGGCATGGTCTGAAACATGACATGCGCTCGTTGTCTAAATCCCCGGGGGAACAAAAGGGCCTTGCGAAAGGAGCCATTGATGTTCCTGTTCCCGTTCCCTCTCGTTTGGGGGATTGATAATTACCGAGGACAATATTGGCATCACGCTGGGGAGTTACACATGTGCTGATGATGGGTTTACTTGTACAACACTCTGCTCTGGGCATCAAGGGCGTTATGGGGTTTTCATTTTATATGTTGCATTATTCAACATCATATTGCTTTTTTTTACCATCTACGATATACTATCTACGTTTCCTGTACATCATTCTGGAAAAGTGTGCAAATATGAACTTCAATCATGATCACGTTCCAATGATAACACAAACTGGCATCAGTCGACCACAGAAATCTGCCGGGAAAGAGGCATATCTATACACAGTGTGGTGCGAATGACCCAAGAAAAAAGAAAAGACAAAAATTAATAATAATGTAATCCGCCGCAATGCGACAATGCAAGTCATAGGGATGCCGCAAGTTCCCAGAACACAAGAACTCCAAACAAGCGCCGGCCGACAGGAGTGGATACGAGGGTCCCTTGGATACAAAAATCCAAAGTCATCAGACGCTTCCTCACTCTCGGTAATAGAGAATGCAAATGCAACCATTATGCGTGTCGGGCTTTTATTCACAGTTCACCCAAGCGCTCGGTCGAGGTGGCAGCGGCGTTCTTCGCCGTTTCGTACACCATGTCCCCAATTTGGGTTGCCACGCCGTTTTCGCCAAAGACCGAGCTGATGGACAACCGACCGGAGCTGAACAAGCGCTCGCCGGCCCAGTAGTAGTAGAGGCGGCCGTGGATGGCGCGGAGGTGATCGGGAAGGTAGATATAAGTTCCCATAGCGATCATAGCGATGAGGCCAAGGAGTAGCGTGTCTGAATAGGAAATTAAACGTCAGCATGGCGTACTAAGAGTATTTTGGACGACAGACAGGCGGAACGTACTGAAGATGAGCTTCTCGATCGGAGTAAGCATGTAGAGGGAGAAGGTCACCTCATACTGGTAGACCTTCAATCGCATCCAGCGGAAGAGGCTAGACACAGCCCAAATTATGAAGTCCATTGTTGCGGGGTATTCAGATGTTTGTAGGATGTTCCGGTCTTTCGTTGTTTCCTGCGGCTTGCGGTGCCGTTTGGTTTTTTTCTCTCTCCACCACCTGGGCAAGAACCGCCAATTATAAAAAGCGGGAAACAGGTCCCGGAGACAGTACGGGCACTGTATGTATGTCCGACGGAGCGTGGTGTTGTGAAGGGGAAAAATGACGGATGATGTTCCAAATCAACACGGCTTGGGGAGGTGTTGACGTGAGGTCCTCGGATACTGCGGGGAGGTAGGCGATTGGGTGATGTCCGTTACAATCAGGAAGAGTGTATTGGCACGGAGACGTTGAGGTGGATTGATGATAGGAGTAAGGAAGAGAGGGCGGATAAGAGTCGCGGAGTTGGGGGAACTGCAAAACCCTTCCCCTTTCCGTGGTCGCCGCGGGAATTTGTACCTAGTACACACCTTTGCCGCTACTTCACGCCTGAGTCTCAGGTACTCGGTACTTCGTGTTTCAGAGTATGTACAATTTGTATAAATTAGATGTCACGGCCTTGAATAGTAGAAATATATATAGACATAACATATCCTGTACATATTCTCTGTCAATACATCTGTCTATTCTAATCATTGGTTTTAATCGTACTTTGTAGGCAAACGATATTGAGCATAGAAGTACCAGTAGTTCCATGATCCTTTTGCTAATCAAGTTGATTTACCCAAATGTAAAAGACTCATATCCATCATATATATCTCATGATCCTTAGATAAGTGCTTTACTATTCATGAACACCTCCCAAGTCCTCTCCTTTATCTACATAGTAGTAGCGAGGAAAGCTTACAAGACTAAATAGGTATGTACCACCACGCCTAAACAACAAAACAGATATATATCCAGTGGCCTATAACCTCCATTGGTCTAAGATATTAAGGTAATATTATCTAAACCAACCATCAAGCAACCCAAAGAAGCCAAAGAAAGTAATACCTCCAGGGCTGCCCGCATACTTCCAGCTTATCTCTTATCGCAAACATCAGCGGCAATAACTTCAATCTTCAACAAACCACAGCACAAACACCAAAGCAATGTTTTCTCGCCTACGCTGGTGGACATCATCCAGAACACTATCAGCACCAGCCCGACTCTTCAGCCAAACCCCCATCGTCCCCGCAAAACCCCTCCCCCCACGACTCAAGATCAACGATGCCGACATATCAATATCCTACCTAAAAGGCACCGGGCCTGGCGGACAGAAGATCGTACGTTTCAAGTGTCAATCGCATTCCCAGACCATGCGCCCTCCTCTCCCCTCTATCTTCTCAGATCCCACGGCCCACCCCCAACCAGCAGACCGAAACTAACAAAACCTAGAACAAAACCAACTCCGCCGTCCAAATTATCCACAAGCCCAGCGGGGTGGTAATCAAGTGCCAAGCGACGCGCTCGCAGTCGCAGAACGCGAAGATTGCGCGCTCGTTGCTCGCTGATAGAGTCGAGGCGCAGGAGAAGGGGGATAAGAGTCGGGTGGCGATTAAGGCTGCGGCGGCGAAGAAGAAGAAGGCTAGTAAGCTGAAGAAGACGAGGAGGAAGTATCGGGAGCTTGGGGAGGGAGGAAAGCAGGGGGGAGCTGATATGGAGGAAGAGGATGAGATTGAGATTATATGGGACGATGATGTAAAGGAGGGGGAGAGAATGAGGAGGCTACATCGGAAACTAAGCCGGAAACTGAGCCGGAAACTGGTGGTGAGGCTAAACCCTCTGAGTCCGGAAAGAGTTCATGATATGAGCTTTATGCTTTATAGTGTTGCATGTGTTTGGGGATTTTGTATAGTAGGTCTACTGCATTGGTGTTTGAGCGTTTACTTTTTGAGATATTTACATTCTCATGGATGTTCTTGTAATGGAAATCAAACAAACATTTATTTCATGGATCTAGTGTCTCATCGCAACATGCATATGGTGTAATAGGGGGAGTTGGAAAAAATGATTGCATTGCTCTGAAGGAGAAAGCAAACACGAGTAGGTCGAACTTTTTTTAGTTTCTTGAAAGGGAAAGGGGGTCATAGCAAAGCCACAACTAAGAAATGTAACTTCCCAGCACAGTCTTCGACTGGTCGTCAAGACGCTCCTGGGCGAATTGTGAAATACGGCCATTCTGCTTCTTGTCGGCCTCCTTCAGGTATGAGCCCACCCAAGCCTTGAGATCGGCACCAGTTTCGGGCCACGGGTCCTTCTGCTGGGCACGGATGGTGTTCAGGGGAGTAAAGCCAACACCGAAGGACATGTCTTCGATGTCTGCATCATTAATGAGATCATCCCTGCTTGCGGGCAGCGGAGGAAGCTCGAGGAGCTTCAGCAAGGCGGTGCAGGTGAAGCCCCATCCCTTCTGGCTGTAGCGAGTGGCAAAGGCCTCCGAGTTGGCAAGGGTCTTGGTGAAGGAGATGATAGCCGTCTTGCGATCCAAAGGCCGGGCAAGCTTCTGGGTTTCAGGCAGGATGACATTGACATAAATGGGGGTGAAGAGTCTAGGCATGGATTAGCATATGAGTAATATACAAAAGGTGAGGATACATACCCCTCTTGCACCTTGTCGGTGACCTGGATGACAAAGTCCGCGCTGTAGCCCTTGTTGTCCTGTGCCGAGATGAAGTGGAAGAAGCGGATAAAGCGCATAGTCAGGTTCTCTGTCTTGGAGTTCTGCAGACGTTGAAGAATGATCTGCATGATCATGACAAAGTAGTTCTCAAGGGCAGTTCTAAAGAAAGTGAAGTCAGGTAACCGTCGATTGAGGGCTTGGAAGAGGCGATACGCACGGTGGGAAGTTAGCAACAACGGTCTCCAGGAGATCAAAGCCGAAGCTCTCATTAGCCTTGGTAGAAACTAGTTTCTGGAAGATACCAAGGATGGGCTCGATCTGGTTGTGTTCAATGATGAACTGCGAGCCACGGGGAATAATCGAGGAAAGGAGGCGGACCAAGGCAGGAATATTTCCCTTCGAGTCCCACATAACGGGCATCAGGATAGGACCAATAAGCTCCTGGTAGTAGGTGGGAAGGGTGCCGGATGGGTTGGCCTCAAGCAGCGCCGCGAAGAGTTGGAAAACGTAGGGCATGAATTCTGAAACTTGTTAGCAAGGGGTCATTCTGACAAATATATCGATTCGTTTGATTTGACTCACCCTGTACGTCATTCTGGAGGATAGCTGCGAAGGGCGCATAAAGAGCTTGCTCTAGCTTGTCGGGATTGGCAGGAGCAGCAAATCTAGGACAATGTTAGGTTTGGGCGCTTGGAAACTAAAAAAGAAAAAAACGGATAGGAACATACCGGATGAAGGCGCCCATGGCTTCGAAGTGGAAGTAATAGAATCGGGGGTTACTTGGGTTCGCGCTGATGATGGTGGTGATATTAATGAAGCGCTGCAGCACGACATCAGTGAAAGGCACCACGCCCTCCTTGATAACAACCAGAACCCGCATCACGCAACGCATCAAGAATTCGTTCTCTTGCACCTTTTCAGGAGCTGGGTCACTCTGAATCAGCTGGAAGATGTGTTCGAGAAGATCCTTAGCAAGCGGTGTGATTTCAGTGGGTGGAATGACTGCCTGTCCCTGGCTGTCGGTGAGGAAAAGTACTCGCTCCAAGGCAATGGCAGCGTAAGTGTAGACGACAAAGTTCGACGACGCCAGGTGCTTAACCAGCACAGGGAGAACCTGCTGCCACTGTTCCTTTGTGATAATACTGCGGAAAGTGTACAAATACTTGATAGCGTCGACCTTCAGGATAGGGTGAACGCCATCCTCGTTGATCAGATCCGCGGCAAGGTTCTGCTGGAAGTAATCCGTGATACTGACCAACTGGTTGGTGGCAGTAACACCGTGGGAGGAGGTCGCAGTGCCCTTAGCGGCGATAGCGGAGTAAAGGTACGTCGCTGTGTCCTTAGCCTTCCAGTTGGATGAATCCTTGGCATACTCGGCCAGGTAGTGCTGGGTATACTTGAGAACAACCTGGGTCACCGGCTCTTCGAATTTCTCTGCGAGTTTACGGAGGAAATCAGTGGCAGCTCGGCGTCTGGTCTCGCTGTCAGACCCTTCCAAGTCCCGGCGAATGAACTCAATTGGCTCATCCTCGAAGAGTTCCTCGTCGGACTCACGGAGGCTCACGTTGGGCAAGATGACCTTTTCAACAATCTGGCCCAAGGTTTCCTCGGCTTGGAAAGCAGCGGCATGCTCGGGCATACCTGCGACAGATGTCAAGAAGTGCAGTGCTCGGCTGACCAAAATATCATACTTGGTCTCCTGGCCGATGGTTGTAAGGAAGTTCCACGAGCTTCCAATGAACTGTCCAACATGAGGCTGGAAGACATCCATGTACTTCTGCACGTAGAGAGTCAAAGCCTCAAAGATTCCAGCGCGAACATATTCCAACGGACCAGCCTCCGTCTCATCGTCGGTGTGGAGTAATTGGTTATCATAGGTCAAGTATTTGAGGAAGATTGTTGTGATTCCGGAGATGTTGTCTTCGAACATGGGAGGGAGATCGTGGGAGGAAAGGTCGTAAAACAGCTTCACCATCAGGTTGAGCTGATTGAACCCTTGAGTCAAGTTCTCTTTGTTGGTCTTGTTTTGTTCAAGATAGTTGTCCAGGGCCTGGTATTTATTAGCATTCGGCCCACCGAAGCAAAACTGGGTAGAAAATTGAAGATACCTCAAACAGGGCCAGGAACGGAGTGCCGAACTTGCCGAGAACGTGGTTGATCTCGGTGTAGAGCGCATCGGACTGGAACAAAGGTCTCCATCTCTTGAAAATTGAGTGCGCGACTTGCAACACACCAATGTTGACGGTGGGGTTGCCCGGTGACAGCTTCGAGACGAGATCCTAGAGAAAACAAAACATCAGAAATAGCATTACAATGCTTTGTTGAGTTGCAACTTACATCAACTAGAGTGTCCCACCGCTCCCAGAAGTCACTGTCGGCAATCACACTAACGGCCTCGCCCAACTGGCTCTGGATTCCTGACGGAACCGAGATCATCAAGGAGATCAGCTCGCGCTTGAGAGTGGTAACTTCATCCTCCTGCAGCTTGTAATTTCCATCTTCGTCCGTCCAGTTGCGCTTGATGAAGTTCTTGAAGCATAGAGCACTGGCAAGACGTGTGTTGTAAGGTGTGGTCTCCGATGCGGTGATGTGAAGAAGCTGTAGCGAGAAACCGGGCTTCTGTTCTTCCTGACGAAGAGTAATCTCGGCTGAAAGAAGAAAAGAATCACACCGGTCAACACTGATCGTAGTACTCAAGGGTCAACATATAACTTACCCGCCTTGTTTTGCCTGGGGTCCAAGCTTGCCTCTAACAGAGCTCCAAGACCCTCCGCCATCTTGTTACGTGGGGTATCAACACAAGTGAGGGGATAAATGAGGGAAAGAAAAGAGGGGAAAAATGGATGAGGGCAGATAGGAATTAAGTATTCAGTGGCTCAAAGGGGAGCAGGAGTGTTGACAACCACGGAAGGAAAAAGATAAAAGATCCAAAGCTCAAAGATAATAATGCGAGCGCTCAATAAATTGTAACAACCCACATAAACACTGAAAATACGCTAAGCCCAATAGGGTTAGTACGTCACATGCTTGAGCCTCTCTCTGCCTCAGGCATCACACTTGATATTCTGAATGAGCGCTTTGCATGGAGCATGAAAAAGGTAAGAAAGAGAATATGTATAATTGAAGAGTAGTATTATGTGGTAAATATTTTTATTTAATTCTCTATATTCATATGCTTTTCGTGACAAATACAAACTCCTATGGAACCATCATTGGGAACCATTAATGCTTAGACAACAATGTTGCTAACGCCGTTAGCCAAATCCGTCTCCTTGGCCTGGGACAAAGCCTTGACCTGGTCGAAACAGCCGGCTGCGGCGGAGAGGAATCCAAGGAATGGCTTGCTGGGTGCCAGGACACGAGAAATATACTCGGGGTGGAACTGAACACCCACGAACCAGGGGTGGTCCTTCAGCTCGACAATCTCCATGCGCTCACCCTGGTCATCCTTGCCAATGAAGTGAAGACCGGCAGCCTGGAGCTGATCGATATACTCGGGGTTAACCTCATAACGGTGGCGGTGGCGCTCATCGATAGAAGTGCGGTCCAATCCGTAGAGAGAACGGAGCTTAGACCATTCGGAGTTCTCCTGGAAGAGGGTAGGACGGGAACCAAGGCGCATAGTACCGCCGAGGTTCACCTGGTCGATCTCAGGCATGTACACCACAATCGGGTGGGTGGTACGCTCGTCAAGTTCAACGGAGTTCGCACCCTCGAGACCACAGACGTTACGAGCGTATTCAATGACGGCAATCTGCATACCCAGGCAGATACCAAGGTAAGGCTTGGACTTGGTGCGGGCGTGGTGGGCAGCGCGCATCATACCATTGGTGCCTCTAGTACCGAAGCCTCCTGGGACCAAGATTCCATGGGCGGTGTGGACATCATACCAGGCCTTGTGGTACTCTTTGGAGTTGGTCTCCTCCCACTCGGTTTCAAGGTGCGAGGCATCGACCCAAATGATGTTGAGCTTTCGGCGGGAAGCCATAGCCGCGTGCTCAAGCGACTTGATGACGGACAGGTAAGAGTCATGGAGACTGACATACTTGCCAACCAGAGCAATGTTGACAGTCTCAAATGTGTGCTCCTGCGCAGTCGTAAGGGTCTTCCACTGTTTCCAAGTGGACTGACCCTTGAGCAACTGAGTCTGAGAGATTTCGAGCTTCTTCATGTTGAGAAGGTCACCCAGAACACCAAGGAAACCTTGCTGCTCGAGAAGCAGAGGGACGTGGTAGGTAGAGCTGACATTGTGCACGCCAATCACCTGCTCTGTCTCAACCTGGCAGAACATGGCGATCTTATCGGTGGTGGCCTTGTCAAGGGGTTTCTCGCAACGGCATGCAATAAGATCGGGGCTCAAACCAGCTGAGCGAGCATCCCGGATAGCCTGCTGGGTAGGCTTGGTCTTCAATTCATCGTGGATGACGGGAACCAGGGAAACGTGCTAGGAAAGAGTCAGAATTGGCTGGAATCAAATGGTCTGTTGGTTGAACATACGATCTGGACGAAATTGTCCTTGCCAGCCCGACGACGCAGCTGACGTAGAGCCTCAACGAATGGAGCACTTTCAATGTCACCAAGTGTGCCACCAAGCTCGATAACACAAACATCCGGCTCCTCGTTGGTGTCGTCAGCGGGGGTTCTAGCCACACGCTCGATCCATTCCTGGATAGCGTCTGTCAAGTGCGGCACAATTTGCACTGTGCGTCCAAGGTAGTCACCGCGGCGCTCCTTCTCGATCACATGCTTGTAGACCTTTCCGGTTGTGATGTTGTTATCCCTTCCAAGGGTAACTCCAAGGTAGCTAGATCGCAGAAGATCAATTAATCTCCGGTCAAATAAACCCATGGAGACAAGAACCTACCGCTCGTAGTTTCCGAGATCAAGATCGGCTTCACCACCGTCGTTCAATACGAACACCTCTCCGTGCCTAATAAATCATCGTCAGGAACAGCATTCAGAAATGAGGACTGATCAACCACATACTCGGTAGGGGCCATGGTTCCCGCATCGACGTTCATATAAGGGTCGATCTTGATCGAGGTGACTCGAGCACCCTGGGTCTTCAGCAGCAATCCGGTACTCGAGGCTGGAGAAAGTTAGACCGAGCGGACTTTTATTTTCTAGTTCGGTTTAAAGAGAGGTGTACCAATCACGCCCTTCCCAATGCCACTGATGACACCTGTTGTACATGAGTCAGTTACTGCTTGTTCATAATAGATCGACTCGGAATAAATACCTCCAGAAACCACGACGTACTTCATCTTGGTGATGATAGGGACGAAAAACCCGACTGAGACAAGAAATGTGTGATTTGATATTGAGTTTAAAAAAGAATGACCAGTATAACCAAAAACCCTCGAAAAGAAAAGAAATGTAGGGTGCCGTTCCTGGCTTCTGCCAAGGGGGAAGAAAGAATGAAATAATTTTTGAAGCCGCAAGAAAACCGCCTCTCTGTGGTTACCGCCCCCCCACTTTGATTGACTTTTCTGCCTTCCCGATAACTATGAGTCATGTGATTTGAATGAGATCCAAAGGGTAGAGGGGATATGCTTCGTTAGTGTGTACTCTACATAAGGAAATCACAACATGTAAATAGCTCATGGTTACCTTCGTTTACAGTCTCAACTCTTTGATGCTTATCCCTAGCAAAAGTACATACATGTAACAAGTTTAAAGTCTAACTAACCTTAACCTCATCTCTCACCGCCCTTTCTGCCACATATGCTGGGCGGTGTGTGACATCAGTACCAAGTACATCAGGTGATTGGGCTGGCATATCTTCATCTCCAGTGCGTGATTGATAAACCCCTCTCAATCCACATCACATCACTTGCTTGTTGTGTCATCGATCCGGTGGGGTACTGGTTCCATTGATATTCATCTTCTTAACCCTGTGATCCCGGTCCAATTCACTATCCGCTGCCGATCAGTATCATTTTGCGCGCCGATATTGATCACCAAATACCCACTGTTACAGCTTGCCAGACATCATTTGAGCCCCTGCATGTGCATTTTCTTATCATAGGAGCTGCCTATGTAGTCAAAAGCTCTTATTTGTCACTTATAAAGAGTAAAATTCCCTATCTGTCCTTTGATGTTGTCCATCATGGGTGATGCAATACCTGAACTAACTTGACTGTCAAATAGTTCACAAGCCACGTCCTCCTGACTATACCCTCTTTATGCTACTGGGCGGATGTCTCCCGATGATGTTCCACACTTCTCCCAGCACAAACCCTCGTCAACCAGCTTCGCAGATGTTTTCAAAACTCTAGGTGTCGGTCGACCTAAATCGCATTCCCCAGTCTCATTACAAGAAAGCAGCAGCGACTCGCTGTCTCACACGGATAGTCGCGGAACAAATCGGCGTGGATACGGATCCGAATCAATGCATCGTGGCAGTGTCGTGTCGAGTTCCTCGGACACTCCGAGTGGCCTGGATTTCGAGACGTCACTCCACAATCTATCGCAAAGGCAAAATATAACCCAGGCGATTGAAGAGGCTGATAGTTTATCGAGAGGCCTCTCATGGTTCAGCTCCGAGCAGTCCGTGGTGCTGTGGGAGGCTGCCGAATATCTCTTGCGTCATGAAAGCTCGTTGGATGCTCAGCAAAGTGGTGCCAGATTGTTAGAAGCAATCGCAGCCCGTCAAGATCTATCTCCGTCAGCTAGGCGCCTGATTTTTGAATCGATAGCCTCCCCCGCCGAGCCGGATGTGATTGCTGCGCGCGTACAGTCGTTGATCTCTCTATCAGACCATGGCAGGAAGTTGGATTTCGCGAGTTCCTCAATTCTCCACATCATCTCCTCGTGGATTGTTCCGTTCTATGAAACAATCGCATCTGCACGATCGAAGGCGAAAAAAGGAAAAGTGGTTAAAACACACGGCCCCACTCACGATGAAGCAGTGTTTGGAGACCTCTTCCAATTCGCGGTCGACCTGATCACTTTGCAGCGAAAACAGCCCACCCAGGAAGAAATCGAAATGCTTCTCACAGAAACATTTACCACTTGCAGGAGAACAAGTGTTGCGGCGGATATCAAGAACTCTTTGGCCGTATTCGACGCCGTCATTATGTACGCCGATGTGCCTGACATAAGCTTCCCAACCCTCCTGGAAGTCCTTTGCAGCATCCATGCATCAGTGAAACCCCTCTCTGGGCCCACATCGCGAGCAGTGCGCAATCTAGCTAAATCACGAAGACAGGCGGAGATGGTGAACACACTTCATGACTTCCTGAGAGAGTCGTCCGCCGTCGAACAAAGTCGGAACTTGAATGTTCTCCGTGGTACGCTTTATGTGTTCTCGGATTTTGTTCGTGCTTATGGACAAGATGGTATGCCCGAGCTTCCCTTTGATCAACTGATGGAATCATTGCAAGTCATTGCCCAAAAAGACGATAGCAGAGTGGATGCCGACCTGTTGGATCTGTGTCTAAATATTCTGGAAGGAGACTATGTTCGAGTCGCATTAGAACAGGATTGGATGGCATTTGCCAATCTTCTCATGCTCTGTTCTCGCAGGCTTGTGGACGAGTCAGCGCCATCCCCCACTTCTGCAACTAGCCCTCAGCTCAAACCTACGTACGACGAAACCAAATCGTACATTCTGGCAAATCTCATCCGCATTGCTTCTGTACTTGAATCTCAGTGGGAACAACTCAACAGAGAGCAAAAACAACATGCGGTCCGGTTCCTCACGAAGATATACCAGCACATTGATCCCCCACAGGCTGAAATCATAATCCATTCGATGAGAGAAGACAAACTCTGCCATCCTTCCAACAACTCAGATTGGGCTCACCATTGCCGTGAGCTGGTCGAGTGTTTCGTTCTATCACGAAAGCAAAGCTCAGACATCCGCATCCTGGCTTTGGACACGCTGAAAGAAGCTCTTTCCGGCCATGAGGATTTGCTTTTTGCACCGGAGCAGGGTCTTCTCGGGCTTCTATTGAAGGATTTCTCGGCAGAGCATGATCTTCTCTTCTTGGAGTCCCTGGTGTCTTTGTTGACCGGCCCGGCCGTACAGTACAGTGATGATGATACGTTCAAGTTGCTGATAAGCACCATCGGAGCGCCGATGCAAACGGAGGTCAATCGAGACGAACCGCGCGAACATCCTCCGAGTCATGGATCTCAACGCCGTACATCCACCACCAGTGTCTTGGAGTTAAGCTTGACAAACGTTTGTGCTGTGGGCCTCGTGAAGATGATGCTGCGTGCCTTAAACCTCTCCTCGACCAAAGCTGTGATGGTTTTCGAGGCGCTTCTAGACATTGCTCAGTCTCCAAGTCGACCAATAGACTCTCGTTTGACGGTCTTAAAGCTACTTTTCCGACTGCGATGTGACTCGGCTGGGTCAGTCACTGTCATATCAACATCGGAGAGTGACTTCTTGATGAACGTGCTGGGTCGCAATCTCGATGCTGGCTCTAAACTACAGGCCCCCAGCGATAGCCCAACCCGCGAGATTCCTCAACATGATAACTCACCTGTCTCACCAACCGGGAAGATTCCAATGAGGGAGTCTGCGTCAACCCCTATGTCGAAGTCGGCCCCGGGGCGTGGCTCTATCTCTGCCCGTGGATCAAAACTGATGGCCCCAGTGTGGACATATGCTCTGCCACAAGTTCTTCCAGAGCAGCCACCTGGAGAATCTAGCCCTGTTGTGTTTGCTTACGCCCACCCAGAGGAATCTCCCGCCGCCGAATCAACAACACCAGAAACAAGGATCACGGGGCTGTTGAAGGTCAAGATGTGGGTCGAAGTTGTGATCACCTTATTGCAACGAGAAGCCGACTGGGATGTTTACAGCTACATTCTTACTCATATCGGACCTCAGCTTGGCAACAAAGACTTTTTCAGGGATGCCATCCCTCAGATAACGCTCCTTCGCAGCATTCTGTGTGATCAAGTCAAGAATGGAACTTTCCACGAGCCCCCTGAAACTACTGGGTTGAAAAAGAGCGATGTGGCTGCCTGTATCTTCGATGCGCTCTGTATGCTTGTCAGCTACCACGAACACTTTGCTAAGAGTGAAAAGGATGATCTCGTCCGAGCTTTCATGCAGGGTATCATCGGATCATGGGGCGGCACGTCCCGTGGGTGCATTCAAGCACTGTCACTCTGTTGCCATGAAATCCCAATGTCAGTCACGAAATCATTGAACAGCATTCTTGATAGGATGTCAAAGGTGATCACCATGTCAAACATTGCCGTCCACATCTTAGAGTTCTTGGCTCTGCTTGCAAGATTGCCTGATGTTTACGTCAACTTGCGTGAGGAGGAGATCCGCACTGTGTTCGGCATCTGCATCCGATTTTTGCAGACCTCTCGAGAGCATCGGTACAAAGCCGCTGAGTTGGCTGCAAGGGCCTCTCTATCAAACCAACCTCCTCAGTCTAGGCTCAGTGCTGGGGCAAAGGAAATTGCCGCCCATGCA
The DNA here is from genome assembly GCF_028829755.1 of Penicillium solitum. Lineage (NCBI taxonomy): Eukaryota > Fungi > Ascomycota > Eurotiomycetes > Eurotiales > Aspergillaceae > Penicillium > Penicillium solitum. The sequence continues at coordinate 900,973 of NW_027072128.1, forward strand.
GCTGAAGCTCTCGAGACCTCTCAAGATGGTATGTCAAAGTATATCTCGAATCTCACCTATCATGTCATGGTCTTCTGGTTCTTGTCTCTGAAGCTCCAGGATCGGCCCAAACATGTGAATTGGATCACCAGCAGGCTCATCTATCACGACGAACATGGAAAAGAGGTGGTAGAAGAACAAAGCCAAGTATTTATTGATCTGATGCAGCGAGTTGCTTATTCGGATCTCGGAGAGACCATCCCCTTCGAAACCTTCCCTCCTTCCCCTGAGGATGGCCCAGTTGCAAAGAAGTCCTGGATTGTCGGCATGAGTATCGTCACCGTCGAGAGCGCCGGAGTATCTGGATTGTCTCAGATTACGAAGCGCCAGGCATCGGGTACCACATACTCTGTCTATCAACAGCGGACGGCCCCAGTTCTGCCGCATCAAGTTCCTCCAACTCCAGATGCCCATTTACATTCCGACTCCATGCGCACAGCAATCCTTCCGAGTCATATCATGCTTCAATTGACTGCCACTGCCTTCCCTACACCTACGGTCATGCAGCCTATCCCGGTTCCGGAAGACGATATCACTCGACGTGCGATTAGTAATTTTGATCGCACCGACATTGTGGATGGTCACCGGATCGGCATTGTTTATATTGACAATGGCCAGACAAAGGAGGCGGATATTTTAGCGAATACTGGTGGTTCTGCGGATTATGAAAACCTGCTGTCGGGATTGGGAACCAAGGTGTCGCTTCGGAATCCCCAGTTCAATCCGCAAGGATTGTATGCCGATACTGATGGAGAATACACCTATGCTTGGCGGGATCGTGTGACTGAAATTGTCTACCACGTTGCAACGATGATGCCTACGGACTTTGACCGTGATCCAGCCTGCGTCAACAAGAAACGAAACCTTGGCAATAACCATGTTACGATCGTGTTCAACCGATCCAACTTACCCTTCAACTTTGACACAATTCCATCCGAGTTCAACTCTATCAACATTGTCATCACCCCATCCTCTCGGATTGCCTACGACGAAAGTGCCAATGCCAATGGCGAGACAGACCCGCAAAAGCTCTACTACAGTGTGCAGGTCCTGAGCAAGCGCGGATTCCCCGACGTCTCACCTGCTGCGGCACCAAAGGTCATCTCGGGCAAGAACCTGGCAGCCTTTGTTCGCATTCTTGCTCTCAATGCATCCGTCTTCTCGCTTGTCTGGAGCAACAAGGGTGGCGAACACACCTCGTCCTGGAGCACCCGTCTGCGAGAAATCAAGAAGGTCCGTGAGCGGGCTCTCACGGCCCAAAGCCAAGGTTCTGAGGCCGCCGAAGGGGCTTATCCAGGTCTACGACGGAATACCAAAGCCAACATCTTCTCGGAGGAACTACCCTCTCGTGCACCTCAAGTACAGACAGATTTCGCTGCGGAATGGAATGCAGCGGCAGACACGAACATTCTCCAGAATCTGGATTTCTCCCGCTGGGCCCGCTAATCCGTCTTTCTCGAGAGTCTTGACGATGACAATATCGAGCGAGATGACCTCTGTGGTCTATCCTCTTCTCCTCTCCCTAGTCGTATCTACCAGACATCCTCTCCTCTCACCTTCTTCCCTTCATTCTCTCCTTATCTTACACTACCACCTCTTCCCCTCCTTTCCCCTCTCGATGACCAACGACCCCTAGAAACGACTTCATGTACATCATCTTGTGTTTTTTCTTGATGCAAGACAATTGTTGCATTTGTGAATACCCCTTCCCGCCCCAAAAGTTTTTTGTTTTCAATGTTGTGCCTGTCAGCGACTGTCGCGATTAGGATTAGTGAAATAAATGAGTGTTTTATACTGGACTTCGCATGATGATGCCGCCTTCTTTTTATCCATTTTAATCGCCATGTCTTGGATATTCGGCCTTGTTTCGGCCCAACTTATCATCATAACGTCAGAGCACACCCAACCTCGAATTTTCCTCCCCGCAACTAATTAAACCTGTCTACATTGGCTATTAGCCCTTCATTATCCAGAACTAGCACCGTCTAACGCTATATGTCTAGGCCTAGAAATAGGTAATGCAGATCCTACAGTTTTATTGCTCATTATTTATTAGAGAGCAGTCAAGGTAATAGTAAATACCATAGCTACAACCTACGAACACGTGCTCTACATGGGTTGATTGTGGAAACAAACAGTGTTTCTATATCCTAGCGGTATGATATGAAAGAAAGTGGCTCCGCATCTGTAATCAATCCAGTTGACTCTGTACACTGTCCAAGGGACTTTTCTCCGCGTGCACGCTTATTTGCACTTTCCGAAGGGCTGGTTGGCCAATTTCTGTTGTAGAACGTAATTAGCACAATTCTCTTGCTTTCGCAGTTATATTCAGGGTCATACCACGCAGAGCTTGGATTCACAGTTACCCAAGCTTCCGTCCGGCTTGCACTGCCCTCCAGAGGGGATCTATTGCTAAATTAGCTGGGCTGAACGGAATATGATAGGTATGAAATGGTTCATACCGAGCCAGCGATGGAAAGTCCAACAAAGGCGATAGTAGTGAGGATGGTGAAACGCATGATGATAGTGGGTGGACTTGGTGGTTGAAGGAGGATTGTTGAGGATTGTTGGAGGAGAGTTGTCTGTTGCGAGATATCAATCCTAGGACATGGGAGGACCTACTTATACCTATTTCTTGGGGGAATATCTATAACCGAGATCTTCTGATCGATTGCTTTGTTTGGTGTTGATATTCATACCGATTAATTATAGACGGTCAAATGGAATTTATGGGGCTGCAGAGAGTTGATGTCGATCATGAACAGGGTTGAACATGTGAATTGTTGTTTCTTCGTCTTTAATCATCAACCTTTCTTCTTCTATGAGAACGACACTTCAACTTCACTAAGTAGACAAGCGAATTCCTTTTGTCGATGTGTTTTACTTATCGTTATATCGTTTTATTGTATTGGAATTGAAATCTTATGATATAACTATGTACTAGTTAACTAGTTAGTTAACTAACTACACTCAACCTATGACGTAATCAAACTATCAAGCCCTAGAGCGATTGGAATATACAACTCCATACATTGTACATTTTTATATGAACGTTGTCTTACAGTTTCTAGAAACGCCATTCGGGGGTAACTAATAATAGGCCACTTAGATATATCCGATGCACGGACTTCAGGGAACGGAAGTCTTCAACTTCCGAGAAGCATAGGGCTGTACAGTCAAACCCCATTAAAACCTTGTAAGGAGAGCCAATCCTTATGAAGTATCGGGGTTTGTAAAGGAGCGAGGGTTCCGATTACTCAAGTGCCGCGGGGCCGCAGTTTTGGATTATGTAATTGTGCAGTTTTTGTATTATATAATCCTATTTTAGTGGTGCTTAAAACTGGCAGAAAATCTTGGAAGGGCAGGATACAGAGTTAAGCCAATGAGATTGAACAAACATGTGGGCGGTGTACAGGGGTTTTAATATATCCGGTGCCAAGGCACTACTACCCTAGTCAAGCGAACCCTGTCAGGGGCTTAGCACAGTTATATACGTATACACGCATACAAATATAAAAATAGCATTAAGAATAGTTCAAACCTGGAAATAAAGAACTGATCAGAGCGTGTCTGTCCAACCAGAACGAGTCTTCAGCAGCAGAGCCCCCTTTAAGCGCCATACAGAAATAAACCAAGTGGGACCATGAGCTTCTGGAATATCAAGTTCGACACGTTCTAACTATACGTTCTATACTAAGGTAAGCGGGACCTAGCAATCTATAGGCATGTAGAGATTAATTTAGAGGCTTATACTTCAATATATATTGTTCCCTCGACTAGAAGATACAGAATGGCAACCACATTCTTTTCTTTTCGTACGCTTCGATATCTCAGGCTACTCTTACTGTCTTTTCGTCTTGTCTCTTTGGCAATCACATTCTTTTTCATATCTTATGCTTCTTCAATATCCTACTACTCTCGCTTTCTACCAGAATGTCATCAAGGACAGCACTTAAAGATCATTCTAGTCCTCTTCCAGTGGTACGGGGCTCTGATGATTGTTACTATGCGAAGTATGCTAATCGCTTCAAATCCTACTCCAGTGTGACTCGTGCTTCTCTCGAAAGGTGTGAATTAAACTTCCTACAAAATAGTCAGTTTCACTAACCAAACATAGGTCCGTTGTGACAGAGGCAATCCATGTGGTAACTGCCAGGATAACGATACTACATGCACTCGTCAGCGAGTCATGAAGCGAACCAAAAATAGCAGTCAGCTGGCGGTGGTGAAAAACAGAAGTCGAACGCGTCCAAAATCACCACAAGTAACTTCAACCCCTCAAGATCCGCAAATTTCACCACCGGGGCCGTCCGATCATTCTGCAACTACGCCCAGCACATATCCCAGGCTGGACTATCAACAGTCTCATGGCGAACCTCCGGGCTCCGATAAACCTCTCTCGCTTCATGATGCTCATGCCACCATTCAGTATCAACTAGACAATCTAAAATGGCCCGCCATCAATCGCCGTCAGATCTTGGAATCAGGATTGGGGCTGGCTTCTCAACTCTCGGAGAGTTTTGGGGACCCCGTGCAAGTTGTCAGTGACATCACTGTCAACGAAGAGCAAATAAGAACACCTTCGTTTGAATTATTAACCTGGATGTTAAAAGGTACATCTCTTATTACTCGCAATAAGACTGACTGATTCTGATATCTTCCAATAGACATCAATGAGGCAACCCTTGGTTCCTTTGTTAGGGATTACTTCAGACACGTATCTGAAGCAACCCTCAAGCAAATGGGACTCAATCTCCTTCATAGGACCGGATCGCCTCACGACTTGCTCATCAGCACTGTTTGCGTCAATGGCATGGCCTCTAGGTTTCTGACTGCCATCACCACCACTGGAATCGACAGTGAACTTATCCACGAAATGACACATAGCGTGGTGCAATTTCAGGCGGCAGCAAAAGTAGCTCTTCGGAGCATCCCTCTCTTAACGAATCCTTCGCTCGCACTCTTACAGGCTCTTATTTCTGGTGTGAGTATCTGCAACTCTGGAAAGAATGTATCGGATCTAATGAAAACCAGATATTCCTCCATCAAGGATCCGGCGACATCACTGTATGCTGGGAACTTACCAAGGCTGCGTGCAGGGTATGTAAGAGTCTGGGTCTTGACACTATCATGAAGACAGGAGGCACTGTAAGTGAAGAACAGTATTACTGTGTCGCTTGGTGCTATATTTTGGATAAGAATTTTGCTTTCAAGATGGGAAGATCCCAGCCTTTACTTGATATTGAGCTTGCACACTTCATTTCCGACCTATCCGGCCATCAGCATCCCACCTCGGATCTCTTTCAAATTTACATGAGTCTTGCTAGAGTACAGTCTGCTCTCGTGCCATACCTTAGGGGACGGTCATTGGTTTTTACAGGCGATCTATCATCTTCCCATGGAATTGGGAAACTTTGGCTGGTGAATATGCAACAAATTCGAGAGAGGATCGAGCATGTGAGGAGCCTACTTGGACACATTTATACCTGCACCACTGACTTGTTACTTAGATATCGAGTCCATATCCGACCTGGAGAGGACTAGATGCTCAGTCCGAAATATCAGCTCTCCAATTCGCCTATCACTCGATTATGACCACCATCTTCCATATCACTGAGGGTGCAAGAGACCAGTCTATTGATATACGGAAACAGTGTTTGTTAGAAGCCCACCAGGGTATATCTTCACTAGTTTCGATATGTATATCTGCCGAAAGGCAAAATACAGTGGCCTTGTTGCACTGGTAAGCTATGTTCTGCACATGAAACTTAAAATTAGTTCTGACGAGGTATCTAGGACACTTCTCGTCTACCCCATCACCGCATACTTCGTTCTGTTCTGCAATGTCATTGCAACATTAGATACCGATGACTTCAAACTCATGACCACGATTATCGACTGCTTGACCCGCATTGAAACAACAAGCCGTCCAATTATTCAAGTACGAACGATCTTCCAGCAATTTTTATCGCTCGCCGGAGAAGCTTTCGACGATGAGTCAAATGCAACGGGTTCAAGTCAAGATCATCAATTACAGTCTCAGTCAACTACATTGCAACCTTGGATGCCAGACGACCTATTTCTACCTTCGACGGCTGACGCCGTTTCTCCTTTCTCTCCGTCTTTACTGGCTGGGATGGAGAATTTCTCTGAGATACCCTTTTTTCCGGAGAACGAGATGTTTATACCCTTTGGGGATCATTTTCCTGATTTCGGAAAGGATCCTAGCATCTGATTCAATTTCAACCATCTCGGGCATATGTTCTTGAATATGTATAATGTATATAACTAGTTAATATATCTATTTAGGAGTCAGGAGTTGGTACATTGGAATACAATGCTCGGATTCATGTTTGTTAATCCGAATACGCAATAATATATGAAGTAAAATTGCAGATTCCGTTCTGGGCATAGCCTCTAGGCTAGATGAAGTGGTTACACCCACAGCGAAATCCCACGCAATGAACATACAACACGCAATGCCGAACCAAATCAAAGCCCATTAGACTCTGAACATCGGCCAAGAAATGAAAATGATGTAATTAATTTATTCGGCGCTCCAACTCATTGAAGTTGGGAAGAAAATACACAGCCAGTTTCTATCGGGCATTTGTGCCGACTATAAATAACCTGGGTTCCAACTTCGGCGCATAAAAGTTGACTTACCTTATTAGGAAGAAGACACCTATTTTATATCACCTCTACAGCGCTATATTCTCTATTAGGGGGGCTTCATTTTAAGACATCTTTATTAGGGTCTCATTAGAAGTACAGATTTGTGGAAATTACCTGGTGACTCTAGTTACTATTTAATAGGTTCGGGGTCTCTCTGCGCTCAAATGTTTCGGATCCCCCCGAACTACTAGCCCTAAATAACCGCCACTAAACAACATGTCTCAAACTCTCGGAATCTAGTTACATATTAGGCAGAACTTTTCAAATGATAGAATAGCCCGATAATAGCGCAATAATATATAGCTATAATATTAAAATACCTCCGATTCCTGTTCCCCTCTCTTTAGGTCTATCATACTGTCTTTTCTGAGAACTGCCTGTCACTACTCTTAGTTGTTAACCTCGACTCTTTCTTCTATTCATTCTTTTATATCGTATCATACATATTTCCATTCTTATACCAATCTGATATTTCAAATGCTGTGCTACTTGAAGTATGCCGCTGCAGGCTTGGCCGCTGCGACTCTGGTCTCAGGTCAAACGTACACTGACTGCAATCCAATGAAAAGTATATCTCATACTCAACAATTTTAAAACAAAACACCCTCTGATATATTATAGAAACTTGCCCGGCCAATCCTGGGACAACCGAGTCGAGACACACTTTCGACTTCACCCAGAGCTCGGGTCTAGATAAGTGGACTACTACTGCGGGCAACGTCAAGACGGGCTCAAACGGCGCCGAGTTCACTGTCAACAAGAAGGGCGATGCCCCCACCATCAAGACAGACTTCTACATCTTCTTCGGTGAAGTCTCCGTCACCATGAAAGCAGCCCCTGGCACTGGCATCGTCAGCAGCATCGTGCTCGAGTCGGATGACCTTGACGAGATCGACTGGGTAAATCAGCACACCCATTCCCTCCTCCAATTCATCCATATATCTAACCTCAATACCCATATCAGGAAGCCGTTGGCGGCGACACGACCCAAATCGAGTCAAACTACTTCGGAAAGGGAGATACCACGACCTACGACCGCGCAATCTGGCACCCTATCTCGACACCCCAGGAGACATTCCAAACCTACAAAGTCGTCTGGACCAAAGAAGCCACCACCTGGTCCGTTAACGGAAAGGTCCTCCGCACTCTACCCTTCAACGACGCCAAATCCGGAACCAGATACCCCCAGACCCCCATGAACGTGCGTATCGGTGTCTGGGCCGGCGGCGACCCAAGCAATGCGAAGGGTACGATCGAATGGGCTGGTGGCGAGACAGATTACAGCAAGGCTCCTTTCACGATGTATATCAAGGACGTCACTATTGTCAACTACAACCCGGCCGAGTCTTATACCTGGTCTGACCAGACTGGTTCTTATGAGAGTATCAAGTTCACGGGTTCTGTTAACTCGACTTCCGAGACAAACTCCACTTCTGAGACTTCTGAGACTTCTGAGACTAAGTCGACTGTCTCGACTACATCGAAAACAACTTCGGCTACTACTTCTGGGTAAGTTTCCATATCCTGCTTGTCTATTGGCGCTGTGTCTAACTGTCCTGGTCTTATTAGAAGTCTTATCTCTGCTACCAACACTGCCACCCCGTCTAGCTCTGCCTCCAGCTTTGGCTCTAACTCCGGCTCTGGCTCTAGCTCCGGATCTGGCTCGGTTTCTTCTAGTTCCAGCTCCCCCTCCGCTTCTCCGGCTTTTAACGCGGCTTCGAACTTGGGCGCTGGTAGCTTGGGTTTCGTGTCTGTCCTTGCGGCTTTCTCCGGGTTTCTTTTCCTGTAGATTAGTTACTTGATATTGGATTTTATCTATATATCGGCTGTCGATGGCAGTTGATAGATGGACCTTTTTTGGACTTTTCCCGTTCTCTTCTTTTTTTCGAGTTTTCTTGATTGGAATGATGTATTTCTATATCAAAATAAGTGTAGACAAACGGAATATCTTGCCATTCCTAATTAGGAAAGTCCACGGGTTTTTGGGGTCGCGTCACGTAACTCTGTGCTTTCCTCCGATCTCTCTCTCTCGCTCCTTCCCTCCTTCCACTTTTTTTTTTCTCTTCTTCTTCTCGCTTCTTCTTCTCCACAGCCTTTCATACTACATCCCCTGGTCTGTCTTTCCAGAAGACTTTTGCGAAAAAGTTGGCAGGGAGTCGCGTATGTCTATTCGAGATACCCAAGAAATATATGACTGTATGGTTTGATGCTGACCTAGATACAGTCAACGCCAGATTCTGGGCACAGCAATGGCTAGAGCATGAATCGCCATAGCAGCAGCAATGTTGAGGCAACGAGCATTAAAACGAAAGGGCCGCCAAACCCAAACTATTGTTTTCCTTTTTCCTTTTCTTATGCATGTCGCATTTGAACCGACTCGGGATGTTTATGTTCCCATTTCTTCCGGGGCGATCTCTATGAAGAAGAAAAGTCCAGGCAAATGTCCGGAATCCCACCTTGGGAATACATATCCTAAGGCCCTAATTGTCCGGACGAAGCTGCGTATCACCAATGAGCTCTGCCCGACCCCGGCAAAAGGTTGCGGATACCTGCCCTCAGCGGTCGATTCAGTTCACCTGTCTCATTTCCCAACTCCCCCAGTGTGATCGGACCAAAGACATGGACCATGGGATGTTCCCAACTTGGACCTCTAGTGAGACAAGTTACGCAAAATGGCCAAACTGATACAAAGCCTTCGTCCTCTCCCTCGATTACATCAAGGGAACAGCATGGACTGAATCAGAAAAGGGATTGAAAGGCTCCGGCATGCAAAGCTTGACCCAAGGCGAAATATCAACAGTGGCATGAGAGTGAAATGCACCAATGTCGAACCCTCGTGAAAGGAAACACCGCGCTATCCTCTGATTCTACGTCGAAGATAAAGATGATAAATCTCGTTATTTCCGCGATTTAGACCTCCACGAAGCATTTGATATGTTAGCGGAGACTTTGTGGCTAAGGAGACCCTTTCCCTCCATTTATTTCCCAGCCACAAACAAACACTTGAGATCCAAAAAGGTCCAGGCAGTTGACTTTGGGAGTTCCTAGCTATTCTCACACAAATGTCTTCCCATCCGATTCTGGAGTTGTTCAACGGAGCGATCTACAGTGGTAAACTTACCCCACACAGCAATACCAACCACCTGGAGCGAACTGGAAGAACCCGATATACTTGTGTCAGGAGGTAGGAATTCCTATGATCACCCTCTGGTTAAAAAGAGTACAACAAGCTTACAGGTCATAACCATCAGGCGTGGGAAGATAGTGACTTTGCTCTTGAGCCAGTTGCCATCGTTGAAGTCAAGGCATTTATCACGAGATTCTACGCGCTACTGAAAAATGATCGGAATCAACCTACAATTCCTCCAAAGTGCTCGAAGAATTCGCCAATTATTTTGGCCTCATCCTTGACTTGATCGCTATCCAAAGATCGCCAAGGTCTGAGCTTTCCTACAAAAGCATTCCTTCACAATAACCGTGCATGCTCAAGCAAGTCCATTCCAACAATATCTCGATGGAGATTCCGAGAAACGGGGAACGGAGTACCAAAAACTATGAGTCCCGAAGAGTCACGGAAGCAGGGTTTTATCAACCAAGAGCCAGTCTACTTTATCAGAGATCTCCAACGCCAAGGGCCTTAGGCCTAGGTCGCAACCTAAACCTATGTGAAAGCGGCCTTGGAACAAGAACTCGCCCCATCATCTTGTCAATCCCTCTCGTGGCTTGGGCTCTCTCATCCCGTGACAATGGCACGTCTGCCGAGCCGCAGGCAGGTTATCAAGTCCCCAAGCTCTACTCTCGGTTCCTCTTTTGATTTCGATGAAACCCCCATTACCAGTTGGCTCTTCTATGACCAGCTCACCCGGCTTTCCAGCCGAATAAATTGTCGGAAGCTGCACAGCGCAGCCTACAGATGCCGTCCCCCACGAAAGATTCCATGAAGGGGAGAGAAAGAAGGATGATGAGGAGGAGAGTTGTGTTGTTGATATGATCATCTTGTTCCAACCACCTATCCCGGGATGGCCGAGATGGCCGATTCTCTTCACTTCTCACAAACATGCTGGAATCGGCCGGGATGGTGGATTCTCTTCTCCCTTCTCCTATCACAGGCCGTCACAACCTGCTGGTCACGTACATAATGTCCGTTTCTCCTAGAACTAGCCTGGGAGCGGATGTTACCGTGAGGGATTGTTTGGTGTCGTCGGCTGTGTTTTGGATTGTATTCTGCTTTTGACATGTATCTGTTCTCATAGTCCCTGCGGGCCTCGTTGTTTTTGTTGCTTTGATTTGATATCATTATTGGAATTTTCATTTCCTGAATTTCCCTCTCGGTGTCTGTCTGCAAGCTAAAATACCATAGATAATCATTGTTTATTCCAGTTCAAAATAAATCCCACCCGGTCTCATCCGTGAGCAGGTATCTAAAGTGGATATCTGATAGCTTTTATATGTATTTTTTTATTTAATAGACCGTAACCACGATTATAATAAGTATCTAACTACCACCACAGATAGTCGAACCAATAAAGAAATGGGAAAAAAGAAAAGAGGGAAATGTGATGTAGAGCACATATACAAGTGCGAGAGCCAGGCGATGCAGAGAAAGGGAAAGATGCAAGGGTTTTGTTGTGTACAAGGCCGTAGCCGTAGGAAAAGAGGGTAGGTAGTAGCGATTGTACCATGAAAAAAAGAGAACCGGGGACAGAAATGCACATATCCAAGCGTGCAAGTTCTTTATCCAATCTGAGATTGGAACTTATATTCCCCGGCCCGTAATTCCCTTTTCAACCCATCATCACCAACCAAAGATCTCACCAACACTGAGAGTACTCCAGCGCACACCACCGACAGCAACGACCATCAAGACAACATCGACAACAGCCAGTACCACCGAGCCCATCATGAAACGAGGGCTGAAGATGCGGTAGAGCATGAGATGGCGACGGAGATGGCCGGCCCACATGGTCGTGGCGAGATTAATAGTCGCCAAGTATAGGATATGTGTTCCAGCGGCCTGTACGACATCGGAGAGGATGCGTGTGGCTGGGTTTTTGTTTGGGTTTGAAGCTGGGACACGGTCGTGGGTCTGGAGGGGACGTTTCCAGAGGACGGTGAGGGGGACTGCGATTGCGGCTAGGATCTGTGCGCCGAAGGTATTGAGGATGACGAGTAGCGGGGACCAGGGGTATTGGATTGATGTGAGGGGGATAAAGGCTGTTTCCCACTGGATGCTGGAGAGGGTGGCCTGGTGGCCTGTTTTGAAGTAGTAGAAAGAACCAAGGACACCGAGGATGACGGGGCCGATGGAGGAGTTTGACAATGTTAGGTTGTTTGTGTCGAGGATTTCGAGGAGAGAGAGGATTTGCCAGAAGAGGAGGGCGATAGCGCCTTGGCCCATTGGCTTTTGCATGAGGATGATGGCAAGGGCGAAGTTGATGAGTAGGAAACAGAAGTGGGTTCCGTAGACGTTGCCGAAGCCGAGGATTGTGACTGTTGTTCGTGGGCCTTGTTGCTGGCCGGCGATTATAGGGGCCGGTGGGCTGTTGGGATCTTCGGTGGGTTTGCTCACGTTGATGCTGACGCAGGGCTTGGAGTAGAAGAATGCTGCTGTGCCTGCTGCGAACGCGAGGGCGAGGACGAACTGGGCTAGGAAGACCCGGATGAACTTGAGAGTTTCCTTGCTTACGGGTAGCCACTCGCCGTCGTCCGCGCCTTCGAGGATCCAGAATAGAGAGGTGACAAAGAGACCGAAGCGGAAGGCAAATCCGATCCATAGTGATGCGGCGCCTTCGTAGGACTTGGAGCCGGCATAGAAGGATCGCACGACGCTAGGCAGGAAGAGCGTGACCAGGAAAGGAATGGCAAGTTGCCAAGGAGCGGAGGTGGAAGAAGTCGATGAAGCATAGTATGTGGAGCGGCAGAAGGGCATCTGTTCTTCACGGCAGAGGCGCGAGAAAGACGCGATTCGGCCTAAGATCACGAAGAGAATGGAATGGTACACACCCAAGACCCGGTCCGTGGTCTGCTTCTGCCGCATGGACGAGATACCCGCGCACACACCGAATGTAGTGAGGAAGAACAGAAGAATTTCGTCTTCCCAGATAGTGTATGAGTTCGAGGCAAATCCAATAGACTGAGAAACGGTAAAGAAAAGCGCAAGCCATCCCCACATGCCGTTCGGAAGAGGAAGGTTCAGGTTCACAGGCTTCTGGATGAGAGCCGGCGTGGCTCCAAGGATGCTTCCAGCAGCAGCCAGTAGCACAGCTCCATCGACTATAGAAATCTCGGTCAAGCCAGTCAATCCCAATACAGAACCAGCCACGGCACCAATGCCAGCACCCACGCTTGCGAATTGAAGCAGACGAGACGTGAGTTGCGTTCGGTCTGTCTTCAAGCCTCGGGCATAGATGATCAACAATACAATACTAGTAAAGAGAATCACAACACCTTGGATCATGCTTGGCACATCGAATCGAGCCCACAATCCCCGGCAGATATCAAGAGTGTGACGTTGGTACTTGCGGTAGAGTTCATTGCTAGCGCGAGCAGCGGTCGACTTGGACGAGAAGCCCTTAGAGGCAGACTTCCACTCCTCTTCTGCAGCAGTCCAAAGCAAAGCCGATTCTTCATCATCACCAGCACCTCTAGCAAGCGCATATTGGTGCTGATATCTCTTGACCTGGGCTGCAGTCAACCGGTTGACAGTCGCCAGGTTTGCCCAGTTGTTCCCACGTGGGCCAGAGAAAACCTCTTCGATAGGCGAGCCTAGGTTATTGAATGGGATAGGCATTCCAAGGAGCAAAGACAGCGTCGGGACAAGGTCGATCTGAGGCACAAATCTGTCGCGCGCGAATTGAGGAGGGAGAAGCGTATCCTTGCTTGTGCGTCCGAAGATGCCACGCTTAGAGTACATCCACAACGCGGCCTCAACCTCATCATCAGACTCGCCGCCATGGTCGCCCTTGATGTCCATCCCATGATCTCCCATGACGACCAGAAGGGTCTTATCGTCGAGCGCAGCAATGATATCGCGAATGACACGGTCCATTTCCTGAAGTTTGGATGCCATGGCAGCATGGTTGGGACCATATCTATGACCTGCATGATCTACGCCGAGATAATGACCAAAGATAACATCCCATTTCTTGCTGTTGTCCGGTCGGAGGAGCGGGAAGAGATGCTCATTGACGCCATTGTCGACGGTGTGCAAGTCCCAGACGTTGAACGAGTCATACGCATGGGTGAGATTGGTATCAAAGTAACCCGGGAACAGCGATTGCCAGGTATCATCGCCGAGGTGAACCAGGTTCTTCCCGGCGCTATGCAGCTGTGCGACAAGATTGTCCTCGTCGATGGCGGTTCCGGCGAAGTTGGAGCCTGCTTCCAGGAAGGTGGGCAGGGTTCCGGTGGTTAGACCCTTCAGACGGTTCAGAGTGGTTGTCGGGGGATCCGCGATGAATGGCAGGAGGAAGGCGTTGGCGGGGTTTTCCACTGCGGTCTCGTAGAGGATAGGGATGTTATTGTGGAAGAGGTGGACTGTGTCACTCTCTCCCTTCGGGGCGAATGGTACAGTGAAGTCATAGCGGAGGGCGTCGATTATGATGACAACGGCCTTGTCAAAGGTTTTCTCGTGCCAGCAGCCTTTCTGCTGTTTACTCCCCAGAGCTGTAGTGTGTGGTTGGCCCAAAATGTCTTCGAAAGGTAGTACGTCGCATGATGATTTGTTCTCGAGAACCATTCGCGTCAGGAGAAATCCTTTTGTGAACAGATAAATACCTGCGACATGCAAGAGTCTGTCATTTATCCGGCGTCAGTTCAAATTTATTTTTCAACGCCTCAAGCTGGCGGGGCCTTGAACCTTGAGCTCTAGCTAGGTTTGAGAAGGAACCACTCACAGTATCCACACCAAAACACCCATCACACCAAAATGCTTCGTCTTGAACTCATCCTCAAGCTCCTGCGCTTTCTTATCCAACAAACCAGCTTGCTTCCGCTTGGACTGGGCACTAGCCGATTGATCGGAGCTGCGAGGGGTGGCAGCTGGAAGACCGCTTTTAGGGCCGCTAGGGTTTGGACTAGTCCCCATAGTCCCTGCAGGTGGTGTGACTACCATTTCCAAGGTCTATCGTATAGTCTTAGGTCGAGGTCGGAGGTAGCTGGTGCACCAGGTCGCGGATCTGGCAGCTGGAGGCCGAAGGGGCACCGAAGGGACCGCGAACGATGAACACGGTGTGTTTTTCAGGGGAAGGGAAGCCGAGAGCAAGCACAACTGAGCCGATTTAACCGGTTCAAGCGCGATCCATCGAAGTCGGAGAAAAAGTATAGGCGGGGGGGAGCGGAGGAGATTGCGGAGGTATGTACCCCTTTCTGTGCTTTGTCGAACGGCTTCCCTATGTATCAAGAAGCTATAACATGCACATTATTCGAAGGAGCGATGTGAACAAAGCCCAATTAGGGGGGAAAGCTGTTTAAGAAAAAGAAAATAATTCGTGCCAGTCGCGGAACCCACGGGTTGGGGAACTCGGCATCGGCGTTTCTCATTGGCCGGCTGCGGATACGTCGCAGGAGTTCAGGGTTATAATCCTTACGGTTTTCCTCAATGCTCATACGTGTGTTATTGAATCTAAAATCTCATGATAATATGATAAGAAAAGTCGCAGAACTTGAGAAAAATGGGGATCATCACTGCTTTGTGTTCATCTCTGAGCTCCAAGCCCTATGTTTTGTTTTGGATGCGAAGCAGTATTTCGGTCTCTTTAGTCTCGCCAACCCACAAATACCTCGTCTGTCCGGAATCGTTGGGTGCAGGTAGATTCCTTCAGTGGGGTGCGGAAGCCCGTTTTATACGCCATCATACCCGCCTGAGCAATCATGATTCCGTTATCGATGCAATATCGCTCATCTGTCGCGAAAACAGAGCCGCCCCGATCCCGCGCCATGATCCCCATCATCTCCTGTAATCGCTCATTAGACCCCACGCCGCCGACAATAAGCACCTGCTTAGAGCCGACATGCGCCATTGCGCGCTCGGTGATCTCAACCAGTATCGCATACACCGTCTCTTGTAAGGAGAAGCAGAGATCAGCCCGAGTAGGTTGATCATCGGGAGTCTGATGATCAGCCTGCTCTGCTCTATTCAAACCAAGGGACACAGCTAGCGCATCAATCGTAGCCAAGATTCCAGAGAATGAACAGTCCATACCCTTGACTACATATGGGAGATCAACAAGCCGACTCCCTTTCTTTGCGAGCTGCTCAATATTGTATCCCGGGAACGGATCGTTAGGAATATGTAGCGTGCGTGCAAACCGATCCAGGCAGTTTCCAACGGCGATATCCAGCGTCTCACCGAAGATACGGTAGCGTTTATCACTATACGCAATGACCTGCGTATTGCCACCAGAGACATATAAAACGACGGGATTCTCAGCGCCGGTAATCAAACGGCCCATTTCGATATCTAGAAATCAACAAATTATATAAGTCACTTCGCACATCCAACGACATCACAAATATTCTCGTAAGATGTTCAATAATTCTTCGAGGGATTAAAGACGTACGTCCAACACAGTGATTTACTGCAATCAATGGCTTGTCCCAAAGCAGACTCATCATCCGCGCCGCAATAGCTATGCTCTGCAGCGGGGCACCCATCCCAGGGCCTTTAGTGAAACAGATACAGTCCACATCATGCGGTGATAAGGATGCCTCTTGAAGAGCTGCCTTGACCATCTTGACAACCCATGCCCGGTGGTGACGTGCCGTATCTTTAGGTAGGAAACCTTCACCAGGTGGGGCATTGTAGGTGTGTCGAACATTCGCGAGGACCTGGGGTGTGCTGCCGTCTGTGGGATGTAGGATGATGCCGATTGCCACCTTGTTGGCAGATCCTTCCATTCCGATGGCGATCATGGCGAATAATCAATGAAGGATTCAGTTGACTGGAATGTTGCTTTATACCAACTCTGGAAATGTCAGTAACTAGTAAGTTCGGCTTTACTGGCATGATTCACCTGGGCATCCCTCAATTTGGCAATCTGTGGGTACCTGGATGCTTATATAATACATGAGCAGGGCTCCAGGGCTGCCCAGGTGGGCACCTGCCTACTTTGTAGGTGGCCAACCTTGAACCTTCCAAAGTCTAATGTTCCAAGGTTGGAAAAGCGCCGAAAGGTGAGCACTAAACAGATCAGGAAAGCCAAGACCTGCCAGGCATACTCCGTAGTATGTGTACATCTATTATCCTTTAAATAGTGTGCTAAGGCAAGCTGAGAAGCCCTAATATGAGAATAAAACTACGCTGTTCCATTTTCAAACCACATACGGAGTAATCATCATTATGTTCTTTTTTTCTTCCCTCTCCTTGCGTATGGTATTAGCTCGGTTTAGCACCTGGTCCTGCTTAGAGCCCGTGGATCCAGCCTTCCCAACTGCAACTCACACGAGGCTTAAATCCTTGCTCAAGTCGCATTGGTGCTCTCTCTCTGGGTATATCTCAGGATCGGATATCGGGTCACAACACTTGATACCTAGGTAGTTAGTTAATGTTAATGTGATTATGTCATGCTCAGTGAGCGGATATGCATGAATGGATCCATAAATGGATCAGGGCTCAGGGGCGGCAAGGCCGGAGCACTAAAGCAAAAAGGGAAAGCCAAGAAGGGGCAGTGAAAATCAAGTACATCACCCCACACTTCCGAGACAAGGATGGATTTCAGATTTGCCTAAATACGGCGAAACATAGGAGGACTAAGTACATACATTATCCAGCTGCCGAGTACCGGGTGAAAAAAAGGCACATGAGAAATGAAGTAAAATAGAGGGGTCCCTAAAACATAAAAATAGGACCCCATAAAGGGGGAAGAAGAAGAGAAAGTCGAAAGCAGGAATACTGTCACATGTATATCGGACCCTAGGAACGTAGCAGGGACGAAAGAGACATGGGGAACCAGACTTAAGAAAGAAAACGCCAGAAAGCAAATAGAGAAAAAAATCGGCAGGCCCTCGCTATGAACGATCCAGCTTCGATGGATCTTGGAATCCAAGCAATGTGGGGTACCCATGAGTCTGTCCAGAAACCGGGTGTTCCGACAATGTGCCTTGGTAAGACCAAAACGGAAACTGAAGGGCATATGTGCAAGCCATGTAGGCCAAATCGGGGAAGGAAGGGTATGTAAGAGGTAGAATCGAAAAAAAGATGGTTGCCAGGGTACTCGTCATGTTTTGAGAAGTCGTCGAAGGTTCAAGGGAAATTGAGCGCTATGCGGGCGGTATACGCGGTCGGTTCAATTGGGCGAGTTGGTTGGATAACACGCCTTTAATGGTATGTCTTCGTCTCCTCTTTCTCCTTCAATCCACCCATCCGCTCAATGTCAAGGGACTGGAAGCGACCGGTGTCGGTGCTTTGGTAGGGTGGGAGCTCCTCGTGGCAGGGCTCCAAGCCAATGCTGCCCGCGTCACTAATCCGGACAACGACCATACGGCCAGAGGTACGCTTGCCACTGGCATCTTCTTCCTCGGGGAAGGTAATGCGGATCTCGGGCACAGGGCTAGGTGGAGGGCTGTCGGAGTTCTCCATGAGGCTACGTTTCTCATCATAGACAAGCACGGAGTCGGTTTTATTCGTGGAAATGGTTAGGCGGCGTCTGTTGGGGGACTCTCCATTGTGGACTGGGAGCAAGTTCTGGTTCCGAGACTGACGCTTGCGGCGGAGGACGAGCAGACCACCGACCAGAGCAAGGGAGAGCAGGACGAGAACCAGGAGGGCGATGAGTAGGTCGACCATGGCGTTGGAGAGTCCGCTGTCGCTGTCATCGCGAGCCACGATGCGGGGGAATAGGTTATTCATCATGTTGGTTGTTGATTGTCGGTTGTCGGCGGTTGGTCTTTCGATACCGAGTTTGAGAAGTGTATGATCGGAAATCGACAGATATGTATGTGATCGTCGAGTTCGGATTCCAAGGAAGGTCACGGAATCAATCCGGGGAAGTAAACAGTGAAGCGCGATGGAATGTGCGTGCAATTTATCAGTCACGGGATCGTGGCGGAAAAAAAGGCGAAGATTCAAAAACGAGAGTGAGTAGGTTAAAGAAAGAATGGACAAGGTGAGCCGCTGAAAGAGTGAAGCTGGCACCTGCAAAGGAAAAGAATGGAGGGGATGGGTGAGAATGAAGGGAAAACAGAAAAGGGAGGAAGGGGAGAAGAGGAGAAGGGTTGTAAGCCTAGAACGCTTTGCTATTGTTAGTGTAGAGCTAAGCTATTCGTAGATTAGCGCTGTTCCTTGGGTGTTGCTCGGGGCCTCTTGGCCACAGGGGTCAGCCAATTACAACCGTTGAGTGCCTGGAGAACGGGCCCTCTGGGGGCAATTTACGCCCTCTCATTCGTTGGACGGCTCCACCGAACTATGCCTGTTTATTTTGGTTCCCCTGAGGCCCACGCTCATAACTCGCGTAAATCTTATGAAGGTAGTATGTTGTACATCCGGGGTAACTAATATATATTTACATCATGATCTTCAAGTTATGTTTCATAAAGATAGGCACTTATCAGCGGCACTTATTCTGGTCACACAAGCATGAATCACTCAGATTTGGATTTACGGTACAAATAAACGAAGCCTAATTGTGTACATACTGGCATGGCTTGTGCTCTCTCAAGGCCGATACTCGTGCAAAACTGCAGGAAATGAGTGTTTCAAAAATCTGTAGAGGGAGATTAAATCTCATGCACCTGATCTTTGAGACATATAAACAAAGCCCTAGAACGCGTCAGCCAAACACAACTACTTGTACAGGTAAATAGCAACCATGTTTGTTGGGAAATAAACAAAAACATAAGGAACAAATTGTTGACTTTGAAACAGTTGAGTTATTGTATCATATGAGTGAGTGAAGTTACATATGTACATGTAACTTAGTTGTTGAAATATACGGAGGTGCATAAACAACATTGAAGCACCAAAGATCAACCATGACTTGGTATGTTATACATTTTTTGATTGCATTTCTTGAAACCTGAAGTGACTAGCATAATCAATATCTAAGTCCATCCCTATTGGATTCTTTCAAAATAAAGTAATGTGTCAAACTTGGATGTCTGCCTAGAGGGACATATGTAAAAAGTGATCACATGCTGAATATATATATATATATCAGAATTGAATAAGCCACATTCAAAGAAGTCGCCTATGGCTCTAAACCAGTAACAAAAGCCAGAGGAATTACTCCATACTCATATACCTGACATGCAAGGTCACTATAGCGAACTAGTTACCGTTTGCCACATGTTGGATGTATCAATCGCGTGAATTGCATGTATCCTTCTTGCATGGATTTTGCCGCCACACCGGGGACACACAGCATAAGGGCACACGGTCCCAGTGCCACAAATAATGTGCTCAGTTACACCCAAGTACATGGTGTGTGGACTTTTGGTGTTGCGGCATTAGTCATTGGGAGGATGGTGCTAGAATAGCTATTCCTTCATTATAATGAGTGCTGGGCATGATCCTGGGGAAACAGCCCGCGGTTTCTGTCTTTGAGTATTTAGTACACCTTTCAAATATCCATCAATACATACTATATGTTGATTTGCAAAATATAATCTGGTTTGTACTTTGAGTTCTTATTTGTGGGCCTTTGACCAGGGTGCTGACACACGAGACACATCAATGGAAGTATATATCGGGCTTGGGGGATATCAATTGAAGCTATCCGTGGAAGTCACTTCCTCCAGATGACAGAAATCTCCCATCAATCAAAAAGCCGGAGGTCTCATACCGATGCTTTAGTAGGGATTCTGATGCTCTACAACAAAAGGCACTCCGGCCTTCCATCCACACCGCCAAGACCTGACACTCGAGATCAAAAACACAACTAACACCACGTCGCTATCAAAATTTGTCCATTGCACCGACTGACATGTCCTACGCTATCTTGGCGTACACCGTAGTGGACGGACTCTGGACCTTTTATAATGCGGTCAGGGGCCGCCAACACACATTCGACACCTCACAAACCCGGAGAAAGGACGATCATCGCAGGAAAAGTAACAACCCATGCCCGGAAACTGGTAACACGGCCAACACCTTATAGTCTCTCTGCAAGCCAGCGGGCATCGCGCTCGGGACCATTAAGTGTGCCTGAGCCTACAGGAGTTGGACGCAAGGCAGGCAATGCCCCTCAGCGATCAGATCCGGGGAAGGTTTCTGCGAGTGATGGCCTGACACTTGACCTGTGCAACCCCTGTGCAAGGATCCAAAGGCGAGTATCCTTGTCAGACTCTCCCTTTTCCAGTCAATGTCTCGGCCTTTTTCCAATCTCGCCGGATGAGATTACACCGCGATGACTGGACACTCCAACGTTGACAGCAAATTTCCATCAACACATGCTAGATGATGACCGCTTTTTTTTTCTTGTTTCTTTTCTCTCCCCTGGGTTTCTATGGGTTTCTGACCCGGACAATGAGTATTTGGGTCTCGTCATTTAACAGGCTGCATATCACACTTTACCCACAGATTCATCCAAGGGTCAGTGTGACGATGCGCCGAAGCAAGGGGCTGGCCGAGTCTACGGAAGTCTACTCAGTCGAGAACCACTTTTTTCGCAGATAATTCTTCTGGATTTGGGACCCCTCAAGGCCCGAAGCGTACTTCTATCGATGGTTGCGCGAGAGACTATTGCATAGCTCGCAGTTGGGGTTTGCCGTATTCCTTGATTTATTGAGAGTTAGAATCAAGGGATTGGAACCCAATACCAATACCAGCGCACGGCCACACGGTTGAAAAAGAGACAGGACATAAGCGAAAAAAAAAAAGAAAAGAAAAAAAAAAAAAAAAACAGTCCGAACAGAAGAGCGAAACAAATCCCCCCTCCCATTGAGTTCCTGACTAGACGGAGAAAGTAAGCCAACGAGAGACGCCTTGCCCATCCTGGAATGGCAGGTAATGCGCAGGTAATCCACAGTTAGAAAGGCGGCCCTTGGCTCTTTCTGTCAAGAATGTTTCCGGATCCAACCGGATGTTATAGGTTAAAGAATATCAATTCGAGATCTAGCCCTGTAGGATAAATATCCCAAGATAGGATATACCTAGGTAAGTGTATATAGAGTGTACCTTACTTTGTGGTTAAGACTAAAGTGGGAGGGGCTTAGTGGGCCCGATCGGACCTCCAGAAAACCTTCAATAATCAAGATAAGCTGTTGCCGAGCATTACAGGAAAGCTTCATGAGCTTCATTTGCTTCATTTAGAGGAACATCAACTTTGAAGTTGCCCACGTAAATTCCCTTTTCCTGATTCTTTTTTATCAAGAAACCTTCTTCTTTATGTTGGGCACCGGCTCCATTCGGGAGCATGTTCTGTCTATATAAGGGTTCCATGGTCAATACAGCTGCCAGGCAGTTCTATAATGGAGTGGGTAGGAACTTTTGGCCGAAGTGTTAAATCTCTCCTATGGTGACTTCAGGTTTGCTCGTTCACCCTTATTACATGGGCCATTTGGTACTGTTCCAGGGACTATTTGTTGATGTATTAAGCTGGACCATGGGAGATGACGCGACTAGTTACCTAATAGGGCAGTGTAGAGACTGAGTGCATGAAGAAATAGAATTGCAATACAATCTGTAATAGAAATCAAGTTCAATAGAAATATGTATACTTAATATATATGATATATACTACCAAATCACAATCCCACAATATTCACGATGTAAAAACAAGATAAAGAGATGGGGCCAGGCTAAAAAAGAAGCGTCGGGAGTTAGATTGCGGTGACGGTCAGATACGTGCGCCATACACAAATGGCTGAAAAGATACATGGATTTACCGCTAAACTCTAACCTAAAGTCAAGTACCACCATATTCCAACTAGGATCGACCTGTTCACATGGTTATGGTATTACGCAGCAATACAGCGGCTGATCTGCCTGAGAAATCATCTTTCTTCTTGTTATCTATCCAATTGACTCTGTTCTGTTCTTTTTTTCTTTTCTTTTCCTTCTTCTCTTTTTTTCGTGTGACTCTTTTTTTTTTTAATTGTCTTCCTTATTATTTCAACCGTCTCCTCTTTTTTTTTTTGACCTTTCCCTTTTCTCCTTCCATCACCGCCTCACCATCAACCCACTCCCAAGAACAGCCACACAAAAAAAAACCCTTGGGCTGTCATGCTCGCGCCTGTGTGACAGCTGGATTACATTAATGCCGTGCCTTGTCTCTCGTCCACATTCCCTTCCATCGATCCACTGAATCCCGGATTCTCATCCTTCTTGCGCGAGCGCATTCCATTATCCTCTCTTAGTTCGCTACTCGAAAATCTTCCCCCCCCCCTCAGACATCCAAACCCCTTGCCTACGCCAATCAATCTAGGGTCCCCCAACGTTCTAATTGCCATTCTCGGGGATCAC
This sequence comes from Penicillium solitum, assembly GCF_028829755.1. Lineage (NCBI taxonomy): Eukaryota > Fungi > Ascomycota > Eurotiomycetes > Eurotiales > Aspergillaceae > Penicillium > Penicillium solitum. The sequence continues at coordinate 924,086 of NW_027072128.1, forward strand.
CTCTCCACAAGGCACATGAGGACGATCTGCAAACTGGGAGATTCTTGGAGCATGCACGGAGCAGAGTAACGTCGCGGCGCCTCCTCAATTCAGAACACTCCGGCTACCAACTTGCAACCCCACAGCTGCAGCAAACGAAAGGGTGATAATAATCGTTCCAATTCTTTGTCACCTTGCATCTTCTATCACTGTCAGGTTCGATCGACCTTCCTGCCACAGTCAGCATTTCTCGCCTCATTCAGAGCTCGTCGCTCTTCCTCCCTTCCGTCTCCCTTCCTCTCTTGCTCCTGTATAATCTGTACATGTCCTGGGTTCGCCGTTGAGCAATACAGAAGACAAACGTTCGTTTTCTTCCCTTTCGCTCTTTCTTGTGATCCCTTCTATCCCCTCCTTTGGTGAGCCTTCCTTTTCAGAGACTTGGTTACCCCAGGGTGCCCGTGTACCTTTCTCCAGATCTGCCATCCCGATGTAACGTTTCCCACTATGGCCTGAACCCTGCTAACAAGGGCTTGTTCTCATCGCAGTCATATATTCCTTCGTGTACGCCGTCTCTGGTGCCTGGTGCCCGTTTGCAAATACTAGTCGACACAGCATCGGCCAATCGTCTCAGCTCTGTGATTTATTACCACGAGACAACACTCCGAACCATCTACAAATAATCGTCGCCGTTCGAGTACATATCGAATTACTGTTCTGCCGATCGGAATTTTCCTGGGATGGCTTCTACGATGGCCGCGAATACAACCAGCGTACACAACGTGAGTGGGACCGTGCATGTCGGTCAGTGGAATCATAATAACATCGAATCCAGGCACGATCCAACCGGGCTTCCAACATGAGTTCATCCGGGATGAACGACCGCAACCGCGGCTCACAAGGCAACAGTGTCGGCAAGGGTTTCGGTGCTAGTAAGGCTAGCTGGAAGAACAACATCTGGGGCGACTCCAACCTCGGAGGATTCGGGGATGGTAAGTCACTGTGCATCAATTGCGACTGGGGTTATGCTGACGCAGTTTGTAGAGCAACACCTCAGCGAGACTGCATTCGAAGGAAAGTCGGGATCGGGTTCCCTTCTCTCTACATCCGAGTCAGACAGCTGGTCGGGACGTGCCAACCTGCCATGGAGCACTGTCAACACCAACCCCTCCTTCCAGAACAGAGGCCTCGCCACATCCCCTACCCAGACTCGTGCAAATGACCGCAGTGCTCCTGCTATCAACGAAGGCAGTGATAGCTCTTACTTTTCTCTACCCCGTACCACTGGCATCAACACCGCCGCTGGCACCGCCAGCCACCGGCCCTACCTCAACCCTGCGTCGGAGGGTGTGTCCCCGTCCGGAGAAGGGATCACATTTGGTGGGTTTGCTGGTCGACGTCAGATAAACACTACTGGTCTCGGTGGCAGCCCTGTTGGGGCGACCTTCCCTGTCAAGCCTGGCTTTGCGAACCCCCTTGATGGTGCGAGCGGAGATGGTATGGGTGCCCAAATGGGCATGGCATCCTTGGGGTCTGGAATTACCGAGCATATGTCCCCGCCCCAGGGTCGCAGCGGACTATCGCACGCGTCTCACAACTCCGCTTCTTACACTACTCAGCGTCCCGCTCACTCCGCTCATCCTTCTTTCTACTCCGACAACCACAGCATCGATGGCCGCTACAGCGGTGGCTCGATGGACCTCAATGCCGGCTTTAACAAGCTGCAGCTCAACGAAGCTAACTACGGCTCCCAAGCGGCTCAGCGACCCTCGTTCGTGCCTCATGCGTCCTTCGATGGCACCTTCCCGCGCGGGAAGTATCAGAACAACGAAGACACTTACCAGGCCCTTGGATACACTGCGGAGGCTGCACAGGAGATGCATCTTGCTTACCACGCAAGATCCAGAGCTGCGAACACCGGCTCCATCTCACCCTCAGACTATGCCCGCATGGATAGCCCCATTTATGCCGGCGTTGAGGGGGCCGCCGCTCAGTACCGCAACGCAGGCGCGAGTGAAAGCCAAGTGGCAGCTTTTGAGCGCAGACTTCGCAACTTCCAGGAGCAGGAGCTTGCCCAAGGTGCCTCGCGGATGCAGTACCCTCCGTCTTACGACTTCCAAGCTTACCAGGCTTCTCGTTTGAATGCTCTCTCCGGATTTTACCCAGTGGGTCACCTTAGTGGCCTCGGTGCCGCTGCTCTGGTATCGCGCACTCAGCGCGAGCATGATCCTACCCAGGTTGTCCGCAGCCCTCTCCTAGAAGAGTTTAGGGCCAACAGCAAGGGAAACAAGCGCTACGAGCTGAAGGATATCTACAACCATGTAGTTGAGTTCAGTGGTGACCAACACGGTTCTCGCTTCATTCAACAGAAGCTTGAGACCGCCAACAGCGACGAGAAGGAGCAGGTGTTCCGTGAGATCCAGCCCAACTGTCTCCAGTTGATGACTGATGTCTTCGGCAACTATGTCGTCCAGAAATTGTTTGAGCATGGCAACCAGACCCAGAAGAAGATTCTGGCCAACCAGATGCGCGGCCATGTCTTGGCTCTGTCGACCCAGATGTATGGATGCCGAGTGGTCCAGAAGGCCCTCGAGCACATCCTCACTGACCAGCAAGCTGTGATGGTCAAGGAGCTAGAGAACCATGTCCTCAAGTGTGTTCGCGATCAAAATGGTAACCACGTCATCCAGAAGGCCATTGAGCGTGTGCCTTCGCAATACGTGCAGTTCATCATCAATGCCTTCCGCGGCCAGGTCAACAGACTAGCCGCCCATCCTTATGGCTGCCGTGTCATTCAGAGAATGCTCGAGCACTGCGAAGAGGTCGATCGCCAGTCCATTCTAGCTGAGCTTCACGCCTGCACTTCCAACCTGATTCCTGACCAGTTTGGCAACTATGTCATCCAACATGTTATTGAGAACGGTGACGAGAAGGACCGAACTCGCATGATCGACATTGTTAAGGGACAGCTCCTTGCTTATTCCAAGCACAAGTTTGCTAGCAACGTGGTCGAGAAGAGCATTGAGTTCGGTGCGGAACATGAACGTATCCACATCATCAGCACCCTAACCTCCCCCAACGACCGCGGCGAGAGCCCTCTCCTTGGTCTCATGCGTGACCAGTATGGCAACTATGTCATTCGTAAGTTCAACCCAAATCACTCGTTGTGTACTATATTAACCCCCAACAGAGAAAGTGCTGGGCCAATTGAAAGATGCCGAGCGTGAAGCCCTCATCGACCAGATCAAGCCCCTTCTCAGCCAGCTGAAGAAGTTCAGCTATGGAAAGCAGATTGTTGCTATTGAGAAGCTTATCTTTGACCCCAACTCTCCTGCGACTGGTCCTCTGTCTCACACCACCTCGACCACTCCCCCTCACTCACACAAATCCTCTCCGCAACCCGCCAAGCGCTCAATCCCCACTGAACAGCCCCGGGTCCCTTTCGTCGGTAACGCACCACCCACCCCTCCCCCGACGGATGCCCAGACCACCGTCGATACCACCCTCGAGTCGAAAGGCCTCGCCAAGAGCACTGTGACCTCGGTTTCGAGTCCCGAGACAGGCAACACCGGTGTTACCGTCCCGGTCGACGTCACTAGTGCTCACTAATTCGTTGCACACTTTATCTTGCTCGCCCAACATAATCTTTCTAATCCTGATTTGATCTGAGCCGAGTGACTTCTTGTTCTCTATCTAATACGGGGCGTATACATACAGGGGAATCAGGCGGGATATATGTTACCAACGTCTATGTGATTCTCCCCTACTCGACCATGGCTTTTGACGGCGCAACAATGAGGGCCTGGAATGTCTTTATCTCTTTTTATTATTTCTTTTCTTGTGTTGATCTCGATCTCGATCTCGGACCGCCGACTTATTTCTTATCTTACCTTATTTGTTCTTGTTTCTTTCTTGACATGTTCCTTTATTCTTACGATTGTGCTTGTGAATCATTGTCAATGCTTCTCGCTACGAGATCCAGGTCCGAGAATCGATATGGCTCCGGCGTCTTTGTTCTTTCACTTCTTTCCATTTATTTTTATTTTGTCACGGGGTTAAGGGCGGCTGTGATGGGGGAAAAAATCGGCAACCGGCTCGGAAAGGGGGGAACGGATTTGATATTTTCGCTCTTCATGATTTTCCGAGCGCATATGCCATAGCATGGAGTCTCGGACCTTCCACATTCACATTCGGATCCAACAGAAAATACGAGGAAAAGAATCAATTCAACCACTTTGCACAGCAGTTACCTTGTGCCCATGGCATCCGCATGATCTACCCAGAACCACCTACCACTTTTATTTCTTTCACACAATTTCTTTTCCTTCTCTGGCCAAGTCAACATATTTCAAGTCATGGCTATTATTCCTGATACCGAGCTCCACGGCTTTCCTTTCGCATCAAGGTGTTCTTATCAAAGGTGTTCTTGCTTCTGTGCTTCTCGGTCAGCGTGCACGATTCTACTTGTTCGCGCGCTTGTTATAGCTGCCGGCGATTGTGGACTTCGTGCTTGTCTGTTTCCGGGTTGTCATGCCGTGTTGATAATTTCGTGGTTTTCTTTTCTTCCTCTTGCTACTGGCTGTATTATCAATGCATTATGACTTGACTTTCAATTTTGCTAAGTATTGCTGAGAATGATGTAGATTTGTACGTTCGTACATAGTAGAATCTTCATCGTATCTACCTCAAGGACCCAAAGTATACTCTTGTAGTGCATAACGACCACTTGGGCCTTGCCTTATCTTCTAAAAAGACATTTAACACATCCCCAAAGCCAAGTAGTCGCTGTACATTGGATAGAAAGGTACCCGACACGTGATCCATATAGATCATATCACACGTGATAATAGTCCCGTGATGGTCGATAAGGCGGCGCATTTTGATAGAGTTGGAGGGAACCAGTCTGCACTCCCACTTCTTCCTTGACACTGTGATCAACATTGTCTCTCTGCGCGTCAACGGATAAAACCCCACGGCGTTGACCAATTCACCTGCTATCTCTGAACTCTTAACCCGAGCTCGAAAGAACCCACATCCAAAGTCGGCATCCAGACTAGCTCCGAGCTCTCTTCATCCCGCAAAACCACAATCTACAAACCTACAATAATAATCACTACCACAACGACCACATACAATTCTCCACCGGATAACCCCCGAATCAAACCACACTTTCAACCCCACGCAAACCAACCCACCAACAACCACAAAAATGTCCTCCAACGTCGGCCTCACAACCCCGCGCGGCAGCGGCACATCAGGCTACGTGCAGCGCAACTCCGCCCTCCTCAAACCCCGCAACACAGGCTACGGTGCGCCCTACCCACCGATCAGCGGCGCGAACGGCAGCGGACCAATGGACCGACCATTCAAGCAGCGGATGCCAGACAAGCAGATCCTCGAGCACGACCGCAAGCGCGCGATCGAGGTGAAGGTGATGGAAGAGCGGGAGCGACTGGAAGAAGAGAACGAGCGAATCGAAGAGGAGGCAGACGATAAGAAGAAGAAGGCGAAGAGTGGAGCCAAGAAAGAGGAAGATGGCGAGGCGGATGAGGGGGAGAAGGTTCTTAGTGAAGAGGAGATTGATGAGAAGTGTGATACTCTTCGACAGCGCTTGCTGGCTGAGCTTGAAGAGGATTTGAAGCGTGGAGAGTCTGGGTTCAAGAAGCCTTTCCCTGGATCTGGGGCCGGGGCTGGGAGGGATAGACGCAATCTTAAGTCTTATCAGGTTCATGAGCTTGCTGAGGCGAAGATTGAGGAGACGGAGAGGTTGCGGAGGGCTTTTGGGTTGAGGGAGGATCGGGAGACTGGGGAGATTTCTAGTTCGAGGGATTATCGGGAGAAGAGGAGGGATTAGATTATGTCTTGACTTGTTTCTTTTCTTTTCTTTTCTCTCTAATTGTCTTTCTTTCTTCTAAATGGTGTTGATCGGTGTTAGGGGTTTATGGGATTATCATGGAAATCGGGTTGCATGAACAAGTTTTTTCTTTTCTTTTCATTGTTGTCCATGTTATGCTGTACAATCTTTTTCGAATGCAAAGAAATGAACAATTGGATATCATAACCTCATCTATAATACACCAAAACCAGTACACTATGCCACAAACTTTTCAATAACCCAACCCTCCTTAGGATCCTTCTTCTGCACAACCTTCTTAGCAGGCATAGGCCAGCCCACACTACCCCCATCACCCACCAAAGAAGGAATAACCCAGCAAGATCTGCGCGGTGGCATACCCTCAATAGCATCGGCCTTACCAATCGGCTTTCCATACTCAATGAGCGGGGTATCATGCGCAATCGCCGAGAGCTGCAACCCACTAGGCGCAACAAGCGGGAACATCCTAATCTTAGGAACCTGATCCGAGACGAGTGAAGCAGAAGACTGCTGCAGATGCGAATAAGTGATATACTTGGGCATTTCCTTCGGCGAGAGCTTAGCAAGCAGCGAAGACGGATGCACATAAACAGCTCGTTCCTGCAGATCCTCACCCTTACCATCCCGAGAACGGAAGAGCGTCAGATAAGGAACGTCAATGGCGCGACGGGGAGCGCGGGGATTCTCCGGCGGAACGGGGGCTTGATCAGCGCGGATAGCGACATGATCGATGAAGCCAGCAGTGACGATCTGCTTCAGGGCCTTGATCTGCTTTGAGGAAGGCTCTGGAAGACGGGCTTCGTAGGCGGGGACTAGACCCGGGTTATTTGAGCGCACGATGTCGGTTAGCTGGCGACGGAGCTGGGTTGCTTCTTTGAAGGCCTTTGCGCGGAGGAACATTTTTTCACTGAAGGCGTCGCCGTCGGAGGCGTAGCCGTAGGCGCAGATTGCAGAGAGGGATTTTAGAGCGTCGGAGGTGTCGTCGTGTTTGCTGAAGAGGCGTTGGGCGCGGGCGTATGCTTTGTTGCGTTGTTCGCGCTCGTCGTCTTCGAGACGGTCGGCGTTTGTGTAGACCTTTCGTCTGTCGCTGTCGCTGTCGCTGTCGTCGTCGACTTGCTTCTTGGCTGTCGTTGGCAGGGGTTGGTTCGGGTCGAGTTGGTTCTCGGGGACGAAGAGGTCGCCCACTGCTAGGGCTGCGACTAGGGCGATCACGTACGGCATGCAGCCGTGTTGGTGGCCGATGTGGAGCATTTTGCTGAATCGGGGGGAGAGGGGGTAGGTTGAGAGACGACGGCCGACGGGGGTTATCTGGCCTTCGGCTGTGAGGGCGCTGAGGTTCTTGAGGAGTTTCTCTGCCGTTGCGAGACCTTGGCGGCTCGGGGGTGTGGGGAATGGGAAGTTGATCACGTTGTGAAGTCCCATGCTCTTCATTTGGAGGACGACGCCTTCGATGGGAGTGCGGAGGATCTCTGGGTCGGTGTATTCAGCGAACTCGCCTTCGTAGACCGCAGAGGAGTACATTCGGTAGCAGTGGCCAGGTCCTGTTCGACCAGCTCGACCAGCTCGCTGGTTTGCGCTTGCTTTACTGATCCAGCCGACTTGGAAGCTTTGGACTCCAGTGAAGAGATCGAACTGCTTCTCCTTGGCGCGACCGCAGTCGAAGACATACTTGATACCGGGGATGGTAAGAGATGTTTCGGCGACGTTGGTTGCGAGGATGATCAGTCGTGAGTTCTCTGGGGCCGGCTCAAACACCTTCATCTGTTCTTTCGTGGGAAGTTGGGAATATAGAGGCAAGACGTGGACGCGAGTTGACGAGTCCATGGCCTCTTCGCCTTCGGCGAGTTCGAAGCCTTCGTCTTCCTCTGCGTCATCTAGTCCGGTGATCTCCATATCACTGTCGTAATCATCATGCCCGGGATTTTCCATCTCGGTGCCGCCTAACTCAAGGTCCTCTGCCTCCAAAGGAGCCTCGGTGGCTGAGAGCTGCACCTTTGCCTGTGTCGTATCCTCCCGTTGAGTAGGTTTGAATGCCTGCTTCAGACGTTTAGAAAGCTGTCGGATTTCGTTCTGACCAGTCAAGAACACAAGCATTCCACCGGCGGGTAGTTTGCGGTGTCCGCGCGAAACCTTGCGGAACGCATCTTCAACGTAGTCTCGCTGGGTGCGGCGGGAGAAATGCACTGCAACAGGGTATTGGCGGCCCTCAGCTTGGACCAAGGGGGGTGCACCATTACGGAAAAGACTTGGGTTCTCAGTGAAATCCGAAATACGGAGAGTAGCCGACATGATGACGACCTTCAAAGGCTTGACAGATGGGTCCTCTTCGCTCAAAGACTTGCGCAGGCCCACAATACGGCTGACCATTCCAATCAGGATATCAGTGTTGACGCTGCGCTCGTGAGCCTCGTCAATAAGAATGATAGAGTATTTGCGAAGGGCAAAGTCATCTGCAATCTCTCGTAGAAGAATACCATCAGTCATGAATTTGATGGCAGTCTTCTTCGATGCCGTAGACTCAAATCGAATTTGATAAGAAACCTTCTCGGCGTGTTGACCCAATTCCTGAGCAACACGGTTCGCCATACTCACGGCCGCGACTCGGCGAGGCTGGGTGACACCAATTAGACCCGGGTTAGGGCTGCCTGGAGAGCCGAAGCCGGATTCGAAGAGGAACTGGGGAAGCTGGGTTGTTTTTCCACTACCAGTAGCACCCCAAATGACGACAACTGAGTTGTTGTGAATTGCTTCCATGATTTTCTGTTCTTCGCCAACGACAGGGAGTCCAAGACGGGCGACTTGGATTTCCTCTGTACGGTCAACCGCAACACTGTAGGCCTTACGATTGGGATCGCCGTGAGTTACCTGAAGCTCCCGCGGGAGAGGTTCTTCTTGGGTGGTATTGTGGGTTGCTGGCAACTTAGATGGGTCGAACACCTGCTCTTCCTCGGTCACAGCTCCCTCGGTGGGTTTGAATCCTGCGGCTTCGTTGATCTGTTGTACCGCCCAAGATTTGAAGGCTGATTGGCGAGTTGTGAGCGTTGGCTTATCTTCGTCCATTTCGTCATCATCTTCCGAGTCTTCCTCGTCCTCATCTTCATCCTCATCCCCGGAAATGTCCTCGGAGGACGAAGTATCTTCCTCTTCAGAGTCCTCTTCAATATCACTTTCGGACCCTTCGCTCATATCATCTTCATCTTCATCTTCATCCTCCTCGCCCGAATCAAAGCCCTCCCATGCAGCCTCAGCCTTTACTGGTGCAGGTGCAGGTTTCTTCTTCGGTGCGCGCTTCCGCTTCTTTAGAACAGGGAATCCATCAGCTCCTAGCTCTAATGGCCGCTTAAGTCCACTTCCAGCGGCTGCCTCTTCTCGTAACTTTTGTTCATTGGGATCTGTTGCAGGATCGGAGACTTTTAGGTTGATGTCTGAATCATCGGTATCATATCCTGAGATGTCGGCGGGAGCATTGTGTTTCGGCGCGGAAACGGCCGGTGCAGATACGTCGTCATCCTGTCTCTTGCGCTTGGAAAGATCTCGGGAACTCTGTAAAGAGGAAGTATCGACAGACGACTGCGCTAGCTTTTTCAACAATTCGATGTTTTCTTCCTTCTTGAGTTTGTTTTCCTGCGGGAATGTTAGAGCCATATCTTTCTATTGCGGTTATCCACATACAATGTATTTGTCCAAGCGCTTCTGCTTCTTTGAGGACATCTGGGGATGCTGCTCTGTTAACTCTCCCTTCAGCTTCTTTCGCCGTTCCTCTTTCTCATCCTTGGAGACGGGCTGGAGCTGTGCGACATTGGTATCAGCCGACTCCCCGTCAGGGTTTTGCCGGTGCCTTTGTTTTCTTAGACGTGGTGTAAATTTAGGCGGCATCTTGGATTACTGCAGCCACTCTGACTGAGAAAATAAGATAATTGACTGAGTATGCAAGCTCTGCGATCCAACTGTTTCTTCTCAAAAAAAATTAGGGCGGTCGGGATATTGCCAGCTTGGCCCGAGGCGGTGTAACTAGCCACCGCCTACAACATACGAACGGACGATGAGTGTCGACCTCCGATACACCTAGTTAACATACCTGCACTTGTTCTCTTTCTCTTCACTGAAGTATTCCATCAAAGATAAATACTATAAATCACCATGGTTGAATCTTTTGATACAAGCTCTCTGCAGGATTCCCTCAACCTGCCATTTCCTGCTACCACTAAGCAGATTGCCGGGTTAGTCAATGGCGTACAAACAGATGTGGTGATAATGAGCTTTAGCGATAAAATCATGGTCACAATTTCACAAGCAGGACGATTAGCACATTGGGTATTTATGTCTTAAATTTGACTTCATCCAACATTGCTAATGGTATATAGTTGCATGTACCGATGGAGAACCAGAACCCAGGCACTGAGGGAATGCACACCCTCGCTGAGGGCGATGATGCTCTTTTGCCCCTCAAGAGCCTAACCACCACTACCTTACTAGGTGGCTATTCTCCTGGACAAGATACAACGGGTCAACTACTTGCTCGTCAGATAGCTACGGCTATTGCTACAAAAACACCTAGTGAAAAGAGATTACTCCTCGTTGGCCTTGGACTTGGAAAATCAACTGCTGATAGAGATTCATTTTTTGCTATCGTGGATCTGGTTCTGCAATGCCTATGAAACCATCATAGCCCGATCTCCGACGGAGAGCAAGGCAGCCATCAGAACAAGGCTTCCGGAACCTGCGAGTCTTCGGTAATATGCGGGTTTTTCGGAATCTGCAAGTCTTTCGGAACCTGCGGGGTGTGCGCTAGAATTCGGGCTCGCTCCAGAACAAGGTTCAGTTTCTCCTCGGTGATGTGTCCATGAATTCGAATTCTTTCCATTGAAACAAATGCGCCACAGGCCAACAAGTAGGCGAGATCCCACTCGCTGAAGAATGAATTCTCCCAGTTCCTTCTCAATTCGACAATCACCGTGCGAACGGCCATAAATCCCTCATCTCTGTGCTTTACCATGAACTCGATGAATTTGTACGCGCGCTTCCTTGCCTTCTTGGGGTCTTTGTCACCCAGCGCGAATTTCATTGCTCGAATTCGGTTCGTCATCAGTTCTCGGAAGATTGGGCATGGCGGGGCGAGGTACCCATGCTTGGGGAAATCCTTCACCACCAGGGTCCGATTGCTCAGCGCATTGATGTATGCAATCGAAGTCTCCGACATCCATTCGAACGATGAAAGTCTCATGGAGCTCGGTATCTTGGGGGTAAGATCATCGTTCTCGAGAATGATTGCCTCCTTGCAGTCGTCAAAAACGTACTTCCATATCTTGGCGCGGATCTCCAGTGGCAGCCAATCGAGTCGGCACGAGCTTCGTCTATTCGCGGTAATCTCCGGGTGGTAGATTCTCATGTCTGCAAGGAACCTGTTTTCGAACGATTCCCATGTGCCAAACTGCAACCAGAGCCTTTCCACGAAAACACCCCCAGCGTGGTCGCTGATGTAGAAGAGTGCGCTGTCGGAACTGTTACATTGTCAGATGAAATGAACTTGTTGGTGGCTTTGCGCCCCATGGGTTTGAATCAACTTACTACATGTACGACACCTTCTTAGATGTCGGGACTACATCCACGACTTGGTCAGACTCATGCGGGATAGCCGAATCTCCTGGGCCAGGGACTTCCAAGCTTCCATTCTCGGCTTGGACGGATCCATACGAGACCTCAGAAACCCCGACTTCGGAAGCCGGGACTTCGGAAGCGGTCACTTTCACTTTGTTAGACTCGCGCTTGGCTGCAAGCTTTCCTCGGAGGCGCTCGCGCGTGGCCGATGCATTCGCTCGGATGCGATGAACGGTTCTTTTGAACCTCTTCATCGTGGTTGATGCTTATGCGAGGTGAGGAAGTGATGTGGGGGGAAGAACCGTGATGGGATTCACCTGGAAATAGGTGCTGTTTTCGCCGACATAAGCAGGCGTCGGCGCGCGGCGTCGCCCTGACAATTTACCTGCCGACGTCTGTGGCTTTGATATTTACAGACGCTACGACTGATTTTATCTGAAGAATCCCCAATGGTCGATTACCCATAGATGCCCGGAGTTAGGTTTATTTTGGTGTTATTTTGGACGTCAGTGGGCAATGGAGGTTAATGGAGGCCTACGGTGTTTTGTAGTAATTGGACAGGCCCTATATGGTATAGTTCGATCTTGTCTACCTCTTTAACTACCAGGAAATAAAGGTCTAATCATGATATGAGATCCATAAGGTACTTTGTATCATTTCACCCACTGCATAAGATATCAGCTCGAACTAGATGCCATAAAGTGATTAGATATGGGGCTAAAAGTACAATGAAACCAGCAGATCAATATACATCTGTAGTTAACGACCGGAGGTATACTCTTGATATTGCGGTATGGCCAGTCACGTGGTGAATATTGACACAACAGGGGTTGCATACAACATCCAAGACGACACCTGTAGGTAGACCGTGAACAGAGTCAGTTTGGGGTTTGGGACAATAATGATTCTCTAAACCTTTGAATATCCGACGGCTGGTTAATGCGAGTCCATTTAGTGATAGTCCGCGCGTAATCTGGCGGTCTTGCACTTGAAAATATTCCTTGGGTCTCATACTCCACCCGTCAAACGTTCCGTTATTATCTCCCATCCACGTCTTTTTTTATCCCCTTTGTCTTCATCCATCTTCATTTCCCGAAAGAAAACCTGCATTTCGGTCTTTGTGGAGTTCTGCACGATGGAGCCACTAGTGGATCCTGAGTTAGCCGCTGCCGTTGAGGCTTCTCGCCAAGATATGTATCGCGAGCAGAACAGACATCCCTCGTCCCAGGCATCCCAGGATAATTTTGTGGATCTGACCAATGACTCGGGAAATGACTCGGACATTGAAGAGGTATTCCCCAAGTCAAAGTCTGTGGTTAATTCTGAGTCTGAAGATGACGAGCATGAGCAGCTACAGCGTGCTCTTGCTCTGTCGATGGAGCCTACCGAGATCCAAGCCCCAGACAATGCACAGACTCCCAAAAATGCAACTGCGCCCCGTGAGGACTCTGTGGCATCGGCCGGTTCAATTTTGGGCATGAACAGGAAGCAGATGGAAGAGGAGCGTCTTGCACGTCTCGCCAAGCGCAAGGCCGACGATACTTCGTCTACTCCGCCATCTCAGGTCAGCCGGAAGCTCCCCAGGACTGACCCTTTGCCAGTCCGTAATCCTGTCGCTCTACGCAATCCGTTCCAATCAGCCCCGCAGGCGAATATGGTTCGAGTGAAATCTCGCACCGAGGTCTGCCACCAGTTGGCATCAAATGCCCCAAATATTAACATCCAACCTACCTCCCGCTCAGTGGCCCAATGGCCTCTTGGAGCTGTCAAAAAGACACACATCACCGGTTTCCCTCGCAGTGGAAATGAGATCACCATTGAAGAAGTTATCCAGCGAGATGACTTGGAGTTGGGTGTATTTAGCTCGTTTCTGTGGGATATGCCATGGCTTTATTCCAAGTTCAACAATTCGACACGCATCTTATTTGTTATGCAAGCAAATGATGAAGAAACGGTTAGCGATGCACTATGACCTTGAATGACACGGACTAACTTGACTTCGTTTACAGCGAGAGCAATATCGTCAGGACATTAGCAGCATGCCCAATTTTCGCTTGTGTTTCCCACCCATGGAGCCGCAAGTGTTTTGTATGCATTCTAAGCTGCTTTTGATGTTCCACCCTGGATATCTTCGTATCGCAGTTCCCTCCGCCAATCTCACTCCCACTGACTGGGGAGAGGATAGACTTATGGAAAACGTATGTGACTACGGCTACCTGATGTCCTTGAATTTTCTAACAGCGTGCAGACTGTATTCCTTATTGACCTTCCCAAACTCGAAGTTCCTGATGCTGGAAAGACCCCATTCTACAAAGAGCTAGTCTACTTCCTCCAGGCATCCGATCTCCACCGCAACATCATCAAGAAGCTAGATGGGTTTGACTTCAGCGAGACAAAGCGCTACGCATTTGTTCATACAGTGTATGTATTTCCCCTGGCTGATTCCCATATCAAAGAATAACCACCAGCTAACAATATAAGTGGCGGAACCAACACCGAAGACAAATGGCAACGCACTGGATTCAGCGGTTTGGGTCGTGCTATCAAAACCCTCGGTCTAGAGACAACATCACCCATCAACATCGACTACGTCGTAAGTTTCTCGATCTACTATACTTCCATGCATTGGGCATACTAACAACAAATTTAGGCCTCGTCGCTAGGAAATCTCAACACTCCATTCCTGCGCTCGATCTACCTCGCCTGCAAAGGTACGCCATCATCTTCCAAAAACCCCAAACCAACTAAACTAACCAACTACAACCACTAGGTGACAACGCTCTACTAGATTACGAGCTCCGAACCGCAAACAAGAAAAAAGAACCCCGCACAGAAGTGGAAGCCTATAACCAAGAATGTCTCGACCACTTCCGCGTTTACTTCCCCTCAGACGAGACTGCGTGTGACGTCCACAGCAATGCCAAAAGCGCCATCGGCACGATATGCTTCAATCCAGCCTGGTGGTCCGGTGCCAATTTCCCGCGTGACACGCTTAGAGATTGTGTTAGTGAGCGTGGAGTCTTGATGCATAACAAGGTGAGCATTTCGCGGTAACGGGCAGATTACATCGATTTGTTACTAATACACATTCCTTCTGGCGTACAGCTTGCCTTCGTCCATCCTTCCACCCCGATCGAAATGCCCGATAATAAGGAGTGCCGGGGTTGGGCTTATGTGGGGAGTGCGAATTTGTCAGAAAGTGCATGGTGAGTACATGCCTATACCCCTGTCGATGAAATGGCAAAATTAACATGATCCAGGGGTCGTATCGTCAAGGATCCCAAGACGAAACAGCTGAAGATGAACTGTCGCAACTGGGAATGCGGCGTTATCGTGCCTATCATCAGTGAGAAGGAGACAGAGAAGAAAGATAAGGGACCAGAGACAAATGGAACTGCCTCTTCGGCTCCTCTCCCCGTCGAGGTCTTTAAGGATACCGTTCCTATCCCGATGAGAGTGCCCGCTGCTCCGTTGTCGGAGTACCGGCGGCCTTTCTTCTTTGGCATTTGATTTCAACTTCGATCTTAAGACTTGACCTGAATGGAAAGTCTTGAGCCTTTGTTCACTCTACTTCTGAGTCGAATCTATCTCTACATCTGCAACATCCCGTGAGAGTCTAGATTTTCACTATCCTTTGTCATGGGTATCTGGGATATGAGTTCAGATCGGGTTGCCTGGTTCAAACACTGCATGTATTATCGAGCAATTAGGCTGTGTGACCTTCAAACAAAAACAGAGAGATAGTAAAAAAAAAACAGTTCATGTCTTAAAAGCAACGTGATATGACTAAAACTATATAATATAAATCGAATAATAATATCTAAATGTGTGTGCATATAAGCATCACTTCTGGTATATCCAATATCACGCTCTATGTAAATGCATGTTGAAAATGTAAAAAAGTCCAAAAGAAAAAAAAACACAACATCACCAAATTTTCGAAGCCCTAGACTGCATCACTCTTCTTCCCCTTAAACAGTCCCTTCACACGATCAATCATCAGTCCACCCAAACCAAACAGCGAACCAATACCAAAGCTCCAACCTCTCACACGAACAGTGTAAATGAAGAAATAAACCAAAGCCCAGTTAATAATAACAAAGGCCAGGAAAATTCCAAAACAACGCCACTTATCCTCAACATGGACATTCAAGTTCGCCATATACTGCGCACCATCCTGGTAGGGACAGTACTGACAATCCGCCGTAGCCTGGGGGTTAACCAGGTATCCGACCTTGGCGATGGAATCGACAAAGTTACCAGCATAAGCATCACAAGTTTGTCCAGGGGGAGGATTGAAATGGGTAGCTTCAAGCGAGGAACACTCGATCTGGACAGCCGGCAAAACAACCGAGAGCACACCACGGAACCACCATGTCATCGGGTTGACGTAGTACATCCAGTATTTCCAGAAGACGGGGTAATCGGCGTAGGGACGGACGATACCGTTGAACAGATTGACCATGACGAAGAAGAAGGGGAGGGTATTCGAGATGACAGTGAAGGAAGGCGCGAATGCGCAGATCCATTGGCCCCACGATGCCTGGAACAGGAAGAAGAGCATAGTCATCAGGAAAACGTATCCTGCGTTCGAAGACTCGGTTGGGAATCCGACCGGGTAGTACCATAGCAACCAGTAGATCAGACCGGAGATGATGGCGGCGGGGATCTCGCAGACGACGTTTGCTGTGCAGAAGGCGACCCAGCCGTAGATTCGGGATGGGTATTCTCGTGCTTCCCAGATGGCGCGGTTGATGTAGAATTTCGGGACGATGGAGTTGAGGACGATGGGTGGGATCAGGATGATTAGGAAGACGGAGAACATTCGATCTTGCATTGATGCTACTGTGTTTGAGAGCATGTAGAAGGTGAAGCCGTTGAAGATTCCGATGATCACTGAGACGAAGAGTTTGCTGTAGTAGTAGGATGGGTCGCGCCAGTAGTTTTTGAACAGACGTTTTGTTAGCTGGAGGGTTTGGGTTGAGGTTGGGGCGGCGAATTCGTAGTGGGCCGAGACGGATTCCTCGATGGGGACTTTGCTGCGCTCTGTGCGGATGTTTTCGATCTCAGTGAGCATTTCGCGGTTTTGGTCTGAGTTGCGCCATTCTTCGTTCCAGTCGACGAGTTTTCCGTTTCGGTGTGTGGCTTTGGCTGCTGTTTCCAGGATGAATTCCGCGACGTTCTTTGAGGGTGGGCAGACGAAGCCGCGGTCGCCGAAGTATTTGATTACGGCGGCGCCTTCTTTGCCGACGGGGCCGAAGTAGAAGGTGTTACCGCCCGGGTTGAGGGCGAGGATCATGTCGAATTGCTGGGTGATCATGGACGAGGGCTGGTGGATTGTGCAGACGATGGCTTGACCGGCTTGGGAGAGTTTCTTGAGGAAACGGACGATGGAGAATGCCGCTTGACTGTCGAGACCGGAGGTGGGCTCGTCCAGGAACAGAAGTAGACTGGGCTTGGCTGCGAGTTCGACACCAATGGTGACACGCTTCTTCTGCTCGACGTTGAGAGAGCCGATGATGGCGTCCTGGATATCCTCGAGTTCGAGCAGGTTGATGATGCGGTCCACGTAGTCGATCTTCTCCTGGCGCGGGACATCACGGGGCTGGCGGAGGATGGCTGAGAACTCGAAGGCTTCACGGATGGTGGCGGTATTATCGTGCAGATCCATTTGCTCACAGAAACCCGTGCCACGCTGGAAATCAGCACCCAGCTTGTGGCCATCGACGAGCATATCACCAGTCACGACACCCATCTTCTGGCGCTGGGCGAGAGTGTTGAGTAGAGTCGTCTTTCCAGCACCGGAGGCACCCATCAAAGCGATCATGACGCCGGGCTTGGCGTAGCCATTGACACCGTTGAGGAGCTTGCGTGTTCCATTTCCGTAGGGGACGGTGTATTCAACATTCTGCCAGGTGAAGCAGCGCTCACTTGAGGACAGGCGGTTGAAGGTATCATCATTAGAAGCGGCCTGGCCACGGGCCAGAGCGGCGTTGTCGTTTGCGTTGGCGACCTTTTCTTCATCGTTGGTGGTCTGGGCAGCGACCTTCTTAGTTCGGTTGGACTTTTTGAAAACCAAAGCACCGCCTCCACCACCAACAAACGAAAGAGTCTCAGCAGCCAACACAGTCACCAAGATGTACAGCACGGTGAAAGCAATGACAACACCAAAGTTGCGCCATAGATGGCTGCGCGTGAACTCAAAGTTGGCAGTCAAGTACTCAGTTCCGGTAACAGAAGTCTTACCCAATGACGATCCAGTCAAAGCACATCCCTGGTACTTGGGGTCCACGCCGGGGCCCTGTGGGACAAGCTGTAATGGGCTGCATTCCATAACACGATCGGAGAACTCGCTTGTCAAGACGGCCTCGTAACTGTACGCGAGTGGGTTGACATAGAACAGCCATCCAAACCAGATAGAGTCCTTGATAAGAGTCTGCTTGGGAATGACATAACCGACATACAAAACGAGCAGGTTCAGCGCAATACCACTGAAACGCACCGCGTCATCAATAGTCGGCGACAGCGCAGCGAACATGCGGTAGAGCGAGGTGATACAGAAGGTAGTCGTGTACACGAACAGGAAGTAGATAAAGAACTTGGAAGCCGTGATATCGAGACCACTCATGAAATAGACGACAATCGTGAACGGGATGACCATACCCAAGATAGCAGGGAAATCGACGATGATACGGGCAATGGAGACAGCAGAGGGACGGTAGAAGGCGTAATCCTTGTGACGGGCGACGATGCCACGACCAGAGACAGCAGGCATCAGCTCGGTCAGTTGCATCCAGCCAAGGAACAGAATCGAGAAGAACAGAGCACCACCGCGCGAGAAAGCGCCGCTGGTATCCAGGGATTCTCCGTAGAACAGGGAGGAAACGATGAGGGCGTTGGAGATGACGATGAAGTACTTGGTGTAGAGGGAGGTTTTGTCACCCCAGAGCAGCCAGAACTCGCGCTGCACGCAGGCCGTGACCTGGCGCACGAACGAGACGGTGTATGGCGACTTCTTGGAGACGGACTTGGACTTGGACTGCGCGACCATGGATTGGAAGCGACGGGTGTCCTCCTGCTGGGTGTCTTGGAGACGTTTCTCGTATCTGGCGACATCTTCCAAGATCCGGCTGTGGGCATGACTGTTCTTGAAGGCATTTTCAAGTTCCTCGGCGGTCTTGGGGGTGGACGCTTCACGGCCGGGCTGGAACTCGCGGGCATTGGGGTCGCAGAGCGAAGTAAGGAAGTCGGCTGTGGTCGATTGCGCGGGGCAGTAGAAGCCCAGGTCGATGAAGTATTGGCGTGCTTCGTTGGCGGGACCTTGGTAGAGCATGCGGCCCTCATCGATGACCATGACCTTATCCATGAGCTCGTAGATGCTCTCTCCGGCTTGGTACAGGGTGACGAAAGTAGTGCGCTTGCTGACATCGGTCATGATGCGGAGCGACTTGGCGTAGTCCAGTGCGGTACTGGCATCCAGACCGCGAGTGGAGTTATCCCAGCAGACCACTGAGGACTTGGTGGCGAGGGTCTCTGCGATACTCACACGCTTGCGCTCACCTCCAGAGACACCGCGGACATACTCGTTACCAACGAGGGTATTCCTGGTGTGAGTGATACCGAACATCTTCAGCAGGGCATCGATGATAATGGGGATGCTTTCCCGGTCCTGCTTGCGGGTCTTGTTGATCAAGGAGAACTTGAGAGTTTGCCAGACAGTGAGCGAGGGGAAATGCTGATCGTCTTCCGGGTTATAGTTGACTTCTCCACGGAAGTGCTTATTCTGGTCCTCGGAGGAGAGACCACCGTAACTGACCTCACCATGGACACCAGCAAAAGCACCACGGTCATTCGCAATCGCCTTGAGGAAGGTGGTACAACCAGCACCGGGACGGCCCAGCACGAGCATCATCTCACCTTCACGCACAGCACCGCTGAAATCATGGATCAGATCGCGAATAGGAGGGTGTTTGCCGAACCGCAGCTGCGGCACGAAATGACAGACGATATTATACAAATCCGGGCCAAAGGTACCGATGACAGCCTGGGGGAGAGTGCGCACGAAAGATGCGCCAGTCTCCACACCTTGCACGGTAAGGTTCTTGAAAACGACGCCGACCTTTTTGGCGGGTTCGCCGGCGGTCGTGCGACGCTCCAGATGACCACCGGTCAGGAACTCACCCAGATCGAAGCTGTCGTCAGCCTCGTCCTCGGTCTCTTCTTCGTCCTGAGCCTTTTCCTCATCGCGGGCCTGTGACTTTCGGCGACGAACGCTCTTAGTGACAGAGCGGGTGCGGTTCAGGCTGAGGCGGGTGAGTTCGCGGCGCATCTCTTCCATGTCCTCCATGGCACCGCTGCGGGAGACAGCCTTTCCGGCCTCCTGCTCTCCCCAGCGGCCATCGCCATCACTTACAGACGAGCTGACGGTTGAGCTGTCGGTTAAAGTTGAATCGATGGGGGTTGCTGTGGTGTGGCGGGCTTGCTCCGTAGTGGGTTGTTCGGAGCTCACATCATTGCGGTAGGTCTCGCCAGTTGAGCTGGATTGTTGCCTGGGGGACTGGACATGGGCCTGGGAGTCCGAGACGGTATGCGACTGTTCGGAATGGCCCTCCATTTTGGGGCTTTGATGGGTTCTACTCTCCAGCAACAATCAATGGCAGATCCAAATGTATTATTGTTATAGCCAGGCTAATTAGAGGATTGGAATATGGATAGAAATTTAAAAGAAGAGAAATGTAAAAGGAATAATAGGATTATAAAAGGAAGAAGAGAATTATAAAGGAAAGATTAGGGAGAAGTGCAAACAAGGATGTACACCGTTTATATTGGAAGATGTCACGAGTAATCAAGTAATCACAGTTAACGCCGACAGTCGCTAAAAAGGAAATTGGGACCCTTGGAAGAAGCCAAAACGAATTATCGAATCATAAGCGAGATAATGAGCCCAAGCCAGGACTGCCGAGCTATAGTGGAGTCGTAGACAGTACATGACTCAGGGTGAATGAGGATGAATCAGGCCGAAAGAAATTTCTGTTTCAAAGGAATTGACGGAGATAAGTCAAACACCGGACTTTAGCGGGGTTCAGTGTGGTATACTGGGTGTTGATTGGCTCTTGAACGTGTCATCCAACGGAATATCCATTCCTATCGATCTCAGTATCAGAGTCTGGCTTATGCAAGCACGTGGGGCCGGACTTTATATTCCGTTTCTTTTTTTCTTTTTTCTTTTCTTTTTTTTTTTACATAAAATAGAGCCCTATTAACCCTATAACCCTAGAGAATCCATGGATGGTTGAGAATGGATTAACAATCTTGCTTACGAATACCCTATAGTCTGACAAACTCGGCCCCTCGGCCCTAATAACCGGGTCGTCGAACTGCGGCCACCGCCTTCGCGGTGTCCGGGTTCCCGGGTCTAATTGCATCCCGGGTCTAATTGCATTTTTGTCCACCAACACCAACTAATTCATTGAATTTAAATAGCATCACCTTCTAAATCAACACAATAAAGATCATCTATCCATTCCCGGGCCATTTCTGCACCATCATCATCCTCAATATCACCCGGGTTTTCAATGTCGCCGTCGTCAATCGCTTTCAAAATAGCTGCTTCCCGCCAGGCTTTCTTAGATCTGTTGAATATCTGTAGTCTTTCTCGGTCGGCACGGTCGGAGATGTGTTTTTTGCAGTCCTTTACTAAACGAGGGCCTAGTTCAGGCAGCCTACGCTTTGTTTTAGCAGTATTGGACTGCTTTTTCCGTCGTAAAATGCGAACATTGTCCTCCGCGAATTGAGCACCAACCTCGGCAAGAGCGAGTCCACCTTCTAAAATGCGAGAAAGACTATCCTGTACCTTCGGAGAAATTGTAGCATCGTTTTGTATATGCTTCACGACCTTACTACTCGCTTTTCAGAGCTTTTGAACGGTCGTAGGTGGTGAATTTGGTAGTGAACTTGATGGTGGGGGTGGTGTCGTTCCAGACATAATATCATAAACTATAAACCCCGGCATTTCGGGAAGATCATTGTCTGTCAACTTCAATTTTTCAAGACCTTTGTCTGAATTAATAGGCCAAATTCCAGTTTCTCGGAACCCGTGTCGAATTGTCCGCTCGGTTAATGATCGTGTACGTATATCATGAATACCCGCGAAGAAATTGGCTTTGTGTTTCGTATCACCACCCCAAAAAGCAGTCTCGTTGTTGTATTGTTTATAGTAATGCTTTAAGACCGAGAAAGGTGTATCATCGAGAGGTTGGCAACCATGTGTTGTATGTGGAATAAAGCAGTAAGGAATAATGCGTTTTGTCCAACAAAATTCAATGAAATCATAGGTCAAATATGAACCATGATTATCCATTAAAAGAAGACGATATTCCCCCTTTTTAATACGCAATGATATAAATTCATCGAATACCTAGAGCCATGCAAAACTAATGATTTCATCAGTCCAGCCATTTGGGGTTGGACAAATTGTGTAGTTGTCTAGTAAATTGGTGTCGATAAACCAACTTTCTATATGGAATTGTCCCTTCACTAAAAACCATAGCGGCATAACCCAACCCGTAGCTGAGACACATTCAATACCGGTAAGCGATTCGGCTTGACCACCGGTACTATTGTATGAATTGCCCCGGGCTGAAACAACCTTTTGAGCCTTCCCTTCGCCAATTCGAAACCCGGTTTCGTCGAAATTATATAGATTTCTCGGGCTAATATTGTAGCTTTTGAGCGTAATTTACAGACGATCGTACCAAGTGACAATATAGCCAGGTTCTGCAGCCTGAAACCGTACTTTCTCTATTGGTTTTTGGGTAAGGTGCTCAAAGCGTGGTGGTAGACGAGCGATAAAGTCGTAAGCCCAGTTTTTACCGAGTGTCCGAGAGGGGTTATAACGCCGGATAATTTGTAGCGCAGCACATTGAATTTGAGCAGCAGATGGTGGAGAATAAGCCTGATCTAAGGTATCGATCCATAGAATTAATGCCTTTTCTTGCTCGGTTTCCAATGCTTTGTTGGGTGAGGTACGGTCGTTTCGAGACTTCCGACCTTTAAGCCGTCCTCTTAATATGCCGTAGCTAATACCGAATTCCTCAGCGATGGCCTTGATGTTTGGCTTCGTTTTAGCATAGCAAGCTATTAAGGCATTGGTAATACGATCTTCCAAATCTGGAGACATAATATGAAGAATTGAGGGTGTAGTGAATTTTTAAAAATAGGTGGTTGGGAAAAAATGCAATTAGACCCGGGATGCAATTAGACCCGGGAACCCGGACACCGCGAAGGCGGTGGCCGCAGTTCGACGACCCGGTTATTGAGATATACAACAAAGAGGAATGTCAATCCTGCCAATAATGCCGTGCTCTATCGGCCCGCCTACCTAAAACATGTGTAGTTCGGCGACATTCCAAGATCCCACTGCTCCACTCGGCGGCCCAAAGCGTACCCCTAAAGCGTACCCCGACTAGAAGGATCTTGGTAATCCGAATCTCTGTCTGAGCTCCTTTAGTTCCTAAACATGTCGGGACCTGGCCTAAATTCACCTTGCCGAGAACTTGGCTGTTACACGGTTCCACTACATTATTTTTTTTAATTCTCCACCTATATAGGCACCTCATACTCCGTAGTATATTTACACAATTAGTATTCTATACCATCTTAACCATGCTAATCATCACACCTAACTCATGTCCAGGGCTCCCTGGTAATATTTGAAGCTATCATCAAACTACATACCTCCACGTTGCCATGTACGCTATATCACATGTCATGCAGGCTACACCTACTTTTGGGCATTGATGTATGTAGTTCGTTTCAAAATTCATCCAAAGCCATAGAAATCACATGCATGTCGGATGCCACATATGCATCATCCACGGTACAAAGATACGGTCTGACTCGTGTACAGGTTCCAAGGTTATACTCGAAGATTAGTATGAATGCTTGCAAATGACGGTGTCCGCGGGCTCGGAGGCGCGATTCTGGTTTTAACCTATAACCGTGCTAAGCACCTAACACCAGAGCCCCCGGTATTGGGCGCTTGGCAGGGTCAGACTGTATACGGCGACTCCGGCGCTGTGAGACCTAACAGGTCTACATACATCTACGGCCATTATTCATGCTTGTAGCAAGAACCTTGGAATCCAACATTGGAATAATATACAATAAAACCTTTAACACTGCCTACCTAGGTAGCTATTTTTGATCTACTTACGCTTAGCAGCTGCTTGAGCGATTCGCTTCTGAATTTCTTCTTTTGAGAGGATCTTCACGGCATTGTTGGAGAAGACATAGCTGAGTCCAGACCAGAGAGTGGTACCGGCGACAAGGTACCTAAAATTGGTCAGCAAAGAGAAACAATGAAACAAAATCCAACAACAACAATAAAAAATAGAATATAGAAGCCAAAAAAATAGAACAAAAACATACAACAGTGAGGATTCGCTGGTGGTCACCCACCCAACTACTAACTCACCGGCGTGTGGCTTAAGTACGGCTGAGCGGACGGGAAGCCCTGTTTTCCACACCCTATGGTCGTATGTACCAGAAAGAGCCTCAATGTGCCTTAGGGCGGACCATTGCAAACTGATCTTCCAGAGAAAACAAAAAAGAGAGGTGAAAAAGAATGGAAAATTGGGTATAAAACAAGAAAAGATCAAACTTACTGGAATCCAGTCATAGCCTCGCTCAAATGCCAAGCACTGACAAACGCCTCGGGGACCACAGGCAGCGCAATCGCACTACCCACCAACACCAACTGCAGAGCAGTATTGATCTTGGAGATCTCAGTGGGCTTGACTTCCGCCGAGGGAAGCGAGAAATCCCAGTACCGGGCCATAGTCTTAGGCTCAGGCAGTGAGATCCAACGGTAATAGATAGCCGAGATAGCCAGACCGACATCCCGACCGAGGATGATCACGGCGAGCCAGACTATTCAATACGTTAATCCATGTCCATGTCCATGTCCGCATACCACCATGCAATCAATACGAGCAGACTTACCAGGAAGAGAGCCATTCACGGCCAGACACGCGACACCAATGGTCATCAATAGCTTATCAGCCATGGGATCAATGATGGTTCCAACCACTGTTTGGAGGTTATACCGCCGGGCGATGTAGCCATCAACGAGATCGGTAATACCTGCATAGGCAAACAGGGATAGTGCTGCAGTGTGGTAGTTGTGGACTAGGAGATAGCCGACCACGGGGGCGGCGAGTAGCCGGGAGAAGGTGAGAATGTTGGGCACGGTGTAGATATTCTCGTGGGAAGTTGGTAGGGGAATCCGTGATAGAATGGGAGTTTTCTTGGATTCCTCAGGTCTACGCTTGGTTAGTTGCAGGTTCATTTGGCCTATGTCCTATTTGGATATTGGGTATGTCGGCTTGGAGGCTGTGGACCTACTGTTCAGGGGTTTTGTTTTCGGGCGATTTTGACCCGGACCATCTTCGCTGGGTGAAGAATGATGGTGGGATCAATTTGGTCTGCAGACAGCGGGGTCTCAATCCTCTGGTGGACAGTTAGAATTGCATGAACAAAGAAGCGACAGACGGCCATACCCGGTTGGCACTCGGTTCAATGTCGACTGGACTGACGTAGATATACACCGGAACCCATCTCTCTGGAGAGCTTGAGTCTTGAACACATTTGACCGAATAGAAAGACGTGCGTTCTTGAACAGCACTTGGGATCCCTGCCGGCTCGCCCGAAGGGACAACTGGGCTGCGCATGAGCCAATCATGGTGACACCAACACAAAGGTGACAACGGCAGGCGTTGGTAAAAACCCAAAATTGACCGGCGACACCGATAATCACAAGTTTTCAATTGCGAGCTTCAACTGCGCATACCCGGTCGTTTTTGGGCTATGCAATGGTGATTTGGTCCAAGTGATAAACCAGGGGACCGACCAACGGAGGCTGTCGCGTCGCACAGTTTCTGGTAAACCTGCAAATTCAAACTCCCAGCTCAAAATAAAACAAACGAACAAGCTGATAATGCAAGCAATGCAAATAAAAAGACAGAATGCTATATAGTACAAACACAATCTAGGGATTGTTAGCTGGATACGCCGGAATTCGGGACAATTTGGCTGAACGCGACATACATTTTAGAGAATCCAAAGTATAGATCAGTTCTACCAGAAATTCAATAACCTAGAACCAAAAGCTCTAGATCACGGTCGCCTGGGGTTAGGTGAACATTGGAGATTGCACCTCGGCGATGAGTTTCTGGTCGGATAAATGGTTTATCCGCCCGTCTCTATATCATCCACATCCAACACACGATCCTCCTGTCTTCTCCTAGTTTCATACATAGAATTTAGTATGACAACATGTCTAACTCTATTGAATTGCAGATCTATAAAATGACCATATTACCTCTAGGTCCCCATTTCCTGAAATTGTGTCGCGGTGACCATGATGATCAAGCCTATGCTCACCTGATAGCCTCTACGACTCCTGTGACCTAGAGCCCCAGGTGATGAAGAACATCATCGTACAAAAATGCTCACTTATAGTTAATTAAAGGTCTATATAGGACAATATGCCATGCAGGTTAAGCTAAATTCCCCGCGTCTGCGTCTAGAGCCCTCGAACCAAATGGAGAGCGAGACAAGCCTGTCAGAACGAAACTGCAGTCTTATCGCTTTGCGGTCGCCACGATGTCATTTACCTCTGTTCAAAATAGACGTGTCTTGGACTCACGCTCGCTAACTCCAATTCGCAATACACCATCAGCCAAAGAAAAGGAACCTCCGGATCCAAACATGGCGAATCCACGCCTAACTATCAACCGCGCTCTCGTATATGAGCGGCGACTGCCCGGCGATGCTTATATCACTGCGTATGTCCAGCGCCTTCAGCATGGCTATTACTCTAGCGCCGCCGTCTCAGATGAAGATGCCGAACACGTAGATTTTCTCGCCCTTGCATTCACCTTTCATTCGCCACACACTATCACACACCGCATCAAGTCCGCCACTATTAGTGTATCAGTTCGTGGAAACCATGATCTTTCAAGTCCCAAGTCGTACCCTTATGGATATCCGCCTGGTAACCCACGCTTCCTTATGCATGCGCCGCACCTGATCTACGGTACTGTTTCCCCCGAGACGATGGAGTGGACATTCAGTCTGGCTGGGTCCCTCGGAATCTCAGAATTGCCTGTCAGCGCAAGCGTCATTCCTTCGGGGAGCTTCAATGGCCGATACAAGCGGTACGAGATGATGCGCATCCAAGGCTCGGCGCGTACTTTGAAAATTCCAGCTGGCCGCGAATTCGATATCGAAGCGGGCAAAATCGTCTGGTCCATGGAAGAGAACAATGTGCAGCGATCCGGTCTACCGCGCGAGTTCACCTTCGCCATGTTGATCCAGAAACCCACTGCAAACAGCAAGATCTCCCTGTCCATCGACGTCGACCCCGTCATCGACGCAATGATTGGCAGTTACCCATCGTTGATGCTAAAACTTCCCGAGTACCAACCTTTGCCGCGTCGGGGCGTCAATTTCCAACAAGAAGTCGGACAGCGGTTCGAGCCCGTGGACCCAGTGCGCGGGTTCAACTTTGCAGAACTCGATAGCATGTTCGATGAGTACATCGCGATGCCAGGAAGGAAGTTCAGCCGTCAGGTGTGTTTACCAATTAAGAGACCAATGAATCTCTTAGTACATATGAAGTGAGCCGAAACTAAGAGATACCCCTTTCAGATCCAAATCCCAACTGAGACCGATATCCCGGACAATCACTTTCAGGGCACCTACCCAGGGCAGTACGGGCCTCTGAACCCCATCCCATACCAACAACAACTGCAAACACACAACCTAGCCCTCCAGAATAATAGTCTCTCCTTGCAGAACAACCTCCTGCAAACAACCCTACAAAACCTCTGGATCACTCAGCCGAGGGGGGAAGAAACCCAATCGCGCCTTCAGCAGGTATCCCCCCAAACCCAAAATCAAAATCAAAACCAAGGCCAAGGCTACTCCTCCCCCCAATCCTCCCACCCTCACCCTCACCCTCACCCAGCACCAACAACTTCCACCATCCCCCAAACACCCGCAATAACAATCCCTCTTACCCTCCACCTCCACCCCTCCCCCGCAACAACCACCAACCTCCCAAACCTAGCCCGACAAAACCCAAACCCAGGCCCCTCCCCCCAACCCCCACGCCGCACACCAAGCCTCCGCCGTACCCAAGCACGGGAATTCCCTAAGCATGCAGCGAGCGGGGCATCAGATAACACTTCCACGGACTCCTCGCCAAACCTAACAGATTCGACGATCCCGCGTACGGGCGCGCGTTTACAGTCAGGTCGTGCTCTTTCGGAGATTGCGAATGGGGATGGGGATGGATCTGGGGATGACGATGAGTATCAGATGTTGCGGCGTTTGAGAAGGGATTCGGTTGGTGGTGGGACTCGTGGGCATGCGAGGGTTATGAGTTTGGTTAACTCGCCACTTTCGGGGTTGAATTGAAGGTAGGGGTTTCTTTTTTCTTTTTTTGTTTCCGTGTTTTTGGGTGGTTCCCTGTCTTTTGTCTTGATCAGATGCGCTGTTTGAGATATTCATCATTCCATTGTTTTCGTGTTGTTGATTAAGTTTGTGTTTTGCTTTGTGTTTTGGCCTGTTTTGGATCAGGGTCAAGGGTGGGCGGGTGGGTGTATGTCTAGGTTGTTTAGGTTTCTGCTTTAGTGAGTCTATATTCGCTCTGTGTTTTTATTTTGTATTTTGCTATTGTTTGTTCAAGTATACCGTTGTGCGGAGGTGTTTGTCGGATTGAGATACCCATTGTCAGAATATGAGTTCAGGGTAGGTCTGTCTATTATTGTTCAAGGTGTGGATAGTGTATAAATAAGGCTTGGTTATGAATTTATGAATTTTGATTCTCTATTTTCTACAAATACATGAAACTACAATAATAGTGAGTGGTATATATATGCATCCGATATACGGAGTAGTAGGTACATATTATATATATGTATTTCTGTTTAGTTCCGAGGACTATGGATGTGGTTTGAACAGACTTATTGTACTTTGACAATATATATATAGCACCTACTAGACTAACATTAATACCAACAAAACAAGAATATAAACAGATCAGCACAGTAAGCATGCCTTCCGGAGTCAGAAGAGAGGAGATATATTATCATTTACCATATACCAGCAGTCAGTTAATACCAACCTCAATTAAACAACACAAAATACAAAACCTGAAGACAGAATATAGTTTGACAACATCCGTCTTAATCTTATAACCCATACCACATTTACAATGCTAACAAACGCACATAGGAGGGAAGGATAGAGAAGCGGTAAAGTATGGAGCACAGAATATAGAGTATAGAGTATAGCAATTAGAAAGAATAGAGTCAGACAGAAGCAGCTAATATTGGAATTGGGGAACTATAAATATCAAAAAGCCACCAGTAGTGCACAATCCTATAATCCATACTATAGACGGGGAATCGAGTATGAAGTACACGGACATATTGATAATAGCCACCCCCCAGAACCAAAACCAAGAAAAGGAAGAAAGGGACGCATTGAAGCAATCTTTGACCATTGACCATGGAATGAGATGGGAATCACTAAATCCTGTCCCCCGGGGAACTGGATAGAGCAGAGAACAGAGAATCGAGAATCGAATCGAGACCAAGAACCCGCCCAGACCAGATGTTGGAAAAGAAACATTTGAACACCGTTTGTGATCGCAAAACAAACATACAGGGAGGGGCGCTGCCTTGGCAGCGAATAGAATATAGAGTATAGGAGAGCAAGGAAGTAAAAAAGTAGGAATCAGAGTCCAAAGGTAAGAAGTAAAAGGAGTAGTAATAAAAAAAAGTAGAACCGTTTTGGGGTTATCGGGTCGTTGCATGACATCGTGAAGAATAAAAGAACGCCACCCACCCGGATTCCCAGAACAGAATCCATATCAGAGAGCCACCGAAAGAGAAAAGAAAATAATAAAAAAAGGCAAAAGGGGGTAAAAAGTAAAAGCCAAAACAGTAAAAAGCAGGAGAAAAGACACAAGAGCCACCGCCGTAACCATAAAGCAAAGAGACCATAACCATATAGACAAGAGACAAGGAGACGAGTACAGCCGCTGTCAGGTACATATTGTAGCAATAAAACGGCGTTTTCCTCCCAAACATAAGAGAAGCGTGAGGTGTCTATCTCCAGGTAAAAACGTAAGAAAGTTGATCATTGATCAACAGAAAAAAAGAAACAAAATCCCGCCCTGACTCCCCGCTCCATGGCATAAGCAACACTAACGATACGAAGAGGTATCAAGAGATTAGATTTGAGGTTGCGCCATTTGCGGTTGCGTCGCGGCCGTAGTCGTCCATGTTGACATGGGTTGCGTGGCAGCATAAGGCGCAGATACATAGTACTGGGAGCGATCCGTAGCGTAGTAGGACGGATGGATGGGATTTGATTCGCGACGAGGAACGTTAGGATCGAGACCAGGCATATTGCGATCGAGTGCTGGATGTGGGTTTTCCATCTGGCCGGACATGCTGAAGCTTCCGCGGGAGTAGGTTGCCGGGGTGGAAGGATCCATTGGGGAAGTAGCATCTGTTGCTTGGCTGCGCGAAGAGATGGAAGAGTTGCGGTAGGCGGAAGGGCTGTGTTCCGAGGCTGATCTGTTGCGTTCGTTGAGGGAGCTGGGGAGGCCTGCGTTGATACCGCCTGGGATGGAGGCCATGCTGTGTGCGCTCATTGAGTCCATGCTGCCGCCGTAGGGTCCTGCGCGGAATGCGTGGTAGTCTTCCTGCTTTGGGGGGATGGCGGATTGCCCTGGATTTGGCAGGTACGGATTTGGCGCGGATTGGCTTGCCATCGGCGCGCCCATTGAATATCCCTGGATTGGGCCTTGTTGCGGGGGATGTGTGGCGGCATAGGGACTGGGGTGCATGTAGAAGTCGTTCGAAGGATTTGGCATGGCGTAAGTGGGTGGGGCCATCATCTGCGGGCGATATCCGTATAGAGCGGCATGGGAGGGTTCCTGGGTTTCCACGGCGTTGGCTTCTAGCTCGTCGATCGGGGAACGGAAGCTTTGTTTCTGGGTGAGTTCTGTGCGGGGTCGGATAAAGCGTAGGGAATCGACCATCGAGGGTGGGTTGAGGATGCCGCGCATCACGTCCTCCACACTGTAATATGAGACCAAATGGTGGGTCACGCCCAAAACCGTCACGCTCATTGTCTTCTTGACCAACCCGGAGTCCTTGAATCCGTACGAATCAACCAGGGACCCAACCAATGCCCGCTCGAGCTCCGATTGATGGGATGAACGGTCTGTGAAGGGGCCCGAGCTGGGAGATGTAGGAGAATAGCCCTGGCTGCTATCGTGTCGCGGATAAGGTTCGCCTGGCCGTCCGGCTGGCACTGGTCGTCGAGTGGCCTTCTTCATGGCGCGCTTCTTCTCCCCAGGAGGAAATGGCTTGTCTAGCTCACGGTACACAAGGAAGTTGCCCAGAATGCGACTGGGACTCCAGGTGACTCCATCGGTCCAGCGTTTGATGCCGGATGCATTCTCCTCATAGATGAAGACGCTGCCACTGCGCACGAGATGACTCCGTTCTCTGTCATGAGGGCGTCGGGGGACATGATGCAAGACACCGGTCAAGCATGCCTCGAAGAGGATCAGAGCGTCTTGAGTGGTTGCGACATACCCGGTGAATGTGGGCTCCAACACGGCGGCGGTCCCGTTCACCATGATGTAGAGTGTGAAAGAGATACAATCCCAGGTGCAACCCCCCGGGCGTTTTGCGAGTGATATATTCCCCGATTAAGTGGTCCAAAGGTGCTAAAAAAGAAAGAAAAAAAGGAAAAAGAATTAAGCTAAGAGATCGACCAGGGTATGGAGAAGAAGGAGGAGGTTTTTGAGTTGGGACCCCTCAGTTGGAGAAATTCCCAGGGATCGTGATCGGCCAGCGAGAAGCACGGGCCTTCCAAGTCAAGTCAGCGAGTCAACAGGTTGCACCGATTCGATCAGAAAAAAAGATGGGGATCTACTAGAAACCCGTTCCACGGTTTGAGTTGCGGCAATTCCCAAGCTTTCTTTTTTTTTTTTGGAAGGATCCACTGAGAGAAGGGAGGGAAGGGAATAACTATGTACCTAAATGGGGACCCTGGCTAATTAAGTGTAAGAGAGAGGGGAAGTAAGAAAAGAAGGGGGGGGGGGGGGAGGGAAAGAGAAGGTCTGAGTGGTGATATCTCCACAGGGAAAATCATGGTACAGTGTGATAATCATTAGATTATTTAGATTATTAGATTATTTAGTGATTATTGAATTATCCATTACCATTATTACTTTGTAGATTATATCTTTGTACCTAGGTCTTATATCAAGTTGATACGTACCTAGTTAGATACCCTAGTTCAAAACCTGCAGAAAAAGAAGTATGGTAAAGGGCACCCGAGAGTCTAATGGCTTAATGTTAATGTTAATGTTTAAAAAACTTCGGAGGGTTGGAACCGGAGAGTACTTGGATGGTGGTAGATAGAATGCTGAGGCCTGGAGTATCAATGACAGATATGACATGCGATATTATGTTTTGAGCTTTTTTATTTTATTTTTTATTTTATTTTTTATAATCCTTTTTTATAATTTTCAGCTCTATTTTATTTTATTTTATTATTTTTGCCATTTTCTGAATTTGGTTTAGTTAATCCAGAAAATGAAAAATGGAAAATGGAAAAAAAAAAGAAAAAGAAAAAAGAACAGAAAAAAAAGAAGGAAAAAAGGAGACGGTGGAATTCGGGGGAGCGGAGAAATACGGAGAATGAAACATCAAAAGTCATGATTTCACCAAACCCTCCGCGAAAAGCAGGTACAGTTTCACTTGTAATTAGAGACATACATAACCATGTACTATATCATAAAGTAGAAATTATTCCGGTAGACAGCGATATAGTTACAAACTATCTAATATAATTAAATTAAAACAATATACGAAGTAGAAGAGAAGACAAGAACAGGTCAAGATACAATCACCCCCCCGTGCCATGGGTGATCCCGGTGGAGCCGTGGGTTGAGATCGGAGGGTCTCCGTGACATCGTATACCAAAAGCCAAGGTAGCCCCCAAGTCGATTTTAACCCAGAAGCAACGGACAATATACCCAAGTCTACCTCACCTGCAGGTCGATTCTGACTCAGCGGACACCTGCCTTATTTGGAAGAAAAAAGAGAACAGAAAACAGATCATCGCATGTGCCGGTCTTTCTCGAGGGCAGTTGTGTAAAGTACAGGACAACGCCCGGGGCTGCGACCAGTGGCTCTAGCAGTTGTAATTGTACATCTTATTGGTCCATTTGACTAATCTTCTCCACTTTTCCCATCTGACGCCCCATAAGAGAAATGATCGACTTTGTCTCAGACAAGTTCTGTGGTTTAACTGGTTTAACCTTAGGAACCTCAAGAGGATCCCAATCCTCCGAAGGGCGTCATATCTTCCCATTACGGGACTAATCTCTCCCAAGAGAATGGACAGTGCACGCCATACCGAGCTATTGAAAATAATGACCTCCACCTTGAACTCCGCATGGGTCATTGATCCTCCAACGGCAGTCAAGGATATGCTCCACGGCCTGGAGCAGCCAGTCAGACACGGGCTGAATTCCATAACACTTGTGGTGATTATTCTACTCTTTTTTTTCTTCCTTTTTTTCTTCTTTTCTCCGGGTCCGGGCATCGGTGACTTCTGGATTTACTGCTCCATGACTGGCTTCTCATTTTCACGGTCTATGGAATTTCCCAAGAAGTGCAAAGAGGACTGAGCGCATCCAGTTCCAGGTAGATCTCCGCCTTGACCCGTCGATTTCGGTATACAATCTACATACAATAATGTATACTATTATACCATAAACGGAGTGAAGACCCCGGCCAGTGTTTAAATCCCAATCAGCATGAACGGATGTGCAGAACCGGGGGGAAAATGTTAAATTAACAAAACAAACAAACAAAAAAAGAAGGTTAGGCTTCCGGGCTTAGAGAGAGTTTTCGGTAACTTCTTCTACTTTACTTTACTTTTACTCCTCGGGCCCTCCAGGGCTTCGAAACTTAAGAGGGGAAGAGGGTCCCGTACCTAAACTAATCAGCTAATACCGTCAGCACTAAGAAATTACGACTGGGGTTCGATTGGATGACCAAAACTTTCGCGGGAGATCCTCAGCAGATCCAGGCCACACTGCCACGCTCATGAGTCTTAGCCTGGGCCATACCAAGACACCAGAACCAAGTCTGGTCTCAGCCACTAACCATTGACATGTGGGCTATGCACCCCGGTCAAGCCATGGAGCTAAGGATATAGGATCGGCGGTTTTGTGGTTTGAGATAGAGGGAGAATGAGCGATTTTTGAGAAAAATGAGATTATTATTATTCTGGTACTTCGGACGGAGTACAGGGAAGGGGAATTAATCGAATTGTATGGTGTACGGAGTAGAACGTTAGATAATGGTTCGGAGGACAGTGTTCCGTTGATTTTAGAGTCACGATTAGGGGTCCCAGAGGAGTGGTTGGCCACGCTTTCTGAAACCTAATTGACGCGAATGACAGATGTCAATATAATAAACAATTTAACTACCCTTAGAAAGTATACGACAGACGCGAGAGATTATAATATTTCGATCTAAAATATCAAAATATAGGGCGTAAGTGAGTACGTAAGTATGCGCTGAATGTGATGTATCAATAATAATAATAAGAAACAAAACAGTATAATCGCCGAAGTCCGAACCCAGTCCATGCAGAAAAATCAGGAAGGAGCACACCGGACCAAGAAAAAAAAAAAAACAATAATCAATTCGAAAGTGGAATCGAAAGTTCTGGACCAAGAAATATCCTGAGATCATCGATTATTCTGCACAGCCCATCACAAGCCAAGGATTTCTCTAAGCGCGGGGAGTTCACGGCTAGACTCCGATTACGAGAAGTAAAGAGGTTAGCGTTGGCGGTTGCTAACAAAGGTACCCAATATACGGACAGGAAAATATGTAGCTTGGCATTGCAATCTAATTACCCCACAAATGCTTTAGCAAATCATATCATAACCTCCGAGGGAGACGTGTACTCCCCTACCTTTACCTTTTACGGGAATATGTGGCTTGGATCTTTATTAGCTAGACCAGAGGGCGGTTTCAACAATATTTCAGCAACGGGCGATCTCGGTTTATGACATTATCTTTCCTCGATTCAGAAGATCATCCAGCATGTACTATTCCGTCGATCTCTTGGCTGTTTGATTGTTCGGAGAAACCCACATCCACGGACAGTGCACACCCGTACCCAAAGACTCGGGGCGAATTAGATTATATTATGTTTCTTATTAAGAGTGGGGTTAAAACTCCTAGACGCTTGAACGGGTAGGTGAATACAAACAAAATGTAGGGATTGTAATAAGCAACTGCAGGCCTGTCAGGTAGAGTTTCGCTGACAGTGAAGAAGGGAAAAAATATTATAATATTTTAATCTTATTTTCCCATAGTACGGAGTACTTCGTACTCTGTACTCCTCAATAATCAGCTCTAGACCCGTTTGGGGTTAGAATCGGCGGCGATACGAAGATCGCCTCAAACTAGGCACAGGAGGCCAGGGAGACACAGGAAGTAGGAAGCACAAGAAGCACAGGAAGCACAGATGGGCACAGGCACAGAGCCACACAGGAAATAATAGGCCAATGCACGCATCTTGAAGAAGAAAAAATCCCAATGCGAAATAAAACACACTAATCCAACTAGTCCCGGTGGCGTCCGTACCATGCTTCCTTTGGAACAAACTAAGAAATGCCGCAACTCTCAAGGGTCTAGCACTAAGGGGCGATCATCATTAGGGAACTTGGCGTCAACGAAGATCCGGTTTGGTCCACCGACTGCATAGCAGTCTCGGGGGATTGTAGCTTTGTCCTCGGAGGCTCGGAGAAACTATATATTAATTCTTATCAGAGTATGGAGTACTCCGTACATTTGCATGTATAATACGGAGTATGTAAGCTTGAGATGGTGTCATCTACTTATTGCTACTGAACTACAGATACTATACCATAAAACGGACGGAGTACAATCAAGCGAGAGGTGCATTGCATGTGCATTCACACATGCACCAAATATAAGACTCCCCAGTACCACTATGCACCGTGCCACAAACACAAGTCCCTACATATAGCCTCGCACAGAGATCATGGGGAAACAAAGGACAAAAGCAATCGTCCTACCTCCCTAATTCGTCCACAACCCCGAAGACTGTTTTTGGGACCTGGTTCTCTCACCCGCGCAAGTGCGTACGTAGTCTCTGCCCCTAATTCTAGTTACCGATTGCCGATTGGCTATTTGGATATTGCTTTTAATGTCAGATTCCCAGCCTTTTTACAACAAACGTCATTAGGGTTGGAAGTCAATATCTTATTGGTTGGATACTTTTAAACCTGGACATGTATACGTAGTACAACAGTGACATACTCAACAACCATGTCAGGGCAATAATGCTTAAGTGATGTTGATGTTGGTTTGGCTAATATCGGATGACACGGCTATTGTGGAGAGCGGAAACATTTCGACCATTTCTTCCGTGAGTCGATGTCAGCCTCAGGAGGGTCGGTGGCCATGATCAACGCGATCGTCTATTTCTTCCGTTTCGGGGGAAGTGACTCCGTAGTGGGTGCGCTCTATCCGATCGCGCTTGTCTGTGCATCCAACAATGGACTAGTTCTAATTCAGGTACACCGTACTCCGGACGGAGGTATCCGGAGGCAAAAAAAGACACGAGATAGGAGGCAAAAGGCAAGAGGCGAATAATCCAAGACATCCGTGAATAGTAATGATGATGTCGGGTCATTTGTAGAGGTAATTCCTATGGAGTACCAAGCATCGCCTCCACCTCGTATATCAAGACAGACCCCGTGATCCTCGTGTCAAACCAGCCGATCGGGTGGAAACGATGACGATGAATATGAATGAGTCCAATGAATCCAATCATTTCTCTAATTTCCAGTAATAGTTAATGTTGGCGTGTCATACACAAGGGATCAACCACGCCCATGTGGTCAGAAGGACTGTTCGCAGGGATCACTAGTAACAAAGTCCCAGCGAAGTCCCAGCGCTACGGCTCGTATCTGGTTGTGTGACTTGACTCCTTTTGTTTGAATCAAGGGGGTGTCTTGTATTCTAGAATTGTACATGGAATGATGGACTCCGTACTCCGTACATTGTAGGTATCATAAAATACGAGTGACTCACCCCTATCACAAGGGTTTTACCTGTGTCTCCATGGCTCTAGTACATGATTCCTACGATAATTACAATAGAAAACATTGAAATCATGTTGTTTTACGCTTTGAACTACTTGCTTTGTTGCTGTTATTTTCGGCCTTCCGGATAGAATGTGAAACAAGGCGTCAACCCTTGTTATATATGGATATTTGCTTGCGATCCCTAAGTTCAGCTACTATATACAAAACAACCTCAATTTATTCCCTAAAAATACCCAATTGAACGTCACGATATGTATTACCCTAATGGTCCTAAGAAACATACCAGTGCGAAGAGAAAATCAACTCCCTGCCTCGGCTTCCCGTTCTCCGCTTTCTTATTTCCCCTTTAGGAAGAGCGAGACTCCCGCATCCGGCACTTGGTCGTCGAAGAAAGCCGAGCTAAACCAGAAGCCCTTTTAAGTTAAGGTTTAACTACTAGATCTCAGGTAGTATGTTACTATAGTTATGGAGACCATACTTCACGATCTGACCAAGATGTACTCCGTATCAAAATGCCGGATGATCCACTATTAAAACTAGGTAGAGAGATCCCTATGACGGCTAAATTTAGCTACATAGAAACAGAGCTTGAGATTTCTAAATAGAAGGTAGGGACGCAAAGTTGGAAAAGATCTCGACAACCAATTGAGTTGTGTAATAGATTTGAACAGCAAGAGTTCCTATTATAGGGTACTTTCCCATAGTCCGTCTTTAATAGCCTGAGGATTGCCAGTCATCACACTGCAATCACAGTTAGATTGTCACATTGACATCGATATCAGAGCTACTAAGCGTGTAGTATTACAAGTCTGTTTATACAAACTTTTAGGGGAAAGTTCTTCAGGTTACTATGTAAAGTGTCCTTCGATGAGTACCGCAACCCTGAGACACGTCGCCCTGCATCCATATAGTAGTGGACCTCATGGAGCGTATAAAGCATTTGGATCTATGACATCAGTCGAAAAAAAGCCCCATCGTGATATCTTCAAGATCCACAACGACGCTATTGAGTCTTTTGATAAATGGCGAGCTCATAGGAGCTCCTCTACAGGATGTGCAGCGTAGCCTCTAGGAACGGATATCCCACTAGCCTCGGCCGATCTATGTTTTCGTTTGTGATTGACCCTAGCTAGGAAGACTGGGAATACCGATCTATGTAACCCGCAATGGAGCAAAGAATGTATCCGGAGTAACGTACGGAGTACACTTGTAGATCATAACCTCGGGATCCACTAAATGGTTTGTTCACCGATCCCAACTCGAAAACAGGGGAGCGAACTACGGAGTACATCGCATGTTGTATGCACTAGATAGGACCCCGTACTCGTACTCCATATAATGGTGGGCTTCGGTATGTTACCTATTTAGGCAATGCGGCATACATCGTGTCTCTAGCGCTGCACACTATATTGTACTGCCACAATAGTTTAACAGATTGCCCGATATGTGGGGACGAAGAATATGGATATTATGCACATATATGGAGCATCGCCACTATCCCAGTTCAGCTAGAACGTGTCATCATCGCAGTTCGCAAGATAACACCCAACATTCTAGAAGGCAAAATCCCGACATCTTCTGCGGACCCGCCATGTGCATTCTTCACCATGCAGGAGAAAGACGTCTTCCATACTCAGCCGCCAAGTCGTCTCAGGTGATCGTGCTAGTGTCCAGGTGCATGACAATCGGCATATTACGTACCCCATAATCGCCATTGCCTCATGCAGACCAGACAAATCCATACAACATCCATGTACGGAGTACGGAGTACCTAGTGCAGGATACCCCTATACATTTTACTGTAAGCCACTTTTATGGAGTACTAGTTTTTGACACTATTCCAGCACAAACCTGCATAGTCCACGATCTACACGCAAAAGAAGCGCGCTAGGAAGCAAGGACGCATTTCACCCCCTTACAACCTCCAAGCGTTTACCCGATTAACACGAACCCCTCAACACCGACGTGCCCCAAAAAAAAAAAAAAAAGAAGAATGATGTACATCACTTACAAAAGAGCCCAGATGCATCAAATAGATAGATCGAACGCTCTCGCCGATCCATCCACACCTCTCAGCTATCCACATCACAACGCCCCGCCCTTCCCGGAGGGGTGTTAGCGGAGATGTGATTTGGGAATTTTTTCGTATACATCACAGACCTCAGACCTCGGAGGAGCGGAAGACCAATAGAAAGTACACAGTAAGCGATTCACGCAACCGTTTTCTTAGAGGGGGAAAAAAAGCAGCTGAGATCAGATCGCGGCCAACGGCTTATGCACGCCACTATCCTTTTTTCCCATTTCAATCGAACAAAATACAAAAACAAGGTTCTTGGAAATTGGATGGGGCTTGCAGAGGTTGTCATGTACGAGGCTCGATTCAGTAGGCTTTGTTCGTCACATCTGGGAGCTGGGAATGAGATTGGATGATGCGGATACGTGCTGCAATCGGGATCACCAGATGGTGGGGGAGGTGTGTGCGCGGTGGTGGGTTTTTGAGTGAGAATCTAACGAGGCCCTTTTTTGGTCTTTGAGTGCACCACATTTGGGTTGGATGGGATAAGGAAGGATCGTTGGTTCTGGGTCTATGCTGTTGTGTCCTAATTTGGCCATTGGCAATCTTGTCCCCGGTTTTTATCATCCCTGTTGCGAGGAATTGATCTTTACCCCTTGCTTGGTCTCTTCAGATGGTTTGATCGGGTTTGGGGCTCGAGAGTACGTGGCTGTGATTATCCTTTTCTTTGCTTTTTCCTTGCTTTTTCTCGCGTGTTTTTGGGCTGGGGGAGGGGTGATGTAAAGTATGTTTGTTTCTGCATTGGGTTAGGCGTGTTTCTGTAGGGAAGATGGTTGTTGGGATATTGTTTAGGCTTTGGGATGCTTGTTTTTTTTTTTTGGAGGTGGTTGTTTTATGCTTAGGGTTCAGGTTTAGCTATGAGGTTGTTTGAGACTGTTTGCCTTATTTGGACAAATGGTACTTTGGTATCTTAGTGTGGCTTGGGCGGAGATGATAATGCTTGAAGAATTAAGAAATTTCCATATGTTTGGATATAATTATGCAAATATGCACATTGGAGATCAAATAGTATACATGTCGATATTGTACAGTCAAAGCACATCCAGCGCCGAGTCACTCCCGCTATGCCAATATATCAAAAGAAAAGAGTCCCATCGAGTCATGCATGGGTACCCAAGAATCAAGGCGACGAGCGGAGCACTTCAGCAACAGCAGGGTCTTCCCCATCAATTTCCTTGGAAAACCCACTGCCCTTCCGCACATGCATCAGCAACCGCAAAGCACCAACAGGCGTGACACCTTCAATACGCTTCGCCATACCAACACTGACAGGTCGCACGCGCTGAAGGACCTGCCTCTCCTCATTGCTGATACCGTGAACCTGAGTGTAATCTAGATCCGCCGGTAGTAGCAAATTCTCATCCTGCTGGAACCGCTCAGCCATCTTCTCCTGTCGCTTCAGGTACGGCGCATAGCGGCCTTCAATGGCGACGCGGGTGAGGATCTCTGGTGAAAAAGAGGAGGGGGTATAGACCGTCCCTGTCGGAGACTCGATGGTAGGAATGAGGGTGTTGATGTCGATGCCATCCAGACACAAGATATCGAGAGCGGAACGGATCGAGGTATCAGAGCGCACCTTGAAGCCCTTGCGAGACCAAGCAGACGACGAGAGCCTCGTGTTGCCAAGGAGAGTCTGTAGTTCCTGGATCTGCGCTTCGGTATCAGAGAAGTGGCTCCAACGCTTGTCGGAGACGACACCAGCTTCGCGGGCCATACGAGTCAGACGCAGGTCGGCATTGTCCGAGCGGGTGGAGATGCGGTATTCGCTTCGCGTCGTGAACATGCGGTAGGGCTCTGAGACGCCCTTGGTGATAAGGTCATCGATCATGATTCCGATGAAGCCGTCTGACCGGGTCAGGGTGAGGGGTGATCGGTTCTGCGACTCGAGGCCGGCGTTTGTGCCTGCGATGATGCCTTGTCCGGTTGCTTCCTCGTAGCCTGTTGTGCCGTTAATTTGACCGGCGAGGTAGAGACCGCTGAACAGTTTTGTCTCTAGGGTTGGTCGTAGGTTGCGCGGGTCGATGTAGTCGTATTCGACACCGTAGCCGGGCTGGAGCATGGTTACGTTCTCGAGACCGCGGATCACTCGCAACATAGCGTATTGGGCGTCTGCAGGCACGGTCATTGAGATACCATTCGGGTAGATGACATCGTTCGGTGCGAACCCTTCTGGTTCGAGCCAGATCTGGTGCTGGGTCTTATCCTTGAATCGAATGATCTTTGACTCCAGGGAGGGACAGTACCGTGGCCCACGAACAGTCTCACGGATATGGATGGATTTGTCCAGATTGGCGCGGATGATTTCATGGGCAGCTTCGTTTGTGTGGGTCATCCAGCAGGTAAGCTGGCCTTCATCGCCCACTTCAACAGTTTTGTTGAGATAGGAGAAAGGATGAGGCGGCGAGTCGCCCTTTTGCACTTCAAGCGCGCTAAAGTCGATGGTCTTCCTATCCAATCGAGGCGGCGTACCCGTCTTCAAGCGTCCCAGTTGGAAGCCAGCTTCTTGGAGGGACTTGCTGAGACCGTATGTAGGGGCCTCGCCCATGCGTCCCGAAGGGAACACATCCATTCCAATATGAATCTCACCACCCAGGAAAGTGCCTGTAGTGATAACCACACGACCAGTAGGAATGACCTCCCCGGACTCCAACCGCACGCCAACAATCTTGCCTTGTGCACCGGGGGTGTTCTCAATGCCTTCCGTGGAGAGCACAATATCAGCCACCTTGCCCTCCACAATGCTCAGATTTTCCGTGCTGGCCAGCTCCTCGGACATGTATCGCTTGTAGAGATCGCGATCGATTTGCGCACGCGGTCCCCAAACGGCCGGCCCTTTAGAACGGTTCAAGACTCGAAACATGACACCAGCTTTATCGATAATTCGACCCGCAACACCGTCCATGGCATCCACTTCACGAATCATCGTTCCCTTTCCAATGCCGCCGAAACTAGGATTGCACGAACAAACACCGATATTCTCCAGCGAGGGCGTGACTAGCGCGGTGCGTGCGCCAGAACGAGCAGCAGCAGCGCATGCCTCGGATCCAGCATGGCCACCGCCAATAACTATAACGTCGTATGGTCTATAAACGAACCAATTAGCAAGGCTGTCCGAAAGGACAACAGGGGAAAAATCGCGAACCGTGTATTATCCGTAACAGTCGCGAAACCACGACTGCGGCCCATAAATGAGCGGAGTCCGCGGCCCTGACGCATCAGCGCCACCGACCGTGCTCGAAAAGCCATGGCGGAATGCAATGCAAATGTTAACTAAAAAAACAGCCAGGTACAGGACTTGAAGATCAAATCAAATCGATAAGGAAATTTGTATCTTATCACGTGACAATACTTATAACCGTTAACACCGAAGGCGGTCACACAATGACATAAGCGCTTGCGCCATCGGCCAATTGCGGGGCTGCTGATGTTCAGGTGTAAGCTGATCTGGGCTTTTTTTCTACGACTGACCCCTCTCTACATCTTCAAAACTACCAGCGCAACCAGCGAGACAATCCCCCAAAATGAAGGCATACTGGTACGACAACGTTGAGGTAAACACAAGCCAATTGGCCGTACCCGGCTTTCCAAGCATTTCCTGGTACAGCCCACCCCGAACTAGATCAAACGCTGATGTCATTTGTTTACAGGGCGACCAGCGCGAGCCCCACGATTCCGGCCGCGCCGTGTCGGAAGAGAAGCTCGCCTCGCTAGGCGTTCTATACAAGCACTGCCCCACGATTGCCGCGGTTGACGCCATCGCAGCGGAGCGTGGATACCGTAACCGCGACGAGGTCTGTGTCTCGCCTGCGACTATGGGTGCTATCTACGAGGAGAAGGTTAAGTCTTTCTTCTCGGAGCATTTGCATGAGGATGAGGAGATTCGGTATATTCTTGACGGAGAGGGATACTTTGATGTGCGTGGACAGGAAGACGAGTGGATTCGTATCGATCTTGTTAAGGAGGATATGATTATTCTTCCTGCGGGCATTTATCATCGGTTCACTACCAATGAGCAGAACGTATGTTTTTTCCTTTTTTTGGTTTCCTATGGTTGTGGATTATGGGTCTGACTTTGTTTGCAGTACGTTAAGGCCATGCGTCTTTTCCAAGACGAGCCTAAGTGGACGCCGTTGAACCGTGGTGCCGAGGTTGATGTTAACCCACACCGTAAGACTTATCTGGAGGCTGTTGTCAGCCCTACCGCGGCTGTCTAGGATGGATCACTTTGATATTGAGATGCGTTATGACTGAATTCTTTGCACATATTCTACTGAACGATTGAAATCGAAATTTCTTGAGATTGTCTTACATCACTTCGATTGCATAGTGCTTTTAAATGTACATGGGGACATCAAACCCACAGTAAATCAATCCAAACCATACTTAAGTGGCTAGGAATGGTCGAACGACACTTTTTACAATATCAATTGTCTGGCATACCAGGCGTCCCAACTGGCGTACCTCCCGGCATGGCCCCAGGCATATCAAAATGGTCACTCGTAGCACCACCGCTCTGTTGCCTCGTCATACTCGAGCTGCGCAAGCCACCCATATCAACATTGAAATTATTCATGCGTGAGCCTAGCCGTGCATCCAGGCCACCACGGAACCGCAGCCCCTCCGGCTCCCGACCATGATCGTCAGAGAACCGGGGTGGTCCTGATGCTTCGGTAGAGCCCGCGCTACGCGGTGGTGCCGTTGACCCAGCATCCGAGTCTTCGCCGGGTCGGACACCTGTCCTACCCATGCGCGGCCAGAGGTCTGGAAGCCCGACGACTTGCACCCGAGGCTCGACGACACGCTCCTCGAACCACGCGTGGACTCGCGCTTCGACGAGCTGAGCTATCTTCGGTACATCCTGCAGTCGGCTGCGGGATCCGATGAGTGAGCGCACGGAGAGGTCTAGGCGGTAATCTGGCAGGAAAGAGAATGCGACGTTGCTCTTTGGGCTGCTTTTTGGTGGGAGTTGGTCGTGTGATGTTGTGTGGTCTTCAGGACCAGAGGGTCGATTCCCTGCGTTGTCTCTTGGGTCTGATGTTGGGGGAGCTGGTGATCCGTCAGGCGTTTGAAGTGGCTCTGGTGGTTCGGTTGATGCTGGGATCAAGGATATGCAGAGTGTTCCTGAAAATCTCACAACCGAGACTGATAGCGCTACTGGGATGATGGCGGAGCGTGGTTTGGGGTAGTTCAGAACCATGGATGTCTCGACCGCAATAGAAAGGTTATCATCGCTGAGGTCGA
This sequence comes from Penicillium solitum, assembly GCF_028829755.1. Classification (NCBI taxonomy): domain Eukaryota; kingdom Fungi; phylum Ascomycota; class Eurotiomycetes; order Eurotiales; family Aspergillaceae; genus Penicillium; species Penicillium solitum. Next base: position 968,108 of record NW_027072128.1, read on the forward strand.
CATCCAGTAGCGCCTGTAGCCGTCCACCGTCCGACATGGGGTCGTCAACGGCGATGATGCGGCAGTTGCTGAAGATTGGAAATTCTTCGCCTAGTGAGATATCGGTGACGTTTATCTTGTCTATGAAGGATGGTTTCTTCTCCGGGTTGTTCATTGCCGCCGTCAGGGAGCTGAGAATTGATGAAGTGGGCGAGTCCTTGAGGGAATACGCTGTCTCCCGATACTGAGCAATTGTCTGCGCAATGAGCACATTGAACCAGTCCAGCGACTCGGGCTGATGCGACGAGTGATTCATGCGGTGTCGGCCATGTTTGCTCGTAGGGTTGGTAGGAATGGCACTGTAGTAGGTTTTGCGGAGGATGGAGCGGGTGTTTGTAGAGGTAGAAGGTACGGGGCGAAGAACATTCGACGTGGACGGTTTTTCTCGTAATGACTTTTGGCTATCTTGAGGGGGGTTGTAGACCGAGCTGTAGCGGCGGTGGGTTGTGCGGTTTGACATGCCCCGGGACGGAGGGGGTGGCGCTTCACCAAAAATAAAAAACTTGATGAAAGCGCCGATCAGAAGTACAACTGAGAGTTGGCCGAGAAGAAACCCTTGCGTAAAGGACAAGCTAAGAAGGTGTTAGCAAGATCATATAGTCCACTCCACGGGCAGAGGGCGTACGAGGATTGAGGCGCGAATGGCGCGGGCTCATCTACATTATTATTAGCATACCAGTTCAAATCCTTGGAGATATCATCACTCACTATTTTGCAGCGCCATTGTCAGCGGCTGTCGACAATCCTTGTTCACAGTACCATCTCCAAGTGGAGAAGATGTTCCAGCTTTCGGATCTCCAGGGCTAGCTTGGCCGAACAGCATATCTCTTATCGCTGATATGCCACTCTTGACCGCCTGCCTCTAAAACTTTAAGGAAGCGGCCTTATCTATTTCGGGACTAGCGTCACTTGCATCTATAAAATACGATGAATGCCTGCCACTCGTTTCATTTTAGCTCCGATTTTTGATCTCAGAGTTAAATTTAGCCCATGACTTGCCCATCCCTGGAGGTTCAAGGCTGTTGGCTAGTATTCCACATCACAGAGTGATTACTCAGTGAACGCTTTGACCCTGGGGTATGCTGTTTAAACCGTGCTCAGGCTCAGTGAATGTCCGCGCTTGGCGCATGTTTAGTCGGCCATTAGGTTGTTCACGGGTCCATTGAAATAAACAAACACCATAGCGGGATACAAGCGATGCCGCGACAGCTAAGATCGGGCTGCAAGGACCTCCCTATGTCTGAGATAGATGAGCTCAGCCTCCAGGATGAGATCCATGAACCAGTCCGTTTTATTACATTCATGTCGACCTCTGCCGAGCAAGCCATCGTCAGAAGCCTGGCACGTCTCCCAGGGCTTTACGGGTGCGAACTGCGGATTTTGCGTAAAAAGCAGAATCGACTACGGGAATCGGCTTTTCTGACCGCCAAAACGACCTTGGGCGTGAGCTCCCACGCAGTACGAGGACTGGCATCGACGCTCATCTTTGCTCAGCATGAGGCGGGAACTGCCGTTTGTATCGACTCACGTGGCTGGATCTTGACCTGTGCGCACTGTTTCGGCGAGACCCCTGAAGAGTGGAAAGCCGAGCGCCTGAAATGGCTTCTCTATTACAATGGGCTCGCCATTGAGGTCGAATGTCGGGCGTGGGATGAGCGCCGCGATCTAGCTTTGGCCAAAATTGTTCGCATTGAGGTCCCAGACGAACAGTGCAGAGGCTCGGTGAACCCCATTTTCACCTGTGTCCCTGTTGCTGAATCACTATCACTGTCTACCTGCTCTCCAATATTCTGCATCGGGCAACCGGGGGCAGACGACCTGGAGTCGGACTCCCCGCGCAAGACTGCCTATGACCTGATCGAACTCTCTCGGGGTCGGCTGTGTGGCATGGTAGCCGGTGCAGACCCACAGGACAACTCAGATATCGGTACTCTGAAACATAACGCCTGGACCTACTGGGGCCATTCTGGCGCCCCGCTTCTGCGCAGGTCGGATGGTGCATTGTTGGGTCTACACTCCTCGTGGGATGATGCCACGGCGATGCGTCATGGGGTGCCCCTGATTGCCATCCGGGCATTTCTTAGAGAACATCTCCCCACTGAGCTGGTCAATTTCGCGGCACCCGTTTAGTGATTTGCACTCAGCTTTACTTGGTGATCGAAAAGCGGCAAGTGATGAGCACTAAATCGGAAAAGGAATGCTATGCGGTCTGAAATCTGGAAGGCATACGGTAGTCTAATACTATGGAAGGTCATGTGCCTTATGAGAGATCTTAACAGGTAGACATCCCTTACGCGCGTATTAATCAAGTCCCACGACTGAATGCTCATGATATTCTTCTCAATCTATCACTTTACGGGTGCTGATAGCAGATTCAAACAGTGGAGGTAAGTGAGAAATGATCAGGACATCTTGAATGGATGCATGGAATCAATTCATGCTGACAGTGATAGCAAGGAATCTTGGGCCATAGTATCTTAGCTCTTTTCCGGCTCCAGTTCCGGCTTCTCTTCATCCCACTTAGAATACAGATCCATAGGTAGCATTCTGTCTCTATCTGCCTTGTCGATAGTCAACTTCTTGCTTTGAGCTTGTCGTTCGATTGTGGCAGTCCCACCACAGCCCTTTGTAACTTCGATGATCCTATGGATCAATGCACCCAGGTTTCTCAAATCGATCTGATGTTGGTCTTCCCAGCTCTTTACTGCAGCTGCCGCATCCTCGACTTCGGGTGGCTGGAACTTCCCTTCAGTATGGTAGGCTCGCACAAGTTTGGGAGTTTGTGAAATCCACAATTGTGGGGCGACCTCTCTTATTGTAAGAGGTCTTTTAATGCTTCGCGTTTTAATCTCGAGGGTTGATACCAACGGCACCGCTTCACCATCTTTTCTGATAGACAACCCGGACTCTGTAAGAGTGGTATGAGGAGAAAAGTCGGACCGGGATAAAGAGACTGATTTCATCTTGCTTGAGATGCTATCATGTGTTGATTGATTGACAGACGTCGAAGTCCCCGCTGTGTCAGCGGCAACGTATCCATCTGTTTCATGACGAATCAGGAATTTCAGAGCCCCAAAGTTATAAGAGATGACGAATTGTGTACTTTTTCTCGAAGTAGTGCCCGAAACCACTGTGTTGGCCAGGCTTAATAAATTGAAGTTTTTGTTTCCCCACACGACAGAGGATTGCCGTATTCTTGACTACTTCAACATGGATCGTGAAGCGTTGACTTCTCTCCAGACCAGGATTGATGAACGAAAGTAGTTGTCTGATAGTGTTCCGGTCGGCGACAACATCAATTGAACGAATATCAAAGGAAGGATTCTGGAGGTAGTGCCCGAAACAAAGGCTCAAAGGGACTTTTCGGATGACGAACGCCGTTTTCGGCAATGAAGTATACCCCAGAGTCCATTTTGACTTGCTGAGGGCCTCTTAGGGGAGACCAACAAGCGGGGGTGCCTGGGACGGCTATGGTCGGACTTCGCGCCTTAATCCAATTATACGAAGAGAGATGCTTGTTGCTTCGATGTCATCAAAGTCTCCCTGACCAATCTCCGCTATCCGAGATGATGCCATATTCGGAGTGAAAACGAGTAGAGCAGACAACTTGACGGGCTGGGGAAGTGATGGAAGATAGCTTAGGCTAATCAATGTTATGTGTGAAAAGACAAGGAAGATATCTCTGAAAGGATAGGAGACAAGAGTATCCTCGTTTCATTAGTTGGGTTGACAAGAAAGATAGAGAGGAGAAGGGTGCTGAGCTACTGGGGGAAGAAGAAGAAGAAGAAGAAGAAGAAGAAGAAGAAGAAGAAAGATCCTTGTGTATCCAATCTAAGAAGATGAGAGTATTTATAGGGGATTGTTACTGGGACCCCCCCTTTTGTTATTTGGACCACCCTGCCTAAATCTGGCCTAATTTCTGCCTGATTCCTACCTGCCCCAGACACACGCTGACTGCTTTGCTCTCGAAATTACTGCTTTCACTGGTAGATCTCCGCACCGGCCCATAAAGCCCAGAGCCCAACCCAACCCAACCCGCAAATGGGTTGGGTTTTGGGCCCGGCCTCAGGCCTACCGATAGGCTTTGGGCCTAAGGTGAAAGCCTACTGGGCTTTAATAGGGGCCTAATGGGCCCCAAACAATACAAATATGTCGAGAAATCTAAAGTTGAACCCCCTTTTTAGTCTTTTTAATTACCCTTCGTTTTACCCCGGTTTCTAAGCCTTATCCCTAATATAATATTATATCAGTTTAAATGATTTAGAATCAATTACTAGTTATTTCTCTAAATCACATTTAAAAATACGAAAAAACGCGTTTTTTTATAAAGTCTAAAAATTAGAGGTTCTCTAGAGAGTGGTAGTACTCCCGTCTAGATCCTAGACATATATTGAGTGTTAAAATATTAATATTGCCCTTTTTCGTAGTATCTCGACCTCTCCTGATTGGATTTTATTTAAATTTAAAATGTATACTTATATACTTATATAGCTATTAATATTATAAATTCCAAAAATTTAAACTCTATATGATAAGTAGAAGGTTAGAATACAGTGATTATAAGATACTAGGTAACCTCTTGGATTATGCGTTCTGCAAAATACAATTCGTGTCAAATCTCTCCTCTGCTTTCTCCCTATCGCCCGCCCGAGTCCAAGCCTTCTCGGCTTGGCAGAAAGTCCGCATATCGAAAGCTCTTCTAACGGACACAAGGGAAGTATCGCGACCGGTATACCATTACCAGCGATTACAACACCCAAATTCTTGGCATTACTTAGTAATGAGCTTTTTTAGCGTAATTTGTTGTTAAGTAGTGTCGCAACCCAGGGCGTAGTGGATATCTGCATCAATCAATAGAATCAAGAGAGAGTCTGAATTGCTGTATAACCCCTATTCTGGCAATTTATGGGGACAAGATGACTAATATTAAGCAACTGGCAATTTAGATAATCCACCTCCGAGCTATGGATTGCAACAAATAGTGTTTTCGAGGTATTCTAAATTGAGACAGACTTACACCTCTTTCCATACGATACCCTAGTTCATGCGTGAGGCCGTTCTACGCTCGCGAAAGGAAGTGGATCAAACGGGTGCACCAATGAAATGGATAACAGATCCGAGTTGCTAAGATGCCCCCTATCTGACAAGTTGTATGGGCTCGTAGGCTTCGGATTATCAAAATCGCTTCTCCGGGTCTCCATTTTCCCTGCTGCATTCCGATATCTTCACCATTGCCGACGTAAAAATACCCCGCCTTTCCTCCCCGTGCAAGCACGTCTAGCCGACTGGAGGCTCGCAGCAGCATTCGGCACACTCGAGAATATCATCAAAATACCTGCCAGCTTTGAGCCACTTCGTATTTGCTAGCTACTACCTCCCAACAAGCTCAAACAGAGGTTTATTGCTTAGACTGACTGGTTTTTGCTGTCATGGCCTGGAACTCCAGTTGTCAGCCAGTTCTTTCATGTGAAGACAGCCCTCTTGCAATAATAGGAAGCCTTATTGGAATAATAACGCTCGCTTATGCGATTATCATCACGGTACTATATCGTACGCAAGAGCTAGGAAATGCCAATGAGGATATCAAACGTATTGGCGGACAGATTCGCAGGGAGTACATTTCGCTTGATTCTTTGCACAAATGGATACGAGATCTGCATGGAACCACTGAAATGTCACATGAGATTTACTATATGGCAGAGGCCTTGGTAAAGGAAGCCCGGAAGGTATTTGAAGATTCCGTGAAACTACTGGGACCTTCTGTGCACAGAGATAGTCGAATGTGGAAACTTCTGGTTGAGAGAGGCCGATTTCTATCTCGCAAGACAGAGATCCAGAAAGATCTGGACGATATCCTTCGAATAAGATCGAGCTTGGAAGCAATATGCCAAGAATTAGCAAACAGGTAAGAAGTTTAACCTTATACACCTTGACATGCTCCAAGCTCACGCTTTTGGAATGGCAAGAGTCATGCTCCACAAAGTTCAAAAGCAGTCCGAGATGTTCGAAGGTTATCGTGCCAGTCTGAAGAATCAAAAAGCGATGCTTCGACGAGTCATGGATGCCCTTCATTTAGACGCTATGGACGAGTCATCGGACGAAAACTCGGTTTCTAGCAGCAGCTCCAGCAAATTGGAACTGGATGAGATAGATATAGAAATGCGTCAGCCTACACAATGGGATCCACCTGGTCAACGAAACGATGATACATGAAGTTGTCCCAAAGACAAGCCCATACGAGGGCTATCAGCACCTATGGTGCTGCTGTTCTCGCTGACCTTTGGCCTGGCAACAGCTATGTACGGGAGATTTAAGCAGCCTATACAAAGTTGCAGGAATAATGGATACCGTTGATCGCGATGGAATTTGAGGGTTTAGACCGGCGAAACGTCGAGCGGTGACCATCCTGTTCTCCTGAAGCCAATCTATTTGTCGCACCCAGACTCGTCGATATACAGTATATGGGATGACCATAACTCGGACTCTTGTAAGAAATATAAACCGGCCTTCTGTTCTGTCGCTTTCTGTCGAACGGCCTCCTTTGGCTATTTCTTGGCAATAAGTGCTGTCCTGGTGCCCGAGATGATTGCACGTATCCCAAACCCTTTTTATATGATAATCACCATCTCATCAGGGCAAAATTTCGGCTTCTCTAGCAGATGATCGCAGAGATTGTCTAACATCAGTGGGTGGTGTTACTGTGTGGTCTGCGTGCTCGAATAGGACGATAACAACCCTGACATTGCAACGAAGTCGCTAAAAGAGCAGTTCGATAAGCTTCTCCACGAGCTATTGCTAAGCCTCGAGCTTTCCAATCAGCAGTTCCCCTCTGCAGTCATTGTGATTGACGCCTTAGATGAATGTGAAGATAATAATGACATACGGGTCATCCTTCAATCATTGCCTCGGCTACGGGAGTCAAATGCCCTAGGCGTGCGAATTTTCTTAACTAGTAGGCCGGAATTGCCAATACTTGCCTTGTACTGAAAAACTAAATTGAGAAATTTATTTAAAGATCTTTTTGGCTATGCTGTCGAGGGCATAAAACAGATCCATAACGCCCTTGTCCATCATCATGATATTTACCTGAAGAATATGCTTGTTGTGTCTGGCACAAGGATAGTTTGGGTAGATTTTGATGTTGCGACAACATTCAGCAGCATGGGCCCTTGCGAGAAGGCATATTGCGATTATGAAACCTAACTCGTCGAAAGGTTTGGAAATTTTCTAGTTTGTATAACTTCCTTTACTCAATCATCATAACAGAAACTGACAAAATCAACCATCAGAACAACGACAAGAGACAGGGTCTTTCACCCAATACAAAATATTACTAAATGAAAATCCACAAACACGAAAAAAACTGAACTGGCACAATATGAGAACGTGAAACGGGTATTGCGCAGACATGACGCTCTTAAATACGACAGACAGTCATATCTTCTCTATGGAAATACCTGAATGTCGGAAATGGCCCTCGGCGCTATCTTGTTTCGCACCTACTTCATACACGCACCGCCGAAGGAAGGCATGAAACCCTTGGTCAGGATTATTTCCGTATGCTGACCAAGCTTTCTTGATATGGGCCTTCAGCTCGGCAAAGAATTCCTCGATGGGGTTGAAATCCGGTGAATACGGCGGGAGGTACAGTAACTTGACTCCCGCCTCAGCCCATAAGGTCTTGATTCGATCCGAATGATGGAATGATGCGTTATCCATAACAAGCACGGATTTTGGCTCCGGCCATCTTCCACAGTGCTGGAGAAGCTGCTCGATAAATGATTCGAAGAAGGCGGCATCCGTTGAACCTTTGAAAATACGAGACATCATGATACCGTCTTGAGCATATGCAGGCAGTATCTGGAAGCGTTGGCCGCGATGAAATTTTGACACTTGGACTGGCGTCACGCCGAGTGGTGACCAGCCAGTTCGCCTATATAATGACAACCCCGCTGCACGTATTGCGGCGCTTGATGTAGCAAGCATAATGTTCGGCCACTTCTCGGTCAACAGCGAAGTAGAGATCGGCCTGTCTTGCGGAGAAATCACACGATGGTGGGGAGACAAGGCATCCAAAGTTTACGTTGCCATTATCGTCGAATAATCTGGTGATGCGAGGTTGGTCAATTCCCTTGTAGATCGTTGTATGGTCCGGTGCTCTTGAAGCTGCAGTTGTTGCAGCTTCCGACAAAGCGGTTTCATGCGATAGCCAAGAGACCATTCTCATAGAATCTGAAATTGATCGCCGTCCAGATTCAACAGAACTACTTTGTCCAGGTCGGGAAGCTTCCCGCCGACTAGCCATATCTCGCTCACGGGAAGCTTCTTGTACCGCCTGGAGGGCTCGGTTGCGTAACTGAAAGGTGTCACAAATCCAGAACTTGCATGAGTTGGTTAGGCGGATCGATCGGAACTTGGGATCCATGATTGCTTCCTTAAGCTCGCGATTAATCCTGTACAGATCCATGCAGTGGAACCATTCGGCATCATTCTCTGCGCAGGTATCGGGAGAATGATCAAGGTGACCTTCGACGACGTCAATAAATAGGACACCATTATCAGTGTCATCAGTCTCCCTCTTGGGCTCCCCAGGTGGCCAGTTAGTCCAATACTCCCAGATACGAGTTGCAGTTTCCGAGTTATAGCCCAGATGCTCGAGTGCGGCCAAAGAGACGAGATGACCCGGGATACTGACAAAGGAATCGGAGCTTGAGGAGATCGATACGGGGATCAGCGGAAGATGCTGTTCTTCTTCATCGCTAGATCGGTTTAAATGTCGTTTATGAATGCGACGTGTTCCATCAGACAAAGGAGAGCTGACCAGCCCCGAGCTTTTTAGGGTTGCTGCATCATCCGGAACCAGGATGTTTGTTCGCATGCCGTCATCGCTGGTCGACATAATGGACTTTCGATGCGCGGGTAAAGGTGCCGTGGTGACCTGGCTTCGTTGAACGGGATGTGACAGCAGAGAATCCGACCCCTACACCTTGCGAATAGCCACAGGTTCTCTTCAGATGTATAACGATCCGATCCAGAGAAATGATGCTCACAAAACTGATGATTGGATGTTTTTGAAGAATGACCCCAAGGTCTATACCAGAGGTAGTTGGAAATGTGGCAATATGGTATTATACAAAGAAAACTCTTGCACAGAACATGCTTTTTCTACCACCTTCGTGTATATCTTAAAGACCATCTAAAAGACCATCTAAAAGACTATCTGAAAAGATTACTGAAAAGACCACTGAAAAGACATAACAAGGCCGCATAAGCGGCCGACTATTCTTGTGGTTTTTTCAGAAAAATAAGTTCCGTTGCCCTCTTAGTCGACGGCACCTCGCCCCACTGCCCCACTGCCCACTTCCCCGCCGTACTATCCGACGCTAACCTAATTTGGCAAGTCTGTCCATCAACTTTAGAAAACGCAACTCTTTTTTGCCCAGATCTAATTTTATTTGTCTTTTTTCTAACCACCTCTATCTTTTAATCCTATTCTTATGGGTATTAAAGGACAGCTACTACCGATAGTATGTAGAATACAACTAGATTTACCCCGTGAAACTAAGTTTCTAAATCCCCAATATCATAACTTTGGTACTATAAACGGGCTCGCTTATAGTACTAGAGAGTAAGCTTCCGCGAGAATTCCCGCAATAAGGCGTCCTAAGTGTTCAGGCACCCTATAAATGAGGCCTATTACAGGATCCTGTAGATCAAAAACTAATGTATAGCTTGAAATGCTTAGATAGCTAGATAGTAAGTTTTGATGGTGACCACTTAAACAGAGAGAATATGAATATGATCAATTTTAAGAGTATTTATTGAGATCATTAGAACTCCCCTTAGGTTGCCTAAATCTGCCTCGCGACATATAAAAGCCAGTACATCTACAGCTCGGAAGAATACAGCACCACATCAATTTATTCATCTTCTCAGCTCAGAACAGGTTCTTTACTTCAATCAAATCAGCAAAATGATCGCATTCTCCACAAAGACAATTGTAGCTGCCACCTTGGCCATGGGTCTTTCCCGCCTTAGCATATGTGGAATTTTCAGGCTCGATCAATACTGATCAGTTCGGAGGCGACCTCAAATCAGTGGACAACGATGTGCAAACATGCAGTGGTAGCATACATTCAAGCGATAATAACGTTGGTAAGTCTTCGGGTTATCACGTTTTCAAAGACTCTTCTCTGGGATTCATATCTCTCTTAGCCCTCGATCTGACCTATTCACAGACTGTATTTCGGGCTACTCGCTGAACTACGACTATACGGACAATTCTGACAGTGGGCCCATGCCGGTCACTTACTGTAACCCGTCAAACTGGTAAAAACATCAATTTTCTCGTAAGTTTGGCTGAATACATACACATTTAGCTAACATATCATAGTTACGCCGTGAAGATCCCACTGAATTCCGATTTATATGGCTACACATTTGACTACTCCTTCTATTTTCACTAGAATAAACACTCAGGAGGACATGTTTCACCGGGAAGTGTAGATGTTATTCTGCTCGAAGCAACGGCTTATCTCTGCGAGATGAGCTGGTGCTCAAGAAACTTCACGTGTGCAGTATGTTGAGGGGAAGGCAATGGCAGGAGCGGGAATACGGATGGTTCAGAATGCTGAGGGGTCTCGGGAGGGGGATATAAGGACACTCATTTATCATATAGACCTGCAATAGACCTTGAAGTTCAATAAAACAGTTGACTTTGGTTTGAATTTGCGTTGTCACCACCTAATACTGTAAGTGAGGCAGCGTTGAGGAATTGAGTGGCCACTTATTTTACATGGTGATGGTGCTGGAGCCCAAAGCAACGTGTTTGCCCTCGTCTTGGTAGGGTGAGGAAAGAAATGCCCTTCAAAAAATGTATGTTGTGGGAATCGCGTGGGTTGGTTTATCATGGACGTGAGTTGACCATTGCACACGATGAAGTCGATGAACGTTGAGTAAATGGGGAATCAACAGTTGTTGACATGTATTGTTAGTGATCACAGCCGTTCTTTTTAATGCGCTTGTCAAACATTCAGTGAAAACAACCCCCTCCTGGCTGTAGAGCCTGACTAGTTGCGTATATATCCACCCTGCATGAACCACCTCATTGGCAATATGCGCCCCACTGGGCTGAACAAGGTAATGAATGTCACTTCATCCCCCCATTTGGTGATAGTGGACTCGTTAGTCCCCCCAAAATGCAATAACATTGGTGTATCCCAGGCTCAGCCTTAGGTAATGATCCCTAACGAATTTTAATGATCCCGAACTTCCCCTCATCGCCCCCCAAATCTATCAAAGTTTCAAACACACCAAAACTGCACCATGCCAGAGCCCCTAGAGAAGGGTTATCAACTCGGAGTTGATGTCGGCGGGACATTCACCGATGTTTACGTGCTCACCCCGCATGGACAAACAGTGCGCGCAAAGGTTCCAACAACCATCCCAGACCAAAGTATCGGGATCCAACAGGGCATCGCAAAGGCCCGTGAATTACTCAAAGACCAATTCGGCTGGTCAGGGACTTTCCAATTCATCCACCATGGTACGACAACCGCAACCAATGCAGTCCTCGAAGGAAAGGGTGCTCGCACCGCACTGATTGTTACTGCTGGCCATAAGGATATATTGGCTTTACGCCGCTCTCAGATCCCGGGTGGGCTGGGTGCATGGCTACACTGGACCCCACCCGACCCTATAGTGCCACTTGAGCGAGTCGTTCAATGTAAAGAGCGCATGTCAGTACAGGGCGAAACAGTCACGGCAGTTGATATTGAAGATCTACGACAAAGCTTGAAAGAGCTGGCCCGACAGAAGCCAGAAGCAATTGCTATCTCACTATTGAACTCGCATAGCAACGAGGCTCATGAACGGGTGGTTGCACAAATAGTCCGCGAGGAACTTGGAGCTGATATCGCTATCACTTCTTCTACGGATGTCCTCCGTGAAGTCGGGGAGTATGAGCGGACGGTCACAACCTGCACTAATACGCTGGTGAAGCCGGTTGTCGAGAAATATCTGTTCAATCTGTCCAAGGCGCTTGCGGCGGAAAGTGAAGCCATTCGGGTTCTCAAGAGCGATGGTGGATTGACCAGTTTGACTCTCGCTTCGGAGCTACCAGTCAATATTCTTATGTCCGGACCAGCGGGAGGTGTTAAGGGAGTGGCAGATGTTGTGGCTCGGAGTACTCCGTACAAGAATCTGATTACCTTGGACATGGGAGGAACTTCTACCGACTGCGCACTAATTTACAATGGTCAGCCTCAACTCCGACGAGAGACTGTTGTAGAGAGTCTTTCCGTTCGGGCGGCCGCCGTTGACATCAAGACCGTGGGGGCTGGAGGAGGGTCGATTACAACGTACATGGAGCTCACGGAGACCCTGCGGGTAGGCCCCGAGAGTGCTGGTGCAGCACCGGGACCTGCATCTTATGGAAAAGGCGGAAAGCAAGCCACTGTCACGGATGCGAATTTGGTGCTGGGATATTTGCCCAAGACATTGTTGGGTGGTGAGTTCGCGTTGGATGTCCAGGCTGCTATAACTGCGGTCGAGGATATTGCGAACCAGATGAAGCTTCCGGTTATCCAAACAGCCGAGGATATCATCACAATCATCAACGAGACAATGTATGGTGCCTTGCGGCTTGTCTCTGTGGAGCAGGGTTATGACCCTCGGGAATTTGCACTGGTCGCTTTCGGTGGTGCTGGCCCTCTGCATGCAAACGCCGTGGGTCAACTTCTCGGGGCCTGGCCTGTGATCATCCCGCCTTCTCCGGGAATCCTTTGTGCACAGGGTGATGTGACCACTAAACTTAGACACGAGCAATCTGCCACCTTCATCCGTATTGTCTCCGGAACCACTGTTCTCGAGGTACAGGAACAGTACCAAACGCTAGAGCAAGAATGTCGGGATACCTTGTCGAGAACGTCGGGTGATCTATGGCCCGTGTCATGGAAGACGGCATATCAAGCAGATCTTCGGTACAAAGGCCAAGCTTTGATGATAACAATTGAGATCACCGAAGAAGACTTGGCCCTGACTACTGAGAAATGGCATGATGTGTTGCGAGAAAAGTTCGACCAGCAGCACCAACAGATGTTCACTTACTGCTTACCTGACTTTGAGCTTGAATTGATGAGACTGGGAGTTGTGTTGGAAGACGCCTCGCCCGGTATTGATATTCCCCAAGTTCCCAAAGGGACGATTCCCCCTTCAGACGCAAAGATTGGCGAGCATAATATCATCGTGCAAGGCGAAGAAAAATTGGCAACACTGTGGGATCGTCAGATGATTAGCAAGCAGGGTATCCAAGTCACGGGTCCGTGTATTATCTCCGAAATGGACAGCAACACGCTCATCTTACCTGGCTACTATGGTGAGATCGATAGCATCGGAAATATTTTGATCAATCCTCTGGAAAAGAAACCTGCCGCCGTTACCACACACACTGCCGAGTCAGCCAAAGAGCTTGTCAAGAGTACTCCATTAATTCCCACGCTCATATCCTCCACACTGGCCTCCATTCGCGGCGAGATGGACAAAATGATGCTACGATGCAGCATGTCCCCTGCCATTCGAGAGCAACAGGATGAATTCAATGTCATAACAGATTGCGAGGGCAAAATGCTGGTTGGTCAGTTTGGTAGCTTTATCACACAGTTCCTCGATATTTGGAACGGTACAATCGAGGAGGGCGATGTGTTTATTACCAACGACACCTACCAAGTGCAAGGTGCCATTAGCCACCTCAACGACATCATCGCGTTTTTGCCTATTTTCCACAACGGTCGGATCATTGGATTTGCATCGCAATTTGGCCACCTGACAGACGTTGGAGGTATCGTTCCAGGAAGCATGTCCATCAACGCGACATCCATCTTTGATGATGGCGTGCAGATTCCTTGCATAAAGCTGTATACCCGCGGTGTTATGAACAAAGATCTGGTCGATCTTCTTTGTCGAAACTCTCGTCAACCGGCATGGTATCGCTCTGACTTGACTGCCATTGTAGCATCCTGTTCTATGGCAGCCACCAGGGTCCGCGAGTTGGCCACCCGTTTTGGAAGTGAAGTATATCTGGCCGCATGCTCGGAGTTGCTATACCGGAACCGAAGTGGATTCGCAAAGATTATCGAACGCCAATTCGATGATCTGGAAAGCAAATTCACAGACTTCGTCGATGATGATGGCCACGGTGTGGGGCCTTGGGCACTCACCTGCTCCATGAAAAGAGTCGACGGTAACCGGCTCAAATTTGACTGGAGTGGCACTTCTCCCCAGAGTGAGCGTAGTATCAACTTCTACCTCTCGGAGACAATGTTCAGGATGTTCATTGGCTACTACCTCATCGCAGCCGCTGCCCCAGGAACGGTTATCAATGACGGGTTCCATGACTTGATTGATGTGTACATCCCTCAAGGATCAGTCCTCAAGCCTGTTCGCCCTGCCCCAATTTCATGTCGGACTCACTTCCTCGGACGGACCTTGGACATTGTACAAGCCCTGATTGGCCAAAAGCAAGACTCCTACCAGGCTGCAGCTGGGTTCAGTGACTCGCCTCACTTCTTTTATTCTGGATTCAAGCCGGACGGAGAGTGGTACCAGCTCTACCAGATTGGGTTTGGAGGTGTGCCTGCACGACAAGCCGGCGATGGTCCTGATTGCCACTGTCTCTTCCCCGCCATCAAGTCCATCCCCACGGAAATAATAGAGCTAAACTACCCGTTGCGTATTGAAGTAAACGAGAGCGTCGCCGACAGTGGTGGCGCTGGACTTTACCGCGGTGGTAATGCTCAGCGCACGCTATACCGATTCCTCGCCCGTGGGGAGTTCAGTCTCCACGATGACCGATGGTTCACCAAGCCATGGGGATTGAAGGGCGGAAAGCCGGGACAGCGATCCCACAAAATCCTCTACCGGTACTCCAGGTCCGAGGACAATCCTCCGACTGAAATCTTGCCTTCCAAGTGTGATCATATTCGCGTTGATCCCGGTGATCTTCTCGAGTGGGTGACTTGGGGTGGAGGCGGATTGGGTGATCCTTTGACACGTCCGGCAGAAAAGGTTGCTCTTGAAGTACACCGCAAGCTTGTCACGTTTGAGGGAGCTCGTATTGCGTATGGTACCGTTGTCAACGACGATTTCACTGTAGATGAAGCTGAGACAGAAGCATTGCGGACCCAGATGCGGATGGAACGTAGCCAGATTAGTGAGTCCTCCATCTATGACCGTGGTGGGAGTCTCGAGCAGTTACGGGAAACATGTCTGCAGGAGACTGGACTGGATGCCCCGTTGCCTCAGTGGGAAACGGATATTTATGGTCCTCATGCTGGGTTGGCATATGTGCAGGACTGGTTCACTGGGATGCGGTCACGCAAAGGTTGGGAGCTTGATTAGTCTATGACAGGATGCACTATTTTTTAGATGGTTGTTTTAAAACCCCTTACCAGTTCGCATACATATTTAGGTTTACTTTCACATATTTATCAACGTGGGTGATCCATGATTCTACTGACATCCATGGATACCAACAATTCTGAGCTAAACCTCCGCGTTGCCACTCGCAAAGACATTAACAATTTATATCCCCTTGGGCACTCCTAGATCTGCCAGTGACTTCGTCAAACCCAACCTGACCCAATTCTCAATCTCCTTCGTCGTAGCCACAGCAATAATCCCCAACATTCCTAACGAATTCACCCCAGCCTCCTTATTAATCGCGCCTCGTCTTCTCGGCAGCACGACAATCCACCTCTTAGTAAAAATCACATTATGCGGACAGACCGCTCTAGGCCGTGCATCCGTCGTATAGTCCCCGGCCACCTTTGTAGCCTCCTCCAGCAGGTCGTTGTAAGCTGCGAATAATGCAGCGGGTGTCAAATCACTCCCAAAGCGTCGATAGAACCACTGAAATGGAACCTTGGTCTCAGGCTCACCGCGAGAATCCAAAAAGGCCGCAAAACTATTTGCCGGCAAGGGCATCACCTGCAGATGCTTATGCAGCCGACTACATCCGCCATTCGGGCCGCAATTGTAAAACGCAACGTAGTCGCTCTCTGCGGAGTTCAGCAGCTGCCACGTGTCATTTAGATCGGACTCATCGAGCGCCTCGTATTGTCTTTTGTATCCATCGAACGTGAGAAGCATGAGGTGTGGTCGCGCAAAGCAGAACTTGTTCACGATCACTAAGTGGCTATCCAGCGCGCCGAGCTCGAATCCGGTGGTGCTTATGTCGCTGCCGTCTCGCTTTTCGGGTTTTTGGGCGTCAGCATCGGGTTGGGACTCAGCGGTTGTTAGGGTGGGCTTTTTGATGAGGGCAGAAGTGAGGACAAATTGGAACTGGGTCATTGCGTGAGTTGAGGGTTGATTTGGATTGTGGTCGGGGAAGGGATGAATACCTTGAGGTCGCCATCAACGTGCTCGATGATTTGTTGTTCATCATCATATTGGACGATGCCGGATTGGACGAGATTGTCGAATTTGGAGAGGATGAGGGATTCTTCCATGTTGTGGGTCAATCTCTTGGTCGTGGGTTGTGTCAAAGGTAGGTCTATAGTCTATGTGGTTGGAGGTGGGATAGAGATCCGGGCCCAGGGGGAGTTACACCTTATTTATAGTATTCTTTACCAGTAGAATGCCACCTAGCTTTCATTGGAAATTACTCTAATATATTTTCGAAAGTACATTTGCAATTATCAAAACGACTAATAGGCCTCTATAAATTTAACAACATGGAGGCTAAAGAGTGAACGTTCTCGAAAATTCCTGAAATAAATTCACCTGATCGAACTTCCTTTTCTACTCGTCCTCGATCCTCGACCATAATCTAAGGGAACAAACAGACTAAATGAGGTGCTAGCCGAAAAGGGAAATGTGGGACGTGGTCTATCTAAACTTGGGATCTCTAAGGTTAGAACCTCCCGCGGTCTCCACAACGCTTAACTATGTTGAGTGGAGTCCGAGAACAACCCTGAACTCCTTGTCAAATGCCCAGCCTTGACTCCGCCAAAGGATTGACCTTTCCCTGTAGCGGGGCTCAATCAATTTATTTTTTTCGTGGTATACCACTCCATCACCATAATACGCTATCCTGTGCTATTTTACGCAATAGCCCAAGATGGTACTTTCAACCATCGCAGTGAAACACATGGCAATGTCTCATAGGTCTATTCTATAGCATTACACTATACACCCCGAGCATAGACCCGAATGGATATACCCGTGTCTTGGTTGGAGGGTATAATGTGTGGGAGGTAGGTTAGACTAGGGATAGCAGTCGACTGATACTACAAAGTACGTAGACATCCAGTCCCCTCCTTTTTCCTCCTTACAAATTCCCATTATAACCTTGCGTCCACAGAGAACTTCAAGCACCGTGGGATTTTGTTCAATAGAACCATCACACTGGAATTTTCTCCCTTCGTTCTATGGTAAACAGTATGGATTCCCAGGCCACTGAACGTGACAGACGGGATGCAACCGAGGACGAAGTCAAGACCCTACCCCATGTGGTAGACTCGATCCCTATCGTTGTTTGGATAGCTCTTGTAGCTGGTGCATTGGAAATATTCACGTACTATGCCGTCACCGCTCCATGGCGTAAGTGTCTAAACCATCTAACGATTAATAGATCTTAACTGCCTCCAGAGAACTATATGCAAAATGACCGTGATGGTATCGAAGTCCCGGGAGTTCTGGGTCTTGTTCAAGCAACCGCAACAAACATCTCCAACGCCTTTTCATTCTTCTCATTCATAGCCCCTCTACCATTCGCTGTTCTCTCAGACGCACGGATTGGGAAGTACAAAACATTATGCATCTCTTTTATGTCGGTCATGCGCACCTTTCACATGGGAGTTGAAGCTAATTATCGCCAGCCTGAATACGTGTGGATTTATAGTGCTCTTTGTCACATTACTTCCAGTGGTGACCCAGGTTTCCATCAAGACCTTTGGATTGGCTTTTGCCATGGTCCTGCTGGGTCTGGGAACTGGGGGTATCAAGGCCACTGTCTCCCCGTTTATAGGTGATCAATATACAGTTTCAACTCCACAGTTGGTAGTCACGAAGAAAGGGGAGAGAGTCATCGTGGATCGCATGTTGACTCTTCAATATATATACAATGTTTTCTATTGGTATGGGGCACTCTGTTGCAAACATATGGAGCTAGCTGACATGGGAAGGTTCACCAACATTGGAAGTCTCTCTCTGATTGCTTCGACCTATTTGGAGAAAGAGGTTGGCTTCTGGGCAGCCTACCTACTGCCCCTGTGTTTCGTCTGGATTCCAATTCCTTTGCTGCTGTTTTGGCAAAGATCATTTGGCAAGTCACGAGGAGCTGTCCTCTGTCACTCAATATATACAGTGCTGGAAGTGCTAAAGACGAGACAGTCAACCTTGCGCCAGTTGGGAATGTTCTTCCCCAGGCAGGGAGAGTGCTTGTATACTCCGCCCGAGAACGATTCCGACTCGATGCAGCAAAGCCTGTATTCCAAGCCGAGAAATATGGTAGAACCGTTCCGTGGGATAATCTGTTTGTCTTGGAGATGAAAAGGGGTCTCAAAGCCTGCAAAGTCATGTTTGTCGCCGTGCAAGTTGGTCAATGTGCTTCGCTAATATTAGTGCTAGGGCTTGCTTTGTACCATTCTACCTATGCATGAATCAAATCACCAATAACTTTGTCTCTCAAGCGGGTCAAATGAAGCTGAGCGTTATCTCCAACGACACCATTCAAGCACTCAACCCCATTGCCTGTGTACTACTCGGTCCGATCATCCAACAGCTTCTCTATCCCGGGCTTCAAAGGTACGGTGTCGCCTTCGGGTCAATTTCCCGTATGACTTGGTCGTTTATCACGATAAGCTCGTTAATGGCATATGCTGCAGGATTGCAAAAGCTGATCTATACGCGGGGACCGTGCTATGAGTCTCCACGGACTTGTCCCGGTTCGGATGGGGGAAAAATACCCAACAACATCAGTGTCTGGGTGCAAACCCCCTCCTATTTCCTGCTCGCCTTCGCCGAGATCCTGGGATTTACTACTCTATCTGAGTACAGCTACTCAGAAGCACCACAGGACATGCGCAGCCTAGTGTAGGCCCTACAACAGGTGACCGCTGCAATTGGGTCTGCCTTGGGGATGGCTCACTCACCAGTTGCGGTTGATCCGAAGGTGATGTACCTGTACACGGGACTAGCGACAACGATGATTGCTGCAGCTCCCATTTTCTGGGTTGCATTTAGGAATTATGACAAGATCGATGACGAAGATGAACTGAATGCGGCCAGGTTGGTGGAGCCGGATAGCCATGGCGAGATGGAAGAGACTTCTACCAGAGCGCATCTATAGCAGGGCCATATATGTGGCTGAAAGATTTGGGCCGTGTGTGGACAACACCGCCATGGATTCGGAAATACTAGTAGGATGTTTTACTCTCTTTCCTAGCACAAAAGCCGGCCGGGGGGGGGGGGGGGGGTTCGAAATTGCGGTTATATTTCAGATTCTGGGCTAACTATCTCAATAATATGATACCCGATGCCTGGTTGTCTAAGATATGATGGGTCATTATCAGTTCAAAGTTAGGTGACTAAATATAACTAGCATCCGGAGCCCGTCTATTATATCCGGCGCTAGTATT
Source organism: Penicillium solitum (assembly GCF_028829755.1). Lineage (NCBI taxonomy): Eukaryota > Fungi > Ascomycota > Eurotiomycetes > Eurotiales > Aspergillaceae > Penicillium > Penicillium solitum. The sequence continues at coordinate 987,784 of NW_027072128.1, forward strand.
GAATCCCTGATTCGGGAACTGGGCGAAGCAGAAAGTACGCGTCATCCTCAATAATATAACAGAGATTACGATCAGCGAATGGTCCATCCACCCGTCCCAGCCCGGCCGAGATACGCTGCGAGTATAACACCGTAATATCAGCCTTCCAAGAGGAGTGTATGAATTGTGGGACGGAGCTTCGCATGGATATAGTGAGTACTTTCCTCAAACTTGCATTGAAGCAACGCAGATTCTGTAGCCTTAATATGCCCCGTGAACAAAAGAATAACATAGTCATGGAAGTGTAAATCACAAGACCTAGATAACATATATCTAGGCGAATGTGAGAATAGACACGAATTTCTCAAGAGATAAGAACTATCGTTTTAGAATTTAACATAGAATATGTGCGGAGTATCCCCACTCTATATGTACGAGAATATGTAGTACATGCGGACATACCGTAGGTACCGGGCTTACCCTGGCATCGGGCTCGGCCGATAGGACCATCAAGCTCTGGGATGCGGCGACCGGAAACAGTTGCGGACAATAATAGACGATTCAAGTTCCGTTAATTCAACGGCTTTCTCTCGCGATGGGGTTACACCAACTACTTAATAGAATTATCACAAGGTACATAGTGTGAGTTACCGGCGGCTTTGAAGAAACGCAATAAATTAGTTTGTGGCAGAGCTGCTACTACGCTCGCGCGTTAGCACCCTCCGGATCAATCAGGCCAGTAATTTACAGTGCTTTTCAATGCCTCTCTCGGGTATAGTCATGAATTTGGCAAAGCTTTGTGCGTACGGAACGTTGAAAAATTGATATCAGTAACTATTAAAAGATAGAAACATGTTCTGCAATCAGATTCGCATCTTTCATAAGCGAAATCATCGCAACGTACTTTTATCTCAACCATAATGACCTATGTAGCGGCCATGAAAGAGTCTCTTCGAAACCTTCAATCTTCAATGGAGTTACAAGCCGGGTACACGGTCCGAGCCGCTATCCGGCTCGCCGAGAAAGCCAAATCACTAGCCTCCCACCCCAAGATAACTGCTTTTGGGAAAGCGAACAATCTCTCATTCGTCGAGGTTCCTGACATCACCTGCGACGGCACTTACGACGAGGCTACCAAAAACATTACCTACGTCATTCACCTCGCCTCACCTCTCTCTTCGCCGTTCCTAGACCCGCAGACCGGCATCTACCAGCCAACCATCAAGAGTGCGAGCACCCTATTGGTATCCGCATCCAAGGAGTCATCGGTGAAGAAGATTGTCATCACGTCTTCGGTCTTCGCAAACACACCGTTCTTCCCGACCCAAGCCAGGAAATCACGGCCGAGACCAGATTGATTGCCCAACCTGTCGAGACCTTTGACTCGATGCTCCCCGCATACCGTGCCGGTAAGATCACATCGCTGAACATCACCGAGAAGTGTATCAAGGAGAGGGAGCCTTCCTCCACCGTTATCAACATCTTCTCCGGTTTCGTCTTTGGTCGGGATGACAGAGCTCTAGAAGCAGGGGGGAACAGTAGACCTTGAAAGTTTTCGCCTCCAGGACATCAATTAGCTTCTGGTATGCTTTCGGTGCAGTCCAAGCCCCCGGGACGAGGACGATGCTAGGTAGTGTCGTAGACATGATTGGACGTGTTGACGACAGAAGAAAGAAGAGAATGCAGATGCTATGCGAGGCGAGCAATTTCATGTGAGGCTTTCAGCGATTTGATATGCTCAAGCAGCCGGGTCGGTAGGCTACGAATGAGTGGAGTCTTCCAACGTTTGGTTTAGAAGGGAGCTCCAGGGCTGCTCCACATATCCCCTGAGTGGAGTCATCTGGCCTACCGAGCATTCTATTGGCGATTTGATCTGAGGCGAGCTCAGCCCCGCGATCTCTTGATTACAGGGACCTGTTTCTCTGGAAAATATTTTTCATTGACAAACTTAGCATCCTGCGTGCATTGAGATCTTTATATAATCCCCCAAGATCCAAAAAAAAAATCATAGCGGAAGATGGGTAGCTTTAAGCAACGCTTCAAGAACCTAACGCAACGGCTAAAGAAGGAGAGGGGAACCAATGGGGCACATATTCCTCCGAACGCACAGTCAAACGCGTCTAATCCTTCTGAAGACTCGATCACGGAAAGCTATGTACAGTCTTCTGGACCTGCTGGAGATCTTGACAAGATCTCCAAACCTGCTTCAATGAATTGCAATGCAACCACGGTCCCAGGACTACCTGAGTCCCCCCAGCCCGAGAACACCGTACCTGACTCATCGTCTGCTGATACGACTCCAACCTTGTTAAGTGACAGCAAAGGTCCTTGGGCTTTGGCATATGTAATCTTGCAGAAACGAGAGCCAAAGTTGGTAGAATATTACCAGACTCACTTGAGCTTAGCCCAGCGCAACAGCTCAGTGGACTCCTCCGATACAGCGGACGCGGATCTTTCAAATCCGCGGTCAGTCGAGTCAATGATGACGCGGCTGCTAGAAGACCGGGAGCAGAAACAGTGGAAAGTCTCACTGCTGGGAAAGGATGTGAAGATACGCGAGCAGACCGAAAAATTGGCCAAGTTTCTCCTCTGGGCCGACCCAGTTGTGAAGAACGCCGTTAGCACTCAACCATACGCAGCGTTGGCATGGGCTGGTGTTTCGTTACTTTTACCTGTAAGCCAAGGCGACCCCCTATTGTCTATCTGCTGCTGACCCAGATAGTTACTTTCAAGCAGTACCACTCCACTGCCAACCTGGCGATGCTGAAAGGCTTCGATTCAATCGACAATGTTCAAACCTACTGGAATATCTGCGAGAAGAGATACCTGCAGTCCGAGCACGTGGAAGAATATCGAGATCTCATCAAACCTCTTGCTACGCTCTACTCCTATATCATCGAATACCAAGCACGTGCTATCTGTCATCTATCTGAAGCCCAAATCTCCCGTGCATGGAAGAACATAGCCGGCGAAAATGATTGGGATGGAATGAAATCCAAAATCGAGCTATCAAGCGAGGATTGTAGCTCCTATCTCCCTCGTCTCGAATTGGGGGAGATTCGCAATCACCGAGACCGTCAGCTGCAGGAGATTAAAGAGTCTCGAAGTATTCTTGATGAGATTTGCAATGTCTTAAAAGAGGACACGAGTCGGAATCAGAAGAATTATGAAGACCGGAACGAGCGAAAGCTTCTTGAAACACTTGCGTCCGACTACGAAGATGACAAGAATTACAACCCACTGAGAGTTCCAGGCACATGCGAATGGTTCTTTGAGGGCGACGACTTTCGAAACTGGCGCGACAGCGATACTTCTAGTCTTCTGTGGATTTCCGCTGGCCCTGGTTGTGGAAAGTCCGTGTTGTCGCGGACTCTTATCGATGAGAACCGGCTTTCAACAAATATCACCACATCAAAGATCTGCTATTTCTTCTTCAAGGATGGAGACGAGTGCCGCGTGTCAGCGACCGATGTTTTGTGCGCATGGCTTCACCAGCTTTTCACCCACGATCCGACGGTTACACTGATTCAAAATACAGTCATCAGTCACAAAAATCACGGTGAAAATCTAGCGCACAACTTCTCCGAATTGTGGCGTCTTTTTATCCAATGTGTCGGCTCACCAGAGCTTGGGGAGGTTATTTGCGGCCTGGATGCTCTGGATGAGTGTAAAAGTGATAGCATGCGGCGATTTCTCGGCAGCCTGAAGGAGTTCTACTCCAACCCCCAACTTCCATCCGCAACGTCAAAACTAAAGTTCCTGTTCACGAGTCGCCCTTACGATAACTTGGAGGTATCGTTTCAAGATTTCCCTGATACCACTGCCCTTTTGCATTTTGACGGAGATGACAAGTCTGCCGAAATCAGCAAAGATATAGACCTGGTCATCGATGCCAAACTACAAAAGGTCGCCCGAAACTTTAAGGAGAGGGACCGTCAAATGATTGCGACGGAGATCAAGGACAAGAAGAATCGCACTTATCTGTGGTTACATCTCACGTTCGATATTATTGAGCAGAGCCCAAGTGAGTATAGTCGACGATCCGATATCAAGGGACTCCTCTCCGCGCTACCTTCGGAGGTCTCAGATGCATATGAAAAGATGCTAGACCGGAGCAAGAACGAGCTTCAGACAAAGACCCTTCTTGAGATTGTTTTGGCTGCAGCACGACCCTATCGCTTGATGAAGCCAATATAGCCCTGACGATGGCTTTGGAAAAGGACGGCTTCGATTCTCACGATGATCTAGAAGCAGAATTATGGGCACAAGATGACTTCAAAAGCGTTGTGAAAAATCTCTGCGGTCTCTTCATCAATGTCTACGATTCGAAGTTGTTTTTTATTCATTTGACCGCCAGGGAGTTTCTCACTGATCGACTTCCGAGTGGAAAGTGGAAGGGGCGGCTGAATATGACACAGTCACACACGACGATGGCGCTGCTGTGTCTATCATACCTGCCGCATATAGATTGGAAAGGATCGGCGGAAGAAACCGGGGAAGAGCTTCTATTGGCTGAGTACTCAGCCCGGTATTGGGTAGACCATTGCCGGCCTACCGAAACCGAGGACGAAGTGCTGGAAAGCGTGTTGAGATTTTTCCTTCAACGAAGTGAAGCGTACACAACTTGGTTGAACCTATTTGACCCGGATCAACCTGGGAGAGGGGAGCCGCAGGATCGTCGAATCTACAAAATCGGGACTCCACTATATTATTCGTCGCTCCTCGGTCTCCAACGGATAGCAGAAGTCCTATTGGCCAAGGGGGCGGACATCAACACGCCCGGCGGCAGGTGTGGAAATGCACTCAATGGTGCTTTGGATGGAGGCCACGAAGGGGTTGCGCATCTACTATTAGCCAACGGCGCGGATATCAACGTGCCGGCCGACGAGCTTCAGGGAACTGCACTCCAGTATGCTTCTATTGGAGGCCACAGAGGGATTGTGGAGCTACTGTTAGCCAGGGGTACGGATATCAACGCGCTAGGTAGTCCTATGAATGCACTCCAGTGTGCTTCAGTTGGAGACCAGGTAGGTGTTGCAGAGCTACTATTAACCAAGGGCGCGGATATCGACGCGCCGAGCAAGTATGGAACCGCACTCCGTTTAGCTTCATTTAGAGGCCACGAAGAGGTTGTGCAGTTACTCTTAGCCAATGGCGCAGGCGTCAACGCGCCGGGTGAGGATGGAACTGCCTCTAGCAGGCTTCGGCCAAAGGCCACGAAGAGGTTGTACAGCTACTCTTAGCCAAGGGCGCGGACGTCAACGCACCGGGCAATGATGGAACTGCACTCCAGTGTGCTTCAGATAGAGGCCACTAAGGGGTCATGCAGCTATTATCAGCCAAGGGCGCGCGCGATATCGGCTCGACACTTCTTCAAAAACAAATAGCACATCTCGGGAGAAACATCAGCCAGATGAATAAAATCAGGAGGGGAAAGGAAAAGGCTGGAAGGAATAAAAGAATGACCCACGTATAAAGCACTTCTGCCAAAATCCGAAATCTGGCTAGGTTGGTTATTAGTCTCGGTCACGCCGGCCTGATCGTCGTGGATCGTCTTAGATCGTTGATAACGCTGGTTTCCAGATTAGTATATTGACACTGAAGATCGGGTGAATTTCCCAGCCAACGTAAGAATCTTTTAGTCTTCCCTTACAATACACTGTGGTTTCATGTAGGACATGTTTCCACCAGCAGGTAGCTCGGCCCAAACTTTGCGCACAAACTGATCCCAGGGGCGGTAGTCCTTATTCTTGACCTATTGATCTTGGGAAATTCGGAACCCTGGTCCCTGGAGGTAACCCGCCTGTGCAGCAAAATGCAAGCAGGTATCGCCAAGCTGATTCCTGAGAGTTAAATCTGCCTCTTTAGTAAACAAATAATCAAAAATCTCCAACTGGTTATGCTCCATGGCGGTGCAGATTGGTGTATAGCCAAAAAGTCTCAAATTGAGGAGACTAGGTTCCTTTGTCAAGATTAGGTCAACAACCCGTAAATGACCTTTTCTAGCAGCATAATGAAGAGATGTGTCACCCGGGCAAGTATTGATGGTTATATCTGCCCCTTTGTTGGGCAGATAGTCAAAAACCTTCATGTGTCCATACTTTAAAGCGGTATATATAGCTCTCTGACCACGAGGACCCGGTGCATCTAGGAGTCCAATATGATCCTTTAAAAGACGCTCAACCACATGAAAATGTCCATGTTCAACCGCGGTATATAGCGCTATTCTACTGTGAGCATTCTCAAAGTTGGGTTTCAATTCTCGGGAGGGTAGAACGTCGAGCGCAGCAACATGCCCCCCTTGGGCTGCGAGGTAAAAGCATCTAGTTCGGTTATCTCTCTCCGCGTTCCGTCATCTCGTTTCATTTCTAGCATTTGTGTGGCCTCGAGATTAGCCCCTTATCAAGTGAACATTTGACAACAGAAGCATGGCCCTTGCATGCTGCGGCAAGGAGAGGCGTTCGGCCTTCAACAGTTGCCATTTCGAGGAGCTTTGTCCCGCCTTGGTTAGACAGGATTTCAACTATGCTTTCATGACTCTGCAGAGCAGCAAAGTATAAAGCAGTTGACTTGGTATCTGTTGTTGCAAAGACATTGGCTCCTCTGTCTAAGAGTAGCTGAACAATTTCGCTATGGCCTAATTCTGAACAGTATCTTCGTGTCCGAACTGGTGAATGAACACAGCTTCGAGGAATACATAGTTGTCGAGAATCCTTTACATGACATTCAAATTGTTGCACTCGATTGCCGTGTGTAGCTCATATATCCAACCATGTTGAACCAGAGAAATGTCTGCGTTAGCGGGTGTATCTTTGGGCGTGCACTCGAGAGATCCATTTTGGAATGCTGTCTCAGTCAGATCCAATCTATCAGACTCCCGAGTAAATGGTAAACTGCAGTACCTTATATGTTATCTTCCATTTTGAGTCAAATGGTAGTACGCAATTGTGGAGTGTAACTTTCATGAGGAAAGAGAAAGAGAAATCCTACCCTCTCCCCGCACGCCCAAGTGCGGTCTAAGTGTTGTAGGGCCCTAGACATGTTGTAATGATTACAAAAGTACGTTGCGTACCCAATGTACATCCAATCATCCATGTCAAGCCCCTCCCCTTATCCACAAATGCACCCGACTCATAACCTAACTTGCCTATCAATTGCAATTTAACCTGTTGAGCGCTTAGCAGTGGAGTCTATATATATCAAGCTTCATATTTAGCGACTAGTTGTGGGGGAGCGTCTATCATATTTACGACCTCAAAACCAATAAGGGTCGCAACTTCATTGTTGATCATTTCTTTGCTGCTTCAGCGGGCGCGCGTCCGGAGTAGTATGAACTTCCCTTGCGAAAGTAACGATGGAGGCAAGCCTGTTTTGCAGAAAGCCTTTCCGCAGGGTCATACTGGAGAAGAGCTTCTAGTAGCTCGCAACCAGCACTCTCCAGACCAGGGACCAGAGGGGTGCCAGGCCTCTTCCATTTCGGGAAGGTGTCTTTATAGTCGGGTAACGCAGTAACGCCGGGCCAGCTCTCTTCGTCGGGAGTACCAAGGAGGCTATAAAATTGAGAAGTCAATCTCATTTGCAATATAGATATAGGAAAAAAAACAAGATTATTTTTACCGGAAAATCGTGAAGATTTCGTCAATCTCTGAATCACCAGGGAAGAGAGGCTTGCGGGTGCACATCTCAGCAAAGATAGCCCCCACAGACCACATATCGACGCCAGTGGAGTACAGGGGACTACCAAGAAGGATCTCCGGGGCACGATACCATAGAGTCACAACCTTGGAAATACATGTTAATATTCAAGAGTAGAGATGATTTCTTTGACTGGGGATTTCACCTCATGGGTATACTTCCTCAGGGGAACAAGGAAAGCCCGAGCCAGTCCAAAGTCACCCAATTTCAGTGTACCGTCCCGGTCAATCAGCAAGTTCTGCGGCTTTAGATCACGATGTAGAATACGATGACTGTGACAATAGCGAACCCCCTCAAGCAGTTGAGCCATGAACTTTTTCACCATCGCTTTGTCTAAACCGAGGTTCATTATTGCTGCATTCTGTAGAGGTTTGCCACGGCCACCTTCGCTGACAGGTAGTGCGTCCATATATTTCTTCAGGTCCAAGTCTAAGAATTCCATGACGAGATAGAGGTTGTGACTATCGACATGTACAATATTCAGTAACTGGACGACATTCTCGTCCTTCATTTCTTTGAGAAGGGAGATCTCCCGGATGGCTGTACTAGGGACGCCCTCGTCTTCGTCATCGAGTCGGACTTTCTTCAGAGCAACGATGCGGTTAGGATAGTTCAGCTCTCGAGCCTTGTAGACGACACCGTATGCTCCTATGGTAAACAAGACGGTCCGTTAGCTAGGGTCCAAGGGTAACCATGCCAAACAGACACGGCAAAATGTCACCTTCGCCAACTTTCTCCATTTTCTGATAATTTTCCATGGTGAAGGTGGGACTCGATGTCATTCAGCAAAAACGTGGCAAGGTCCAAGGTAACAAAATGGATTCAGGGGGAATAGAAAAAAGTAAGCATGGAGAAAGCAGGGGAAAAAAAGGTTATAAACCCACATACCAGTAATAATTATTCCGCTTGTTGCTATGGTGAATGAGCTGCCATCTATACGGGGTGTTGCTATGGTGAGTGCGCTACAGTACTGATCTACGGCACGGTACATATTTTTTGGTCATGTAATTTACTTGCGAGTTAAACATACCAGTGGGCTCTTGTATAGTATTTAAATCCATTTATTTTAGCCAAAACGACAATTAATTAGTAAAACAAACCGATTGGGCCTATTTCTCTATTTATTTCTCTTATGGCCCTCATTTCCTCCCGCTCCGCCCCTCGACAATTCTCGTTTTTGTTCGCTGCTATAAATGGGAGTTGCCAGTGCTTCAATTGCTTTAGAAGCTCTGACTAAATTGCATAACTATTTCATTCAGGTCTGTAATTTTTTAAAAAAAGAAGAAAGAAAACCTATATTACAGTACCTGGTGGATAGAAAGTCTAGTTTCTCTCTATATATCATCGAGCATGTTGGCCTGGAAATAAAGTTTTAGACCAGAATCTGAAGAAACACTACTCATCTGATATTAACAGTCTGTTTACGGTCGCCGGCGAACTATGTTTTGATCTCTTGGTGTTGATATTAATTCTCACGCTCACGATATTGCATGACTCCAACCTATGCTTAGCATCTCTATATATTCCCTTTATATACTAGCTTAGCCTATCATTATAGACAACTAGGTGTGACCAGCTACAATTGCATTGCCAAGTTACTCAAGGAAAGGGTGTCTTGCACTTCCCCTTTTCGTATTCACTGGAGTGAGAGTTAAAAGAAATCAACGTGTAAATCAATATATGGTATGGATGACGTATATATTTCTCTATCTAAAATGGTAAAAATCCGCTGTTTTGACAATCTGTATGGATATGGAGTGATTCAAAGGTGGGGTTCAAAGGAGCCGCATGAGAAATCTCAACAAATCCGGAGTCCCCTTGCAGGCAAGCTACGAAACCTACGACGGCTGAGCGCATGAAGTTGATCAGCACACTCACCCAGGAGCTACCACCGGGCGGTATGACGAATGGCACTCTTCGCCTTGGACTCGCCAAATTTTCTCATTATCCATCCACTCTGCCATCGACACACATTCATTTGAAATAGCGAAGACGGAAGCATCCCCTGGAGACACGACAGATTTTGGTGACTTCGTGAAGGATGAAGAAGAGGAACTTGATCTCGAAGAGCTTGTTGAGCCATGGCATAGGTACGAAACAGAGGATAACGAAAATGCCCTCTATCCCGTTCGCCACGGGGAAGTGCTCAACGAGGGATATCTGCTTGAGCATAAACTTAGCTTTGGTGGTGGCCCAACTGTCTGGATGGCATTCGACCTGCAAGACAAGAGAGGCGTGGCCCTCAAAGTCATGGCCCCAGGGAAATGGGGCGATAATGAAACTCGAATCCAGGATGAGATTATCAAAACGGTACAAGATAATTCTCGCCTGGTTATATATACTGCGACTTTCTTTCTACCCTGAGACGTTAAAAGTTACCGTAGGGTCTTGGTGTTCCCTATGAAAGGACCGTATATCTGCACTCTTACCTTAAAGGAACTCCTGAAGCGTTCCTCGGCCGCTGCCCCACCGAGCAAGCCTCCTCGGCCCGCACCGTCAATCAATCAATCAAAGTTCAATTAACCTGTTGCAGTCTAACTAGTTGCGTATGACTATGCAGGCGCTTCATCCAACTGAAGCAAGAACTCGAAGCCAAACGCCGAGCGGGATCTCTCCCAGAGAGTATATAAAGAGACCCATAAAGAGTGTGGAATCAGCCCATTCCCATAAATCAAACCCATAATGATTGTCATGGAGTGCACCCTCCATCTTCCATCTCTCACTTCTCTCACTTCTCTCACTTCTCTCACTTCTCTCACTTCTCTCACTTCTCTCACTTCTCTCCCTCTCTCTGCTCTCTCTGCTCTCTCCCTACTCTCTCCCCTGCCTCAGTTGCATTTGATGGTGACATTGTCGTGGCCAGTTGTCGAGTGGCATGTTGGCTGTCTTTGGCTGAGTTCTCGTGTCACAGCATCATTGATCGTCATTGGCTAATGCCCATCGTCTTCCACACCTAGATGTTGGAGGAGAACTGTTGGGTGCATGAAGTTGACTACGTAGTGGGTGGCCTGCGGGTTTGACACGATCTTGTCGTAATCCATCTCGTTGATCCCCCCCCCCACAATTGCTCCCACAATTTTGTAACTGCACGGCCCGCACCGTCATCCTCTCCTCCTACAATACCTAGGCCACGCGCACCACCACTGAGATCGATGAAATTGGCGCGCCGACACACCGCGCCCGGAAGACTACGCGGAAGGAGACCGATCCGATGGCGCCTGATCTCACTGCCGCCGAAGCCGATGTGGATGAAGATATGCCCGACCCCGACGACACCCCGCCGTCCTCGGACGAGCCAGGTTCCCCAGACCGCCCACACACCCCACGCGCCGACAGCGTCACAACCCCTCGTCCCCAGGCCGTCGACGCCGCCGTGATTGAACTCAGCGAGCTCCAGGAGCAGGCGGGCAGCCCGTCTTCGGCAGGCAAGGCTAATGCGCACCAGCCCCGCCGATTCTGCTCCGATATCACTGCCTCCTAGGGACACCGCCTCAAGACCATCTCTTCGCGCCAGTATCAGTTGGTCGCCCTCCTAGACCGGGAGTGCACCTGGTGTTTGACCGCGACCCCTATGTGGAACCGGGCGTTAGACTACTGCGGCTACCTTGCGTTGCTATAGAAGGCCCAGTTTATAATCCCGGCCGATAGCCCACAAAAGTTCCCTCCTAGTGTCACGCCCTCCCCGGCTACCGCGAGCGACCCACTAGAGCCGTAGGTCGACCAGCTTCCCCTCGAAGGCAAGCCATACTACCTACTAGATCCCCGCGGTATTTTAATACTAGCCCGGCGTAGCAAACTCTCTACGGCGAACGGGTGTATCGTATGCTCTTTTCGTGAAAAGCCATGCCCGCGATTCATCTTCATTCGTGGTAATTTCTCCCTATTCCACTGCCCGGCAGTTGATCCGACTAGCAGCCCTGATAATGTCATGGTGAGGCTGATTGTAGCTTTGATGTTATTTGTATGATAAAATGTAAATATTACTTTGTTTGAAGACTCTGGCGAATCAAAAAAGAAAAGTCCTACATTGGTAGGGTCTATAGATCATGCAAACAGAGCAAACATAACTATGTAGATTAGGTATTCCACGGTGGTTTGTTCTCCACTTCTGTCCAAGCAAGTTTTAAAGGACACGAAATCCTTAATGTAATCGCCACCTGTTGACTCACAGCATTGGAGCCTAATCACCGAAAATCGACACTAGCCACATCAAGCTCACCACTAACCACAACCTAAGATCAACCTCAACCAATACTCCAGGCACTGCAGACAACAGATCATACACCAGAAGCCAGAGAGCTGTCCAGCTCTCAACCACCCAACCATGCACAGCCTCCCTAAACTGGCACTCACAGCCCTACTCCTCATCTCATCAGCAACGTGCATCTCAAGCTCAAACCCACCAGGCAAAGACGCCATCCTACTATCAAATGTTAAAACCCTAACATTACGCGCCCACCGCATGACAAGCGCACGACGCGTCTCACCAATCCCCCAACTCAGCTGCGCAGGCCCAAAACAAATATGCAACCTCTACCAACCAGAAGTCATGCGCTGCACAAACCAAGGCTACGACTACGATATCGAAGACGTGCAGTGGACATGCACAGCAGACCTACCAGCGGAATTCAAGCTCGGCGCAACAGATGTCATCTGCGAGGGATACCGGAATGCCGATGATAAGTGGGTGGTGAAAGGGAGTTGTGGGGTCGAGTACCGATTACTCTTGACCGAGGCTGGGGAGAAGAGGTTTGGGAAGAAAGGCGGTGGTTCCGAGTGGGATTGGAATGAGAACCGGCCCAAGACGGGTGTTCAGAAGTTCATGGAGGTGCTTGGGGATTTGATATTCTTCGGGTTCATTGTTGCTGTTTTCATTCTGATCTTGTGGCCTTTGTTGGCGCAATGTTTCGGGTGGGGGAATCGGCGAGGTAGGGGTGCGGGGCCGGCGCCGGGGTGGGGCGGTGGTGGTGGTGGAGGTGGAGGGGGTGGAAATGATCCTCCGCCTCCGTACAGCAGTTTCGATCCTTACAAATCTGCTAGCCACCAGCAGGGATGGAGACCTGGTTTCTGGACTGGTATGCTAGGTGGTGGTGCGGCGGGTTATCAGATGGGGAGACGAGCTGGTAGTGGATCGCGCGGCGGAATGCCAATGGGTAGGTCTGGTGGATATGACCCAGGTGAAGGTAGCTCGCGCTCGCCGCCGCAGTTTTCGTCTACGACTGCTAGTACTGGGTTCGGGTCGACCAAACGTAGGTGATCTCATATCTGTCTTCGCTTATCATTTGCTACCGACTTTGAGGGAAAAGAGATACCAGAAGACAGCGAAAAATGTGCTCGAGAAAAAAAATAAAATAAAGGAACCAACAGCTCGCTAACCCGCGGCTGTAACTTCTTGGCTATTATGAGACTAGGACATGTACAATGGGAGAAATGTTATGAAGTAACAAATCAATTAGCAAATAATAGCCTGGAACTCCGGGCTTGATCAATGTGTATCCTGTAATCCCACACTTAAAACGCCGTAACCCATAACCTTCGCTTCATAAGATTTCTATTAGAATCCCCGACTTAAGCCATGGGAAAGTCATCGATCGATCCCAGAACCTCCTCTGTTCCGCCTCCCTGGTTCTTCAGGCCCGCCTTCTTGCGCGACTTCTTAACAACGGTCTTGTCGTTCTTGTCATCCTTGGAATCACCGCCAGTTGGGTTGCGCAGCATGTCCTCTTGCATCTCCTTCTCCTTAGCGTGCTGGCTTTCGATGCGCTTCTTTTCATCGTCAAGTTCTTGCTGGACAATCTTGGGATCATCGTAGACGGTGTTTGTCATCTCTGAGTAGGTTGCAATGTCCATGGCCTCAGTCGGGCCCATCAGGGTTTCCTTGATTCGTTGCGGATCACGGCGCTCTTCGTTATTGAACTTCAACTTGATCTGGCGACGAGACCGACCCGGGAACATTTTGCTGATAACCATGAAGTCTGTACCGAAGATGCGGAGCCCGCGGTAAAACAAATCTGTCATCTCTTCGTCCCATGTTTCGGTCTTTGTACGCTTGCCGTACGAGGCCTGATTTATCTTCCGAGTGAACGAACTTTCCACCACATCTTCGAGGTCACCGGCGGCTCGGGCCGCATCGGCGTGACGATCGACCTGCAGGGACGTATTATCGAGCACGATCTCGCCGTTAACGATTCGCATAATGGGGCCACTTTGGGGTTTCCAATCGATCGGTTTTTCGGAGTTCTCCGATTCGGGTTCAGTTTGCTTGACAGGTGTTCCTGTTCCTGGGCCAGGAGTTCCGCCTTGCTTCTTTCGTTCTTCTTCCGCCTGATCAATCTTGCGTAGCTCCGTCTCGCGCTTGGACTTCTTTCCGGTTCTCAGATCTTTGCAAAGCTCGGACATCTTCACAACATTCGGCAAGATTTCAACTGTCTCTGCGCCTTCCGGGGTGGGTTCGCGCTTCTTCCGGGTGCGCTTTGGCTTTTCGCTACCCTCAGCATCCGAGGTACCGGCCTTTGAGTACTTTCGTTTCTTTGGCTTTGTTGGATCCGGAGTCGAAAGGTTGGATCCACTGGGCGTTGCGCTTGAGTCTTCGATGGTAGGCACAATTGACTGGGAGCCTCGACGGCTTGCCGCTGCGGATACGGACTTCTTTCGAGCCGGGACCGGAGTAGCTGTAGTTGACAAAGTTCGAGCGCGCTTTGCTGGTCGACCCTCGACGGGAGCAGTTTGTTCAGTTTCAGGTTGAGATGGTGGTAGAGCTTCGTTCGAATCGACAAGGTTTTCGGCGGCCCGCGCTGTTTCAATCCTGGCGTATTCTAAAAGAGCCGTCTCTGGTCCATGGTCCTCGGAGGATGGAGGCTGAACCTCACTAGTGGAGACATTGGCGGGAGATCGTGTGGGTTGGGTTGAAGGAGGGGTGGGCGGAGCGGTCAAGACAGGTGCAGGTTGCGCGACGGAGATAGAGGCTTTCCGTTTCTGTGGCAGAGGAATCGCAGCCGGCTTGGGGATCGGAGTTGGCTTTGCGATTGGAGTTGGCTTGGGGATCGGAGTCGGCTTTGCGATTGGAGTTGGCTTTGAGATCGCAATCGGCTTGGGGATCGGAGTCGGCTTGGCGATAGGTGGGGCGTTAGGTGTAGCGGTAGGTGTGACGATCTGGGTGGTAGGGGCAGTGATAGGAGTAGCGATCGGGGGAGTAACTCCATTATTCAAAGCAATGGGTGTTTGTTCCGTGGTGGGGGCAGCGACTGCGGGTGAGACTTCTGTGACTGCCGGTGGTTCCGGCTCTACAGCCACAGAAGGGATCGGAGCAGCATCAGCTACATCTTTAGCTTTGTCTTCCTGGACAGGCTCGGCTGGCGACTGTTGAACAACACTAGGTCGTCTCGCGGGCGCGGCGGCAGGCGCACGACGGATAGGCGCCTTCGGGGCGAATTTCTTGCCGGTTTTATCTGACAAACACACAGTCAGAGATTGCACAGTTATGCTTTTCACTGAGATAATACTCACTGATTGCAGAACTGGAAAAGGACTTCATGGCTGCCCATTGCTGTAAGGTGTGGATTGATGAAGATCGTAAAAAGTTCCAGGCCGGGGAAGTGGGTGAGAATCACGTGACGGCACTAGCGGACGCTAAACCTCGTTGAAAATCCTCCTGTCTTCAACTCCTCGATCTCTGCCATCCCACCCCTTCTATCGTCTGCTCGCCCACCCTTTATTTACTTCCACTTTTTTCGCTTTCTTTTACTCGTTATTTGATCTTCTACCGGACTTTCCTTCGACAGGATTGGACACAGTTTCGAGATCTGCGTCTGGCTGACTGACGGACGGTCCGGTGGTGATAATAGCCCTCCCATGCCAGTTTAGCCACTGATGCCGGCCGTCGAACCCCCCGTCGCGTCTTCAGAACCCGGTCCTGTCAAGATGGAAGACCGGAAGAGGCCCGCTGCGGACAACAATGACTCCGCTCCGCCGTTGAAGAAACAGGCCACCGGTGTTAACGGTGGTAGCAAGCCTCATCCAGATGCCGATATGCCATGGAAGGATGATTTGGAGGTAAGTTTGTATTTTGGAATGCGTCCGCGATCTGGACGTTCGATTTTGGTCCCCTGTTGGATATGAGCTAATCGGAGCCTTTTGCGATAGCGATTTCAAAAAGAAGCGATTTTGCGCCAGATGCAAGAGTATAAGCGAGAGAAATCCTCACTGGAATCACGTTTGAGTCAGATGTCAAAGGCTGCCACGTTTCACAATGATCATCTCCGTATTATCGATTTGTGGTTCAAACAGGTGAGTTTTCGCTTCTTTGTACCGACTTCGCAAGAATCCGGGAGCAAAGACTAATTCCAGGACAGTTAATTGATGAAGTGAAATTACTACTCGGATCATCGCCAGCAGAAGGCCAAGGTCAGTACCATCTTCCTGCCCCACCTCACACCCACTATTCCAATATTAACAACATTGGCAGAAAACTCCTTTAAAAGCTCCTTGCAGTTTGAAGACGTTGAAGAGTTCGAGACGCATCTGAAATCGCGGTCGGAGGATATTCGCGCAATAATTTCTCAAATTCAGTCCACGTCTAATGATGCGCCTACCGATGTTTCAGAGGTACAAAGTCGCCTTGCAAAGAAGTTGGCCGAGGAAAAAGTAACGATCGCCGAGCTTGAAAAAACCCTAGCCGAAAAGCAACAGTTGGAGGAAAGCCTGGAGGAAGCCTCGCTGCGGTATCTGGTGGCCGAAAAGAAACTTGACCGCGCGAAGAGTCTGACTGTTGCAAAGCTGGAAAAGCAGCAGTCTATGGGCATCCAACGACCCGGGGAAACGGCACAATCGAAGCGCGAAGAATCGTCCCCGGCAAATGGAGGAACCCCGGCAGGAGACCGCAACCCCGAGTTGGAAGAAGCCAATAACAAACTCACTGCAATTTCGGAGAAACAGAAGGAGCAGGTCCGGAAACTGGAAGCCGAAAATGCCAGCCTGCTAGGCCAAATCACCGAAATCAAAGTCAAGGTTGGATCCACCCCGTCGTTACATTGTCGTTTTGTCGCTCACATCGGGATCCCAGTCTTCAAAGTTCACCGATGACGATTACGCCCACACTGATTTATTCAAACACCTTCGATCACAATACGACGATGTAGTTAAGCGAATCAACCACCTGGAAGCGACAAATGTTCAACTTCGTGAGGAAGCAGAGAAATACCGCTCGGAAAGAACCGCATACAAGATCCAGGTGGAAGATGAAACACAAAGTACGATTGCCGAGAAAGAAGCCCAGTTGATGAGGGCTGAAACGGATCTTGCTCGCATACGAAATGCCCGCGACGAACTTTTGGCCGACCAGCAGATGCGAAAGGCCGCGCAAGATCAGAAGAAGACTTCCAGTCTGAAACTGCAAGAACTAGCAGACGCTAGAGAGGCTCGCATCACAGCATTAGAGTCGGAAAGTCAAAGATTGCGACTGCAGATTGAGGGCTCCAAGTCCGACGACAATATTAACGATATGCCGCTGGAAGAGCTTCGCGCCAAGTACACCAGCCTGGAACGCCAGTACTCCATGCTCAACACCGAGTTGACATCGATGCAGACGGCCTACACCAAGTTTGCTACTCTCGCATCGCAGAAAGTTACTGACTTTGGGGCTATGGAAGAGAAGGTTGCACGGCTGACGGCGGAGAAGTCTAAAGCGGATCAGAAGTTCTTTGCTGCAATGAAAAGCAAAGAAGCAGGTGATGTCGAAGTCCGAACGCTTAGAATGCAAAGCTCCAAGACGTCAGATATTGTGGCCCAGCTGAAGGAATCCGAATCAACCACCCGGTCCTTGGTGTCTAATATGGATAAGCAAGCCAGTGAGACGAAGGAGGCGTTGAATGCAGCCCTGGGCAAGCACCGCGCCATTCAGCAGCAGCTGACCGAGAGCAACATCCTCATGGAAGGCTTGAAACACCAGGTTGCCGAGCTCAAGGGTCTTTCAGTATCCAAGGACTCGACACTGGGAAGCACAACTTCTGCTTTGCGACAAGCCGAGACAGAGGTCGCTGGCTTGAAACAGTCGCTTTCAGATACCAAGAAGAGTCTGGACAACTGGAAGAACAAGAGTCTTGGCAATTCGTCCTCGGAATATGAAATGTTGCGGGTATGTTGAATTCCCACATTTGTCAATGAACCCAAGCTAACCTCGTTTAGACACTTGCATTGTGCACGGTCTGTCGTCGCAATTTCAAAAACACTGCGATCAAAACATGTGGCCATGTATTCTGCAAAGATTGCGTCGAAGAGCGTCTTACGTCTCGCTCCCGCAAGTGCCCTAACTGCGGTAAATCCTTCGGAAGCAACGACCACATGCATATTACCCTCTGATCGACCTTCAAATATCCTGTATTATATCTTCCTTTCGATGGTTTCCTCTTTACGTCTATCTCTTTTTAGTGTGTCACATCCGGACAGGTTCATGGTGTGGTGTTTTTTGTGTGGTTTAGCAGGTCTGGTTTGGGCCGGCGTTTGACGAGTTATGCACGCTTAGCCCTAACTCGGGGCATGTTTTATTTATCTCCCTTTTCCTCTTTTTTTCCATTACAAACCAAAGCAATGGTGGGTTTCTCAAGGCGCAGGGGCGTCGTTCTTCATCCTCTCCGGACGAGAGACCGGCGCACACTGATTTTCCTCAAGAGGCTGAGCTATTCTAGATTTCTGTGTCATGTAGGACTACCGTGTACGGAGCAAACCCAAAAGTACAAAGCAACATGACGAATGCAATGTGAGGATTTTTCATGCCCCATGACTTCCATGTTTTTCATTATGAAGGTTCTTGACTCTTAATTCTTAATATTCTCATGAGTTAAAGATCCGACTATACAACAACTCATGTCTCCCAACCCAAAGATCCAGTGCAGGAACAACCTGCCCAGCCTGTTCAACAGGCGTATTCCACTCCCGCGCAATGCGCTTCATCATCGTATCCTGCAACGCCTGACTAGCCAACACATTCTGCGCCTGGTAAGGGCCCATGACACCCGCTCTGACAGCCGCACTAAGCACAGCCTTAGCATGGTTCATAACAAAGACATATGCGGTCTGCTGCAAGTCCAGACCCATGGCCCGACAGACGACACCCCACAGCGGGGCAAAATGGCCCTTAGGGCCAAGGTCCTCATCCTCCTCGAGACATGACTTCAACGCATCGGACAAATCATCAATGGCAGCAACGGCGGCTGCGGTTTCCCCCAAAGCTGGGTTCTCGGGCCCAGCAAAGCTGACTCTGAATGCGCGCTCCCAGACGCCGATCAGCGCACGGCCTTGCGCAATGCTTGCGCGTTGTGCGACGATGCACGGCGTTGATGCGTCAAGGTCGTTGTCTAGTGTGTCGAGGGTTGAGGGGTCTCGGTGCCCGGCTAGCACGTAGGGGAGGGATGTGCTTGCAATTGAGGCGATGGAGAGCTTGAGGAAGCGGTGGAAGGAGGTTATTGGAGCTGTGCGGGAAGGTTTGTTGTGCGCTAGGTAGGACTCTAGTCCGCTGGAGTAGGCGAAAGATCCTAGTGGGAGGGCGGAGTCTGAGAGGAGGAGGAGGGCGTGAAGAGATGTGCGGGTCGAGGTGGTGAGTTTGTTATTATTGGTATTATATTGTTCTAGGAATGGGTTAGCTAGAGGTATGCGACATTGGAGGTATATAATTGCCTACCTTTAACGGCCCATGAGGAGGGTGGGCTGGGGTATTCGGAGGCTGCTAGCTGGGCACGCGCATCTTGCAGTTGCGACTCAAGGAGTGTGACCTCGGCTTCAAGCTCTTGAGTGTCTTTGAGGATCATAATGTAGTTATCAAATATGTGGTAGAGGGATAATATATGTAGTTTGTATAAAATACAGATTTAATATGTGAAAACTAATGTAGCATCTGAACCGGAGGATATCGAGGGCGGTCTTATAGAAGCAGCTCGCCGATCGGCAAAAAAGAAAAGTGGGCGGAGACCGCCGCACAACTCCGACTGCTCCCTATCAGCTTGACTGTTTCACATTATTAACTGTTCCTAGACCGGACATTTATTACTATCTCGCTGATCTTTTTTTTACCCTATTTTCCCCGCGTCATGAACTAAAGTCATCTCCACAACCATGTCAGGCAAGCGTCTGCTCGACGCCCTCCAATTCCTCAATGTGTCCAAAACGGTCGCAGCCAAACACCTGGCCATCCGGCAACGCCAGCTAGATGTCTACACGCGCACATCCTCCCTGACCAAGGGTATCAAGGCCCAAACAGAAGGCCTGATTTTGACCGCTCAAGCCGCCGCAGCATTGGCACGCCGATTTGACGAACCTTCGCCACCACCTTCGCCGAGCCCGGCAGACTTCCCCGACAAGTCGACATCGGCCGATAAGCCGCCCACCAGCACTGCAACGTCGCCACCACCCGACCTCGCCCGCAAACTGCAACGTCAAGCAGAATCGCAGATCCCGGCTTCGACGGCAACATACAGCGGGGATGAGAAACCGAGCGCTCTGGATGTGAGCAAGCAGCAGGATGTCTTCTATGAGCCATCGCTTCGGTCGGAGCCAGATCTCTCGAGCCTGCCGAGAGTGAAGGTACCCAAGGTCGCGGGCGACGCTCAAGTTGGTAATGATGGATTAAACGCGGATGTCTTCCACTCGTCTATTGAAGCGAGTAAACCTGCTCCGGTCGAACAGGAGATGTCCGAGGAGATGATCCAGGGTCTTTTCCATAGCCCGAGAGTGTCGCGCATGATCTCCGGACAGCCACCACCAAGAAGGGACTGGAAGCTGGCCGCGAAGCCTCGGCAGTCGGTCCAGGATGTCCCTAAGCCCGTCTCCCCGGTGACTCCAAAATCCGAGGCACAGGAGATGGAGGAGCTTGCGGCCAGCGTCGCCGAAGAGGTGGTGCCCAGTGACAAGACCGTCAGCGAGGCCAAGGAGCAACAAGTGTACCAAATGCTGGAGTCGCGTGTGCCGTCCTCTCGACTGGGCAGATTGTGGCAGTACGGTGGTCTGGCGACCTCAATGGCATTTGGGGCTGTCGGGGAAGGTTTCCGGCGAGCCACTGGCAGCCAAGACAATGGCTCGATTATGTTCAGTGCTGGTAACATGGAACGAATGGTAGCTAAGCTGTCAAAAATGCGCGGCGCGGCTCTGAAGCTGGGACAGATGCTGAGCATCCAAGGTACGTTCCATCGCCTAGCTCACTAGTATCTCCAACGCCCAAACTAATTCCTCTAGACTCCAACATGCTCCCCGAACCAATCCAGCAAGTCCTCCAACGCGTGCAAGATCGCGCTGACTACATGCCCGCCTGGCAGCGCGACAAAGTCCTTACCGACAACCTCGGACCCAACTGGCGCGACCTGTACACCTCCTTCAACGAGATCCCTATGGCAGCAGCCTCAATCGGCCAAGTTCACTCAGCCGTCCTAAAAAGCACCGGCCAACCTGTCGCCGTAAAAATCCAATACCCAGGCGTCGCCGATTCAATCGACAGCGACCTAAACAACCTCTCCATTCTTCTAACAGCCTCCCGCCTCCTCCCAAAGGGTCTGTACCTTGATAAGACAATCGCGAACGCGCGCACCGAACTAGCCTGGGAGTGCGACTACATCCGCGAAGCCGAAGGCGCGAACCGCTTCCGCGAGCTCCTAGCCGACGACCCAGTCTTCATCGTCCCGGAGATAATCGCCCACGCCTCGGGCAAACAAGTCCTAACAATGGAAATGCTCGACGGCATAGCCGTGACCAAAGTAACCGACTTCACGCAAACCCAACGCGACTGGATCGGCACCCAAATAATGCGCCTCTGCCTCCGCGAGATCGCCGAATTCCACTACATGCAAACGGACCCGAACTGGACAAACTTCCTATACAACGCCTCAACGAACAAGCTCGAACTTCTCGACTTCGGCGCCTCCCGCGCCTACCCGGAAGACTTCATCACAACGTACGTGCGCACACTAATCGCCGCCTCCCGCAACGACCGCCAAACCTGCCACGACCTATCCATCGAGTTGGGATACCTGACTGGTATGGAATCGCAGGCGATGGTCGATGCGCACGTGAGCTCGATCACGACAATCGCAGAGCCGTTCATGCTTTCCTCGCCTGAGCTATATGACTTCAGTAACCAGACGATCACGGACCGCGTGCGCGCGCTGATTCCGATTATGATTCGGGAACGGCTGGCGCCGCCGCCTGAGGAGACGTACTCGTTGCATCGGAAGTTGAGCGGGGCTTTCTTGCTTTGTGCTAGACTTGGTAGCTCGGTGCCTTGTAAGGCTTTGTTTATTGAGGCTGTTGAGGCGGCGCGGAAGAAGGGGTTGAAGGTCGAGTAGAAGAATTGTGGATGTGGCTATGTACTATTATAGACTATGTAGACTATGTATACTGTATATTATATATTGAGGACACGATGTTTGGATTCTTTTTTTGTTTTATATACGTATCTGGCTTGTTATTCAACGGGGTTCTCTGTTGGCCGCATTATAAAATTAAACTCGCCCTAAGTCGTGCCAAGAGCGCCTCCCGGGGATTCCCAGATTACCGGGACCGACCTGGGGGGGCATGGATCCACACGGCCCAACTAACACAAGGTGGGTTTTGTCTCTCTATGATCTCTGATGTATTTGTCTACCTCCATAGCTTCTAAATATTTAATCATATACAAATTAAACCATAGGTATAGAATTTAGCAGTCTGAGCTTTGCCAATTGTTTAAATCTTTTATAAATATATATATCTTGTTGACCTTGGCTGAACGTGTTGAATTAGGTGCATAGAGATTGTTGTATTGATTTTGGAAAGCTACGATGTAGGAAAGGATCCCTGCCGGACTGCGTTTCCACAGTGAAATCTCACTTCCGGCGGCAGGTTCTTAGTAAGATATCCTCCAGGCAAGTCGGTGGAACTTCGCCTTGGGACAAGAGACCTGAACTACCGCCCTTGTTTTGTTTTGTTTACGCCTTGTGAAATGCAACGAAAAGCTTTAATACAATAAACCATCTATAAAAATGTATGTAATCCATTTGTAGCTATGATTGTTATAAAGCCTTTGGGTATAGCAAGGGAGAGGGAAAGAAGACAGAGTGCATTCAACCTTTTGCTCCTGGCATGGAGGCAACATCATCGGCCCTCACCGGCGTATTGAGATTCCCTGACGCTCCATATGCCTCTGAGGGGACAAGAATCATATGGTGTCACGCAGAAAACATTTCGGCTGCATTAGGATTTTGTATTGACGATTTCATAGAAACGAAAGATTGTAAGAACAAAGGGTTTCGACCGACCAGTCTTTTGTGACAGCGGCTTCAAAAACGGACAGAGGACTTATAGATGGTATTCTTGTATCCATCGAGGGTGAGTGCCGAATCAGTGACTCATATTCGTGGTCTGTCCATTGGGGATCATCTCGGCTTAGACCTGGGCCCAAGTTGATCCACCTCGTAATGACTAGAGCTAGATCATATTCATTGCACTCAATAAGTTGAAGCTTGTAATCTGTGTTGCACACGTTGAAAGTCGCATAATCTATTGGTTTGTTTCCGGCAGTATAGGATAGGACCATCTGCCTAATCGAGCCTAAGAATCCCTACGACAAGTGTACGCAAATACAAGAGGGTCGACGGGGGACAAACGACGTTCCACCAGAGGAAAGTAGATACGGCTGGTTGTGAGAAAGTAGCATGATATTTTGAATCCGTAGGCATAGGTTAGGAAGCTCGGACTGAGTAGATCGTCCTAGATATTCTCCTCCTAAATATTACGTTTCATCTGAGAATATCGGTAGGTTGGGGTTTCCAGTAACCCTTGGGGTGTTAACAAGTCTGAGTATGTGGATGAGCACGAAATCCTTTCTCTACCAGGATATATCTGTGCTTCAAGTGAGAATAATGTAACCGAGTCATCGTATTCTTGCTGATAGCGATTCGGTAGAAATACCCAAATTTGGACCATAGTAGAACCGTCTCATAGCAAGTTGAATGTAGAAGAAGTAGAAAATGTAGTTAGTGCGAGACAACCCATGTATTATTATAGCATGGTTATGCTTATCCACACAACGAATGGCGTTAACCCATCCATACGGTGAATTCAATACCGTAGAGCATTGTGGCCCGTCAAATTTGTGCAAAACAAAACAACAGTGGCCAACGACGTATTCGGGTAAATCATGCTGAAGTCTGCGAAGGATTTGTACTTTATCGATTCCGATAGGCAATCGGAGCTTCTTCCTTTGACGTTCGAGGACCTTAAAAAGTCGGGAATTGGACAATGAAAGACAGTTGATGTCTTCGTAGGATAGTACGTCTGATATTAATAACAAAATCTCCACGAGGAGACCATCCAACGAGTGTTTTTGTTCCTCGTCGATGCAGTAGAAGATAGCTTCGCGAATAGGTTCGACGACTTGCATGGTGACAAGCGGGAGTCTTTGATTGAGTAAAACTTCACGGTGGAACTGAAAAATGAGGATTGTCAACGGAGATGGGCAGACTTGGATATTGGTTATAGAGCAATAGGTCAAGATTACGGAGTGGAAGTATGTGACTGAAAATAACCTTGGAAGGTAGTTGCTATTTCCTATTTAAGCATAGTAGACTCCTCCCGTCGCTGTATCCATGGATAAATAGGTGTGGGGACATCTATAAATCCGCTCTGATGACCACCTGGGCAGTCAGTTGGATCCAAGCTACAGTGCCACCATCTACACTTTCGAGAAAATCAATCTCGAAACATACTAGTCTATATTAGGAATAGACCCGGAATGTCAATACAATAATACGCTGCTCTGTCTTAGCTATAGTAATGCAAACAATGCAAACCCCAGAGCCTCAAGAGGGCAGAATCTCACTCAAAATCTCACTCCCTCTGCCACTTCCCATGTCCAAGTGAAAGCCACCCAGAGACCAAATCAGTATATACCGCTCCATCTATTCAAATCTCTAATCCCCTTCCCCTTCTCCACCGTCAGCTTAGAACCAACTGCCATCATTCCCACTATGCCCGTTACAGTCGCGCAGATTCTCGCGCCGTACGAGTACAAACCGGAGCAAGTAGAACGGGTAGCCCAACGAACGGTACAACCCCCCATTACTATAGTTGAGCCGAACCCAGAATGGCCGCAACGGTTCGAAGAAGTCAAAGCCCGGATCCAAAAGTCCATCGGGCCCTTGGTCCTGGAAGTCACTCATTCCGGCTCTACCGGTGTCCCTGGCCTACCAGCTAAGGACGTTATCGATGTTGATCTGACAATAAAAGACGCTACGGATGAAGCATCCTATGTGAAGCCTCTGGAAGAGGCAGGGTTTCGGTTCCTCTTGCGCGAGCCGCTGTGGCACCAGCACCGGTTCTTTGTGGAGGATTGGCCTGGAGCCTACCATGTCAATCTCCACGTGTGGGGCCCCGACTCGCCTGAAGCTACCCGCCATCGTATCTTTCGTGATTGGTTGCTCAAAACACCTTCGGATCTGGAACTATATGCAAAAGTGAAACGCGAAGCGGCGGAACAAGCAGCTATAGCTGGGGATTCGATGATGGATTATACGCTACGGAAAGACGAAACGATTCATGAGATTCTAGCACGAGCGTTCCGTGATTTAGGCTATATTGAATGAGACTGAAGAGGTGGTTTAATTGGCTATTGTAATCAAAGATGGGTATTGAAGAAATTCAATAATTCAAAAGGTGATTTGGAAGTCATGATTACCACTTGTGATGTCAACTCATATCTCTTTCGAAGGTGCAATGGCCTTTAAGTAGATACATGAAATTCATATGAAGGAAGTAGAAATCAGTGGGTGAGCACTGTCTTCGAACTCCTTTTAGAAGAGCATTATCTCCTTGTTGTATAGTATTGCTGCTCTTGAATGGGAAGAATAACCTTCCCTCTGCCAGAAGTTATTGCTGCGACGAGGCAACTCTAACCGCAGCTCTATTGAAGGGAGATGCGAGCCGGAGTGCAAGATGTGAGCGCATTAGTTTATGGCTATGCCACCATTACCTTGCACAAGGCAGCAAAGGCAAGCAAAGCCAGCAACCGGAAGTAATATAAGGTTTTGGCTCTAGCGAATATGCATATAAAAATCAAGAATAGCAGTATAGCAGGGTATACTTCAATTCTCCATGCCACATGCCGGGCCGGCAGCTCGAACATACAATCAATCCGCCCCAAAGACAGCAACCCAGTACTCCTTGGCTGCGTCACAAATCCCCTCATACTCAACCCAACTCTGAAACTTATCCTCAAGCTCACAAGCCGTCCAACGAATCTCTTCCCAAAATCCCTTTTCGACATCAACCTTGCTATTGAACCCGCGCACAACATCCACCGGCAACATCCAAGCCCGCGTATAATCCCCCTCATCCGTAAACGCAGGATTTACCTCATGGAGGTCAAAGATCGTAGCAGGGTTGAACTTGGGGAAGTTAGCGTGGATGAAGAAAACTCCTGGCGCGGGTGCATGATCGCCTCTAACACGCCATATACCGCGGCTAGTCAGTTCGAAGTCCTGCACTGGATCGAACTGCGCCATTGCGGAGCCGGCTATGCCACTGCGTGTTTCGTGACCGAGGGCGCATATGGACTCGCTGACTTGGTAGAAGGATTCATTCATGGCTGTTGCAGCTGCGATAAAGGTCTCCTTGTCGCCTTCACCTGCGGCGCCTTGTGAGAGAAGAGGGTAGTAGTGTGAGGGCCCGTGGTAGTTGTAGTAAGTGGTTAGGAGGAGGGAGCGGAGATGTGACCTTTTGGAGAGGAGGACTTCTCCTGATTCTGTTGATTGGCGCAGCTCCATTGGCGGGGGTGGGTAGTTTGCGATTTCGTAGAAGAATGGGGAGACAGAGGAGGCCCAGAAGTCGGGCCAGGTGACCATTCCCTTTGAGAGGAAGGGCTCAGTCGTGAAGAGATGTTCTGGTTTCTCGAGGGGGAAGGCGTCTGCGTCTAGGAAGAGAATTTCTTCGAAGGACGAGAAAAGCATTGCGAAGGGCTTGAATTGGTATTTTTGGATTCGGGCTGGGGCGGCGATGAGAATGCGAGATAGAACTATGCATCGCGCGTTTAAAGAGGGTAGGACTACATCGCATATGTAGCCTTCGTACTCTTCTTCGTCAGAGAGGAACACTTCCATCGGGAGTTTGGAGCCGGTTCGGCGGAGCATGCGGAGGGATATCAGTAGCACTGGGAGGTAGGTGCCCCCTGCTGTTGAGACTATGCCCTTTGTGCCGGGGAGGTAGGGGAGCTCGGGTGGGGAGTCGGTGATTGCATTGACGAACCCAGCATGAGCTTCCTTTATGGTTATAACGTCTTCCTCCGGGACGTCGAGGATATCTGGGCGCGGTGGTGGACTGTGGGCATTAAATCCTTCTGTGGGCGCCTTCTCATATTCGACGATAGGATCTGTGTCCGGTGTATATTTCTCTAGCAGCGCGTGGAACTCCTGCCAAAATTGGCGATGTGAGGGTGTCAGGTCTGAAGTGGTGGCCCGAGACGAGAGATTGGGGATGTAGGCTTGGAACTGGGCCAATATTGCCCAGAGTAGAAAGGCAGCGAGTGTCAAGGCTGCCAACAGCGTTCGTACGCGCAGAAAGGATCGCGGGATCATCGTGGAATGTCTCGGAGGTTACTGTTTACTCCACAGAAGCTTGATCGGATAAGATCGACGATATGACGTCGATGGTCAGGTACCCGGGGACCCGTACGGTGAACAATCGAGCTATTGCAAGTCATATATAAAGAAAGGCAAGGTCAATAAAGGCTTGGAACTTTTAGAATGTAAGCTGGGAAGGTTATCCCTTAATTGCACAGACCCCTTTGAGGTAGACCGAGGCTTTTCACATACGCACTATATAGCTCGTAGGAATCATGGTTAGTCGTCAGCTGCTTATTGAGGTATGTGTGAGACTTATGGAGATGTTGTCTAAAGCCAGGCATCTGAGAGAAAAAATAACAGCTCATTCAATAGCTCATGGAACAGCAGCTGTATACTATATTGCCCGGCATATCAACTTCAAATCTGATACGTGAAAGCCGGGAATCCCTGTGCCGGCACATGTCTAACCTCCTCCCTCAAAGTCTTCAGCTCTTTATCCTTCTCCGCACTTTCTGCCTTCAACTCCTCATTCTTCTGAGTAAGATACTCAACCCTGTTCAATGCCATTGTAATGGTGGACAGCTTCCTCGCAAGCTTATGCGACAAATCGATCATAAACTCTCCTCCCTCTGTGATAAGTTCGTCCAAATCTTCGCCAACCAATGTGGTGTATCGCAGTGCCACGAACTGAGATAACAAGTTCCTTGCATCGTCAACCACACTCGTCGTCTTATAGATGAGTCGGATTGCATCCACCAAGTACGGGAACAGGACCTTGTCTGTTTTCTCCAGGGCAACAAGCACCTGAGCCAGACGGTTTAGAGCGAATTGCTCCAATTTGTCAAATTCGAGCTGACGTGCGAAGGAATAGACTTTGGCGTGGAGATAAATCTCGGCGGCGTTGTTTCCTTCAGTTTCTTGTTCTGGCTCTTCTTGGTCTTGGTCTTGCTTTTCGTTGCCGGTGACCTTTTGCGTCGAGGCCTGCTCCGTGGCCAAAGTGACCCCATCACAATATTCCAGCGGAGTGAGGGGTCGGTTATTTAGGTCGAGCTCTGATAAAGCCTCGGATGGTGGTGAATCTGGGGCTATGGGTGACTCTGCAACTGGTGACAGTGACCTTGCACGGGCAGGAAATATTGGAGATGGTGAGTGTCGCCATGAAGGTTCTGACCGTGGACTGTCAGGTGGTGATGTTGGTTCTGCATTGGTTGATTTGATATTAGCTTCCCATTTATTTTTGATTGAGATCTAAGATGGGAGTTTATTACCGTTTTCTTCATCTGCCTCTTCCGGCTCATCTACTACTGCCTCTTGTTCTTGTTCTTCTTCTTCTTCCTCTTCTCCATCTTGCGCTGGGGCCTCTTCCCCCGCATCACCCTCATCTTCTTCAACTGCCACGGAGGTCGCTTGGGGTGCCTGATAGCCTGCAGTATAAAGGAAGCTCAACACGCAATCAATTGTTTGCTCGTCAAAACCGCTCCAATCAATCGCCTCCTCGTATTCGTCAGTTGACGCCTTCAGTCTGGCATCGAATGCGGGGTGGACCTCGAGTGTTCCACGGTGGACGTAGTAAACGGATTCCTCACTACCCACAACGATCTTGACTGGGGGCTTTGCGAAGATCGACCTGTCTGATGGTTAGCGATAGTCGGCGAGGTTATGAATACACCGTGATCCTGTGGGCATATACTTAAGTGTTTTCGAGTCGGATGACATGGTCAAAAATAACGAGCCGGTAAACGAGAAGTATAGACAGATGAACAACGATTCTGGAGAAAGTTAAAAGATCAGGATATAATATTATGATATTTAAGTAGGAACTCCCAGAGACCACCCCTCATGATAAAACAAGCCAAGTACTTGGCGAGGAGGTGCTTTTGACAATGCAGTGAGACCCAATCTATTTTAAAAGTAGGGCGACCTCTAGCAGGCCTATACGTGGGCTGACTAGGCTGTTGCATTTCTCTACATATGTACACAGTAAAACAACATATATACATCACATCTGTATTTATGTGGCCAAGGCTATACTGATTGCAAAACATCCAAGTACCTACAAATAATGCTTCTTTCCAGCTGTCGGTGAGCTCAACATAATATTCGGGACTAGGCAATATCTTTGTCGTGATATAGGAAGGACAAGAAAAAAGATTATTTTGTATTTACCTTGGCATTCATCCGGTCTGGCCTGACAATTTCACAAGATCCTGCCCATAGCATTTTATGATAGAGAAATACATATATGTCCTTTTATTATCCGGAACCCCATTTGTATTAATCACTTGATCAGAAGTCCTATAAAGACTCTAGGCCAAGGCCAACCAGCCCTTTTCTTTTTTTTCTCTTCCCTCTCTATCCTTAGTATTTTGAATGGAATGCACTATTTTTATCAAAGAGCTGGCTGGTGACACCTATACTTAAAAGCTCTATCACTCGTGCACAAATATTGCGCGATCCCCCTATTCTAGCGTTGGCTACCGCTTTTTTTAAGAGATTAAAAAAAGGAGAGGAGGATTCCCAGCAGTACATGACCCAGATGACCATCCGACCACGAACTTTGGTTCCAAGGGGAATCGAACCCAGGCCTGTGCCTCGTTAATATGGCAACCGTGCAAGTTTGTCTTTGCTCTTAACTACTGCGCTACCCGGGTTATTGCCTGGCATAATCTTAACTTTATATAAATCCCCCTGGCCCCACTATAGGTTTCTGTACCATGGAACAAACGTGGGTCTCCGAACACCAACTCTAACCTTATATGTGGAAGATCTGCCCGGAGGCTTATATATAGATTCACTAGTCGGCTAAACCTATCTACATATATTCAAGAGTAATAGAAGCAATAGTCGTTAAGTGCGCCACAATGGTCGGAGCCCTATACTCTAAGACATCTTACGTCACCGAAACAAAACATCGCCATTTTCAAACACCCATGGGCGAATTAATTGATTGCATAAGCAAATGGCTCTGTAAGCTCCAAAGCAAACAGGAGATAAATCAGATGTTCTATTATAACTATGTGTTGGAAATGCTAGAAAGATCCTCGACTACTGCAATTGTAGGCTTCTTCCTCAGATGGGAAAATCCAACACTACGTCAAACTTTAGACCGATCAGAGCTTATTGAATGGCAGGATTCCCACTTTTGTGTTATTCTAGCGAAGCGAAAGCCCTACTGGAGTTTTCTAGACTTTTGTTGCCCCCGTGGTAAAGCGCTCCTGTAGTTTCAACTCGACGACACGAAGATCGCGTCGGCCTAATGCTCAACAAGTACCTCCATGATAACTCTCTCTCAGGGAATTGGCAATAGAAAGCGCAACGCTCAAATCGGCCCCTTCCTCGATAAGGCGGTTAACGATCTCTGTCTCTCTTCTCAAAACGGCAGCGGTGGGAGCGCTCCCGTAGTCTACACTCGTGAGGTTCTTGTCGGCCCCATTCTCGATGAGGAGGTTAACGATCTCATTCTCTCCATTAGAAACGGCAGCGACGAGGGCGCTTCCATAGCCTCCACTCGTGAGGTTCACATCTGCCCCATTCTCGATAAGGAGGTTAACGATCTCTTTCTCTCCATTAAAAGCGGCAGCGACGAGGGCGCTTCCATAGCCTCCACTCGTGAGGTTCACGTCGGCCCCATTCTCGATAAGGATGTTAATGATCTTTTCATATCCTCGACAAGCGGCAGCGGCAAGAGCGCTCCCGTAGCCTCCATCCGTGAGGTTTACGTCGGCCCCATTCTCGATAAGGATGTTAACGATCATTTCATATCCTCGACAAGCGGCAGCGGCAAGAGCACCCCCGAAGTGTCCACTCGTAAGGTTCACGTCGGCGCCATTCTCGATAAGGAGGTTAACGATCTCTTTCTCTCCTCGACAAGCGGCAGCGGCAAGAGCGCTCCCGTAGTCTCCACTCGACAACGTAAGGTTCACGTCGGCCCCATTCTCAATAAGGAGGTTAACGATCTCTTTCTCTCCTCGACAAGCGGCAGCGGCAAGAGCGCTCCCGAAGTTTCCACTTAGTAATAGAAGATTCACGTCGGCGCCATTCTCGATAAGGAGGTTAACGACCTCATTCTCTCTATTAGAAACGGCAGCGGCGAGGGCGCTCCCGTAGTCTCCACTCGACAACGTAAGGTTCACGTCGGCCCCATTCTCAATAAGGAGGTTAACGATCTCTTTCTCTCCACTATGAGCGGCAGCGGCGAGGGCGCTCCCGTATTCTCCACTCGACAACGTAAGGTTCGCGTCGGCGCCATTCTTGACGAGAAGGTTAACGATCTCTTTATATCCCTGAGAAGCGGCAGCGGCGAGAGCGCTTCCGAAGTTTCCACTTAGTAATAGAAGATTCACGTCGGCCCCATTATCGATAAGGAGGTTAACGATATCTTTATCTCCTTCCCAAGCGGTAGCAGCGAGAGCGCTCCCGAAGTTTCCATTTAGTAATAGAAGATTCACATCGGCCCCATTATCGATAAGGAGGTTAACGGTCTCTTTATTTCCCTGAGAAGCGGCAGCGGCGAGAGCGCTCCCATAGCCTCTGACCAGCAACGTAAGGCTCGCGTCGGCCCCATTCTCAATAAGGAGGTTAAAAATCTCTACCCGTCCTCCACAAGCAGCAGCAGCAAGAGCGCTCCCATAACGGTTTTCAGGCAACACGAGGTTTATTTCTATTCCTCGGTTTATAAGTGTCTCACAGATAGCTTTGCAACCTGCCTTGATAGCAAGCACCAAGAGGGTGTCGCTATATCCATTGGTTTGTGAAACAGTGAACTCTGCGTTGTCCCACCAGTCCTGTAAAAGGATGTAGAACGGGAAGCGGCACATAGCGCAGATTGTGACCTCTTCTGGAGAGATATCCGCCTCTTCGATGTGGCCGAACCGGAACTTGCCCCTCTCACGCAAAAAGCTCGACGGTGGGCTGCGAAGTGCGGAGCCAAGTCTACGATACCAGGCGCGGTATTGAAAACTGCTCTCGCTGGGAGAACCAAGAAAAGTCTTCAAAAGCTTCGCTAACAGAGAGTCTACTTCTTGTCCTTCTTTGGCGATTAGATCTTCGTATGTTGCAACGTGAATCACCCAGTGATGTCGCACATATATTTCAAATGGATGAACGGGACCAAGTTTTTTCATGTTGTGCTTGTCGCCTGAGCTTTTTATATTGCCTTCGTAGGTCGGGTTCCCATAAGTCTCAATCATAAACTTGAGACACACTTTGGCAGCATTACAATGAGCCTGCCGAAGGCTCCAGTGGTTGACTTCAAAATATTCCACCACTGAGAGGTGGGAGAACCTCCAAACCTTTCTCTGAGAGTCAAAGACAAGTAGGTTGTTGCATAGAGACAGTAAGCTTGATTTGGTGACCTTGTTTTCAAAGTTGACGGAGTTTTCGTTAGGATCAATGCAAATTGCGGACAATAGCCCATCGCTGCTGGGAGGTGTACAGGCACTCATCACCCACTTGCACGCGCGATCCACGAGCACCTTCGAATGCTGAAATTCGGCGATCTTTCTGTATATCTCATCGTATGCTTCTTTGAGTCCAATCGGAAGTCTCCCAAGCCTATCCTGGATGTCTCGTTCAGTTGGCAATTCAAGCACCTGTTTAATTTGTAGGTACGCCCACTGGAACCTGCCTTGTATCAGCTAAATCTTTAAATATTCTCAACTAAGTGGAACTTACATTCCCTGACTGCCTTCACGGACAGTTCTGACGATGTCGCTCCGCAGTGATTGAGATATCGGCCCCCAGTGTCTAGGCTTGTCTATTTCAGCATTGACAAATTTCTCAATGTCATCTTGATTGTTTATTGCGTGGATCTCAATGCTCTTCCCAGAGAACTGCGTCTTGATATATTCGTCGGGCCGGCTTGAGATGAAGACCTTGAGCGGCCGATCAGATTTGGATACCAACTCCCGTATCACATCGATGAGCTGCCAGCGCGAGTGCTCATAGCATTCGTCCAGGGCATCAATGATGATGGAGGTCTGAGAGTACCCATTTACCGATTCTAGTAGTTGAGTCTTACATGCCTCGAGGCCAAGGTGAGATCCCTGACGTCTTGCTTTATCGCTGACGACCTGGAGACTTTTTCGTATATGTCCAGTACTTCCAACAGCGGTTGAGAGTTGGCGAACGCAGCTTTGAAGGATGGAAAGTGGGTCTCTTCGTTCCTCTTCATTCCGATTGCAATAAAAATATGCGAAACCCGCATCGGGTGATAAGCTTTTAAGTAGACCCTGGACATGGTCAATAACCTTGGAAGTGAGGTATGTTTTCCCGGCTCCCACTAGAAAGGTTAGCGTTACAGAAGTCAAAAATAATGACTGTCGTGCGCTTACTCGAGCCTTGGAGCCACATAACTGCCGATGACTGATAGTCCCTCCATTCAGAAAAGTCTTCATCTTGTAGCAACCACTCACATGTGCCGTGAGTTCGAGATTCCGCTTTAAAAGTGTGATGTTTTCCATATGATATCGGCGAGATCCATTCTAGAAGCTCGCGCTCGTCCTTGGAGCTAATTCGTTCTAGAACCAAATCTCTGCAGACATTATTAGCATTGACTCCCTTAAAAGTGATTTCATCACTTACACCTGGTATCGAGTGGTAGGGATCTCCGCTGCGAGGTTAAGAAGCTCTCTGAGATCGGATCTGCTTGATAGATCACAAGCCTTTCCACAGTCGTCTGCAGCTTGCAGTAACTGCTTTTCACTTCCAGAGAGCTTGTCCATATGACTTCGCGTATTTTCGAGCTTGAATACAGCATCTATCTTGACCTTGCTCCGCTGGCGTCTTACGATGAAGACAAGGAATGACTGTAATCCAGCGTAAGTTTGGACAATGGATGCGCTCAGTTTACCCAAGGCGTCTTCCGGCGGGCGGAGAGCGGGATCTGGAGCCATGTATAATTGCTGGTACATGTCGCATCGTACGAGGAGCGAAGCGACCTCGGTTATTCCAGTGAGAATAAACCCTTTTAATTCGCGGTCTGCGGTCAAAATCTAAAGAATTCAGCTTTATTGTCGGAACAAATAGGTTATCCGAGGTCCGTATTGTCCACATACAACACACTCGAACCAATGGTCTACTTACCACAATAACAGATCGAACAGCAGCCCACGGCAAGGCAGCATGAACAGGGTCAAAGCTGACAACGACATCTCCGACGGAAAGAAATTTGTTCAACACCGATAAGAATTTGTCAATAGATCTCGTTCTGTCGTGATGCTCGCTCTTCGATGCCACATCCAGTTTCTTTTGAATGTCGTCTACCAAACCTTTCCTGTCGGTGTCGTCGCGGTTCAAATCACCTAGCAACGCCTCCACATCACGTCTTTCTTCCTCCTTCAATGACTCTAGGGCTTCAGTCCACAGGTCGTAGGTGTCGGCATATGGCTTAACCTGGCTCGATTGTTTGGATGCTTGATCGTTTGTAGATTCGTGCGGCACTTGGGCCTGAGAACCGGATTTGGGGCTTCGCTGGGCAGAGGGCGCCGAAGGAGTCTCGGCATCGCCGGGTGCCGTCAATGCTTTGGTTTCAGCCGTGACTTGGCTATGGACTAGAACATATCAGTTTGGGTGACAGGATAGCAAATCTACGGTCTAAAACTTCGTACCGGTGGAATGTCCCGCACTGGAACCTTTGATTGCGAGACTGCCCTCAGGTTGCCTGGGACCATTTCCGTCACGGTTTCGGCGCCAGATACCACAACATAATATTGAGGACATCGCTTCATTTGATATTGATACTTCGAGAGATCAAAATTGTCACATTCAAAGGGAGAATCAAAGCGATGCATAGGGGAGGCTGAGGTGTTCAGCTGCCCCGCACAAGCGCGCCCTTAGGCAGTGCGAAGTTTTACGTGGCGTACGGTAACAAACAAGGCGCAGTTCAGCGGAAGGGGCCCCGGTTGGGACTAGTACAACGTTTTATTGGGTCGACAGTTGTGCCGCCGATGACGAGCATACTACATACAACATACATGTATAAGTCCCACCGACTGGTGGGTCGGCGCTAAGAATGTTATAGTGGAAATAGCTACGGAGTAAAGATGTGGAAATACAAGAACAGTGGTATTTATCAGGGGAAGTAACCTAGTCCAGGTCGGGAAGGAAATGCTCCACCAGTTAGTTAATTATATTGAAAGATTTATATTTATATAGATATTATAAATTAAACAAAGTTCCAGGGTTATAGCGAGATAAAGATTGGTATCCATTGAAATATATACATTTCATCACTTTGAGCCTAATCATCTCGGTCCTTAATCATGGGCTAAGATTTGCTGTCCAGGTTGAATACCTATATAGGAGCTGACTGACAATCTACTGCCTAGTACATAGTCTTAATGGTAAACGCCTAAGGAGGAACTGCACGTTAACACGATACAATATTCCCTCCGTAAGCAATCCTTAAAGCCGCAGAATATTCTAATATGAATTTCAAATCGACCACGGAACACGGTCTATGGGTTTACCTCATTGTCCGTGCCAAGATTATCAACCACGGAGGACGGAGCCCTTCGAACGGCCCGCGCCGCGATTATGTGATATTCCAGAAAATGACAGCCCTAAGTATTTAAGCAGCAAAGACAACCAATTCTATTAACCATCAACAAGCAAAACAAACTTTATTTGAAACTCATCCTTCGAAACTCCTACCAAAATGGCCCCCATCCAAGTTGGCGCTCTGCTCTTCGATTACCAAACAATCGACGTGATCGGACCATGCGATCTACTCAATTCCGCGAGTAAGATGCTCATGGAGGGTATCAATCGATACGCGCCCGTGGACCCGAAAGTTCTAGCAAAGACGCCCGAATTCGTCTTCCATCATATCGGCGAGACCCTAGAACCGGTGCACCTGCTTACAAGCTTTGTAACAATTGTGCCTACGGTTACTGTGGAGGATGTCCCGGAATTGGATATCCTCATTGTCGGTGGGGATATTCCTGCCAGAACCAATCTTCCTCCGAAATTGCAGGACCTTATTCGTCGTCATGCTGCATCTGGAAAGCTACTGTTCACGACCTGCACCGGCGCTGCGGTTGTTGCTGCCACCGGTGTTCTGGATGGTAGGATGGCTACAGTCAATAACCTCGAGTACAATTGGATTAAGGAGAAATATCCGAATGTCAAGTGGACTAGGGAGAAGAAGTGGATTGTTGATGGTAATATTTGGACTGGGAGTGGAGCTGTGGCGGGGATGGATATGGTTGCCCATTGGATCAAAGAGAACTTTGGACTGGATGTTCTTATTCAGGCGGGATTGTCGCTTGATTATGAACCGCGGGATGTTGATGGACTTTTCAATGTGCTGCCTCAGCGGTACGATTCGACCGGAAAGAAAATTTCCACCCATGTCTTTCCCGACGAGATCTGAGACATTCGACGATGAAGCTGCGATTTCGCAGGGTTGACGTCTGGGGCATGGATAACTTGTTAAGTTTCTGCAGATGATGAACCTGTCATGCTAGAAAATGTATCCATAAACAGAATATCACCCCAAAGCTTCTCATCTTCTATTTTCTGGACTTCCGTAGCAATGGCGTTTTGTAGTGTGACTTGATCCGGAGCCTGAGCGACCTGGCGATTCGAATACCGCAACGCAGGGCAGCGGTGCTTCCCTCGAGCAGATGAAGCTGTACTTTTTGAAGCCCCAAGCTCGTGATGCGCACGGTTACTATCATGAAGCTGACCGAGATTCTCTTTTGCTAATGCATAGGAAACTTTCACACTTCCTAGTATGTCAGGCAGCATTGAAAAGAGATTCTTGGTGGGGATTTGCCTATCTGGCGATGGCTTAATAGCCTGTAGGTTTGACAACAATGTATCAAGGTATTCGTGCAGATTCACAGATTTCTGTGCAATTTCCCCGTTCCATTCGGGTACTTCTGACAGTCCCACAGACAATCTGTACAGCACAAATACTGCCAAAATAACCTGATACCACGCAGAAAATGGCAGGCTGTTGTGCTCTGTAGTGGGAATGGCGAAGAACAAATCCAGATACTCTTTGGTAGAGCTGACGCATTTAACTAAGTTGCTGATGACCATTGGAGGTGTAGATAATATGGTGGAGTCTTCCTGTGATTTTGGAGGCGGTGGTCTTCTCTGTCCGTAGCAATATACCAAACCCATTTCTTGAATCCGGATCTTGACGGCATGATAGCCGTTGATCAGCAATACTAGGTAATTTTCAATCAGCTAAATGGGAAGCCCAGAACTTGGGAGGAACCTACCCGTGTTTCGAAGATCCGTCGATAGAGACGACCACCATTCCTCTAACCGGGTCGTGAATCGTTCAGCATGGATGTACAGCCGAGTTCCATGAATTCCTTCAGACCGGTAAGTCTCGCAGACTTCCTCTGCAAACTGCAGCACTTTCGTCACTGGGTATATCATTAGGTCTGTATCGAATTCTGGCTGTTGTTGCAGCATCATAGCATATCGAAGCATGGCCTCGTGAAATTGGAGATTGTTGGGCTTTCCCGAGGACATTGATATTCTATCCAAGTCAGCTCAGGCCAATTAGCGCTTGTTCGAGGAATCGCATCGTACATGCTAGACATGTAATAGCAGCCTAGGTAGGCCCGGCATACTTCCCGGATATATGCATCACCCGGCTCGGTTTGCTGCTCAAGCAAGTCGGCAAGCTCTTGATCAAGCCGAAGGTCAACGACCATACTGATTGCGATGTGTAAATACTGGTATGTTTGTTGACTTCCTGGAACAAAGTGAAAATGGAACCTGACATTTATGAGCTTTCCGGTGCCTCCAATGCCGACGAAATAGGAGGCATTGTGGGAACTTGGATCTTACCACGCAAGGTGGACAAGTAATCCCTGGAGCAGATCTAGATCTTTCTCGCCAGCTATGATCACCCGATGACTGAGAGATTCTTTAAATCGCCTAATCAGAGCATCTTGAAGATGACAGTACTTTGAGGAAGCAACAGCAACAACTGCAAGCAATAGGAAGGGGCGATCTTCAGCCATCGACGCAGCAGTCCAGGTGTCCGAGAGCCGCACAAATGGAAAATAGGACGCCATACCGTGGAACCTATCTAGAAGATGCTCGAGAACGACAGGATTGAGCCTTAAATCGGTGATCCACGCGGCGTCCGTTGCAGTGGATGCATCCCAAGACTTTTCTAGGGTATTTTCGGCAGTATCCTGGTTTTCGTTCGACCCCAGGCCTTCGCTCAATTCGGGACCAGCCAGACACCCTTCGCTCATCCATTCAGTTGTTGGATGTAAGCTGTCGCTGAAATATTCGGGAATTGAAACCAGCCCATCATCCGGATGAACGGGGGGATCGACCCCGCTAAGGGGTGCGCTAGAGCGCGACAGAAGACCGATAATATTGGTGAGTTTGGACTCAAGATCTACCAGTCTCCTTCATTCCCTTACTGTTAGCAAAAGTGAGCTCTTGACTACAGCGTCCTCCACGGTCACGTACGGTTTCGCTCGTGAAACCCGAGCTCGCTGTCTCGGCTCTGAAATTACGCATTGAGCGTTTGATCTGGCACATCTACTCCAATTAGCTAGAGGGGAAGTGTGGGCTCACAGATATGGCACCCACTTGGTACAAGGCTGTCCTTCCTCGGGTCGAATACATTTGACCTTGAGAACGCGGCATTTTTCGCACGCTGGTGTCAACTTCTTCGGCTGACGCGATAAATCCGTCGAGATTGCGTCATCCATCGTCAGTAACATAGATATTCCATGATCCTAATGTTATAGGCTTCAAAAATAATGGGCTGGGCTAATATAATTGGAGACACCACCGAATCTTCCAATCTGACCTCATGGATGCATCCCTGCTGACAAATCGGGTGAACACCTGGGCACTAAAACAGAAAGGGAAACTACATATGTATTTCACGCCTAAAGTCCAATGTGTGTGTACCTACATAATGTACCTAGGTAACTACATATATTTACGTGTTTAATTTCCTTTGCTGGGTGGCGCTTTCCTATCTTGGCTGTCGCCACTTTTATGAGGGCGCTCAGAGTCAGGCTGATTACCTACCTTAGGTAGGCAGTGAGCTTCCCAGACCATGTGATGAATCAGTGAGGTCCAATGAATGCTCAGTGAGTGCTCAGTCATTACTTAAGAGACTGCTCGCATCTAACTATGAAAGCAGTCGGTCTACGCTCAGACCATACCCAAAGAAGCACTTCGCCCTCCCTCGAAGTGTCCATGTGTAAGTTTGTCCGGCCCCAGGCACCAGCTGACAATGTCCTGGGTCAACTCCAGGTTAAAAGATTATAAGGACAAACAGAATGTGTGTTTGCCTTTGCATCGGTATATATATTAGACCCTCATGGTATGTCGGCCCTTCTCCTGTTGCGGGTATCGATTTTTTCAGCGGTGACCAAGTTTCTTCTACCAGTCTCCTCATCTAGAGATAGCTCACCAGCAGGCGTGTTTCGCGCGGAATCAGTAACTCAAATCAACAAAGAAAATGAGCAGTTCGTCAGACACCACCATCCAAGTCTATCTTCACAGGCGGGAGTGTACGTCACACCTAAAATATCTCCTTACTTTAAAGCAAGGTTGAGCAGGTTGTTCACCTCAAATCTACCTGCAATCAATAAATTACATGCTCATTCTTGTTCATTCCAGCCCAGGTTACAAAGTCATAGCCAATACAATCACTGGTACACACACCTGCGTCTACGGCAGGCTTTAGATGCCGTCGCGCCAACCGGGCTTTTGCCAGGCAGAAAATTAAAAGGTTATACATAGACAGGTGTCTTGCGCAGAATAAGCTTTTTTTTTACTACCTTTGTATACACCTAAAAAGACCATCTAAAAGATCTGATATGGCCGTATAAACGGCTGACTATTCTTGTTAACGATAAATTAATAATCCATACCCATCTGGAGTACAAATCTCACTTGTATTCAGATCATACTGAGAGAAGGGGATAGAATATGTCTGCCTTTTACTACTTAGCGCGTCTTTCCTATTAATAGACCTAGCTATCTATCCGCTCATCCATTGATCCCCTAATGACTACAGGTTCTACGCCTTATCCCAAGTATCTAGTAACAAACATGCCTCATTGAAGATATCCTAGGCGCATATATAAACCTGGCAAACCAAGCTATTTATACCATACTTTGATTTGGAGCGAAGAAAAAGTCCGAGGCACCCGCAAGAGGACGAGTCCAATTTGGGTCCGGCTTTGGTCATTTATCCGTCAGGACTTTTGTAATTTTCGCTGGTAATTTGAGTGTGTGCTCAGTTGGTTGGATTCCAATATTCAGTCTGTTTTCTCGATGCGTTGTTTGCCAGCTAACCCCCCTGTCACCTCCTACCCCGCCTGGGTTTTTACAACGCATCCTCTTCTATCACCTTCCCCTTAAAGGATTTCTCAGGCAGTTGAAATCCTTTCTTCTTGCTTTTTCCTTGCGTTTCTTCGGTGTCCAGTACGGCTTGGAATCACCTTTCTGTCACCAGCATGGATACCCACGACGTCTCCGATGTTCCGGAGTACTTCAGATATCTTCAAACACATAGGCAAAATCTGAAGAACGCGCAAGCCCTCAAGGGCTGTCCAGCAAAATCCCCAAAGTCCAAAGATGAGATCCTGATGCAGTTCATGTTTCGACAGATGATGAAAACGGAAGCTCCCGGTGGTACGACAAATATCCGATCTTCGTTTCTACCACCTGCCTACCCCCCATGCCATACTCCTTTCAGCAAGTTGAGCAAGGTTATGATCAAAAACCTGTGTCTTGAAACTCATCATAGAAAACGGTATCTCCTCATAAGAACGGTCACTCCGCCAGGTACGATGACCGCCGTGATGGGCATCGTAGAAGATGAAAACGGGAGTGTTCTCATGCTGCAGCTCTACAACCAAGAGCAAGAGCTATCGAATACACACGGCCTCAGGGAGGGTACGGTGCTTGTTGTGAAAGAACCCTATGTGAAAGTAATGGCAGACGGAGACTACGGGATTCGAGTGGACCATCTCTCGGACGTCTGGTTTGTCCCCGAGTTTGACGACCTGGTTCCGTTATCCTGGAGGAAACGTGTGACGCAGTGTGATGAGGACGCCTCCTCTTGGAAGGAGAAAGGAAGTGGGCATTTTGGTCGGGGTGATTATCGTTCGGCAATCCAATGGTAATCTACAAAACATCGCTGTGTTTACAAGGGGTATGCTAAGAATAATTTAGCTATTCGAAGGCTTTGGACGCCCATCCGTCACCGGAATTAGCAGTAATAGCACAGCTCAACCGTTCCCTTTCCTTTCTTCAAAGCTACCGCTTTGATGCAGCGCTGAAGGATGTGGATCGTGTGCTGCAAGTTTCAGAGCTATCAGAAAAAGGTCTCTTTAGGAAGGCTCAGGCCCTGTATCAACTTCGAAGGTTCAAGGAATCATGTGAAATCCACGCAACACTTGCAGAGAAGTATCCAGGTAACACCCAGGCCGCACATGAGTACTCACGAGCATCTGCTCGGCTTATGGAGCAAGATAGCGGAAACTACGAGTTCAGGAAAATGATGCTGGAGGCCAAGAAGCGTCGGCCCCCGACGCTTGACCGCGCCACCTACATTGGTCCTGTGACTGTCAAGCAGACTCAATCTCACGGGAGAGGGCTCTTCACAACAGAAGCTGTGAAGGCAGGCGACCTTCTGCTCTGCGAAAAGGCATTCGCTCACGCTTTCCACATTAAAGATACCTCGCAAGATCTCCGTCTGTTACTCAATGTCGACATGAACGAAGCTACGATTGACACTCAAGCCGAGCTTATTGAATTGATTACTCAGAAGCTGCATAAGAATCCGTCCCTGATACCAAACTTTGTCGATCTTCATCATGGCGCATACAAATCAGTGGATGTCCTAGAAGTGGACGGGATACCCGTCGTAGATACGTATGTCACTGAACTCCCATGTTGGTACCAAAGCTAATACCCTCCAGATTCCTGGTTGAGAGAATCATTCTCCTGAACAGCTTTGGTTGCCCACTTTCCTCTCGCGAGAGTCACATAGACTGCATGAAAGGGGATGATGATACGGCCAAAAAGACCAATAAGCAATTCCATTCCTGTGGGGTCTGGTCGATGGCATCATACATTAATCACTCTTGCCTGAGCAATGCTCGCCGCTCATTTATTGGAGATATGATGATCGTTCGTGCTTCACGGGACCTGCCTCCTAATACTGAAATTACCTTCTGGTACAAATCACCCATGTCGCGTGATCCAAAAGAAATTCCCGTCAACCTAAAGCACTGGGGATTCAAATGCGATTGTATATTGTGCCAGGAAGTACGAGGTGCTAGCAGCAGTGTTCTATCAAACCGGAACAGAATTTTGGCCGACCTTCAAAGATTATTCAAGACATCCAAGAAGAACCTGCGAAAGATTGAAGACAGAATCTCCAACCTTGCAGGCACATATTCCCCACCAGCTTCCGAAGTCCCTCGTCTTACACTTGATTCGCCATGCCTGTCTCTCGCTGCGATCTACGCTTCATCCCGAAAACTAGAAAAGAGTGTGGAATTTGCATTGAAGACCCTCGAGTCACTTGGCTTCGTTGTCGAAGGTGGAAATCTTCCTCATGTCTCAAATGCTCCATTGATTGTTAAAAAATGGGGGCTGATGAATGATGGCGTTGTGGGATGTTGGATGATTCTATGCCTCGCATATCGAGACCTCGCACCAACTCTCGCGTCCCAAGCCGAGGGATATGCCAGAGTCTCCTACAAAATCTGCGTTGGCGAAGACGATACCTTTGATAAGACATACAGCAGGCTATCGGCTCGGGCCGATGGCTTTCTGATGACCGCGAAGTAGTCATACGAGGTCATACGATGGCTGCAAATCTTTGGATTCATGGCACGGCCGAAATAGTACGCTCCTGCAGCATAAGTCAGGCTAGTTTTTTACTTCAATATGTCTTTATCTATGCAGATTTGAAGAAGCGAATGATAAACATAATTGGATTGTGCTCAGCGTGTCATTTCCTTGGTAGAGTACATCTCATACCACCCTGTAGGAAGGCAACGTATTCAAAGCATTATTCAGAGTGTGGCCATATGAAACGCAGTTGAGATTTAGGTGTATATCGATGTTTAGGAGATGTGGAGTTCTGTAATTGTGAGTCTGTTGTATCCTTGACTAAAGAATTGTTACTCGGCGACGGACGACTAAATATGGCACCGGTTCATAACTCTCTCATCGGATATTACCTGGGTAGGTAGTTTCCGACCCTGGCCGGGATATACCTTCGCATACTTGTAAAGTGAGAGTGGATCTAAATTACTGCATGGCGATATGAATCAGTGGCTTGGTCAAATTTCTCTGTAGCATCCTTCGTCTACATTTCAGTTTCGGCTAGAATCCATAGATGGACAGATCCAAGTTTATGCCACTGGGCACTGGGGCGAGTAGCAATAATCCAAATGTCCAACATACATTTAAAGCATTTTTGTAGAAGAGGACCCTCCTAGTCATTGA
Source organism: Penicillium solitum (assembly GCF_028829755.1). Classification (NCBI taxonomy): domain Eukaryota; kingdom Fungi; phylum Ascomycota; class Eurotiomycetes; order Eurotiales; family Aspergillaceae; genus Penicillium; species Penicillium solitum. The sequence goes on from NW_027072128.1 coordinate 1,031,505, forward strand.
GAAAGTCTAAAGTATATAACAACATAAAGATAAGGAAGGTCCAAAACGCAACTTATCCGCATCGATAACAGCCATTTATAAGATTCTATTTGATGCCATCAGAGATCACATCATCCGAAAAACCCAGACGATATTCTTAGAAACCTCGTCCACCAGCACCTGTCTAACCGCTTCAAAAATGTGGTCTTCAAAGAATTTAGAAGGAAATCTTTCCTGAATAACATCGAGGTCAGGGTTGCCATCTTCTGTACAAAAGGGGCTTGTATCGGCACCATTTTGAAGGAGAAGTCTGACTGCTTTGGCATTGCCCCCCCCAATATGCCGCAATTTCAACAGGAGTATCGTGCTTCCCGGAATAAAAAACACCAAGACCATCAACATGTGCACCGTTTGTCAAAAGCAACTGGATAGTCCGTAGACACCCACGAAGTGCTGCAGTATGAAGGGGGCAGAACATATAAGACCAGCCGTTTGCTAACAGCACCTGGACCACATCTTCACTCCCATCCCCTTCACCGGCAGCATGCAGTACAGTGCCATAGAAACCTCCTTGGGCTGTGATATCCGCTCCACCATTCAGGAGCACCCTAACAATTTCTTTTTTTCCTCCAATGGCGGCTGCATGGAGTGCAGTGCCATAGAAGCCACATTGAATTTTGACATCGGCACCTCGATCCAAGAGAAGCCTGACTATAGATAGATCGCCTTTCAATGAAGCAAGGGCGAGAGAAGTGTCCCCGTGCTTGGCAGTTTGAAGTTCAGACAAACTGTCGTAGTGATTGGCGCCACTGTGAATGTTGGCATCGGCACCCAGATCTAGCAGTGTACAGACAATAGTTTCGCTTCCGAAGAACGAAGCCGCCTGAAGGGCAGATCCATACAAGCCACTTTGTCCTTTTATATCAGCACCTGCTCCTAGTAATATCGAAAAAAACCTTTTCTCGCCCGGCAGCCGATGCGGCATGCAGTGGAGTTCCCAGCCAGCTCCAATATTCCTCATCGAGGCCCCCCTTGTATATGGAGTTCATATCGGCACCGTTTGTAATCAATGCTTCAGCCATGTGTCCATGGCCTCTGTATGCTGCAATACAGAGCGCATTGACGAGAATTGTAGCTTTGTCCTTGGTAGCATGTGGTGTGGGCTCCGGGATTGTTGAAGCAGCCGTCAATAGCTCATTGAAAGCAAATTCCAGTCCCAAATGGCAGGCGATTTTTGCTCGCTCTATTGTATCGCTCAAGAAAACTTCATCTTCCAATTCTATATTCTCAGGTAGTAGAAATGTATCTTTTGGGTCGTACGGCCCTTGTAGACCCCTCCAGGTATTGAATGCCAGAGTTTCGTGAATGAAAAGTCTCAAGACCAATGTTTTGAGTCGAGCTGGAGCCTCTTGAGATTCTTCATCTAGGGCATGTATATAATGGGTATACCAGCACTGAGCCGCATATATAGCAAACGGATATTGTTTGATGTTCGGATGATCGATTTGGCCGAGAGAAAGTTCAGGATGGAGAAGGTAGACCAGACACACTCGACAAATTTCGTTATGCGCAAGGTCAGCCTACATAGCAAACATTCGTGCCTCTCCTTTGAGATAATCCGACCGAAAGTATTCCTGTACTGAGAAGTGGGGGAGTTGTACATAAAGATTTCCCTTAGTCGGGCCTGCGCTATGCTCGTATTGAACAATCATGATTAAGCCAGTGCATATCTCTTGGAGCTTGCCCACATCTAGCAAGCGGCCATCAAGATCAAGACACTCGGGCTCATCGTCGATCTCAACAGCATGGGAATAAGAAGGTCCGCAAGCGTCAGGGGTTGGGTCGAAAAGCAAATCATGGTGAGAATTCGCCTCATATCTTCTGTCCATCTTTTGTCGATACTACACAGTAGTCGGTCGTAAGTTTCGTTGAGATCCTTTGGTAGAGAGTTGAGGCATTTTTTAAGATGTCTTTTGTTTGGACATCGCTCGAGCTCGCTGAATTGGCATTCAACGTAGCGAAACCTAGATCAATCAGGATCAATAATCGCCAGAATTTGATTATAAGTTTCAGATAGCTTACACGCCCTGTGCACGATCTGTGAGTGCCTGTTTAATTTGACGATGTAAAGATTTGAATATCTTGAGCTCTTTGCTAGTCTCAAGGTGACGGGAGACATAGCAGGCTATATCTTTGTCAATTTCCGCAATTTCCATTCGCAATTCATCAGTTGCCGGTGAGTTGAGTGCTTCGCGAATATCAATCAAATCTCGGCTCGTAACAAAAAGATGTAGTTTGTCCCATTTCTGCATTGTTTCGATGGTCATTAAGACCTCGCTTCGCCCCTCAAAGCGAGGGATCTCGTCCAAAGCATCGATAAAAATAAAGACTTTGTTAAATCTTTGAATAATGCGTTGGAGGCATGCCTTCAGTGCCTCCGTTGGGGGCGTGCCTGTGAGGTATGATGAATGTAATTGCTGTAGGTCGTGCTCAGCCTCTGGGAGTTGTGCTGATAACTGTAACAGGACAGCTCGTAGAATAGCTGACAAAGTTTGCTTTACATTATCACTAAACCGGATATAGAAGAAAGTGACCCCGATCCTTGGATCCTGCCACTTTAGGCGAAGGGTGCGCTGGATTGCAGTTGAACATATAACAGACTTGCCAGAGCCGGCGAATCCGTTGACCCAGAGAAGATGACTTTCTGTGAGCCACTTTTGAAAAGCGTCCCCCTTGATGAACCATTGCCCTGTCCCAGTTTGATGTTTGTTGGATATTATGTTGTGATCCAGTGTGGCATCAGGGGCCTTCAGCCAATGGAGAATATCCGAGGCAATGTGGCTAGCACTCATCTGTCGGATAATCGAGCTCACATCGCGTATATCGTCGTGAATAGCCTTTTGGTCGCCGATATTGAGTGTAGCAATGGCTAATCTCAGATTATCACGTATATCGGCAATGTTGGTCTCCAGCATTTCCAGTGTGTTTATTTGCAATGGATAAGCCGCCCGGCGAAGAACGATTTTGATCCTCTGTTTTCCATCGCTCGCTGGACTTTGTTCAAATCGAGGAAGTTTTAAACGCAGCTCTTGGATGATCTCCTCGCAATCTAACATAGATTCTTTGATTTGTTGAGCATCTTTTCCGATCGGTCCTTCAGTGCTTTTTTGAGATGGTGGAATATATTCAGAACAGAATTGAGGGTTTTGAGTAGCTGTGACACCTGGGCATTCTGATCTTTCCATGAAGTAAAGTAATTGACAAGACCCGCGGCCCCCGTTATGGCCGCATAAACTTCAGCCATATCAAAGTGGGTAGACAAGGCGAAGTAGCAAGGTACGAGATGGGTTGGATGCCAGAATGAATAAAATGGATGGATCAACTGGATTATAGAGAGGAAGAGTGAGAACGCCCTCTGAAGACTATTTAACCACAGGGTGAGGCATTAACCAGCCTCAGCTCCTGCGCCATGCACGTGTACGGAGTACGCAGAGGATCGATCGCGCTAACAGCAGTGTTTCTAGTGGTTGAAAAAAAAGAAAATATGCAGTCGCCAACAAGGAGTATTTCAGAGCTAAGAATGATATCCAATCATCTCTCACAATAGCTTTCCACGTATGTCACATACATGGGACCTCCACGATTACACCCGGGTAAATCGCCTGACGATGTCCAAATGATACATCCGGTTCCCGTCTAGAAGATGTCTACATATGTATGCTGGGGCAGAGGGGCCAGAGTTATTTTTGGCCTTGATGCAATGCATTGGGGCCTTAGTGCCTTAATTTGGCCTGATGTTGGCATTAATCCTGACCGCTTTCAGATCCTTGCATACAGTGTTCGGGCCACTCTATTCAGCCTCACTTCAGGGCACTCCTTTACCTTTAATATTCTTCACCCGAATATTCAGCCCATACAGCAGAGCTTTAAGCTCAATCCAGATCCACACCACAAGGATTCATTTCTTTTTCTTTTTCTTTTTTCTTTCCTGTGTAGATCTTTACTGCGGCGTAAAATCCAAGCCTCGAAACTTTCTGTTTGGGGCTGAGTATAGAATCACCCCACAGTCTTGGCAATCAGGGGGCCAAGCTTACTGACTACAAAGGACATCCATGGATGCTATTAGATTATCATCAAAAACAACCAAGACTATATTTTACGATGATTCAGCCGGGACATGGTCTGTTCTCCGAGATGTAGTTTAAAGGGGACAGTCCGTCAATACAGGCCAGCTTGTGGGGCGGTTATGTTGGACGCTACTACATGTAGGTTTGGCCCCCATGGACATTTACGTGGGTTGTATAATCTTGGCGAAGATCCATGTCGTGGCGGAGTCATTCAAGATCCCGTGTGGGGCCTGAGCTTCTGGTGACAATAATAAATACCCGCGGACCCCTCGCCCGTCTTCAAAACGTCACATTTTCAATAATCCAAGCTTCCAAACTCCTTCTCCTTTGAAATGATGAGTTTTAGCAACAGTCGCCGTACTTCGGCTAGTGCCTATGACGTCATCAAATCTACATCTGAGTTCGTTCTTCACGTCTTCCATACTTGTCACTCTCATACTCATATATCCTCCATTAGGGCCTACGCTGAACAGCAGGAGCAAAAGCGGAAGCATAAGGAAAGTCTCCAACCTGCTGCCCAAAGGCTTCGCCTTGCTTCCCAGCAACAGTTCTATCTTGAAAACAAGCGGCGAATGGGCTATAAGGATAGTAGCAAAAAGACCGACCCTTATGTCCACCCACCGGATCTTCCACACGAGCCTCGCTCAAACCATGATAGCAATGTGAACAATTCTAAGCCACAAACACAATCCAAATCGACCTACCAGTCGTCAATGCGCCGTACAACTACAAAGACCATGGATGACCCTCCACCATACGATCCCTCACCACAGGCACAATCCAAATCGACCTACCAGCCATCAATGTGCCGTACAAGTACAAGGACCTTCGAGGACCCTCCTCCATACGACCAGGTAGATGGTAAGGCTGGATCAGATCAGGAATATTCCAAGTCAAAATAGCAGGGTATAGGTTTGATTAAGTGGTAGCCGTTTGCGAGGGGGCTTTGGATTTGATTGGTTTACATTACATCACAGGTTCTGCTAGATCTACGAGAGATCTTTGAGAATTTTAAGTTAATTACAATTGAAATATTCCGAGCAGAATAAATTGAGTTGATTTGATGGTATTCTACTCTGTTGTTCAGGATCAGAAATAGTTATCTGTCATAGGGTGGTGACATGGCTGTGTCGGTTAAGCTTCTAATAATCGAAGGGATTATTCGGCATGAACTTTTCTTGACTTTAATAGAGAAGCCATAAGCGTAGATATTCCAAGTAACAGTGGAAACCTAGGATTCGATTGATCTATTTAGATTTGTAGCTTACTATAAGTTTGATTGCGAGAAAGCTGAAAATCCATATATATATATATATATATATTCATTATTGTCTGGCCTCGCCTTTAATTTCTGAGAAGTTTATTCTGATATGCAATTCACGGTTTAGCTGATGTGTTCGAATCCCGAACTGTTCTCAGTACACTATAGTATAACTAGAGACGAGACGATAGAAATAAAATCTACCTGAAGCAATCCTGTCGGAAGCGCTACCCTTATAAGTTGTAGTCAGGGTGGATTACTGAGGCGAAATTCGTCGAAAGACCTTTTAATTTATTCAAGTGCGTGAACACATAACACGTTTGGTACATATTAGCCTTGTTGAACTCGCCATGTGCGCTTTCCCTTTTTCGGTAGTATAAACAGAGTATGGTTTTAATTAAATTAGGAAATAGATCTGCAGCCTGAGCGTCCAGCAAGGAACCACTTCTGCTCGGTGTCTCTCAAACGCAATAACACGCATTTTACTAGACAGCTTCTCCCTTGATCGGTCACCCTCACAAGTATGCCGAGCCTTTGGATCAGGAGGAAATTTTTACGTACTGTTTCGTAATCAGCCCTGCCGTATTCAAATATTTTCTTGTTATGATATGTATTGCATGAATCCTCACAACGTTACCTCGCTCATAATCTGTTCCACATACTTTATACTGCCTGCGCTTCTATAACTGCGCTTACAATGGGCCTATCTCAATTCTGTTCAACCGTGAGTTCGTAGTGATTGCTTTGCATCGAGGCGGGTGTCTGGGCCACGAGCTGTATGCGTCAGTCTGTAATAGTTGATTTTAGATAAATACGTCCACAAATTTCAATGTAGTGCATGTAATGTACATCTGCTTGTACCGCTATTTCAGTTATTAGTATAAATTCACGCCCCCTCCCGGTCTTCTGCAGTCCTTTGAAGGGCATGCATCATTTATTACCACTCTTTGTCTGTGTCTAAAGTGAACCTGTAATCACGATCATGGAAGATAATGCCGAGCTCGAATTGTTCCGCCGACGGTGGCGCGAGGAGCTCTTAATTGAATCGAACCCCAGGGCTTCTCCTGCTGCAGCTTTGGCCTCAACTGCCCCGCCTCGGACTAATAACGAAATGCCTATTACGACATGGTCCATGTATCAAGCTCTTCACGATGAGATATCAAGCCTGCTAGCCGAAGCAGATCTTCATTTTGAGTTTTACGAGGATGATGATGAGACGAGATGCACTCGAATGCGCGACACAGATATTATGGGCCGTTTTCTGTGCAATAACGGAGCATGCGAGTCCAAAGGATGGTCTAGCAAAATGATCGCTATCACGATTCGTCTTTATCCAGAGCAAAAGTACAATGCCAGGGTATACCACCAACGCTGCAAGGCTTGCAGCTCGCTGAGCCGACCGGTTTTGGATCAGTCATACGCCGAGAGAATCGTTTACTGGATTAAGAAATGGAATGGAATTCGGGTGGAGAGGCCTCCATCATCCGGCGAAAGCAGAGGTCCTCATAACCGTCAACTTTGCGAGGGTTGTAGAGCTGGGCACTGCTCCAAATCAGGGGAGGATTGGGCTACTCGGCTAGAAATGTTTGTCCCTCCCAAGCCAATATATATGAATTGCTTTACTAATTGAGTACCAGGTTGACTCTGTAGCGAGCCGAAGTTCTATTCTTGATTGAAGGAATGCAAACAAAGAAGTGAAACCCTACTCACATCATTCTCCGCTCGCGAAGTCATACCAGCATAAGTGTACCTTGGGGCTATGATCTCCCATGAACTACAAGATTTTCCACATTTCTCCCAACAGCATAGCCTAGGGGTACAGCGAATTTCGAAAACAGTTTATCCCTCAGATACACATACTGTGTTTCCCGGCTCGTACCCGAAACACGGTCTTTTCGGTTTCTGACTAGCTGTAACTAGCCCTAGCCTATCATTGGATGTTATCTTATCACTTATTGAAATCAAGACAGCACCCGTTTCGGGGAGTGCGTTTTTGAATTCTGCTGTATGTAGTTGATTATTGCAAATCTTCGATCAACGGAGTTGGAAACCAATAGTAATTACTCAAAACAAGGTTCATTACAATCCTGAAGTGATCCATCAGATTGTCGAGGTAAATGAACACATTTGGGTTGTAATATTGTATCTTTAGCATTATGTCTAGTGGGGAAAACTCCTGTCGTTTCCAGCTATGGAAACCTAATGAGAAAGATTCTGCCCTTGGAAGCTAGGAATGAATGCAAAGACCTGATCGAAGAATCTGGGGGACGGTGGGTGCTTGCGTATCTTGACGTCAGTGTTGATGAATTGCGGCGGCGCGTCAGAGTCAGGAATCAGCTGACTGTCAAAGTCTGCGATTCAGCCTTTTCAGCGACGAACGAGACTCTCGAGAGATTTATTGCTGGCTTCGAACGGCCGATCGGGGACAGTGAAGTTGTTTTCTTACGTCTTGATAATGAGGTGAATAAGGGCACCGATCTACAAAGCTGACCGCCGAAATAAGATATGCTGATGATCTATTGCGTTGGTTCGTGACTAGAAGGGGTGAACATTCTAGCCATATTTATTTTTAGACTCCTTCTTAGCTTTCGAAGAATAAAAATTACTGTTGCTTGCGGCGACTCATCGTAGATACTTGAACAGGCACAAATACCAGCGGTGAGACGTCTTGATACGTACTGGTAACATTAACATGGAGCTTCGGGAGAGGGATTGGATGAAACCTATAGTCTGTCTGATACCAATCGGAGCCCTAATCAGTCGCCAAGACGAGCATCCAACCAGTGGGGGAAGTAATTATATCGTACCTGTACCAAAGACTCAACCTGCGGTGAGCATTTGGGTTTTTTCATATAATACATCTCAACATTTCTCAATAATCTCCATCGCTTCATACTAATATTATCTGCCCAATCCATTCCAATCGTCTCGATGGCTTGTATTTTAGAACTGGATCAGCCTACAGCTGAGCTGATTATCCAGATACAACTCCAAGACGCCTGCTCTTGTTCGAACACCTTCAAAGGCAAATCTCGGGATCCTACAGACGAAGAGCTGGCCTTCTATTTACAAAAAGAGGAGCTGAAAGCAGTCTCACATGCTCTTAAGGATAGGCGAATGGCCACGAGTTTTGCAGCCGCGATTCAAGAGGATGGGCGCATCCTGGCTGAAACCAAAGTGGAAGAAGAGAGCGCATCTAAAGATCAAATCGTTGCGCGTAAATGGATGGATGGGGAAGATCTTGTCGAGCCCAATGATTTCGAGCCACAAACAGCGGGTTTAGATGATGAGACTCTGGAAAAACTCGAGATTTTGTATGTGTCCGGTTTGAAAGGATACTACAAAGGGGAGGACGGAGGCATGACTGGCACTGAAGCTGACCATGCCGAATCATCTGCTTGGGCAGCTCGACGATCTCATCAATCACTGCTCCGAATGGCTCAATGTGTCGCTTGTGGAGATAATACAGAGTTCTTCAACATGGCGCGGGTCCCCTGTCAACACGAGTATTGTCGTTCTTGTTTGGAAGCGCTTTTCAAAGCCTCAATAACAGACGAATCGCTATTCCCTCCAAGGTGCTGCCGCCAACCCATCAATTTGAGCACGGCTCGGATATTTCTCAAATCTGATCTCGTCCAGCTGTACGAGAAAAAGAGGATTGAGCTTGAAACGCCAAACAGAACGTACTGCTACTCCACTGGATGTTCTGTCTTCATTGAGCAATCCCATATCGATGGTGAAGTAGCCACATGTCCGGAGTGCCAGCACACGACTTGTACAAATTGCAAAGGACGAGCACATACGGGCGACTGTCCGAATGACTCTGCTATGCAGCAGCTGTTACTAGCGGCACAAGAAAATGGATGGCAACGCTGTTATTCCTGCTGGCGACTAGTGGAACTGGATCACGGTTGCAATCATATGACGTCTGTGCCCCTATTTTCCCCTCACTACCCTGCTTTCTGACAGTGAATGATAATAGCTGCCGCTGTGGTGCCCAATTCTGTTACAATTGTGGGGAGGAATGGAAAAATTGTGAATGTGAACAATGGAACGAACATCGTCTCCTTGCGCGTGCATACCAAATTGTTGATCGAGAAGAAGGTCATCCACGGGTTGGCCCTCCACTGCCAAATATCCATGAATATCGGCTAGGAGAACAGATTTCGCCAGATATTGACGAAGCTCATATTCAAGAGACACAGGAAGAGCCACCCTCGGTTGCTCCGGCACCGTCTTTTACACAGAGTCTTCGTGATACTTTAGTTGCTAGAACAGTTCAGGAGCTTCGAGACAACCACGAGTGCCGGCATGATCGATGGAAATTTGTACGAGGGCCCCATCGGTGTGAAGAATGTTCTCATCATCTGCGAGAATACATATTTGAATGTCGTCAATGCAGGCTGCGAGCTTGCAATCGCTGCAGAAGAAATAGACTTTAGTTATAGTGAATGCAAGATTTTTGTTACTCGTTTATTCATTTATTCATTTACACTGCCAAAGCATAGGATTGAACGCGCTCTCCATCGTGGCGGGGCTCGCATGGCCACAATCTATCATGTTGGAAAGCAGCGTCACCCAATATCAGCAATAGTACTGTAGTAGAGACCTTTAGCGTTCACGCCTTTCCAGTTGCGAATCCTGTCCAAGAATATGAATGCAGAGAGGCTGACAATGCCGTAACCTTCAATTAGTTGAGTCCGCCTGGGAGTCTTTAGTATTTTGATCACTGGCTCAATGAAAACAGATGGGCTGGAATCGGCTCGCATTAGTCCCTATATTGATGATTCCAGGCCCAATTTATTGCATATGTCTGGAAGGATAAAGAACCTGGAGCGATGAAGAGATGTTTAAATGGTGCCCGAGCCTCATCTCCATCCTCTGTTTATGGACCAGCAACTACCTGAGTCTGTCCTTGCAAATCTGCTTGCGATGTTGACCAATGGGTTAAGATTAGCCGGGGTAAGATGGTTGTGCCATTTGGAGTTGGTAGGCCTAGTTTTCTGCCCTTCCCAGCATCACTTCCATCCCTGCCCCAAAACAGTGTAGAACAAAAGAACTGTTCTTTTTGGGTATCCCCTTACGCAGTCTGCAGAGTAGATGTTGATCTTCTTTGTTCTTTCTTTTTCTTATGTAATTTGAAGTAGACGCCTGTCTCTTGTCTTTTTATCACCAATTTGACCATGGTTTACCATTCAATGGGCCTGCCCGTATCTGTCGAGAATGCCGATCTTCAGAGTTATATCCTGTCCGCTGTCAAAAATATTCAACTGATTTCCTTTGCACTTACAATAACCAGCAACTTCAGAGCTTTGAAAGAGAAGATATTTTTGTATCTTCGACGGCGCAAGAACGATGCCAATGAAGTTAAACTTATCTGACTTACTGATATAATTTGCCTATGATGCCTACTGACTGGACAGCTAAAATCTGATAGGCGCGGTATCAATTATCTTTTCCCTATTACCAAATTCAAGTCCGTGACAGCAACGCTACGGCCGCATCGGCAGCTCGCACAAACGCTTCATTTTTTGATGAACAGTGGTTGATGGACACCACTTTTTCTCCCTTCAGCCAAACAGAGATATCGTGCAGGCCACCCTCGGTTTCTTTGACATGAAATTTGGCCTCACGAGTACCCGTGATTCGGTCAAGAGCGCTTTTCGGGTGCTCTAACTGTATATTCTGTTCCACAAAATGCTTGAGGTAATCCATCAAGTGGATACGTTCCAAAAGGCGTTCGCATGCACCCAGATCTCCTTGACTTTCAATGAAAATCGCCCCAATAGTGCTCTCAACAAGGTCAGAGTAAAACTTAGGTGCGCCTAGCTGGGCGAGTGTTGCCCAAGGGTATGAGCGCCCACTTTGAAGAGTTTCCTTGAGTTCATCACCAAGCATGCAATATATCTCGCTGCACGATGTCTGCATCTTAACAATATCTGAAGCGTCATGTCGCATGAACATCCATAATGCGGTATTTCTAGGTTGAACGGTCGACTTGAAATTCCCTGCCGTTATCTCCCTTCCGTAGTAAGGTTCTTCGGTGAGAGCGAAATCCATACAGAGGAATGCCAAAAAGTCGGCATTTACCAAGGCAGTTCGAAGTTCTGTCATTCGACCTTCTGCGATCTTTGGACACTGGGAGTACAGCCTCTTTGCAACGAGGAAGTCTAAAACCGCATCTCCCAGAAACTCAAGTCGTTGGTAAGACCCAGTGCTTTGGTCTCTTTGCCATGATGGGTGGGTGAGTGCCTCCCAGATCAGAGTTCGATTTTTAAATTTGAAATCAAGAAGTTGATCGAGTTTGTTTTCTAGGTGGACCGGGAAGTGACAGTTTTGGTTTTGTGGTTGTCGGGGTGTTGGAGTGAAGTCGGACATCTCCGGTAGAAACTTGCCGACACACTTTCGCGAGAATGACATCCCACCATGCTCATAGGCAGCTGCGACGATAGCTTCGACCACATCAGCATAAGCCTTTCTGGAAATCTGTTTGTTGGTACCGCCATCTATCTGCTGCGAAAATACAGGATGTTTCCGCGTGATAAAATCGGCGCAGATGAAGTTACCTAGATGAGCACGATGGGCTGCGTTCGTGAGACTATCGTTTGAGACCAGCAGATCCTTCAGCTTTGAGAGGTATCCTTCATGCCATTGTGGATAAGTGTGAAATCCATATATCGAGACAAAGAACTTGATAAGTGAGTCGCCCAAAAACTCTAGTCGCTGGTAATTTATTGGCCATTGGGAAGACGGGGTTGCAAGTGTCTCCGCTAGAGAACTCAATCCGATCTCTGGCACACCCCCAAAAAGTTCAACTTGTACGGATTGTGCCATCAGGTGCAGATGTATAAGTTGTATCATTGGTGGAATCAGGAGGCTGGCCCGGCTCAGCTCCCAAGGCAGGAAATCGACGGTGCATTTGGCTGCAGATATACGAGCTATTTTGGAGGTCGACTGGCCTAGTGTCGCTTGCTGTAATATATTTCGCCTTTTCTCAAATGGTCGACATTCGATCATAAGTTCCTTCGCTTCCAGGTTTTGAATCCACCTCACAAAGATATGAGGGGCGGAGTGAAGCATAGGACTTCGGATAAACCCACCAGGGCAAAGAAAAGGGTCTTCAATTGGCTCATTTTGAACTGCAAGAGACCCTTGATTGATGTCAAGCCAGCACTGTAGCTCTTCTGGCTGGAGATCTGGAGTAAAAAATGGAAGAAACTCCGGATAATCTTCCAGTTGCGATTTTGAACGTGTTGAATGAAACAATAAGGCCGTTATCTTCCGTATAGCACGCCTTTGGGGCAATGATAGCGCAGTCTCAACATTATGTGGCTGCAAAGTTGCCCTAAACGTTGTTTGATTGTCCCAGAATAAGTCCAGATTCGCATCCAATGGTAGCTTTGCTGGGGTAAAAAGAGCCATGGCCAAATCCGATCGAACCTTTCCATTCTCAGAGAGCTCAATGCGGCATCTGTAGATCGGCCGTTCTGTCCAATTACCTGGAAATCCTTTCCAAAAGTTGTAAAAATCCACTACGGGAGGCAGTTCGGCAGGAACTGCGCTTTGTTGACTCAATTCAGCCCAGGAATCATCATGAAACAAAGGGAGAAAATGATCATTGATGAGGCCTTGGCGATGTAAAGCATGGACGGCGTGGAAAGCTGCGTCCTGTCGCGCTGACTTCTTGCTGGCCCACCAATGGCGCCCTTTCGCTATCCGTAACGAGCAATCAACACCACTCGGCAGATGGGCTCTAGACCGAAAATAGCCTTCTGTGTTGCTCTCATATGAGAAACAAGGAGGGCATCCACCCGGTGTTCCACTTTGCAAAGTGTTGCAGAAGTGGTATAGATGAGATATGGCATTCTCTGCTGTCAGCAGCGCCCTAGGGAAGGAATCACCTTGAGTTAGTCAATCAGTCAAAAGTCATAGAGAAGAGACAAACCCTGTCTGTAAACGTAATTGGAGAACTATGTCTCCGTCTTTCCTGGCATCTGTCTCCAATATTTGACGACATTCATCAGGATACAAACACATTTTCTCCATTTTCTTCTCAAGCTCATTCCATGGACGCGAAGCCGGTGAAATATCACCATCTTCTTCCATAACGACAAATTCCGAAGCATTTTGTCGTGCTCGAGCCCGGCGTTGAATATAGGATGTGATGTTGTCTGGAACTTCAAATGAAATGACGAGATGACATGCTGGAAGATCAATGCCTTCTTCGATCACATTGGTGGCGATAATCAAGTTGATTTTGCCGCAGCGGAGCGCATTGACTACTTCCTGGTTTTTTTGGGGAATCAGGGAGTCATATGTCGCCCAGGGCTCAGAGCGATTCGAGCTGCTAACACAAGGCAAGCATCGAAACAGACCGCGGGTCAAAGGGTGCTCATTAAGCAGCGCTGATAGCACATAAGCAGTGGCTCTTTCTCGAACAAAAATAATTCCTGAGAAGTCTTCACAGGCCTTTCTGGACAATAACAATAAGAGTCTTTCAACCTTATTGGTCACACTACCAGGCGCCTGGAGTTGAACTTCGGAGATGTTTCTGAGCACCGTCATCAAATTTAAATATTTGTGACTTGGCCACCAAGGTGAGAACGAATTCTCCTGGCCAGCAATTTGCCTGGAAATATGGTGCATATTCCTATCGAGGAAGTAGCTTGACGCCCACTTGCCTAATTGAATCCAAATCATTCGAGCCCCTTTAGTGAGATTGGAAACCTCATCGGGGATGCCACGTTCCCCTGATGTGCTGTCTTCAAGTAATACCATGACAGCATCTTCCAAATGCCGGAAACACAAAGAAAATTCTGCTGGGTCATCGTGGAAACGGGAATAGACAACCCTGGTAAGGTTCTGACGAGAAGTATGCTCCGCCAAGTCCTGCCGCTGAACCAAGGGGGCGCGGCAACTTGCATCCAAATTCTGTTCGAGTTCCCTATGAGTTTCATCAGTATGCTCTATATACAAAGATTATTTTGTGTTATTCCTTATTCGCTCACCGGACTTTCTTCGGGTCAACCGAAGCTGTCAAACCAAGAATGCTTGGAACGTTGGCAATCCCGTTCTCGGGTTTAATTTTGTGGTAGAAATCACGCATGACACGGTTCCCCGGATGAGATTTCATGCAATGATGAGCTACAATATCGTCAAATATATTGGGTAACAGTTCGAAGTGGTACCTCTTACCTTCATCAAAGACCAGCAAAGCCAGGCTTTGCAATTTAACAAAGCCATGAGTGAGCGCATCGGCAAGGACAGCATGTGTAGAGAACACAACCTTCGATCCTCGAAGAGCAGTGTCCCAAACTTCTTGACTGCTCCAGCAGTCGACTCCGTCGTCCCCTGTCAGCATTCTCATGCTGACTGCGGGCATTTGACGCGAAACATGCGTCAATTGCTGACTACACAACACTTTCGTTGGTACTAAAAACCAGACCATCTAAGGCAGCTGATGTTTAATAACAGCTATTCTTTGCACTTGGAAAATAGAATTCACCTGGTTCTCAGGGCATCGCTCCAGCTCCGCCATGATCCGCATGCTAGCTCTAAACCCCCTTGTCAACTTCTATGTTGCCGGGAGGTTACCGTCCAAATCATACATGTATGTCTTTCCACAACCCGTCGGCATCTAAATGTTGGAACGTCAATGTGATGGCTCGATACATAGGCTTAGAAGACAAGTCTTACCACTGCTATGATGTTTTTTTCCATGCTCATTTCGAACATTTCCAGCTGATAGCTACGTGGATGAAGATCGACCATATTTGAGAAAACGTGAATAAGTCCAATATGTGTCAACAGGAGTGATTCGATGCCCCTAACTGCTGGAAGTTACGCCTTTTTAATCTTGTACGGTCAAATGCTGTTTGTTACTTATGGTCTGCCTTTCGCGCGATATGTTATAACGATGCATATGACACGTCAAATCTGCACTCCCGACGCCAAACTTCCTCCGGGGATAACCAATCAAGTTCCGCGACGTGGATATGCGCTGTTCTATGCAAGAGTGTCCAGTCGGCCAGACGCACTGTTTGCTGGGGATGGCACATTTTCCTTTCGCCAACATGGCCATATTTCTATATATAATGAACGACTGATGTCAGACCTCGCCTTTGCCTAATTTCATAACCGTTGCATCTGGCACCTTATCACAATCATCTTCTTTATCTTATTATTTGTACACTCGACATGAGCAAGGATTCTGCGGAATTCATTCGAAAGCTAGTCACATGTCCAGAATTAACCGATTCGGACATAGACGTTGCGCTAACCGCTGCTGGAGTAGACGAACTTCTGCCGGATGGAAACAGAATATTAGCCCAATTGGGCTTGGCGGCAACCGGGTTCTTGATTGATTCCAGCGTTGCCTTCATTGCATTATCTCGAGGTATCAATTGGTAATCTGTTGCGAGTCTTTCCAAACTGACACTCTCGAGATTTTACATCGAAGCTCAAATCCCGTGTCAACGGTATCCAACACCGTGCAGACATTGCAAAGCGTACTGGCATTGACAAGCACTTGAAATTTGATTGTCGGCCTGGCGCTCGCTCGTCCGGCGTTCTTGCTATAGCGACAAGTGCCCTTATCGGAGCCATATACCTCAGGAAAAAATGTTTCATGTCCGTGGCCAAGGGACTTTACTCTCTAGGGTAGGTCTACTCTAGTAACCCCAGGAACATGTTAAATAGATCTCTAATTGTTCACAGCGTCCTAGACGAGCACCTTGACCAGTTCAACTTGATGGAAACATTCAAAGATGAGCAGAGTGATCTGCTGCTTTTGCCTTCCTTGGTGGATAGTGACCCCGCCCAGACTAGCGAAATCGATGCTTGGAATCAAGAGATCCTCCCTTTTCCGGATTTTCCGACCACTCCGGATCTAGGGGGTTTGTCTAACTTTGAAAGCCTTTACAATGAGAATGGATTGTTGAAAGATGCCCTTCCATATGGACTTTCTTTCGCCGACTCGAGTTCACAGTCTCCTTTAACCGAAGACTCGGGTCAACGGGCGTTAGAGAGGCAAGTCCTTGGGATTCTTCATCCTTTTGCGCATCAGGAAATGCACCATGGAAATCTCCATGAGGTAGATATGCCACCTGAACAAGTTGAACAGCATGCTCTTCCTTGCAGAGTAAACGATCACCTCTCGGTTAGTGTTGACTTGCACCAGCCACATGGCTTCTCAGGCCAGCGTTCCTCACGCAAGCGAGAAAACGCTGGGGGTATGGAAGTACAAAAGAGAAAGTCTAGATGTGTCGATAATGAATTCAGATCATCACTGTGTCGAGAAGCTGAAATGACTCGGGCTCTGGGTTTGCCGCTCCCCGGAGACACTTATTTCAGGCCCTCCATCGAGGACAAGCTACTCAATCTGGGCTCAGAGACGTTTTCCAGTCTAAGTACCTTTTTAGCTTTGGTGGGTGGCTCTCAATCACTTGTTGCTCTTCGGGCGGCCCTGAAATACACGAGAGAGCTGGTGGACCAAGGACCTAGCGTCCAAAGGCGAAGATGGGTATCACGCGAGCTGACCATTTACGAACGCTTCGAAATCATCGGCGAAATTCAAGACAATGCGGCATTTCTCCAGATCTTGCGATGTAACCATATCCTGCATTTCTACCGATGTACCTGCAGTCCGGTGGGGGGCACCTCAAAATTCGCTATTGAGTTAGCGTCCAACGATGAGCTTATTGGCCAGCCGAGAACAAGAGGCAACCCGAGGAAGATTGAAGCGGCTACAGCAGTCAATAAAATGATGAGGGATATTTTCCCAGACCTGGAGCATAACTCAGCTATTTACAAGAGCAGGCGCCGAAAAATGTTGGGATTTCGAAAATTTGGACAACGCCTACACATTCTAGCGGACTGCTTTGGGGATGCTGTTCTAAGCCTACTTCATTTCGATCGGTCCGGTGACGTGGCGGGCCCCATTATTATCGAAAAAATGTGAGTCTATATCACTATGGGATCGTGACGAAATGTAAACTGATCATGCAAGTATTCTTGGTCCGGCGGATGAGGCATTTGAAAGTTTTGTGGAGGTCCTCGAAGAATCGCAAGGAAGTCTTCTTCGAGAGATTAGCAAGGCAGCAGAGCAAGTTTTTAATCATATTCTTTATGAGGATATGAGGAGGGAAAATCTTTTTGCTTTAGAAACACTGGCACCGGAAGAGATTCTGAAGTTGCCAAAAGGCTCTCAGGAGCTCAGAAATCTCTTGCAATAGTCAATTTTCTTTTGAAAGGGCAAATGAAATGCGTATTGTTGCTTTCGGGACATGGTGAGGAGGAAGGGGCTCGTACAGGATAGCAAGTTTGCAGATCTATTTTCTTATGCATATTGAATTAAATCAGCGCTCTGTTTATAATACCGTAAAAGGAAAAGGCTACATCGAGACGCCGCCAATAGCCAGTCTTTAAGGAGGTTACTAAATAAGTGTTGAACAGCAAACATTCTTTCCTTATTTCTGGCACGGAGACTACCCCCTCATGTGTGATACAGCTGGCTACTGCATCTCTCCACGGTACAGTTCACAGTGCGGATGATGAATTTCCCCGTTAATTGAGACTATGTGAGAAACTTGGATATATCAAGTAAGGGTGCAGCAATCAAAGCTGGTGGCGCATTGATATGGTATGCCACCGAGCGAATGCTCACCATTGTAATCGTAGTACTGGGTGGGTTATCTAGGGGAAAAGGAGGTCTTCGAATTCAAGGTCATCAGGAATTACAATATGTGAGTTTCACAGGTTGCCCTCATGCAAGCTGAGTCGTTCAGCATCGATACCGACCACCCAATATGCGTTTCCAAAGATAGGAAAGTTTGCCCCTAAATTCGATCATCGACGGCCACCTGTGGATATACCCACCCCGCCCCCCATCAAGGCATGCCATGTGGATCAGAGCGTATAGTTGAGCTCTGATCATAGATCCTATCCCACAGTATTCTAAATAAAGCATAAATAGTACGTTTCAAAAGGGCATGCACATGCAATCAGACCACTTCGGCCTTCATATTAAGTTTCATAGTAACCTGCAAACAACGAATGTAGATCTTTCGGGGTTTGTATGGTTCCACGTTGGTCGCAGCTGTATGTGCGTAATAACTATTGAAAGCACAAATCTCCAAGTGAGAAAGTAGCTCGTCTAGCGAATGCAAACAATGCTCCGTCCACCATCCCATGTAATCCTTTTCCTAATCATTACTTTGAAGGTTTCATGTTGAGTATTCATGAGGTTGCCATCCTCCCCAACGAGATGCGCTGATGAAGCGAACACAATCGCCTCGCCAGTTCGGAGCCTGGCAACTTGAGAGAGACCTTTTCTAGCACTATCGGCCTGATGTGGAGCTTTTTCACCACCCATCGGAACATGCTTTTCGATCGTCTTGTACCATTCAGGGCTCGTAAATCGGTGGATTATGGTCAACGAGCAGAGGTCGATCAGCTGGGGCGAGATCGTCGGCTCTTGCGTAGAAATAATTATACGCACACCCAAGTGTCGTTGCTGGCGGATAATGGTTAGGAAAGTCTCGGTAAGCGCCTTCGCAGCGAGGGTATCGGCCATATACTACCCGCTAATGTTAATGAATAATAAGGATACCTCAATAGGAAGAATTCACCTTGTGTGCCTCATCAGCTACGATCATCTTTCCTCGGGAAGGGTGAGCGTAGAGGAACAAGTCGATGGCGATACGGAATAGAATGCAAGCAGTGCTTTGGTCGACGAAAGGGCACGACAAGTCCAAGATAGTGACACCGCCGTCAATAAAGTAGTCACTTGTGCCCGTGCCAGCAAGGTCGAGATAAGAGTCGAGCAGATCTAATCTTTGATATAGAAAAGGTGTCTGAGAACGGTCAAGTTTGAGTTTGTTCAGACGGCCCCGGAAGTCAGAATAATCAAAGTAGCCGCCACTCTCCATCGCCATTTCCCGAAGGATCCGAGTAACCTGTGCCATGTAGAGGGGGGTACCGCTAGATTGAGAAACAGACATAAGCGAAAGCATCATGCTTATGTTGAGGTGCTTAGGTTGAAGCTTGAACGGTTGAATCTCGATATTGGGAATCTGGGAGTACATGCCCCTGAGATTAGAAAGGTTTGTTGGAGAGACTAGGACGCGCAGTGGGACCGGCTGTTCATGAGCATATTGCGGTAGAGCACTGGCTAGGAAGGCCGCTTCGCTGGGCTGCGAGCTCGTTGTTGATGCATACTCGTCAAACTGCAGCACAAGAGTCGATATGGACTGGTTCAGGGTTCCCAATGCCGGCAGCCTCATAGAGCAATTTTCTAAGGTAATATCAATGACTAGTGGTCTGTCTATAGGTAGGATTAGGAACATACCGATCATGCAAGCCGTGGTGTGCGACTTGCCACTCCCTTGCACGCCGCAGACAAAGGCAGAGAATGGAATATTCGCATTCAACATTATTCTGCAATCTGGGAATTCATTCCCTCCGACAATATTTCCGAGCAGCATACATTGAGAAGGCAAACAATATCCGAACCTTTCTAGCAAGGGAGATACCAGGATGGCACGTTCATTGAGTACAGCATCCATTGCTTCTTCTCTTTGGTCTTCACTGGAGCTCAAGAATTGCCACTGTACCTCTAGGGAGGGGAAGGACTGAGAGGCCCCCGTTTCCCTCCTATGGAGGTCGCCGGCAAGGTGATCTTTGAATTCTGCCAGAAATTTAGAATACCGCAAATTCGGACACAAAAGGGATGGAAAAGGAAGCTCTACCTTGTAGACGGCTATTGACTATGCGGCCAACATCACTGTCAATGACCGAGCTCGCTGCCTCAGAGTTATCGCGGCCTGCGTCGAGATGGCTATGAGACTGTTGACCTGTATCTACATAGAGCGCGTTAACCAAAGCCAGTTCTGTTGTACCGTCCCTCTAATATTTTCCGAGACATACCGGATGATAGAGGATGCTGGGCCTGACCTTGGGACCGCTGTGAAAGAGTGGGAGCGGACAACGGTATGCTTTGGACTTGAGCTGATCCTTGCGTTTCGATTCGATTGTCGCTTCTCGGCATTAACTCGAGTTGACTCGCGTAGCTTAGGCTGTCTTTAGGAACTGGACATATAGGTTACAGTGAGTGATATACTTACCTGTCCACAAATGCTCTGATAAAATCTGCTTGGTTCGGGTTCTTTTTCAAGTATGTTTTCTTGATGGCTTCCCGATCGATTGGCTGGTTTTGTAGATAACGATTATAGATAGCGTCACCAATCGCCTTCCTGAGGAGAACCTGAGTCCACTTCTCAGATTTTTGCGCCATTGTTGATAGATAATCTGGGGATGAAAAGAAGCCCGATGAAACGATGCTAGGAGAAAAATTAGCAGTGTATATGAGAGACGTGGGTACGGCAGTGCGAAAGATAGTTGCAGGGTGTGGGGGTATTGGTGCTTTTAGTATGATGTACCATACGTCTCACGGAGTCACAAAATACCGCAATCAAACCTGCGCATTGTTTGAACGCTAGCGCCAAGTGAACCAAGTATGTATGTATGCATCCTTACTGTCAATAGACTTTTCAAGGTGAGTGTAGACAAACCTGGCTGTCAAATTTGGTCAACATAACTATCTCTTACTGCGACTTAGATCGTGCCCGCTCGATTGGTGTGGTGGGGGCGGTGGCTTCAAACTTACGCCATACCAAGGAAATTCATGTGAGATACATGCGCCAACATGCAAAAAGCCCGACGGAGCGCGATAAGCGGCGCTCGATTCGGAAAATCCAGTAAGGGTTACTTCAGAGGGTGGGTGTTGCGAACTACCAGGTAACCTAGGTTTAGACTGGCTTTCCCTTTTAGGTATTATAGACATGGCAATGTTTTAATTCCATACATGGAGGTTGCATTACAGGGGTGTAAATGTGTGTGTTTCATTTACCCTGACCCCTCGCAATGATGATTTCCCAACTAGACCAAAATACGAATCCGTACCCAACCTAGTGGGTTGTGGTTGGGAATCTAACTCTCCCCCATAAACCAGAGACACTTGGCTGGGAGCGCGTATGAAGCTCTGCTACCTGGCTGTGCGACCAATCATAGGCCGTCTACTGGTGGCTCTGGGTGCCCAGGAACGCAGACTGTGAGTATCGAACCGGCGCGCTCAAAGGTCACGCAATTCAGGCTCATAGCCAGTTGTTTCCCAACTAGATCAAAATACGAATCCGTACCCAGCCTAGTGGGTTGTGGTTTAGAATCCAACTATGAAAGGGATATGCAGGCTACCAAAACTATACATACCCCTGTACGTTCATGTAGAGTGATCTACTTCCTGAAAATGAACTTAGAGGCCTCTTGTAGCCTAATTGCCGTTCACATTGCTAAACTCCCCTCGTGGCGCACGATTGCGAAACCGTTGGGTTGCCTCGGCAGTCCAGCACGGCCTGGACCGTCCTGGCCCACGAGACGGTGTCTGTTTTACCTCTCTCATCTTCAGTTGAGCCTCCCAGCAGACTCGATACGCTGTTAAACGCGTCTCCAACTTCACTCTTTGACTTCCGTTAAATTGCCCTCAAGTTTGGGCGGTCTACCAGCACGTGGATGACTGTCTCTTGCGCGCCACACGCGCTAGATCTCAAGGCTTATATTGCGTTTTAATGGAGAGTGCCTTCGCAGCATGATGAAAACAGACGTGGGAGCATTAAAATACTGATAACGTAGTCTGCTTACGGGAGTAGGCGTTGGAAATGAGGTTATAGGTTTCGACTGTATTGCTATTCCATCTAGTTCACAAATGCAATTAACATACATATAATTTCATGTCTTCCTCAAATCAAAATAATAGCACCCCGATCCTTCCTCTCACCACGCTTCTTGCTTTGCTTCTATGGCTAAATAGTGAGGTCATTCGGCGTATTTTTATTAAATTGACGTCTAGACGAATGTCTTGATGTGTCCGCTCATCAGACAAGAGAAGTTGGAATATACAAGACAAGCGACAAGTCAGGGCGATTATAATAGGCGCATTTTTGTCTAGGCTGTTGTTGAGACCAATGTTTTGTAGAATAATGAGTCGTTCGATAAAGAACCAAAAGAAAATCAACAGGGCCAACTTACCGCAATTTTGTGGCTAATATAAGCGGTCTAAGGTTAGATCAATTTTCAATAATATCGGCCTTTTCCAGATCCGGAGAGTACTAAAAAGGCTACTAAAATGGACTCTACAAGACCATGTAAGCGACTATTCTTGTACTTTTATAAGGAAAGAATATCTAAGAATATTTAAACAATTCCGCTGTTCAGCAATGCTGCAATATGACTGGATCGGGTACTTAGCTCGGGAAATTGTGGGAACTGCTATCTTCCCCTTCTTCCGAACTTCTCTACTTCTCTTCTCCATCTCACCTACATTTACCATAAATTCGGTTGGCTATGCCAAGCCATCGGATTGGTAAAGATAGTCCCATCCCCCAGAGAAGGCGAGATGGCTGCACAGAATGTCGACGCAAAAAAGTCAAAGTAAAGAATTTCTTGCCAGCCATCTGAACATCGCTAATAAAATGTCTAGTGTGACCTGAAGAAACCCATCTGCGCACGCTGCACGCGGTTTCCCAAAGAGTGCAAATACGATATCAATATCATCAACCAGAATGTAGTCACCCACACAAGGCCGAGTGAAGCGAATCGCCACAATGAGAGCGTCAACCAAAACCTAAACCCCATCGCTCACCAGCCTGTTCTAAGCCTGTCACCATTTATATCATCAAAGGAATCTCAATTTTTCATGCACATCTTTAACACCGAAACTGCCCCACGGCTGTTCCCTGCAGCTCCAGCGCTTTTCCTGCAAAGAATCATTGCAAGTTCCCTGGAGACACCCCATCTTCTCTATGCTCTCCTCGCATCTGCCTGCAGTCACCACAGCCGACTTGTCCAAGACACAGGACCAAAGTCAAAGGTATCCTGTTTGAGGTTCACGAACTTGTCAATTTCTAGCCTACGCTCGGCGCTCAGTGAAACGAATGCAACACTGACAGCTGAGACCGTGACAACAGCCATGGCTCTGTGCACTAATGATGTGTGTAATGGGAATATGCAGACATGGCGCACTCATCTTCGTGGGGTAATGCGTCTTTTGGGTGCCTTTTTGGATACTCAAGGAACATTGCGAATTGCTGATCCTTACATTCAATGTTTGGTCAAATGGTTTACAACAATGGATGTTCTCGCTGGATTATCGGGATTGAGCACTAGCGGTGTAATGAGCTCTGATACAGGGCTACTGGGTAGATCTTTTGATCTGTTGAGCCCGCATGTCGACGATATATGCGGATATTCTTTGAAGTTGGCTCCGCTGCTTGCACGGCTATCCCAATTGGTGCAGCGCCAATATCACACTGAACCTAGGATGCAACAAGACGTCTTGGAAGAATCCCGAACGCTTGAGGTTGAAATTCTTTCCCTTGTTGAGTGTAGTGTTGCTAGTGGAGATTCCCTTGAGCTGCAGAGTACACATCTTGCCTTTGTACACGCTGCTTTATTACACCTCCATCGCCGAGTCCAAACACTCCCAAGAAACCATGAAACGGTGAAAGAGGATATCAGGAAAGTCATAGCCGCAGTAGAAGACATCCCACCGTTCTCTTCTACGAATATCTTGATCCTTTGGCCCATGTTCAGTGTTGGCTGTGAAACCGACGATACCAAGGAACGCGAGTTTATCCACAAGCGGATGGGCGATATGCAAAGCCTTGGGATGGGAAATTTTACAAGAGCACGAGAGCTTCTGAGTAGGTTTTGGGCATCGGAGACATCCTTGCCCTGGGACATCTATTTTTCGAATCTGGGTTTGGAATTGGTTCTATTCTAAGCCCTCAGCAAACCCTCTTGCCGTACTATGTTTCCCCCAGACGTTTATGGAAGCGCTGCAGCCTACAAAATACCCATGATTCTTTATATCTCCCATCTAGTCTACCTTTGACTATTAACTCTCCAGCAGCGGTTGAACAGGGTGTCCAGGGGATTTAATAACAGCAGATCAATTAAATTACAAATGCATTGATGGCGGTAATCAGAAATTCCCACCCATCTACGCTTTATCTCGTTTCTTTGGCGGGGCATGGCATTAATATTGTCGATGTGTGTGGCTTAATACTGAGCGGACGGAAAGCCCTGTTCTCCACACCCTATGGTTGTATCTACTGGATAAAGCGATGAAGGCAATTACAAGTAAAGCAAACGCCTGATAATTGCCTACATACCCAAAGCCAGCGGCAGCTTCTCATACTCATCACGCATGAACTGTCTCAGAGTGATCAATCCATCAACTATCACATGGTTGTCCTGGACATACCCCAACCTCACATACCCGCGGAAGTCCACACCACCTCCGAAGCACTGGCTTCCAGGGACCAGCATGACACCAGTCATTTCCTGGAGTCGCTGGCAGAACACGACATCGTCAATTGCCCTGCCTTGCCTGTCAACAAACTTGATGAACGCAGTCGTTCCGGCCTTCGGCTTTGTCCACTTCATAGCCCATTGGTACTCTTCGATGAATGCCTCAAGGACATCGAGATTCTGCCGAGCCAGGCTAAGATTGCGCTGCAACAGGTTTTCCACGCACGGACTGGACAATGCATGAGCTGCCACGCTATCATCGATTTGGCCAACTGAAATCAAGGTATAATCACGACCAGAGGCACAAGCTTCGATGATCTCAGCATTCGGCGAAGCAATCCACCCCAATCGGATACCGGCCAAGCTGAAAGCTTTGGACATGGAACCCGTTGCAATGACATTCTTATACCCAAATTCAAGAATCGACGGAGGAATCTCTTGGTCTGAGTCAGGAGAATGGAACAGAGGTCGATAAACCTCATCAGAATGAATCAGGATACCATGCTCACGCGCGATATCAACAATCCCCTGCAATTCCTCACGACGAAGAATCGCACCAGTGGGATTCTGGGGGTTGCTATAGACTCCAATCAGTACATATCCAGTAACCAAATAAACCACCAAGAGTCATACATACTTCAAAATAATCATCTTCGTGTTCGGCCTAATCAAGGACTTCAATTTCTCCAAATCCATCCCCCACCCATTCGCCTCATCCGACCGCCACAGACTAACCTCCGCCCCGAAAGACTCAGGGACAGAGTATAATTGCTGGTACGTCGGATACTGACAAATAACATGATCCTCTGGCCCGACATGAGTATAAAGCGCCAAGAAATTAGCCTGGATGGCACCGTTTGTGACGAGGACTCGATCAGCAGAGACGGGGCTGGTCTCGGTAGATCCAGATTGCGAATACAAGTTCGCGATGTTGGTTCTCAGTGCCTCGGATCCCCGGATCGCGCCGTAGACTTGCTTCTGCGTGAAATCTACCAGATCCTTTTTCGGGGACAGGGCTAGTAGGTCATTGAGGGAGATGGATGCGCAGCATGTTTCGGCGAGATTGTGCTTCACACTGGTTTCGTAGAGGTCCATCCACTTCTAGATGTTAGTTTCTGTGTAACTAGGTAGGTGATTGGTTTGGGGTTGGGTTATGGAATGGGGCTTGAGGGTTTGCTTACTTGCTCCACGGCGAAGGCGTTGATTCGGACCATTTTGGGATGGGCTTGATATCGTAATAAAGAGGAGTTTGGAATATGAAAGAGGATGAAGAATTTTGACACTCAGGTGATGGATTTGAAGGATATTATATACATCGCACCTTGTATTGTTGGAGACTAGATGTGGATGATGTGATTGGCTGGATCGCATATGTGGCCCAATTAGGCAATATTGGGGCCTGGTCCACCAAAAGACTACCAAAAAGACCACCAAAAAGACATGACAAGGCCACATAAGCAGCCGACTATTCTTCTTTCTCTATCAAGTGGAATATAATGTCGCCCACAGATTGGACAGATCGCTTCCATTGCCTGGTTGAATTCTTGGCAGCTTAATGGCAGGTTTGTTTCCGGCCCGCCAAGGAGGCTCATTTGCATCTTATTATAATATCATACACTAGGCTCAAGAAATCTCTGCACATCAGCCTGACTCATGGCTATTCTCTTCCTCTTCCAAGATCGTCGAGTAGGGCAAGAACTTGTGATCCTCCGTCTGCGCTTCTAGATAGTCGAAGGATGGATGCTGGTATTCAGAATTTAGAAGCTCCCCTTTCACACGAGGCCGCCGTGGCTCATCTGACTCTTCAATTTGTAGGAACTGTGATATGGTGCTGCCGGTGAAATGTAGAATCATTCCTATAGTGGCCCCGACAAGCACTGCCCCGGTCATGAAATAGATGAATGCCTATTAGAGCTTAGTAAATGCTACCACCAAAGAGCTACGATATGGAGGCATGGGATAGCATAGATAACTGTCTCAAAACATACCTCTAACTTAATGAGGATACGCAATGGAAGCAGTGTCAGGTACAAGACGACATGTCCAATGTAGATCACTGGGGATGCGAGGTAGAGAAGGGTTGACAAGAAGTAGGACAGTAATTGAATTGTCAAGCCAAGAACGAGTGACAGAGGATATTTTAGAATGAATACCCAGCCCATGATTATTATGAAGGTATGTAGGTATGTAGCAAATCAATCTATGCATCTCGACTCTGTTATGATATCCAAGTAACACGCGCCGCGGACCAACTGCCAAGCCCTAAGCCCTATATTACCGGATTGGGCTTCCGGCGTCATCGGCGTCTCCTGTACTTAGACAATGTGAGTACATCAATCGACTTTGATTACTGCCCACCGCCAATCCTTACTTTGAGCTGGTATCGGACGTGTCTTTCTCCAGCCCGCCATTGTGACTTAGTTCGACCCTCGTCTTTCCCCACCTCCCAGCAAAAAGTTCAGCTCAAAGTTATCACACCTTTCCCCGCCTTCGATGGGCAACAACCCTTCCAAAGGCCCGGTGGGCGACGCGCACCACGCCCATGCCCACCATAGCTCTACAAGCGATCGAAAAGTCGCCCGTCGATCCTCCCTCAACACAATCGCGGTCCCTAAGGCCACCGCGGCCGATCCTTCGGCCACAAAGGAGACAGCCGCTGGGCACTCGGCAGGATACCAAGGATCCGTGCAAGAGCGCCTACAATCCCGAAATGTCCCCGAATCTTCACCAAAGAACGTAGAGAAGGCTCCGGCACAAGATGCACGTCGAGTCGAGCCCTCCCCGATCAAGGACATCCCATCCCGCGACCACTCCAACCCGGTCCAGGTCCCGATCTCGCGCCATGTCCCGGGGCGCGATCCTGTGGCACCATCGGCCCCGCCCCTCAACTCGTACTATAGCGCATCGGCACACCTACAACATCCCCCGCGCTTGCCATTGCCAATTGGTGATGCTAACACCACTCCTGGATCGCCCGCCGCCGGCCCTGAGGACTCGCATATCCAGTCGCTCCCCGCGGATCGACTCTTGGATGAACAGATGGATTTGAGTACTCTAGCTGCAGGTCATACGACTATTGAAGAGGAAGAGTTGCTTGATGAGCTCCAGCCATACACCATCAGCGGCGCGGGCAAGGCCGTCCCGGTCGTTATCGAATGGACAGCACCTGCTGAGAAGGTCTATGTTACTGGTACTTTTGTTAACTGGGAGAAGAAGTTCCGTCTGCACAGAAGGTTGGTTATGGCATGATTGGGATTCCCGAGACTCAACTAACACTCGACGACAGTGAAAAAAATCCGTCCGTTATGTCTACTACTCTGAACCTTCGACCTGGCACACACCACTTGAAATTCATTGTCGATGGAACAATGCGCGCTGCGGATAGCCTTCCCACTGCCGTCGACTTCACTAATCATCTGGTCAACTACATTGAAATCAGTGCAGATGATGCTCATGACAAGGACTCTACCGTTCAGCCGGGAGCTCCCCCTCCACACACCGTCCCGGATTCCTCTAAACAGGATCCAGGGGATACCGAGGTCCACCCTCTAGAAAAGGAAGAAATCGAGCAAGAGGTGTCACCCGGTGATTTCGGTGATGCCATTCCTCAATTCCTCGCCGATCTGGATAAGGAAGAAGATAGCCCGGCCTATGTCCAGGCTGCCAATGTCATTGGAGATACGGCTACCCCTCCCAGTCTACCTCTCTTCTTGGGTAAGTCAATTCTCAATGGCACGACTCCCATGAAGGACGATAGCAGTGTTTTGAACTACCCGAACCACACTGTCCTGAATCACCTCGCCACGAGCAGTATCAAGAACGGTGTCCTGGCTACAAGCGTGACAACCAGGTATAAAAGAAAAGTAAGTCACTGCTCTATACACTTTTCGTGAATTAACTAATCTCGTGTCTGCAGTATGTCACGACTATTTTGTACAAACCGACTGGCGATATCACAGAATGAGCTATGTCCAACCATATAGGCCGTTTTTAATTGCATGCATACATTTTTCTTACCGAATACTGCCTCGGACATGTTGTGGTTTATCCGATTGGCAGAGAGAAAAAGATTTACAAGCAATCCCCTGCCTTGTTCGACTCGTTGACCCTTGCCAGTCTGCTTTCTATCTGTCCAGGTGTTCTCGGGTTCCTCGTCTATAACGGCAACTAAATCCCACTACTAAATCACCCAGTCATTAACCACAGCCAGCACACATGATTGTGCGTTGAACAATGCATCTCAGTGAGACCACCATATATTGCATATTTTCTCTGGCGTTACTTTCGTGTTGGGTGTTGGGAAAGGATTTGGGAGTTGATCATGGGCAAATCATACAATTGTACAGGCGCTTGGATTTATGCAAGAATATTACAAATGTCTTGGAAACCCACTTGAGATAAGTGGTAAATGTTGAATAACTTTTTTCCAAATTTATCTAACCGAATTCAAAAGGATATCAGATCTGACTCGCTCAATTCATAACACATGATAGATATACTTTTGGTTCAGACAAGACCTTGATTGGTATCAATCCCGCCACTTCACAAACACTTCATCCGTACGGAACCGCTGTGTACAAGTACTCTCACTCAAAGGGGTCCGGAATCCAGTCCCATATGCGAGCATACCAGCCTGTGCAATCATAATGCCGTTATCGATGCAGAACCGCTCATCCGTCGCATAGACACTTCCACCGCGATCCCGCGCCATAATACCCATCATCTCCTGCAAACGCTCATTCGAGCCAACACCGCCAACAATAAGAACCTGCTTCGATCCAACATGCGCCATTGCGCGCTCGGTGATCTCAACAAGCATTGAGAAGACAGTTTCCTGGAGGGAGAAGCATAGATCTGCGCGTGTGGGCTTGCTTTCCAATGAATTGTCCGCGACAGTTGTAGAATCAACGGTTTTCTGCTCATCTTCTCGTGCCTTTTCCTCCCCGCCTAGCCCCCACTGCTTAGCCAGGCCATCAATCGCAGCCAGGATCCCGGAGAATGAACAGTCCATGCCCTTCACGACGTAGGGGAGATCGACTAGCTGCTTTCCTTGCTTCGCCAGTTGTTCAATATTATATCCTGGTGCCGGGTCGTTGGAGATGTGTAGTGTGCGCGCGAACCGATCTAGACAGTTTCCTACTGCCATATCGAGAGTCTCCCCGAAGATGCGATACCGTTGCGAGCTGTATGCGATCACTTGTGTGTTACCGCCAGACACGTATAGGACGACTGGGTTTGTTGCGCCGGTGATGAGGCGGCCCATTTCAATGTCTAGAGATTCACATTGTTAGTGGTTTGTTCGAGTTCTAACTCCAAATAGGAGGTGCTGTCTATAGCTGATGTGTATGAATACATACGTCCAACACAGTGATTCACTCCAACCAACTCTTTACCCCAAAGCAAACTCAACATACGCGCGGCGATCACCACACTCTGTAGCGGGGCACCCATTCCAGGTCCCTTAGTGAAGCAAATGCAGTCCACATCGTCGACGGAGACCTTGGCTTCTTTGAGAGCTTGCTTGACCAGCTTCACAACCCATGATCGGTGATGGCGCGCTGTATCCTTAGGCAAGAAGCCCTCGCCTGGCGGGGAGACATAGGT
This sequence comes from Penicillium solitum, assembly GCF_028829755.1. Taxonomy (NCBI): domain Eukaryota; kingdom Fungi; phylum Ascomycota; class Eurotiomycetes; order Eurotiales; family Aspergillaceae; genus Penicillium; species Penicillium solitum. The sequence goes on from NW_027072128.1 coordinate 1,061,841, forward strand.
GTGTCTGATATTGGCGAGTACCTGCGGGGCGCTACCATCCTTGGGATGCAGCATGATGCCAATGCCCAATTTGTTGGCAGAGCCTTCCATGCCAATTGCGATCATGATGGGCGGTATTTCAAGGTATCAATGAGAGAATGTATCGAATGAAATCCAATAGAATCATACGCCATGTATGAAACCCCGAAAGACCTGTGATATGATTTTCGTTATCGTTATCGGAACTAAAAGCGGCACCCGTCGGTTGGCCCGAACTAAACCCGAGCTACCCTGCTCGACTTTAGTTTGCATACCCTCCCGACTCTCTTCTTCTTTCCCCTCTTCTCCATTATTTTCTTCTTCCCTACTGGTATCCACTTCATTGGTGGCTTCGTTCTACACCCTCCCCCCTATTCCTCCTTCCCCTCCCAAGGGAATCTCTCCCGTCATGTCTTCGACAGCCCACTTCCCCGACGCCGAGGGCTTTCAACAACAGTCTGACAACTTTATGTCATGGCTGCAAGCCAGCCCCGGTGTGCAGCTCAACCCAAAGCTCAGACTTGCAGATCTTCGGGCAACTGGAGCTGGACGTGGTGTCGGTAAGTGTCCAAAAAATATATTCCCCAAACACACAAAAGCGTCTACGGAGTCCCCAAAAAGTGAAGGTTTCATAAATGTTATAATCAGTCTCTAATACATTCCCTGTGCTATAGTGGCACAAAGCAACATCCCGGAAGGTGAAGAACTATTCTCGATCCCCCGCGCCATGGTTCTCACCGTGCAGAACTCGGAACTGAGGACCCTGCTCGGGGAGAATCTAGAGGAGCAGATGGGTCCGTGGCTTTCCCTGATGCTGGTCATGGTGTATGAATACCTACAAGGAGAAAAGTCGAGATGGGCTCCGTATTTCAGAGTTTTGCCTTCTCGTTTCGACACCCTGATGTTTTGGTCGCCGGCTGAGCTTCAGGAGCTGCAGGCTAGCACTATTGTTGAGAAGATTGGTCGGTCAAACGCCGAGGAGTCGATCAGGGATTCCATCGCTCCTATTTTGGCAAAGAGGCCCGATCTCTTCCCGCCTCCTCCCGGTCTTGCGTCTTGGGAGGGCGATGCTGGCGACGCTGCCCTTATCCAAGTGGGCCACGTCATGGGATCCCTCATTATGGCCTATGCCTTTGACATCGAAAAGTCCGAGGACGATGACGATGAGGGAGAGGCTAATGATGAGAGCTACATGACTGATGACGAAGAGGAGGAGCAGCTGCCTAAGGGTATGGTCCCGCTCGCGGATCTGCTTAATGCTGATGCAGACCGAAACAACGTGAGTTTGGACATGATATTTTTCTTCAACCCCAATTTTAACCCACTTTCATCAGGCCCGTCTCTACCAGGAAGAAGGTGCCCTGGTCATGAAGGCAATCAAGCCAATTCAACAAGGCGAGGAAATCTTCAATGATTACGGAGAGATCCCCCGCGCAGATCTCCTCCGCCGGTACGGCTACGTGACCGATAACTACGCTGTCTACGACGTACTTGAGCTATCATTGGAAACCATCTGCGAAGCCGCAGGACTTGCAAACGCAGATCCCGAGTCCCAGCCCCGACTGGAGTTCCTCTCAAGCCTCGACATCCTTGAGGACGGCTATGTGATCCCCAGACCCGTCAACGCCAACCCGTCTTTGGAAGACATCCTGCCAGCTGAGCTGGTGGTTCTTCTGGCTACGCTGGCTCTCTCCCCTGAGGAATTCAAGCAGCGTGTGTCTAAGGACAAGGCTCCCAGACCGGTCTTGGACGCCAATGCGACAGCTATCTTGATCAGCGCGTTGCAAAAGCGACAGGCGCAATACGCTACGTCTCTGGCCTCGGATCTCCAGTTCAGGGCTTCGCTTTCTCCGTTGCCTGAAACTGGTGACGTGGATGAGGCGGCTCGTCGCGTACGGATGGCCTTGCAGGTTCGCATTGGCGAGAAGGAGGTGTTGCAGACGGTCTTGGGCATGCTGCAGCCCGCTACTTCCGGTTCATTGAAACGTTCTGCCAATGGCGATGGTGGTGATTCGCGACAGTTCAAGACACAGAGGGTGTGAAAGCCTTTTGCTCTCGCTTCCATTTACTACGGCCGATATCAGTCTGTTCTACTGAACCCTAACAGAACCAAAAGAAAAGTGCTTTTTGCGAGTGATTAAATTGTTTTAGATTTTCTGAATGTTTTTGAGCCTTTTTCTTTGCCCTCCCATTCGTCGCTTGCATCATAACTTCGGTTATCCATCATACAAAGGCTGCCCGACACCAGCCAACACCACCGAGATTCGGGAGAAAAGGATACTATGTACACTAACAAATGCAGACGCACTCAGCCACGAGTGGCTAGCACCTGCGTCGAAACGAAATGTCGAGAAAGAGATGTGTGAGAGGGGGTGGGCGGAAACGCGAGAGGGGAAAAAAAGGAGAAGTCGGGCATCAAACCAGCCATCTTTCGCCGCCCGCGGAAATCATCGAAACATGAGGGAGTAATAAAACTACAAGGGTGGTAAAAGGAGAAAAAAAATAGACAAAGAGACGAAGGGAATGAGGAAAACAGAGCCACGAAGAGAACGCCCGCCAAATGCTGTGAAAGAGGAAAAAGGGGAAAGGAGTTGTTCAGGCCTCTGACACCGCCACGGCAGTTGGTCCGAGGTTCGATCCCATAGAGCCTGGCTGCTGACCATTTTGGTCTAGCAGTCGGCGCTGAGCCTGTGCTTGGGCTGCCTGTGCTTGCGCCTGCGCATGAGCCTGGGCAGCCACTGCAGCCTGTTCGCGCGCCTTGGCCATGGTGATAGCCCGGTGCTGCATGATTTGAATGCTGTACGCATCGGTATCATATTCGTGCTCCTCGTCGGAATCTTCTTGGTCGAACTTGAATCGGTCGGCCTTGATTGTATCCATCTCGACTTTACGGGCTCCCATGTTTCGACGATCGATCATCAACCGGCCACCACGTCCAACTCGTCGTCGGAAAGATGGCATTCGGTGTGGTTCATCGTGCAGTTCCATGGCGTGCGATGCAAGCTTATCTCTGGAGAAGAGCGGGCTAGTGACGTCTAAGGAAGTATCCATCTCGCCAGATGATTCTGATGATGGAGGAGTGGGCAACTGTGCGGTGAATGCAGGTCGGAAGGTAACCGCATCGAATATCCTTTCTGGGGAAGGAGAGAGTGGTGCACGGGTGTGATCCACGTATCCCTCGTTCCACTTGATGTGTTTGGTGATGTTCTGCTTGATATCGCGCAGGATCTCGTTCTCTTTCTCGGCCTGGACATCCTCCAGCAGTTGCAAATCCTCTGCGCCTTGGCCAGCCTTGAGGGGCATGCGCAGTTGAGGAGCATTGGGACGTTGAGGTGGCATATCGAGCACTCTCTTTTTTGGCTGTGGGAGAATCGTTAGCATATGCATATACTGAGCGATTACAGTGCCCATGCTTACCTTTTGGTTGATGAGGTCCTCATCATCGTCCTTGATGTTGAGCTTGCGCTTCATCTCCTTGACCTCAGCACGCTGCTTGAAGAGGTGTCGCTCCATGGAGAGCATTTCCCTCCGAGCAACTTCACGCTGGCGCACCAAAGCAACGAGCTCGCGAGCATCTTCCAGCTCTTTGCGAAGACGTCGGAGCTTTTCGGCGCTCTGCGCATCTCTACCACGAGTCTTGCGGATCTGTCGAACCTCGCGTCTACGGAAACAGACAAATGGATCACTGTCGTCGGTGTCTTGACCAGTTTCGAACTGCGGATATCGACGTTAGTGATGTTGGATGGGCAATTGCATTGGATAATAACATACCTTGAGCTGCGGCACAAGTGCGTTATTTTGAACCTCCATCCGGCGCGACTTCCAATGCTCATATATCTCCTTCGCAAACATCTTCATGGGATCTTCTAATGTGGCGTCCATCATGTCTTGCATCTCTGCAAAGGACAACACTGGGGGATTATCGATGGAGGCGTACGGCTGCTTCATCTGCGCCGTCTCCTCAAAGAAATTCATGACCTCCTCGAAAATATCCTCCGTGCAACGACCAGCAGATGGATCGCGCTTCTGGTTCATGATCTTAAGGAAGACATCGTCCTCCTCTGTCATGTTGTACGGGCATCCGCAGCAATCCTCGACAGTCGAGGAGAAGCGAATGTACGTCGCAGGTTGCGAGAAGATGGGAGGATAGAGTTCGTCATATTGAAGATTACTGAGAATGGTTTCGGGAGTAGGGATGTGTGCCTCATTTACTTTGCCCTGGGCAGTGGCATTAATTGCGCGTTGCAGGTGAATTTCCTAAGACGATCTTAGGTCAGCGCGAGTCATTTTATATTGGGGTGAAAATCTCGTGTCATTTTGGCGATGATATCACGTGACTGGGATAGGGATGAGGCTAAAATTGGGGACTCACCGACTCCTCGGCCTTTTCGACGCCGGTTTCGATCTGTTGTAGAGAGCTCTGGATTTCATCGTCGATGGCATCGATGTCTGACTCCCGAACAACGGGGATGGATGCCTTGGAGGTGAGCTTTTTAGGGCGCGTCCTCCCCAGGCCCCCGTACCGAGTCATAGCGTCGGGACGCGCAATAGGGCAACGACCATGGGCGGGGACGGGGTAAAATGGGAATCAGCAGAAAGGTCTGTTCATGCGCTTTCTCGTAGACGTATTTTTGAGATGAAATTTGATGGAGGGGGGAAGATATTGACGACTCAAAATGGGGTGATTCACGGCTAGCGGTTGGGTTGACGTTGTAATGTCAGCCGGCGGTGGCCTGTTTTGGCCGAGTGCACGGCCTCAGGGGCTCGCTTGCCTGTCCGAATCTGGTTAGTGCGGGGCTGGGCGATATCAGATTCCCCGGGCCGTTGGCAATAACAACTCTTCTGCCTCCTATTTTACTGTCTTGCTTTGATATAGCTCTTTGTATTTGCTGTTCCACTAGTCCTACGACCTTTATTTGCTACCCCCGTCGCATTAATTGCCACTGCACCTCGTCGCTGCGTCTCGTTTCCCTCTCCAACCACCCACCATGGACCAGCCCTCCTCCCCCAATGAACCCAACGCTGCTGCGATTTACGATGCGCGGAGACGCCGAGGCTCCGTGGGTACCACCCAGCTCCTCGATAACATTGTGTCTACATCGAACTGTACGTTTTCCACGGTCGGATAAGGTGTTAAGGTGATGGATCGGGCTATGGGCTGACATCGCGACAACAGTCAACCGGGACGAGGTGGATCGCCTACGCAAGCGCTTCATGAAGCTGGATAAGGTCGGTTGCGCAGCACAGACTATCAGAAGATATTCTCGCATACTAAACAGTCTACAGGACGCCTCCGGCACTATCGACCGTGATGAGTTCCTCTCCCTTCCCCAAGTCTCGTCCAACCCGCTCGCCACGAGGTTCGTTGCTCCCCCGAGCACCCATACCCACACCCCCACCCACGATCTACAATCTACATATATATATCAAGACTAGTCCCTGACCCTTTGATAGGATGATCGCCATCTTCGACGAAGACGGTGGCGGTGACGTCGACTTCCAGGAATTCGTGACCGGCCTGTCAGCATTCAGCTCAAAGGGCAACAAGCAAGAGAAGCTGCGATTCGCATTCAAGGTGTACGACATTGACCGTGACGGCTACATTTCCAACGGCGAGCTGTTCATCGTGCTGAAGATGATGGTCGGCAATAACCTCAAGGACGTGCAACTGCAGCAGATCGTCGACAAGACAATCATGGAGGCTGATAAGGATCAGGATGGAAAGATCAGCTTCGAGGAGTTCACGGATATGGTGGAAAATACAGACGTGAGCCTCAGTATGACACTGAGTATGTTTTGATCCGATTTTATTGGAGGTATTTGTACTGACTTCGGCCCAGATCAAATATGATTGCCCTTCTCACTGGTTGAGTGGCGACATATATTCAGTGAATGGTGTTTCTTTCTTCTTGGTGCTCGGCTTTCTCTTTCTTGCTCTCGACATGACATGACTCAATGATCAGCGACGTGTTTGTAGTTTATTTTCTCTGTCCCGATATGGGAAGGACATCTTATGAAAATTATCTTCCCCATGACCTCTTTCTCCCGGTTATCTTTCTTCCAGCTGTTTTTTGTCAGCTCGGGCACCCAATGTCAATGGCTGTGCATAATGCTACCCTGGGAAGTATATTAGAGTACAGTATAAGCCACCCCCAACCCCTTCCCACAAACTATACAACGCCCTGCTCAACTCAACAATTCAACAACTTTACCTCCAACAAATCACCAAAACACCCCGGTCCCTACCTCATATCACCACGCTTCAATCAACAAGAATCCCAACAACCAACACCCAAAAACAAAGTCTTGACGTTTCAGCCGCATGAGCAACAACCCCCGTTCCCATCTGGACCAACCCTGATTTTTTTCCGCGCAAACTAACCTCAGCAAACACCAGTTCCCCTCCCTCGAACCATCTCTTTCCTTCTGGACCGCAGTCTCGTGGACCGGATGACTCCCAACCAACGAGTCGCGTAACAGAAACAGCCACAGCGATAAATCCTTGTTCGTCCCAGCACATTACGGGTCGAGATGGTGCATCTTGCATCGTATTATTGCCTTAATCTTTTGCAGAAACCCATACACACACCCCAGTTTATCGTTTCTGCTGTTCTATGTTGTTCTTCCCGTTCTCCCGAACCGAACCCTGGCTCCCGTCTCATCCCTGTTGCATACAACATATGTAGGCTGTGCATGTGGTCATGCCGGTATGTGTAAAAAGAAAAAGAAAGCGTGGAAGGTAAAGGTAAAAGGTAAAAAAAAAAGGCATCTGGGTAGGTATACTTGGGTATATGTACATGTATACATGTATATTATTGTTGTCTATGCAGATTATATATATTCGCTGGTATATATGTACAAGAATAGTTGGCCGCGTTTGTGGCCGTCACATCTTTTCGGTAATATTTTCGAAGTCTTTTGTTTAGATATTCCTCCCTTATTAATGTTATAGGATAGACATCGACAGGCTGACAATGTATAAACCTACTTTTCCATGTATAACCTTTCGTGTACTTTGTGACTACTCTGTACCTTGTACATACGTACAAGTATGTATGTATCTCCACCACACTATATCTACACGCCCTCCCCAGCCATCGACCACCCCCGTCTCGGCGACGTCCGTGCTCCTGACTGGGCAACCGGACTGGATGAGCGTGGTGAGACGATAATTTCGGAATTCCGAGGCACTGGATTCGCTGGGTCTGCAGTCCGAGGTGGAGGTCGTACAAGGCGAGGCACTGTTGTTTCGAGGGAATGGTGATTTCTATTTTTGATTAGAATTTGTTATTTACGAGGGTAGGGGAGGAAGGGAAGGTTAGGGTAGGGTAGGGTTAACGGGGAAGAGGAATAGAAGGAAGAAAGAACATTGCAGTGGGGGGATGTGATGTTACTTTCGGTCTAGTTACCCTCTCTACATAAAACATCCGATTTAGGTAGCAGTAGTCTGTTTGTCGTGTTTCAGGTGGGAGATTTGGTCTACGTCCTTTTGTTGGGAGGGTGAAATATGGAGATTCTTGTCCAAGCTTTTGTTTGGATTCTAGGATTAGATATTATTAGACATTGATGCATGTTTCGTCTGACGTGTTTGAAGATATCTAAACCTGAAACGGGGTCATGGCTCTTTGTACGTATGTAGGCGCAGGAGGATATATAGTTTCTCGATAATAGTATATAGTAGTATAAATATAGTCGAAGGCGATTGTTTCAACAATAACAAGGTATTATTATTCCCTTTTCTTTTTCGCCCCATTAAAAATGCCCAAGTCCATAATACCCAGTTCCAGCCTCGTGTTTTGTGCTACCGGTTGGTCTATCCAACATGTCGGGCTCCTGGTTGCGGGCGATATACCGAGAAGCACAGTGATCTAGAAGTCCGAGTACACGCGAGTCAATCTGTCTGTCCAATGGCATAATTTATTTTTTGATAGTTTCTTCCTTTTACTTTTTTTTTGTTGGAGAATTTGATTTATTCCACATGTCGTACATCCGCAGATTGCATCATGTTATTTTGTTTCGGGTTCAATGTGAGCTTGTGAGTTGCCAATATTAAGTACATATATATATTATAAGTACGGAGTAATTCATAACCTCGCGACAAGTTCCTGAGTGTGTACTCCGTAGGTTAAATGATAATAGGTAAGGTTAATGTGTAGGCCGATCATTTGCGGGTCAGAGTGAAGTATAAACATGTCTACTTGACCAAAACTACATAGCCGGATCTCTGAGGTCGCATCCGTAGGAATAGTCTAGTGGATTGTCCCCATCTCAACCAGATTGTCGGATCCAGTTTAGGGTGGAATATGACAGGGACAATTAGGGTATTATTTCTGAAGGGTCCGGAATAAATAGGAAGAGTACGGAGTAAACAGTAAACAAATAGCTTTGTCCCGTACTTCATAGTAATAATAATTGCTTTTGCGCCCCTTGAGACTTGAGCCATCAGAAACCCGAGGAAAAGGAAACTGACGTATGTAGGTGGCCGTCCTTTGCAGATCCAATCGGGCAAACAATGCTCCACAACTATTTGAATTGATTTGAATTGATTTAGTTGATTTATATCGGGCTAGATAGTTTCATATATAATGTATAGAATATGCAATAATCAGATGACTTTTGATCTTATTTTATACTATTATACTATCATACTATTATTATCTCCATTATTATGCCATTATGCCATTATGTTATCCTCATATCAGCCTCAATTATCATGCATCTCCGCGAGGTTCCAGCAGCTGCCCGGCTAATCTCCCCGGAATGTAAATAGCATCCCCTTTTTTTGGTCGCTTCAGGGCTAACTATTTGGTTTAGTTGCGTTTAGTTGCGTTTAGTTATACTTTCAAGGACTTTTGCTTCTTTTTTATTTTATTTTTATTTTCCTTTCTGTTTTCCCTTTCTACATTCTACGCAAGGGGAGAATGTTTTGTCTCATGTTTACTCTCCTTCATTATCAGCCCCAGGCAACATAGACAGTGTTACACACTAGATAATCAACAACAGAGAGAGGCAGAAAAAAATAGAAAAAAGGAAAAAAAAAAAAGTATACCACCTGACCTTGAGAGCTGAACGCCTAAATAAATCGAAAAATAAATAGACCCAAAAAAAAACCAATCCAATAAATCCAATAAATGTCAAAAATCCCAAAAAAACCCCCCAAAAAAACCCGAAGCCAAGGAACCATTGCACTGGGTCTCCGATTATAGCGCCAAATGGAGTTTAGGGGTAGATCCTCGATCGACGATCATATTATATGACTTTAGGGCTTTGAATGTTTTATATTTGAGATTGGACATTTTAACATTTTAACATTTTCATTATATTTTGATTCTTTGCCCGAAAAAAGCCCTAGTTTCTTCTGTTTCCCCCTTGATGTTTCCCTTTTTTTTCTCTTGTACTATCCACTCTTATACACCATTTATACCCATTTATAACTATACTAGACCCATTCAAGGACTGGACTATACACATACTTGATCTATCTATCTTACTCTTACTGGAATCCTTTCGATCAGCTCGTCATCTTCTTTTCAGATCCATCACCCAACTTTTTAATATCTCTATCTACCTGATTTTGCCCTGATTTCCTGCCTAATTACATATACTTCTGGTGTTTCCCCTTTCTTTCTTCACCTGCTTTTTTTTGTTTCTTAATTATTATTTTTTTTTTTTCCTTTTCGATTATATTGTGTTAATAATTTGTTTTCTCTGTTACTTAAATCGGTGTCGCGGCTGCGTCAGAGGACAGGATTTGAATGTCTACTTGAACCGCAAGGATCACGTCTCATCCTTTCTTTCCCTCCTATCTTCCTCTCCCCCACACCCCCCAAAGGGTGAAGAATTCCGTGGGAAAAAGAAAAGATTTCCTGGAATTCCCCTCAAAAATCATCCAAGCTGGCATACTACGCAAGCCCACCGCTGTCCCCCAAGCATTGGGCTGAGCTTGATCTGCAGCGATCCTGGGACAGCCTCATGGATGGCGATCAACGTATGAAGCAGAATGAAAGGTCAATGTCTCGGTCTGGAAATGCCGCTCCCAGAGCACCTGGTCGTGCAACAGATAATTTTGACCCGGCCATACAACCACGTGGAGACCAAACGGGGATGTCGCAACCCCCGGAGCAAGTCCCGATGTCCTACGACTACGGATACACAGGCAGCTCCTTCCACGGCGGTTCCCTGCAGTCGAATGACTTGCAGAACTACCAACCCCAGGACTATGTACGGGCTCAACGACCTCAACAAGCGCCGGCTATTCAACATCAGCGACGGCGTGCGCAGCCTCAGGATCCCGCTGCTTTCTCACCGTATGATTCTACCATGCTGTACGGGTTCGGTCAGCAGGGTCCAACCCAAGGTCAATTCGAGGTTGTGCCACAGTACCCGACACGGCAGTCTGCAGCGATAGATGTCCTGTCGAACCAATTTGCCGTTCCACAGTATTTTGCGCCAGAGGAATCTGCAGGGTCTGGGGTCGCTGGACTCTCGCCTTATCTAAATGCACAACTCCAGCCTTATAACCAACCGGGTCCCATGGCACGCCCGAACACCACCCAGTCTTTTCCTGCACCGATCTCTGATTTCACTGCAATCGGTTCCGGGTCCATGAACCGATTGGATCAACCCCAAACAGAGTCCGAGCAACAGCAGTCGGATCAACCTAGCCTGGAGGAGGCCATCGGACGATACCAACGCATCCTGCGTCGCACTTTTGATCAAACGCGAGCCGGAAGATTGGTAGAGGCCGGAGGATCGTTGATTGAAATTTCCGAGTGGCTTGTGACCAATGCACGGGATCTTGGTAAGATGCACCCTTTTTTTTTCGGCCTGCAATATTTTGTATTGCTTTTGTTTTTGTTTTTTTTTTTGCCCCGCCGGAGAATACAGAGGAACAAGTGTCTACAGTCTACTATGAGTGTGTTCACTTAGTAGCACAGAAGTAACACTCTCAACTGGACCCTTCTTTTTCTAATTCTTTTTACCCCCAATGCATCATGCATGAATTATCTGACACCTTGGTGGGTCTACAGCGAGAAGCTAATCCTTCTTATTTGATACATAGGCCTCCTCCATGACGATAACATCCAGTACTCCGACCGTCTGAAGCTATGGAGCGAATTCAATCTATGCTGGCTAGCCCTCTGTCAAAAGCAGAAGGATTTGATTATGGAAGTGATTGCGACAAGTCAGCAACCTGCGCATACAAGTCTAATTCGACGAGATCGCATGGAGACTATGGGAAAAGACCTAATTCAGCTTTGCGATCAATTTGAACCACACGGGTTGGTGGATTATCAAATGGGAATATGGGAAGAAGAGATACTGTCCGGTGAGTTTGCGCTATACTCCAATGCACCTATATTACCTCCTAATCACACAAAAACCTAGTCTTGGGTCAATGTCTTGATCTCATGGACAGTAGTCCCGACCTCCACCACATCCCTGCCAGGCCCGAAGCCACGGCAGTGCCACGACCATGAACCAAGTCCCAAGAAGGCAACAGAAGAAGAGCAGAAAGGCTGAAAACCAAGAGAAAACTGCAAAAAAAAAAAATCCAAACACCTCATAACGTCACATCAAATTGGGTCCACTCCCAAATAAGAAAGACATTGCGCCCTGACGATCGGAGACTATACGCATTGGGCCAATCTCACCCAAGCGCCGCCGCCACGCGGAGGCTATTGCCTACTAGCGTCGCGCCAACCCCGATTTCGATATTTGACATCGCAAAGAGGTATACCTGTCACCTCTCACCTTGTTGGGTACCAACCAATCTCCCATTCGCTCTGATGAGAGATCGACCGGCCCCCTCCTTCCGTCTTCGGTCATCGGTCTTCCGTGTCCCTCCTAAGAGGGGCGATCATTTGCTGCCTCTATCTTGGCCCGAAGCGCTTGATTCTTCGAAATTATACCTATCGTCTATCTACTGAGCTAACGAGGTGGCTGTGTGAAATCCAACATTGTCATGTTCTCGTCATTCGCCGTCACCAATGCCACTATTACCGAATCATCCGCCATCAACCATGGCTTCTATCACAATCACAATCACAATCACAATTATCACAACCTTCCTCTTCCTCTTCCCCGCTTAGTTACCATTTACCATACCCTAATGACGAATTGACGAGTTGTACATAGTCTCATAGTCTTCTGTCTGTGGGTGGTTCTCTTTGGCTTCTGTTATTCTTTCCTATCTTATCTCATTCTACCTTCTATATCTCTATCTCCTATCACTATCACCATCTCTATTCTTTGGATTGAATCGATCCGAATTGGCTTTGCATTGGGGCGTGGGCACGAAAAAAAGGGCAAAGGGCATCTGGCGCAAAAAATGGAACGGGACCTTTGTGTTCCCGTTTTGGAATTGGGCTTGGGCTTGGATTTGGGGTTTGGGTTAGTTTCGTTTCTTTTCTATCTTTTTAGTCGAATGGGTAGTTTTGCTGCTTGTTGCTTCGGTATGTGATATAAATGGTTCATTCTTGGCTTTCGGCTTTTTGAATTTGTATCTCGAGCTAGCATATCCTCGAGCTAGCATATCCTCGAGCTAGCATATCCTCGAGCTAGAATACCCTTTCCAAGCATTGGATTTGAGATGGAGTCGATCTACTTGATATCAAATATGAACTATTTTCACATTTTCACTGTTCAGGGTTCATAGGTGTGACATTGCAGTGAGCTAGCTACCTTGGAGGTTGGAGTTGTAGTGCTTGTTCAAACTGTACGATGTAGAGCTCAATCGCTCAATCTTTGTCCTAATCGGTATCCTCGCAATAGGCGGTTACGATGTTCGTTCTACTACCGCATCTATGCTTTCAATCTTGACCCAATAAAGTTCTGGATAACTCAAAATAGGGTCTGATCTCACTGATCTCAGTTGGTATCCATTTTAGTGTCTTTTCCCGTGCCTTTTTCCATCATGCGAATAAAGGCCAAGACCAAAGATGAAGATATATAAAAAGAGCTTCATTACCCACGACCCATACTTGTTACCATCTATTTAGAGAGTAGAACGTGGACCTTAGGTATAGTGGATATACAACACGCTGATTCAATGAAACCTTGGAATTGATGCCCCATATGCATTGAGAGTACAGGATATAAAACAAGTCGCGAACTCGGGGTACCGTGGTGGAATAATACAGTATTGAAACAAAAAAGGAATAGGAAATGCTCGAGTGATCTCGCTGACCACTTTAACGCTTGACCCAGGTAGGCATCTTGCGGGCCTTGACGTGACCAGGCTTCTTTCTCTCGACACGACGAGCGTCGACTGTGATGGCACCGGCTGCAAAGGAATCGGAGTTAGCACTTGTCAATAAAGTGAGATATAAGAATAAAACCAAGAACATACCCTTCCTCAGAACCGCCTTCAACCCAGGCTCATGCAACAGCAAAGCCCGACCAAGAGCCAATGTAATAGCCTCGGCCTGGCCAGTAACACCACCACCCTGCACCCGAATCCAGGCATTATACTTATCCAATCGCTGCGTACACCTCAGCGCCCAAAGCGCACTTTCACGATCATGAACCCGCTTAAATGCTTCCACAATACTCTTTCCATTAACCAGCACCTCACCCTCACCCTCAACAAGCTGCACAACAGCCGTAGACTCCTTCCTCTTTCCCTTCCCGCGCGCACGTCCATTCTCATCCACCGTCCGGGGAACATTCTCCACCGCATACGGGTTACCAGGACGCAGGAACGTGGCGAGAGTATCGCGCACCTCGGCAGGAACCATATCGGGCTGGATGCGGTTCAGCCGCTGTAGGATCTTGACTAGCGACTTGTACTTCTTCATGGGCACGGGCTCGCCCACGTAGTCGCGGAACTGTGGGAGCTTGAACCACGCCATGCGTGGTGCCTCGCTCGTAGCCACTATAGGGAGTGCGGCGTGCTTCGCTTGCAGAGCTTCCAGCGCCAGGACGTGGTCGATGAACCGTGGGCTGCCGGAGAAGTAGGATGGGGAGGAAGGGATGATGCGGGCGGGCTTTTGGTTGAAGGAGCCGAAGTTGATTTCGGGGGCTGCGGCCGCGGGGACGGACTCGGCTTCTGTTGCGTAGGTGCGCGTGCGGAGGGTGTTGAGGGTTGTTCGGGAGGCTTGGGTTGAGGGTTTTGTGAGGGTTGAGGTTAGGCGGAGGGATTGCATCGCCTGTGCGAGGCTGGTGGGTTTGTGCCACGCCATGGCTGGTGGAATTGGCGGGGAATTCGGGGCTGAAACTCGGATTTGAGGTCCTAGATGGAGGCCGTTGATGGTCTCCGAGTGTCATGTTTTTTGTCGGGTCATGTGACTGTGGCTCCGGCAAGATCAGTTCCTCCGAACACCGAAGTCGTCCCGCCAGCACAAAAAACTTGCTCGCCCCTCTCCTTTCTCTTCTTTCTTTTCTTTTTTTCTTCTTCATCTTCCACACATTACATTCAAGATGGCCTTCGGAAAGCTCTACGGTCTGCCTGTATGTTTTTCTTCGTCTCTTTACTTTGATTCAATGTCTAATATTCTTTAGGACAACGGTCGCACCATCTCCATCCTGGTCGCTGCTAAGCACAACGACCTCGATTTGGAGCTGGTTAAGACTGAGGCCAACTCTGCCGCTGAGTTCAACACCAGCGCTGAGTACCTCAAGCTCAACCCCACTGGCAAGATCCCCGCCTTCGAGGGTGCCAATGGCTTCACCCTCTCTGAGGTTATTGCCATTGCCGTCTATGGTATGTGAACATTTCCTCCCTTCAATGCATTCCACCACGCCCCTCGGTCCATTTTTATGCCTCTCTTCTTTATGATGAGATACCATTAGTTATCCCTGTCTGAATTATAACTCTTGTGTTATAACAACTGTTGAGAAAAAACAACTCTGAAAAAAAATATTGGCTACCCCGCTCTGCGGGAAAATTTGGACTCGACCACACCCCTTTTTTATTTTTGCATTGGACACATGGTGTCATCGACACCTCTGATTGCTCCATTGTTGGACCCAATTGAGTTTCAAAGCAACTTGACTAACACGTCCTGTTCATAGTCACCTCCCAGAACGAGAAGACCACCCTTCTCGGTAAGACCAAGCAGGACTACGCTTCCATCCTCCGCTGGATGTCCTTCGTGAACACTGAGGTTCTCCCCAAGTTCGGTGCCTGGTACCGCCCTCTGTTGGGTCTTGACGGTTACAACAAGAAGACTGTCGATGAGGCCGCCAAGAACGCCCTCAAGGCCGTCTCTGCCCTCGAGACTCACCTCACTGCCAACACCTACCTTGTTGGTGAGCGTATCACCCTGGCCGATATCTTCGGTGCCGCCCTCCTTACCCGTGCTTTCGCCACTGTCCTTGACAAGACCTGGCGTGAGGCCAACCCCGCCACCACCCGGTGGTACAACACCATTATCAACCAGGACGCCTTCAAGGCTGTCTTCCCCAGCCCCAAGTTCGCTGAGGAGGTGATCAAGTACGTCGCCCCCAAGAAGGAGCCCAAGCCTAAGGCCGCTGCTCCCGCTGCCGCTGCCCCCGCTGAGGCCCCCGCCGCCGAGGCCCCCAAGCCCAAGCACCCCCTCGAGGCTCTTGGCAAGCCCACTCTCATCCTTGATGACTGGAAGCGCAAGTTCTCCAACGAGGATCCCCGCACCGTCGCCATGCCCTGGTTCTGGGAGCACTTCAAGGCCGATGAGTACTCTCTCTGGAAGGTTAACTACCGTTACAACAACGAGCTCAAGCTCACCTTCATGGCCAACAACTTGATCGGTGGCTTCCAGACCCGTCTTGAGGCTTCCCGCAAGTACATCTTCGGTGCCCAGTCCGTCTACGGCGAGAACTACGACTGTGTCGTCTACGGTGCCTTTATGACCCGCGGCCAGGAGTGGGAGCCCGCTTTCACTGTCGGCCCCGACTACGAGGGTTACGAGTTCACCAAGCTCGACCCCTCCAACGAGGCTGACCGCAAGCTCGTCGAGGACATGTGGGCCCAGGACGTTCCCGTCACCGTTGACGGAAAGGTCAAGGAGTGGACCGATGGCCACGTCTTCAAATAAGCGCGTTCGCCCCGATCTACCCTCCCCATCTATAAAATTTCATCCCCCAATACCCCGATGGACGTGCTGTGCTTGAAGACATCCTACGCCTCACGTCTATTCTCTTCTTTCCTCTGCCTGAAATTCTTTGGGATTTTCCAAATATCTTGACCTTTGGTCTTACGTGTTGATGTTGAATCACGGTTATGAATACGTTGCAACGCGGAATGATGATCGACTGAGCTGGTTTGGGTTTTGCTACTATGACAATCCCAGCCGGCCAGGTCGCTGCTAGTTTAGTTCTAGCAATGAAAGAACAGAGACAGTTCTCTGAATTCTTGAGTGCATGTTTATTCTCCCTGTGTAGTTGTGAATTATCACGTAGTCTTTGTAGAAATAAGTCTTGGAGTTATCTAACTTGTGCGAGATGTGTGCCTTTACCCAGGATTGTTGTGACACTACCTGTGTCGGCACGTTCTTGGTTCCTTATCCCCCCAACACTGCCTTTGTCGTTTGCTTTGTCGTTCGCATATACATCGAGTCTTGGCATTTGTTTGCCTACTGGTCCAGATATAAATTGCTAGATACCTCCTTACTACTTCTTCCTTATACAACCATCCTCTTCTCGCACACCCACCATTCTGCCCGCCCGCTCATCAATCAAGCTGTCTTCCTTCAAGCTGTCTTCCTTCAAGCTGTCTTCCTTCAAGCTGCCTATACATATATTCCTACGGTTCACTTAGCTTTCATCATCATCATCCCTCACTTCCATTTCACATACACCTACTACCCGCAGTCTTCATTATGTATGGGAATCACAAGTCCTCCCGTGCTTCAGCTCTGGTTCGTTCATCGGTGATACATACAAAGACCTGGTAGGCCATCTCTGGTTGTCCTCAGTGCTGGCTAACATATGATGTTGTGACTCCGGTGTTATGAGATGAGTGAGATCTGAGAGTAAAGTCAATGATATACATTGTTGTTGGGGCAGCCAATCTGCTTCTGTCTCCCACCTTCCTCCATTGACTCAGAACCTTTGACACAATAAAATGGCATGCACATGAACTGCATTCATGTTCCTTGTTTCTTCTTCCTAGCCCTTTCGACAGACACATCCGACATACACCAACCTTCGGCCTCGGAGTTATTGTCTTCAATCTCCGATCTTTCTCTCGGGCTACCCCAAAGCCAAACTGAAAGCTTTCTACGTTGCAGGAAGGAGCATCTATGGGGTAGCATCCTTCTTTTTCTTCAAGTCTGGACCCGGTTGTTCTTCTGTCTACCTCTTCCACAACAAGCTGGCTGAGCCAAACTGCCACAACCATATCCAGGCCTGCCACGGCCAATACCGAGCACAACTGATCGTCTACAAGGCTTGGAAATGACATATTACGCAGTGAAAAAGAAAGACGGAGACGATATGGAGATCCACAGGACGTCCCACAGACAACTACCGCCTCCAACCGTGCTGGTCCTCGACAAGATCCCAGGCCAAAGCGTGATGCTGATCTTCGTATCCATATATTTGCCCCGTCTCAGTACTATCCATCCAAAAAGAAATTCGAGTTCATACCATTTGCGCAACACGTCGTTGTTCTAGGTTCAACTACAGCGCGGCTCGAGTTCTGCTTGGTGTGGTGAGAGATACATATCGCCAGGTATGGCTAGCAAGCCGACCAACAGACCTGCCTGGCCTACTCCATCTCAGCATTACCAAAAGATACCCGAAAATCCATATCTGCATTGGAGATCGTATGTCATTCGCCACAATGCAGCCGCTGTACCCCCTGCCGTTGTACCACTCCTGAAGGAGTTTTTTTCTTTAATGAGTTCGACCAAAAGGCCAAGGCTCTCATGAGATGGCTTCTGTGAGATTGTTTCATTCTTTACAAATTCATAGGCGAGATTCTTGGTTCGACTGGCAGGTATCAATAAAGCAAAACTGACACCACGCCCACGCATTTTATGGGTACATATGTGGGAGGCCCATATTGTCGCTCAGTGGTTCGACGTTTGGTTCACAATCTACATTTCCAAACATCCATCCTTCACGCAAAGCATCTTCAGGATATGGGATCCCATCCATTTATCCATTCCAACCTTGGGGTATCTGTCTCACCGTGTGCAAAGCCAATTGGCTGAACAAGTTCTCTCTTCCCTCGAATTCAACTGTTGGATGGATGAGTATCATGCTCGCCCAGCCAAGTTGTTACAGGACTATGTGGGCAGTTAGAAGTAATCTTCTGTGATTACTTCTGACTGTCCGGTCCGGGTGCTTCCAAAAATAGGAAACTGGTAGGCATATCGGTGGTCTGACCCTCGCCCTACAATCCAAGCAGTTTGCCGTTTCGGGTTCATCGACTGGAATTCAAAGGGTGTGGTTGCAAAACTCCAGGAATCCGGTACCTCCAAGAACACAGTGTTCCTCTCTTGGGCATCGTGGCGCTTTGACCTATCTTGTTCAGAGACTGGCTGAAACAAGAAGGGTTGCATGACATTCTCCCATGAAAAGGTATGCTTGCTCTATCATGAGTTCCGGGTTAACTTGAAGATAATGATCGACAAGACCTGCTACCAGCGCAGGGGATTCCCTCTATCCCTGCCTGTAGTGTTTCTGAAATTAATATTCAGCCATGACGGCAGCCAAGGGCTCAACAAGGTGTCGATTCTTGATCTCTGCAACACCATTAAGCTTTTTGGTATAAGGAGGTGTCAGATCCCAAATTATACCTTCTTCAATAAGCTGTTGCTTCTCAAAGAGATCTATCCACTCTTACGGCATAATCACCATGCGCTAGTTGATGTCCAGCAATTATCCCGGATAGTGAAGCTCTTTCTCAATCTATATATACACCCCGACAAATGGGTTCACTGGCAGGGATCGGTAATGGGGATGAGAATATGTGCTTGCTCCTGAAAGAGTTCCGGGATAACGTGAAGAGGGTGGTTGGTACTACCTACCACTAAGGCACGCGATTTCCTCTGTCTCTTCCAATGGTCCTCCTGGTACTTTTCAAGGAGGACGACTATCTCTGCGAGAAAAGGCACCATGCACTCATCGACGCCAAACAGTTATCCCGGATTGTAAAATTGTTTATAGACCTTTGCAAACCCTCAGATCAGCGGGTGGGAATCAAGAAGCTGCGCTCAGGAAAGAGGCAACGGAAATGATAGAGTTCCTTTCTTCCATTTGATAGGAATCAGAATACACAGTTTCTCTATACGGATTGAATGCCACTGATAATTGATCCCGTAAGCATTGTTGCACCAAAAATCAAGCTATCAGATTTTGTTTCGAACAAGTAGTATAAAATTTCCGATAACTTAAAATACAAATTTAAAGATTCTTCCCAAAGTAATCCACCAGCTTCGGTCCAGATACCGTGAGGTCATCGTAAAGGTCGAAATGATTCTTTCCATCAACGTCTGCATTATAAGTTACTTTTGGACAAGAATGTCTATGAGAAATCCAGAGAGGTGTTTTGACAAGCTTCCCTTATTGGTTGACTTCTGGAATATTAATATTCCGAGTGACCACCATATGTTGTAGAGAAGCTAATTGAGGGAATACAGGTAGAGATAGATGTATAGAAGGGACTATTATATGGCATCCTGTTATTTTTCCCTCGTGTATTAGTCTACCTCACTCTACATATAAACAAACGAGACTAATATGATATGATCGAACCAATGCGTTGGCTATGCATACATATAATATCCTCAACAACCAGTCATGAAACATATAAACTATCATTTCAAGACCTCTAAAAGAGGACAGAAAAAAAAAAAAAAACACACGACGGGATATCTATGAAAAACCAAACCAAAAAAACAGAACAAAAAAAGATCCTTCTCAGAATCCAAGCCTCAACCTTGATCACAGCTATACTACCCAAGGTCAACGCTTCACAACCCCAATCCCAAGCCCCTCCTCAAGCCGATCAAGCAAAGAATTCCTCGATCCAACCGATGAAACCGGCGACGGCGAGCGGTTATGCTTAGTTCTTGAATCAGTCACAAAATCCGGTGGAACATACTCAGCAACATCTAATTTCATACCCACAGTCAAATCCGCGTCTGGAGGGAGGTATTCAGGTGATAATCCTGATTTTATGATGTGAGCAGCATTGGCTGTGTGGGCAGCTGCAGAGGCGGATTCGAGGACTGTCTTGGAACCGGGTCCAGAGCCAGAAGTAGAAGTGGGAGGATCAACTTCCCACTGAGCCCTTTTGTCTGCAGCCTTCTGTTTGCGACGGATGGATTTCTGGCTTGTGCCAGGTTCAACTTGAGCGAGACTGGCAGGTTGAACTTGAAGGAGACCAAGACCAGGTATTTTTGGCCCGGTGCTGGCAACGGGTTGCTTGCTAGTCTCATTTTCGGAACTTGGTATAGGAATATCGTGTTTCTTTCGGTGTTCCGCTTCGGCGGCGGCCTTTATGGCGAGACTTTCTTCTTCCCTGGCTCTTTTGCGGGCTTTTCGGGACATTTTGATTTCGGTCTTTTGGTCTTCTGTTTTCTGCTTGGATTGTGTTGGCTTTGTGGCTGGCGGGTTTGTGATGGGTGCAGTACTGGCAAGTTCGGGTGTCGTGTTTTGGGTTAGATTATTGGCGGCGGCCGCTTTTGCTCTGGCCTTGGCCTTCCTATTTTTCTTGGCCTTGGCCTTAGAAATTGTAGGGGCAGGGGCAGGGGCATCGCTTGTACCATCAAAGGTCATGGGATCCCCACTAGAGCCGCCATTCAACTGCTTTGGGAGGAGACTTATCCCGCCGTCCTCGTTGTCGACAGAATCCTCATGGAGTCCAATATCCAATTCCAGAATACTACCCTCGCCCCTCTCTACACGCTCATTCCAGACACGGAGAACCTTGCTCACGTCGTCGTGGTGTGCGAGATAATCAAGGCGATTAAGCACCTTAGCGAAGAGCTTCGTCTCATCGATATTGGGATCATTAGCGAACTCCGGAATCTCGAGGATATTGAACGGTTCACTCGAAGCCTTGAGCTTGCTATCATCAATGAGGATGGTATTGGTTTGGTCCCAACGGTGGCCCGCGGGAAGCTTTGCAGCCTCAGCTTCGCGAAGCTTTTGCTTGCGGTTCTTACGTAGTGGGTTGCTGCTTGGTGGTGCGGCCGGGGGATCTTTCAGATGCTCGTTTCCTGGGAATGCGCCTTGGATATTTGCCTCCGCCCAGACTTTGTGCAGCTCCTTGTAGACCTGGAGCTTTTTGTTGTATTGGCCGGCGGTGAGGCCGAATTTGTCGCGTCCCCAGCGGGCGACGAGAGCGTCGTGCATGGGACCTGGGAAGATCTGCTCGCAGACTGCGTTTACAGTTGGGGGCTGGGAGCTGGACCAAATCATGACTTTGTAGTTCTCGATTAGCATCGCTAGGAAGTGATCTAGACCAGTGCGTCTGGCAAATTTCGGTGGGAATTTGCGCAGCTTGCGGTAGATGAGGGTGCCGTTGAGATCAAGGATGACGAGGAGTGGTCGCTTTTCTGTCTTCTCTGGCTTCAATGATGCCTGATTTGTGTATTGTAATGTCGGAAGTGGGACTTTGACTGGCGGTGTTGGCGATCTTTGTCTTTGAACATTCGGCGTGAGCCGTTGCCCTGTGCCACCGGCCATTGTGCTCATGGGTCGGGTGTTTTGGAAGGGTAGTGGGGCATTCATATCGAAAGGGAGGAGGGGAAATGGGGGTGGAAATGGCGTCCCGCTATCAAAGCCCGGATACATCCAGGGCATATTCTGTGCCATTTGGAAGAAAGCTTGATCCATGCCCATTGGATCTTGCGGTAAAGTATTAAAAGCGCCAAATTGTTGTTGACCTTGCCCTGAAGGTATTTGTGGTTGGTGCTGTTGCATGGCAGGAGCATGGCCCCGAGGTTGATAGGCCTGTTGATTGGCCGGTGGAATCTGATAACCGAAGTTCGAGTTCATATTCGGTGCAGGAGTATACTGCGACGGTGGAGGATTGCCTTGTACAGGATAGTCCCCATATCCCGCACTCCGATGTGTATCCCGAGGGGGCGCATTGCGGTCCCAAGAACTGTGTGAGGAAGCCGGCCGGCTAGCCCCCCGTCCATTCTGTGTTGATCCAGAGTTCATGTTCACCACATAATAGGCTGAATTGGCATACTGTGGGATCGGATTCGACTGGTGTTCAAGATCCGCGGCGTTAGACGCACGCTTCAGTCTTTTGTTCGCGCGAGACAGCTTGAAGGACGTAGGACGTGACGAGAGTAAAGTAGAGAACCTCAGTCGTGATTTCAGAGCGCCAGAATTCGACACTGGGAGAAGCTATTTAAAGGCAAGTCAGAGATAAATCAACAATTGGCGAACATGCTATCCACGTAGCGAATGATAGTGGAGGCAATACCTGATTGGTTGCCCTGGGAAGAGGCTCAGAGTGACGCGATGACAAATTTGTAAGTTGGAAATGAGGGAAGGCTCGACCACGCAGAGCATGCAGGGACATTTATAAAACAATAAGCGCAACTTAGTTAAGAACGTTCTTCGCAACATCGGGGCATCGCGAAAAATATCTAATCAGTTCTTATCGCTCTGACCGCCCCGAGCGGCAATATTTTTCTTTTTGACAGTTCTTCTTCCTCCGCGGGGTTTTCCAACGACAGCAACAACAAAATGGCTATTTCCGATCTTCTCAATCGCCGAGTGCGAGCTCGGCCAGAAGACGAAGAGGTCTTCTCTGAAGCATCAGGTTCCGAGGAGGGTTCGCAGGATGGCTCTGATGCCGAATCTAACGGTTCCATCCAATCAGTAAGCCAACCATTCATTTACTCTAGAAAGCACAGCTAACCAAAATCCAGCCAGCGGATGACTCCGAAGCTGAAGACGCCGGAACAGGCTCCGAGTCCGAAGCCAACTCAGACATCGAAGAAGAACCGGAATCCGAGCACGACTCAGGCGACGACTTCAAAGCCTCACTAGCCGACATCTCCTTCGGCGCACTAGCCAAAGCCCAAGCCTCGATGCGCGAGAAGAACGGCAAAGACAAGCGCACACCAAAAGACGACACGACCGCAACACTCGAGGACATCCGCACGAAGCTCCGCGAAGCACGAGAACAAAAGCTCGAAGCCGCAGCGAAATCCAAAACCAAAGAAAAGAAAAGCCGAACCTCCAAGCACGCGCCGATGGAGCAATCCTCCAAACGGGCCGTGACACGCAAGCGCACAGCCGTGGAACTCCCGCCGGCACCGCGGTCCCGAGACCCGCGCTTCGACGCAGCGGTCATGGGCCACAGCGGTGTTGGGAAACACCCGCATGGCGGGACTGCGTATGCGTTCTTGGACGAGTACCGGGCTTCTGAGCTAAATGATCTGAAGGAGCAGATGAGGAAGACGAAGAATCTTCAGCAGAAGGAGAAGCTTAAGGGGGAGATTCGACGGGCGCAGGATAAGTTGCGGTCTGCGCAGAATAAGAAGCGGGAGGCGGATGTACAGGCTGAGCATAAGAAGCGCGAGAAGCAGTTGATTCGGGAGGGGAAGAAGGCTAATCCTTACTATCTTAAGAACTCTGAGTTGCAGAAGCAGGTTCTTGAGAAGAAGTATGAGGAGATGGGATCGAGGGAGCGGGCTAAGGCGCTTGAGAGGAGGCGCAAGAAGATGACTTCTAAGGAGAGGAAGGAGATGCCTTGGGAGAGGAGGGGAGCGGAGGGTGGTGGTCAGGATGGGGGTATTCCCAATGGGGGGAAGAGACGGAGGTTGGAGTAGACCTTGTTTGTATTGGGTTATGGCGTTGATCTGTTAGGATCGAAAAGTATATAGTATTATGCATATGAATATTGAATATCTTGTCTACATGTCCACGGGTATGTTGTATATATGATCTCAAGTGAGATGTGCATTAGAATTATCAGTCTCGGAGAGGACCAATATAGCAAGAGCAAAAAGTTGCAAAGAGAAGAAAAGAAGGCATTCAGAACAGGCCAATAAGAGGCAGAGAACTCATTACCATAATGCTTTATCTCCCAGAAAAGAAAAAACAAAAAACAAAAAACAAGTTCAAAAGGTATAGTACGAAGCATAGAACCCCCCCAACGCCCAAAGCCAAATTTGATGCATAAAAGAACCCGAACACGAAATTTTTACAGGGTGCCAAGGTGCCCTGCCGATACTGTCGTAGCATATATAACATGATATTTGATGCAAGCATCATTGGGTATGGGGAAAGGGTTTCCCGACTCGATCGTCCAGGATGAGTCGGGGGAGAGTGAACATTCACATTTGCCCAGACAGTGACTCGGTTGGGATTGGACTTGCCAATAGGACCAAATGAGTGCCTGGGACTTGATAGCATCAAAGCAAGGTCTTTGCATTCCAAGGCAGAAAAACTCCTCAGATGCGATAGTATTTATAGATGGCATCGGGGATGATTGGGTCGGGCATTTGCTAGCAAGTTAGTTCAAGCAAATTCCATCATTACTTGAAACTTGCAAAGTAGAGCAAACCCTCGGCCTCTGCAAGAGGCACTGCTGAGACAGACTAACAGAGCGATGTCGCATCACGAGTGGAACAAATCCCAAGCTCGTGCACAGAGACCCAGGAATTCATCCTTCTTTCTCCGCTGCGTCTCGGGTGAGTCTCTTCCTGCACCGAAAGGTCCAGGGAACGAAGCATGCGGACCGGGCATGGTAGCCGGGTTGGGCCGGTATTGAGAGTCGGGGCCATGACCCAGCGGCGGACTTCCGTTGTCGTGTTCATACTCGCTCCGAGGGCGCCGGCGTGCCGTCACATCTGACGGAGCGAACATGCCAAAGGAGGCAGGAGGCGGACCGTGCGGCGCTTGGGGTTCTGGGGCAAGAGGCGCGGTCTTGGGGCCTGCGTGGAGTACTTGTGGGGATGGCGGAGTGGGAGGTTGGTGTCCTCCATAGTGGACAATGCGAGGCAGGAGCTCCTCGCGTCCACCGGACATCTCTTGCACGGCCTCTTCGGCTGAGTGATATTCGCGCGGTCGGTTGGGGGTTTGGGACATGTTACCTGGCAGACCAGGGGAGGGCATCGGTGCCAAATTGTTGGATTGGGAGGAGTTGGTGCTCGATGCGTTCAGGTGGATATTAGCGAGGCCAGAATCCCGGTCGCGACCCAATGTATCGGAACCGAAGACGTCGGAGAGGGGAGGAAGACGATTGTTTGTTTGGGTTGCCGGCAGCTGATGCATGTGGGAAGTCGAGCCCAAGGTCGGGCTCTGGTTGACGATATGGCGGGTCAATGGCTGTGGCTGGTACCTGCCAGTGAAACTCTGGTGTAGTGGAGCAGATTGGATGACTCGCTCGTTTGCAAACTGGGAGGCGGATGGAGGGACGATGGATAGGCCGGCCGGAGGTCTGCGCTTTCCGGTCTTGGGCATACCCATCAAATTCGACTCGGAGGGCTTGATACCGTCCGGACCATCGTCTTTCGCTGATCTCTGCATGCGCTGTTCAATGATCGACCGCTGCTGATCCCGCACGGAGAGGCTGCGCTGCAGCTGCTCTCGCATGATCGGATCGTGAGTCTGGAAGCCAGGCGACAGGCACGCCAGGCCTACATGTTGCATTGAGGCTGTTAAAGGTCCCCCCGGAGGGCGAACCGTCAACCCACTGGAGGATGGAAGACTAGTCGAAAGGTCCAATTTCCGAGGCCGGGGCCGACTCTGCATCCGTGGGGAGGAACCCGGTTCCTTCTTTACAGTGATTTGTGGGCCTCCGCTACCAGCTTGGGATCTGAGGATCATGTTAGCATGTGAAATTCCGGATTCTCTGAATCTCTCTGAGTCTCTCGACTTACGGAGATGCTGGACCTCTCTCGGTCGGGGAACCGTGGGCCGCGGATCCATGCTTGGGGCTTTTGGACATCCGGGGTGGAGAGAAATTGGACGGGATATTATTCGGAGGAGCCAAAGACGGGAGATTTCTCGGGCTAGGGTTGCGAGTCGGGTGTGGTGATGACAAGGGGGCCGCTGCAGATGCAACTGCGGTGGACATGGTGGACGGAGACAATGATTCGAGTTCCTCCGGGTATGGTATCACGACGCAGATGAGCGCAAGTCCCAAGTACTTCTCACAGTGTATTGACTTGATAAATCTCCACGGGATGCAAGGGCATCTGGAGTGCGGGAAAGGTCCGGAAAGCGGATCGAAACGTGGGATCGGCCAGGTCGATATATCCAAGGAGAGTAGAGAATGCCACAGGATGGAGAGAAGAGGGCGGTTAGGCGTCAGGCGGCAGTGTGACAGTCCAGAATTACAAGCGAGAGAAATGGACGAAAATCTTGAGGGAGGGGGTGTGAGCAGTAGTCTGGGCCCTGGTACTCCGTAAAAAAATAATATGAGATGAGATCGACCAAGCTATTCCAGGGGGGTAATATAACGGAGTAGACGGAGTAAAGTACCCAGTACGTTGATCACAAGAAGGACAAAGAGGGGAACGACGCATCAGCAGTCACCCCAGCTAAGTACCAGATACCCGACCCTCCCAGTGGATCCCCAACTTGAGACACGATGTGTTTCTAAGGAGATGGCTGTTCCAGGGGGATCCACCGTTCATTTTATTCTTTTATTGTTTGATTTATATTATTGTAGTTATTGTAGTTATATAGTATACTATAGTTATAATATAATAGTTATACTATAC
The DNA here is from genome assembly GCF_028829755.1 of Penicillium solitum. Taxonomy (NCBI): domain Eukaryota; kingdom Fungi; phylum Ascomycota; class Eurotiomycetes; order Eurotiales; family Aspergillaceae; genus Penicillium; species Penicillium solitum. The sequence goes on from NW_027072128.1 coordinate 1,088,489, forward strand.
GGAGTAGAGACTAATGTACTACTTATATCTCCGTAGATTGTACTATTAACTCGCACTATTAACTCCCCATTCAATAGTGTCGGACAACTGACCATGACCATTTCCAGCCCCATTGACCTTGTATAATTCGCCTAGGAGTGTGGATCCCCTTTGCTCTAACAGTAGTATAACAAGCAAATATTACTAGCACCTCCTGTCCAAAAAAAATTGATCGAATCATATATCCCAGCACAATCCAGAACTTGGCAAAGAAATAAATAAATAAATAAATAAAACACCACAGTCACATCACCTCCATCCACTCGCGCAGCGTTATATGTCAAACCAGGCGCAGCGGGCGCTTATATCAAAAGGGGCCACTAGTGTGTGGCGTCCAAACAAGTCACCAACACCTGTCCCATGCGGGTACGGAATACGGAGTACGGAGTACGGAGGTACACCCTACCAAAACTGAAACTGAAACCGAAACTGAAACATCCAAAAAAATATATATATATTTTGATTCAGTTGACTCATAGTTGATTCGGTTGAGATTCAGCTCATGGCTTGCTTTATTTACTCACTTACGGAATACTCCATATGGAGAAATACTTTGTACACATCCAATAGACCCGATCTGCCTGAAATTAGAGCCCACTCCATTGGGCCTGTCACGGCCCTGCGTTCATAAATGCACAGACCATGGGTGCGTGCCCGGGTTCCAGCTCTTGCATGTATATCATCTGTGCAGTTCTTAAAAAGGTGTTCCCGATATCTTAGGTATGTATGTACATATGTACAAAGTACCGTGGATGGGGTCTATTCTATGATGGGATGAAAAGGAAATCTGACAAATGGCTTATATTTTCCCCAAAGTTTGGGCCCCCGGGGCTTTATGGATCCCTTGGAAATCCTTGGGAATCCTTTGGGTCTAAATAAGTACCTTTGTTTCATAAATCTCTTACTATCGAGGTGACCATTCGAACTTTTCATAAGGATCAGGTCTCTATTAATCTATCTGAGAGGAATATTGTGACAACCACCCATAGACATCGTATCCTATATGACTCGTTACATAAAAGAGTCTACCTTATATCTGAATTCAAGATATATTTAACCAACCTTCACTGCTGCTCGTGCCAGGGGAATTCGTGGACGGTCCCGAGAAGGCAAGGACGGAAGAACATTAATCCTTCCGCTCAACAAGTAATGATAAACTACACATTCAATCAAGACTTCATCTTTTTTTCACATATGCACAGGGAGGCAACATCCACTTATTGTCATACCTTTTCAGCGGGCATACTATCATTCCTATTCCTCACTATGGACGACTCAACTCAACAGATTCGCAGCCACGTTATGGGCCAAATTCAAGGGATCTTGTTCGAGTTGCCCCCAGACGTTATTGTAGGAACGATGCGAATACTGGGTGATACTCCTAATAGTATTCTTGATCCGAACAATTATTTAGAATCCATACGTCCATTTGCCTGGGAGGTGCAGGATGGCCTCCATCAGTACGATAGAAATAATACGACTCATTTCCTTGCGGTCACGATCTACACCGGAAAGCACTCCTATTTTGTGATCGACCTAAACAACCCCAATTATGACTACCAAACCGCCCATGAATGCAAGACACCAGTACCGGTCTATGTCCTCCGCTTATCTTAAAGAAACCCCACGATCTTCCGAAAACCAGAGTTAGATAGACAAATCGCAGAGACCCTTCGGGCCATGCATAATAACCATGGCCAGGATCCCCTACCTTTGTTTGACAATTACTGCGATAAGAATAGTTATTACGGCAACCCACGGAGCCTCCAACATTAATCTTGGCCTATTCGGTCTGGCAGCTGTCTGCGATGATGAAAGAACCTTGTTGTCACCCTATTGTTTATTTAAAGCCACCCATTAGCTACGTTTGCCAAGAGGGATCACCCAGAACGGGAAATTCGCGACCGTGGCCTAAAATCCGGTACATATAGGTACATATGTAGGTACTGCAGGGACAGAGTAGGAATAGATCTTTCAATCTCCCGCATCAGGAGTGATACTCATGCATGTGAAGAGGCTCTATACTTTCACCTGGTTCCCAAAATTATTGTATGCATATGTATGTAATAGTGGGGGACTAATTAGTAAATGAACGATACATAACTACATATGTAGTTGACAGACAGACTGTATAATACACTATATTATAAGAACATAGGCTGGGGGACCCTTTCAACACACAAGACTACAAAAATAACACTTCTATATAGGTTCCATAACTCACAAGCTTCTAGAAAGAATTATCACACCCTTTATCCTCACAAAAGACAACATCTCAACAATGCAATTTCATAGATGCCAAAAACTTTTATAGATGTCAAAAACAGTAGGCGGTGAGAACCGACTATCGATAACCCACCTTTTTTTCTTCGCGATAATCTTCGACTTGGAGATCCAGATCGCGCAAATTTCTTAGCCTAAAACTCCAACTAAACTACCAAGCCAAACGACAGCAAAGACATTAACCTCCTGTCTTGCAAATTCAAACCCAGCCAACCACCAACTACCACTTCCAACCCCCGCATCCACTCGAACAGCCCTCGACAAACCGTCGAACTCGTTAGCTCAACCTACATACCTCACACCCCTCACCAAAAACACAATGCCTGAATCCGTCCACTCCCAAGACCTGGACCAGTCCATGGTCGATGCAGAGCAGCCCACCGAGCTGCCCCAGTCCAACGACCCCATCCTCGAGGAGAGACAGATTGTCGTGGTACGTATCTGAACTACGGACATCCGGATTGATGCTACGATTGATCTCTGGATATTAAACATAAATATAAAAAAAAAGAAATCAAGCTAATACCATTATTTCCCACAGCTCCCCGGCGCCACCGAAACCGCCGCTTCATTCCAGTTCGAAGGCGAAGGCCACACCATGGGCAATGCGCTGCGGTACGCAATTATGAAGAAGTGAGTATATACCGTGCTTGCGAGACAAGATTCGATATTTCGTACCGGATGTTTTCTCGCAAGCATTGAACCCCTCCTCCATCTGGTCTGGGGAAGACCAAGAACAAGAACATCATAACTAACTATTAAATAGCCCTGCCGTTGAATTCTGCGGTTACACCATCCCCCACCCCTCGGATCCGAAGATGAACGTCCGTATCCAGACCAACGGTATGTTCCTGTTACTTTGCTTTCATTGCTTTCTTGTCTTGTCTATTGGAAGAATGTGGAATGGTTACTAACGTATGGCTTTAGATACTACTACTGCTCTCGAGGCTCTGGAGAAGGGTTTCAATGATCTGATGGATCTGTGCGATGTCGTAACGGAGAAGTTCACTGCTTCGCGTGATCAGTTCAATGCGGAGAGTGGGAACCGGATGGAGGCATGAAGTTGTTTATTTGCATATGTATTATTTAATTGGCGTTTCTGGGTAGAGGGAAAAGTACATTTTCTATCTTGGGCATGAGAAGTGCTTTTTGATTTCTTGGTATATATATTTATAAGAAATACTTGATGATGATAGAGTTATTCGTGTGATATGTTATACGAAACTAATATTGCTAGGAAGATTGTGCTGTTATAGGATTGGTTCAGCACCAAGTCTCGAAGCTAGGCGTATGCAGAAACTAGAGAACGAAATAAGATAATGGAATGGCTTATTCAGACAATATATACACATCATGTCTATCGATGGCGCAGCTCTTTGAACTGTCACATCGCGGACCAGAAACGAGATGAAGAGGATAGGAAATAAGAGAGAAAGGAGCAGAAAGAGAGTTTTAATTGCGACCCTCGAGGAAACCAGAGACGAAGTTGCCGGGTAGCCGCGCGCCAGGGTCTTCTTCTGGGCGGAAGTACTTCATAACATGAGAAAGCTGCTTCCAGTAGTTAAGGGTTTCCTGCATTGAAATGATGTCAGTATTTGACTCTGGAATTGTGGGGTGGCTGTGACAATGGATAATCCAATAGAGACAAAGAAGAAGCAGCAGTTGCTTCTCAATGGTCTCCTTGAAAGATCCGCACGTCGAAAGAGACATGTCATATATCCTAGGCAGAAAAGGTGTACTGAACTAACCTGGAACTCGGCGTGGCTCTGGTACAAAAGCACATCCACGACGGGCAATTGGCTGACGTAGCGGTGCTTCTCGAACTCCTGGCGGATCTTGGTGCGGATGGCAGATACGGGCATGCCCAGGGAGTACATGGTCTGGATCTCCGGGGACTGTATTTGATGATATCACGTTAGCTGAGTCTGTTGCGGGGTCAAATTGTAGCCTTATAAGCCAGAAAAAAAGAGCCTCTAATCAACCTGCTCCTGCGATATTCGCCTGGACCAGAGGAAAAGAATATATCAAGGGAGAAGGTGTATCGGCCTGGGAGCTTGGGGTAAACTGACCGCGCGGAGCCATTCACGGTACGACTTCAAGACTCGGTATTTCGCATCGTCCCAGTTGACAGCTAGAAAACAAACAGGTATATTAGCACCTTTTCGTGGGCAGGGTAGACTCCATTGACGATCCCGCCGGGTGGACGGCGGAACGCATCGGGCGTGGAAGGGACGTACAGGAGCGCGTGCGCTGCGCCAGGTAGGTAGGGTTGATAGTCATTTTGGAGGAGAGTTGAGTGCCCACTCAATCCAGTGCGGTTCAATCACTGTGTGCAGGAAGACGGGGAGGGAATTGAACGTGGGTTCCTGAGCTATGAGGGTGGAGGTTTCGATCTGAGGTTGGTGGTGGAATGGGACTGGCTCACCGCCTGCCTTTTCAAAAAAAATCTTTGCGAATTTGGGGATTATCGGACCGTCTTGCGCGACGTTTCTCTGCTCTTGTTTTTTTTCCGGTCGAATATTTTTCGATATCTCTGATTCCGTTGCAGGGTTATTCGATTCGTCTTGGGTTGTTGAAGTCATTACAACTAATTTCTCGTCACCCTATCAATCTTTGCTTTTCTCTCTCCGTCCGCCTCGTCTCAACCTTAATCACCTGTTCAATTCCTCGACTACGAAATGGCTCCTAACGTTGGAGGTGCAAAGGGAGGCGCCAAAGGAGGCGCAAAGGGAGGCAAGCCTTCCGCTCTGTCTTCTGCCTCGCGCGTCAGCAAATCGGCCAAGAAAGATGGTCCCAAGCGTCCCCCGCCCAAGGAACAGAAGACCAAGCCCCGGACTGCCAACGAGAACTTGAAGAAAAAGAAGAAGAGAGTATACACCGAGAAGGAGCTGGATTTGCCCGAGTTGAACCAAATCACACCTGTTGGAGTGATCAAGCCCAAGGGCAAGAAGAAGGGCAAGACTTTTGTCGATGATGCGGTACGTTTTACCTCTCATATTCTGTTATATTGATTGCATTTTATGGAAGTTCGGTACTAATACTATCACCTACAGGAGGGCATGAGGACAATTCTCGCCATGGTGAACGCCGAGAAGGAGGGCCAGATTGAGTCCAAGATGATGAAGGCACGTCAATTAGAAGAGATCCGCGAGGCAAAGAGGGCCGAGGCCGAGGCCCGCATGAAGGAACGGAAGAACAAGTTCGACGACGTCAAGGATTCCATCCGTCAAAAGAAGAAGGGCAAGGGTGGTGACAAGGCCGCGGAGCCCTCGAGTATCAAGGATAGTATCTCTAAGCCCGGGCGATCAAAGAAGAAGACCGTTGCATTTGCTTGAAAAAAAAAAGTCTGAAGATTTGTGTCTATACTTTGATTATGTATTTAGATGTCGGGGTTCGGCGTTTTCACCGGTTTATCAATCTATGTCTATCGGAACAGAAACATCATTTATGCAAAAATAACCCCAAAAAAACCGAAAATGGTTCACCCATTGTAAACCTTGAATGACCTCGCTTTCGAACATGATGGTTATAGCAGTTGGTTGGGAGTGCGGAATAGTTGAGGGCAGATTACAGCCCTAAAGGTAGTGCGAGCTTGCGGCGCATCGAGACGAATTCAGGCTTAGGTGCCAGGTCGGGCTTTTTGTTGGCGCCAGGATGGCTGGCAATGTTTCCAGGGAGTCTTTCGGGGTGTTCGACAACACCGGGGATATTAGTGTCGATTTCCCTTGCCATTTTGTTCAAGAAGTTTGCCACCTGAAGGAAAGGTTAGTATTTGGACGCCAGTGGTTAATTGGGAAATACATACCGGCTTGACAAACCACCTGGATCCTCCGAGCTCGAACCAGCCAAGATGGCCACCCCACGATGTAGTCAACATGACTCCATATGGTGTTTGGGTCATTTCCTGGTAGGGCAGAGCCTCCCGGCAAGCAATCTAGCAAAGTCAGCGATGTGTTCACGGTTGACATGAAAAGCTTCCATAACTTACAGGATCATCCTCTGCTTGAACGCAAAGGAAAGGAATTCTGATAGCGAGCATGGAATCGGTGGAAGTAGCATCACGGTAATACGCTCCCTCGGTGGGGTAGCCCCAGGTCGGGCATTGCAGAGCTCTGTTGCATGTTAGAATGGTACTCGTTTTGACAGGCAGAAGGAGTTCTTCTTACCGGTCGAACTCATGGAGGTAGGTAATCTTTCTTATCGCATCAACATCGATGCGAGGGTTTGTAGACACTTGATCAACATGTCTGTTTTCCATATTGTTAGTCAACTTTTCACATCAGCCGAACAGACAGATACTCACGCCTCAAAAAGCTTCTTCATGCTTGTTCCCATGGTTCTGCTGTACACCTCCTTCCCAATCCAGGTGCTTTGCAACATCAAAGAACCAATATCCAAGTTCCACGGGCTCGCACAAATCACGGCTGCCTTCAATTGACAGGCGTCACCTTCCTCTCCCAGATACTACACAGTTTGTCAGTGGGGGGTCTAAATAGTCAGCTTTTCGGGACGACATACATTAGTGAGGATGTTGGCACCGAGTGAGAAGCCAATTCCGAACAGAGGGCGATTGGGGAACTGCTTCCTGAGCCACTTCACAGACTGGCGAACATCCCAGGTAGCTCGGGCGTTGTAGAGAACACCGGTACTGATGTTTGTCTCCGCACATCCTCTCGAGTTGACAACACATGCTTCCCACGCGCCATCTTTGACAAGCGGTGCTAGGACTTCCCGTAGGTATACTTCATGGGAGCCACCACTCAGACCGTGAAGAAGCACAAGCATGGGCTTAGCGTCATCGGAGGGCAACGCAGCAAATTCATCCTGAGAGAAGAACGATGTGCGCGGCGGCATACCAGACTTTTGGGTATACTTTCTCGCCTGGTCAATAAGCTCCGGGTCTTGAGGAATCTCGTACGGTGCGACCACGAAATCCATGGCATAGTGACCCGTGAATGCGGGGGTTTCCGACTCGAACATTTTACGTTTGTAGTAAACAGGAACATTGTCGTATTTCAGAGTAGTCCAACATGTCTGTAGGTGCCCATTGAACAATAAAGGGTTTAAGTTGCATGTTTCTGGTGTTGCAGACCGACAGACATCCACGAACGTGGTTTGTTCTTTAGCGCCTGTGGCGCCGGGAACTTTGGTCAATGTCAACTTATTGTCCTTGGCGTGATAGAAAGCTATGCAGCCCTTGGGACGAAGCCATGAAATCAAACCCATGGCAATCAACCCAGATAAGAGGACTGATAGGGGGATTGAATTCAGAAGCGTTGAGATGATGTCGAGCATGAGGGGTATCTAAACACTAAAGAATGTTGAAATCGAGTAAATGGACAAATCGATATCGCAAAGAATGTCGTTCAACTCTTATATGCAGAGAAAGAAAAGAAGAAAAATATCACGCTTGAAAATACAAAATGCAAAGGATCCAAGATAACAATCTCGATATCAGAAACAGACCTCGGCAAAAAAAAAAAGTTATGTTTAGATTTTCCAGGCCCCCGATCCTCAACCCATGGTTCAATCTGACTAAGATTGTTTTTATCCCTGTTCACGTCATGCACATAGTTATGCATAGTGTATCAGGTGATTTCCAAGGTTGAGCCTTAATGTTGGCTTAGTCATCAACATGAGGGGCTCCAACCCAGGTTGCACGGGCACACCTGATAACATGCGGGCGTTTTTGTCATACGCCAGAGGTCAGTTGACGATGTCATAGCGCGTGCAAGGCCTGAGCTCGGATTTGATGCAGGAAACACACCTTATCTAGTGCAGTTGGGAAAAGTCGGGGACATTCCACCGAATATGAAGTGATGATGATATGATGCCAAATGCGGCAATCTGATTTCCGCATGCGGAAGCCCTAAACTCACTTCCGGCGTCAAGCAAAGGGAGAAATCCCCATGTCTTCCGACAATAGCAATGTCCTTCTTAAAATTGACCAAGATAAATGTAGGGTTAAAATGTTGAAATATCCGGTGTTCTGCATATAGATCATCAGACAAAGAACGGACTGGGCCACTAATGATCAGTACCTCTTCTTCTTTATATGTAATATGTAATGCTGATAGCATTAACACCCATCTTTTTGTGACCCAGTCCCATGGTCCGTTTCCGGGAACCTTTATCTTCCAGCAGACTATTTCAAGGTCAAAGGATCCATACCTTCGCTCTTTTTCCTTTGAAGGTGATGCAGCACTGTTCGTCACACGATGCGTTTGATCTCTACTACAACATGATAGTAACAGTCGAAGCGCCACTATACATATTGTTGATTCACAAATATCTCATGAGGCCTGGTCATCAAACATCTTTGAACTACCTGAGATCCAAGCACCCATGACTTTAATAAGAAAGTCCTCGTCCGACATGTCCGATCGTCTACACCGCGCCACAGAGAAGTTTAAGACAACTATGATCAAAATGAGAGCCTGGTCCCCGGGACGAGCGAAGAAGCAACAAGAGGATGGCCTTGGCCGTTGCCGCCTAATGGAATTACCCACCGAGCTGTTGTTGGAGATCATATCCCATCTGACAGTGCTGCCGGAGGCTGCGCTTGCGCTGACCAACAAGCGCATGTTCGCAATCTCCGGAGAGATCCTCCTCTCAAAATCTCTCCGATTCAGTCGTGACTTTGCCCCGCTATTCCACCATTACCGCAATGCACACAACTTTGTCACTCCCCGGTGGTCATTCCTCAACTTGTTGGAAAACTCCCGCTGGAAACTATGCTCCAAGTGCTTGAAACTCCACCCTAGAGCCGCATTCTCATCCAGAGAGCTGAGGCGGAAACCAGAGAATCGAACATGCAATGTTGGAGAGTTAGCAGGGGTTGTCGACCTGTGCCCATGCAAGAAATTAACTTTCCGCGATAAACTCGATCTCGCGGACTATGTTCGAGTGCGGCAGGTAGCACTGCAACCACTGAAATTAAACTTCGGGAGCGCCGTTGAGGACCGCTACTGCTGGCATACATGCACCGAGCAGTATGGCCCAACCGAACTGAAGACATCTCTATTCCCAGAAATCAATGCCGAAAACCAGTTGGTTGTTCGCACGGAATACGAACTCACCACGGAGTCGGGCCAAGTTGGCAAGGAAGATTATATGACACCACGCTTTGGGTGTGCACATCGATCAGTCGACCTGTGGCTCTCAAGCGTCCACCAAACCACTATATGTCGCCTCTTCGACTCTTGCTGTTCATCTTGCAAGCGTATATCAGTCTGCAGTGCTTGTGACACAACGCTGACATGTCCACGAAAATCACCATTCCACTATGAAAAATCTGGGAAAGCGACATATACATTCTGGACCCAAAGAAGCCTTGGAGGGACGGGTCCAGCTCCTGATCCGGCTTGGGGAGCACAAAGAATCCATCCAGCCGAACCTTCAGTCAGTGTTGAAAACTGCAACGAGTTGTGTCCTTGGACAGTGCGCGAACATCCAGCGCTCTCATTCGCGCCAAGTATAGAACAGGAAATTATCGATTCTGGGATAGGTAACTCACCCATCAACCAACTTTACACATACATCAACATGGTTTAACGGATTTGTTCAGCTGCAAGGGAGGCCTTGGGGGCTTTGGGAATATTATAAGGAGTTGGTGGACCAATTGGGGTTCATTTCCTCTCTCGTTGACGAATTTTGTCGGTATATATTTGTATAGTGAGTGTCGTTTCAGCGGGTTAGATTTGTCTTTTGTTAGCATCAGGTATCTAGGCATATTATTACATAATTCAATCATCCAGACAAGAAGTGAAGGCCACCTTGGTGCCTCTTAATTTGACATCTTTTGTAAGATCCTTTGTTATAGTCCTTTGTATATATTTTTTCGTTGATCCAAGTGCCTCATTGGCCGCCAACACAGCCCAAAACAAAATTGTAAACGATCAGACGATTCTTCCATAATTTTTGAGATGTAACTAACATGTAACTAACTAACTTAGACAGGAAGTATAACAGGAAGTATACAGGTGCCTCGATGGAGAAGAGTCGCAACATCCCTTATCAGCTGACCGCCCTGGGGTTTCTCCGGACCGACACGAAGATCCACGCTCACCATCTCGCGCATTCGATTTCATACTCGATTTATACGAGTATCGTCTGTATCTCGGGGCGATGAGCTTCCCACCACCTGGTCACGGCCAATACCCGCATTATATACCGCCGCCGCAGTATCAACACGGGCAAATCCCCCCGCCGATACTGTACAATAATGCCGGTCCTCCGCCCCCATACGATAACTATGGCAAGCCAGTAATGTATCCTTCGGCTATGACACCATATTCATACCCATCGACATATACTCCACAGCCACAGCAACAACAGCAGCAACAGCAACAGCGGCAGCAGCAAACGCGTCCTCCGCCGCAAACTCCCCCGCAGCAGCCGCTCCATTTACCACCACAGGCTCTCCAACCACGGCCACAGCCAGGGCAACAACAGCCAGGACCACAACTTCTCCCTCAACTACAATCCCCCCCTCCACCTCAGCCGCCTCCCCCCCCACCTGCGCCTCCGCCGCAAATACAACAAGAAGAGCTTCAACATCAGTTTGTCAATCCGGCTCAATTGTTTGTACAACAACCTCTGCCTACTGCTCCGCGATCCCGATACACACAACTCTCTCCTCAGTATGGGGAACCGCCCTTCGTCCCGAGTACTAGTCCTTCCCAAATACCACTGGCTGCTTTGCCACCTCCTCCGCCAGTCATGTCTGTTCATGTTGCTCCTGTCCCGTCTCCGATTACTCCCAAACCAAACACCCAAAACAAGCAAGGAAAACCCAAGATTCATACACCACAAGCACATCCTATCATTAAAGTCGAACCCACACCAGCAAAGATCTCCCCCAAAGTAGAGCCCCAGAAAAAACCTTCTACGCCTATTGCGACGCCGAAACGACCCCAGCCTGCTCCATCGCCGGTGCCACATGCCAATCCGCAAGTCATGATCCCAGCTCCTTCTCCAGTCGTCCAAGCAAAAATTCAAACCCAAACTCCGAAGAAGCAACTTCAACCACAGCATATTGAAAAGAAGAGACAGCCGAGTCAGCCAAATGTCGAAAAACATGGGAAGCCCACACCTGCCAAGTCTACAAAGCCTCCAGTCGACTATCAAGTTCTGCTGTTGTCCCTGGCCGATGAATATCTAAATGCTGCTCATGCGCGTGGAACAACGACCTCATTGACCGCCCGTGAGACGGATGTCGAGGAATATTACAAGCTGGTTGCTACCGGATTAGGCTGTTTGGAGGCTGTCTTGAAGGTTGGTGAAATGCTCTATTGGAGAAAATTCTGCGCCCATGCTAAAACAAATGATATGATAGAACTGGCGATTGCAACCTCGCAAAGAAGCTCTTGTTAGACTTCGCTATGCGCGTACACTGTTTGAGGAAACTGACAATGATATCGAAGCGGAAACAGCCTTGAGTAAAGGGGTGTGTATTTGTTCCCCTTCTATTTTCCAGAAATAGCCACTAACTTGACGCAGATTGATCTTTGTGAACGAGTTAGTCAACCCAAACTTGATAGCGAATTTGTTTTGATCTGACTGTTATAGAACCGTATGCTTGACTTGAAATACAGCATGCAGCACCTCTTGGCACGAATGCTCCACAAGAGTAACCCCAAAGCTTCCTTGAAAGCGGTCGATGGGATGATTCAGGACGTGGAAGCGTATGTGCCATTCCACTCTTTTTGACCACAGGATGCTAATAACTATAGGTACCGTCATGCTGCATGGGAGTACGCATTTCGTTTCCTTCGAGTATCACTCTCGTTGTCATCTCCGTCACACCAAGACTCTGTGCAAGCGTTACAGCATCTCCACAAAATCACGGCCATGGCTAGCCGTAACGGGGACAAGGCTGTTTCTGCAATGGCGGCTGTTATCGAATCACTTGCACACTTGCAGCAAGCGACAAATTCCGATTCTATCGAGCAGGCACAGCGCGCCGTGGCCGCCGCGCGAAGTCATCAACTGAACGATGAACTTCGGCATATACCCCAACTTACAATCTTGATTCAAATGGTCGATATCTGCTGCAGTCTTCTAGAGTACGACGTCAACCAATCTGGACAGAAGCTGAAGGTCATGCAGGCTTTGATGGACGAAACATTGAGCGACAGCAACTGGCGTCCCGATGGATCCTTTTCGGTCCCTCTCAACGGTAAATCTGCGGGGCCGTCATCCATCGACACAGGTGACATCTTGCAGGTTCATAATGGGACGTTGCTACTCAGTTTCAACTGGCTTCCCCAGCACGATCTTTATGCGCTTTGCTATTTCTTAAGCTCAATCACGCTCAGTGCCAAGAACTCATATGACGGCCGGAAAGCAGAGAAATATCTCGAGGAAGGGATTCGAATGGTTCAAGGCAATTTCAAGGCCCCCCAGGAAATTTCAGAATCCATGGTCAATGCCAACCGTCGGGTTCAGTGGCGTCAGTCCCTTTACTGCAACCTTCTCCTCCAACGAGTCTTCCTAGCCTGCGGTCGAACCGATTGGGATCTTGCCAGCCAGGCCCTCAACGACCTTCGACAAGTCTTCCAAGAGCTTGGTTCGAACCTCCCGGACACCATCGAATGTCTGATGGAATATGCCGCCGGCACTATCGCACAAGCAACTGGCGATCTCAAGGCCGCGTTGGACATATTCCAATCACCGATTCTGTCACTAGACCCCGTTACCAGCAAGACAGGACGCAATGACCCCTGTCGCGATACGAGCATCCTCGCCGGTCTCAACACAGTCCTTATCCTCCGTGATCCAAATCACCCGTCACACTCACTGCTCAGCACCGTTCTAGCAACCCTCGAACCATTCTGCCAAAGCAGTCCAAACAAGTACATACAAGCCGCCTACTACCTAGTTTGCGCAACCGTTCACTCCGAGTCAACCATTCAAACAAAACAGTACCTCCAGCAAGCCCTGCAGTCCGCTACCGCAATAAGCAACAGCCAAATCACCTGCATGACCCTAACATTCATGAGCTGGAAGTACTTCCGCGGCGTGGTCGGCGAGCAAGCTGAGAAAAGCGCTCGAGCCGGTCGTGCAATGGCTAAACGAGCTAATGACAGAATGTGGGCGAGTGTCACTGACGACATGTTGGCTGAGACTCTCGAGCGACAGGGCAAGGGCGAGGAAGCGCAGAGCGTCCGCGAGGAAGGTCAACGCTTGGTCTCGGGTCTTCCGCCCCGCCTGAGACGTTCAGCCTGATAGGCTTTTTTCTATTGCTATAAACATGATATACCTTTTTGTTTTTGTTTTTTTACCGTCTTTCCCTTTGGCGTTTGTTTCAGAACTGTTCGATACCATTTGATGGCTACCAGGGAAGGCGTTTGATATTTTATGGATGTGAGCCAGTGAATGATGTTATTGGCGAATCAAGAAATACCTTTTTCGATGCCCTGAGCAGAGAAGTTTACCCAGCGACACGTAGGAATCGTCGACTTGAAAACTGATAGAATTCAGCTCAGGGCGTGTCCATCACAACACCCTAGGAAGATCATGAATTGTTTCGCTCCCTATAAAAAAGAACATGAACACCCGACATCCATGCATAATGTACAAACACTATGGTATAAACCAGCCTGCAGTCCACAGACACAAGCTCCACCAGCTTTCGCTGGATGAAACATCGCAAAAAACACAAGGACAACAGCACCGCCGAAGTCAACTCCATACCCACAATACGCCAGCAATGTCCGCCGAGGCATCTCTGCTCATCCGCCCACAGATGAAGAAAAGACCACCCTCACACCGCGAAATTAATATTAAAGCCGCAAAAATCGAAACACTCAATAACAAAACAGCTCAACCAAGCCCAGCCCAAACACCGCGAATTCTCCGCGCAAGCTGGATATCCTTCTGCATAATAGTAACGCGCTTCGCATGCAGCGCGCAGAGATTCGTATCCTCGAATAGATGAACAAGGAAAGCCTCAGCGGCTTCTTGCAGAGCTTGGATAGCATGCGACTGCCAGCGCAACTCGGCGCCGACGTCCGCGGGGAGGAGATCGAGTGCTACTTCGCGGACTAAGCGTGCGAAGGGTAGTTTGGCAATGAGGAGGTCGTAGGAACGTTGGTAGCGGCGGATTTCTTTCAATGCGACGGTGCCGGGCTTGTAGCGGCGCCGGCGGCCTGTAGGGGTTGGGTCTCCGGCTAGGGGGTTGTTAGAATGGGGGGTTGAATAGGAATTGCGCAAGTAGAATAGTCTAAGGCGCTTATTGTGGTGGTGGGAGGAGGAAGGTAGAACGTACGTTGGACGTCGGTGTTGGTCTTTGCGACTGTTAATTGCTTTCCTCCCTTCGTTTTGCTTGCTTTGGTTGGTGTTCCACCTCCGCCGGCGGCTGTCTTGCGCACTTTGCCTTTTTGTGCGCTGCCCGGTGCTGTCTTTCGGGCCATTTTAGGTGGCATTGTGGTAGAGGAGGAACGCGCGTGGCTTTTTTTTGGGTAGTGGGGTGGTGGAAAGCGTCAATTGGGAGGTTTATCGCCTAGCAACCAGTGTCCTGCGAATTGCCGTGTTTGTGTCGAGATTGTCCCTTGCAGGAACTGTGTCCGAGTATCGAGGAGATTTAGGCTTGCACACGAGATTCAAGCAAAGGGATTGGGATTAAAATCCTATGTGCTAATAATTGGACAGTCCTTTGTTGCGAAGGGAAGGCTGGGCGAAGCTGTCAATATGAACTATTCGGGCCTTAGCGTCGTCCCAGCCCCCGTGATTCTCACGTAAACACGCGTCTCGTGTCTAGGCACGTGACGATAAACTGGCCTACCTGGTCTTATCTCCGTCATAAGTTGAATATACCCCGGAGGCACTTTGGAGAGAGCTCTCAGTGCTCGTGCTGATCATCCGCCCTGACTCCCGCTTCTCTCTGATTCCCCGTCCCCATTAGAAGTTACAACATACCCCCCACATCATGGCTGCTCTCTGGGAGAACAACGGGCAACCAGGCCAGTTTCCCCTCGAACAATGGTTCTATGAGATGCCACCGGTCACTCGGTGGTGGACTGTAGCAACCGTCGCAACCTCAGTCTTGGTGCAGTGCAACATCGTGACCCCATTCCAGCTGTTCTACAGCTTCCGCTCGGTCTACGTTAAATCGCAGTACTGGCGACTCCTCACGACATTCCTCTATTTCGGGCCCCTCAATCTCGACTTATTATTCCATGTCTTCTTCCTGCAGCGCTACTCCCGTCTTCTGGAAGAAACATCCGGCCGCTCCCCGGCCCACTTCGCATGGTTGATCTTCTACGCCATGACGTCTCTCCTCATCATCTCACCTTTCCTCTCAATACCCTTCCTGGGAAGCGCACTTTCATCCAGCCTGGTCTACATCTGGGCCCGGCGTAACCCAGACACCCGGCTCAGTTTGTTGGGCCTGCTGGTCTTCACCGCTCCCTACCTACCCTGGGTGCTGATGGGATTCAGTGTTATCGTGCATAAGATCGTACCGAAGGATGAAATGCTCGGCGTTGTTGTCGGTCATATCTGGTACTTCTTCAACGATGTTTACCCGCCCCTGCATGATGGTCACCGTCCGTTTGACCCGCCTCGTTGGTGGGTCCGTCTGTTTGAGCCTGCGCCTAGCCCAAGCGAGCGTACGACGGGTGCGGCTGTGAACCGTGAGTTTGCGGCTGCGGCGGCGCCTGAGGTTCGGTGAACCATATTCTTTTTATTGATCAATCGCTTTTCCGGAATGGAATCTCGAGGTTCCTTGTGGCATCGAACGGAAATTGAAAATAGACCGCATTTGAAAGAGATCTCGCTGGTATAAGTAGAGCCAATGGTGCAATGGGTCCGATTCTGGCCTTGATCTCTGCTCAAGGCTAGCTTTGAGCCATTGATATCAAAACTGTGAGCCGTGCAGGGGAGGGGCAAAATTGGACGCCAGCGAGTATCTTGACGCTTTTCATCTACATCACGCCGGATGAGAGCATTCGACATCATTCGGCGAGTTTTTCACGAGATACTTGGTGAGATACTGGGTGAGAGGTGAAACAGGCCACATTAGAGCTGTGTCAAAAGTGGTATGACGGAGACTAGCGAGAGATCTGTCCGGAGTAGCTCCCTTTTTTCTGATGATGTGGGATGTTGCCCCTTGGCACAGTCTCCATGTGATCTATCTAAAAGAAGCAAGGACTAGGACTTTGGTTTCGTTTGTGTTTACAAGAGCGTGCATATGTGTTTACATTGGAATAGTCATAGATACCCGAATTATTATTTTCTTTTTACTCCGTACTGTTATACCAGTTAGAGCTGCATGCAGACGTAGACCTTAAGATGACGACATGTATCAAACGCTCGCTATGACCTTCAACCCAAAGTCCGAGAGAGTATTTGACTTCGCTCTGTCCCTCGAGGTAATAAACTCAAATGCACCAACCCCCGTTTGTTTACGTTCACATGCATTAAAGTAAAATAAAGTACACCAACACCGTCGGATTGCATACATTACCAGCCACTATCAAAATACCTTACAGAACACAGGGAGGCGCATGATGATACTGTGTTTGGACATGCCAAGTTTAGTATAGGGCTGTGCTCGATCTTGCATATGTATGCATAGGCAGTCTCAACAGATAACTAGGCAGCATAATACAATGTACATCAAAGGTTATACCTAGCAAAGCGTCTTGCACAAAGTATTCTTTTACTACCTTCGTATACGCGCATCCAAAGACCACCGAAAAGACATCACAAGGCAGCATAAGCGGGCGACTATTCTTGTATGTAGTCAGCCTAGTCATCTCACATTATGTAAAGTACTCGATTATTATTAGAAAGGGCTGTTGTAAGACGATCTAGAGGACGTCAGATCAAATCTGACACGAGGCAACAAGATAATGGTAAATGGTAAATCGTACATCGTATATTTACGGCGCCCAGCGCCCCATGCATTTCAGGTCTTGGCCCCATATTTCAGTACAAACCAATATGGTGATATGCAGCGCTTTTAATTAAGGCCCCGGGCACTACCTGCCTAGCTAAGCAAGAGTTGCGAATTTCTCGGTAAATGGCTGTATGGTACGGAGTACCCCGTACATGTATAATTGCTACACATGTCTCACCTTGATAACCTATGCATCTATACAGTTAGGCAGATAAGCATAGAGTATGGACATATGTTAGGCGCGCAATGCGAATGAATATCAGATTTTGGACTAAAGGAGTAATTCACCGTTAGCGCCCACATCCCGCTAATAAACATGGCACGGCAGGCGATCTGCGCAATGCTTGTACTTTCACAGCGGGTATTAGAAGTGAGCTAGTATATTCCAATATTGAAATTAAAGAATCACCCACGTCACATCTTAAAATGGAAACCCGGAGAAGCTGGTTTATGACGAGTGATAGGCAACAGAGTTAATCAAGGGAATCGAGATACAACGTGGTGAACCGTGGGTTATTGGTGGGTTCGCTGAGTGGATGGGACCTTTTTGTACCACAGAGGTCAATGGAGGGGAGGGTCAAGTGGGGGATGACAGTTCCCATGGGAATGGGTATGTCCATCTGCCACTGCATTGGGATGGAATTAATTCAAGGATTTCATTGGTTGGAAATGTTCCAATTGCACTTTTCCATATCCATTCCATACACTATATGTAGAAATGTATCCACCAACAAAACATAATATTCGAATTACCGAGAAGTACGAATACGGTTATCCAGGCCAATTCAATAATAATGGGGGGTGATGGAGACCTTGAATTGCCCCGTGCACGCTCCTGTGCTGTGGCACACAGTGGCGGTTCACTTGGCAAATCGGTGCCAATCCCTACCTCTCGTGTTGGCAATAACCTTGGCCGAGTCTGTGGCCAAGATGTCCAAGGCTTGGTTCTTTCTTTTTACGCGTGGGATTGGACTCATATAAATTATACTCTGCCACTTATAGTGTCATACACTAAATTGTTCTTATCAAAGGCCTACGTGTGCAATTCACGCCACAATCGTGGCGGTAGTGAAAATACATGTACAACCTACAATGTACATGGTTGTACCCTGTAAAAAAAAGGCACTGCACACTGAATATGTATAATGGAGTCCAAAGTATAAAATAGGGTCATTATAGTTTAACCTTTCGTGCTCCGTTATTCAACCAGTAAACCCTACCTAGGTCATAGACCTCGGAACTAGTAGATGCAGACTACCACTAGCCTCCCGAGGTCGAGAAAGGTACGGTAGAGTACATGCCTAAATAGGATTAGTTTAATACACCGTTCTCACGTTGGCGTGGGGATTTTTCCCCACGACTGTATCTTTACAATACTATGACGAGTCCTTGCGCCAAACTTAGATTATTTTAGCGACGTTGAGAGTTATACCTTCATAGATAGTTCCAATGGTTATATATGTAGCTTCTATTATATTATATAGATAATAATTCCAGATGCGATCTAAGTAATGCTACATTTCAGCCAACCCTCACCACTATATCCATACCAGATTGGTATTTCCATTGAAAAAAGGAAAAGGTTAAATTAATTCCCCTTTGTCGCCCCACTGTGAATGCACCAATCAAAAGATAATCAGGCCGGCCTAATCTTGGAACCACAGCCACCCCTCTCTGTAGCTCAGCCTCCTTAAAATGTGCTCAACCTGTTTCCCTTGCCCCCAACCTTAGGCTGTCGTATTCTCTTGACTTTTTCCCTTCGTCACCTTCCCTCTTTTTCCCTTTTTTTTATTTGAATTTTTTTGCCTCAGAATTTCCATTTTTTAAACGCTCCCGAGGTCTCTCCTTTCCTTCTTTAGCTTTAGTCTCTCTCCCCACTCCCGTCACTCCTTATTATCGTGAAATAGTCTCCCCTTTTTTTTAAATACTCTTTTCTCGTTCCTTTTTATCATTTTACCAGATTCTTATGACCGCATTTTCGTACAGTTTCAACATATCAAACGGCCTCAGGGTCTGAACACTCTTAACACGACTTTACTCTTACGACATAAAAACGAATAGCTGGGGTTCAATTGGTCACGCTTCTCCTATCTAATCCTTTGTCTCCGTCGCCTTCGCCTTCATCATGCGGCGCGGTCTTTTGATCTTCCTCCTCGTCAACCTCCTCATTCTCTCGTTGCTCGTCCGCAGTGTCTCGACGCTTCTGGCGCTACTAGTTGAAGATGCCGCCGCCGACGCTATACACCGTGCGGAGCTGCCCTCGCCGAATTCGAGCCTGATCGAGCAACGACCCCAGATCATTCCGAAGATCATTCACCAAACATACAAGAACGAGACCATTCCAGAGGTCTGGGTTGAAGCGCAACAGAGTTGCATTGACCTGCACCCGGATTATGAATATATTGTACGTCCATGGCCCCCACCCGATCTGTTCAATTCAAGGCTTCTAACATATGTCGGTAGCTATGGACAAATGAGAAATCGCGAGACTTTATCGCCGCCGAATACCCTTGGTTCTTGGACACATTCGATGGTTACAGTTATCCTATTCAACGCGCGGATTCTATTCGATACTTCATTCTCGCGCACTTCGGTGGAACATACATTGACCTCGACGACGTGAGTATACCCTCCGAGAGACCGTGGTGTTTCGTTTCTAATATCAATTAGGGCTGCAACCGTCGCTTGGACCCTCTCCTAGCTTATCCCGCTTGGGTACGCCGTACCGCACCCACCGGTATCTCCAATGACGCTATGGGCTCAGTACCACAGCACCCATTCTTCCTCCGTACGATCGAAGTGCTGCAACAGTACGACCGCCACTGGCTCCTCCCATATATCACCGTCATGTACTCGACCGGACCGCTGTTCTTGTCTGTCATCTGGAAAGAGTATATGCGCGATGGACCCAGTGAGGCTGGGCGCGTGCGCATTCTCATGCAGGACGAGTACAACAAGTTCTCTTGGAGCTTCTTCACCCACCACCGGGGTAACAGCTGGCACGGCAAGGATGCGCACTTGATCTTCTGGGTAAGTGACAAAACTTTAGTATCGAATATTCCGAACAATGCTAATATCTCGCAGATGGGTCAACATTGGGTCTTCCTCACAGTTTGCGGCTTCCTCCTCGCCGGAGTCGTTGGATTCTGCCTCTGGTGGAGCTACGGACGTGTCATGCTCCTCGGAGCCAAGTACCGCTACCGCTACACTAAAGTGCCTAGCCTCATCAACCCGTCACGACTTTCCACATCGCCAACACGACGCTCACGACTCTCCGTCCCGACAATTCTGCGACGCGTCAGCTTCAAAGAAGACGAAGAGGCGGGCGGGGTCACAGAGACCTCATACGAACTTGGACGTCGCGATGACTAGAGATCTAGAGATTGACTTCTCGACTCGCAACTTCGCCATTTTACAGCTTGTGTATTTGTCTGTAACGATACGGCCTCGGACATGATCTCTGCATCGGCATTTATTTACAAGTTTTGCTCTTTCTTTCTGTGTTTAGGAGCGCATTATGCATGGTGTCTCAATCCTGTGACGGGATCCGGGATTGAATGTTCACCTGGAGCAATTGGGTTTGCTTTTGGACATGTGCGCAGACACCCTCGGTGTCTGCGTCTTACTTCTGTTTCACTGTCCCCCCTTTTTTTAATTATTATTTTTCTCTATTGATTTGTAAACAAGTTAGATTTCGCTTCTCGGGAGACAGTGAAATGATATGGACATGTTTTTATGCACTCGGATCAGATATCTCCGGGGAGAATTATGAATCAACAACGGTCTTTTGACTATGACAATAAAATCCATTACAAAGTACGGAGTATACAGAATCAGAATCATAGTCTGTGTACAAAGTAATCGTGTCTTCAAACCCCCTGGGAATCTGATACCAATCCCAAACACCAATCCTGAAACCCTAATTTCTCCCTCCAATGATAACACCGTGCCTTGCATCACCACATCGACAAGCTTTCAAACTCGTCCTATCAAGTCTACGGCTTGGGTCTTTTTAAAAATAGTATACTACGTAGCATGTGCTTTTGTTTGAAGTAAATACCTCATTTGGTGTTCTTCCTTGATATTGGCCACCACATACTTCACTAGCATTCTCCGCGTCTAGTCTACAATGTACATACTAACGGGGGGTATCTTACCGCCGCCTCCCCTTTGTATGTCCCAGCTGCCTTGGACAATGCAAGCCCTTCTTTAATGTCCCCTGTGCCTCTGACAGACATGTTCGAGGACTTATAAAAATGACCTGCTGTGCTGCTCTTCACTCCAAGTACAGAACCAAGATCATTGCCTATACTATCCATCTATAACAACCATCCATTCATACTTGACTTTCGGCTCCTGGATCCTACATGCTATAGTCATCTACTGACTTATCACCCATCCTTCTTATTTCTTCTACCTCAATCCAAAATCACAAATCACCAAAATGCATCTCCAAACCCTCCTCCTCTCCCTAACCCTAACTCTCACAATCCAAACAACCGCATCACCCCTCCCATCCCTCTTCGTCCGCGACACAGCCCTAACAGAATCCCAAATCATCACCATCGCCCCGACATCCAAATCCTGCACAGACGCCCCAGCAGAAGGCGAATGCGCAACAGCAAAACAAGCAGCAAAATTCACCTCCCAATCTTTCGATACATACAAAGTCACCTCGAAAGCAGAGCAAGCTGCTATCATTAGTCTGATGGCATTTGAAAGTGATGATTTCAAATATAATAAGAATCATTTCCCTGGCGTTGCTGGGCAGGGCAGTACGTAACTACCCAACCCCAGCCCTAACTCTTTTGCAACATCCATATACCATATACATAATACTAACAATATTATCCTTCCAGCACGAAACATGCAATCCCCATCCTTCAACAAAAAATACGCCTCTTCCCTGCCTGACCTGAAAGATAAACTCCCTGCCGTCAGCAACAGTCCTGCAGATCTACTTGATCTCCTGCGCGGCAACGGCGCAACGGACTTTGGGTCTGGGGCTTGGTTCCTTACTACCCAATGTTCGAAGGAGGTGCGGAGTGCCCTTGCTGATGGGTCGGAGACGGGTTGGCAGAGGTTTATCTCGGATTGTGTGGGGACTTCTGTTACGGATGAGAGGAAGGTTTATTGGGAGAGGGCTGTCAAGGCTATTGGTGTTTAGATTTTGATTGTTTTTTGGTGATAGTTTTGGGGTTAGGGTTTGGGATTTGGGGGTTATGATCATTTGTGTTTTGGTTTGGTTTGTTGGGTTCTCGGAGCTGGTTCTTCGGTGTTGGCGTTGAGTACTGTGTTTGCCGGGTTGGTTACTTGACTTTTGATATTGATGATTGATGGATTATGGGAATATAGTATACAATAAAAATGAAGTTTTATTTAAACCCCCAATCTCATTACATTTAATTTTTCATTTCATAGCCAGCCATACGACTGCACCACTCTATAATGGGTAATAATACTATGCAATAAGTAAACCATCACTTTGTACTCCACTCCGTATATCCATCTCATCTCAATTCATAACACTTTTATAGTTTATATCCAAACAATCCCTTACAAAACACCCTTAGTACTAACAACATCCCCAGCACCAACATCACCGGCAACTCTCCGCTTACAAGCATTGCGAATAGCAACAGCAAGCGCCTTAAACGCACTCTCCGCACGGTGGTGGTCATTATCACCATAAGTGCAACCAACATGCAACGTAACGCCCGCAGCCTGTGCAAAGCTCTGCAATCCATGCGTGATCATCTCCGTGCTCAAATCGCCGATCTTCTCGCGCTTGAAGCCGAGGTTGATAACAGCCCAGGGTCGGCTGGACAGGTCAATCACGGCCCATGAGAGGGCCTCGTCGAGGGGTGCGTCGCCGCGACCGAAGCGCTCTAGCGATTGTCGGGCGCCTAGGGCTAGTGTGAAGGCTTCGCCGAGGGCGAGGAAGGTGTCTTCTGTTGTGTGGTGGTCGTCGACTGGTTTGGGTTAGTATTGGTATTTTATATTGTAGGCTTTATGGTTTATTCCATGTACGGTGTGCAGGGGAACTCACTGTACAAATCACCCTTCGCGCGAACTGCAAGACTCATCCCGCCGTGCTTGGCGAGCGCGTGCAGCATGTGGTCCAGGAATCCGATACCGGTGCTGATGGTGATTTGCTGGGTCGGGGTGAATTGGGTCGCATGGCTGGCTTCCTTGGGTGGCACAATGCCTTTCTTGGAGGCTTCGGCTTCTTTGGGGTCTGTTGGGGCGGGGAAGTGGGTTGAGGGTTCGTAGGGTGGGAGGACGCCGCCGTCGAGGGAGAGGGAGATTTGGATTTTGGTCTCGTTGGTCGCCCGGGAGATGGTCGCTGTACGTGCGGTGAGAGACATTGTGTGTTTGGGGGGCTGGTGTAGGTCGAATTGACAAATTTAATTGAGTCGGTGTTTTGTACGGAGTAGATGGTTGATAATCGGAGTTCTTTTTTGTCTGACTCGTCCGCTGGAGAATCGTTGATCCGTACTTTTGTATGGAGGTGATAACCTTGGAAAGTATACTTCAGACTTAGGGTTAACAGGTTTTAAGACACTGGCTGGTCCAGGCTTTTATTCTTGTCATCCTTGATATTTGATATTGTCTTTTATGTTGCCCATTGGTGTCTAAAACAGACATCTTCTTATATCTTTACTTTGTTTATCGTTTCGCCGAACTCGGCGTCGATAAGAACCGCCATCCATCTCAATTCCTTACCCAAGCCAAGCCAGACTGGCCCCTCTCGTTCACCAGTACTTACGACTGCACGTATACATACCAGAATGCCAACACCACACAACCACAGGGGCGATGTTGCACCCCCGGAGGAAATCACCTCGATAGCCGCTCAAGGCTTCATGACCGGCGTGTTCCGGGTAAGCACCGGACCTCCAATCCAAACCCTAATGCAATCGCTAATCTCCTCAAGTTTGGCTCCGTGTCCATCTTGGCCCATATGATTCTTTCCCTGCCCCACCCCTTCGTCTTCTCCGCACCAAGTCCGCCCGCGTATCCCGCGACACAACCTCGTCCACGCCCATCCATCTTCTCCCGCGACTATCTCCGCTCACGACTCTTCCACCGGCCCCTGGAGGGTTTCTCAAGCTGGATATCCCCCGGGTCCCGTGTCTACCGCGGTCTGACGCCGCAGTTCAAGGTCTTCATCCAAGTTGCTGCTATGACTCTGGGAGGTTGTATCTGGCAAGAGAAACGCGTGACGGAATACATCGAGCTGTTGAGACGGATTAAACGTGCGGAGCGACTTGAGGCTGAAAGGGCGGAGGGAAATCGTCGGTAATGACGAGCTTTGAGAGATATCGCCGACTCGATTTTGCAACGATGTGAGCTTGGAGTTTGGAACTTTCCATCACTGGATACAATACATCCACTCTGTCGGAATACCTCCCGGATGACCCGAATCTCATTTCCCAGTCATTTTCCAACCCCTGCAAGGCCTTGCAGAACCGAGATGAATCCTTTGTAGCTGCGTCCGTCGACTGCTGATCTCGAATGAACTTCGTCATCGATGACGCCAGATTCCTGGGGTTATTCTCCCCCTGATTGCCATGTTGATCTACATATTATGATCTCTCTTTCGCGGGGGGCGAGAGATTACCCCTACGAAAGCAGCATCTGGAGTATCGTAAATGCCGATCATCCATCATCCTTTGGGGGTGGATCCCAAGATTGAAATGATGATGCTATGTTGTCAATTTTAGTGTAGATCTTATAAGAAAGATGAGCAATTTAGTACATCATCTGTGTCGCTTCTAAAGTTGTTCTGGAGTACAAAGAAAGATCAATGATCACCGGGATCATCACCGATATGCCAAAGACGGTTACTAAAGAGGAGTTCGAATTTAGTTTCTACTGCACTAATCCCTGTAGTCCCAGCTATAGCGGCACTATCAAATCTAGTGGAGCGCCTCTTACGTGATACCCTTGGTACTAGAAATGAACCAAAAGATATGCGAGCTATGCGAGTTGTGAACGCATGTCTCGGGGGTTTTTACTCACTTTTTCTCACTTTTAGGGTGTAAATAAGCGATAGCTTCAAGTTAAAATATTAACCCAGTTTAACTGTGAAAAGAAGAATATTGAATATATTTGAATACATTTGAATAGAATAGAATATAACATTGAAATTAAAAAGAAAAGAAAAGAAATTAAAAAATACATGTAGTCCAAAAGAAAAAAAACACTGGGGGAGAAAAAAAAAACAGCTGAAACATCTCCAGTTGATCGTTACAGTTGGACCTGACTGCATCCGTCCATTCCTCTATTCTTCCTCTTCCTCTCCTTTTCCCTCTCTTTTTCTTTTCGAGGGTTATCCCTGTGAATTCATTTGGCTGTTTTCGTTTTACGCATTCAATCGGAATTCCTCTTATCTTCCCCTCTGCCAACTGATCTCCTACCGGAAGAGCCTATCAAATCACATCGGGAGCACTGATTTGCCTGATTTGCCTGATATCACCAATATTGTGGATTCCTCTCCCTTCCGCAACCATCACCTCCATTGCATTGTTGACAGGTCCCTGATCGTGTCTGGGGAAAAAATATCCTAGATATAGGGAAGAATTTTCCGGGCTTTAGCAATTGCATGCTAATTGCTTCTCATGGCGCTGTGACAGTCTGCAGTATGTGCTACCTTCCCCTCAT
Source organism: Penicillium solitum (assembly GCF_028829755.1). Classification (NCBI taxonomy): domain Eukaryota; kingdom Fungi; phylum Ascomycota; class Eurotiomycetes; order Eurotiales; family Aspergillaceae; genus Penicillium; species Penicillium solitum. The sequence goes on from NW_027072128.1 coordinate 1,114,383, forward strand.
CCTTTCTCCGCTCCATTCTTCCTTATCACACATTCAATATTGCCCGTCATGACTCTTCAAACTGCTAATTGATCCATCAGTATGAACGACGTTGAGGTCGTCGATGAGATAAGCTTCTTTTCTCAGTACACTCGCGCCGCTACTCTTCCAACACCTTACGCAACTTCCCCCTGCTTCCTGTACCACTAGTCCCCCCCCCCCCCCACCGAACCAGACATGGCTGAAATCATCGGCAAACGACAACGAAGAAAGAGCCTGAGCGTATTCAGTCCGTCCCTCACAATATCGACCACCCTCCGACCTCCACTCCATGACCGAACACCCTCGGACGATACCTTAACCAGAGACAAGAAAAACCGACGGAATTCCGGTTTCTTCGGCCGGTCTCACAGTCCCAACATAGCATCTGATGGATCGAATAACCGCCGCCCTGGGACAGCAGGCTCCGACACCGGCGGCTGGTCAGTATCCACACCCATAGCGACCACGCCTGTCAATGAAACAACACCTCGCCCGCGGCGGAAGTCGCTACAGAAAAAGCGAACCTCCGTTTTTGGATCCCTGAGGTCATTGCACTCATGGGAAGATGAGGAACCTCTGAGTGCCTCCGTCGGCTCGGCGGTGGACGAGCCAACCATGGCCAGTCCCCGAAATGGGATCTGGTCATCCGCAATCCTCCACCACGGGGAGGTTCAGACGACTGGCGGCATGTGGAGGAAAAAGAGCCAATATTTGGTCCTGACAGATACCCACCTCATCCGATTTAAGAATCAAAGCAAAGCCGCCGATGTCTTTGGTTCTATTCCCGCTTCTTATACCCGCGCTCCAGCTTCCCATCGCCAATCAATAGCTTCAGTCAATTCTCTGCAGGACATGCAATTAATGGCCACTGGAGATGCATCTGCCGGAATTCCATTAAACAGCATAATTGCGGTCTACATGCTGGAGGATGCACGATTGTCCCCATCAGTCGAGGTGGCCTATCTCGATGAGCGCACACACAAAGCCACATTGGTTCAAATGCAGACATCTGATTTGCAAGAATTGAACCTTTGGATGGTAGGCATTCGTCAAGCTGCCCAGATGGCTAGAGCAAATTGTCCAATGCCATTTAACAGGGGATCGATTGAGTATGTAACTCGTATGCTAGAACATGAGCGAGATTACGACCCGGAGGTGTTCCGCATGTTCCGGGTCATTCAAATCGCGTCCAGCAAGTCAATCACGCGCTCTTCCTCCGATGACCTGACCAAGCTGTCGCCTACGGGCTGCTATCTTGCCATCGGCGCCCACAAGCTTCATATGCTGCCTATGCAGAAGACAAACAATCGATCATCGGTCGTATCCCTTTCAGACTGGGAGGCTGGCACTTCGTTTGGTCTGATGAATCTCACTGGTTTGTCGATGGAGTACGGTGACGACAGTCTGCATCTGACCTTTAGGGTTCCTCTTAAGAAATCGTTCAATGTGTTCCTGGCCTCTGTTCATTCTGTTGAAGTCGCTTGTTGGATCCGACAACAAACTGAATATCTCCGTCCGTTGTGGATAAGACAGCCGTACGAATTCGTTGTTCCCAAAGAATTGCAAAATGACGACAACTTCCCACCTGTTGCTTTAGATGAAGATTATGGATGCTTCGACCGCACGCTGGTCGCCTACTCCGCCAGTTATGACATCGACACATCAAATATCCGATATACAATCGACCAGGAATGTGAGGATGCTCCATGCTTCCGTCTCTTGAAGCCTGCTTCCCCGAAAACCCCGCGGTACAGCGCTTTGGAACTCATTGCGGTCATGCGCACACTGCGCTACAATGAATTCTTCCGGTCAATCTCGTTCCGCGGGGTCAATCTGGATGCATTGCAGGGTCTTCGCGATATTCATGGGGTGGATTCCGACGTCCATCTCGACCGAGGAGGCGCCTCCGTGCACATTCCAGGCCAGGCGAATTTGACTGTTCTCTCGCAAGAGGTGCGAGCTTTGGCTCTGAAGAGTAAATGGCTGCGCCGACTCGACTTCTCTTATTGTCTTACACGGATACCGACACCAACTCTCGACAAGGGTACTCGTGATCCAGGCTGTGGGATTCCAGAAGCGATTTTCCCCGTGTGCCGCCGAGAATTGACCAGCGTGGACTGGGTTGTTCTCAACGGCATCAAGCTGGGTGAGTCGGATCTGGACTATCTTGTCGATGCAGCTTCGCAAAGACGTAGTCACCTGCGAGCTTTAGAGGTCGGAGACTGTGGATTATCGGTGCATGACCTAGACCTTCTTCTATCAACTATCGTCGCACAAGAATCAACACTCGAGGCGATCAACATCTCAGGCGTACAGGGCCGGTTGAATCCAGATGTACTCCAACAATACATTGGCTACTTCGGACAAATCCGCAAAATCAATTTATCTCGCATCTCGCGGACGTCTGGCAACGATCCGCTCATCACGGCCGAAATGCTGTTCAACTGGCGACTAGAAGAGCTGGCTCTCAGTCGGACGGTTGTGAACCGCGAGACCGTGGATGCTATTGCTACGTACCTGGCCAGTGATCGCTCTCGAAACCTTCGCGTGCTTCGTCTTGATCAGTGCGGTCTTACTGGAGAAGACGTGGCTATGTTTATGCACTCGATGTCCGTTGGACCTGATTCCCCGCGCAGTCTCCATCTACATGTCAATGAGAACCGCATTGACAACGGCTGCTCTCACGTTTTCAACGCTATTGCGAAGAATCAGACCCCCTCGCATATGTCAATGCGCATGATTGATTTCAAGAAAGAAGACCATTTCCGTGAACTGGTGGATTCTCTTCGAAAGAACAGCACCCTCAAGTTCCTGGATATCTCGAAGGCTTCTCTCCCATACGATGCTAGTCCTGAGACTTGTCGCTCGTTGCAGGTGATGCTCGAGGAGAATGAGACTCTTGAAGCTTTGGACATTAGCGGTGATAATGCGCACCTTGATGTTGCACGCTTCGGCATTGGCCTTAACCTTGCATTGACTGGTCTGAAGAGAAATACATCTCTGAAGGTCCTGAGAATTGAGCACCAGAAACTTGGTCTTCAAGGTGCCAATACGCTTGCCTCGGTCTTAGAAGAAAATGATTCGCTGCGTGAAGTACACTGTGAGAACAATGATATCAATCTACAGTCCTTTACGGTGTTGGTCAACGGCCTTCGGTGCAACCGCTCTCTTCTTACTCTCTCCTGCATGGATCGGGATCGAGTCCTGTCACTGGACAAAGTCCGCCGAGAGGTTGATAATGTTCGATGGGAGTCTAGCAACAGCCACCAATCTTCTACAGCCAACTCGGTCCGTCGCTCTCTGTATGCCGCGATGAGCGTTGGCCAAAGTGGGCAAGGGCACAAACTGAGCAAAACACCGCCGCCTAGTGTCGCTTCGGCCTTGGAAAACTCCCCATTCGCCAATCATAACGTTGAAATGGTCTTGCGGTCTCTGAACGAGAGATGGAACATGGAAGTCTCCCGGCTCAATCGATACCTCCTCCGCAACTACAACATTGCCCATGGGATTGAGGAAGTTGATGACGATGCTACCAGCGATGAACGACCCGGAACAGCAGCGAGCTTGGGCACAATGCTTGACAATCTCAAATTCGATGTGTCCGTGTCGGCAGATGAGATCCGGTCCTCACCACCAGACGAGCCTCCTGCTGTCATCCGACTTTCAGAGGCATCCAGCACCCCATCCCACTTTTCGTCAGACATCGAGACCACCCCCGTCCAACCAAAACGCATTCCATCCAATACCCGCCGCCCTCATACCGCCGCCCCTGCCCAATTCATTCCATCCGGTCATGGTTCTTCAAGCCAAACCTCTCACCTAGCTCTCCCGGTTCCAGCCGTTCCCCCGGCAGTCGGAAAAGCAGAGAGCGTCCGTAGTGCACGCAGTTCTTCCAGCAACGCCTCAATAGGCGCAGGCAGTACGCGAAGCGCCTACGGCGTTGCCTCATCCACCCTAAGAGGCTTCCTCAGCGGCACCGCGTTGAGGGAACGTCGCCGTGCCGATGCCGCACGCTCCTCGCCTGTGTGCGTCAACAATGACAAGCCGCCCCAGCTAGACTGGGCACCACCCAAGCTTGATCTGGGAGGGCTCCAGTAGCCTTCCTTACCCTCCATCAACATATCAAAATACCCCCTCTTCTACCTTGTACAGCATCCTCCACACCTCAACCAACACGAAACGAAGCCTGGCTCTCGCAGTACATATATACGATGAACCAGGTTGTGATTGCATACCCTTTTTTTTTTTTTTTTTCTTTCTCCCTGTGGATCATATTTTATCTTACTCATTAACTCATAACTCATAACTCATCAACCCCCCCCCCCCCCCCCCCCCCCCAACCAATTCCCATTTCTCAAAACCGGCCAGTCGGCTCTGATACCCTGGCGTTCCAATTTATTTTTACCAGAGACACCGCATTCTCCAGGCGTTCCATACTTCCTCATTTTCAATTTTCAATTTCTATGCCAATATCTCTTCCCCACGCAATCGATATCCTCCAATCAATATCCTCCTATCCGTTTTATCGCTTGGTCTGTTCTTTGCTCTCTTCCTCTTGGAAAGTGTCCTCGTTTTGCGGGTTAATGGCGCTCGTGCGTGCATTCGTGGCTAATGTTTATTGGGGCTTGGGCTGTTTGATATTTATCGTGATGGTGTTTTGCTTTACGCTTGTTCCTTGTTCCTCCTTTCTCGTTCTGGGGGATTAAATACTGTTTGGATAGGCATTAAGCACCATTCTTCCTTTCTGTTTGGTTTTCTGATCTCCGGTAAAACTGAGTAGTTGGCGTATCTTGTCTAGAGATTGGCATGATAGATCGATGCTATAAAATACAATGATGTTTTTCTACAACGCTAGGTGACGGTCAATTGAGCGCTGCAAATGGCTACTTTTGATGCTATTTTAAGTGTCCTATTTATAATATTTACGGTGTCCATCTTGGCTTCTAGTCTATATTAATGTCCTCGCCGACACCGTTTAGTCACGCGAGAAGGGCTTTTAAAAAGTGCAGTGCAGAAAATAACCTTGGAAGGAATGGAAAGGCCAAAGAGTCTATATATATAATATGATCCCCTATATAACTATTCCAGATCCCAGCCAACCTTTGTACACAATGAACGAGAACACCCAAACATCCAACGCCATGAATGTATATCTCAAAATAAAGTACAATGGGAGAGGAATTAATCTAATACTTTACAAAACGGAGATTCCCTCTCACTCCCCCCAACTCCTCCTCCCATACAAACCAGAGGACCTAATGACACCTCACATGTCACAAGAATCCTTATAAACAAGAATCCCACGCTCACGATCCTTCTCATCCATCCGCTTCCGCCAGGCACGTCCTTTGCTAGTCACATTTTTAATAGTGCGGAAGAAACTAGCCTCGTGATCCGTCACGCTCTTTCTCAATGCCTGACTACGACGCCTCTTGCACGTCCGCAGAGCTTCATTACTCTCCTTCAAACTAAGCTCGTTGAGCTCGTAGTCGATATCCCACTTGTCGCTCGCGGTGAACCAGGTCGGCCGCTGCACCGATGTACCGTTCACCTTGCTGTTCACAACGAGCATCATCCCGAGCACGTCCTCGTCGACGGTGTCATCTTCGAAGGGATCGCGCTTCGGTACAGTCTTGGTGGGATCGATCGGCTCCTGGGTCTGCTCGGGCTCGATCGAGGGGTGGTATTCGGACTTTTCGGCTTCGGATATTTCCTCGCCTTCCTCTTTGGGGAAGAGCGTCTCGACCAGGTTTTCGGCGTTGGGATCGTTCTGTACGTTGACGGCTTCGGCTTCGGCTAGCTCACTCTCTTCATGGTGGAATTCGCTATCGAGTATATCTCCGGCTCCGCCGGTAAGCTCCTCCTCCTCTGGATAGGGGGATTCGTCGGCGAGCTCCTCAGCTGAGCCCGCCACGGCTGCCTCCGGGGTCCTGTCAATGAATTGCTCCGGGTTGAGGAGACGGTCTTGGATGGCATCCATGTGGGCTTTGTTCTTTGTCTGGATGGCCTCGATTTCCTCGTCCGTGACGGGCTGCGCGACGATGGTCATGTAGGGTACGGCAGCTTCGCGGGTCTCAAAGTGGAAACGTAGAGATTTCTTGGGATACTTCTTTGTTGCCTTGTCGAGGATCTTCTCCCACAGGGCGAGACTCAGTTCGAATTCTTTGTTTCCGAGTACGGTGTTGGGTGTGCCGTGCAAAGCCTGATCCATCTCGTTAAGAGGGATGTATTGGAAACCGAAGATGCGCTCAATATTGTGGTAGGCGACGAAGATGCCGTCCATGCGGCCAACGCGAACCTGCAGGGAATACTTGAGGAAGGCGGCGCGGATCATGTCGAAGTATTCGCGTTCAAAGGACTCCCACTTGCCAAAGCGGCGTCTGATCTCGTAACCCATTCCGCGCTCGTGCTCGGTGGCTTCCATGCGGATCGAAACCACTGCACGTGTTTTCAAGTCGAACATGCCGGTACCTGGCAGTCTAGGGTCGTAGGCGTCGAGCTGAGATCTCATGAGGAATTTACCTGCGGTGCTGTAGTGGTATGACTCCGGGGTGGCTGCTTCTTCCTCGGCGGTGATCTTGTTTGGATCGCTGCGGCGGTAGCGCTCAAATTGTTCTTTTGGCATCGTGAGTTGCTTCTCCATTGACTTGCCCAAGTTCATGAGAATACTAGCGTAGTCGTATTCCTTGTCGGCATCAATGGCGTAAATATCCTCCTTTTCCTTATAACGGAGGAACATGGCAGTCGGCGCTCGAAGGAGACGGGTGAAGGACCGCAGAGGGTCGTCAAAACCACGAGAAATTCTGCTAATGTCGACAGGTCGCCACGCGGACAGAAGATAATGGAAGTGTGCGAGAACTGAAGTCATGCTAGACGAAGAGCCGTAGTATTTCTTTTCGTGTTGCTCGGTCATTTCGCAAGCCGTCACATCTTGAGAGGAGGTGATATACGGCTTCAAGGTATCAAAGTCAAATTCCGTCACGGGCATGATTTGGTCTAGGTAAGGGTCGAAATTGTAGACAAGAGACCGAGGGTCACGTAGCTGGTAGACACCGGGACTGTCTGGTCTTAGTATATCGATCAGTAATAGGGTAGACTCAACAACTCACTTGAAAAGCACTCGGTCGAGACCAAAGGCGACGCGTGGGACAGGAGGCAGGGGGGCAGGCAACTCTTGAGTGGAAGATTAGCCTACATCGAACGGTTATTTCAGAGCTCAAAACTCACCTTTCATGAACAGATTCTGGTCCTTTGAGGAAAGAGTCCCACGGTCTTTGGACGTGATATGGTTCTTCATAAACCAAAGGACTTCCCTCTCCTTCGTCTCCGCCTCTGGCCCATTTTGACTTGCAACATCGCTCTTAGAGCTGGTTTCCGATGTCTGAGCCACTGCATTGCTAGTGGACTTCAAGCTAAGGGTGCTCTCTTCGGGTTCACTAAATGCTGGCGTATCTGATGGGCCGTCTGTTGGAATCTCGGCTTCTGGTTTACTTTCTTTCTCCTTTTTCTTCAACATCTGAGCCTTAATTTTGGCCTTTCTTTCCCGTTTGGCTTCCATATCCGCTTCAATCACCTTTTGTTGCAAGGCCTTGATTTTTTCTGCTTCCACCCGCGCTGCCTCTGACGGGGCTTCCTCTGACGGGGCAGCTTCTGATTGTGGTCCCTCTGATTGTGCTGTTTGGGAGGGTGCAATGTCTTTGTCTAACACCTCCATCTTGAACTTGTTGTAGAGCAAGGGATTCCGTTTTCTGTAATTATATTTTTGTCTTGACTTCATCCCAGCCCATGCGGAAGCAGTGAGCTGTCTCGGTTCCTCCAACGGCTGGGGTTTATGGGGTTTGTTAGAGGCGACATCTTCTGTCGCTGGAATCTGATCCTATAGCACACACACTCTGTCAGGACTCGCTTTCTCACGTACTTCAGAATGGAGGACATACATTAGGCGGCAATGACACTGAAGGCTCGGTCGACGCGTCAAATGAATTTGTTTCCAGCTTGGTTTCGACTGAATCGGTACGGAGTGCAGATATGCGGTGAAACTGGCGCAAACTGGGCGCGCCAGGGCGCGCTAGACAGGAGAGACGAACATGTCGGCTTGAAGGGCCTGACACAGACCGCAAAGAGGTCCGAAGCATTCAGGTCAACTGTCAAAGGATAATCTGGGAAAGTGTATAAATGTAGAAGTTCCCCCAAAAGTAGTTGGAGTGGAGAATTCGAGAATTCAAGAAAACCGTCAATAAGCCACCGGGCGAACCTTGGAATTGCCTCTCCGGTTTTTTTTTTCTGCCGGAAGATTGGGGTCACCGCTTTGTTATCTAGGTGCCTGGATGCCTGAGGTGGCGATATTTGATATGGAAGAGATGAAACGACAGTAGGACTGGACATTGGATTTTTTTTTTTTCTTTTTTTTTCAATGTATTTAGTTCATATTTTGATGGAGCGCAAGTATACAGTATTGCTATAAAACGACTATAGAATCCATGTCTCTTAGAATTATATTGTACAAGGGAGATCTATTCGCAATTGCATAGAATCCTATACTCCTATCTAGATTTAATGCTATAATATAAGACATATAAAATCAGTCCTTAACTGTCAAATCTGTTTAAATCCATTGAAATCCATTCAATCCATTCAAATTCACCTTCAATTTAAAGTATAAAATATTTGCCTCAGCCGAGATCCCAAGAAATTCCTGGGGTCGGAGAAACACCCAGCCGGAGGGCAGAAAAAAAGTTAGAAAGTTTAACATCTTCAAATCTCCCATATCCCCCCATACAACCTTGGAAGTTGCTTCTCAGGTCTCTGTGAGGTAAGTGATGTGTTGATTTTCTTATCGTCAAGTCTTTCCCAATTGTTTCGCCCCATTCCATTGCCATACGACTCGCTTCCCTTGAAGGAGGGGCAGTACATACTACATACCCCGCGGAGGTTTTCTATATACTAATTGCTAACACCACCATAGTCGAGACGCTTCTCCAACCATGGCCTCCGAACAATTGCGCATCCTCATTGTCGGCAATGGTGGCCGTGAGCATGCCTACGCCTGGAAGCTGAGCGAGTCCCCTCTAGTCGACATTGTCTATGTCGCTCCCGGAAACGGTGGCACAGGCCTGGGTACCAACAGCAAGATCACCAATGCCAATGTCAAGGGTGACGACTACCCCGGTCTCGTGGCTTTCGCACAGAAGAACCAGGTGAACCTCGTGGTGCCAGGCCCCGAGGCACCTCTCGTTGATGGCATCCAGGGTTATTTCCAGGCTGGTGAGTCACGCATGCCACCTTTTTTTTTTTTTTTTTTCCCTTTTTTCTTGGCTGTTTTTTTTGGCCTTTATACCAATTGCTTTGAATTATTCTAACAATGGTTTTCAAAAACAGTCGGCATTCGATGCTTCGGTCCCTCCAAGGCCGCTGCCCGCATGGAGGGCTCCAAGACCTTCTCCAAGGACTTCATGCAGCGTCACCAGATCCCCACCGCCGAATTCGGAAACTTCTCTGACTACGAGTCCGCGCGTCGCTACATCGACTCTGTGTCGCACAATGTGGTGATCAAGGCTGATGGTCTGGCTGGTGGTAAGGGTGTGATCATGCCCACCACCAAGGAGGAGGCCCACAAGGCCTTGAAGGAAATCATGGTGGACCACCAGTTCGGAGAGGCTGGTAACGAGGTCGTGATCGAGGAGTGCTTGGAGGGTGATGAGCTGAGTATCCTTACTTTCAGTGATGGTTATACTATTCGCTCGCTTCCTCCAGCGCAGGACCACAAGCGCATCTTCGATGGAGACCAGGGCCCCAACACTGGTGGCATGGGCTGCTATGCGCCTACACGCATCGCGCCGAAGGAGGTTGTCGATGAGATTGACCGCACCATTATTCAGCCTTCCGTTGACGGAATGCGAAAGGATGGTATGTTTGATTAAGAGATGCATCTCCAAAGCATGTTGCTAATCCTGTCTAGGTTTCCCCTTCGTTGGTATCTTGTTCACCGGTCTCATGATGACCAAGAACGGACCTAAGGTCCTTGAATACAACGTCCGCGGTGGAGACCCAGAGACCCAGACTCTGCTGCCCCTGCTCAGCAAGGACACCGATCTTGCCCAGATCATGGTGGCCTGTGCTGACCACTGGCTGGACGGTGTCTCGATCAAGATCGAGCCCAACTTCTCCACCACCGTCATTGCTGTTGCTGGCGGCTACCCCAACGCTTACGCGAAGGGCAAGGCCATCACTCTGGCCCCCGCGCCTGCTGGAACCCTCATTTTCCACGCTGGCACAACTCTGTCTGGCAACGAGTTGCAGACATCTGGAGGCCGTGTGATTGCCTCCACGGCCACCGCCCCAACCCTTGAGGAGGCCGTTGCTAAGAGTTACGAGGGCATCAAGACCATCAGCTTCGAGGACATGTTCTACCGCAAGGACATTGCCCACCGCGCGTTCCGCCAGACCGCTAACACCTCGCTCACTTACGCCCAGGCCGGTGTCTCCATCGACGCTGGCAACGAGCTCGTCAACCAGATCAAGAGCTCCGTCCGCCGCACCAAGCGCCCCGGCACTGACGCCGTCATCGGTGGCTTCGGTGGTCTCTTCTCTCTGCCCGCTGCCAACTCCGTCTACCACCCCCACTCGCCAACCCTAATCGGAGCCATTGACGGAGTCGGCACCAAGCTCAAGATCGCCCACTCTATCGGCATCCACGATACCGTCGGTATCGATCTCGTCGCCATGAACGTCAACGATCTCGTCGTCCAAGGTGCCGAGCCCCTCTTCTTCTTGGACTGCTACTCCTGCGGTCACCTCGACGTCCCCACTGCTGCGGCCTTCGTCACCGGTGTTGCCGAGGGCTGTGTCCAAGCCGGTTGCGCTTTGATCGGCGGTGAGACCGCCGAGATGCCCGGCCTCTTCGTTGACGACTCCTACGACGCCGTCGGTGCCGCCGTCGGCGCTATCAACACCACGGGCGACAACGCTCGTGCCATCCTCCCGCACACAGAAAATATGCGCTCCGGCGATGTCCTTCTCGCCCTCGCCTCCTCCGGCCCCCACTCCAACGGCTACTCTCTCGTCCGCAAGATCGTCGAGCGTGCTGGTCTGAGCTACACCGATACCGCACCTTTCTCCATGCCCGGTCTCGACGCCGGCGTCTCCGTCGGCCGTGCCCTCCTCACCCCTACCCGCATCTACGTTAAGTCCATCCTCAGCGCACTGAACGCCCACGGCTCTGCCATTAAGGGTCTTGCCCACATCACCGGTGGTGGTCTTACTGAGAACATCCCCCGCATGCTTCCCGATACCCTCACTGCTCAGGTTGACGTTAGCACCTGGGCCCAGCCTTCCGTCTTCACCTGGCTCCAGCGTGCCGGTAACGTCTCCTCTGTTGAGATGGCCCGTGCCTTCAACTGTGGTGTTGGTATGATCATTGCCGTCGACCCTGCCTCTGAGGCTACTATCCGTCAGACCTTCGAGGCTGCTGGTGAGTCTGTTTACCGCGTTGGTGAGCTACGTGCTCGCGCCGAGGGTGAAGAGGGTTGTGTGCTGTCTGGACTTGAGTCTTGGTCTGCGTAATTTCTACGATATTGACGTTAAAATTTGATACTGATTGTGATGTTGATTTGATGCATGATGCTTTATATATGGATGGAGAAAATGATTTGCCTGGGTTATCTATCTTATAGATTTTTTTTTGTTTACTGTTTATTTTTTCTGGTTCTTTCGTATTCCCCGTCTTTCTTCTCTGCCTGGGGCTGCCTATAATAATATAGGCTCTTTGAATTTGTCCTGAACTAACGTCGGTTTTCCTACATGATGCACGAAATTATATATACTGGAAAGAATCCCATTGATCTACATATATATACTGGGTGTGCACTATACTGCTGTACTGCTGAGCTGATACTCTAATCCTTTCACCATCGGTTTCTCCTACTATATAAACCAGGACGCCTCCCTCCAACTTCCCATTCCCATCTCTTCCAGTCTTATCATCGTCATCTATGGCAGGACTTCTCTACTCAATCCGGGGAGGTGGTTACACAGCAGACATTCACCGATGCCATCCATAGCTCTAACAAGACAGTTCGCGAATGGGCAGCGTCTCAGAGAAAACCCCTGCATTTCCCTCCGAGATCCTTCCGACCCCCTGCTCCGTGGATACTGGGCGACACAGATGGCAGATATGAGGAATCTGGATCCACAGCCATGATGGAAGGTGTACAGCGGGCAAAAAAAGGGAAAAGATACCCCTTAAACACCAGATGCCCTCGTTTTATTCATCATCGAACAAAACACAGTCGCTGCTCGTCAACGCCATGCCAAATGGCCCGCAGACTTTGACATCACTGGCGACATCTACTATGATAGATGGCCTATGGGAGACCCAGTCATCATATGGTGCTTCAGTCTGCCATTCGTGGCCGTCACCATCCTCGTAAGGAGCCGGCCTTGAGTGCTCAAGCACAATCACACTACACAAGAGATGACAGCGGGTACTGGATCACACGCCATGAGAGTCGATTCGACTCGGTTATCGACGAGGAGGCCAATCGTGCGAAGAAGAAGAAAATTGATCCTCCGCTGGTCCATGTCATGTCTTACTCCAAGTGTCGTGTCACCACCGCCTCACTCTACTCTCATCTTACTTTCTTTCTAATTCACTTTCACCTTACATTGCTCTCATTCAAACCTTTCTCTAATCCCTTTCACTAACCCCTTCTCGCTCGACTTTCTCAACCTTCCTTCCGTCGCTATAAAGCAGTCCCTACTATACTCTTTCCTTCGGTTCTTTTGGTTGGTCAAGCCAGGCTCTTTACATATCCAATGGAGCAGACTGAAATGGAAATCATGTCTACATTCTCTATACTTAATGTAGTACATGTGAGCAAAAAGGAGTAACGACCATCCCATGTAGCAATACTAGTCAGCCGATTATCGGTGGTAATATCCAGCGTCCCCGGCCCATTGGGTCTTCTTCCACTAAAACGGCTTTTGTGTCTTTGGCCCGCAGGCGCATGTTTAGTAACTACAGCTTACATAGCATCTTTGCTGTTGAATAAGGGCATGGCGGTCATATGAAGCGCTGGTTTTACCAGTAAGCATCTCCCTGCTGATGATCAAGCCACATACTTCGAGGATCGCTAGGGTAACTGGGAAATAAGAAGATGGGTGTAATTCAAGAGCTGAGGTATGATATTACATCTAACGGTCATGAGGAGTTGTTGTGATTGAGTGGAAGATGGGAATATATAGATTCAATGTTCCTATATCGTTTCCTACCTATTCCAGTTTGCTTCTTTAGTGCCTAGTAGATCTATATAGAATGACTGACTGTATATCGGACATTATCAAGGTCCAATATAAAAAGGCCAAGGCAAACGAGGTTCTTGAAATCCAGTAATGCATAGAAGACACCACGATTCAACAAGCATAGAATCCGTCGACGGCGTTTCTCAGAGAATACAAGAAACCAGAGTGGAAGATTTTCAGTCAAAGTCACGTTAAAACTACGGACAAAGTCGGGCAATTTAGTTTAAGACAAGACAAGGGACTAGAACAAAGACAGAGTTCTTCGACGTCTCGAGAAAAGAAAAAACACAGCCTAATCCCTAAGACCAACTCCATATACATCCTCGCCCTACAGGTACAGCATTGTCTGCGCAACGCCATCAACCCATCCAGGAAAAACAATCAGAGAGGCGGACGGGACAGCGGATTTGGAAGAGAAAAAAAAAAAATTGAAGAAAGGTAAAATGTCTCAAAGCAGAGATGGATGGATAGAGAGATCGAGGTAAAGAGTAAGGTAAAGAGTAACAAAAAGAAAACGACCGACTCTATTCCACTAAAATCGAGATTCCATTTTCAGGCTATCCGCTTGATAATGCGAGTCCAACAACGCTTGCAATCCACCAGTGCCTCCATCCTGCTTTTTGATACACCAGGAAAGTACGAGTGAATACGAGTAGTAAAGTGCTGCAAGAAGCTTAGAAGCACTTGCGGTGAACGATGGAAGGACCGCTCTCGTCGTACTCCTGCTTGGAGATCCACATCTGCTGGAAGGTGGACAGGGAGGCCAGGATGGATCCACCGATCCAGACGGAGTACTTGCGCTCGGGGGGAGCAATGATCTTGACCTTCATGGAAGAAGGAGCAAGAGCAGTGATCTCCTTCTGCATACGGTCGGAGATACCGGGGTACATGGTGGTACCACCAGACTAAAGAGAGGTATATGTTAGTGGGAGTTTTGCCAAGTCTTGTTCCAAAGGCTTTTCTTACCATGACAATGTTGCCGTACAGATCCTTACGGACATCAACATCACACTTCATGATGGAGTTGAAGGTGGTAACGTGGATACCGCCAGACTCAAGGCCAAGAACGTTTGGCTGGAAGAGAGCCTCAGGAGCACGGAAGCGCTCGTTACCAATAGTGATGACCTGTCCATCGGGAAGCTCGTAGGACTTCTCGAGGCTGGAGCTCTGGGAAGCGGTCTGGATCTCCTGCTCGAAGTCGAGAGCGACGTAGCAAAGCTTCTCCTTGATGTCACGGACGATTTCACGCTCGGCAGTGGTGGAGAAAGTGTAACCGCGCTCAGCGAGGATCTTCATCAGGTAATCGGTCAAATCACGGCCAGCCATGTCGACACGCGAGATAGCGTGGGGCAGAGAGAAACCCTCGTAGATGGGGACAACGTGGGTGACACCGTCACCGGAGTCGAGAACGATACCAGTGGTACGACCGGAGGCGTACAGGGACAGAACGGCCTGGATGGAGACGTAGAATGCGGGTGCGTTGAAAGTCTCGAACACGATCTGGGTCATCTTCTCACGGTTGGACTTGGGGTTGATGGGAGCTTCGGTCAAGAGAATGGGGTGCTCTTCGGGGGCAACGCGGAGCTCGTTGTAGAAGGTGTGGTGCCAGATCTTCTCCATGTCGTCCCAGTTGGTGACAACACCGTGCTCAATGGGGTAACGGAGCGTGAGGATACCACGCTTGGACTGTGCCTCATCACCAACGTAGGAGTCCTTCTGGCCCATACCAATCATGATACTGCGCGCATGTTAGTATTTTTGGTTGCTTCATTGGGGATCAAATTGGCTGTATATGGTGTATACGGCCAAAATGAGCCAAAAAAAGGGGGGATTATTTACCCATGGTGACGGGGACGACCGACAATAGAGGCTGTTGAATTTTGTCAGTGATTTGATTCTCGGATTCAAGGTTCTTCCCAGCCAAGCAAAAGAGGGGAAGCCATCCGACGCAAGGGTTGGTGGGATGGCCTTTGCAAGGAGGGGTGTCATATTCTGTGGGGTTGAACTTACGGAAGACAGCTCGTGGTGCGTCGTCACCGGCGAAACCGGCCTTACACATACCCGAACTACATCGCAAATCATCAGTATCATAGTTCTTGTAGTCTTCGAAGCGCCATTTGGGAATTGTGGAGGGAGATGGAAAGCCATTGGGATGGATTCCATCTGCCGTCGTGGCCGATTAGGGGTGGCAAACGACCGCGACCGGGGTGATTTGACGACCACGTCGAAACACAAGCCAGAAGCTCCCGGGAAAAAGCATAGCACATACCCATTGTCGATGACGAGAGCAGCAACTTCTTCTATAATGAGATACACGGGTTAGTTGTCATTCGCAAATAGAATTCGAAGCTGTGGCAACAGGGGGGGGGGGGGGCAGCTTCCGGGGAAGCTGCTGATGTGGCCACATCGAGAATAACATACCCTCCATTGTGACAGATTAAACAAGGAACCTGGGGGGAAGAAAAAAAGAAAAGAAAGATGGAATGAGGTTAGAGGGGGGATATAGTTGGGATTAGGGGAGAAGGGAAGAAGGAAGAGAGTGAGAGAGAGAGAAGAGTGGAGAGGGGTTTGTGATGGCTGGGATTGTGCGCTGCCTGAGGCCTTCGATTTTTTGACCCCCTCCGATCTACAACTTTGGGTTCTTTCTAGTCCTTTTTTATATATATAAGTTAATCAGAAGGCAGAACTATTTTCAATTTGAATACTTCATTCCCTTTGACCCCATCAATCTTGTCTACCTAAAGCATTGCGTGGACATTCTTGGGGTGTGAGCCTCCAAACCCATTCTGGGTACGGGGGGCAATACGTACCTTGACCGGGTTAGGCACTTTAGGGCGTTTACTTGTAAGGTTGCATTACAATGATTACAATGACCGTGTCAGACATACAGACGACATACAAAAAGGCATGCAATTGTAGTCCAAGTGCTCTCCGGTAGGCTCCTGGATTCCCCGTGGCGTGTTCTAAGTATAGGACACAAGACCCAGACTTCAGCCCTTGGGGTAGACACCCGTTCCAAGGTTGTTGGAAGTGGACACACACACATAATAATAATGCGTACAAGGGATAATACGGTCTGAGACTCTTAGACTCTCAGACCGTCAGACCGTCTGCCAGAAGAATTTATCACAGGTTACCGCCATTTGCCAGGGCCTAAGAGAGAACAGCTAAGCCTATTAGAATGGTGAGGCGGTGAAGTACTGCCACGTGACATCTTGGGAAGTACGAAATACGAAGTGTACACACACACTGTCTCCCTCTTCTATCTGATCACTTACCCCTGACTTTGTCTCCTATTTTATGATCTCCTGATTTTACAAATGAAACTTATGTGTCAGCCCATCTTGACCTTCTTGGCCAGAGGATCTGCCATTTGACCCCTCCATTGGCAACAAAGTTCTTCCAATTTGAACTTTAAGCCCCTTGAAATAT
The DNA here is from genome assembly GCF_028829755.1 of Penicillium solitum. NCBI lineage: Eukaryota > Fungi > Ascomycota > Eurotiomycetes > Eurotiales > Aspergillaceae > Penicillium > Penicillium solitum. Next base: position 1,131,135 of record NW_027072128.1, read on the forward strand.
ATCTTGGCAGAGGCTCGGCTTTGATAACCCGGTTCTAGTACATTCGAAGACAAGATAAACTACCGGAAAATCCATGCCCGAAGGAAATAACAACTTGGCTTTAATACTACATCATTTAAAATGAACATACAGAAATGAATTCCTACAAGCGGTGCTTTAGTCGGTTACCTAGTTTTCGAGTCCGAAATGCCTAGGCCCACCAAGTTATCCGCTCAACGGTTCCAGCAAACTACGAATGAGCCATTGGAAATCACACTCGTGCTAACACTATTCAAACAGCTGAAACTAAACCCGGTGATGACATTCTTTCAAATTTTTATATATTCAGGCATTGCCATGAAGGGACTTTGCTCTAGGTTTCCAGTGACAACCCAATATAGATCAAAGGGTCAACATTCGAATCTGTTCGTAGCCCAACGATTTGGGATGGAAATTATGGAGATATTGGCTTTATAATATCAAGGTTCTTCAATTAAGACTAGACATACAGTCTATATTGTATATGCAGTCTATGATGACTGCAGTTCCTCCAAGGTTTTGAGATACGGTCACATGATCGAACCCGCTGGTCGCCGCGCGAATCACCCAGTCGTCACTCGAGACGTCAGATTATGTCAGCGGCCCTTTTTTCCAACTGTAGAAAAGTATTGAAGATCGCGACTGTAACAATACTGTGTATCACACAGTAAATCAATTTCCGTCCTGCGGCATATACTCTCTTACTACTCTCTTCTTCGTTAGCCTCCCCCCAAAAAACCAACGCACCCTACACACCGACAATACAATTACCCCGCCAGCCCACCATGGACCCCGAAATGAACAAGCTCCTCAAATGGAGTGTCGCCAACTCCCAGGCATCTGCAGGCGCCGATGGCGAGGGTAGCGCCCCGAATCTCCCAGCAGCCGCATCAAACCTGACTCCGCAAATGGTCAACACACTCTTTGGCGGTCCCTCCGAGGCCGATCTGATGCGGGCCGCGATGGAAGTCGTGCACGACAACGAGTCCGACCTGGAGAACAAGTTGATCGCATTCGACAATTTCGAGCAGCTGATTGAGGGAATTGACAATGCGAACAACCTCGTCCCGCTCAATCTATGGAAGCCGCTTGTTGAGCTGCTCAAGCACGACGAGACCGATATCCGACGTATGGCGGCCTGGTGTGTGGGAACAGCCGTGCAGAACAACCCCAAGGCACAGGATCAGGTATGAGAGACTCTTGAGTGGCCCCCCCAAGCATGATAATCACAATACTAACACATCCGCCAGCTCGTCGACCTAAACGAAATCCCTACCCTTGTCAACCTCGCCACTACAGAATCCAACCCCGCAGCCCGCAAGAAGGCAATCTACGCCATCTCCTCTGCAGTCCGTAACCACCAGCCCGCCCTGGATGCGTTGAACAAGAGCCTCCCAGAAGGCTACCCCACCGACAAGACCGACGCTGGCGACATGGACGGCATTGACACTATCATAGATAAGCTGCGGTCACACCCGGTCAATGCCTCGGCATGAAGGGAGTGAGCAGTGAATGGACTGTAAGAGTCAGAATACACAAAGACACAGAGGCAGCAAGATACCCACTGAATGCGAGTCTGTCCCTTGGGACTGGCCCTGTGTCATGCCAAGGGCTGGCGCTCGCAGTGCGACAGGCTAAGCTGTTACTGCAACTGCGTTGAGCGCTGTGATGACGACGCTAGGCTTCAATGCCAATAGATGCTGGCGATCATTAGATGTGCGGATACCCGAAATGGTTCTGCACTGCTTTCTGGTTACTTGGTTGCCTTGGGGTTGCATCAGCATCATCTAACAACCTGTTTTTGTTTATGGTCTAAGCATATATTTGAATTGTACATACCCAGGGACATTTGTCCTATATTAAATGCAATCACGAGTTTCGACTGTCAATGTTATATCCCGATGCCTGAATCTATGTACTTCAGTGCCTATGTTGCCTAAATTGGACTATTTTGTTGAAACAGGGTACTCTAAAAAATAACAAAACTCAGTACACACTAAACCGTAGCTCATTAATAAGGGATTCAAAGAAGGCAGAAACCAATATCCTAAAGATTCAACTCGCGTTGCCCTTCCAAGGTTGCTTGATCATATCCATAGATACCCCGGAACAACGTTTCTCCACCCAGACATCGTCATTGGACTCCAGCTCTCACCAGCACCAGCACCATCCCCTCAACCAAGACTCCATCCCCCACACACCTCAAAAATGGACAGCTCAAGCAACCGACTCTTCCGCTTCTCCAAGCCAGAATGGCTGAATAACTCCGCCGTCCGCAATGGCGGCGTCTACGTCGCAGGCGCCCTGGTAAGCATCCGATCCACCCTCCTCCACCTCCACCCGAGACCAGGCTGTCGCGACACCGCAAGCTCGCAGCCTTCAATTCCAAATAAAAAAGAAATGGAATTGAATCTCACATCTACCTCAAACACATTCCACCTAAAAGAAAATTCAAAAATCCCTCAGTATGAAAAGCTAACAAAACCAACCCGTACAATAGTTCGCAGCAGGCTTCTTCTTCCTAATCGACGTCGCCTCATTCTCGCGCAGCCCGCGCAACGGCTCGGACGTGCATATAAAATTCGTCGACTGGATCCCCGGTATCTGCTCCGCGCTCGGAATGCTGGTTATCAACTCGATTGAGAAGAGCCGGCTGCAGGCTGATAGCTTTAGTTACAGCGGGAGTGGGGTTGCGTGGAAGGCGAGGTTTGTGCTGTTTTTGGGTTTTGCGTTGCTTGCTGGTGGTTTGGCTGGGAGTGTGGTATGTATATGTTCTCTTTTTTTCTTCTCTCTCTTTCTGCTACTTCCCTGTTAGGGCGGAGGCATTGAGGTCGGGATTTACTGACTCAATTATTCTCGATAGACGGTTATGGTTCTCAAGTACCTTATCAAGGATTATCCGATCCAGACACTTTACTTTGGAATTGCGAATATTGTGGCTAATGGGCTTGTTATGCTCAGGTATGTGTTTTTGGTTGATTCGATTTCATTCGATGGGAAGTTGTGCTTGCGTGCTAACCATGTTATTCTTGATTTAGCTCGATCGTCCTCTGGGTCTCTCAGAACATTGAGGATGACTACACCTACAATCTGGCTCTGTGAGGCAGGCTGCTTCAATCTATAACTCTGTTTGTATTCTACTCGATTTCCTTGCTTTGATGACTTTTTGCCGGGATGCATTACGTGCATCCGCATCTTTGGCTGGGATTGGCGCTTTAGCATGAATTCATTTGCATTTTACGTTTTGCGTGGTCTCAGATGGGAGCACTTATTATGACATATTCTGAGATGCCTAGAACACATAGATATTCAAGTAAACAGTAGAAGTAAACATTATCAAGAAAGTATCATTGCAGCTATGCATGAAGAAACAAATGCCTTAAGCAGAACCGCCCTTGAACACCAAGTCCCATATATGCATTCATGAAATCGTAAAATCACCATCACCCATATTACCTTCAACCTCCATCAATGCTCCTCGCAGAACAACCTCAATAACTCATCAATACAAGTCATAGCCTTCTCCTTCTCCAACACCGAAGGTGCCAACCCCGGCGCCTGCTTCAAATACCTGCGAAGCGCAAAAGCAGCAGCTTTGTACGTGGCATGGTACATAGCCTTGAACTCATCATCATCGGCAGTGCTCCCCGGTGCAGGTGTTTCAGCACGTAAAGCCTCCGGCGCCGGCGTAGTTCCCGAGACATCAGCTTCATTCTCCGCACCACCACCTGACGGCTTCCCCGTTGACGTAGAGCGCATATTCGCACGGTGGAATCCATAAAGTCGCATACAAGTCAAGATCGTGCGCGTGATGAGATTCTTATTCTCCGCAATCACAGTATCAGGATCCTTAGCCGGCGAGCCAGGCGCAGACACCGGTTTCTCTTCAGAGACCGAAAGAGATGACGGGCCCTGGGCCTGCGAAATCTGTGCTCCACGGCGCGGGCCGGAATCCAAGAATGGGTTTGGAGTTGGGGCGCGCTTTTGCGGATCGGCGTTTAGGGCTGGTGTTGCGCGCCCGCGTACGCTACCTGGGCGATGGAGACCTGCTCCGATTGAGACGGATCGGGAACGGTGAGAGACGATCCGGTCGAGGGATGGGAGAGTGGGACCGTCTTCTTCCGGTTCGCGTTTGATACGGAGGGTTTGAAGGTTTTGTGACGAGGAGAGAGGTCGTGAAGAGGCCATTAGTTGTGAGACGGCTTCGCCGCCTCGTTGGCGGACGCGGCGGTGGTGTTGTGCGGCTACTTCGAAGAGGGTTGCTACTCTTTTGCGCTTTGGGCTCGGGGAGCTTATGTCTGGTAGGAACTCTGCGCAGCGTGGGGTTGCGATGGGTTGTTCTGGGTTTGAGGGTGGTGGAGATGGGTAGGCTTGGGCTTGGGTGAGTCGGGATGTTGAGAGTGGTGCGGCATAAATTCTGAGCTCATAGGGAGCACGCTGTGGTGTATTGTTGTGACCTGGGATCTCGGAGGGGGATGAATGTGGTGGGGTGGGTGGGCGTGTGCATGATGCTGCGCTGGATAGGACGCCGTAGACTAATAAGCTCGTTGGGGTTGCGTTGCCTGATTTAGTGTTGCCTTCAACGGTAACTAGCAGGCCAACTGGGCATTGGAAGGATTGTTGGAGTGCCGGGTCTTCTTCATTTAGCCAGAGGGCGCCGGTTAGTTTCCTCTGCAGCCATTTTGATGTCCCCGCGTGGGATGTGTGTAGCTCGAGGTTGGGACCCGCGCGTGCATGCAGTGGGATGAGTGCTGGGTTGACGAAACTGCGGAGACTGAGTTGGGACTCTTTGGATAGCTCGGACTGCCAGTAGGAATTCGGATCGACCAGTCGAATCCCTGCTTAAGTGGTCAGCGAGAAATACGATGGGATACGCGTGAGGTTTACCTTCTAACTTGGAGTCCGAGCTGAGAGGAATGGATCCTGTCCAGATATTCATCTTGTTATCTGGATCCCGGAAAGACCTTTCATGGGTTCAGCATAGTGACATCAATTTGGTATAGTAGTGTTGTTTCCAAACTGATATCCTGTTATCTCCGAATCTCTGCATACGCGCCGAATCCGCGCGCGGTCACGTGGACAATAGATCAGACTAAATAAACCAGCCAAACCTTTGGAAGGAAAGAATTGTGAATAATTTCAAAAGCTAAGTAGAAGTGGAAATTTGGAAATTTCATTTTTCAGAAGAATTCTCTATATCCATTGGGTTATAATACACCTAGAGTAGCACAGCCAGGTGTTGGAGCCATCGCCATTTAAAGTGAGGCACACCCCGCACCAAATCACTCATACATAGCATATCAAGCATACGCTGAAATCAAAAGAAACAGTAGAAAAACAGATATCATCATGAAAGCCGGATGCCGCGAGACCCACTGGCCTAGAGTATAGGTATAGTCCTCGGCAACCCCACGCCTCATCCAGTCTGGGCGATCAGAACTCTTCCTGTTCCTGGAAGAACATTGAGAAGCTAATAATGGTGCCGTAAATCAATAGGCCTCCGAAAATCGACATGATCATTGCTGGGATCTCGATTGCGCCGCTGTGGGCGAGGACGATAGGAAGTGCTAGGGGATAGGTTAGTTGGATAATCATCAATGGCACAATGATGAGGCAATTAGTATAGACACAGCATGGTCTAGATACCAAGAACCGACTGGTCGAGAGATGATGTGTCCCACAAGAGGGGTTGTTGATCCAACGACGTACCAATGCCAGTAAGAACCAAAAATCCGGTCAGGAACCGTCCAAAATCCATCGCGGAGTTGCTTGAGCTGTCCATAAAATCATCTGGGTTTGCGCATCGTTGGCAGATCCAGTTGGGAAGCGGCGCAACAACGTAGATGCCGACCACCAGCAGCGGCCAGTATCTGTGCCATAGCGCGGAAGAGAGGATAACGAGGAGGAAGCCAATTGCAAGAACCTAGTCAGATGTTAGCGAATATTTAGAAGCCAGGAAAGCAGTGGAATGAGACTTACAAAGGAGAGGGCAATGATGGTCTTGAGTCCAGCAGCCATGATTGCGGAGTCGCCGAAAGCCGATCGATGAGATTAAAGGTGAGAGGGGTAGGAGTTGTTGAACTGGGTGAAACCAGGAGACAATATCAAGAGGAGATCAAATATGACAGCCCCATTGGCTGAGTGCAGAAAATCAAAGAAGAACAGTACAGCGACAAGCTGGAGATGAGCTCGAGAATGAGTGACGTTGGCGCCTGAAGGTCACTGGATATTATTGCCTCAGGCACCAACAGCTCATGCTTCACACCGCGTCACTTTACTGCCTGCTCCAGCTCCCCCATTCTCCCTCCATCACCGGATTATCCCTCGGATTCTTGAGTTACTGTTCCTGAATCTCTATTTATCAACAAGAATCCACTTTCTTTATTTGCTTTGATATCCATTCAACCTTTTCCGTCACGATGTTCAGAAACAATTACGACAACGATGCCGTCACCTTGTAAGACCAGGTCCCCGACCTCCCTCGGATTCATCAGATGCTAACTCGAACGATCCCAGCTCTCCACAGGGTCGGATATTTCAAGTGGAATATGCACAGGAAGCAGTGAAGCAAGGATCCGTCGTCGTGGGATTGGTGAATAAGACACATGCCGTGCTGGTTGGACTCAAGGTTCGCAGACCTACAACAGAAAACGAACAGACCAAACCGTCAAAACTAACATTCGAACACCCTCTAGCGCAACGCAGAAGAGCTCTCCTCGTACCAGAAGAAGATCATCGAGATCGACTCTCACATGGCGATCGCCATCGCCGGCCTCGCATCAGACGCCCGCGTCCTCTCAAACTTCATGAAGCAGCAGTCCCTCGGCTCGAAGATGACCTACGGCCGGCCCATCCCCCTGGACCGAATCGTTGCCCAGATTGGCGACCGCGCGCAGACCAACACTCAGCACTACGGGAAACGGCCGTACGGTGTGGGTCTGTTGGTTGCCGGTGTTGATGAGGCTGGCCCGCACCTGTTCGAGTTCCAGCCCTCCGGCCTGACACACGAGATGGTTGCTTGTGCCATCGGTGCCCGTTCGCAGATGGCCCGTACGTATTTGGAGCGAAACCTTGATAAGTTCGAGGACTGCAGTCGTGACGAGCTGATCCAGCATGGATTGAGCGCGCTAAAGGAGACACTGTCTCAGGATAAGGAGCTTACGGTGGACAATACTTCTGTTGGTGTTGTCGGTGTGACTAATGGCAAGAAGGAGAGCTTCAAGCTGTACGAAGGCCAGGACACGGCTGCGCTGCTTGAGGTGCTGGAGCAGCGCGAGTCCGCTGGTGCGGAGGGCGAGACCATGGAGGTTGATTCATAATTGTCTGATTTGGTTTAATGATTCGCATAGACATGAAATCCTGATTATGCTTTGTCTTGTGTTTACGTCCAATGATCTCAGTTATTCAATCATCAATTCATAAGGCTCTAACGAAGTAATTTACTTGTGTATGTATACATGTCTTGAGGTTTTCCACTGCCGAAACCCGAACAGACCGGAAACAACCCCCAATCAAACGCAACGACATCTATATACTCGTACCCCATTTATTTGATGATGAAACAGAGCAGCTTCATTCCTCTCCCCAGTTCAACTGCATCCGCCCATTACTGACCTGATAAGCCAGCAACTTGGGCCAGACCTCAGAAACCTCCCTGGCCTCCGCAAGAATCTCCCCATTACTAGCACTGATATAACCCTCCTTGACAGCATTGCGCACCCAAGCCAACAATCCATCCCAGTACCCGTTAATATTCAACAAAACAACAGCAACCTTATGAATCCCCAACTGATTCCACGTCGTCATCTCCATAACTTCTTCAATAGTTCCAAACCCACCAGCGAGCGAAACAAACCCAGACCCAGGCCCACCCTCAAGGACCTTCTCCGCCATCAGACGCTTGCGGGTATGCATATCGGCGACAATGGTCGTAAGGCCGTATTCCGACTCAGGGATTCCATTGGAATCAACAGCATCAAAAGACTCGACAACACGCTCCGCAGCTTTACCGGGTTTGGCACTGGCCTGGCCCTCCGTGTGCTCGCGCATACCGCCGACTGTTGCGACTTTGACGAGTGCGCGGGGGATGATGCCGTGCACGGCTTTCGGGCCTGAGAGTGAGACCAGTGCGCGCGCTACTTCGCCCATTAGGCCGGTTGTGCCGCCGCCATAGACTAGTTGCACGTTGTGTTTGTGGAATTCTTCGGCCAGGGCTCGGGCTGCTTCCATGTGGACTGGGCTGTTGCCTGGGACAGAGCCGCAGCTGGGGGGAATTTGTTAGTTCGGGGTTTCAAGGAAGAAGGGGTCATATAGAATATATAGGCTCTGTGGTCACACGCGCTACACAGACAAGATAGTGTTGTTGTAACCTTGAAAGTGTCCAGGTGGTGGTGAGGGGCATGACTCACAATACACAGACAACGGCTGGCTTGGTTTCTGGGTCCGCCATTTTAGGATGTAGTTGGGATTGATAGTATGGACAAATAAGAGGACTTGGAAAGGGATTTTATCAGAGAAGGATGAAGAAAAGAGGGAGCTTGACTCATGAGCGAACCCGAGCCCAAACAGATAAACCCCCCACTCTGATAAGAGATAGCGGAGTATAACGTCAGGGCTGTTGGGGCTTGCTCCAATTTTGCTCTCTGCAGTAATTTCTTTTATATAGTTAAGATTTTACAGATAAATACCTCAATCTATATTGTACATGGGATTTCGACGGTTTGTTCGTGAGGTTCCAGCCACTCGAGGTTAGAACAACTGGGAAATTCGGATTGGCTTGTGTAGGCTTTCATGGCGTGGACAACTGGGCTGTTTACAGGAACATAAACATTGCTATGGATAGTATGTTCATAGGCTTTGTTTTGCCTGCACAAACTAATGGTAGTGACATGGACTGTGATCGGAGTAAAGTAGTCATGATTTATACATACTTCGAGGTTGTACTTGAAAGCTTTACTTAGATTCCGACTACCCTCGACTTAATTTAGAGAGATACCAAAAGAGAATATGGGCTATCACTTCAATAATAAGTAGTATTAAAAGCTAAATATTCTTCGACTTTACTGTGTCAATTAAGTAGCGGCGATTAATGACGAACTGGCTACAGCTCTGGGTTATGAATATAAACCTGAGGCTTACTATCTTAGCTTTGTAGCTTTCCAACGGGAATATTTCCATTCTGCTAATTCCAATCGGAGAAATTAGGTCTTGACTACTGTGGCCATGGGAAATAGGGTGGATCTACCCTCGGTGCTTAAAGCGGCAGTATTATTAGTATCCAAACGCTCGATATCCATTGTATATAGGTGCCTTACTTGAGTGATGATGGGCATACAGGTAATCGAACGCTAGTGTGGTATTTGGAGATCTGAAAATCCCGACCAAACTCTCATCCGAAGGTTTCCTATATAGAGATTCCAAGGTCAATTAAAGATTTTATTATAGTTATCCAGGTCTAACTTGCTGCTTTGCTTTGTACCACATCCGAAAAATGTATACCCCGGCGCCAGCAAACACAACCAAAACGAACCTAGCTACGCCAACAATGGCCAACTGCCATTTCCTCACCCTGTATGTCAATTGTCATGGTTGCAAAAAAAAAGAAAAGCGCCAAATAAAAGGGTATTCAGCGTTAGATGTTGTTGGAACCCGGTTCCATGTCCTCGACAGCCTGCGGACGGCCTCCAATTGCGGTGGGCGAGATTAGGTTCGAGTCGATTGCATGTTGCTTATAGTCTACACTCGTCGGTACCTGCCGTGAAAGGGATGAAATGGGGACTCCAGTATCTGTTTCAATCTGTTTTCGGCGAGCACGACCCCAGCGTTTAAAATCGACGAAGTACTGTATATCTGTTGGGGGGAAGACGTATCCGGGGTCAAGTGACATGTCGAATTCGGTATGGCAAGATCCGCAAAGAGGGATTGTGTTATGTGTATTTTTGTAATTGAAGGTAAACAGCCTAGCTTGCTCCCATGCAGGAATCTGAATAAAGCGGGACTTGCTAGCTTGTTGCTTGAAAATATAGGATAGTCTGAAACTCACCTGGGGATCATTGTGGGGGACGACATGAGATTTTCCTGGTGCTCTTGTTGAGCATACCCAACACTTAGTTCTAGAAACTGGTGGCAAGTGCGCGTAGATCATTGATGTCGATGTTCATACCGAGTAGGATACTCGGAATAAAACTATGGCGGCCTGGGGAGTTTGGTTCCTTGCGAAAGTTGTCCAACCATTATGCTTGCGCCACGACCTCTATAGATCGTGACTGGCGGGAATCTCGAAACTTCCTGTCAACTCGTTTCTGAGTCGATCTAAAGAGACTCTCATACTTGTTCCAAAAGATTTTGGACTCCAACTGGCAGATTTTGATTTTCCTGCCGGAGGATCTGGGTTCGTTCCAGAAAGTGTTTGATTCGGGAAATAATCAGGTTCTGGCCATTCGTGCTATGAGAAAGGGACATTTGATTGTGCAAATTCCCCTTCACAATTTGGGTGAGGCATGACCAGGGTTTCGAGATCAAGCCAGTGGTCTGGGCTCAAGCCTTTGATATGGATAAAACTATGACTGAGGCTAATAACAGTCAATAGCCAATTTGAGACAATCCGGTGTGTTTGCTTGAGTCCAGCCTGTGAAACGCCGACCTCTCCAGACCCTTCAACATGATTGACTAGTTCGGGACTAATGATGGGCAGATGCGCTTTCCAAGAGAGTGGAATAACCTCGTAGAGGACAGAAGCAGGATGTGGAAAAAGCAAGGAGGGTGTGAGAGAAGGGGGAAATACCCGGGTATTTGTCCAGGGGTCATCCTGGTCATATTTGGTAAACATCGCTCCTTCCAATTTTGGAAGGTTCTCACCAGTTGGCTTGGCCATCTGAAGACCAATAGCTCTTTCCCACCTGACATCTAATTCGTTTGGAATACAGTCCGACTTTTTGAGGAAACGAGCTTTGCGAATTACAATCATTGCCCATTTTCTGCTCGACTATAAATTGGGTGCCAAAAGCCATTATCACTATACACACAAAAGTTCTCTGGCCAGTTGGTGCTTTTTACTGCCTTTGTATATCGTATATATTACAAAGTCCATTCTGTGATACCATATATTCTCCTTTGAGTCCGTTTAAGCTATAATACCGACAGAAAATATATTTAAAAAAAAAGTCATCTAAAAACAACCCTTGAAACAATCATCGGAGTATTATATTTAGCTAGATAGGTTATTAAAGTCCTACTTCGTTAACGACAGACGCCGTATTCGCGGCCGACTACTCTTGTTTCATTGTAGTTGGAGCCATGTGGACCCCCTTATTCAATTTTTTACAAAAAAAAATTTGAATTATTATCGTAATGAGAAAGAAGTGCTGATTTTAAATGCATTCTATCAATGATTCATCCGACTGAATAATGTCTCCGAAATCGAGTTCATAAATTGATAAGCGAAGAGAGTACGATCAATGTAAAGTTGGAACTCAATGTTAATTTTGAGCCGAACCAATCGGATGTCGAGTTGACTTCCGGGCTTGGCCCCGCTTGATCCGTGGACGGAAGTCAACTCAATCTCTGATTGGCTGACGGGATACATCTGGTCTTTCTACACGGAGTTCACATAGCTGTAGACTTACATTTCTCCGTGGATGATTGTAAATAATGTCGGATATATATCATTGTGTCATTGTGCGAGAGACTTCTATTTTTTTTTGTGTTCTGTGGCACGGGGGAACTGTTAAATAGTTCATCCGACTTTGATGAAGTATATATAGCTAACTAGCTAGCAACCACACAAAGTCAATTCAACCCGTGAAGCCAATCATGGGAGACCCAGAGAATGCTCTTAAAGTAAGTGTCCATCCTAGTTTGACAAGCCAAGAAGGACAGGAAAGTCTAATTGTGCAATCGAAACGCAGGACGAGGTCCCCACGGAGAAAGTCCCTTCGCTCATTTATCGCCCATCTGGTCGGTCATTGGGTGTTATCTATGAGAATGTGACAGTGTTTGGTGCAGCATCCGGAGCAGATGGCATTTCGAACTTACCAGCAATCCTGTTCAAAATTGCGAAGTGGCCATTCTCGAAACTTCTCACGAGGAACATCTCTGCATCTACTAAGATCATAGAGAATGTATCAGGCGTTCTTTTCCCCGGGGAGACTTTGTTGGTGTTGGGTCGACCAGGGTCCGGCTGCTCGACTGCCTTGAAAGTTATGGCCAACAATCACGAGTCTTTCCAGGACGTGCGCGGTATGGTATCCTACGCCGGTATAGAATCAAAGGAGATGCTCGACAAGTTTCCTTCAGAGGTCATATATGTGAGCGAAGAGGACATCCATTTTCCAACTCTCAAAGTGAAAGATACACTTGGCTTCGGTCTTCGGCTTCGCAAGCCTGCCTCCGAGCAGAGAGATGACGCCGCTTTTGCCGACGAGATGACAGATGCAACCTTGTCTGCCATGGGAATGATGCATACAAAAGACACGATCGTGGGTAACGCGTTTATTCGTGGATTGTCGGGGGGTGAGAGGAAACGCATCACTCTGGGGGAGGGTCTTGCTGTCAACCCAGCGTTTGGATCATGGGACAATCCCATCCGTGGTTTGGATAGTTCATCTGCCACCCAGTTCTTGCGTACCCTCCGATCTGTGTCCAAGAGTTCCGGAATGTCCAATGCCGTATCCATTTATCAGGTCTCGGAGAAAATTTACGAGGAATGCTTCGACCGGGTCATGGTACTTCATGAAGGTCAAATGATCTTTTATGGGTTAACGTCCGACGCGAAGCAGTATTTTACCGACCTTGGATTTGAGTGCCGTAACAGACAGACAACCCCCGACTTTTTGACCTCCGTGACCTCGCCAGCCGAGCGATTGATCCGCGAGGACCATAAAGCCTCTTTTGTTCCTCTTACTCCGGTCGAGATGGCACATGCCTTTCGCAACAGCACTCAATATCGGAAACTCCTGGACGAAATGGAAAGATACCGCACCACAGTCGTGCAAGATCAAAATACCATTACTCGATTTGCTCAAAGTGTGGATGAATTGAGATCCAAATGGACTCTTGGAAAAGCGGCTGCCCCAACGCCATTGTTCAAGCAGGTCTGGGTGACACTGCGTCGCCACTACCAACTGCTTTGGGGCGAGCGTCGAACATTTTACGCGCTCATCGCATTCAACCTAGCCAATGCTCTCATCAACGGTTCTAGCTACTACATGGCCCCGAAAGATGCCACTGGATCTTACGAAAGAAGCTGTGCCTTGTTTTTTTCTTTGATTTATTTTTGTTTGGTGGGCATGGCGGAAACAACAGCCACTGTACAATCGCGCGACGTGCTGCTTAAACAATCCAAGTACGGGTTTCTTCGACCGGCAGCCCTTGTAATTGCACAAGCTTTGGCGGATATCCCAGTTGCGTTCATTCAATGTCTTCTCTTCACCTGCTGTTATTATTTCACCATCGGTTTGGTAAAGACAGCCTCTGCCTTCTGGATATTTGTCCTGATTGTCTTTACTTACTATTCCGCTATACAAAGCATGTTTCGAATGTTGGGGGCCTGGTCCCCTAATACATCGATTGCCCTGCTTCTAGCTGGTAGTGCGGTTCCCGTCAATCTTCTCTGGTCTGGCTTTTCCCCAACAAGACCGACACAGCTTAGGTGGGGATCCTGGATACGACGGATTGCACCGTCACCCTGGGCACTCGAGGCGCTGATTGGCAACGAGTTTTCAGGGATCGATTTGACTTGTCTTGAAGCCCAGATGGTGCCAACTGGCAGTGGATACGATGACCTGCGATATCAAACCTGCAGCATTGTGGGAAGCGAGAAAGGTAATCGATCGGTAACTGGTACGACATACATGACCCACCAGTTCGCGTTCTCCCGTGAGAATTTGTGGCGGAATTTTGGTATTCTCCTGGTCCTATGGTTTTTGTACACTTTATTGGCCGGATTAGGACTCACCATCATGACCCGGGAAACTAGCGGGTCCCACTCTCGAGTGTTCAAGAAATCAAAGTCACCTTCTCTAGCCCGACATGCAACACCGAGCGATGATGTTGAAAGGAACTCCAATACGCCATCTCATTCGTCAAGCATTTCGACCGTTCAGATCGATGAAAATGAGCCTATCGGTCAAGTCAGCAGCAAGCCACATGGTTCTGTCTTTTCATTCAGAGATTTAAGCTACTACGTGAACGTCAATGGCGAGGAAAAGCAGTTGCTTCGAAGCATCAGTTGCTATGTCAAGCCTGGCCAGCTAACTGCCCTGATGGGTGCATCTGGTGCGGGCAAAACAACTCTTCTTGACACCCTCGCCCAACGAAATAGCAGTGGACGCGTGGAAGGACAACTGAGGATCAATGGGAAGCCTTTAGGTCCCACGTTCCCTCGCTCCTGTGGTTTCGTGATGCAGCAAGATGTTCACGAGCCTTTGGCTACCGTTCGCGAAGCGCTTCAGTTTTCCGCTCGTATGAGACAGCCGGCAAACATCCCTGATAGCGAAAAGATGGCATATGTCGAGAATGTCATCAACACCCTGGACATGGAGTCTATCGCGGATGCACTTATTGGAACGCCTGGTGACGGAAAATTATCTGTGGAAGAACGGAAAAGAATAACCATTGGAGTTGAATTGGCAGCTCGTCCGTCTGCGTTGTTGTTTCTTGACGAAGTAAGTTATCCCCTGGAATATCTACCCTTGGACATGAATTTGGTCTCCCCCTCTTGAATTCCTATATGACACGAACTGACCCATGTGACTTTTTCCCTATAGCCTACATCAGGCCTTGACAGCCAAGCCGCCTTTTCCTTGATTATGTTTCTTCGTCGAGTGGCCCAGCAAGGTATTCCCATCATTTGCACAATTCATCAGCCATCCGGCGTATTGTTCAATATGTTCGATCGTATCCTTCTTCTTGCACCTGGAGGACGGACCGTTTTTGCTGGCGAGACGGGTGAAAATTCAGCCAATGTTGTTGAATACTTCCAGAAAAATGGTGCTGTGATCGCTGCGAACGACAACCCGGCTGAATTCATCATCTCTTTGGTTTCTTCACAGGGCGCTGACTCGCATCCCTGGTCAGAAGTATGGAACCAGTCGGAAGAACGCAAGACACTTGACGAGGTTGTATCTGAACTTCAAAGTGATGACAGTCTAACAAATTCTCACCTTGCCGATGATATCGACACAAACCAGGGTGGGTACGCATTACCTCTCTATGCACAAACCCTCGAGGTCACGAAGCGACATTGGATTTCAGTCTGGCGAAATGGGTCTTATAACTTCAGTCGCATTTGGAAAGCCCTCTTCATCGAGATGTTCATCGCGTTTGCATTCTTCAAGACAAAGGACACTCAGCAAGGGCTGCAGAACCATATGGTTGCAATTCTTCTCCTTGCCTGGATTATCCCAGCATCATGCGCAGATCTCCAGAACGTGTGGTTCGAAAAATGGGCCATTTTCACAGCCCGTGAGAAGAATGGAATCTACGACTGGAAGGCTCTTGTATCTGCCTGCGTCGCGGTTGAGCTTCCATGGCAAATTTGCACCTATACTCTCATCTTTTTGGCTACATATTGGACGATTGGGTTCCCCACTACGACAACAGCCACCGGCTACTTCTATTTCATCTGGCTCCTTCTCGCAATTTTCGGCACAACATATAGCCAGCTTCTTGCGGCACTGTTTCCGAACGCAACAATGAGTGGTCACGCAAACTCGTTGGTTTGGTGCATTCTAATGGTTTTCTCGGGAGTTCTGACCCCCAAAGCTTATATGAATGACTTCTACCGTCCTTGGTTGTTTTGGGTGGACCCCATGCGATACTTCTTTGGGGGAAGTGTCTCAAGTGCCTTGCATGGTCTCCGTGTGAATTGTGGCCCTGATGAGTTCGTCAAGTTTGATCCTCCTCCTGGCCAGACATGCGGGGAATACGCAGCTCGTTTTATCAGTCAAAGTGCGGGATATCTCATGAATGAGACTTCCTCGGCGAACTGCCAGTACTGTCAGTACTCAGTGGGTGATGACTATCTAGAAACCCTTAACTTCCACTACTCGGACAAGTGGCGGGACTGGGCAGTCTTTTTGGGATTCTGCATCACCAATATTGCCCTACTGTACATCGTCATGTGGTGGAATAAGGGAAGACTGCAGCGCCGTGTCTGAGACACCCTGTACGATCTATACCTACTTCGCTACCTGATATGTCATGGGAGAAAGCCATGTTGAGAATGCAGATTGTGGTTGTAATGATGCAGACAAGTAATACTTGGCAGCGGCTTGGGGTTTAGGGGGCTTTGTCGAATACTATGGTTGAATACATGCATGGATGGTTGGATATAGGGTATTTTAGAAAATTGTGACCGCTAATTGGTGAGGTACACATAAAAGTGCATAATATGCTTAGTTAGATTGTTTGTTGGACTTTCGATGTCATTTTAGAGAAATATAGATCGTTGTGACATACCATACATCATCGTACTTCCAGGTTTCTGTACTCCCTACATACATAGTTATATATAGAAGAGTCCTCTATACGGTTTAAAAGCACGTTAGTATATTCTTACATGACATCCCTAAAATATCGTCTGAGGCGGCCGACTATGCTTGTCTGAGGAAGACCGAGAAAAGACAATATAGATCAATTATGACTAGCCCTAGACAGAGGCAAAGACCCCTATGTTTCCCCCGTCTAATCATATTCCTATTCAAATCAATACGTTCACCAAGTTCGTCTTCTCCAACAGAATGACATTTTCAGTTGAGATCTTCGGGGATACCGAAATCGAAAAAATTGCCATTTAACCAATACGACAAGCAATTCATGCCAGAAATATCAGCAGGTACCAGGTCATTTCCATTTGGATTAAGACCGTCAGCGTGTGAAGCCATTTGGGCCATATGCGTGTCAAAATTGAGCGGATGTTCAACATCACCAGCCAGGTTTTGATCGTTGATCGGGTCTGAATTAAAGCTGTGAATCCGGAGTGTCAGTTTGCAATGTCAAAGGGGCAACAGGTTGGAAGATAGGGATAACACACTTCAGCCAGGGAAATTCATCGATCATTGTATGGTCAAAACGAATATCACTATTCGATAACATCAAGGCATCCTTGGCGCATTTCATGACATCCACACTCAGCGCCTTACCAGTGGTAGGTCCGACGTGATCCATCTTGTCTAGACAATGTATGGCACGCTCAACGAGACTGAAAATGTCCTTGGCATAGGTGGATGTTACGCTCGGCTCGATTACGTTGTAGAGCAGCGTAACACATGCGGACATGACGAAGCTCGCAACTGAAGCGTCATTTTGGATAACTTGAATGCGAGTGAAGATGGCCTGGTGAGCCAAATCAACGGTGCATTTGGCCGAGGAAATGGCGGTGTCAATTGACTTTTGCAGACTCGGCATGTTGGGAGACGGCTCCCCCGAGTGAGTGTGCAATGTTACAAGGACGAGAGCTGGTCGATGCATCATCAACTTTGTCAAATGATAAGTGAGGCCGAGGTGTGTCCTCTGGATTTCTTGCCAGTCTTTACCAATAGTGCGATTGGAATCATAGAACTGAAGATATTCAGGTAGATGCCCTAAAATGACGTCCAACGCGTTATCGCATGTGGTGATGGTCTCTGCTGTCTTGACGGAATATCCGTTCGCCGAGACGCTGCCGAGAGAGAGAACATCAGTGGACACGGTCTCAACTATTCTCCCGATTTCCGCCATTGCTCGGATGAATGCACAGTTTCTGGTGGGTGCGGTTATATCCAAGGAATCTTCATTCAGTGAGGCGTGATCAATGACAGGCGAATATTCGAGGTGGGCAACATCGATATGACTGTCCGAGATGCTGGATGGGCGTCCGGTGAAAAACGCCGACATCCTTTCGTGTGAATACACTGTCCAGAAGGTTGTTCGGAGACGGTGCATGGATAAACTGCTGCCATTGGCGACCTGGCTCCGATTTAGGCCAAGAGTAAGAACGCTACGAGCTGCGTGGCCCGTATACAAATACACATCGTTCGGTCTCATAGAATGTAACGCATACATTGCCTAGAAAGGCCGGATCATACGTACACCTGGTCAGTACATATTGGTTACTATCGTAGAGCACGGGAAGTCAGAACCGACCTTCAGCAACAAGAAATGCGTGCCTTTGAGACTCGATTCCTGGAAGAGAGCGCCGTAGTTATTCGAGTTCGCCCAGAGATACTCAGCCCATTTGTCCAGATAATCCGCAGCATGCTCTGAGCTTCGAGGTGATACTTTAGCCCCAAGTGCTAAGACCATGAATAAAACGTCTCTTGCTCTGCCCGCTTTTCCCGGAGTAGGCGCCTCCCAGACACTGTCCCACAGCTGGATAATCTCCGAGTGGTTAAGTAACGGGATTTGAGGGTGGATGATATGAAAGAAAGTGTTGATGAAGTCATATCCTGTTTCTCTGGGCAAGCACGCGTTACTGGCTGGATCCGAAAATGGGGAGAATTCGCCTCCGCAAGCAAATAAGAAATGATGTATGCCCCATTTCTCCAGTCCATCCGGAACAGGGCCGTTCTGTTGATCAAGTAGCGTTTCATGTGTGCGCAACTTCAGCCGTTGATATAGCCTCTGGATAAAGCATATATGAGACGAGGGCCCTAAAGTTCTGATATGTTAGTAGCACATCCCACAAGGACCGGTTTATAGCTAATTTATTACCGTAGAACTGAAAAGATCCGGTTTTCGTATTGGACACTCCAATTCCCGCCCGAAATTCTCGTTGCATCTTTACCATTTCAGGATCATGTTGAAGTTGCGGGGTCAAAGCACTGGCATCTGAAATCGGGCCATGTGAGCTGGAAGACGTGGTGTTCACGCCAGTTCGGTAGGTCGGAGCTGATGAGGTCAAAGGGAACCTCTTTCTCGAAGGCCGACGATCGTATTGGCGATAAATACAAGAACTGATATTGCGCTCTATACATGCACTGCAGGGCTGGTCGCCGTCACATTTGACTTTCCTACGCCGGCATAGTTCACAGGCACGATTAATGCGGTTACTATTGGCCGATAGGGCTATTCAAGTTAGACTGAGTCAATGTTTTCGGCCAGATACGGTGAATCAAACCATCTTTACAAGGCAGCAACTTACATTGATCGACCACCATCTGATTAAAAGGGTGGAGCTGGTTTTTCGCAAAATAAATAACCAGTGAACATCTAATGAATTTTCGCTCAATGAACTATATATCAAATGACATCACATGATTAGCTTACTGACAAATCCATCTTACGCTCACGTGAAGACCTCTAGAGACCCCTATCCCTTGACTTCGAGAATGGTTTCTGGGTTGGAAAGGCCGATTTTGCGGTTGCTGTATATTTTTGACTCTCCAAAAATTTGGGGAAAGAGGGCTGGTCTGGTAATTGATACGGAGAGATGTCCGAACTCGTCATATCCCGGATACCAGTGCGAGCATCCATAGGCGCGTATTCCAACAGTGTGTGTGTGTATGTTTGATTTTATATATACTGGTGTTTGAGAGATATATCATGCGATCTCTATTGTTTGATCTCAGACTATATATATTGTCACCTTCGTAGATAGATCCTCTTCTCTCCATGCACCTATAGAGCTTCTTCCAGGGTCTTCTTGTTGCCAGTAGATCTTTATATCTATATATTCTGTTGCACTTGATGGATCAGTGAATAGTGTGAATACGAAGCTGTCCAAGTACAGACCTTGCATCGTATAGACACCAGAAGGGTGAACGTGGATTCGCAATTGATGACGATAATCTGGAGCGTTCTTCCTTCGTGAAAATAACTCACAGCCCATGCAATATGTGCCAGGTATTTGAACATGTCCTCTTCTTTGAAGGTCTCTGACTGGCCCAATAGACTGATTCCGAATTTCTTATCCCTTTGTTTCGGCATAGCTGCAAATGCTGTGGCTCCTTCTGCCTCTCATCCTTCGGGTATCTATTCAATACCGCTACACTGGTAGTGGGCCATCTCGGTTCATAATATGGTGGGTGATACGGAGGTGAAAATTGTAGAAAGAGAGAATATTTCTGAATTGTCCCGACTACCCCATGCTCCTAACCGCGAAAATAGCCATCTAAGGACCTACTCGTGGAAGGCATCAACGTCCACCAAGTCACATAAAAACGTGGAATACCTGAATGTCGGTGCCCATACTCTTCTCTTCGCATTATCAAATCGCGCTCTATCACAATGCAGAGCCCACAAAGACAGTGATCAAATATAGCGGGTCATTTGTTTATAAGGCCCTGATCAACAATGTCTTAATTTCAATACTCGTCTTTCTATTTTTCGATATGCCCCCCTCTCCCATCGTTCCTCTCCACACCTCTATATCGAGTACTCTCCTATGTTCCGCTCAGAACTGGACAGACCAGCTCGATGACTCGATGGTGCAAATACCAAAAACTACGAGGCCTGCAGGCAATGAATCTGAGGTTGGAGCTAACTCTAGCCTTGAGGCTGAAGAGTCGAGTGCATCTTCTATTCTTCGTGCCTTCTAGGCTCAAATGTGATAAGTCCTCTTGCGAGTGGCGTGTCGAGTTGTTAGTACCCAATCGTTCTTCATAGGTTATTCGGATACTAACTTCCTGGTTCTATAGATACCAAGTTAATCAGTCTCTCTCACCACACACATGCTGGAAGACTTCTAATATACCAGTGAAAGCTAGCGTCATGGCTGCTTTTACACTGCTATCCCACTGTTACCTACAATGATCCATGGAGTTTCGTTTGTCGTGAAGATGTTCGACATGATCCTGTGCTGTAAAAAAGATATAGTTAATCGACGGATGTACTTGTCAAAGCGTTTTTCAAAAAGGTTGAAGCACATTATGGTAGTGTGATAGTCGATATCTGTATGAGCCAACGTACATATGTATGGTAGGCGCTCTCGTTGTACAACACAGCAGCAGTGTCATAGAATCACCTCAATGTATGGACCCCCCAAAAAATAGAAAGATGAAGTACAGTGTTTCAATGGTCTGGTAAATAATAAAACAGAATCCAACAATAATCAGGCTAAGACCACACATCAAAAAGAGCCGATAGCCAGCTCCTGGATACCAACGGTGTAATCCCCGTAAATGCTATGCCCAACCCCAAACGCCCAGAGATGCAGCAGAGAGAGAGAAAAAAAAAAAAACAGGGTATCAAGAAACCAACTCAGCTAACAATCCGACTCTTCTTCTTCTTCCCCCTATCACCAGTAGAGCTAGGCGGGGAACTCTTCTCAGAAGCCTTACCGGGTGTATCGACACGCACCTGCGGCGTCGACGCCCTAACAGGCAGAGCAGAAGGCGTACTAGTCGGCGCCGCATTAGCAGCGATTTTCGGCGCTCCCTTAACAGCCGAGCCGGTAGTCTCGCCGCCAGTGCGTGATAGGATGAACGAGCCCGGTTCACCGACGAGGGGACTTTCGTCCATGAATTCGTCGCCGTAGCGCGTGAGCAGACTGAATGATTCAGCCAGACTGCGCGTATCTTGATAGTTGGAGCTTGCAGTTGAGCCGCCAAGGCTTGATTTACTGGTTGCTTGCGAGGATTCGGTGGTTGGGAAGGATGCGTCTGGCATGGGTGTTGCTTCTTTGCTCTGGGAGGCTTGGCTGGCTCCGGCGCCTTCTTTGCTGCGGACTCCAGGAGGCAAGTAGGTGTGTCCGTGGGAGGCGGTGAATGTCGGTAACGTCGCGGCGGATTTCATGAGCTGGGTTAGGGATGTGACAGCTGATAGCTGCGGGGGGATGATTTATTAGATTAGTTGTCTCGGAGTAGCTGGTGAGTTTCGAGAGGATACATACAATTCGGTTACCCACTACACTCGCAACTGAAGGAGCCATGTAGATGCAGTCGCCGACAATGAAGTATGTCGATATCACGGTCACCTCGTCGTCCATGCCGCTCCTCTTCCGTCGGTTCTGCTTGCGGATCACCCAGATGTTGGATGGCTCGTGGGCGAAGCGGTTGTCTGTTTGTGCGGCTGCTTGGAGGGGATCATATGACACGATAAACTCCAGGCCCTGCATTGTTTTTAGTCTGGCTTCGAACGCTTCGCGCGTCTCGACGAAATGACGGAAGGCATCGTTGTAGTTCGCTTGGATGGCGAGAGAGGCGTTGTTGGAGGTCGAATCAAAGAAAGGGGATTCGGCAAAGTAGAACAGAACTAATTGATGAGACAATTAAGCTCAATTCCCGGCGTGGTAAGGTGTGCAACTCACTGTTGTTGGAATGAAGGAATCCCCCCATCATCTGGACGTGCGGGGGAGACCGCCAGAGGATCTCCTCCATTGAGGCATCTTGGCTCGCCATTTGCGACTCTGGAATGATAGACCCAGTCGGCTCCGGTCTATCGAAGCTCGTGACAAGCTTTTATTTTTGAGAATTGCTAAAGAGGTTGAAAGGAAAGACGCAGCTCGGAAGTTGAAGCTGCGGAGAAAATGATGTTTGCTTTGTTTGCATCTTGACAATATACGATGACGACGGCGAAGAATCCGTTAAGAGAGTGATGAATATCTGTATTTCTAATCTCCATATGTGTTGAATGGGGTTTATAGACAAAATCCAAGGTACTAATACAATAGCAAAATGCAAACCGAAACGCCAACGCCAACGCTGAATGTTGAATCGAATCACTATCCCAACGCATGGATCCGGATGTTGAAAGCAAGGGAAAGCGTGGATCATGATGCGACCAAGCATAACTGTCATAATGTCCAAAAATCAAAACGGTACCTAGGAATTAAGAATCCTCGCCTGCATTGAGCGGCTTGAAGACGTTGCAAACTACACGCAGTTTGGTCAACATCTCATCCCATTCGCCCTCCGCGGTGCTGAGTGTGGTGATAGCACCCCCGGCACCGATTCGCCAGGTCTGCTGCTTATTCTCGGTGTAGTCTCGACCACCGTAACAAGTGAATGCCGAGCGGATCAAAACCGAGAAACTTCCACCTCCGCCAAGGTCCAGGAAGCCCATCACACCGGAGTAGATGCTACGCTTGCGGTTCTCAATCGTGCGAAGATGCATGCAAGAACGTTCCTTGGGCGCACCAGTCATGGAACCCGGTGGGAGGCACCTCTGGAGGGTAGTCAGGCCGTGAACAGACATGTTGGGGGTATTCAGCTGGGACATATGTCGCACAGCGAAACCCGGGTGGTTGGGGCGGATCTTGCCCTTGATGTGGGTGATCATTGAGTAGACTCGGCCGTAATCTGCGACCTCGAGCAGCTTCTCGACATGGACGCCACCTGATCCGCAGATGCCGTACAGATCATGACGGATCAAGTCCGCGATCATCAGGTTCTCGGCCATCTCTTTCGTGGAGCCGAGGATCTCACAAGCCTTCTCCATGGTCATGCCTGGTGATTTTCGGACTGTGCCTTTCATTGGCTTCATCTCCAATGTCGATTCACGGTCCCAGTTGAGGAAGCACTCTGGGCTGCTGCTGGCAATCTTTGTATCTCCCAAATCTGCGAAAGCGCTGAATGCAGCGGGATTGTATGTTTTGAGTCGCCTGAACAGCTTCCAGGGGAACACCAAACGATCCGACTCTAGTTCTGGAACTGGCAAAGTGATCGATGTCTCAGATGTTAGGCATAGTTCATAAGATTCACCTGCTTCCAGCTCTGCTTGGCATGTCTCGATTTGCCGTTTGTATTCCTTCTCCTCGGGGAACTGAATTTTGCTTTCCCGGAGAATTGAATCCAAGCCCCGATCTGCAGATGTTTCATTGCCATTATCCGAAAAGTTTTGCAGGTGTTGCAGTGTCTCATCAAGCCAACCCGCATCATCATCGCGAGTGGATTGAATAACAACGGCGCCAGTAGTATTGTCAACCACGATACTTCTTTCACACCACAAAAGGCTGACATCGGGTGGATCCGCAAAGGAAGAATCAGATGATTTATCGGTGCTGGAGGGCTTTGGTGACTCAGAAGCTTGCGCATGGCCTGGGTGGGGAAGACAAGTGAGACCAAGTTCGTAGGAGAGATAACCCAGGAAGCCACCCCAGAATGGCACCTGAGAGTTCCCTGAATCAACTTTCTTCATTTCCATCAAATACCGTAATGCATCCCACAATTGAGCAACAGTAATATAACTCTCAACCTCTTTGCAGTCGCCATACAGCTGGAGCAATCGAAGTTTATGTGTCTCGACGTTGTATTCGAACCGCCATGAGCCAGGACTTGGCACCGAAGCGATGCTGTATTGGCCGTTGGATTGGAAAAGGACTGCTGGCGAACCTGGTTTATTGAATAGTTCACTTATAGCTTCTGCGGTCAAGTCAGGCCGGTCAAGCGACCGGGACGCCGAAATTTTCGAAGTTGACTTGCTCCAGTTGAGCATTTCATAAGCAGCATCAGGGAATGGAGTGGGAGCTGTCATGGGACTGATAACTGTGCTGGGAAGGGAACAATATCCCCCGCGCCCAACAATCTTGTTATATCCAAGAGCCATCCTCCACCAATTTCGGAGAAGTGCCTTGCAGGCATTGATTTCTGATTTGCAGGACTCAGGGTGGAACTGCACGCCCCAGAATGGCTTCTTAAGATGGCGAACTGCCATGGGTATCTGTACATTCGGGCGATCCTTTAAAGACAACCAAGCCAAGTATTCCAAATCGGGTGATGCTGAAGAAGCCGAGTTGGCATAGAGTGAGTGGTAAAGCGTCACCTCTACCTCCGGCAGATGTTCAAAGATATCCTTCGCTGACGTGGAAATCTTGTGGATCTGGCCATGAATCGGGTACGGGAGTCGCTCAATGGGAACGCCATTGTGAAGGCAAAGGCTTTGGAAACCCAGACAGATACCAAAAACGGGAAGGAGGTCTGAGTCATGAAGGTTCCAAATGTCTCTCATGATACCGACATCAGTAGGCACGTTGGGGTCTCCTGGTCCCGGTCCAAGAACGACAGCTTCGTAGTGCTGGATGAACTCGTTCATATTGGAATCGGGCCATTCGGAATCGATGGTCATTACTGTGACTTTGACCCCTAAGGTCTCCTCCAGCATAGCAACGACATTATAGGAGAATGAATCATAGGCATCAACATAAAGGATGCTCTTGGTCGAGGAGCCGGGGTCAAGTTGTGGCACTGTTTGTCCATTGTTTGGGCCATCCCAATCACCTAGCATTGGTGCCATGCTGACGTTTGAATTCGATGACGGAGTGTACCGGAGAATTCCGACGATCTCGGAACAAACTTTGAGATCAAATGAAATACAAGAGATCAAAGCTCATCTGCATAGCAGGATCTCCAATTTTTAGGCTTGAATTAGGTACTCGGAACGAGTTTGCCGCTTATCTGATGGGACGAGATCGGAGAGTGGCAATATGCTCAAAACATGCGCCAATGAAGAAAATAAAAAAAGAATTTTAGAAGTATAGCTTTCGGATGACGATTTTGACTGTACAATCAGAGATGCAAGTGAGCTACCAATGCATTGTCGTTGACTCAAGAAGAAAAAAAAAATTAAGGTTGGAGATAAATTGGAAGGTCAAAAGCGGGTACCGACGGAAGACTTTCACCGATGTGGCAATGGAAGGCGGATTTTGATATTGGAACTTTTTAGGAGAATAAGATCAAGATTATTTATCCTGAAGACCTTAAATAGTAAAATGTCGGTGTGAAGAATAATGTAATATGTCATATAGTGCTTCTTGTTAAGCCCCTGAACGTGGAAGAAGTAGATATAGCCCCGAAGTTAGACCTATAGATAAATATTTTTACTGGGTTGTCTCATCCTACCTGTATGGACATTAATGAAACAGCGCATAACGCTAGCTAGAAAGAGTTAGGAAACGTCAGACTACCAAGAACGAGGAATAAATGACTAAAGAGTGCATGGTACCTGTCAAGTTGTAGCCCTACCCGTAGGATATACCCACTAGTGTTTTGTAGACGAGTATGAAAATTCTAAGATAAGGCGTCACCAGATCATAGACACATTGCTTTTTACTGAAATTTCTTTTTACAGGAGGTATCATTGAAAGAACTGTCACATCTACATATTTGGAAAGAAAATAAAAACCGAAATTGCTAGGCTAATGCACTTTACATGCGAACAGAGAGGGTAGAGGGTATCCAACAAGCCAAATCATCAAGACTATCCAGATTGAGGAGCTGGGGTTGGGGCTGGTACCTGCAGCGAAGCGAGCTTGACGGCAACCTTAGGGAAATACTGCGCCACAAAGCCCTCCGTGTAGTAACTATGCGCCGAACTGTGATCTCCGACCAAGTTGTGCGCCAGCTCATGGCACAAAATCACCCACCAATAAACAATCGCATCAGCACGATCTGGGGTTGCGCTCTTGAGTAGCTCCTGTTCTTGCAAAGACTGGAAGTAAAAGTAGTTGCAGAAAATACTGCCCCCGCGGTTGAATGCGATCGTCTTGCCGCCCGGGTCATAGAAGATGGTCAGGCTGTCGGCCCGCATCGAGAAGATCGTACCACAGTCAAGGAGGATCGAAGCAAAGAGGTTAAACCCGACGCGGTTTTTCGAGAGGAAGGCAGATCGCTCGGTGACTGCCTTTGTGAAGAGGACGTTCACGCCACTGCTAGGCAGCGTGGCGACGAATTCCAGGTCATGACTAGGTCGCTCATCACAGTAGGACTTGCTTTCTTGGATTTGGTTTGTCTCCGGGCGACTGTACACGTCCGAGGATCCGTGAGGGCGGCACGCTTGGACCGCGGAGAGAAGCTCAGAGTTCAATCGGTGCGGTGAATTGGCGTTCACAGATTGCTCGGGGCGTTTTTGCTGAGTCTGGGGGTCATTGGGGGAATAAGGCGGTGGCGGAGGTGTGGAAGATCCGGGAAGCAGAGAACGGGATTGTTCTTCTGTGTCGGGGTTCGAGCCAGATAAGCCAAACCGTTTCGACAGATTGGCGAACATGCGTTGCACCGGTATTCTCTGTGGAGGAGCGACATGTGGTTCTTCCGGCAAGTTCTTGTCATTTTTCGGTGACTCCGGGAAAACGCCAGGCATCGAATGTTGCGCCTGTGCCTCGGCACTCTCTTCATCGGCCCGCTGAGAGTCACGCTGGGCTTGACCTGCCGCCCAGGCAGCTTCTCTCTCCTGCAAGACCCGCCTCTCCTGCTCTACCTGTTTTTGGCGCTTATCTTCCGCGATCCGAGCTTCTTGGGCTTTTTGCCTTAGAATACGTTCCACGTTGTAACCTCGAGCCCGGAGTTCTAAGAGGTCGGTCTTCAACAGCATTTCCAATGTGAGTGTCGAGTGCAGCTTCGGTCGCTTCAAAAGCAACTGCACCAAGGACTGACTGATCTCGTAAAGGTCGTATCGATCCGGACATATGCACATGCTCACACCCGAGGCCAGCTGTGCGACAATTGCATTTTTCTTCTGCGTGTGCGACACCTTTCGTCCCTTCAGTGTTCTCGTAAGACTGATCGAGGTCACAACATGGACTTTGAAAGAATCCTCCAGCCATCGGGATCCATGTAGAACATAGTCTGCAGGTTGATCATGCAAGAAAAGCCGCGTACGCTCTAGAATCAACTTCTCCAGTTTATATGCAGGGCTTTGATCAGGGGCGATGTTTCCAATTCGGGCTTGTTCCTCGACGATTTCACTTAAGGGTATAGCCCCAAGAGCAGTGTAGAAGTCCTCCAAAGCCTCTTCTTGTGGGGCAGCGAAGATGTGTTCTTTGAAGAGGTTGAAACTTTGGAAATCGTCTACCACGACAATGTCCTTGGCAGAGGCGAGACTCCATTCTTTGATATCCATATCGTCCTCCTCATCGTGGAATTCCTTGACAGACGACTTTTCTTTGCCACCATGCTCTGATGCAGTGGGCGGGATGTCTCGACTGGCAAGAAGGAATCTTGCTCTCCGCATCTCAGCGAAAAGATCCCTATCCTTCTTCAGCATTGGGAGCACCTCCGCGAGGGTTCTGAGAAGCATGAGGTATTTCTCGGAACTTTGGAAGGCAGCAGATATGCGTGCGGGCTCTTTGACCAGCATCCGTGCAATTTCAATCTTAGTTGGTTCTTGTTTTGAGCCGATGGCCATCAGGAAGAGATTCGCCTCCTGTCCGAAATTGACAAAGTCAAATATGTTCTTGTAGTCCTCTCCGTCTCCAAGATAGCATAGCCTAGGGGTCACAAGCCGGTATTTGGCTCCTTTCTCTGATCGCTCGTGGATAGGGATTGGGATAATAGGAGTTTGGCTAATGCGGTTTATATCTTGCTGTCTTAGATCGGCCACCCTGCCTGCCAGGTATTTAAACACAATTCGCGCATCCCTTTCGTTGGTTGGGGGCTGCTTCGCGAGGGTTTGAAGACAGTCCGTCATGGGAGGATGGGCCTTGACTCCCAGCCTGGAGGCATGGGAGTGGAGATTGTTTCTGAGAAGTTTGAAGCCGAATAAGGCAGCACCTTGATCGGTAAAGCACTGCTTTGGAGCGCTTAAGCTATCAGATCCTTCAATGGGAAGGAATGGCACTGTCACCGCACTGATCTCAAACGAAACATACTCATTTGTGTAATACTCGCCGAGGAAATATGACAGAGCCTTGCTTGCTCGATTATCTTTTGCTGTGCTTCCGGCTGACATGATCATAACGAGTTCAACAGCCGGTGGGTAACTCTTGAGCCCCATCATCGTAAGGAATTTACCCTCGTTGCTGTTGCTGTTGTAATTACCAGGCCATTCAATAATTGGTAAGCCGAGAGCTCGGAGTGCATCCTTCGGCTCATAAAGCTCGGAGATCTTGTGACGTGTGACCTCGGTGCCACTTCCACTTTCGGCAGTACAGATGCTGGTCCCCTTTAGTCTCTGAATGTCGCTCGCAGGGATGTCCTCCCGTACAGAGGCGAGGTATCGGATAAGATCAACGTGACTCCATTTCCTGGACACAGGACCTTTCACATCACTGGAGACTGGGGTATTGATCAGACGATCAAAAATCACACCAAGTTCCACAGTTTTGCGAACTCCAAGTTGGACCAAGATTTTCTCCTTGACGCCATTCAGGCCATGAACTACAGGCAGGTCGTCAAAGAGACGCACAGAAGCAAAATATGTCTGACCAGGTTGCCTCATTCCAAGTTTTGTGGGGATCACAGTCTGGGGTTGAAGTTTTGCGACAATACTTTGCTTTGAGGTTTGACTTAGAGTTTCCCACTGCTTTGACAAAACAGGCAATACCTGACCCGCAAAGGTTGCGGACTGCGTGATATCTTGATCTATTGAGAAAATATTGCGGTCTCCGCAATTTTTGACGATCCAGCTAAGCCAGGAAACAATTTGCAGCTCGACCCAGCCAAGTGCCTCCAGTTGATGCTTGTCCAACGACTTGGTGAACCTGAAAGGCATCACGCTGGATGGTACGGGCAGTTCCGCTGGAATGCGCTGAGGGTTCAAAAAGCAGGTGATCTCCGCAAAGATAATCAAGCGAGTGGGAACCCCTTCTTTGTCCTCGTCATTAGCCACTGCTACACGTAGTAGACTCTGGACCGAAGACCTATCGAGCTGGCCAGCGGCTGTTTTACGGCCAAGCCATGAAATAAATTCAAGGACTTGGTTGGATCGCAAGGTATTCGACTCTAATTCGCGCTTGATGTCTGATACCGTTACTTCTGTGACCAACCCGAAGTCAGTCAGCCGTTTGACGAAATCTTTGGCGCCCTGAACAAACTCCTCGGGCAAAGCGGGAATGGTATCCATGAAGCTGAGATCTTTGGGTGCGATGCGTGTTTGATGACTGGGGATGACACCGCAGGTGGAAAGGACTTCGATGGAGGCATTCTTGTTGCACATCCAAAATGCATCCTCGATTGTCTGTCCCAGAACAGAAGATGGGGTAGATTCACGGAATGCAAATTGATTTGCAGTATGGACAGCCTCTGGCAATACATCCACGATGTCTTCTTTCCGAATCTTAGACACACGCGATGGTCCAACTCTAGATGCGAGTTTCGATTTTATGGCAGCCATCTCTGCCGACCAAGCAATTCGACAAACAATTCCAACTGCCCGCAACATCTCGAGATTCCATTTGCTGATGTACCGAGTGTTTAAATCTATGCTCTCTCGCTCCACAGTAGGAATGACAGATGGGGCAGAGACATGGGCATTCAAGCCAGTCGTCTGCTGTGTAGGGAAACCAATAAAGACCCTTCCACCTTTCGAGGGTAAGATTGATGAAAGAACTTCTGACTGCGACGAGGACGTTCCAGTGGACATGTTGGCATCGTAAGAAGGTGTCAGGATTGCGAGGGTTGCTTTCTTCGGTGGAGGTTTCCGTGTAGCTCGTTCCAGTTCTTTGCTCAGATCTCTACTAATAGATGGTTGGAGCGATGCCGTGTTGATATGCAAAAATACCGACGCTGAGAGCATAGTATTCATGTTTCCTGAGTCTTCCTGGCGCTCGGGTTCCAGGTTCTGGGCATTAGATTGCTTCTCGGGCGTACCCTGTGTGAACTTAGAGAAGAAACTCTTTAGCGAACTGGTTGTATCTCGAAGATTATCAAGGCGGAACAAGCTTGCATTGGGATTCCATTCCACAATTCGCATCCACGAAGCGTCGACCTGCGCAACTTCCCGAGTGACATTGACAATCTTCATCAAACCTTCTGTAGTCTTAGTGTCAATGTCTCTCGGAATGGGGACATCGACACTGGGAGCTGTCTTTTTTGATAGCCGTAGAAGGTTCCAGTCATCCAACCAAAGTTCAATCTCTTGCAATGAGACAAACGTCAGACTGCTAGACAAAAATTGACAGAGCTGCAGTAACGATGGGACTGGGGAAGAATCATTTCGGTAGTCCAAAACAAAAGTGGTGTCTTGGCTTGCGGCGTCGCCGAGATCCAGTCGACGGGTAAACAGCGCATTCCCCTTCCAGTAGAAGGCCATGGCTTGGCTACCAGAGGACACAAACGGCTCCTCGCAATCGTCGAAAACACTGTAAAAGCCTACTCCAAATGCGCCAATCTTAGTTTCATCTGGATTTCCGTCTGCGATCCGCTTCAATCTTCCCCAATCCTTTTCACTGAATGCAGCGCCGTTGTTTGAGATCAAAACACGTCGAAGAGTGTGGTTGGTGATGGTATGTTTCAGATGTGCGGTGGGGTCACTTGATAAAGGTGATGGTACTGTGGTCGATGGAAGAGTCTCAAACTTGATCGTAACCTTCGTTGCAGAGGCATCGGCGGCGTTTTGGATCATTTCTCGGAGGACCGTCCTAGTCACAACAAAAGTAGGTTAATATTTGGATCTCAAGATAAAAGATCAACCAGTTCATACCATTTCCCGGAATATCGAGCAAGCACTTTCGAGATCAATCCTCTTGTGTCGACTGTCACAGCTTCCTCGTCGGCCCCAGACCCCATGGTCCGCGCCTTCAACGCGTTGAAATCCACATTCAAAGCCATCTTGTTGTGTATGTATTCTTCTATCTGAGTATGCTCAAGCCTTTTATCTTAATCAGGCAGCGAAGTTCATGTACACCTCCGTTCTAGATGCAAATGAGTATTGATAAACAAGATCGAGGTTGTCTAGGCAGCCGTAGAGATTGTGAACTCATGCACACCGTTCGCATATATCGTGAAAGGCCCGGTCGAGACCGAGAAAGCAAAACTTTAGAACGCTGAGCAGAGGTTAAATTCCGATAAAGACAAAGAAACGACAAAACAAAGGAAGGTCATTCGATGGGAGGAGGGCACATAGTTTGGAGACTGCGGAGTTTACGTCGGGCTTATCCTTATCAGCTGTATAATTGCCATCACTCTCCGCCTTCGTCCCGAGTATGATCTCCGTGTGTACACACACATAGGGGACCCCGGACCCGCTTCTCGTCCAGTCTCTCGCAATCTCCCCTATCGCATGACGCTCGGAAGCTTGCCTTGATAATTGTGTGGATGTGGGCTTAATACCATCAATCGCTCTCAACTGACAGGATGGGTGTTGACCCTCTGTCCCCAATTGCGCCCGTGCGCCTCAGGGCCCTCCTCCTTCCCATAGGCAAGATCAAGCGCTCGCGCTTTTTGAGCTTCGCCGCCCGACTACAAGCCGAAAATGTAGTCCGACTAGGGGATATTAGTCCGGATGCGCGGCCAAACAGAAGTATGCCCTTCTCATTATCGCGAGAAACTTGTGGATATTGCTACCATATTTACTAACATGTTGTTGTCTAGACATGTTCTCACCACTGGCATTTCCTACCGGATTGATTCTTTATGACCTTTCCTTCTCGGTTCCCCCGACCTCACATCTCGAGCTATTTCCTTTTGAACTATATAGGGAGCCATTGGTCATTATTGCGATCGCAGATGGGTCTGAACTCCCCGAGAGCACTGGCGACGAGCAGAAGCACCCCACTCCCGAGGGGCTGAATCAATTATTGGAAGAGCTTGATGGGGTCAAGGAGAGAAACCCACGGGCTTTGGTACACCAACTCTTGGTCTTTGATCACCATGGCTTGGATAAGATTACGAATGGACCGGATAATGTCCTTTGGGTTCCTCCGCCCCAGGTCTCCAAGGCCACGACAATGAAGACAGTTCTATGTGATGTTACGTCTGTTTTACTCTCCGAATTGGATGGGTTCGCGAAGACCATACAAAGTATACCGACAATCGAGTCACCTAAAGCATCTTCATGGGGCCCGCACCGGAACCCAGAACTACGGCCACGGCCAGTAGACCGACTTCTGAATCGTATGACTCTGCCCACACAGCTACCATCGAGTCCGCACGGCACACGTGATGGCACTCCGTTGAGCTCCAACGGCAGTTCCCCGGCTCCTAGCGATCATGAGACTCCTACAACCTTTGATGAGATCACTCGGGCAATTCACCTATCCAGTCGTACAAATTCCCGGAGCAGAGCACCTTCAACAGCATCCCCGAAGGAGCATAGCCGCGATCGGATGTCTGTCAGTGGCATGAGTGCTACTGACAGAACTAAGAACCGGATCAAGGGTCGTGCCGGGGTGATCATTGGAACTCTTTTCCTGCAGGCGGGAAGGTGGCCCGATGCCCTCAAGGAACTGACCGAAGCCGTGAATAATGCTCGAGCAAGCAGCGATTACATCTGGCACGCTAAAGCGCTCGAAACAATTCTTCTTTGCCTACTGATGTTTGGGTGGGCAGGAATGGACTTCCAGGTATGTGAATGGATAACAGCACCATCGAATACCCTGGGTACTTGTGCCAGGTTGCTTACTTGCTTACTAGATACCATCAGTCCTGTACCCCGTTGCGGACAAATCCTCCAAACCTTCCCGCGACTCAACGACTCCTAGTAGCGCTGGGAATAGGATCATCTCTTTACACAACCTAGCCAATCTCCTGCCAGATCTCTCTAACAACATCTTAAACCTTTATACCCGCGCCGCAAATATCACAGATGAACCTCTTCCGCAGTTGGTGTTCTCGGAGACGGTGATTCGATTAGCGCGGCTGATGGTGTCAGCTCGTGTTCGTGATGGAGCTTTGGATGACAATGCTTTGAAGCATATCGTGATGAATGAACACTTGGTTCCATTGCTACAGCTGGAGCTTCCGCGGGGAACTGTTCTGCTCCGCAAGTCTGAGATTGCTAACTTCTTGTACCGGGCTTTGCCGCTTTCCCCTGGTGCGGACCTACCTGCAACTGACGCTGTTCCCATCATCGTTGGCGTTGTTGCTGTTCTTAATATCCTTGACCTGCCTAGAAAGAAAGCATTCATTTTGCGTGAGCTTCTTTCAGTAATGGTACCAAGTCTAGTGCAAGCACGCAAAATTGGTGCCGCGGAGGTAGGCATTCATCCTGCTGCCGGGTTGGCATCTCTCAGCGACACAGCATTTGATGTGAATGCCCTGGACACGGGGTCTGGGAATATGGAATCAAGTGTGCGTCTCCTTCTTGCAACCATTGGAGAAATATACGGTGTTCAGCCTTCATCGTTCTACGAATGGGAGAAGAGGCAAAGCAAATCATCTGGTGTGAGCGGGCAGCAGGAAAGCTCTGGATATGATTCAGTTGCTAGTATTGCCGAGCGAGCATTCCGACATGTAGTTCTTGATCGTTACGGTGATCTGAACTTGAAAATTGATGTCTTGAAAGCCTGTATAAACTGCTGCGAAGCCCTTCCCGATTTCAATGGAGTGCTTCGTTTCACAGTTGAGCTTTTGCAAACTATTCGGGGAGATATGATGCTAGGTGAAGCAATCAGATCCCCGCCGTATCTACCGCAAGACGAACAAGTCCGTCTTTTGAACAACATTAAGCGCACCGTGGGCGCAGGCACCAGACTAGGTGCTTCCGATCTGGTCGCAGAGTACTGGGATGACTTCCTAGTACGTGATGTCCAGTTATTGTCATTGGCGGATCCAAAAAAGCCTGTTCGGCGGTCCAAAACGGAACTGGATGCGGTCACCACAAGTTCGGACAAGGCGAAAAAGGATCCGTTCCTGTACAACCCATTCGCCAAGCCTACCAGCAAGGCATTGGAAATGCTCACTGTCGCTGATGAACCTGCGCCGTTCCAAGTAACTTTGCAAAATCCTTACGAATTTGAGATTGAGATTGAACATTTGCGCTTAGAGAGTACCGGTGTGTCGTTTGATGCTGTGGCAGAGAATTTTGTCATCGCTCCCCTTTCTGTGCAGGATATCACTGTTTTTGGTGTCGCCCATGGGGAGGGTAGCCTTCAGATCACGGGATGTATTGTGAAAGTACGGCACTGTCGAACGCGAAGATTCCCCATCTTCAAGACCTTCTGGAAACCTGAACCTGAGGTGAAGTTTAAGCGAACAGGTCTGGGGGCAAAGAAGCCTCTCACAGAGCGCCCGGTTTCCTGGAGCTCAACGACCTCAAAGGATGGCAAGGTTGATGTCAAGAAAGGCCCTGAAACATCAACTTGTGAAGTCAAAGTCATCGCCAAACAGCCGTCACTTGTGATCGAATCTATGTCTCTGTCGCAGTCTGCGATGATGGTCCTTGAAGGTGAAGTCAAAACCTTCACCATTACACTTCAAAATGCCTCTTCCTGCCCCGTGGACTTTGTACTATTCACCTTCCAAGATTCAACCACCAAACAACTACAGTCTGCACTGAGTAACAGGGATCTATTGCCGGTCGAGATCTACGAGTTGGAGCTCAAATTAGCAACCAAGCCCGCTTTGCGATGGCGCCGGCAGGGCGAGGACCCCAGTGATTGTTCGATTGCAGCAGGCCAGAAGGCAACATTTACCGTTGACGTTCTCGGAAAGCCTGGTTTGCAGGACACGACAGTCCAGATCGACTATTCCTGCGTTGGGGCAGCCCCGGGTGAATTGCCGGATATATTCTATACCCGACAGCTGTTTGTGCCGTTGACAGTCACTGTGAATGCGAGCGTGGAGGTTGCCCGCTGTGACATTCTTCCGTTTAGTGGTGATTTCGCCTGGAAGAACAATATTGAATCACCTGCTGGCATCGATTCTATACAAAAGCCGGATGCGTTGCTCTCCACCACTGACAACGACCCCTTCTCGCAAGTCCTCGGGCGTCTCGGCAACGGGGCTTACGGGCCTGATCACTGCGTCGTATTGCTTGACCTGCGCAACGCATGGCCGAGTCCCCTATCGGTGTGGTTGCGCGTAAGTGAACAAACGATGGCAATTCTCCCACCGGATGCAACGACCGAGGATGATCCTGAGGGCAAATACTCTGTCGACGGGGAGCTCCAACCCGGGCAAGTTTGTCGGTTTGTTCTGGTTTTGCCTCGCGTCTACTTAGACAACCCACATGCCTCCATTCCCGTCGTCAACACCGGCACTCGGAGACAATTCGTCGTCAGCGCCAACAAACTCTCTTTCGAAGCTGAGGCGGCGTCGCGCGAGGCCTTTTGGTTCCGGGAAGAGCTCCTCAAGAGAGTTCTGGGAGGCTGGAAAGAACATGCCACCGGCCGCGAGGGGTCCATCGATCTCCGAAACGTCCGATTGAACAATCGTATGGTCGAGGCCATGCGTCTCGAAGATGTCGAAATGCAATTCTCCCTGACCTCGCCATCATCTTCACCCGAGACCTCCGACGCAGTGGAACAAACCGGCCGCTCACGCTTCCGCGTCAAGACAGATGATCTCCTCACCTTAAATGTCACCGTCCACAACCGCTCCTCCCGCCCCATCCACCCCCTCCTCCGTCTCCAACCCAGCCTCCGCCACCAACCGAACAACATCGCCCTAGACCTAACCCGTCGTCTCGTGTGGACCGGGATGCTGCAACAAGCACTCCCCATCCTGGCCAGCGGGGAGTCCACCAACGCCTCCATCGGTGTTACGGTCCTCTGCCGCGGCGAATACGAGTTCGGTGCAAGCGTTGAGGAAGCCAGACTCTTGCGTCCGTCTTTCGACGATGATAGTGATTCCGCTGCTCGCTACAACGACGATGGTATCATGGATACCTTTGGTGCGGATGTTGTGCGGCGACGACGCATTTGGCATGCGAAGGAGCTGTGCATTATCCATGCCAGCGACTCATGATCATGATTTTGATGTATGATTTGTTTCCTGTCTGGTCTCGTCTCATTTGAACGTGAGCATAGACATCATATACATAGATCTTGTCTAGCTTCTTTGTTTTTTTTTTTTTCTTTTCTTCTAGCTTAATTCGATGATGACCATGTAGCATACCCCCAACACCCTTCTATACAAACTTCAGATAGATATTTCAAACGTGATCAGTTTCTGATGAATTGCAAATATTTGAATTTGTGGAAAGATGATATTGATGAAGTCCAATGTTTTAATTGGACCAATGGGTTCGGGTGGACTCCCAAGGTTGGCATCTCCTCTGCTTTCTATTGGCCGGGAGTATACCCCACGATCCCACTCCCAAGGATGTCTCGTTGAAAAGGGAAGCATCCAGGATCGCCAAGGACATGTATATATATCACGGGATATAACTCAATCTGATATCCTCCCATAGAATTGGTATAGGTAGCATCTATATAGATACGGAAATCATCTTGCCAAGTTTCTAGATAACATAGAATTTACTAAACAGATAAGATCTGCAATATAGGTAAATATATTGAGATATCGGACTTCGTTGCGGGGCTTTATCGTCTTTATCGTATGCAGAGCTAACATTACAGCTTTTCCCCGCACTTCCCCGATTTACATAAATAGCCCCCATAGCCCCCATATCCCTTGACTTGGACATTCAACTTCAAGACTCTCTATCTACTCGCAGTCATGGCCCAAACTCACCTCCTTACTTTAAACTATAAAGGCGATCACAACAAGCCTGATACAATCTATGACACCCAAAACTTCATCGACAATGAATTCCTTGCCTCCAAAACAACAACATGGATCGATGTCCACGACCCCGCAACAAACAATGTAGTCTCTCGAGTCCCAGAAACAACCCTCGACGAGCTCAAAGCCGCAGTGATCTCAGCCCAAAACGCCTTCCCCGCCTGGCGAGGCACCAGCATCATGAAACGACAAGAAATGATCTTCAAGCTAACCAACCTGGTCCGCGAGAACATGGATTCCCTAGCAATCTCCATCGTCACAGAACAAGGCAAGACCTTCGCCGACGCAAAGGGCGACGTTCTCCGCGGATTACAAGTCTGCGAAACCGCCTGCGGAATCACCACCCAGCTTCCCGGCGAGGTCCTCGAGGTAGCAAAGGATATGGAAACCCGTTCCTACCGTCTCCCACTTGGAGTCGTCGCGGCTATCTGTCCATTCAACTTCCCCGCCATGATCCCTCTCTGGAGTCTCCCGATTGCCATCGTGACTGGTAACTGCCTGATTCTGAAGCCGACTGAGCGCGCACCCGGTGCTTCGATGATCATCGCTGAACTGTGTAAGAAAGCGGGTTTCCCGCCGGGTGTTGTGAACGTCATTCATGGATCCAAACCGGCTGTGGACTTTATCTTGGACGCACCGGAGATCAAGGCTATCTCCTTCGTTGGGTCGAATAAGGTTGGCGAATATATCTACAACCGTGGCACCGCGAATGGAAAGCGTGTGCAGGCGAATCTGGGAGCTAAGAACCACGCAGCTCTTTTGCCGGATAGTAATAAGAAGCATGCTTTGAATGCTATCGCCGGTGCTGCGTTTGGAGCAGCTGGTCAGCGTTGTATGGCGCTGAGCGTCTTGATTACGGTTGGTAAGGCTCGCGAATGGCTCCCGGAATTGATTGAGAGTGCCAAGGGATACCAGGCTGGGAGCGGATTCAATGCCCGCTCTGATCTGGGTCCGTTGATTACACCCCAGAGCCGGGATCGCTGTGTAGACCTCATCTCGAGTGCCGAGAAGGAGGGTGCTACTATCGCCTTAGATGGTCGGGATCAGAAACCCGAGGGTTTCCCTAATGGAAACTGGGTATGGAAGTCCCAAGTCCCTGTGATGATTTTACCTGAATCATCCTGCTAACACGTCAATTTTACAGGTCGGTCCGACTATCATCACCGGAGTGAAACCTGGAATGAGATGCTACCAAGAGGAGATCTTCGGCCCCGTGTTGCTTTGCATGGATGCGGATACAATCAACAGTGCAATTGATATTATCAACAGCAACGAATGGGGCAACGGCGCAGTCATCTTTACCCAGTCCGGATCTAGCGCGACGCACTTCCAGAAGCGTGTTGAGTCCGGTCAGGTTGGAATTAATGTTCCCATCCCTGTCCCCCTTCCCATGTTCTCCTTCACTGGTAACAAGCGAAGTGTTGCTGGAACCGGAATGCTTAACTTCTATGGAAAGGACGGCATCCGGTTCTATACACAGTGGAAGACTGTTACGTCGCTGTGGAGAACTGAGGATGCTACTGACCTTGAGAAGCCAACTTCGATGACTTGATTTGTGGTCGGTTACTTGCATATGGCGGACTTGGGAAGCGTATCTTGGGATTAGTTTGGAAGATCCGTGATGGGCGCAGGCATGTTGGGCATTTTTGGCTCTGGGAATTATTGCATGTGAACAA
The DNA here is from genome assembly GCF_028829755.1 of Penicillium solitum. Lineage (NCBI taxonomy): Eukaryota > Fungi > Ascomycota > Eurotiomycetes > Eurotiales > Aspergillaceae > Penicillium > Penicillium solitum. The sequence goes on from NW_027072128.1 coordinate 1,170,082, forward strand.
GATACATATTTAGGTGCATCTGTGGACATCTTTTAGATGTCTTTTCAACTGTCTTTTTAACCGTCTTTTTCCTTCCTGGTGTCATAAGAGAAGTAATAATCAGGTATGTAGAAAAATACCAGAATAGGAATAACATTAGGCATAATTAACATTAGGCATAATAGTGCGGAGTAGAAATCCGGGATGTACAATATACAAGGCGGTAAAAAGCATAAACTATCGAGGGGCTTCTCTACATAAGTACATATGTATAGTTAACAAGGGAAGTATGTGGACAAAGGTTGGTGATATGGCTGGCAGCCCGTTGACTATTGACATCAGGATAAATCGTTGACTCGAAACAAAAACATTCCAATCTACTTTCTATTTATTAACTCATATCACCGCATATCAACCAGGCACAAAATGTCTTCCTCTATATTTACCTATTTAAGCAGACGTTGGTTGCCCTATCATCGACCAAGACCCAAACCCCAGATCCCCCAAATTCCCATCGATGGCGAGAAAAGCCCGGAGGAAATTGCACTCGAAGAAGCCGGCAATCTAAACGCCCTCCAACGATATCGACATAAAATCCACAAAAGAACCACATATGAACATCACCCTCCAATAACCGAGCTTCTCGAGACCGAGGAAGACTTTCGGCATCATTTTCAACTAGAGTTATCCCTACGTGAAAGAAACGACCAATCAGAGGAGGTACAAGAAGATCCTAAAGCCCAGCGCAAGCTTCTTTGGATGCTATCACGCGAATGGTGGATGCTGAAGAATGAATTTGGAGGAGTTGTGAAGAGGGCATGCGATTTGTGGCGGTCACATCCTAGATGGTACACGCATCAAGTTCTTGTTGAGGACTGTGTTGGAAAGCAAGGATGTTGTTCTCGGGATTGCGGATGTTGTGTTAACCGTCCGATTGATCCAACGCGTAGGATTGGTGTAGGGAATTGTATTCTTGCTTGTGAATGTTGTCGTGAAGCGAGGGGGTTCGATCTCTCGAAAGAAGAGCATGAGCGTATTCAGGGTTATTATGATTATCGGAATACACGGAATGCTTATGATCGGATTGAATTGGCTGCTTTCTGGGGGCTATGTGTGGATAGCTGTGAGAGTCCATTTGACATGATCGATGAATCGCCGGTTTTTCCGGTTGGTAGTAGGAAAGCTGAGATATTGGGTTTTGACGAAGAGGATAATGAGTCGACATCAACGAAAGCTCAGAATTGACTTTCACCTGAGTCGAATGATACGTGGCTGGTGGCTATATGTCTTGATTTGCTCAATGACTAGTCAACCTCTTCTGTGTTACATTGATTGAAGCCCTTTTCTGTAATCGAATATAGACTTTGCTTTCCTATACAATCCCAGAGACGTAAAAATGTACTCCCGATGTCTTATTCAACTGAGCCTCGTGAGCTTGGAGGCATAACTCCACTGTGGGTTTTCTCCGAAGTAAGCCACTACTGTCATTCTTTGTTAGCCTTTGTCATACAAATATACAGCTTAAACCCTAAAGGTCTCGGGGCTTTTCTTTCATTTCAAGCTCATTACGCGGACCAGAACTAATCTCAAAATCCTTTCTGTCAATTGCAAAGACGCACCTGCAGCATGGAGTACCATGAACTACTTTTTACTCTAGGCGAGGTCAAATTTGACTCTATATGATCCCACGCACTCTAATGACCTCTTTAGACCTTTCTATCCTCTAAAGACACATCTACAACTACTTCAATACAACGTCCATGTGCACATTCAAGTATTCACAGGGCTTTTCACGAAGATATGTATTACTTTCACCTATATGTGTGCATCTAGACTGACTATTTCCCACCCTAGTCAAGGTCGATCAATCATAAGCCGGCATTGATGGTCGAGTCATCGTACCTTCCCGTTGCTATTTTAACCCATCCAAATCACGTCCTCTCGATGGTACCAGGATATGAAGGACAGCATAGATATTTCCGGGGACAATAATCCTCTATGCAACCGAGCTTGGGAGAGTTTCTATCCGGCAACCAAGAATACAGCCTGTGCCCAGGTGCATATCGACACCGGAGCTATTACCGTAGGCCAAACAAACTTGTATGCCCTTTTATTATTATATTAGCCCTATATCTGATGAAGGACGTACAGTAATTGTGGTGAGAACTACGGTAGCTTTGGGGGACCACCATGACAACACGGTTCTCATCTGGTGGCAAAAGAGTTATTGGCATGTGATTCCTTCTGTTGCCATCCATGATGCTAGAAGTGGCGATACCATGGTTTGTGTTACTATGCATTCTGGAATATCACTTAACATATAAATTGGAGGGGATATACGAAGGTCGCACTATATATATATATATACAAGGCTAAAGAATCAGGACATTGGAATAGGTCGGATTTATGTAACCACAACAAGCAAGAACATATCATTAACCGACTGCCCTCACAAGTGATACTAACAGACAAAGGAGCGCTATAATTTGCAATGCGAAGGGGCATATCAATTGTACACAATATGAGTGTGATGGATACTAGAATTGTGGTTTTCTCGGCTGAATCCATCCAAGTATCATTAGAACTGTCATCTTTCAACAGCCCAGCCGGGCTAGCTCAATCGGTAGAGCGTAAGACTCTTAATCTTAAGGCTGCGGGTTCGACCCCCGCGTTCGGCTATTCCTAAAAACCAAACCTGAGATTTCTTTTTTTGCTCTTTTCAATTTTTTTCTGCATGGGAATTGGATGGGTTCTCAAGGTCCACTTAGGGCTGCCGGCTCCGGCAAAACCTTGGTTGGAGTCTTGGCGTTTCTTGTTACATAAGCAGGATTAAGCTCACGCTAGGAACCTGGATCTCCAAGGTTGTGCCCATGGTTCCGGTCTCAGATGCCCGACCTCGGGACACACAATCCCCAACCTCCTTCCGTCCACCACGACCTTGAGAAACATCTGGCTCCAATCGTACCTTTTTTTTTGGGACTTTGGAAAGGGATCTTTTGCCGCCAAATTTGAATCTTGCCATAGATTCTGAGCAATATCTTTACTTCAAGCATCCCAGTCAATGTCGATCACATCTCTTCCACTCGAGCTAGTGCGTGAAATCTGCAGCTACCTGCAGCTATCAGGGTTACAGGCGCTCAGATTAACAGACCGCAAATTATACCAACAGTCGCTCGATACATTCTCGGATCGGTATTTCAAGAGCTTTCGATTTCTTGCGACAAGCGACGGTCTTCGTAACCTTGAAAAGATCGCGAAAGTAGGATTTATCCGCGAACGAGTTCAGGAACTACGGATGATACCAACCATCTTCGAGGGTACCAATCGAAATAAAAAGAGAATGTCCGATTACGCCGTCTCATCAAAAAGCTGCGAAAGGCTACAGGGTGGTAAGTTTAGAGTTCGGTATGCCAAATATCAAACCATGGTCAAAGACAATCGCAATTTTCTGCTGTCAGAAACGCTCAACACTAGACTTCGGAAATGCATTGCATGCTTCAAGAAGCTTGACACGATTGGACTCGCGCATTATACGACTCCGTTTTTACTTGATCCACGACAGCAGAAAGTTCGATTTCTGGGTTGGCGCCATCTTAGAGATCGAATAGACTTTCGATTCTCGCCTCAGGGTTTAGCGCGCCTTCGTGGGCCCTGGAGGACTAAATTTAGCTCATTGGCACTATTAAGGCTTTTCCAAGCACTTGGGTCTCAGAAAATCAGAAAACTGCATACATGTGGTGCTGATAACTATGGTGATGTTCTCTCCGAGATCAATCTCCCACAATCGCAATACGATTCTCTTCTTTCTGCTCTAGAGCATCTAGAAGATCTTCGCATATGTACATACTTTGAGAAACCTATAGCCTCTGATGTAGTGTTTAGGAGGCCTGTAGGCTTTGATGATATCTTGAAGCCACATGACGCTACGACGGTTCTGACTTGGTTTGATCTGATCATCAAGGTCGCTCCCCGCCTGAAAGTACTGGCATTTTCACAAGGCCACTACATCGGCCATGACCAGCCAGCACTTCCGTTTGGAAAGCTTTCCCGGCATATCCAATTTACCCAGCTTAAAGAGCTTCATCTTCATTGGATTCATCTCACTTCTGGTGACTTGAAGTCATTTCTTACCACTGCCAAGCCAACTCTGAGCACTTTCACACTCTTTGCAGTGATATTGGACGATCGCACATCTACACAATCTCTTCTGTGGAAGCTCCTTTGGGACTTTTTCCGGGACGAGTTGTCGCTGCAGAGATTTTCCATGGCAAAAATCGCATGTGACCACCAGCAATATTGGATCCGAGGACTTGATGACTTGACCGAACCGAGTGAGGGCGCTGAGTTTGATGTTGAAACGGCCGGAATCTCGTTCAGCAAATGGATCGATCGATTGACACCGGTGATATTGAATAGAGGAAAATGCCTGTGGGATATTCAAAGGGAATACCAAGGTAAGCAGGTCAAATTTCGTAGCTTTTTGAAGTTTGATTTTAATGAAATGTAGAGGAATGGTTCAACGAGATGATCCCTACAGACAGAAACTCGCCGAATGCCCTCCCGTGTACTTGCGAGCACAGATCGCGGCCGTGCAAGTATCGATGTTATCGATAGCGCTTGAAATTACGAGCAATTCTCAAGTAGGAAGAATCTGGAGAATTAGGAAATCTATATACTTGGTATGATAGAAAAATCATTAGAAGAAAAGTCTATATCTGCAAACATACACTATAGGATAACCCCGGTTTGGGTTGAGAAATCATAGTTTTTGACAGATTCTGACAACCAGGGATAAAATGGGTTTGATAACAAAACAAAGCATACATAATATTTAGTCCGTTCAACATTCGTACAACATAGAAATAAAGTGAGAAATCCAGACGGAAAGCACCGAGTAACGCGATTGCCGCACTGACCCCTCAACTGGTCAATAATCCCAGGCCCTGGGATACGACCGTTTGTGAACTACACCGTCTGTTAGCATCTACGTATACCCTTGCTGCACCATCGCCATGATGTGTCGTCCATATGTAATGTAATGTCCTTATGCGTACGGCCCATTAGTTGTTTGTTTAAATCGAGCCTCCGTTCATTCTCAACATCTACCCGCATCCTCGCTCCACTGGAATCTGGATATCTCGGTTCCATGGATAATTCTCGGTTTTCCAATGAGCCTTTGGCTCAGAATCCCACCGCACTAAGTCTGGGAGAAGTTCTTTCAGCGTGGCTTCCCGACACACCAGAGGGGCCCTACGATCATAGCAAAGTGTAGAGGTTTGGTACTGGTATAAAGAAAGATACAAACATATCACAGAAGCAAATACCAATATGCTATTTTTCCCCTCTTTATAATGCCTCGTCAGGACTCTCATAGAGAAACAAAAGCGACTCGCAGGAAGCTGCCGATCCCAAGAGTCTCAGACTGGCCGGCCCTTGAGATGTTTCCATACCCCCTGGATAGCGTGGAAAAACATCCGTGCCCTCGATGACTTGTATTTGAAGTTCCCATGGCCGTCTATATTGTTTTTGTGGTTCCAAGTCAGCTCAGGTTGCCTATGCGATATTGTGCCCAGCTTTGAAGAAGCAAAGACGCGATCAAGCTCGGTATCAGAAAGCTTTTTCATGGCATCATAAAGTTCGTTCTGGCCATGTGATATTCTTTCCTCGAGTATATTCGTAATCTCTCTGGATAAGTCTGTCATTTCATCAAGTAGTCGGTCCCCTTGAAGTACATACTCCAAACCTTTTGGGCATCTCAAATCTTTTCGAATCTAGGATCAAGATCCCCAATTTTTCGCGCCCATTCCCGGAAGCGTCTTTCATTCTGAATGACAATGATAAGTATATCATCTTGGCTTTGATAGTGTGATTCGTATTGCGGACTATCGTTAGATAATTTAGACATTGTCGGAGATAATAAAACAGTTCTGAGAAAATATGGTCTGGTAAAGAAAAAAGAGAATTTTTTGTTGGAAGGAATTATTCTAGTCTTATTCTTTGAAAAGAGTAGAGGGTCCTTTGAGTTCAGCATAAACTTGCCTATCCACCGCCGAGGACTAATATAGATACCAAAGCCATGGTACCCACACTCCTAAGCTCATTTGGGCTCCGGAAGATTTTCTATAAATACTGAATGACCAGTACATATGAGCCACAAAGTGTGACGTACATCGAAGGTCCTTTGAAAGTCACTGACACAAATTAGGCCAACCCAGACCATGATCTCCTAGTATAATATCAGAGAACTTGTAGCTTGCACTCGGGAATCCCATTAAATTCATCATAGAAACCGTTGTAGCCTTACTTGAATTGCGAGTCTCCTATCTTAAGAGCTATAGAGATAAATAATTCATATTACAGTAGTGCCAGTGTGCTTACTTTTTCGCGGGATAACCGATCAGCTTGATTGAATGTCTTGCTCAACAGTACTGATGAACGACTGTGAAAATACAGAAAAGGTCTGATATTCAACATCAATTTTTCTCCATGGTTTACTACTTTCGATTGACCAGGGAAGGTTCTTTTTCCTCGGCCTTGTAGATGTAGGACTAAACTAGTACTACTAACTTTTGATGTCATGATGAGCACCACGATTCTGATTTACTAGAGACATATAGGGCTTTCAATATCCTGGAACTTTCATACTCAACAGGGTCTGAATTCTTGGCAATTCTGCTTTGTGACGCGGGGGCATAGGCGCCAGGTACCAATCATATATATGCTAAGACATCTATCTATAGCTAGATCGAGCTGAATAGACTTAGCTAATACTTCTACCTTAGACAGGACTTATGTCAATAGCTGATTATAGTTCAATGAGACCAATTGCCGTGCTTCATTTCCGCTGGGCCCACGCCATTTGTCTTCTTAAGATATTTCCACAAACATGGGTTTTCGTCGATTTGATGGCTTGGATTTACCCTACCGGATATACTGGGATATATTCAATCCACTAACGATCTGCCGCAAAGACGCCACTGAGGATGGAGTTCGCCGCGAAGGAAAAGCTTTGATGATTCCATGATGATCGATAGACTGTCTCTCTATTTTTCAGAAATTGGATTTTCTCGATTGGAGTGCACTTTCCACGCATGGATTCAGGCCATCGTGGTCACTTGCTGATTATGAATCTACGTGAGTAGATTCCTTTATGGGTTTAATACAAAAATGGACCCGTCATTCATACCCCATCTTTTGCTTTTCTACTATTGTCTCAATGGATGTTTGAATTTTACGGCGATGACCAAGCCTACATTTCGTTCCTTGAATGGCAGCTCATCAATGCTATTTTTATCCATCGTCATTGCGACATGAGTGCGTGTGTATTGCTTCGTTCGTACTTTTACCTGATAATATCTACCATGTATTGGCTTGTCGATTCAATACAATTGACACCTCTATGCCCTCCCCTAAAACAACCATTCTCGGGAAGCACACTTGACAATCAATCACAAGTGGTCTAACCGAAGATTGGTCAAAGCCTAGGCGCTTGTACTCCTAAGCCCTCTATGCAATTGTGATGGCGTGGAAAATTTACATCCCGGAAGTAGCACGTTTCCCCGTTGCTCGTAGACTGACCACGATTTTCATGATTGTTAGACAGTCTACATCCTAGGTCCTACGATGGATGAAACCCTGCGCTCTGGTGATTCGCTTGATCGATAGATTTATCTAGTCATGGGTGCAATCCTGCAACGGATATTGTGTCCAAATCATTGTAACGATCATTTTTCGGCAATGAAGTAAACGTGAAGATAAATAACTATATCAATATCGTGTAAAGAAATCAGTCAAATTGCCCGCATTCTAAATTTTATATCTGATATTGGTTGATTACCTGTTCAAGATCCCACCAGTAGGACCTTTAACGTTCCTGGGACCATACTCGGCCCCATGACCCATTGCATGGTCCCCAGACACAATAATGATTGCTCCCAGAGTAGGAATCATAATTCCCAGAGGGCCTATAGCTCCGGGGAACGAGAGGTGGTAGAGTGTAGGGACGATTCCACCGAAGTGCTAGGGAGGCCGTGCTATTCCAAAGTGGAGGAAGGTAATACCGAACTGATCATATAAGAGGGTGGTCGAATTGGTACAGTAGAAGCCTCTTATATTCGTTCTTACCCTCCCATGAATTGAGGAGCTAAACCCTTAATTTGCTCCAGGCCCAAGGATTACCTCAATATCTGTAGATTTAATATATCTCATTTTGGCGCTTTACTGTACGAATCTATGAACAGGAAGTAAATGGTTAAATTGCCCGGCTGAAGCTTCTCCAAATCACTCTCAAGCCGTAACTATTGAAATGAAACTAGTCTCGCTTGGGACAGGAAGTCCTCTAGACCTAAGCTTGCTAGCCCTTTTAGCTCTTTTCTTTGAAGATATATTTTCCCAATTCTCATACAGACTTAAGTCCGAGCATGAGATCCTCGCTATGTGGCCCTTATCAGTAGCCTCTGGTAGTATTTCAGCATTAGACGTATCACCGGGTAACAAAGAAGCGCGCGACCAGCCGTCAGCATCAGCAGAAACTTGAGGAATGATCCACTGTTCGCTACCTCCCTCAGCAGGAGACCCTTCCAGGACAATCTCAGGCTCAGGCTCAGGCTCTTCGAAGACATGCTCGGGCTCAGGCTCTTCGAGGACAGGCTCGAGCTCAGGCTCTTCGAAGACAGGCTCGGGCTCAGGCTCTTCGAAGACAGGCTCGGGCTCAGGCTCTTCGAGGACAGGCTCGAGCTCAGGCTCTTCGAAGACAGGTTCTGGTCCAGGCTCTTCGGGGATAGGCTTGGGATCTTCGGGGGATGGCCCTCGAAGAGGGGATTCTTCTGAATTGATGCCGTTCAGTGTCTTCGCTAATGATGCACAAAAGAATTAGTTCAGTCTGATTACCGTATGCTGAATCTGTTGGAGATAATTTACCGTGCTGATCTTTCATAGAACATAAGCGAATAGATAGCATCTCGAGGATCATTTTCATCACTGCATTATCAAATTGATGGTCCTGACCGAGAATATTGTAAAATTCGTGTAAATCAAGCCCTGGATCTTCAGGCTTTGGTAATCGCTGCAGGTTTTCTCGAATGTAACTTGGAAGCCAGGTTTCATCTGCGGGAAGGCTTGAAAACACGTCCCTCACGACCCGCAGTATTTCAAGAATAGGAAGGTCCTCATCTAAGTGCTTCATCTTTTGCTTAGCAAGGATTTCAAGATCAGTTAGGCCCCAAGTCCTTGATGCATAATAGACTAGAACGCTCCTCTTGTATTCTCTGGCGATATCTGATGCTCCTTCATCAAGAGGTGAGCTGACTGTCTCGTAGCCGCCGGTGTATAAGAAGTGCAGCACGGTATGCCCAACATCTTCATCAACATTAGGCATGATGATAGTCGATGACCCAAGAAAGGAAATGGTGAGCTTTGGGTAATTCCGAAGGAAATGAGCGGGAATGCCATATTGTTTGCTCCCTATAATGAAGGTAACAAGAGGGAACTCGTAGGGCCAGTGAATAGGTCAGAAAACGCTGATTATGACTTATTCAAACAACTCACGATGACAAAGGTCGATGGTAGTCAATTTTAGTAGAGACCTCTGGGATGAGGAGTCCCCTGGGCTCCTCATTCGACTTGCGCTGCTTGGTTTTCTTTTTTCCCATGTTTCAGTCTTTAACTTCGCCGGCTATCAAGAAATGCTCATAAGATTTTCTAAGAAAGATATAAAGAATCAAGATGAGAGGAAGCCTGACTACATCTAATATATGCGGAGGATGAGGGATAAGCAGGGTAATGCAAGGTAATGCAAGTATGAGTTGTCCTGCAAAGCGGGCGGAACACGTCATCTGTGCCCTGAATGGCAATTTAGTGTCAATGATTGAAATGCAGCATGAGTCAGTAGATGACCTGCTACATGTTTCAGCTGGTTGTCACTTCTGAGGAGTTTTCGGGTTTGGAAGACGCATCTGCGCCGCTCAATTCTAAGTAGGCTGGAAGCAGAATGTAATATCCCTGATAATCCTGGACTCCTACCAGTTGCTGTCCTGTCAGAAATTTCCCATAATGTGGTACCGTATCACCGCCTCCAAGATAGATGGTGCTTCTAAGCTGTGAGAAGCGAACTCACGTGGTGCTATCACATCCAATGGATTATGTCCAGGACACGTGTGGTTTTCGTTAGCGCTAAGGTTTTATATAGTGGTGAACTCACCACAATCATATGGGTAGCTGAATTATCACTTTACACTTCACAAAACAACATCGTTCTTGGCATCACCTGCAGAGTCTTTCATCCATCTCTTCCTTCTTCGCCAATCTCCCATTCGGCAAAGGAGAGCCATACCCTAAAGGCTCTATGAGAACTAGACAAACAGTACACACAAGGTAAGGCCAGATCATGCAGGTATGTGTTGGCCAACCCATGCGGGGTAGGACACAAGAATTGTACTGATACAAAGACTTGAGGAACTGAGCCCAAAGCTCATTCTCCTTGGCTACTGTAATATCACTAACGAAGCAAGGCAACAATGGGTTATCTCTGGATCACAGGCATACCGCGTCCGGAGTTGACAGAATTTGAGAAGATCGGGCAATCCATCACGAAAGTGGAGCATTTGTCTTAAAATTGGATTGAATCGTCCAGCTCCACTATTGCTGTCCCCGAATGCCCGCCTCTTTGATCTCCACCCAAAACCCCCCAAAAAAGTTCCCAAAGGCTCTGGGCCCATTTACATTGCTCAAACCGCGTTTCGCCATCCTGGAAGTTCACTCGAACCACTTTTCCGCTCGCTATACATTGGAAACCCTTCAAACAACATACACCAATTTGACTTGTTAACCGGATAACCGATCGAAAGAACGTCATGAGTAACCGGTAAGTGAGCAAAAGTAATGAGAATCATTTTACACTTTATAATTATCTCCGAGACGTAAAATGATACATACGACCATAGGGTGTGGAAAACAGGGCTTCCCGTCCGCTCAGCCGTACTTAAGCCACACGCCGGTGAGTTAGTAGTTGGGTGGGTGACCACCAGCGAATCCTCACTGTTGTATGTTTTTGTTTTATATTTTTTTTGGATCTTTTTTGGCTCTATATTCTATTTTCTAATAAATAATAGTCTATATGTTTGTATCCAGAGGCCGAATTGGGAGCCCAAATAGTATTGATATAGAGGGTAGGTAAATGCACCAGCCGGAAGAACTCATCCAATCAATCACCTGTGAGAGAGTTCTGCAAGAGACCTATCTGCTTCTATAAAGTTATTCCATTAATCCGTGTGTTATAACTTTCAGCTCTCTAACAAATGGGAATCCTAGGGTAGCAAATGCGGGTCAATCGGCGCTATTCCACTATGTTTTTTTCTTCTTGTTCCATTCATATTTAAGTAGAAATGCTGAATGGCGGCCCTGGTGGGACCTAGCCCTCTCTCTCTCTCTCTCTCTCTCTCTCTCTTCCACTTCTCTACTTCTCCGAAATCTCCATTTGTAGACAATATCTCAGCTTCAACCCAGCTGCCCTTAGTTTGAGGCGGCAAGCAATTACCATGGTCCAAGAAACGGTAGCACTTTTAAAGGCCCACTGGATCTTGGTGCTTCTCTCGACTGTTATCGCGCACCTTGTCTACAATTACACGAAGGGGGAACTCTGGAGGATACCAGGCCCATGGTTGCGAGGGGTTTCTTCCCTTCCCCGCATCCTCTCAGTTTATAACAACAATTCCCACGATGAAGACATCAAACTGCATCGAAAATACGGCAACATCGTACGTCTGGCGCCAAATCTACTCTCTATCGCCGACCCCACCGAGATCAACCAATTATACGGCATTGGGATGAAATTCTATAAATCTCGGTTCTACAACCTCTCTACGACATACGATGACGAGGGCTTAGTTCCGGACACGTTTGTTCTGACTGACAAAGTAAAACTCCATCACGTGTACCCGATGATCCATACTAGCTGCTAAGACTCTACATACGAGAATGAAAAGGAACGCGTCTAATGCGTACTCGACAAACGGCCTAGTGCAGATGGAGTCATAGATCGACCCAGTGACTGAGCGACTGCTGAGTAAATTGCATCGCCAAGCAGGGGAGCCCATTAAGATGCCAAGCGTATTAAAAGACTACGCCATGGATGCCGTCCTTGCTGTCACGTTTAGGAGAGACTTCAACTACATTGAAAAATGCGACGTCCTGAAGATGTACGACATTCTGGAAACTGTCGCCGACTACATGGCAATCGTAAGTCCGAGTCCTCTTTGCACCCATTTCGCCCTAAGAGGTACAGTTCTGACCTGGCTGACATACAACAGTTTGGACAAATCCCCTGGATTCATAAATTTCTCCTGGGCCGGCCATTTATAGCCAGGCTCATGTTTGGCACTGGCGGCGGCGATAAGGAAATGATGCAGCTCGCCATGTCCCAAATCGAGTCCGCAAAGCAGAATTCATCCGAGGGCGGGCCTTTGACCTTTCTTCAGCGATTGCTCCTAAACTAAGCCAAAGATCCCTCATCTATCAACGACCGAGAGATCATGACACATACATTTGGCAAAATTTCCACAGGGAGCGATACTACGGCCATTGCCCTGCGTTCCATCCTCTACCACATACTAAAGGACCGCCGCCTTTATAATAAGCTCTACGACGAATTCCGTGTTCTGGAGGTTCCAGTTCAATTTACCGACGCTAATAAGCTGCCCTATTTCGCAGCTGTCATTCAAGAGGCTCTCCGGCTACATCCCTCAGTCGGTATGATGCTCGCCCGCCTCGTTCCCGCCTAAGGTGCAGATTTGTGCGGGTTCCATCTCGCTGAGGGCACAGAAGTTGGCATCAACCCGTGGGTGTTGCACCGCGACCCGGAAGTGTTTCCCGATCCTGACAGCTTTCGTCCTGAGCGGTGGCTGCCAGAGGAGACGGATGATAACCATCGTGAGCTTATGAACAGGTCGTTTTTCACTTTTGGTCATGACGCACACACCTGTAGCGGACGTTGGATCTGCTTGATGGAGATGAAAAAGGTGATTCCGTCTCTAATGCTGAGATTTGAGATGACGTTGGTAAGTGAGGAGAAGTATGGGTTGAAGAATCGTTGGTTTACGCCGCAGCATGGTCTATTTGTAAAGTTTATCGAGAGGGCGCCATAAAAAGTTCTTCTAAAAGAATCCAAGTTGTATATTCAGTCGACGAGCCAAGGGTGGAATTGATATTGATTATGAAAGTCCTGTTCATATGATGCAAACTCTTCCTCCCTGGTAAGTTGGTTGTCGCTTGACCATAAGTCGGTCGGACATATAGTTTCTCTGGCCGCTGATTGGTCCTGGTACGACGAAGACATATGTACTTTGTATATAGGGGTCACCCATGGCCTAGTCAAGCTCTACGATATCACCCGACGTTCCATGTCAATATAAAAAAAGGGACTCTGTCTGTGCCAACTCATGCTATAAGCCTATAACTACATAATCCGTTGGAGCAATTTCAGTCTCCAAACTTTTCAAATCCTGATCGAGCATTTCCAACATTTACTTTTCATAAAGTTATACAGAATACAGTTAACAAGGCCGACTCTGATGGTTTTCAATATCCCCACTCTAGTGGGGTTAAGTTCGTTTAAATATAGAATAGATGACGTAGCGGAGCCCAATAAATAACTGTCTAAGTGGCTCCATGTCTTAGTGTGTTATCGTTCCAGAAATGGCTGGGATCGTCGGAACAGTCGCATGGCTCTCTCCTTTTGGCTTTGACGGAATTCTTCGAAACGGTATTAGGAACTCGCATCACACAACATGGTGGATTCACAATACGGACAAGGCTCTTTACGCTATTTTTTCTTCCACGGAAACCATGGAGACATACCAATTCCACCTCAAATGTCCGTTGACGCCAAAATTCTGGTGTTCAACGGGGAAGGTCAAATGTAGGCTATGCTTGCCTAATTCCCCTGGCGTCGGAAGGATGTTCTAATAAATAAGCTTATTTGGCGAGAATTTTGAAGATAGTCCATCCCGATACCACTTCAACAATGGAATATACGACAGCATGGATGGCCAAAGCGAGAGGCCTCTTCCAGCAAAGCCATTGGTTGAAAGGCTATTGAAAAATGTCTCGGTGCCTTCCCTTGTTGCGGCTGAAGTCCCTAGGTAGGTGTTACTACACACTCTGCACGATAGTTTCTGATACTAATGAGCAGCGATCAAATGGGGATCGGACTTCAATCACTAGATCCGTTTCTTTATGTGTAAGTCTTTATCCTTGAATATGCTCGATAGGCCTGACAGTCTGTCTTGTAGCGCAGTTCTGGTTCTTGGAAGGGACGACCTCCGCCCCTGCACTGCTGATGACAGAGAATACTTAGCCGTTATGATGGAAGCTTTTGTCCCTCGGTTTTTAACCTCGATGGCTCCGACGGCCAGCGAGTACCTTCCAGGCGATGCTCGTAACTTGTGTATCGAGATCGCCAATCGCATGGAACTCATTGAAGATGACTTCAATTTCCAGACTTTCATCGCAATGTACCGGGGACGTTACGTCCAAAAGCCATTGCCGCAAAGAGCTGTGGTTGAGCTATGCTTGCTTCATGCTTTGAAAATGCCCTTCGAGCTGAATTCTGCCATCCAGAACTCGCTCATACGTTACTGATATCACTGTCATACTTTTCAATTGCCATATATATGGAGTGGGTGCGGTGTGGTACCTACTCGCTCCCCCTCCGGCTAGAAATCCATCTCACATTCGTTGTACTTAATATATTGGAGTGTTTCCCGAGCAATAGTGAAAAATAAACTGTTAATCCATAATGAACAGAGAATGGAGAATTGCTCCCATTGTGTGTTATTTCTGGATTTGGAAGCTGGTCAGTAATCACTTTCAAACCAGCGAGCCTCCCGATTTCGCACAGGGAATCTGTTCAGTCATCATTTAAAGCTGATAGAGTTGATGGTATATATAAAAGATGGATTTATAATCCGTCTAAAGACTTCTAGAATCTTTTTGAGGTTATATAAGTATTAGAAATTTCTACATCTTCATATATTAGTTGTCAAGACCCATACATTACTTTGCTACAAATTCTTACCTTTGGTCCTTTTTTTTACATCATGTCCTCATCAACTAGTTATCAAATCCGTGTTGGTCATCGGACCAGGTGGAAATGTAGGCAGATCAACCGTCAAGGCCTTATTGGACGAGAAATTCGAGGTCACCGGACTCACTCGACAATCATCTGAGGCCATTTTGCCTCCAGGTGTGAAACACATCAAGTCCGACTACTCTGAGGCATCACTGCGCGATGCATTCAGAGGTAAAGACGCAGTCATAAGCACGATTTCCAGCATCGTCCCTGGAGATGCCTTGACCCTCCAGAAGTCTCTTGTTGACTCCGCCATATCCGCCGGCGTAAAGGTCTTCTTCCCATCCGAGTTCGGCATTGACACTTCGGATAGTTCGGCCTCTGAGTACATTCCATTCCTCGTGGATAAGATCCAGACCGTCGACTATCTCAAGGCTCAACAAGACAAAATCTCTTGGACAGCAGTGATCACGGGATCCATGTTCGACTGGGGTTTGAACATCCCCGGATTTGGAGGCTTTAATATGCCTGCACGTACTGCCACGGTCTTTGATGGGGGCGATATTTCCTACGAAGCCACAAGTCTTGATCAGGTCGGAAGAGCAATCGCTCGGTCTTTGAAAAATCCCGACCTGACCAAGAATCAATATGTCTATGTGAGTAGTTTCACTGTCACGCAGAATAAAGTTTTGTCTGCCCTTGAGCGAGCGACGAATGAGAAATTCACACTTTCGAAAGACACCGTGGAGAATCTTTGGCGGGATTGGGCTACCAAAGTGAAGGAAGGACAACTACTTGGTACCTTGTCTATGATTACTGGATCTATACTTGGGGAGGGAGGATTGGCGAACTATTCCAAGACTAAAGGGCTATGGAATGAGACCCTGGGGTTGCCACAAGAGGACTTGGATGGGTTCGTGAGAGAATACTTGGCAGGAGGAACTGTTTGATCGAGAGACCGGGGGGAAAGCTCACCCAATACTGTATTGTTGTTGGCTTAAAATAGTATCAATGAAAGTTTTTGGTTGAGAAATAATTATACATCAATATCCCCGGCGCCATATGTGAATAAAATGAGGGTTTTTCTGTTGAGTATCCGTTTCTCATCTCGTATCGGCATTCCGGCTGAAAGGAAAGTGGATCGATGATCACTAAACAAAATCCACGTGCAAATCAGAGCGCAATTTTCTTACCGTTCTGGATCGTTGATACACATCGCAGACGGGATCATTAAGCCGAGGTAACTATATCCGAGGGAAAATGGCAGATAAGTTTATATTCTCATCTATACAACAAATACTTAATTTTAGATCATCCTCTGTTTACCACCTACCATATCTTTTCCGCGCGTCAACGGTGTCTTTCAATACCTCAGTCAATCCAACCATAGGTCACAACCATGGCGACCACTTTAGCTGAACATGTATCGCTGCAAGAGTTACATGATCATTATGTTTCCACTCACCTTCCCCAAAAGATGGGGAATTCGGCACCCATCGCGTACGGAGGCTATGCTGTCGCTCTCGCGATACACGCTGCGTATAAGACCACCCCAGATGGATTTCACTTGCACTCGGCGCTTGGACATTACCTCCGACCAGTAAGCACTGAAATCAAATTGATATGCACGCCTGTCAAACTCCGCCAATCGAAGAGCTTTGTCACCTACCGCGTTGCCGTTGAACAAAATGACCCCTCGACTGGCCAACCGAACCTATGCATGGAGCTCCTAGCCGACTTTCACAGGGATGAGCCGTCTGTCCTCACATTCTCGAGCAAACCCACTCGGAGTTACAGTCACTGGCAGGATTGTGTACCCTGGGACCGCCTTGTGGAGGACTGGGTCAAAGCCGAGAAAATATCAGAGCCGCATTTCAAAGCTTTCAATACGCTATTCGGACTATCCCGGAATCTCTACGAAGGTCGCCCCTGTCCGGAAGGAGTCACGGCTCAAAATCTTATGGGGATGGCTAAGACCATCAAAACCAGCCAGGAAGAATTGTCTCCGACAAAAAAGTCGTCAGGGGACTGGTTTCGAGTCAAGCACCCCCTACAGACAGAAGGGGAACAAATTGCCAGCTTGGGGTTCATTATGGATGGTGTTTTGTCATTCTTGCCGTTGGCACACAACCACATGTTCTTCGATGATGTCGGTGCGTGTTCGAGCTTGGATTTTGCTCTGCGGATCTTTACGCCACGACCCAAAATGGATGAGTGGCATTTGAGGGAGGTGATCAATCACTATGCTGGAAATGGCCGCACATACAGTGAGAGTAAATTGTGGGATGAGGGAGGGAATTTAGTGGCTTCTATGACACAGCAGTCGATTTTGCGGGCTCCTCCCAAAGCCGCAAGGATTTAAATTTAGTTATTATTCCCCCCCTAAATTTTCTGTTTGCTCTATAGAATATGAGATATTTTAATAAGACTGTATTTATTCACTAAATAGTAGAATTCATTGGGCGACTTTCTCTCCATACTCTAATTCTAGTTCGGGAATTTCCTATTGTAGAACTACCGGGTTTCGTTTGGTGGATGTGAGTCCAACCGGCGCCCTTTAGGGTCGTCACACGCTGGTTGCCTTTTGGGTCAATTTTGGTGTTGTCTGTAGACAGTCTGATGTAGATATGGGGCTTGTGGTGCCTTCATATATAACTAGAACAATATTCTTTACGGTTTAAGGGTTCTAATCTGACCACCAAGGGGGAAGAAATGGGTTGACATGCTGAGCCAGGTGGCACAGATTCTTGTGGAAGAAAAGGCCCATAGAACCTGAGATAATCTATTGACCGTGGATCCGCAAATCATAATACTCAGAGATAGTCGCGAGGCAGGAAGGAACCTTTCCCATCGTTTCCATCGCATTTTTTTGGGGAACTGCCCGAGGGGGAAAGGCTTTCTCGTATAGATTCATAATTTGTAGTAGCTTGCCGTCATCAAACCGAGGAGCCACAAACCCTAGACCATAAGGTTTACCATCTCTGTACTTCCCAAGCGGTACGGTAACAGTTGGGGCTTCTGTAGAATTGTTAGAATTCCACTATATGGTTCAACGTTGGTACTATAGAGAAAGGAACTTACGAGCCCATGCGGCATATATGCTCATTTCCGTCCAAGCGGGAAGAAAAAGGGCATCTAAATTATAAGAATCTAGCGTTTCGATAATGCCCTCTTCGATGGCAATTTTTCTGGCCTCCAATAATGCATCCTGGTACTCCTCCAGGGTCATTCATTTTCTGATCAAGAACCGATTCAAGATATTTCTGAGCGGGGTTTTCTAATGGGTCTAGTCAGTTTTATTATTTTATCCGCCGAGTCCAGTACTTAACCTCTGAGTATGAGCGTTCAGGGAATATTCGATGGAACTCCACAAGATCGGCCAAAGACTTAGTTTCGGTTCTCTTTAAGCCCGCAACGTGCTAGGCAAATCCTAGTCCCATCTCGTAGCCTCTAGTTATGTTTAGAAGGACAGGTAGGAAATTAGATCATCATTATATCACGTATTATCTTCCGACATATCCATAATAAAGGTAAACCGCTCGTTCTATATACCAAATAAAACTATTCTGACGGCTTTTAGAATAAATCTTGGAAACGCAGAGGCCGCAGTAGGAATCTCAAAGTATTCTCTATAGGGATTTTGGTCTTCGATCGACTCCAGTTAAGATAACCATCTAGGAAACCAACGCACATACCTCCACTGTGCTTTTGATGATTAAAACTAAGGACAGCATCGAGAATGTGGACGATATTGCCGCTGTAGATGGCGTTGACATACTTCTCATCGGGTCGAATGACTTAGCGATCGAACTCGGCGTCCCCGGTCAGTTTGAAAGCACAGGGTTCCGTGATACGCTAGAGAAAGTGAGCTAATCCTGCCAGAAACACCGCAAAATCTTTTAAGGAGAAGTTATCGCAAAGGACCAAAGGAATACATAGACCCCAAAGTGCTGCCAGCTTCTTGCTTTGTCAAAATACTGGGGAACACAATTGATGATAAAGTTGGCTGTACAAACTGTGCGCAATCTCGTCACGTTGCTTCAAAAAAGGCATTTTATCCCAACAACGCTGACCGGATATTTATTGGTTAGCTCATGTTGCGGCATTCAAGTGAACCTGACCAAGCGCGCTTTTGAAATCCTCAAATTTTGCTCCAAAGTCTACTGGAAATGGCAATAGTAATGGCGATGGTTGTGCATGTTGATAGTGTATTAGAATAGCTCACACATCGGCAGCACAGATCACAGCATAGTACGTTTTCAAATCGCTGCAAGTCTCTATTTTTACGTGCCTTTGGTCGATAGATAGTTGTAGTTCCTCTTAGGCTATTTCAAACTTATCATCTCGCAGAAAAAATCATTGTGCGGAATTTCTCGCGCTGCGCTCTAGATGATAGATAGGGCAAGTCATACCACCCAGGCCATTCTTCAAAAAATCAGCAGAACGTTTCTCTCACCGGAACGGCCCATTTTGTAAGCCACGCAAGTCCAACAGAAAGGCCTATCCACTGGCAAACATATGCACTTATACTTTCGCGAAAAACCAACGCTCGTCGCAGCTAATCTAACCATCCACTGCCAATGTTCACTCCGGCCGTGCGTTGCGGGTGTCGAGCGCAGTACAAGGACACCGGTTGGAGGATCCAAAATCTCTTCCCAACAATCGATGGAAATCATTTTCAAACCCGACATTGCAAAGGACGGGTCGTGTATGCACTTAACACCAGCCAAGTCAGGCCCTCCAACTTCCAAGTTTCTCAATCCCTTCAATATATCTATGTCGCCCACCCACTGCCCCCAATCGTTGATTGAGACCACTGTCTCAACGTAATAGGCCTCCATTCCTTGGGAGTTTGAGGATTCCAGACTAACAGGTCCTTCCCACCCAGTAAAGGACATATGAAGAGAGGTGCCGTCAAACCTGCCACCACATGATTCTCCATCAAATGGATTATGGTTGATAAAATGCCACCGCTCAACATCGTGTTCACGAATCTCGAGTTCTGGCGGAGAAATCAAAAGCGTAACCCCTGGCTTGCCAACATTTCCTATGACATGCGAAACAGCCCCGGGGGACATATTCCGTGGGGAAATTGGATCATGGAGCAATTGGTCAGCAATGAAAAGAGAATTTCCGCTTGATATTGCTAGCACTTCTGCGAGCTTTGTGATGTCGACGCTGATATCACCAGATTCAAATTGCAGAATTGCCGCAAATGCGTATTCCCGGGACAATGGCTTGGGGTAAATCGTTTGAGGTATATTTCTTTCACGCGCTTGCTCTTCTGCAAGTGGGCTCAAGAGCTCAAGCTCCTTGACCAGCGACTGAGTCCAATCCCACAGGCGAATGGGTGTCTTTATCATACCCATCGATATAGTTGCATGGGGTAAATGGTGCTTGTAATAGTCCACAATCCACCCCAGAGCGAGGAGAGAGGTGCCATGGGATGATTGCACTGTGCTGAAATGACGCAAAAGATGTTCTGCGACAAGATCAAGGTTTAGAAGGCTTTGTTCTAATAAATCCTGGACTATCTCGAGTGGAACTTCAGTTGAAAAGGTTTTTGATGCGGGTTGATTTGTAGTCTTTCTTTCATAGACGGCCGCAATACTGTGGTCACCGAAAGCAAAGTCAAATACAACTGGCTGGCCAGTTCGAGGAGTCTCTTCCACCCATTCAGAGAACATATCGTGCTGCTTGTGGGTAATTTCGTATTTCACATAAGGATTATAGTAGTTCTCACCTGAAGAGCTAGAATTTTGCAGCGAAGCAAGGCAAATCCAGTCTTCCTCTGATGGAATCTCAAGCGGTTCAACCTCTTTTTCATTTTCTTGAAACTGATCCCATTTCCTCTTTCTACCTTCACAAGACTCGGAGCTTGTGGTTTCAGTTGATGTGTAGGCCCACGAGTTAAACTCGGTCCGATAGCGAATCACGTAACGAGAAGGTGAGAGTGAGTAATGCTTGCATCTTGCACGGAGAACTTTTACTCTCACATTGGGAATCTTTATCACGCGAAGCAAAGGCAAAAATGTTGCCAGCCCGAAGAAGTTTGGCGGAGTTTCAATGGTATTTCCAATCCAAGACTTGCCGTAATTGTTGCCATATCTCATGAGTTGCCTTGCTGTATTTCGCTCGTGGTCTTCTTCCGACAAAAGAAGTTTGATGCCATCCTGGAATGGAAGTAATAGGTGTAGGAGCTTCATCAATTCCCTTAACGTTAGGGAATCATCTTTCAACAGATCGATAATCGTTAGGTGTGTCAGGTCCTGCGACATCTCAAGCGGTTGATTTGCTACTTTGTATAGCTTCGCTTTGTATAGATAGCCAAAGACATTCCAGAGTGATTGCAAGATCTTTGCTGCAATAAATGTAGAATCATCTGCACCCAATGATGCGCCAAGAACGAGAGCCTGTAGCTGGGTTACTGACATTGGAGAATTACGCATTGTGGACCTCTCCCTTTGAACTGTTCCATAGTACTTGAGACTGGCTAACGGCAGGGACCAATACACTCCATCTGTGCGAGGGCTGGCCTCAGGAGCAACGGATATGGTCACAATTCCACTTGCTTTGACGAGAGTATCATTCTGCTTTATATCTGGTCCAGCTGTGCCCAAAACAACCAGATCTGGATAGATGTGCCAGGAGATTAACCCAAGCAAAATCCCACCATCCGTAATCCGCTGGGGCTCGCCTTTAATTAGTTTCTCAAGGGTGGAAAGCGCACGGTTGAGATTAAGAAGGACACTTTCATAAGACCTTATCTTCGGAGAGGAAGCTTGATCGGAGGATGTTTGTGATTTGATCCCAATTGAAAGATTATTCACGATCAATCGAACTCGAATCTGTTCTTTCCTTCGCGCCTGATCAGCAACTTCCAGCCATGCCCGTGCACTCGCATCCCAACTTCCGAGTGAGTCCCGATCAATCTCATGAGCAGCAGCTATCTGAGCCAAATAATTATCCGCAATATCGGCGGACTGAGCTTGGCTTTTAATGACTGATTGTCGATGAGCTACAAGCTCACTCCAAATTGCGGTCGCCTCTTGAGGAGACCAAATTCGAGCCAGCAAGCAAGCAAGAAGGTGGATGCGAAGGACGGACTTCCCACTTGTCGCACTAGCCCATATTGTAGTCGAGTCGATCCCGAGATGACCTCCAAAAAACCCATCCACAATCACTTTGGAGTTCTTAATGTTTTTCATAGTCTCCTGCACAATATCGCTGGCGCGGGTTCCATATGCCTCTAGAAGGACTGGTACATCTGGCAGAACATCATCAAATAGCACGCCTAGTCGGCGCGCAAGGATGTGGAATGACCCATCTTCTGCTGTTTCCCGTCGAGCCTTCGAAAGTTGTCTGCCAAGGGGAAGGAGTTCGACGGGGGCTTCACATTTGAAAAGAGAGAAATCAAAATTCACATGAGCGAGTGCAATATTTGACTCAGCTACCTGGTTCAGTGGAGTGCCTATTATGTTTTGGACAGAAAAGGCCATGTTTGTTGTGAAGAAAAAGGAAGTTTGTGCCCAACTTGCGCGGGGTCAATTTACGGCGCTAATTGCGCGGATTCACCTGGGTACCGGTACGTCGAGTGTGTAACATGTCTGAATTCATGCCAATAAAATATTTATCTGCAGGCAATTTTCATGATGGAAATGGCCTCAGCGACATAACAACGCCCAATGGGGAGGTCACGAATCCTATATTCGAAAACATCGACTATGATCTTCTCACACCAGGAAACCACGAGCTAATTGCGGTCGATATTGCGTACAACACATTCACCAAGTTCTCCAAGGTGTATGGTGACAAGTACCTGACAAGCAATGTTGATATTTGCAATAACTGTCAGGATGGCGAACCAGACGAAAAGGAATGGGTTTCTATGGGCCGCAGATCTCGATATTTCACAACGAAGCAGGGCCTCCGAATTATGGCGTTTGGGGTGATCCTTGATGGGACCAATAATAACAAAGACATGACAAGAATCCAGCCGGCTGCCGAAATGATAGAAGAAGACTGGTTTAAGGACGCAATCAATCGCCAAGATATCGATCTGTTTGTGCTTATTGGTCATAACCCCGTCAAGCCTGGAATCCCTAAGAGCGAAAGCAGCTTCCCCCTTCTAATGGACACTCCGGAAAGCGCGACCTGAGATTCTTGTGCAGGGATTCGGGGGTCACACTCACCGCCGTGACTTTCACATCTACGACAATATGTCGTCAGCGATAGAATCCGGCAAATACTGCGATACTGTGGGTTAGGTTTCCTTGGATGGCATTAAATCCCAACCCGTTCAAAAAAGAATTGCAAGCCCTGGAGTCACAAATGCCTTGGTCAATAAAAGGACGATGGTGGAATCGGCCGATGAATCTTGCTTTAAAACCAAAGACTTTGATATGCAGTTAACCCGTCGGTATCTTGATTGGAATCGCCTTACTTTTGCCTACCATGCAACTGGATCTCAGAACATATTGAACACCCCCGAGGGACTCAATGTGACCAAAGGAATTACAGAAAGTCGCAATAGTCTCAATTTCACATTTGTGCACGGGTGCGCACGACAGACATACTGCATATAATGCAAGCCATTCGGCGACGAGGGAAACATCTACACTTTGGTTCAGACTGCTGCTGCTGCTGCCACTGTGGTTGATCCAGATCGCTCCGCAAATTCAAGGATGATCATTGTCAACAAAGGAGCCATCCGGTACGACGTGGTTCAAAGTCCATTTACTGTGGATGACGCCTATATCGTCTGCCCGTACATGACTACCTTCAGATTCCTCGCCGATGTTCCTTATTCTCCGGCTTCGAAAGTCCTCGACTATATAAACAAACCGAAAACCACCACCAAACGATCCATGACTGTGGATACCATTTCAAGTCAGATGTTGGGTTACGATGAGTGCAATAATCCCGAGCCTCACAATGGTACTGAGCTCCTCAAACCAAAATCCCTCTTCCGTCGCGTACTTGACCTGGATATGCCAACCCCGGGATATACAACATGTGATGACCTCGGTGATGATGGCGATGACACTCCACACTCTGAAATCCCGGAATATACCCAACTAGCCCATGTTCAAGCTACTGCGGCCTTCCCACAAGATGGTGAACCAGACAAGGTGGATCTAATTTTCTCGGATTTCCTTGGTTCGAGGATCGTTACGGCATTAAATCCAGCAAATCCATCCAGCAAACCCGCCCAAGAATTATACGACGGATGTCCAAAATACCTACGGGGTTCAGGACCCATATATATTTCTCTCCCCCTGTCCGTTCCTTCTTTTATGAATGCATGCACATTCTTCTGAATAAGATATTACGGGCCCTTCACTTTCTTGCGCCCGCCGAGAGAGCCAAACTCACCCATTGATTCTCAATCAATTGCAGTATATAATTCTCTCCCACAAGTAACATGATACATACGACCATAGGGTGTGGAAAACAGGGCTTCCCGTCCGCTCAGCCGTACTTAAGCCACACGCCGGTGAGTTAGTAGTTGGGTGGGTGACCACCAGCGAATCCTCACTGTTGTATTTTTTTGTTTTTGTTTTTGTTTTTGTTCTTTGGAAAAGGTCCCTCTTGCCGACCCGGATTCCGATTATTCTCGCCTAGAAACTAAGGCATGATCCTAAGTCCATAATTTCAGGGTCACAACCTGGGGCCACCCGGACTATTAGGAAATGCATATGATAAAAGGCCCGAGGAGACAATCTTTATGCCCCTAGGAAGTTGCACTACAGTCTTCCACCAGGTTTGGCGACCGCAGTTTCCTGAGGTCGCTTTTGAACTGGCAAATTGATATGATACACTTCCCGTTACTTTTCTCTCGCCACTAATCTATTGCTGCATTGATGGGTCATTCCTTTCGTGATCACTTCCCTAAGCTCCCATAAAGGCAGGGTTTGTGACCTGTTATGTATTACCTGTTGAGTACATATGTACTCCGGCCTATTGGAGCCTAAGTTGTTGCCTATATCAGGGGTCCCCCCTGGAGAGAAATCCGTTCGAAGAGAAATCTGTCTGTCCCTCAAAGTTGAACCTTACAACGATTTAAATCCCCGTGGGGCCCTACTATATCAACGCTTTCACTTCACTGTCCTCTTTCTCTTGCCTGAATTCTAGTTGAATCATCAATCAAAATTGTCAGCTTCCTACAATGCACCACCTCCGTGATTCTCTGCTGGGCTCTCTGCCTAGGGGCACTCCTTCTGTCATAACGGGCGACCATGCTCGTAAAGACCAGGAAAGTACACGCCAGTCCATCGCTCGGGGTGAATTCAAAGAAGTTCGAGACGTGGCCTTCAGTAGCCGGACATGGCTCGTTACTAGCCGATACTGCGATATTGGAGATGGTGTAGATTCCCTTGAACGCCACATTCATTCGCTATGGTATATGTACTACGAGCTTGGCCGAAATATCTCCTCCGAATCACCTGAACATGAGGGTATAGTCCTCGATATCCTCCGCATTCAAGGAATGGGGCCGTTGACTAGACCTGTACGCGGAATCTCTGGAATTGATATCGCAAGAACCGTCGATGGTACACTTTGGAATGATTTACCCTTCTTGGCTGGCGATATGACCGATTTCTGGGTCAATAACGGTGCTTCCATGTCGGGAACACACCGTCTCAACTTTGCAACATTCCTAGCCAAACTTGCATCCGTTCGTGTTGCTAAGGATAGGCTGTGCCAAGTTGCTCTTCTGATCTTCCGTAATCTCTTTGAAGGCTGTCAAGCACTTCGCACTGGAGAAGAGTCAGATGAGGAAGACCCCAACCGAGGGATCAAGCAGCTTGAGGTTTTTCATCTGTTACCAGCTGCTATTTCTTGGTTGAAAATAGCAAGCCACAACCTCCTTTTACTATCAGAGGTGTATTGGAACGACTGCCCTAGCGATATTAGCGAGGGTGGTGAGGAGTTCCTTGACTCGGAGCTTGGAAAGCGATCACCTGCTGGATTCTCGCCATGGAGATACATGTTCTGGCTGAAGCGACTCCATAATATTCAAGAAGAAGCCAAGGAGGCCAATGAGAAAGCCCTAGAGGAGCTTGCCACTGATGGCATTGAGTACATGGTCAACACAATCAAAGAACGGAATTCTGAGGTCCTCAGGGCTTATGCTAATGGGGGTGATGCCCTGCATCAGGATAAGCATCTTTCGTGCTTGGAGCCCCTTGCAGGCGTTGAGAAGCCAGAATCGTAAAGACTTCGATGAAGCTTCGAAGGAAAACTCGGAACTGCCATGTAGACATCCCCAATTTCTCTCTTTCTGTCACTCTATCAACCCACTTACCGTCAAATTGTATCAGATAGCATTAGTATATTCGAAATAATACTGAAGCCAAGTACTCGACTTGCGAGAAGGTACCTGCTAGTAGTAGCACGACTTGGTGGTCACCTTAGACATGCTATTGTATGTTTTTTTTTTATTGTTACTTTTTTTTTTTGCAACAGTCTAAACGAAGTACATAGTCGCACACCGTGCGTTATGGACCCATTGCTGGATACGCTGAATCACTGTTGGGTCTTCGCGCTGAGCGATAAACATGTTGATAGGCGGCTCGGCGTATCGACCGTGTCGCCGAAAAAGGTGAGTTTGACTTGAAAACGACAGATATTATCGTGTTTGGTTAGATATTTGGTTTCGCGGTCAGCCTTAGGTCTGCTCGGGATAAATTTGATTTCCCGATACCGATCAACGCCTCCCATTGTCAGATGGTCATAGCTTTAGTACGACCTTTTCCAAATATAATTTCCAACTTATTTCGATATATCAATATCGCTGTCTATTGTGCCATCCAACTCTACTGCTTCTTGCTTCGTATCTCAGCGCTGCGTTCTCAGGACGACTCCAAGACAACAGCTTTATGGGCTTTGATTGATCTATCGAAGAACACTGTAAATCCAATATGTCATACCCATCAGCCATGGCGACCTTAACTCAAAACCCCCGCTTACGCTTTCTCAATGCTCTGCGAGCTGGCTCGAAGCCTATCATCACCTTTTTGGGACTTCCGTCCTTTCGCACAGCCCAAGTTGTAGCTCAGACCGGCGTTGATGTAAGCATTTATCCTCTTCCATAGATTAAACCCGAACTGATGATTATAAAGGGCATTATTATCGATTGTGAGCATGGATATATTAGCGATGACTCCATGCACAGCTCGACTGCCGCTATCGCTGCACTGGGGGTGTCACCACTTGTTCGTCTGAGAATGACCCATGCAGATTTGATTAAAAGAGCTTTAGATGCTGGTGCACAGTGAGTGAGAACGCCTACTCTACCATTCTCCTACTAAACATGTGACAAGCGGCATCGTTGTACCTCAAATCAACACAGCTGAAGAAGCCAGGACCGTCGTGTCGTACTCAAAATTTCCCCCACAAGGGCTTCGAGGGCAAGGATCGGCATTTCCAGGCATCGCTCACAATATCGATATCCCGACATACATGAGAACGGCAAACGAAACGATCATCACCTGTCTTCAAATTGAATCAAAAGCGGGAGTCGAGAATGTTGACGCTATCTGTGCTGTACCGGGTGTCGGTAAGTGACTGACCACAATCTTGAGAAAGGTTTCACTAATATTTGTCAAGATATGGTTTTTATTGGGCCAAACGACCTTGCTCTATCGGTCCTTGGGTATCTGCCCGCAAAAGGGGACGAGCCCGAGTTTGTCGACGCAATCGAAAAGATCGTGGCAGCAGCTAGAAAACATGGTAAATGGGTCTGTCGATTGTCGAACAACGGGACTTTGTGCAGGGAACATCTGAAAGTATTCGATACTGTAGCGATGAGTTACGATATTCGGGCGATGCAAAACTGGTATACAGCTGAGCTGGAAATTGCGCGCTCATGACAGCTTAGATGCTAGATGAGAGAACCTGGATGTGTGTCTATCTGAATGGTTAAAGCACAGCTTACATGTAGAATAAAAAATATGGCTTGGATTGGACCTGGCATAAGAAAAGCCTTTTACCCTATGGTATGGATTAGAAAGTCCCCAACTTGCGAACACGCTTGGAATGTATTTCAATATACATGGTAAACACATATGACCGTAGACCTTTTTTAAGTGAAAAAGCATAGTTGTTTGATGTACGTGGCTAACATAATTACAATCTTGCAACATTTATCAGATGTCATCACCAAAGAAAGAAAAGCAGGCCTCTGGTAAAATCTCTAGCTAATCCTTATCCCTTACGCTGTAGCGTGTGATAACCGAGCTGCTCTCGCGCTTCTGCGATTGTGGCTCCGCCAGCGATCATTTCCCGAATACCAGCTTCGCTTTTCTCAACCTTTCGCGCTACTTCGGCCACCTCACGGGCTCGATCTCGAGGAACAACAACGACACCATTTGCATCGGCAACAACAATATCACGTGGTTCAACACGAACCTTGCCGATACCAATCGACTGGTTAACACCTCCCACTTGAACCCGATCCTTACCAGTTCGCATCCAACGCCCAGCAGTAAAGAGCGGGTAGTCATCATTGATCGCACGGTTCACGTCTCGGCACACACCGTCAATAACTGATCCGGCAATACCCCGCAGGCCAGCGTATTGAGTCATGATATCGCCCCAAACGGTACAATCCGTGCGCCCACCATTGTCGATGACTACGACATCGCCTACAGCAACATCGTCGATGAAATCACCAACACTTCCTGGCGGGTCGCTGGCGGGTACGTAGAGCACAGTGAAGGCTGGCCCGACGGTAATCTTGTTGTAATTCGCCAAAGGCATAATACCAAACGCCTGTCCAGAAATTCCAAGTTTATCAAGTGCGTCAGAGACCGCAGGGGTGTCTAAATTGGCAAACAGTGCTACCAATTCTTGGTCTTCAGGGCCCGCTTTCTTTGGGTTTCCTTTGAAAGATGGCGCGGCTGCCGCGACTGTCGCTGATGATGTACCCTCTCGAATGGCTTCGAATTGCGTGTCGTGCATAACCTCAGACACTGGATGACCAGCTCGAACAGCCTGAACCATAAGGGTCTGACGACGATCGATCCGCTCGCCATATTCCAGGACCTCTTCGATGCTCTTGGCAGGGACGAAAACTGTCCCGCACCGATCAGCAATCACATAGTCGTCCTGGTTGACGGTGACGCCCCGCATCTGCAACGGTGTCCCAGATTCAACTTGGACCAGGCGGTTGCGTGCGCTGATCATGGTCACACCACGGCCGTAGAGGGGATAGCTAACATCGCGGCTGCCGTCGATGTCACGACTCATGCCATCGATGATGGTTCCACGAATGCGCCTCACTTTTGAGGCATTGGCGATGATATCACCCCAGCATGAGACGCCATCGGTGCCGCCGGAGATGACGAGAATGCGATCATCCGTGGTCACCGCATCTATGACCGGGGTGAGTAGGTGAGCTGTGGGGGCAGCATCAGTCTTCGGGCCCAGTTTAACTGTACTGGCGCGTCCGACAATCTTTGGGCAGTCCCAGAGTGGTCGTAAGCCGTATGTGGCTCCTTTAAGACCGAGGAAATCCAAGGCATCAGACACTGTATTGGTGTCGAGCGCTGAAAGTCGTTCCAAAATGCTGAACTGGTTCATTGTGTTAATCGCGGTAATTGAGTGGATAATAGAAATATGGAACAACCGTTGAAGGTAAGTGGCTTATATTAATTTTCAAATGCGAAGTATTGAGCGTTCACTGATGGATGTCGGCAAAGTATTATTTCACCGATTTGGATATGCTCGCACTTTAATTTATTCGGCTTCGTCTATAAATATGTACCTAATATGAACATTGAACACACCAATGAGTGTAAGCAGAACTTGCCGACATTTACCCCTCTATTTTTTCGTCAATTTCTTGACAAACCTGGTCAACAGCGACGAATATCACTATCCCGAGATGACTCGGCAACTGGTGACTATGCCGTTTCGCACCGAACGTTATAATCATTGCCCAAATACATGGCAACGACACAGTAGTGTCCAAACATCATTATTTTTAATAAATTATCTCTCCAAATTCACCAAAGTGCCAAGGCACTTTTTCGACTCTAGAGTGCAACCTAGTCAACTCCACCGTTAACAGGGACTACCGGCTTCAAAGACCAAGCTCAAAAATGGCAAAGCAATATCTTGACCTCCAGATTGCCCCCGCGGATATTGCGTTCGGTCTGATGGCCGACTTTGAAGCAGACCCTCACCCAAAGAAGGTCTCACTGATCGCCGGAGCATATCGCAACGAGAATGGAAAACCTTGGGTTCTGCCCAGCGTCAAAGAGGTATTTCCAAAATGGCTCTGCAGAGTAAAACAGCCAATAACGATAAAAACAGGCAAAGCAACGCCTTAGCGAAACCACCCACGAATACCTGGGCATAGCGGGCTCGCCAACCTTCACTAATCTGGCAAAGGACCTCATCTTTGGCTCCATTGCATCCAGCCTCCAAGACAACGCAGTCTCAATCCAAACAGTTTCCGGCACAGGCGCAAACCATCTCGCAGCCACATTCCTGGCCCGCCACCTCCGCCCTAATCGCGTCTTCATCCCCTCTCCAACATGGGTTAATCACAAGTCTATCTGGGAGATGACCGGGGTTCCGGTTGTAGAGTATCCGTACTACTCCCCTGACACAAGGGAAGTAGATATAACCGGGATGCTAGATACCTTGGACCATGCCGAACCCAATGACGTCGTCATCCTGCAAGCCTGCGCGCACAACCCCACCGGCGTGGACTTGTCAAAGGCCCAGTGGATAGAGGTCTCTGACCTCGTCCAGCGGAAGAAGCTCTTCACCGTCTTTGACAGTGCATACCAGGGATTTGCGACGGGCGATGTCGACGGCGATGCGTGGGCGGTTCGTCATTTCGTAGAGAATGTCCTCGCATCTGAGACGCATGCTGGTCTGTGTGTCGCGCAGTCGTTCTCGAAGAACTTTGGTTTGTACGGCGAGCGTGTGGGGGCCCTACATCTGGTTGTACCGCGGCATCTTTCGGCAAAGGGTGCGCTATCTGAACTGATGTTGATTTCGAGAGCGGAGTATTCCAATCCACCGCGCTTCGGGGCGAGTATTGTTGAGGCTGTTCTTGGGGATCAGGGTCTGAGGGCTCAGTGGAAAGCAGACTTGGATACAATGAGCTCACGTATCCAAAGGATGAGAGGTTTGCTGAGGCAACGGCTGGAGAAAGAGACGCTAGAGGATTGGTCACATGTTGAGAAGCAAATTGGGATGTTCAGCTATACGGGGTTGACGGAGAAGCAGGTGTCTCGACTTCAAAAGGAGTTTCATGTCTATCTGTTGCCCTCGGGTCGGATGAGTGTGTGTGGCCTGAATGAGGGTAACATCGACTATGTGGTGCATGCTGTTAGTGAAGCCGTCAAAACGGGTTGTGTTTAGTTGTTTCAAACTAAGATGATAGCCGTTGTAGCTAGTATATCCTAGGTCAAACCGGTGCCAGAGAGTGGTATTTTGTCCACTTTCCAAGCTCTCTATTTATTTCCCATTAACTGAGGCGTTTACTGAACACCACCTCAGGGCCATTTTTTTAAGATACATCCAAATATTCACAGAATCCGGTCATATTCTTGTTCTTCGCCTTTCTCTTTGTTCTGTTTTATTACATTAACTACAGTCTTATCGTTATAAAAGAAAATATTTAAGATTCTATAAGCCGATGGGTATAAAATACGCCCTACCTCCACTTTACAAACTTCTGTGAAAGTCTAGCTTCTACAATTTTGGTTGTTCCACTGCATGTTTCCAATCCAGAGAGAGTGTGTTACAAATGTAAAGACAAATAAAAACACAAAAACATACAACACCATATCTAAGGCTGTGGTCACCTAGCGCTCACTATTCGTTAACTGGTTAACAAGTTAACTATCTGCCCTGAGTGTCCTAAATAGAGCAGCGAGCCGCCTACGTCCGAATTACCTTGGACATACTGTTGTATGTTTTTATACTTGTTTTTCTTTTTATACATTGAAATCACCACCCCCATTAGTACTAAATTGCTTGGGCTGTTTGTTGTCTTGTTTCCGTAGTGTTTAAAATTCTCAAATTAATGGCGAGATGCTGCTACACCACCTAGTTTTGCTCTTAATCTTCTGGCAAATCACAGATCGTTAACTTATGTGAGACATATTACCGTGTAGTTACTCCTGTCTTTATGCCCTCTTAAGTTCTATTGTTATTTGCTTCATGTTTCCGCCGTTGTTACACCACAGTGCAAGCGACGGTAAATTGAGCACCAAAATGGCTACATTTGACACCTTTTAAGCGTTCCTCTTACAAGATCTTGATCTTTGTATCACATAATTGAATTGAACCCACTTTTATTATTTCCTTCTGGAGCCCCGAAGTGCTCCCCGAGTATTCCCTGAGGTTATGGCCCATTACCAAAGCATGAGCTATCTAGCTGTAATTCCAAAGTAGATTGAAGAAAACCTAATTGTATTTCAGTATATTCGAGATTTTCTGGTTTGATCTCAATATGAAGGTCCTGGCTAGTTTACGGAAACGATATCGTATCACTGAAGCCACTCGTTCCTATTACGGCTGAGATGGTCCATAAGGTTGTTTCTTTGTTCACTGTCTTAGAAAGCATGGGCGGAGTCCGATCTATGAAAAAGGCGGTGTCTTTTCTTTGACTTTTTCAAGTCGTGTTCAATCGTAATCCACCCCCTGGATACCTTTGCCCTTTCCTGGGCCGTGGACTCTCGCATCTCTTCGTGTCCCTGCGAGATGCGACCCATTACAATCATGCATTTTTGATGTCTGCCTAGAGAGTCGTTGATATCTCTGAGTATTCCGCTCAAGGGATATCCTGCTAGACCCCATAGCCCTGATTAGGAAGCTTGTGAACAATAAGATAACGGAAATAGTTCCACGTTCAACGTACCCGCTGTCGGCTTGAGAAAAACCCCACCCATTGCTTTCCCGACCCCCTTGAGGAGCCCCTTCGCACCTTCATGCTTAAGACCATAACGCGGATGTGTTCCTAGGCCCGTGATACCGAAGTGAAATCCGTCTCTGAGCTCCTGTAGATATGTCAGAATATTTGGCCTCAGACTGGCACTGGTATGGCTGTTACTACCTTTCCCGCCACCCTTAACCCGCTTCGAAGACTGAGCACCTGGGGGACGTCGTTTACTGTCGTGTCGTGATATAACTTGGGTGCATTGTGGAAACCTCTGGCCATGCTCAGCGACAAATCGGTTGGTAACCATATGATTACCTTCAATATCTTCTTCGACATTTTACTTCCGTGGAACGCAGCTTCGTGTAAAACAGTGAATTTAGGTGGTTCTGAGGGCGTCATCGAGCTGCTCATTGTCTTGGCCTTTTCGAGCTGGAGATTCCTTTTGCGCTCTCCGCTTCGAACTCCAACGATGTCGTTGATAAGGTTTTCATTGTCCTCATCAGCAGAATCTTCCTGTGTACTCTCCTCTTCTCCAATATCCCTATTTCCCTGTTCACCATTTTCAAACTGCAATTGCCCGCCTTCATTCTCACTCTGTATTTCCTCACTTTCAATACTATTCTCTAGGGATAATTGATCGGGCGAAGAAAGTGCTGCGCGACATGCTGTGTGGCGATCAAAATGTTCCTGGGGCTGGCGCATTGCGCGACCAGCAGAAACAAGCTCTCGCACAATGTCTCCTGGCGATTCTACAAGTCCAGTCACGAAGCTCGCAAGGGCTCCAAAGAGCACCTGAACACTAGCAGTAAGTGGGTTGGCAGGGTCCATGAACGTATCGTATTCGATTGGACGGTGACCGGAGGCGAGTCAGCAAGAAACTCTCGCAATTTTAGTGACTCATGTTTGAGGAGACTTACAGCACGAGCATGTCTGGGCTGATCTTCCCTGATTTGACTAGAAACGTTGCTGCAAAGGCACTCAAGTTGATTTTAGTATGTTTGAGATGCCAAGCCGCCGGCTTATCCGGGAGTATAGAGCATCTGAGTGACTGGGGATCAAGATGCCGGTAAAAGCTATTCACCCCATGGCGCACACCAGATTCTTCCTGCATTTTCATCGCGATCGTCTGTGCTCTGTCAAGCACACTTGTCTCTAGCGCTTTCTGTATTGCGTCTGAGAGATTCTGCAGGTTCAAATGTTTATGAGGTATCGGTGCTGGCCCAGCTCCAGCCCGCGCAACGATATTTCCCCAAAATTGCTGGTCTCCAAAAAAGGGGATAATTATCGTGGGTCGACCTACCGCGAGGCCTGCCGCTGTGGTGCCAGCACCGCCATGGTGAATCACACATGAAACCTGCCGAAATAGCCAATCGTGAGGGCAATTTCCAATCATAAGAATATTGTCCGGCACTTCGTCTGCCCCCAGATTTCCCCAGCCCTTTGAGACAAGAGCCCGCTGTCCGGTTTTTCGGACTGCTTCAAATATAATCCTCGTCAGTTTGAGAGGATTATCAACTACGATCGAGCCAAAACCAATATATATTGGTTTTGGTCCTGCGTTGAGAAACGCAGTTATTTCCTCTGGTGGTGTGAAGCTGGTTTCTGACATGAGGAAGCCAAAGCCGCATACATCGATGTTATCAGCCCAATCAGGGGGCTTAGGTAGTAATGAAGGAGACCTGTTTCAAATATTAGAGTCATTCTGCCGACCGGGAATACATTCCTAACCATAGATACGTATGCGGCACATGTAATCGGTGTAGTATGCTCCGGGCGGTCACTGTATCCAGAGGTTGGAGAGCCAAGGTATTTTTGCGAAGCGTGTTTAGAATATCTCCTAACCCTTCCCATACCATCATATCCACAATATTATAGGACACAAAGTTTGCGATAGTTGGCTTGCAGCTCCGGCTGTGAACATTCGCTAATGGGTGGGGAAAAGATTGGGTTGGTGACCAGGGCATCCTATCATTCATTAGGTATTCAGTATGCGAAAGGAAACTAGATTTTAATATATAAGAGGGTCAGCTCACGTGAATATGATATGAAGAGGGATGCCTAGTCGTTGCGCGCAATGAATGTGGGCTAGGCTAGGAGGGTTGGCTATAATAGCATCCGCCACGAAGGGTCGTTGACGATAATCCAAAGTCGTACTCCATGGGTCTTCCTTAATCTGGTGAAGGTAAGTCCCATCACCCTTTTCAAAGCAAGATTTCCAACATCCATTGAAGATTTCCTTCATCTCACGCCGACGCCTCTGGATGTCTCCGCTGCGTATTGCCTTAAACCCTGGTAAAAGGCTCGGGTTTTTCACCATGAAAGCCATCAGCTCTGCTGGGTCTCCCCCGATATTGAAAAACTCCAAGCCGCTATCGAGAACGAATTGCCGAAAAGCTAAATGTGTGGCCAATCTGACTCGGTGCCCGTGTGCTTTCAGCTCTCTCCCTAGTGCAACAAATGGTTGAATGTCGCCTCGAGAACCAATCACTTGGATGACGAGGTTTAAGTGCAGTGGAAAAGGCTCATCCTTCAACGGAGGCTGTTCTGCACTAGCAGCCTGTTGGGTTCCCCGATCAGGTCCGGAATGTATATCCGGGCGTTGGACATGGTTCAATAGCTTTGTGAGGTGCGGTTTATGCTGATCGATATGGATGTCTACCCGGCCGTCACCTATGACAAGACGTGATCCACGTTAATGCAATGTGAGTGAATATCGCCGGAATATCATTCACCTAGAATACGAGCACCAGTGTCCAACCCTTCCTGGAAAAATTGCACTTCATGGTGGTCCTCTGGTGGTAGCTTAGTACCTTCACCCGGCAAATCATCCGAACGAATGATGCCCATTCGCTCAGATGAAATTTCTGCAGTATTCGGTGCTACAGCGGCCATGATCGACAATGGTATGGCGTGTGGGATGGCTAGAAGAAAAGGCGAGATTGGAAATCGGGAAAAGCGATGGTCAAAATAGATGAAGCTCGCCTGAAGTCCAACACGCGGCGAGGTCTTCACCCTCTCGCGCTCTCGCCTTCTTGGAACACCGAAATGATATTTGCTCACGCGACCCGTCTCAGATAATATCTGACAAACTCATCAAATCGTAGTGATTCGTGTTTTCGTTGTGGTGAATGACGTCAGTGGGCTCACGGCCCAGGGTCGGTGAAGCTTTGGCTCTATGTGAAAGATCATCTGGGGGGGGTCTAGATTACTCAACACAACCGCATCCAGAGGTCATCCGCCTTGGTCGTCCTATGTGTTTAAGCTAGATATTGGTCATCGAGTAATTGGTCTGTGCCAATCAAAGAAGTGCCAAAGGACGACGCCCCTTGGTTAGAGCTTAATGCTCTCCGGTAGTGACACATGCCGGGCAGCTTCCACGCAAAGGCAACAAACAGCGCAAACAGAGCAACATCTGAACTGGCAAGGTGTCAACTTCTCCCGTCTTCATCTTGATGTTGCTTTACTGAAGCGCTTGGTGCTTTCTGGGGGTCCATCTGTGGTCACGGTGATAAACAGGTCTCAACGGTAAGGCTTAGTTTCGGAATCTCCACCATTTGCTTATCATCATGCTGTAGGTTCAAATCTTATTAGATACCAGGGATTGCTACTGTAGCTAATGCCTTAGTCTTCCTCAGGTCAAACCACTTGGAAGATATCCACGATGACCAATAGTTTTTTTGATGGCGATGCCTATCGAACCCAGATGGTCTATAGCCCCTAGTGATTACTGGGGAAAGATTTTACAAGCAAACATTGAAAACATGCTGCAAGCAAAAAAGAAGCGTCACCAGCGAGTTAGATATGAAGGCACAGCCATCACGGTTAAACTGAACGAACGGTCCCAAGCAAACCTGGAAAATTTCTATAGCTCTACTAATATTAATTAGACCCCAGTAGAGAAGCAACTACGTAAATGGAGCAATCTACTTCGTATGGTCAAGAAGCTCACGATCGTTTTGCACTGCGTATTGGTGGCATGGTAATGGTTTGAAAAAGAAGAGTTCTATTCCAACCATTGCTACACTGCTACAAATGGAGATGAGTGAGATATTTTCGGCCCATACGGGGCACCTGCAGTCTGAACATAGTGATATAGGTCTCCTTGACAGGAGGCTACAGCGCCGTGAGGGCTGCAGGCTGACCTAGACCTTTACTGCCGATCGATCCCTTTGAGGCAAAGTCCATGCTCAAGTACTTCGATCTCAACTTCTCGAAGACTCTGATCCCTCCCGCAGCTTACTGGAACGGTTCGTTCTTTGGCGTGCTTGCTATCGACAACCAGATTGAGATGATGGATGTAAGCTATTGTATATGATCCGTGAACCGACGTGAGGATGCTGACTATTAAACCAGGCTGGTATTGAGGGCGAGGCGCAGAACCTCAAGTACCGCAAGCCCCACACCCTGAGCGGCGCGGACTCCGATGAGATGATCAAGAGGCTTGAGTCTGGCCTTGAGCTTCACTGGCAGGAGTTTATCGACCGCCTCTTCGACTCACAGCCCCACTGGGAGAAGTACGTCGAGAACTATGTTAGCCTTATCATCCACGACTGCGGTGGCAGTCTCGCTCGCTATGCCTTGGCTATTGGACAGGCTGTCAGCGCTAACGTCTCCGAGACTGCCATCAATGTGGCCCGGAAGATTGAGAGTGATAACAAGGCCGCTCAGCTCCGCATTCCTGCTAGCGGCCGCATTCCTGGTGAAGCTCACACCAACTAAACGGACAATGGAATATTGACTGAACCGGCCGCCGTTGAGCTCCAAATGGTAAATGACCGGAATACGGGAGAATTTGGGAGCTAGGACACCGGTTATTTCTAAGCTGGAAGAGGTTGATGGATTGTTTTAAAACTGGATCAATTTAATATCCCCTGCCTAAATATTGACAGTTCGTTTTATGAGCTGGCTAGTCACTCTTGATATAAATTGATAAGATTAGATTATTTCTGGGCATTTTCCCTCAAAAGTAAAATCCAGAAGCGTTTCATCGGCCGGCAGTTGTATTTGTTAAAACAAGACAATTTCTCCACGGCTTATTTTGTTCACGGTATAAGTTTTGACCAGAGTGATACATCTATCG
The DNA here is from genome assembly GCF_028829755.1 of Penicillium solitum. Classification (NCBI taxonomy): domain Eukaryota; kingdom Fungi; phylum Ascomycota; class Eurotiomycetes; order Eurotiales; family Aspergillaceae; genus Penicillium; species Penicillium solitum. Next base: position 1,208,113 of record NW_027072128.1, read on the forward strand.
CAGTGCAATGTACAGGCGACTGAATATGTTACGCGTACGCAGGGGCATAGCGGCCAGGGTTACTTTCGGATTTAACGCAATGCTTTGCGGCCTTTAGTACCTTAATTTAGCCTTCATTTGGCCTAATGTTGGTCTTAATCCCGACCGCTTTTAGATTCTAGGATAACTAATTCTAGAGTGTATTGTAAGGCTTTCGGCACAGAACACCTAGTAGAGCTCCGCAAAGCCCATAAAGCCCATAGCCCAGCCTAACCCAGCCCACAAATGGGCTAGGCTTTGGGCCCTACCTTCGGGCCCACTGCGGGTTAATGGGCCCCCAAATAAGCCTAAAATGGTACAAATATGCCAAGAATTCAGAAGTTGAACCACCTTTTCGGGTTTTTTTAATTACCCTTCGTTTTACCTCCGTTTATAGGCTTTATTCTAAAGGTAATATTTTATTAATTTAAATAGGTTAGAATTAATTACTAGTTATTTCACTAAATTACGTTTAAAAACGCGATAAAACGCGTTCTTTATATAATTTATAAATTATAGAAGTTGACTTAGAAAGTAGTAGTACTCCTATCTAGATCCTAAATATATATCAAGCAGTAAGACAACCTTTTTTATAGTATCTCGACCTCTACTAGCCGGATTACCTTTGAAATTAAAATATATACTTCTGTAGCTACTGTTATTATATATACTAAATTTGAATTTTATATAACTAGTAAAAGGGTCAGAATATAATATTGTATACCCATTACATTTTAATGGGCTTTGCGGAGCTCTAATAAGTAGTACGCCGGACGAACCCATTGACTAAGTTAACAACCTCTTTATCACCTCACTCCATCAAGATAAGCTCAATGGATTTGATCTTTATTATATGAAATAGAGAATGGGCTGGAGTGCGCCAAAAACCGCAATTGGGGGCAAACCAAACCGCAGTGGTTACGGTTTCTAACTAGACTGCGACATTGCCATCCCGCAGGCGGTGGGGGGGGGGGGGGGACTGAAGGCACGGCTACACGCTATGCGAAAAAATAATTAGTACAGGAAGAGGGGAAGGGCACGTCAGCGATTCAGGGCTTGCAGGATATTTAGGTCTAAAATAGTGGTGTTCAGGGCATTCAGGTTCAGGGGCTGAATGGGCTGAAGTACAGAGACGACAGACAACAAGGACTTGCTGAACGGATCAAAAGAATGAGCAAAAAAACAAAAACATACAACAGTGAGGATTCGCTGGTGGTCACCCACCCAACTACTAACTCACCGGCGTGTGGCTTAAGTACGGCTGAGCGGACGGGAAGCCCTGTTTTCCACACCCTATGGTCGTATGTAACAGATTATATGTCAAAGGAAATTATATACCCATCATGATAGACATCCAGCTAATAATGAGCGGGGTGACGCTTTACAACCCTAACTTCTTACGGCTTACCTAGGTGAGAGGAGTCTAGCGTCAGCCCCCATATTCTCCCGCACAGACCACTGAAATGCCGTGAAACACGAACACGAACTCAACGTGGCATCGATGACTCTGTTAAATAGGAAGCAAAACTATTCTTTATCTCATTTCCTACACAATTACAACATGGCTAGAGACAACGAGAGCTACGATAGCTACCCAAAAGTGACAGTGGAGGAGACTCCGTACCAGGTATATAACAAACGGGGCATATTCAAGAGGAATGGGCTTTAACATACATCCTACCAGAATCGCGTGATACTCGATTGGACCAATGTAAGTAATCAGCATCCCCATCAATTTCAACATGAGACCAATTAATCTGATGTACTTACCTCCTTGAAAGGTCCATCGCGACGATGTGGACCCAAAAACACTCGACTACTACTCTTTGCCATGGGATTGGTCCGAGGCAAGTCAAACCATCAAGGATTTGTATATGGTACTGACAAACTACAGACGAACCACGATTATATTGTCATCCAAAAGTCGATCAGTCAGAATGTACTAGATATGCTTTTTGAACACACAAGATATTTCAAAGAGAGAAATATGATTCGGCGTGATCGAGGACAGTCCCACCGGCAGGACATGAACCCCCATAATCCCGATCAAAATTCGAATTATCTGCCGCCCATGTGCGTATCGCGCGGGATACCGCTGAGTTTTAATGTCGGACTAAAACCGTCCACTGTCAAGCGATCTGTGGATGGTTTCAGAGCTGACCCATCCCACTGGGGACATATCGGCCAAAGCCTTGATGTCGCCAGTTCGCGGATGCCGGGGGATGGAAAAATGATTCTTTATCGAACAGATGTGTCAGTCAATGAGGGGCAAGGCCCTCAGTTTTCATGGACGTGAGTTTTCAGATTGCCCAATCATCAGAAGATATAATATTCTCATCACATGATTGAGTATTAGCCATACGCAAACCGACACGAATAGTTTTGATGATTTCTTGGTATATATCTGATCTATTCATTGGACTACACTTTTCACTAACAAGCTAGCGCTTTGCATCAAACGTTCCGAATCTAGCAGATGAAGACAGGGCTCTCATTGTATCTCTCCTGGAGCGAGCCCAGCAAGATCCCCCTGGATTGAGCGAGCCACAGTACGTGATGCGCTGTGTTGGCTCTAATTCCACCAAGAACCGCACCGAAAGGTCGGCCATCTTCCTCCGTCTTCCTTACTATTCAATCCAAAAAATGGATGCAGCCCAATCCTTTCGGAAGTCCGCCTATTCTACACGCAGCCTCCTGCAGTATTTTTACGACCTGGAGTCTACCCGGCACCGTGATCTGCAACAAGTAGTTCGAAAATCGGGAGTCTTTCCAAAGGGCCATGTTGTTCATGTCTCCGAATTATGGGCAGTGATCGTCAACTTTCGTTCGTAAACACCCTTTCGTACGAGCTAATTACGACATACTGACACCTGGTGACCACAGAATTCATTATAACTAGTGCACCGATACCTCTGACAGATGGCGCAAGTCCCTCTTTGGAGATCATGAGCCCGCCGACATCCCAGTCATCACCTCCTTCCAATATTTGTGTCATTAATCCCGACAAGCGTGTGTTCTTCTTTCCCGTGGAGCTCTGCAAGACGTTCTTTGTATGTCATATGTTTCCCCTTGTGGCATATTGTTTAAGTCTCGCAGTGTTGATGTTTATCGAACAGGAAATGAGAGATAGGATTTTCAGATATTGCCTACCGGAGGGCCAAGGCCGCAATGATGACAACCGCGGGCATGAACTCTCCCGGGATTTTGCCATGTATACCCATGACAGGGTTACCCAAGACAGGGTTCAGATCAGAGCAGAGGATTGGACCGAACTGATAGCCTCGTGCGCGTCGACGCTTCTTCGCATTGATATTGATACCTTTTTAGCGGAAACCGCAGAGGAGCGCCGGGGTAAAGATAAAAAAGGAAAGAAGTTCATGTTCAAAGATGACAAGAAAAAAGAGGAAATGGAGAGAATGTTCGATGCGACATCTCCTAAATCAGAGCGAAGTAGACAGAGCCTACCGGAAACAGATAAACAGGATCAATCTGAGCAAAATCACGATTCATCCGAGGCAGGTGAACAGGGTGGGTCTGAGAGAAAGCGTGATTTTTCCGAGACAGATGAATCGTTTCAACCAGAGATGGATGAAGATGAACGCGGTCCGAACGAGACGGAAGAAGCCACCGAGGATTACAAATCGGACTGGAACGGCGGGTATTTAGGTAAGGCTCGCTATACCGGAGCAAGGCATCGCTTGCGACAGCGCACCAGTGTGCAGTATTCCTTCTATTCCGCCGGCATTGTGGTCAACCAGACACCTAGTGACAACACATATGCTCATTCGAACATTTACTTCGAACCAACCAAGCCCACCTTCTCTTGGGATAAGGAGTCTGTTGATCAAGATATTCTTCCCAATGCAGCAGATTTGGAAGGCCAGAGCGATCATAGTCATCGTTCCACAACATCCGAATCCTTAACCGGAAGTTCATCTGCGTCCCAGACCTCTTCCCATGCTTCTCCACCCACTATCAACTTGGAATTCCCGCCAGTTTTTACCTGGCGGACAAAGACAACCCCGTTGGTGGAAGAAATCCCGATCTCAAAACCAAACAGCCCTCTCGATAACCCTAGCTCGGATCATCTAAAGTCGAAGGTCCAGTCGCCAAATAACCCACCTGAGGTTTTGAACGTGGACGAAGAAACAATAAAGATCCTCTTCGCATATATCAATAATGAGCTGCTTGACCCTACCACTGGAGATAGTTCGTCAATCTACAAACAAGCCACGAAAAAGTCATACTTTGATGTGGACCACGCTATCACGCAGAGATATGCCGTTTCTCTTCCCACATTGATCGCGGAACATCCTGAGATTGTCCCCGACTTACTCTCGCCGGAAATGGTGCCCTTGAAAAATGTTGTCAGTAGGCTATGTCGACTGTTCCACTTCTTTGCCCCGCTTTCATACCCATGTGCTGTCAGCGACAAGTTCTGGGGGGCGGTTCATGATCTGCTCACTGTGAGAAACGTCCACTCCCTCTATCCCTACAACTTCTAATGCCCAAATTTGCAGACCATCCCCCAGTATTGGGACACATCCTACACGCAAGAGCTGGCAAATCAAGCAGGCTATCAACGGATGTCGAAGACCTTCTTTATAGCCAACCTCGGCCGTACTGAGTACTACGACCTCCCCGACGACGACAAGCTAGATGAACTGGCCTTTGTCGTGGGTGAATGCGAAAAATGCATGGCATCCCATCAGTACTCCACTCGGTCAGATGCCCTCGACCATCTCCTTACGCACGTTTCCATGGTTTTCCCCGAACAACGCTCGTTGAGCAGCTCGCAATCACAGTGGGTGATGGATTTTGAAGATTATTTGACACACATTTGTCGGAGGGATGACCGGGTGGTAATTACCGACCTGAAAGACTTTTTGAGACGCTTGGAAACTATGGCAGCTCAGATCCAGCACGGAGTGTCAGCCAATGGGGAGTTTGACCGGAACACATACTTCATCCCGAAGAATTTGGTTGGTGCATTTCAGGATCTCCTGATGCTGGTCGTGAGTGGCGCACATCTCGTGAAGACCTATCACAAGAGGCGAGAAACTTACACAGGTTCCGACCCGTTGCCGACCTTCTCGATGCCCTCAGACTTAGATGTGACGGATGTTGGGGTAGAGGCAGAGATGTCTATGGAGAAAGCCATAAGAGACATTATCATGATGACCTATACCGACGAGGTATCCGATGTTGTCACCTACGAAGCCGCGGGTCCCGCATTAGTCCTCGCCATTATTATGGGGGATATTCGCTGCAGAGACTCTCAAAGCAATCAGGTCAACTTAATCGAGATCTATCGTGAACACGTCCGCAATCTGGTCGGTATCCCTTTCCTGGTCCCTATCATTAATCTCAACTTTACTAATTGATCTCTATCTTCTCAGCAATTCAAAGCGAGTCAAAATCCCCAGCGACGCCTACTGCAGGAAATCTATCTCGTCCGCGAGGAGCTAGAAATAATCCAGAAGGCTTCCGAGAGACAGCACCTCGTTCTCGCGAACTACCTGAGCGTTATAGACCCACATTCTTTCACCATCACCACTGAGTCTCGGGTCTCCTCATTTGAGCTTGAGAAAAAGCGGTTACACAAGCTCATCCGCCAGCTCAATGCCGAGCTTAGAGAAATCTCACACCTCAGCGTAAAGCTTGACTCATTGGCCAACCAGACGCTCAGCGGGGTGGACGTGCAACAAGAAGACCAAGGAAAAGCCGTCCTTGTCTTTACCATCATGACTGTAGTGTTTACGCCGTTATCATTTGTGACCAGCTATCTCGGCATGAACACCGCTGACATCCGCGACATGAACAGCTCGCAGACGCTGTATTGGGCCATCTCTGCTCCGCTGACAGTGGGGATTATTACAATCGTCCTGTTTGTTGCGTTTCAGGTGGATCGGATTCGAGAGGCTTTCGACGCTTTTTGGACGTATGATTCTACACTTGCGGCAAAATCTGGCTCGGCTGTTTTGCGCGGGAAAGGGCCGAAGGATCGCATTCAAGGGCCCTCGGGATTGTCAACACCGAAGAATTGGGTTATACGTGGCTGGTCTTCGGGGAGGGAGACTGAGCTGGACGACTCAATAGGGGTTTAATCGGCTTATCCTGGATCCATGTTATGCAAGCCCAAATCGTTGCTCGGAGTCTCTCAGTTGATGGAAAATCTTAGTTTCTACTGGGACTGGATTAGTTCTCTATGCAGGGATTTAAGCCGAAATCAATATACACAGAAGAAATGCATCACATGCTTATTAGGCATACATTAATATACAGTAATCCAAAACACTCCCGTCTTCAACGCTTTTTTTGCAGGATGAGTGGAGAGATTTGATTCAGCCACCTGGCCACAGAAAGACACGCCGGTCTTGGTAGCCACAAAAACAAAACCGCTGTCCATAAAGTACAATGCTCCAAAAACACAGGGTGCGGGATGCGGCATTAAAAGCAAGTAAAGAAAACAGGATCCTCTATGATATGTCGTTTAAGAATGATGAACCAAATCGGACACCCGAGAAGAGAGACTCAATGTGGGGATGTCGTTATGAAGAAAAAGCTGGAAGGGAGCATAAATCGAGGGAGATCGAGTGTAGATAGGTCGATCGTCGATCGTGTTGGTGAATGGAGAGGAGAGGAAATTTAAGCCAGAGCCTTGTGCTCAGATGGAGGAGGGGGAGGAAGCTGTTGGACATTCGTGGTTAGCAGACACGTCTTAACTCAAACACCAAACGGATTCATTCAAAAATCAAAGAGTTCATCGTACCTCGAGCTTTGTGTTGTCAGCCATCATACGCTGGAAACCAATGCCGACACCCTCGATCACAGCAAGGAAGACAGCACACATAATAGCGGAGTTTCGGGCGGCCTTGTAACCACCACGGATGGCGAGGGAACCACCGGTGAAGAAACCAGCGATGATAGCATTATAGGGGTCTTCCTTCTTGCGAATTCCCTTGATTGAACAGTCGTATATGCTGAAAAGTCCTCCCCAGCAGCCGAAGTTACCACCGAGGACGGGAGCACGCGCCTTGATAGCTGTGAGAGCACCTATCCGGCGCTCGCCGTAGGGACTATTGCGGAAACCCTTAACACCGTGCCAGACAGCACCACCGATGGCACCCATACAGAAAGCACCGCCAAAGTCGCTCAGGGCAACCCAGGGGCAGGGGTCCCGCGTGTGATCCATGATGTGTGAAAGAGGCGGGTTGAGCGTCGGTGATATAAAGGTAGATCGGTTGGTGATGAACCGATTGTGAAAAGCGCGAGGATAAAAGTCGAATATTGGCAAGTAAGCCCAGTGAGAGAAAGAAACCGGTGAAAGGCGTGAGGGTTGTAAAGGTCGAGGATTGACAAGTCCAGAGATGCGATAACAAGATAAGGGCGGGTCGACTTTTTCTTTCCCATGTCGGGGTACACGTGACCACTGATGTTCGGTCCGGTCGCCACCGAACCCTTTGATTTCTACCATGTCCCCCGTGTTTATTTATCACTTTTGGATTATCATTCGTTCGGGTTAGGAATCCCCGGGTTCCCTACCCGGGGGACGAGAATATCCCGGCCATTTATCCCTACATGATGTCTCGAGGCCATCAGAAAAGTTCTTCGTTCTTGCACAATAATCTATGATACTGCACGGCTCTTTAGTTGTCATTGTTTTGGGAGGAGCCAACAGAGCCAATCAGGGATCATAGATCCCAACACCTCGGAACTATTCTGCCATCTAAAGAATGTGCGTCCTACGGCTGCACTTTTTTGTCTCCTTTAACAAAATAAGGTTCACCATACACTGGTGATCCTATCAAGCGACTCGGGAAGCCTTCCACTGGTCTTCCTTTCCCCCCGCTTCACGAGTACTAGCGGTCATTGACAGAAGATATTCGGGGGATCGCATAGGAGGCGCTCAAGCTCCAGGCTCGCTCAAGGTATATAGATCCGAGCTTCATTTTGTTTTCTATAGCCCAGCCCTTGCACAAGCTTAGGGTTGCCGAATTATCTATCACAAGAATGGTTGTCTGATGTTATGTGACGTAAACGCCTGCTGCCCGGAAAAAGGTCAAAACAGTATTCTAAGAGGCCAAACTCCTGTCCAATATGTTCTGCGGCGGGACATTTATCCTGCTTTGTCTTGGAACTTGGTGTCATAGAAAATTAAGCGTAGACATGTCCACAGATGGTTAGCGGACAGCAGCAGCAATACTAAGCGCTTTTTTTTCGTGTAGTCCTATAAATGTGCCACAAGGTCTTAGACAAGCTACTGCTTATGCTCGGGGTGAGATCCCGCTACGAGCTAAAGAAGGATTTGGTGAGAATGGTCCTAGTGAAGAGGCAGGAATGATTGGTAGAAATTATCTTAAGGAAACATTGAAACGTTGGTGGGCGTAGCTAATTGTGCAAGGGAAACAAGAAGACCTCGGGCACAAATCCGAGGAAATATATATAAGAAACCCACACTACCTACTTTCACCGGTAGACGTGTACGGAGGCCCATAATGCGTTAGGTGTAGGTGGTAGGTGGCTGCCAAAGCCAATACTTCTTGGCATTTAAATATATCTATCAGTCTAGAAGTTTTAAGTACCATTGAGTGTCTTACATGGATGTTCATAGGTACCCATGGTTTCCCCTTCGGGACCTCGGGAGTTACTATGTAAAGTTTCTCGGGTGTCAACATCTGGAAGCTCAATCCCTGGTTATATATAGTAAAGCCATATATAAAGCAAAACTTTTTACCGCCTTCGTATATACCTAAGAAGACATCAAAAAAGAGCATACAAAAGATATCTAAAAGACATCCAAAAAAGACATCCAAAAAAGACATCCAAAAAAGACATCCAAAAAAGACATCCAAAAAAGACATCCCAAAAAGACATTAGGATCTAGTGAAGCAAGGGGAGCTTCTGCATTTCCTGAAATCTCAATCCCCAGTTCGAGAGCCTGTACTTCGACAGATCAAGTCTTGGGATGAGCCAAGGCTAGACGATGATCAAGGGCAAGAAAGTCAACACCCAGGTGTCATATTCATACCGACCGACTTGCAGTACTTTATCGATTTTGGACTTGATGACAGAAAGCGGAGATCTACCACCAGCAGCGTTCTTGACCGAAAGGTCCCAACGAGTGCCATGTACAACGACAATTCGATTAAAAACAAGTCAACTAACTGGATACAGATGGCAACAACTTTAACCACCAGCAGAACCGCGGCCGGGCTTTCAAAGACAAGGGGGTTTTGGGACCCGACCTAACCACGCAAGAAGTCATTTGTCGCTATGCTCCTATATTTGCTCATCATTGACGGCTCCACCAGTTCATTGCTATGCTCGTATGCCTGGTCTCTCTGCATTGCGCCGAGACTATATTTTCTTTTTCTTACTCCCTTTGATGTAAGAACCCTCTGATATGTCTTTTTTGATGTCTTTTTTATTGGTAAACTAAAAGAAGCTAGTTGAATCGCTAGAATGAGAATGGTAGTGGGCAGCGAAAAGCAGGCCATGGGATATTATTGGCGTTATAACACAGGAAACTACATACGACCATAGGGTGTGGAAAACAGGGCTTCCCGTCCGCTCAGCCGTACTTAAGCCACATCGTAGAGCGCGACCGATGGAAAGGAAGCCTAAATGACTAAAAGCAGCAAGAGCTAGTTCACTAGGGTGAGTGCGGGCGATTTGGGTGTTGGGGGTGATGGAGGTGAGTTGGATGACGGGTGAGAAGGTGAGCAGGGTGAGAACGTGTGGGTGAGGTGGGGGCTTGGTACTACTAAGTACTATATAAGGGAGATAGTAGCTATATCTAATAAATCTGGGATCCCATAAAGTATCGTTTAGTAAGATTAATAGATGTTCTTTTCGCTAAAGATCTCTAAATTAACGATTCTAATAAATATAGTAATGCTCCTTTTTATATCGATAGAACTCCAGTTTAATAAGAGAGGAGTTTTACAAAGTTGCCTCCATTATATCGATATCGGTTCTAAAAGACATAGAGGAGTAGTGCTCCTGGAGGTTAACCTTAAAAAGAGCTTATTGGCTTTTTTGTAGATTGTGCTTGGGTTATCCATCCAAAAGACTCTATATAGACTATTTCCACTATTTTATGAAGCAGAATCGCAGTGGTTATAAGTAATTTACCACTTGTTGTTGAAAACCTTGCCATCGACGTAGTTGACCAGCTCCTTCACTGGCGATAGATGGTCGCGCCCGGCACCAAACTGCATACCTTGCTGTAGAACTTTTCGGTAGTTCTTTCCAGGGGACACCTTTCCAAGAACATACTCTTGACGGGTCTCGACACGTGTAGGAACAGGAATAGAACGACCAACCACAGCCTCCATACCCTGCCAGGCAAAGGTGATAGCCTCCTTCGCGCCTGCTGGGATACCAGCCTCGTCAAGCATTAGGATACGAGTGTTCGGATAGTGCTTCTGGATATATGCGCTGATGTTCGGATTATATGCGCCACCGCCACACATGAAGATTTCTGCGATCTCAAGGTCTTTCGGGGCATAGCGACGGTAGTGATCCACAATAGCCTGTGCAGTAACGCGTGTAATGGTCGCAACGACATCATCGGGACTAAGTCCTTTAGATTCAGCCTTGGTAATGAGGTCGTGTGCGAGGGTATCGCGGAAAACTTCACGGCCTGTAGTCTTCGGCGGATCAAGAGCAAAATACTTATGACGAAGGAATTCGTCCACAAGCTCTTGATCGACGGTACCACGTGCACCTATCTCGCCATCCTTGTCGTACTCGTGCTCACCGTCTGTATAATGGCGGACGACCGCATCGATAAAAACATTACCAGGGCCGGTATCAAAGTCGTAGCATTCGTCTACACCGCCGTGGGTATCAGGCGGGATAAAGCATACGTTTGCGATACCGCCAATGTTTTGACAGGCACGTAACTTAGTCGGGTGATGTAATACGAGGGCGTCGAAAAAGGCAATCAGCGGCGCACCCTGTCGTCCGGCAGCTTGATCGCTCACGCGGAAGTCGGTCACTGAGGTGATACCGGTGCGCGAGGCCAGGAATGAGCCTTCAGCCATCGTCAGTGCGCTCCGGGTTTCTCCCAGTTCGGGCATAGAGAGAAGCCAGATTGTTTGGCCATGGGAGCCTAGCACATCAATAGATTCGATATCGACGTTTTGCTCCTTGCAAAACTGATGCACTGCGGATGCAAATGTCTCGCCGAGGATGACATTTACTTCCGATAACTCGGATGGGGATGTTTGGTTGCGCAGGATCATATTCATGATCCGTTTCTTGATGACTGGCTCCAGCGGGATTTCTCCATACTATTACCAATGTCAGTAAGTTTTGGTTCATTGGAACAGTCAAAAAGTTTACCTTCAGCAACTCAAAGTGCATCGGGGACTCAGGAGTCTCCTGGCGGAAGCGGCAAAGGGCACAGTCGATGCCATCCTTTATTCACTGTTAGATTCATCTTCCTGCCACAATCAAAATGGAGTACTGACCATCGACGTCCCGCTGTTTAGGCCGAGGACAGTCAGATCCAAGGCATGGCCAGCAGTACCGTTGGTCGTGCTCGAAGCCATTGTGTGATCAGAATAGGGGCCTTGACGTCTTGAACCGGATTGTGTAGAGAGGCATATGAGCGAGGGTCTCGGCCCTATTTAATGGAAGCCGGGATCCCATGGCCTGCCGAGTGTAAATAGATGGCAAGCCCGACATTCTACTTCGGATGCTTGACGGCTAAATGGGCTATCGGCAAAACGCCTATTTCTATTTCGCTGAGGCACGCCAAGAACCTATCAGGACAACAACCCCAAGGTTCGGCACAATCATGGATATGTCAGCTTTTACATTAGTCAGTTATGGCGCACGTATAACTAGTTAGTTACATTGCAAGCGTAGCTGAATAATGACAAGTCAGAGTTTTCCGCATTTTCCCGATTGGCCAATTCGACACTGTTCCGACAGACCCTTTGCACGCTTCAGCGAGCCATGTCGGTTAAACGCTTAAATCCGTATGATGATGCTATTCTTCTCCAGATTCCCCTGCTTATTGATTGCTGAGGAAGCTCTACCTTATGTTAAGACCTCACAAGCGACCAATAGCAGAGGCTCTGTTAAGCGGCTACACGTTTAAATGAGAAGTACCGGCATACGGGACCTCGGGAGTTTCCCCAGAAAGACCTCCGATGCGATAGTCCGGGGAACGGACAGGCATGATATATAAATGATTCTGGAAAGTCCAATTTTCCCGGATAATGAACTTGGAGAGCAATGCCAAATATGGGATATACGACGCTATGGAAGCGACTCTCGCCGCGCCAGCTGAACTTTGCTATACAAGTTTTCTCCCTCATTTCCATCTTCTTCGAGGGCTATGACCAAGGTGTCATGGGCGGCGTTAATGCTTCGCCTAGGTACGTCACAGAGGTCGGCATCGGTAAACCGGATGGCACTGTGACCGACACCACGCACCAGGGTGGCATTGTCAGTGTTTATTACCTGGGTGCTATCTTTGGTTGCTTTGCTGGAGGATACTTGGCTGACCGAGTTGGTCGTATCAACGGTCTTCTGATGGGTTCATTTTTCGCCTTGGTCGGTGGGGCGTTACAGAGTGCCGCTCAGAATTCTGATTTCATGATTTGCGCTCGGGTGCTGACCGGTATTGGCACTGGAGGTGAATGAATAAGTGAATAATCGAATTTTCTAACTCCCATTTACTGACAATGACATAGCTTTGACTGGTATTACCCCTGTCTTGGTCTCGGAAACTTCTACAGCGGATCATCGTGGCGGTTATCTTGGCTACGTTTTCGTTGCAAATTGTAAGATGGCCCTCCAACGTTTTATTTCGCCATCTTATTACTTACACTTTCTAGACCTTGGTATATCAGTCGCATATTGGATTTCCTTCGGTCTCGCTTTCATCAACAACGGCTACTCGGACGTGCGATGGCGATTTTTGCTCGCTTTCCAATGCGTTCCAGCTTTGATTCTTCTCTGTTTCATCAAGATGCTACCCGACAGTCCCAGATACCTCGCTTCAGTTGGTCGCAAACAAGAGGCCCGTGAGCTGTTAGAGCACCTTCGACGAGACTCTTCTACCCCTCAGCAAATTGATCAAGAGTTCTTTGAAATTGCTACATTGGCGGAGGAAGGCGAACGCAGCCCTTTTCAATTTGTAAAGATCTTGTTCGGGCAGGGTAGAAAGCAGTATCCGAATTTGGGCAGGCGAGCTTGGCTATGTATCTGGCTACAGATCATGGCCTCCTGGACGGGTATCACTGTAAGTGTGACTTTACCGCGCAGCTGTTGTTGATCAAAATTTCTGAATTTATCGAATCTAGGCTGTCACTGCTTATGCTCCGGTTCTTCTCCATCAAGCTGGATACAGCACACTTATAATAAATGGTCTTGCCGGTGGTATCAACACAATTGGTATTTTTGGCACCCTCATAAGTGCCCAGATTGTCGACCGTATAGGCCGTCGTGTCTGCCTGATAGGCGGTGCAGCCGCTTTGTTTATTGTCAATCTGATTGTGCGTCCCCATCTCTGTGGAAATTGACATGCCTCATTCTTACCATTTCATAGACTGGGGCTGTCTACGAGGGCTCGTTGCATAATCCTGAAAAGTCGACTCAGTTCGCTCCCGGTTCTACTGCTATGTTGTTTTTATTCAACCTTGCGTATGTCGAGCACATCCTGCTTGAGGACTTTTTGTACTAATCTTTTATCTCATCGCAGTTATGCTGCGACGTGGGGTACTGTCGCATTCTTGGTGCCCACGGAAATATTTCCCAGCAATCTGCGAGCCCAGGGGAATGGCTTCGGAATCACCGGTTGGGCTATTGGTGTTGGCATGACAACTCTAGTAAATCCGATCATGTTCGCTGTCCTAACTGTGAGTTTGAAACCCTTAGGCAGTTTTCATGTTGCAGAGGAAGCTAACCACTATTTCAATAGAGCCGCACTTACTTCCTCTATGCCGGTCTTAATTTGCTCTGGATTCCCATTATCTATCTCTGTACGTCTCGATAATAAATCTAATATTAAATCCGATAGCTAATGATTTAGTCTACCCGGAAACATCTAACCGCTCCCTGGAATCGATCGAACAATTGTTCTCCACACCCAGTCCCTTCTTCTGGAAGATGGAACAGGCATTTGAGTTACATGATAATGTTTTGGCAGGACGCGGATTTAGCAAAAATGATGATTTCAATGATGATGGGAATGAGCCTGGGTCATTTGAGAAGCCAGAGGAGCAGATGATTGCCTAATGCTCTGGAATACCCTGCCAGTTGTTTAGCAACGCCCCAGTAGCTATATCCGGACATGGCCTGTCAGCTTTATTGCAATAGAATTGAAATGCATTATAACAGTGGTTTCACTCCAAGTATTCATTTAATTGTGATTCTGATAAATTTACCGGAACTGCTTATAAGTTCAACATATAGGATATGTGCAATGATGAGTCTTTCCAAAGTTCACCTGGGGAAGCATTGAGGTGTGGCTGATCTTACTTTCTGCATTGGATTAACTTGTAGTCGGATCATGATCAGAATCTATCCTACCACGCTTCATAGAGACGAGCTAGGAAAGGCATGGGTCAACACGACACAAATCCTCACTTAGGTCGTCTATAATAAATCGATTACAGCTGATACATACGACCACAGGGTGTGGAGAACAGGGCTTCCCGTCCGCTCAGCCGTACTTAAGCCACACGCCGGTGAGTTAGTAGTTGGGTGGGTGACCACCAGCGAATCCTCACTGTTGTATGTTTTTGTTTTTGTTGGTTTTTTGCTAACCATTGATTGCTCTTAAGCATTGCTCCAGATTGAGAGTGTGCTGGAAAGTGGCGAGAATATTGACTCGCTGGTTCAAAAGAGTGACGGTCTGTCCGGCCAGAGTAAGATGTTCTATATTGAGGCTTAAGGCCAGGCTACTACATTGTATCTTAGGTGCAACTTTACTCATTTAATCAAACATTTGAAGCTAGACATGTCTCCTTTGTGCTGCTCATTTGATTTACGATTGCCTACGAAGCGGCTGCCTATACTAGTTATGGATTCGATTTAGCGGTTGCCAAAATCAAGTTGTTAAATCCAAGTATCAACGTGGCAAATTCAGTGGACATATGTTTTTACACCCTACATAAAACGCGTAGTGTCCATGAATATAATCACCATAAAATAGAGCATAACACTGATTTTTCATGGTGTATTCTTCATTCTTAGAACTTTAAAATGAATGCTTTTATTATATGCTATTATTAGTACAGATAATTATAACCTTGGAATATATGCTTTTTTTATGGCTGGCAGAATATTATAATCATAGGGGTGTGGGGCTAGTGGTGTCTGTACATAGAATGTCCACCTGAGCAGTCACTGTACTCGTGTCCAGTAGGTATTCACGATCCACTACAACTAAAAACATCCGAGAAATCTCTAGTGGATAAGGAATGTCGAGCAGCTGAATTTCTTACCCGATCCCTGTACGAACTCGGATAGAAAATGAACCGACTCAGCTTAGTTACCAGGTCTCAATGTCCGATTTACTCTGCAAATGTAGAAAAAGAAAAGACATAATGGACCTCCGGACTCGGTTGAAGATTAGACCGACTGAAGGAATTAAGCAATGCTTACCCGTCCGCTCCGCGGGCCGAGTCCGTCCCTGCTCGGCCCCACTTCTCCGACCAATAACAAAAAGCACTTATTTGTAAGTTAATTTAACAGAAAACGCCTCGCTTCCATTTGAGTCTCTCCATTTGAGTCTCTTTAGGTTTATCAGTCGAGTAAATCACGAGATTGAATCCTTCAAAGTCAATATACGGCATCCCCGAAGGATCACAGCTAACGCAAGCACGACGCTATCTTACTTTCCTCTGGAAAACGCCACCGCGGTGTCTGACCATAATCGGTGTTGATAGTGGTTCGCCTCTTTCCTGGGATACAGGACCACCTCGTGTAAGACTGGAAAGGACCCGACGGTATCGACTACGTGTTATGAAATGAAGGAAAGGGAGTAAGGAAGTGACGCCTTCACTATACAAACGGACATAGCGCGAATATATCTGGAGTGCGGTCACATGATCCCATACACCAACAGGTGCTACAATTTGTCTGTCTACTAGTCCTGCGAATTGGACGATCTAGATGGTATAAATAGTGATCATTCAATGATTTCTTCCATCTATAGATGAATAGCATTTCATAAGTCGTTTACAACGTTCTCCTGGAAATGCTCAAGTATAAATCTGTCTGTGTTAGTGGATGTATGCAAAGAATAAATACAACCTGGCAGCTGCATTCAAATAAAAGTTGTCAGAATGTGTCCTATTAATCCATTCGCAACGGAATTGCATGCGAAATTTAAGATATGTCGTTAAATACGCGCCGTGTGAAAAGAAAAAGGCAATTCAAATCGCGAATGATAAATTTTGTGTAGCCCCACCCTCCCACCGGCGCGCCATTGTTAGCAACTTTCGTTGAACCCCGAACGTGAACGTGGTGTTAATCTCGGTGTGAAGGAAACGAGCAAAATGTTGTAGAATGCCGATGGAGTTGTCGAGGGGCACTTTCGCGCCATTCAGGTCCGCATATACAGGGATCACGGCTTCATTGTTCAGATAGCTCACGATAGATGCATGATCCGGGGTAAGCATATCCAGGGCCACCGTAGTTTGTGTATCCATGTTTTTCCGATTTTGGGCATCGTCCCCGTCGGCGCAGACCATGCCATTTGCCCAGGTGATCAACGCTACTCGATACACGGCACCAGCCCACCAGGGTGGACGAACAGGCTCTGGTACAGAACGGATATGGCGCAACACTTGGCCACAATGAAAATATATCTGCCGTGGATTTTCAAAGTGATAGGCGTGTTTCGTGTGCGAAGGCTTTTTGCTAACTCCTTCGCTATTACGATCGCTGCGTGCTAGACGTTCTATCTCTGGGAAGCTCACAATCACATTGAGCATGATCAGATGATAAAGCATCATGTTGGATGCAGTTGCTAGCGTGGCCGTCTCATTTGGCTGGATCTTGGCCAGCTCGTACCACTTGTGGAGAAGTTCTTGAACGGTTTGGACTTGTACCGAAAGGAGAACAATCGACATATGCTGGGGTCCTTTGGGAGTACTGCCTCTGCCAGCAACAGTGCCCATGGTAGATCGCAGTTGAAACACTTGATTCTGAAGATGACAGAGTAAGAGTCGCAGCGTGATAGGGGAAATGTGTACCGTGGCGCTAAAATAGGTCGTTTCCGAGAACCAGACTATCCATTCGCCGAGAGAAGGAGGGATGGTGACTTGACCCAAAGGCGATGGCATTTGTTCAATCCAATGCTTGGCGGATTGGGCCCACCATGCGGCATCCATGCTTGGAATAGGTATGTTGAGGCTAGTGGAGGGGAAAAGTGAGATAGATGGGGCATCTTGGAAGAGACATATCTCGTGATCCAGGATTAGCCAGGCATGCGTGGTTCTAATTCCTCGTTAATTTATCACTGTACTATTTAGCACCGACAAACATGACTTACCTATTTGCCTTCTCTTGTTCTTTCCACGTCTCCCAGGACTGGGTGACATCGTCAAATGATTCTATACGGGCCACCTGGGCTTGTCTATCGTCATGTTGCTTCGCTTTCAAATGTATCTGAAGGGTTAGAAGGGTAACTTCAAACGGACTGGAATCGCCTTACCTCTAGGAACATTGATCTCTGACAGTATGCAGTCTATAAACCAGTTAATGGATGGCAGATCCTCTCACAGGGGCTGATCGCGCCAAAAGAAAGCTTACATCCATCTGCCACTTGTCGCCACTCCACGCGGAAACAAGAAGATTTAGAAGAGCGCATTGCGAGAACTCGTGATCTAAAGCCAAAATGACATTTCGTTCGGTGAGGTTTCTTAATGAAATGCGGCATATCTCGAGCAGCCCATGCGCCAATTGCATGCATGCCTCGCCAGCTCCAGCCGTCATGCCGCCGCCGGCGAGCATCAGACATATTCGCATGCTTGACAAGTTAATACATCTACCTTCCATATGCTGATTCAGTGACATCGTAGATATAAAGGGGTAATATGGTTCGTAGCTGGTGAGGTAGGCCTTCAAAAGGCTGTCTAACACGGTCGGAGAAGGCAATGTCATAATAGATGGTACGGAGCATCCAGGAATTTTGTTGTCTTGACCTCGAAGCCCATATAGTCCTTGAGCTTCAGTACAAAGCCACTGCAAAACGGCGATCAGATTTTCTCTCGTGCTGAATAGAAGAGATTCAACAGCGATGTGTGAATCAACTGCGGGACACTGCTGTATCGGTATATTGCCACCCCTGAGTAGAGAATCTAGATTTCTGACGTGGTTTGCAGCTGTAGGTGCGCACGCAGACGATGGGGTAATTGGGTTGCATTTAAAAAGTGGCCAGCCTTCCAGCGTATGCAACTGGTCATAATCGGGCAGACTGCCCTCTAGAGAGGGGAATAAAGATGGTGCCGGAAGGTAGTCATCCATGAGATCGTCTCCATCGTCATTTGTCGACCTTGCCACCATGCCCGGGGAGATAGAAAACGCGAGATTCCAAGAAGATGTCCCGCTAAGGTCAGGTAACTGGGCTGGTGGTGACGGCACTCGAGTTGGAACGACGAAATCGAAATCGTCAGTTATCCCGAGTATCCCCGGCATAAGACGCGAAGAAAGAGAGAGATTAGGAGGGTAGCTTTCGTCTGCGCGAGGTGCAGCCGCTAAGAATCGCGCCAACAAGTCCGCTTGCTCTGCTTGCTCCGCTTCCGACGTGGTCTCAGAGCGATTCCTAGCCCATTTATGGATGGCTGAATGAGACCAGTCCATATATAGCCCATTTCCCGTAGGATGATGTTGTGAGTTTGTCTTAGGACCTCCATCGGTGGTGGACGTGACTGGCTCGGAGTCGACTGTATAGGAGTTCTCGTTGGTGTTGGTGGGTGGCAGCGGTTTGGATTTATTATTCACGGATGATCGGCCTTGGCCCCGCTGTGGGACTCGGGTTTGGCAGGAGAGCTTCTTCACTCTGCATCGCGAGCATGGTACCTAATTCCCCGCGTCTTAGCATGGATTCATTGACATCCCGAAAAGTTGACCCTTGTACCTTTCTGTCGCACTTGGCTTTTGACCTAGCGCAGTGCACACATGCCAGGATTGAATCCACAGGAGCACATGTGGGGGGTGTCAACTGTGACATGATCAGAGATAATGACCCTGTTTGTTATCAGGACGAGGTCCATCTGATCAGTTAGGGGGCGACATACCTGGTTAAATAAAACGCAAGAGAGAGCCTTGGGGAGATGGTGGGTCAGCTATCTAGGCAGCGCCTGGAATGTAATACTAATTGTACATAACTCATATCACCCACTGATTCTAGCCCTGGAGGGCCATTGATGATCATCGTATTCACATAGGCTAGGCCCCCTGATTATGTAACTTTCTGCCGGTCCACGGGTGCAACCCGAGGTCTTACCTACATAACTGTGTATCCATGGATGTAACTAACATGTGGTTAGTTATATGTATATATGTAGTTATTAAAGCTTCCATTTTGTACTCAAACTATTGAACGGCCAGTATTCCACCTATTCTTTTTAACCAGTTAAAGAGCATAGTTTCAATTCACCAAAAGCTTTATAAACTTGCTGCAATCATGTTGATTAATTAATAACGTGTTAAATACGGTCCACTAAATATAGAAGGGATAAATGGCCCCCCAATGGAACGCCACGGTAAAAGCCCCCTCGAATCAAAGGCCATGGCCCCCGCATGGCTCCTGCTGAATCTCACCCGAACCTAATGGTATCGCCCCTGTACGAAATCTCACTCGTATCCATGTGTGTTCTTTGGATTTGATTCTTCCCGTCAAACTCGGGGTATATTACCAGGGTCGGGATATCATCGGTTTATTGAAACAACGCGCAAGAAAGAACCTTGGAAGCTCACTGAATTAACGAATCGAGCAAGTTCTCAAGACAAGTGAGATACCCACGCACAATCGATTGAGCAAACACTTAAAAATAGAGGGTTAAGCCGTTCACGAAGGTAGCAAGCAGTATACTAAAAACTCACCATCTATATAACATGCTGCCGTAAGTCCCCGGGACAGGATC
Source organism: Penicillium solitum (assembly GCF_028829755.1). Classification (NCBI taxonomy): domain Eukaryota; kingdom Fungi; phylum Ascomycota; class Eurotiomycetes; order Eurotiales; family Aspergillaceae; genus Penicillium; species Penicillium solitum. The sequence goes on from NW_027072128.1 coordinate 1,228,251, forward strand.
CTTTAAACCACCTAATTTTCGAGCATGGAGCAGAATGGGCGCCAAATATGCAGAGTATAACATGGCCAGATATTTTATTACGCGATGCGGCGCTCCAGCCGCTATCTCCCTTTAACACAATAACGTTTGATTCTTCAAGATGTATTGAAAGTAGTAGCATCTAGGTAAGGTTGCATACCGAATACGTCCAGGAGATCAGAATTACGCCATTGGGCATTTTTGTCTCTAGCTCTCAGCAGCCCGCCTATTGGCCTAGGACATCAATAGGTCCCGCGGGCGGATTCCCTTCTACAGAAACGCCCAGTAGCCTCGCACACCCGAAGGAGTTGAAACTCGAATCAACAATAAGAGACGATCGGCAAGATGTATCACGGAAGGGGTTATTATGACCGATGAATATCATTTTCTTTAGAACCCCTCTCTATCTGCGTATGATTTAGTGAAAACAAGCAACGCCTGCCGGTGAGTTTTTAGCAGAAAGGGACACAAGTCGGAATCCTTCAAGGATGAAATTAGGTTTCAGTCAGAAACTAGTATGCTGTTATAGAAAAGTCCTAACAAGGTAGCCGCCCAGGAAGCATAGATACTATCTCTTCGTAATTATAAATATATCCGTCGGGTGGGGATGAACAACGGGCTCCCACGTGTATGTCGATAATGGTCTTATCAGTGGCAAAGCTACACTTGATTGGGAGGTGTTGAAAGGATTTAGGACGTTTCACTTCTATGCATAGAGAGGAGAGGGGTAGCCTCGTTCTACTAAGCCTCTTCTAGATATTCCACCTCTGTACAGGTATATAACGAGTGTGCTGCATAAATTTACCTCTACGGACTTGGTTAAGCCTCTATATCTATATAATAGTCATGAAAATTATCCCTCTAGGTGTTCTTGCCCTCGACAATGCCTAACCACGCAATTATATTAAAGAAATATCATGCGGTGGAAGATTGGACGGCTCTATCTAGACTACATGTATATAGATGGGTAACTAGATGTTGATTTAAATCATTTTCCTCTCACATGCCTCCCATTGCGCCATGAGTCTGGCTCATCTTTGTGCGTCGCAGAAAAACCGCCACCAAAACAGCAATGCATCCTGCAGTGAGATTGAGAACCAGAGCATCCGTGATTGCGTTGACAATAGCCTTCAAAACATCGGTTCTCAAGGCAGCATCCAGTGAGTCAAGGAGTGCCGCATTTGCGCCGGAAATCATGGCCTGGATGGTGATCTCACTCTCAGTCGGAAGCAGATTCTGAATCTGAACGGTTGCACGATTTAGGAAGAGAGTATTGGCAATGGAGAGAGCAATGGCTGAACCTCCCACCTGGGCACAGGTCATGAAGCCCACTGCCATGGGAATCTCCTCGGGTGGGACTAGAGGTTGCGCCACAGAAAACCCAGCCTGTGAGAAGACTCCAGTTCCGATACCGCCGATGACAAGGGCACCATATATCTGACCCACACTCGTTGTCAAAGTGGTGACTTTGAGCAGTACGCCACCGACAAGGACAAATATCCCACCAAGAAGGTACCAGGGCATGTAATAGCCCACCAAGCTCATACCAACTCCATTCACAAGATTAAAAACGACCATTGGAATAATGAAGGGAAGTAGATGCACTCCTGCATCCAGGGCACCGTCGCCCTTCACAAATTGGAAGTAAAGAGGAATAAAGTAAATCGGAACAAACGAGGAGGTTCCAGCTGCGGCAGTCTCAATAAAGAGGAGGACCATCTTCTTGTTCCGCAAATACTGCATTGGAAAGATCCGCTTTTGGTATGTTGTCATAATGTTGAATCCTTGCTGAATAAAGAAGAGAATAAAGAGGACTCCAGAGCAGACAAACATGCCAATGATACGGCTGTCACTCCATTCGTAAAGAACTCCACCAAAGGCAATGGCCATAATGCCTGATACATAGGCACCGATAAACATGATAGGGCCTAGCCAGTCGATCTGTGCCAGTCGGTCTTTGAATGGGGTTCCTGGGCGGGGGTCCACACTAGGGATCATAAAAAAGAACACCGGAGCAAAGAGACCTCCAATGCAAAGATTGATGTAAAAGGACCAGCGCCAAGTTGCAGAGCTGTCTGTAAAAGCACCACCGATAATGGGCCCGAGGCTAGGAGAATTGATCAGCATAGTCAAAGCAAACAAGAGATTACTGTGTCAGTGTTGCATAGACTGTGCCTGCTCCCCAGGTCAAGCCAACCATTCCAAGATACATTGGTCGCTCAGTAGGCGTAGTGAGAATCGAGAGGATGGTCATGACCCCCAAGTACATGCCGGCGCCTCCAAGACCACAGATTGCACGTCCCACGATCAGCGCATTCACGGTTGGGGCAGCACCACAGACTGCCGAGCCAACCTCAAAAATGACGGTTGTGACAATATACAGCCATTTACAATTAAATTGACCATATGCCTTGCCCCTGAAATTTTATTAGTATAGAACCTGGGAATATAGGAGCGGACTAGATCAGTACCAAATCAAGAGAGTACTCGCAGCGCCAAGCATAAATGCCAAAGAGAGCCATGGAAGCATCGCCAGGTCCTCAAACTGTTTGACAATTGCTGGTTGCACATCTGCTACAATCGTATTGTCTAGTGCGAAGAGAAATACACAAGAAAAGATCGAGAGGACTAGATATACCCAAGTTGTATCAGCCGCTTCCGATCTATGTTTTATCCTTCCTGCTCTTGATCCACTTACCAACTAGCACCCATTTGAGTCCATGAACATCCCGTGGAGAGATTCGGGAGCTCTCAATTATCTCCTCGGCTACAAGCCCCTTCTCTGTACCCGACATATCTGTAGGCAAATCACCACTCCCGGATGAGTCGACCCCCTGGGCAGTGATCGCAGTTGTTAACGACATTTTGGAAGTCCCAAGGTTTCAAATATGAATGATGGTGTACATGAAGAAGTAGGTATTCTAGCAATAAATACCAATAAAGCCTCCTTGGGTACTTAAATAGAAGCGCACTTCCAATAGATCTATAGACTGGGACGTCACGTGGTGATCTGCACCGGAATTAAAACCTTATCCCCGAACTAATCTGTCCGGGCGGACTCGGCCTGATTTCCATCCGACTCCGGTGACCATGAATCAGGAGACAAAGAAACCAGGCGATAATGGCTGCTATAGGTTCATCGGCAAAAACACATATCTTTGCGCGAACCTAATTTTTGAAATTGTACCACAACGCCGAGGGCTACAGCCTCCATTTTAATTGCAAGTTAATTGTAACTTCCGGCTCCATCTTTTGATACCAATCTCATATTGGTGGCAATCATGGTGGCGCCAGGAAGCCAGTGGCCGCCCCTTTCAGGGGCCCGCCAAAACTCTGCAACGAACACCAACGAGCGCATATTGGATGCCAATTACGACGTGCGCCAGTTGCTGAATTATATCAGCAGTAACAACTCTGTCAAAGTCCCGAAACCAGTGTTGGAATACCTCAAATCGATTCAGGAGCTCACTGCAGACCTGATTAAGAACCCAATCGGCCAGGACTGGAAGCAGCAATTTGAACAGCTGCGCCAGGAGACCAGCCAGATTAAACAAGATATCCATGCGGTGAGGATAGCTTCTTCGAATGTCAATGCCAATGGCAATGCCAGCGGATCGAATCGGATCCGTTCGTATGTTGATGCCGTCAAAAATGCGCCGCCGCCGACGCACTTTTTGTCCAGTCATGGATCGGCGTCGACTAACCCCGCAACGCCCTCTGATCTCATCCAGGACCGACAGATTATTGTCAAACTGGGTGATTCCGACGGCATCAAGCACTTCCGCGCCCAGACGCCTGCTGAGATCACGAAGCTTGCCGAAAAAGCGCGTGTGAAGGGAGCAAAGGCTACGTACGGGGTGACGGTGGCATCGGCTAAGTTTGTCGCGGCGAGACAATTGAAATCGGGGGATATCTCGCTCAGCCTTCGTACTGCAAAGGAAGCGGAGATTATGCGATGCCACCGTGCTTGCTGGGTAAAGCATTTGTGGAAGGGATCGGAAGTGCGCTTGCCGAGCTGGGGGGTTGTTGTCCACGACGTCAATGTACGGTCGCTCGGAATCAATTCAGCTGCAGGGCTTGGAGACCGGAAGCAGGGGATCATTAAGCAGCTGCTTACTGAGAACTTGTTCCACTGGGGAGACGATGCAGAGATCACCCAGATCTCGTGGCTAGTCCTTCCGGAAGGCAAAAAGTCAGGCTCAATGATCGTTGAATTCACCTCACCGCACACTGCGAACAAAGCCATTGACACTGGAACACTCTGGGACTCGGAGGTGCTTACTACGGTCTTATACGACCGGGCTGCGCGTATACGCCAATGCCACAATTGTCAGAAATACGGACACATAGGAAACACCTGTTCCAACGAAACGAAGTGTGTCTTTTGCGCTGAGAAACATCATTCTCGAGACTGCCAGCGTAAAAAGGATGCAACTCTCAGTGAACGAAAGTGCGCCAATTGCGGGGGCGCACACAACGGATGGTCAAAGCGGTGCCCCGACTTCATCAGAGAGATTGAGAGGGTGCAGGCTCTTGCACAGGCGAGAGAGCGGCACCACCGGGTGCCGGCATACCTCTCAATCAGGGAGACTAGGCAGGGGACGCCGGCTGCCACTATATCCGGAAGTTCAGGGGGTAGCGGCTCCAGGACTTCTACCACACAAAGCTCCACACAGGAGAGCTCTAGAGATAGACCACAAACCGCCTCACAGGCATCAAATGAAACACCAAGCTCTACCCAAGCGGCGAGCAACGAAGAACCAGCATCGTCGGGTGATACCGAAATGCAGGAGGCTCAGGGGCCCCGAGAGGAGGCGCAGGAGGAGGTCCAGGGGGAAGACACTACGATACTCGGCTTCGCAGTAGGCAATACCGAGGCAGATGCAATTGGGGAATCAATCCGCCAGTCGACACGACTGCCGAAGGGACTCCAAAGGTCGATCGACGCACCGGTGACACGCTCAGAGCCCCCAAGGCGAAGAGCACCCAGCCGGGCATCGACGTCATCAACGACAACCAGGTGCAAAGGCCTATTCAGGTCAGTACTGGATACAAATGCGGGCAAAGCGCAGAAGCGAGCAAGGGACAACACATATGTCCTCGAGGACAAAGAAGTGGCAATGCCAGACACACCGTCATCGTCAGCACCGGTGGCATCGGCCAGTGAATACCAGCCGTCAGTTCTATCCCGTACCAGCGGGAACAGACGTATGTCAACAGGCAAGCAAAGAACAGCCGGTAGGCCAAATGCCATCGGCAAGGAAAATGCCATCTTCAAAGCTAGCACGACGAAGGGTACCATAGTACACACGCCAGGCCCCCGGGGCAAGAACAAGCGTACCCTCGACGATCAAGTCAACCTCACAATGTCGGCTCCATCAGTGAAATTCACTAGCAGGACAGACATCCAGGAGGAGAGAAGAACCCGTCAATTCACCAAGAAGCACGCTGACACACAAGTTGTCAATGAATAATACACCTTTCACCATCATCCAATACAACACGCACCGGTCGAGAGATGTCGTGATGGCGGACTTTTTGGCGAAGCCAGAAGTCTCAAAGGCAGACATTATTGCGGTGCAAGAACCATGGGAAAACCCATACAATGACACCACATACCACCCATTGAAACAGACGCATGAACTGCTCTTCCCGTCTAGCGCGGAGACTGGGGGGAGAGCGAGAGTGTGTATATATATCTCTAAGAGAGTGGGCACCAACTGGACGCACTATGCACATAGTCAATTCTGCCAGGAAGTGAGGATCCAAACCGGCCTTGGCGAGATCTGCTTCTTCAATATATATAACGAGTGTGGTACCACCGGTACAGTGGACCTTCTCAACGACTTGTTATGCGACAACCAAAGACAACGCAGCCGGAAGCATCTGATGATTGCCGGAGATTTCAATCTCCACCACCCCGCCTGGGGAGGCATCGAGGCCACACAAGATGCAGATTCTGACAGGCTAATTGAGCTCTGTGACGAAGCAGACCTCGATCTGTGGCTGGAACCTGGCGCGATCACGAGGGACCAGAACGGGGAGCAGACAACGATTGATCTGTTCTTCGGTACGCCGGATCTCACTGAGAGATTAGTGGTGTGCGAGCTGGCCCTAGATTGTCATGCAGATTCAGATCACCTGCCGATCCGTGTACTGATCGACATAGACACACCTACAAAGCCGGCGGAGGCGCAGAGACGAAGGCTCTGGAAGGCCATGGACACTGAGAAATTTGACGTGTTTGTAGCTGACAACCTCCCAATGCCGCCGCAATTGACGACCACCCGACAAATTGACGACGCAGTCGACCACCTGATCGACATCGTACAACGAGGGGTTCACGAATCGACACCATGGGCTAGGTCAAGCCCCTACGCCAATCCATCGTGGACCAAGGAATGTGGAGAGGCTGTCAAGCACTCCCGCCGTATGTTTCGTCAGTATCTCGCGACACATAGTGAGGAGGACTGGGAGACGCACAGACTGGCTAGGAATCAGAAGGGGAAGGTGATCAAAGCCGCTCTCCGGCGTGGCTTTAGGAACTTCATTGAAGAAGCCGTAGATCAGGGCCCCCAGGGTTTGTGGAGAGTGGCCAAATGGGCTAGAGATCGGGGCCAGCAGCAGGGGAGTACTATGCCAGTACTGAAGACAGCTGAAGGAGGGGTTGCAGAGACAGACGAAGAGAAGGTAAATCTACTCCGTAAGGTATTCTTCCCGCAACCACCAGAAGCGGATCTCTCCGACATCCACACCACCCAAAGAGAGCAATTCCAGCTTCCACCGGTAAGCGACACCGAAGTGAGAGCTGCAATAAAGAAGGCGCCACCCGATAAAGCACCTGGATACGACACACTGCCGAACAAACTGTGGCGAGTCCTTGCAGAGCCAGGCTCACGATCAGAGAAGCGATTTGTGTCACTCCTCACTGAGATCTTTGACGCCTGCGTTCAAATTGGACACAACCCCCAGCACTTTCAAACCTCCGTCACAGTGACACTACGGAAAGCCGGCCCACGAGACTACCGAGTCCCTAAATCGTACCGGCCAGTTGCATTACTAAACACGCTCGGCAAGGTCCTCGAGGCAATCGTTGCGACTCGAATTGCATGGCTGGTGGAGGAACACAAACTGCTCCCGGATACACACCTTGGGGGACGGAAAGGGGTATCTGTCGACCATGCAATCCAGTTGATCCTTGGGCGAGTACACCAGGCCTGGGGGGAAGGTAAGATAGCGAGTATATTACTCCTAGATGTCGCTGGAGCGTATGACATGGTCTCTCACGAGAGACTACTGTTCAATATGCAACAAATGGGGCTCGGTGTACTCACTCCGTGGGTACAGTCGTTCCTTACCGGTAGGAGTACGCGGATCAAGCTACCCAACGGCCACCTAAGCGAAGAATTTCCTACACCAACCGGCATCCCACAGGGTTCACCAATCTCACCGATCCTATTCCTACTCTTCAATGCACCACTAGTTCGCGCCTGTACATTACGGGGGCTACACTATGGGGAGAGTGAGGCATACGGTTGGGTGGATGACGTTTGTATTCTGGCTATCTCAAATAGCTATGAAGAGAACGTCCGGTTGTTGGAGAAGGCACTGCAACGAGCGGCCTCCTGGGCTAGCAAACATGCAGCAAAATTCGCACCCGACAAATTTGAATTGATCCATTTCAACAATCCAAAATCCACCGCCACCATCAACACCACTAGCGAAACGCCTCCCCGAAACGCTGACATCTGGGAGGTTCCAGATGATCCATCAGGACATGACGACATGCCGGTGATTATCCCAGGGGACCCGATACCAACCATCCTCGCACCATCAAATACAGCTAAATACCTCGGTGTATGGCTCGACAAGCACCTCAATTTCAAGACACACCGCAAGAAAATGCTCGCAAAGGGAGCTGGCAGTCTGGAAGCACTCCGCGGAATCTCAGGTTCCACTTGGGGGTCATCATTGATCGCAATGCGGAAGGTATACCAGGCAGTCATCATTCCACAGATGCTATGGGGACTGTCTGCGTGGTACTGCCCAGCTGCAAGAGCGACACCAGGTCTCGACAAGCTCACAAACGAACTCACAAAAATCCAAAAACGTGCGGCAATCCTGATTAGCGGTGCCTTCCGGGGAACGGCAGGGGCAGCACTGGATACAGAACTATTTATTACCCCAATCAAACTACGACTGCAGCAAATCGTCGAAGAGACAGCCATACGAATCCTTACCGGCCCGCAATGGGCCTGCCCACAGATTGTCAAAGTAACGAAAACCAGGAAAGCATCGCAAAGGAGTCTCAGTGGATGGTCCCCGACCGAAGCGATTGCGCGGAAGAAACCATTACGCCTACAATTGAGTGAAAAATGGGAGGAAAAACGGGCATTTGTTCTTGCACCATGGGAAGCCCCAATCCCTTGCTTTATTGAGAATCAGGAAGCAGCATTGGAAACCCACAATAGTATTTACGAAGATGTTGCTTGCGATGACCACGGTCGTACCAGCATGATTTTCACAGACGGAAGCGGGTTTGCAGGGCATATTGGCGCATCAACGGCCAGATATTACCCGGAAATAACGTCACAAAGACGATACCTTGGAACGGACTCTCAGTCCACAGTGTACGCTGCCGAGCTCAGCGGCATTGAGATGGCACTTGCCAAAACCAAGGAGGGTACAGACTCAAATCTTAATAACGGACAACCGACGGCTCGAGAAGTGATCATTTTCTCCGACAGCCAAGCTGCCATTCAGGCAGTTCAAAACCCACAGCGACCGTCTGGCCAGTACGTACTCACACACATATACAATCACGTACGGGCCATCCGGTCGCAAAGCCAGCCAACCAAAGTCACCATCAGGTGGATCCCTGCACACGTTGGTGTGGACGGCAATGAATTTGCCGATGGAGAAGCAAAAAGCGCAGCGCTTCTTGGTGCGGGGATGGGAGTTGCGACCGGGAGCGGAACGGGTGAACCGATAACCCGCCTCGCCGCAGCTGCTAAGAGAGCGGTACGCCAGCGAATCAGAGAGCGGTGGGAGAAGCAGTGGGAGCGGGAGAGAACCTCCGCTCCGACAAAGCGCTTAGTGCAGGCGCCGAATAAGAAGACACTTCGTTTGTACGAAGGACTGTCGAAGCCACAATGTGCGATCTTGATTCAGATGCGTACAATGCGGATCGGGCTTAGACACTTCTTGTTCAAAATCAAGGCAGCCGAGACTGACCGGTGTAATTGTGATGAGGGCTCACAAACACCAAAACATATCCTGATGCAATGTCCGCGGTACGTAGTGCCGCGTACAAAATTGTGGGAGCAATTGTGGGGTATTGGGATCAACGAGATGGATTACGATAAGATCGTGTCGAACCCGCAGGCCACCCGCTACGTGGTCAACTTCATGCACCGAACAGGTCTCCTCCAGCAGTTTCAACACGTTGGAATCGAGGAGGAAAATGACGACGACGAACCGAGAGGCCTCGCGGCAATGGATCTAGGTGTGGAAGACGATGGGTATTAGCCAATGACGAGAACGATGCTGTGACACGAGAACTCAGCCAAAGTCGACAAACATGCCAATCAACTGGCCAGGACAACGTCACCATCAATTGAAACCGAGGCAGGGGAGACAGCAGGGAGAGAGCAGGGAGAGAGCAAAGAGAGAGAGAGAAAGAGAAGTGAGAGATGGAAGTGAGAGAAGTGAGAGATGGAAGATGGAGGGTGCACTCCATGCAGTCATTATGTTATTTCTTATGTACGGGTTTGGGGATTTGGGGTTTTTAAGGGCTACAGGAATGGGCTGATTCCACTCTCTACAATTAGCATCTATCTGTATACTCTGGGAGAGATCCCGCTCGGCGTTGGGCTTCGAGTTCTTGCTTCGGTTGGATGAAGCGCCTGCATAGTCATACGCAACTAGTTAGACTGCAACAGGTTAATTGAACTTTGATTGATTGATTGATTGATTGATAGGTTCATCGGCCAGACATTCCTCCATCGGATATCAACCGAGAATGACCTCATGAAGCAAGGGTTTCAGGCAGGTTCCATTGCCTGAAATAAAAAAACATTCCCAAGAGGCTAGAGTTTGTTGAATTTCAACCTTCTGCTCGATCTCAAGCGACCATGAGTGCTTTATTCGGCCTTCTATTTACCAGACTGACTTTGCCACCCTCCTCGGTCATCGAGGGGAAGACCATCCTCATCACCGGTGCAAACACTGGCCTCGGTCGGGAAGCTGCCAGACATGCGCTCGCTCTAGGCGCCGGTACGGTCATTTTGGGCGTTCGAACCCTAAGCAAGGGCGAAGATGCCAAAGCCGATATCGAATCAAGCACTGGCTGTACCGACAAAGGAAAGGTTTTTGTATGGCCGATCGATCTCGAATCATTTGCTAGCGTCCAAGCCTTCGCGGCTCGAGTTCGGAAACACGTTGTCACAGAGGGCGGCCGACTGGACATAGCTATTATGAATGCAGGAATTGCATCGGTCGAGTACGCTGTCACTCGCGATGGGTGGGAGAGAGGAATCCAGGTCAATGTTTTATCGACCGCGCTCCTCAGTCTAGAGCTTTTGCCGCTACTGCTGCGAACTAAAAATCGGGATCCATCAGCACAACCGCATCTGGCCCTTCTTACGAGCGATATCCACAAATCGATCAAGTTCCCTGAGCGGAATGAGCAGGGCATTCTTTCTATCTTGAATGGCGAGGAGCAGTGGAAGACATCCCAGGCGGCAGGCGGTGCTACCGAGCGCTACGGTGTCACCAAGCTCATGGATATCTTCATTACCATTGAGATAGCTCGACTTGTGCCCCGTGATGAATCCGGAAACCCCCTTGTGATTGTCAATGCCGTGACGCCGGGATTTTGCAAATCGGATCTCCTCACTAGGGAAAAGGCGCCGTGGATTCTGAAGCTGATCCAAGCTTTGATTGCTAGGACGGTGGAAGAGGGTAGCAAAACATTGCTGCATGCAGTAAGCCAGGGTTTTGGAACTCACGGGAAGTGGTTGGAGAATCAGGTTATCACAGAGTAAGTCCATTCTGTTCAAGAACTGATAGTTCACGTCACTGACATGTCTTTAGCCCTGGTACTATTGTCACAAGCCAGGACGCGCAGGTCGTGAGAGAGAAGGTCTGGGCAGAGATCACTGCAGTCTTGCATAATGTTGACCCTGAGGTTTGAACCGAGTATTAATCACGTAAGGTGGATCGCGATAACCCTGTAGGAAGGGATGCACGTGGAAGGAAGGGCTAATGGTGCATGAGCAGTGTGGTACGAAGGAGGGAAAGATGCCTGGAGCAGACATCTACCTATGAATACCTAAGATTGTGAATCCCATTGTATCGTCTAATATCAATTTTACATATGTCATCTTACTTGCTACGGGACTTTTGTCTACATCTCCCAAGTATCTGAGTAAACGCAATATGATACCAGCAACCCCTCAAGCATGGCTTCTAGTTATCTACTCTTCAGATTTAAGACATAAATGAAGATTATTGTGTTTCCCAGCAGCTTAACAGCCTTCTTGGTCAATCAGCGGTAACAGCAACGACAGTCTCATCCATAAAAGCTTTCCAGTCTGTCTCTTGTGGTGACCATCCAATAGACCTTAGACGATCAGCTCTGCTGCGACAACTTGCCCCCCATAGAAGACCAGCGTAGGGATGGATCTCAGTTGCCTGAGGAACACTCAACTCATCGATGGCGTCGGTATCCAGCTTACCAAGCTGCTGGAGCTTCGTCGCCACAGCTTGGGCCTGCTCTCTGAAGCTCACTTCTCCAGTTTGAACAAAGTAATACCCATCCTGACCATACTCTATATCGGAAGAGCCAGTGATGATCTTGTCCAGGACGAAGACAATGGCGAAAGCGACGTCCCGAACAGAGCACCAACTCCACACATTCTCACCCCGCTCGACGACAAACCCCTTCCCACGTCCGAGAACTGTCTTAACGTATCCGTGACCAAAAGAGTCTTTCTTCCATGGTCCAGACTCATTACCCATGATCTGGCATGAGCTCAAAATGATTGTGTTGACGCCCATTTCCTCCGGAGCTCGCAGGATGCTCTGGTCTAGTGTAGCGAGTTCCCGAGTTGACTCAAAGGACAGGATTTCAGCCTTGTCATCTAAATCGTTGTAGATTCGGGGTGCAGCATAGCCCAGGTTAAGACTGGATGGTTCAAAGAGACAAGTGATCCCCGAGATGTGGATTGTGTAGGGGGGAGGATATGGATGTGATTGAAGGGTAAGATTGCTTGAGTTCTGCTTCGCACAGCTGAACTTCGCAAGATTGTGGCAGTGCTTTCAAGTATAGCAAAAAACATTTCAAAGAGTAAGCTGTATTTGAATTAACGAGACTGAGTCGAAAGCAGGGATCGGGTGCCGCACTTGCGATGTAATCCGCAAACTGAGGTTCGGGTGAAACACAAACCGGAGGTCCGATATAATGCCAAGAAGTAAACATCAGCTCAAACAATGTAGTCCGATTTGAAGACTCCTGACATAAATTCTGAGCTTCGTATCTTATTTCCCTACTCAAATAAACAAGCTCGTGTGTTATCCAACATGTCGTCCAAAGTCTATGCCGATATCTATGCCACCGAGGGCCCCTTTACCCAATTCCCAGGAGCAGGTCTCCCCGACATCAAGCGCTTCATCACGACTCACAACTCTCAAGGCGAAGGAGTTTTTCTTCCCGCTGATAATGGAGACCATCAGGCCTTGATGGCAAACGGCCGTGGCTGCCAAAATATCCTCTACACCACCCAGGGTGAAGCAGTCGATCTCAATGGCGAAGTCGATATCGCCCTGGCAAAGAATAATGCAGTGAGTTTCCTGGAATCCCTAAGTCCAGGAGAAAACTTTACTGAATATTCTTTTTCAGCCCGGTCTTCACGTTCCTGGTGGTACACTCGTGCGCATGATTGACTTTGCACCTGGCGTGGAGTCACCCATGCACCGTGCCATGTCGTTGGACTATGGCACAGTTATTGAAGGGGAATTCGAGGTTGAGTTGGACAGTGGTGAAAGGCGTATTATGCGGCGAGGAGATGTCCTTGTTCAGCGCGCCACAGCTCACCGATGGCGCAACCTGTCGCCAGATAAGCCTGGACGCATGATTTTTGTCCTGTTGGATTGCCAACCTATGGATCCCATTAACGGCAAGGAATTTGTGGTTGAGCTAAATGAGCTTTCTCCTGATTTTGAAGACGATCACTAGACTGATTTTGATGTGACACATATGACACATACGTGTAATGGATAAAGAGAAGGAGGGCGAGCACGTTGAGAGAAGATGAAGTTATCACAGTCAGAGTCCATAATTGCCTTATATTTTAGGCTTGTTTCGGCTTGCTTTACCTACGTAGAACTTTCTCTCCCTATTCTTTATTTTCTTTCTTATAATCCTCCTGCTTGAAACTAAAATAAGGCCTTATGGTTTCTCTATCCTCTTTTCCAATTCTATTTCTGTAGGTATTATAGCATGCTGAGTTCCGGCAACTCTATTGCGCTGTTTGTAGGAGTCGATATCTACGAAATCAAGTGGCCAGATGAGATTAACTGAAAGGTATACATCTTATGTTACTCCTATTGACGGAGGGGCTATGGTGGGGAACCCTAATGTAAAATTCTATCTTGCAGCATAGGTCTGGCCAACGGGGGCCTATACCCTAAATACCATATAATAAAGAAGCAGGAAATCAAATACATCATTTACTAGTACTATCGGGTTTGGAGGGAGCTCAATCTACGAATGGCTAGTATGGGAGGCAATTTTGATATAGTCAAGAAAGCCAGTTGAGATACTGATTTGGGGACTAGTAGAAGAAAGAGTCATAATTGTCATTTCGTAGTCGGCTTGCCACATCAAACTAATCGCAAAATAACGTCCGAGTTTCAAGAATTCGGAGTAACTTGTAACCTTACTTGTAACCTTACTTGGAACAATAGTAAGGCATGCATTCTATGACCGACTCCAGGTTTGCTAGCATCTTCAAAATTCCGAGAATGATCCCTTGCGCCGCAAGGACACTAAGCAATACGCTTTATAACGCGTACCCACATCTCCTTTCGTGTTAACACCAATGTAAAACCCTCACTCAACCCGCCCAAAAAATACAGCACACTAACTAACTACATCTCCACAAAAAATAACAAAAAAACAAAACATACAACAGTGAGGATTCGCTGGTGGTCACCCACCCAACTACTAACTCACCGGCGTGTGGCTTAAGTACGGCTGAGCGGACGGGAAGCCCTGTTTTCCACACCCTATGGTCGTATGTATCATATTACGTGTGGGAGACAACTATCAAATGAAATTAAATGAGTGTTGAAAGGAGAGAATCGCGCCGTACACAGGGTGATAACACGAGCACTAGGCTGAAATCACATTGCTTCAACACACTAATAGAATAATAATTATTATATTATTGAAGCACTCACCCTAGGGCATACTTCGCTTAATATCACTCTGTTATAATAACTATAGAGTGTGTTTGAAAAGCGCGCACTCTCGTATATGTATCATATCACCTTGGTCTGGGTAGACTAAGTGGGAGAGACCTTTTCTCTCTCTAGGTTTCTGAAGTCCTCCCTAAACCCCGACACCTAGATTAACACTAGAGTTAATCCACTTTACACTTAGAGTTACCATCGATACCATTATACGAGGGTAGCTAGGTATCAATCAATCAAAGGTTTTACAAAGATAAGTCTCTTGCACAAAGTATGCTTTATTTGCCGCCTTTGTATAGATATAAAAAGACACTCAAAAGAAATAGAAAACGAACGTCTAAAAAGACCAGCAGAAACATGAGAAGGCCGCATGAGTGGCCGAATATTCTTGAACAGCGTAAATACGGCTATATTCTTACAAGACATAAAATACGAAGGTCAAAATGAAATCACCTGACCTAGGCAGAGCTCGCGGTCGGACCGGGCGGACCGTCCGGACCGGCCCGTCCGGGTATTTCCGTTGATCCTTTCCAACCTTGGAACCTTGGAAGTTTTCGGTTCTCTTAGCTAACCTAATCTTAGGAGGTCTTCCAACATTCAGTGCCCATTCATGGAGATCGTAGTTATCCTGTCACGCCAATGCCCAACAGGGAGCACAACCCTGACACCGTTTGCCTCTAGCCTGATTTGTCTCGGGAGTCATGGTAGATGGCCTTCCGAAATAATACACAATACACAGTACGCGGATTTTCCTTTTTAAACCAAATCAACAAAATGTCATCAAGAAAAGGGAAAGAAGGTGCGAGTGTGCTTAAAACATCGCGTGATTTTCTAGGACAAATAACTACGTGGCGGTCCTTTCCGAGCCTACGGGGGGAATTACACAGCAGTTAAATCAGCGACCTGATTCGTGATTTGAAGCTTGGGAAGCTTGGGGTGGGGATGGTGGTGGTAGTAAAGGGGATTGGGTGCTTCACTACTACGTGATTCAACCCCATGCCCAAAAATTTCTCCTGAAACAGCTACATTATAGGATTGTTTTATTCTTCTCTGCATTAACAGACCGTTGTGCCGACACCATTTTGATGACTCTGGGCAACCGGGATTGGCGCCCTCCCCACTAAGCTTTGTGGGCTACAATAGTTTACTCTCAGCTCCTTGGCCTCCTAGAAACTTCAATCCTACCTGATTACTGACTTTTGCCAGTTATTTCGGAGGCAGCGGCGCGCAAACCCCGAGCTACACCCAGACAATTCTTCAAGTAGTCGTGAATCAAGCACGAGCTCGAAGAGCCTATTTTCTCTGCTAAAGACCCTGACTAGGAGGACATCAACCAGCTCGGATAATCAAGCGGAGGATACTAAAGGGCCTCTTGGATCGAACCTCTTACATTTCCCATCGACGCCAGAGATCGACTTCATCTTTATTCATGGTCTAGGCGGAAATTCTAGAAAAACATAGAGCAAGTCGGCCCTGCAATCTCACTTCTGGCTAAAGGAGTGGCTCTCCAAAGATCCCACATTCAAGAACGTTCGCATCCATAGCTATTAATACGATTCGCACTACTTGAAGGGCAAGGAGGACTGCTTGAATATACACCACATTGGTAAGTCATTCCTAGGCGCGCTCAGCACTTCGCCATAGATTTTGAATTCCGGCACAGACATCGTTCTCATCGGCCATGGTATGGGTGGCCTAGTGATAAAGAAGGCATATATCCTAGCGAAACAAGTCCCAATACACAATACGCTAGCTAGGTGAATTACCGCATTTTATTTCCTCGCTACACCGTATCGAGGTTCCCACTTAGCAAAGATACTGAAGAACCTTTTAAGGTCGCGTACGACCGTGCTTATATTGGGGATCTAGAACCGAACTCTAGGGCGATCTAAGTAATTAACGATAAATTTCGGCATTTTTCGGCTGAGCTCGAGCTCTAGTCGTTCTACGAAATACAGGATATAAGAATATTAAATTTACTACTCGTCGATCCCGAGTCGGCCGTCCTCGGGTACCGTGAAGAGAAGCAGATACCCATAGCTGCTAACCACCGGTCGATATGAAGACCCCGACTATGCCCTTCTACGAAACTCGCTCGCTTCTACTATAAGCAGAACTGGGACGGAGATTCTGGATTTTTTTCCTAAAGCAGAGTCGTAAGAGGATTAAAAATCTCAAGGGGTACCTAGAAATTTCCGGTATCTTAGATGACGATCTTATAAACGTCTGCGAAGCTCGAACGCACAGTTCATACGGATGGATCTCGGCCAAAGCCAGTTACGTCAAATGAAGGGATAGGGAATGTGGAAATGATAGGACGCTATGGATTTAAGGCAAACCAGCAACTGGAAAATCTGTTCTTGCTGGCTATATTATCGATCAGCTCAAGGAGTCCGGACAGGCGTGCAATTACTTTTTCTTTGAACATAGAGAGAAGTCGAAGTCCAACCTAGGTTGTTGTCTCCGATCTCTGGCTTTTCAGATAGCTAGCTCCAATTCTGAAGCTGGAGATGTTATCCTAGGGATACAGGCGGACGGCGTTTGCTTAGACCGTGCCGAGGACCGTACCGTCTGGAGAATCCTCTTCCTTTCTAGAATTTTCGAGGCCGCAATTACTCGGCATTACTAGGTTATCGACGCCCTGGATGAATGTTCCAATACTGCGGTCCTTTTGCAGGCGATCCTTTGCAATATGGACGAATCTATACCCCTGAGAATTCTCGTCACAAGTCGGGATACGGTCGGTCTGGACCAAAGTTTCTCGGCCATTCCACCGAGCCTAGTCCAGTCGTTACCAATGTCGACGAAAGACACAGAGTCAGATATCAGGCTCTTGATTGACAAGAGGACCCAGGTCTTAAGAGTTGTGGGACCTGATGATCGAGGTACATTAGCGGAGAATATTCTAGTAAAATTTAAGGGGTCCTTCTTGTGGACAATCTTGGTGCTCGAGGAACTCTTGCGCTGCCACAGCAGAAAGGAAATCCACCAGATTCTGGAAAACGTACCGAGAGGCATGGAGCCACTATACGAGCGGACTTTAGACCATATGTCGCAGGCGGCTCGAGGAAAGGAACTAGCGAAGACCATTCTCATATGGACGAGTCGCACACCGAGTGGGACCCCATGCGCACTGGCTCTCTCTACGAGCCACAAACTGCTTGCTGTCGCCTATAACTTATACGAATACGATAGGGAAACTGTCTACATAGCCAAATTTACGTCGGATGGGACAAGATCCTATAATACAATATCGATTTTCCATTATACACTCATCCTATGTTCCTTATTAACCCTATGTAGGCTTCAATAGTACTAATTGGGGTCTAGACTTCATATAGACCAATAGCAAACCCATCCGTGGGGTTTCCTGAGTACCAGGGGGAAGGTGAGGGGCGACTCCATCAACGACAATGAAATAAATCAGTGAAATTATATATTATAAGAAAGACATAGACAAAAAATAATAACCAAAACATACAACAGTGAGGATTCGCTGGTGGTCACCCACCCAACTACTAACTCACCGGCGTGTGGCTTAAGTACGGCTGAGCGGACGGGAAGCCCTGTTTTCCACACCCTATGGTCGTATGTGTCAGGTTTCGTGTAGAAGAGAAACATAAAATGAGATTAGTGAGTAGGTAATAGATGGTAGGTGGGAGGTGAGTGTGATATAGATAGGGTGAGAATCCTACGTAGAGCCTAGGTTATAGTTCGCTATAGCGTGATTACACAAGAGTACGATTCATGGATGAAGTATAGCGCTTACAGACTTTTGAACAGAATTAGCCGGTTCCGAAGAGAAAAATATATCTCGAGCTGAGCTAATCACACGGCTCTGACTCTGGGAAGAGGTGTCTGTTACTAAAGGATGGCGTCGATAATTATGGCGATATTAACAAAGCCTATACAGAATATATCGAGAATATTCTAGCAGTTTACTTTAGGAACCGGCCTCGATCTTCTTTAGAACCGTGGAATATTGGAACCTTGAAATGGATCTGTAGACTAATTGAAAACTTAGAATGCTAGACAGGTTAGCAAGAAGTTGTAAGAATCATTCCTCTGTCATCTCAGATACCTTTCTACTTAACCCTTTGGTTTTCCAACAGGGGATTTTCTTCCTCTCATACTAAATTTTCTACTCGTCTACAATATGGCATTTCTCAGTGGCTCTGTTCCGAGACCTCCAGTGGTTCTTTGCATGTGTGAGAATCTTAAGGCTCTTTTCGTGTGTGATGATGGTCAGGCTATTTTTATGTGTGATGATCGTCGGGCGCTGGTATACGATTATGTTTTTGGTCGAGTAGACCGGTCTATAATGACCGATCTACTACTCGCCGACCAAGCTCTACGTGAACATACGCAACGCGAGGAAACCTTACACCACAGAGTTAAAGCCTTACAAAAGGCTACAACTATCATATCTGACAACACTCAGCTTCAAGAAGCAATGAAGCAAATTGAAGAAGTGAAATCCGAATACCCGAAAAAAGAGCATGCCCTTTACCGAGCAGAGTCTATGCTTGGATCGAGTATCAAAAGATTGTATGATATCGTGAGACGCAATGCTACATGGTATATGCGCGAGGAAATGGTCCGGGATTGTTCGGACCGAGGCGGATGTTGCAGCCGGAAATGTGGATGCTGCGCACAGAGACATCTATCAGAAAGACAGAAAGGCAGAGGTCACTGCACTTTGGAATGCTGGTGCTGTATCAACTTTCGGGGATTTGATCTTCCAGAGGAACAAAAGGAGGAGATGAGAAAGGATTTAGAAGCTCGCCTTTCATACAACACTTCACAATATCTTCAAAAATTGGCCACCTGGTTTGTTTGCCCTATGAGGCGTCAGAGAACTAAGTGGCAGCAATTCTTTGGACTAGGCTGAGGTGATGATAAGGTGTTATAAAGGTCCTGTTTTTGTTTTACCTTCAGAAGGCTTGCTGAGCTGGTGGATCATTCTTTTCTCGGGACCGCTGGCTAATGTCTGTATGCCTCAGTTATAGATGACCTGTGTTTTTTTCATATATTACTTTTCCTTCTGCATCCTATAGTAGTCTAGTACGAGGCCGAAGTAAGGTCGGCTGTAAATAGAAATCTCCGTTGTTATATCAAATAGCCGGCGTAACCTCCTAATTCAATCTTATATTGATTGGGTAATCTAGAGCCTCAGCTTATTGTTGAATATATCCATGGTCCAATCGTATTACGCCCAGATGGTGGGACCAAAACAGCCTTTATTTCCCATGTTAATATTTTAAACAAAAGTTCATGTATGTATTGGGCATATTGGAACTGGTATTCTGAACATACCCCAACCGCTACCTACTTATGGACTTAACATCTATGAAGGCTGACTATTATTTAAAGGATCTGTTAATTTGGAGCAAACTGAGTTCATATATTGCTGTGAAGAACTTCAACCCAATCAGCTATGATTTGGACGGATGAGTGTTCCTTCCCATAGAGATGAATATAGAATGTGTCCGGACGGATAACTGGGTGGCTCCTGCTCTCCCATAGCTAGCTTGTTTACTATCTCCTATTTCCATCCTCTTCCTCCCCTCTTCCTCCCTTCTTCCTCTCTCTGTGTACATTCTTTCCTCTCTTCAAGGCAGTCAAATATTTTTCTACCTGTGAGCGTGAGGGTGTTGGCGGCAAGCCGTTTGCAAAATGAAATTTCCCACTCCGAAAGTCCCACCCGACTGGTGAATTGCTCTCGTGTGGGGCTTGTGTTTCGTGTTGTGTGTAATGTTGTGTACCATTCTCATTCTATTATATCTCTGGGACCGAGACAGGTGAGTACAGTCTGATTGTGCTTTGTTGCGCCCTATGTTTGATATTGACTGGATACAATTGCAGGCGCAACCGTGAAGAGGCGCGGCGGTTACATGTGCTCGAAAGTCCACAACGAGTCTTGAGTGAGCAGTATCTAGTGGAATCAGAGGAGGCCTGCTCCGCCAGCAGAACTGGTAAGCTCCGAGCGACTACAGTCAATAAAAAATACAGGAAGTGGTTGAAAAGTTTGATTATTAACCATGAGTATGTCTGCAGAAGGCTCGAGTCTCCGCCCCGATTCCTTTTTCGCCCGTGTGTTTGGGAGATATTGCACTCTGTTTGCAAAACAGAGTGCCCCCCCAGCTCCTCATGGCCCAGGTCCCTGGACAGAGTATGCAATGACGGTGCCATGGAAGGTGGCGAGGAACGCCAGGAAACTCAAGACACGAGCAATTGTCAAACGGAAGCAAGCCACTCCTGTGAGGGAGCCTCTCCAGAGGTCCACGACACACTACACCGGAAAACGCCTGGACGAACGCATCGGCAGGAAAGCTGCAAATTTCGAATCAATCTTGATTCAGATTTGGGAGAAGTATCACAACAAGAATGCACAAACTGTCTACAAAGTGATGGACCTTGGGCAAAGTGTGTCCGTTACCACGATATCGATCGTGTTGTCACAGGATGTGGCAACTGTCAGTGGAAAGGGCGGGCCGTCCGTTGTAATTTCTTTCAGTTGCCCCTTGTTCCCGAAACTTCCCGTTGTCACCAGCGAAACCGCTCGTCCCAATCGTCAATGGAAATTCGCGTGATTACCCATCACGAGCAGGCTGAAACTGGCCTAGCGGCTGTAGAACGTTTGGAGGACTATGTGCGACATGTGCAGGCAGAGGTTGGCCTGCACGATTCCCGAAATGCTGCCATACAAAATGCAATCCGGCCAGAAAACTTCGCCGACCTTGTCGTACCTGCGCGGGCTTTTTTATTCCAACTACCACAGCCGACGACCACCAGGCACAGTTCAATCGCGTCCTAACCATGATTAACAGTGCCAAGGAGCAGTTGGTTAATATCCAACGCACTTGATTCAGGCCAAGGGTTCTTTTTAGCTATTTTAGTTTTCGTTCTTTTCTTTCCTTTTCTACTAGATTACGCAGCGATATAGGTGCCACACATGGATGCGATAAACCCACATTTCTTTTTGGATAGTATTCATGTCAGAATTAACACTGGCAAAAATGAGCATACTTTAATTACTATTGGAGAGGCCTTAATAAGTAAGGTACCCTGGATATGCCTGCTGATCATCTCTAGCAGGTAAAAACAATGTTATTTACACTGTATAGGTTTACATATCAACACTTGTTAGGGTGGCTTATAGCTGATAAGTGTAAAAATAACCTTTTATTTACACTAAAGAGTAGATAGCTAGTGCGCCCCCCCTAAAAGCGGTGATATATACATGGATATGAAAATAGTTGGTAGTTTATAAGACCTTGTGATATCTTTTTGATGTCTTTTTTTGATGACTTTAGGGTGTCTGTTTATATGCGTGTGACGGCGATAAAAACCAGTACTTTCTACAAACAAATTCTTTACCTATATGTATGTCGTTAGTTAACTAAGTTATTTCTATACATTGTAAGAAGCGGCCTAAGCGCTAGGCATGAGCCAACACACATTAATGATATCCGAAAAGGGATGTATTTGTAACTTGTTTCTAATCTACCTACTTTGTTTACTTTTCTATCACATAGAGTACTAGTTTAGAGCCTATAGTGCTAGTGAATACTAGCGGATTACCCGACATTCGATATATAAAAACCTATATATAGTGATTCAGCTAAACGATCTAGTACATTGAACTAGGTATCTTCCGCTGTAAGTAATCTTGGGGGCCATACCCAACTGGATCCGTTGATCTTTTAAATTGCCTTGAAAATGGATAAAACATGGTTTATAATCACATTAGCCAGTAAAATTAGATATTATTTAAGAATTAGATGCTATACCGCTTGTAATAATCAAAAACCAGGCTGGATCCTGACGCAAAGAAAAGACCACTTCCATAAGAGTAAAATATTCAACACTTATATTCATCATTGAACCTTAACTTTGGTCTCAAGAATATAAGAACGAACGAAGAATCGAGCAAAAAGCCAAAGTAATGGGAAAACATATACCATCACTAAGACAAAAGAAAACATTTGACCACTTGTATCAATGCAATGTACTGTTCGAGAACCAATAAACTGCTCCCTAATATCTCCCGTCTTGTTGACCAAAAAGTGTGAATCTTGCATCTCAACAGAGCCAATATCCACTGGAATATCATAAGCGAGAAAAAAGTAAATCCATGTAAGAACAATCCCCACAAGGAATTGTGTAATCTGCATGCTGGTAAGGCATTTCTTGATATAGAAAAGCACACGCACACGCAGTGTGACCAAGGCGTAGTAGGAATACTGATGAAACTTGAGTTAGCTCTGGGTCTTCAAATAACGCTAGCACAATATACATACCATCAGTGTATGAATAAAAGAATTGAGAAGACAAGGGATTATGTATGCTGGCACCATGTACCTGAAATTTGCCCAAGCACACAACATAACTCCTGCGTGGTGATATCTCTGCAAGAAGGAGCATTTTTTCCCCATTGCAATTATCAGAACAGTATCAACAAGCTCGTAAACTTTGGATACGTAGAATATCCAACCAAAGTAACCGAGTCCTTGATGCCACATCCGATCTCCTACGTTCGCAATATCGAAGGAATTTGGTGCACTGGCTGGTGATCCGTGGATTATTGTATGTCCCCTGCCAAGCCTCCGGTCCCCAGTGATCTTGCAGAGTGCATCGGCGGTGGCAACAAGAAAAGGAGAGGTTTGTTTGGATGGCAGAGAGATAGCAATCGATTTGCAAAAGCCAAAGAACATCCAGCCGGAGAAAAGTGCGAGTGCTAGATTGTGGAGCAACACAAACTGATGGAAAAATCTTGTTTGACTGAGAGCCCATGGGCGGAATTTGCGTTTGGTGTTGATATGATTGAATATTGAGCTGGTTACAATATATATGAAGACAACACAAAATGGAAACCCAATTTCTGTCGTATAATCAAAAAGAAGTTGTGGGATATCAAATGGACGATCCCATGCCGAGCGACCTTCTCCGGTAGGCCTTGGAGGGAACAGGTCCGATCTTGGAGGAAATTTGAATAATTGAGCGCCTGGCAGACTGAAGTGCAGCAGAAGAGACGGGGAGCTCATGGCAAATGAGTATTCCCTCCTATTTTGCAGTCCGGAGATGATTGGAATTAGATTCTTGAAAATTGACCGAGATAGGAGTACCTACCGTCTTATTTAGAAGGGATACTATTCCAATTTTGGAAGCAGTTGGGACATGTCTTCCACATTATTGTGGTATGATTATGTCGTTTTGCTGCATCAGTTTACTGATTGGGACATGCAAGGGTAGATATAAAGAATGAAAGCATATCCCGAAGAAACGTGTAGATCGATCAGGTATGCGTGTGTGAGGAATTTCCATTCTAAGATGCATGTCTATCCTTATGAACCAAGGGCTCCTCTTCCCGGCTATTACTCATATCTATTGTCAATAGCTCTCTTCTTAGTTTTATATAAAAGAATAACTGCCTCGGAAGTAAGCGAAGGCAAATCCCTAATGGATGTTGGGTGGTGAGACGGCAATCAATAATTTCATACAGAATTGCGTTATCCACCATTCCAAGCCATTTTAGAAAATGGAACGCCTGGAAAAAGTTAAATTGTATGTTGTAAGGGGTATAATTAGTTATTTTGGCCTCCTATCAATGATCGTTGGAATCCACTGTTACTGTTGTTGAGCTCTACTTATCATCCTTAAATCTTCAGTCTTGTCTCGGTTACCCTCATCGAATAATCAAAACCATCAATATCGAACATGTGGGAGTACTATGAGGGGAAATCAATTTTGGTGACCGGTGGATCTGGGTTCTTGGGTACCGCCATTGTTCATCGCCTCCTCATGAGCACATGCGTGTCGCGTATCTACTTGGTCTGTAGGGGCGGTAACGAGTGAGTTTACCGATGAATGATCTTTCCTTGACTTAGATGTGGCTCTAATCATTTTCTTCACAGAAAACTTCAATCCAGGTGGAGAGAATGGCTACCCGATGACACGGTGGATAAACTTTGCGATTCGAACCGCCTGGTTGTGCTTGACGGTGACATTCTTTTGCCAAGCCTAGGGCTCTCTCAATCAGAGCTGGAGCTCATACGGAACAACACCAACATTATCATCCACGCCGCCTCGGCTATCAACCTAGGGAGTCGTTTGAAACGCGTATCCGATTCAATTATTGAAGCTAGTGAAATGGTGGTCAACCTAGCCTTCACTTGCAAAGGCCTGCATCGTTTCGTCTATGTCTCCTCCGCATATTCAAACACACATCTCTACTATCGGAGTCACGAGTCAGACGTGCAGATCAACGAGGATATCTACCAACTTGAAAATGAGTACAATATCCTTGACGAGCTGAATGAAGTGCGAAAGCATGGCACAAGTCAGGCATATGAAGCGGAAAATTTCCCCTGGGCCTATGGCTATGCCAAACATCTCACAGAAAGATTGTTGCAACATCGGTTCAGTGAGCATGCATCGGATGAACAGCTCCTGATTGTGCGTCCAGGTATCATCGGACCGTCTCAGTGCCTGCCATTCCCAGGATATATCATGCCTATGTCATCACCGTACACAATGCTTGCCGCAGCATTCGCCCTAGTTCCATCTCGAGCAATCAAGATTGCGTCCAAAATGGAAAATCCAGACGCCGGGGTCACTGGAGACGAAGTTCCTGTGGATGTGGTTGCTGACCGCCTCCTTTGCCATCTGGCCCTAGGCACGTCTGGTTGTATCCACGCTGTCAGTGGGGTCAAATCGCGACTCAAACTTGAGACGTGGCGGCATTCGCTAATGAAGCTTCGCCGTATCCCCTGGGGGCTACAGCCTCTGTGGGTGAAGGCAGACTGGAAGTCGACCAACCAACATTGGATATCTCGACTCTATGCAATCTGTGGAGCTTCTTTTGCTTTTTCTGAGGAAAAAACCATCAAGATGTGCAAGAAAATACCTGAAAAAGAGCAACAGAATCTGCAGCTTTTTACTCAAATCGACACAAGCGAGAATCTTCTCACTCAAACTGCAGGTATTCGCTACGCCATGGATCAATATGCCCGCAAAAGTACGATAGCATGGCTAATAGTCTGGCTCTTTTATTCCGACTTTGGCAAAATCGACAACACCAATAGACCTGCGGAGCAGCGATCAGTTAAATAGCGGGATTCCTTGATGTTTCTTCCTAAATGGATGGTAGCTGAAATTTGATGGGTTTCCTGGGTCTTACTGCGAATTTTGAGCAGAGGATTTAGGTATATATTCTCAGCCTTTGGAGAACACTTGTAAGATAGATATTGACGAGATTAAATTAGTTTAATGCGATTCTTTTACCCTGACCCCTCGCCAAGTAGAAACCATAAATTGAGGTACAAGTGTGATCACCACTGGTTGTCTATGAGAAAAGCTCAGTGATTTGTAGTCTTAGTAGCTTCATGAATATCAATCAGCTTGAATAACTATTAAACTACCCCTGTTGAAGAGGCATTTCCGACAGATCAATTACACGAATGGAGCGAAACATATCGCCATTTCGGGGTATCCACATATGTCGTCGTGACTAACAGGCTCAACGGAAAAAACAAAGACTTTATAAGATCGCATCTAACTAATTCTTTATGTACTTGGAGCGTAGCGTCGCAGTAATCAAATCCCCTAGTCCCCCAAGAGTTGCGGCCTTAGTTATCGCAATCAGTGACAGGTCTAAATAAAAATGACGACGACACCAGTTTCGGATCTCAACCGTCATAAGAGAGTCGATGTGTATTGTGGCGAGCTGCACGGAGTCTTGCCCACGGGCAAAGGTCGAGTATTGCTGCAGGGTCTTGACAATCTCCACCATTACCTGCTCCTTCCAAGCTGGCCCGTCTAGAGTATCCGGATCATTTTCGAGAAGGGAGATCATATATCGAAGGCTGGGGGCAAGTTTGGAGGCATCAGTAGTTGCTTCTGGGTCGAAGTCGAGATGCGAATAAACTCGGAAACGTGCATCTTGGCCCCAAAGCGGCCGAACAGTGGCATCAGCAAGGGATTTTGTGCTGCTCATGCCAACGATCAGATTGTTTGGTATCTGCAGCGAATCCGAGGAATTTGAGGTTCTTTCAAGATCGTCACTGAATATCGCAAGCTCAAATGCATCCAGAACTTCCTGTTCGCTTAGCAACCTCACAGAGGCTGAACGCATTCGCTCTCGAAGCGTGGGATCTTGTGTCGCGAGGAACCCTACATCGTCGACTCCTCCGAGATTTACAACAGCGGCCGGGTGCCCGTTTTGTAACCGATACTGGGCAAATGAGGACACAAAAGCATTGGCTGATGAGTAGTTGACTTGGCCAGCGTTGCCCATAACACCGGTTATGGAACCACAAACAACGAAGAATTGGAGATCGGCATCGTTCCCATCCAGCGCGTTATGAAGGTTCCAAGTTCCGGTTACCTTTGAAGAAAGAACGTCCTGCCAATTCTTGTGAGACATGTCTGGAATAAAGGTGTCCTTCGGTGGTCAGTAATTTTAGTCGAAGAACTTGGCGCATACGGGAGTATGAGACTTACTCGAACTATCATAGAGAGCTGAAGAATTCCTCCCACAGGAGCCGGGCAAGCGTGTATGGCAGCTTGAACCTGTTGTTGGATCGTCACGTCACATTTTATCATAATAACTGTAGAGCCCTGCAACTCCAGCTCATGACGAAATGACTGGTCCTGACTAGTGGCTCCTGCCGATCGGGACAAGAAGACCAAGTTTCGCGCACCGCGTTCTATCATCCAAGTTGCTATCGCTCGTCCAATACCCCCTAGACCCCCGACCAGGATATAGGATAGACTGGGGGAGAACGTTGACCTGCAACGCGACTTGGAAATCAACCCTCGCTCGGATATTTCTGGCATCCTCACGAGAAGTTTGCCCATATGAATTCCCTGCTGAAGCTGACGGAATGCCTCAGGTGCATCAATGCTGGAGAAAATACTCAAGGGACGAATTGGGGTGATTTTCCCTGCCTCGTAAAGGTCTCTAACTTGGCGAAAGAGTCTTTTTACCCTCAAAAGTCAGTCACATATTTATCTTGCTTTCTGCGAGAAAGGCCAGTATTGCGTACCTTGTAACAGTCCCTGCCTTTTCCGCGAGTCGAATCAAATCAACACCGAAGAATGCCCGATTTCCCTCAAATGCTTCCAACGCCAAGGTTCCATGCTCGAGGAAATCTCGCTTTCCGATCTCTATCATCTTGCCGAATTCTGCCACGCATTTCCATGAAGCGTGGAGAAGATCACCAGCAAGGCAATTTAGCACAATATCGACACCCTGACCTTCAGTCTCCTTCATGAGGTTGGGATAGAAGGAGGTGTCGCGAGAGCTGAAAATGTGACACCGAGGAATCCCAAAATTATGTATTAAATGCTGTACCTTTGTCTCACTGCCCACAGTTGCATAGATCTTTAAAGAATAATGTGTTAGCTATTGGTCTCCCACTATCTATAATCACATCTTACCTTTGCCCCAATCATTTGACAAAGTTGAATTGCAGCAAGGCCTACTCCTCCACATGCCGCATGAATCAAAACAGACTAAAGACAGATTAGCTAAAGGTAAAATAACGGGCATCTGACGTACCTGTCCTTTCTCCAATCGCCCAATGTCTGTTATACAATACAGCGCCGTGGTGTAAACCACAGGCAGCGATGCAGCATCTTCCAACGAAATCGACGGTGGCATATGTATACACCGGGAGGTAGGTACTACCACACGTGTGCGGAACATCCCGGGCTGCATTATCATGACTCGATCGCCCTTCTTGAACTCGGTCACTCCGGTGCCACATCTTTGCACAATCCCACTAGCGTCAATTCCCATTTCATCTTTGTTTGCCATAAAGCCCATTGAAATCATCACATCCTATGTTGTTTAGCATCTTCACATATCCGGCCATTAAGATTTAGGACTCACTCGGAAGTTAAGCCCGACAAACTTGACCTCAACTTCGATCTCATCTGCCTCGGGCAAGTCAAGTTCATGGCCTTGCCAGGACAGTGAGTCCAGAGTTCCGTAGGAGGCAATGTCTAGCTTCATGGGTACATCGATGTTAGGGGAGTATAGCAGTCTATCCGAAAGGGAGCTCCATCGCATTCGCGGAATGTAGACATAGCCATCGTGGAGGGCAAATTCATAGTCAACATCATCCAAACCGGTTTGATCTCCTTGCTTAAAGAATTTTGTCGATACTTTGAGTAGTGCTTCTGCGGCAAAGCTATCAAAGTTGTCCACTTGAAATGTACCAAATTGGATTTCCTGTTCTTGCCGTGCGGTACGGGAAACTCCCATTACAAGCGAAAAGTTTGGATTAGCACATTTTAACTCAACTGAGTTGGTGACCCATAGGATCTGGGGGGTGGAGTTCATAAGCTGCTGGAACAGCATCCAGTCTTCCTCACTCATTTCATAGAAGAACGGACTCTCAAAATCCAAGAATGAGATCACTCGTTGCCCGTGAGGTATCGCTTCTCCTTTGGTACAGCGTTTCACGGTGTGGCCGTTTCCGATGAAGTAATTTTCAACTTCGATCAACCATGGGTATAGATGCATCTCACTCGGACAAAGAAGATATACAGTGTTCCCTTGCAGATAGTTCCTGGGTGGAATGCGTGCGATCATGTTGCGATAGATACGATATGGCGCTTTGCCATCATCACCCTTTGTCTCAACCCCACTGAAACCAGCCTGTCGAAGCTTTCTATCCCACCCCTCAGTTGACATATACTTGGCATCGACATCAACTTGAGGCTCATCAAACGATTGGATTTGGGACGGGTTCTTGAAGCAAGTTAATAATTCTTCTCTGTCAAGATAGGCTCTGTGGCTGCTTACTGATAGATAGTGTATCACCGGTAGTTCTAGATTATGTCAAAAGCTTTGTCAATCTATAGGTACTTCACCGAGAAAACAAATCAGCTTACCGGGGTAGTGTTGGTGAATTAGAACTCGTCCACCAGCAGTCAGAAGCTTTCCAATACTCTTCAGTGCTGGTGTCACACCAGAAACCCGAGCACCGATCTTGATTATTGTTAGCTATCACCGCTTACGCGTCAATTATGGATTTCCCACATTCATTGCAATGACAAGGTCATAGTCACCGTCATTAAACTCCTGCTGAAGGGGATCTGCATCGAGATTCAACGACTTGAAATCGACTAGGTCATTATCTTTGAATCGATCTTTCAGAATGGCATCGATGTCAGGCGTCGTTGCCAACGTGTACTGCGCACAGAGGACCTTTCCGTCGGAAGTAAGATATTGAAGCACAGAAGAAGTGAATGACCCGGTCTCATCGCCAACCGCAAGGATACGAAGGTTTGGTTGGGCGTGGCAAAGGAGAGAGAACCACCCGAGTAGGTCACTGAGAGACTCGATCCAGTCGTGGAGTTTCTGCAGTTGCTTGACCTTTCTTGAGGCTAACGAGGAGCAATTTGACCCTTCAACAAGAGATACCATCTCTCTCACTGTCACCTGACTGAGTTCGGAGATAAAGCCCAATCCCTCAGCCTGAAGCTGCTTATCTAGTGTCAGCCTCTGTGCTCGCAGGCTGTCACTGTCCATTTGGGTCCATGATTGCGCTTCGGGGACAGCAGATATACCCTCTGTGTTCAACATCATGACTTGAGTTGACAACCAATGTTTGTAGCTCTGAAGGTGTTCTGAGCAGGGTTCTACTTCGGCAATATTTCGATGCACGCAGATCATAGACAGCACAGAAGCCCTACTCAACAATCCAACTGTGCTGCCCCTGTCCTTTTCACTAGGTAGCTGAAGGTGCCCAGGAAGGAGATCAAGATCCGGACGCCACTCTGGTTCTGAGAGCAAAGGAATTCCAGATGTCTCGCCCTCAAGTCTTTGGTCCAATTGAGCTAGGGTCACTCCATGCATTGCGAGTACCATATTCGTACCGTCACTCATTGAGATGCTGCATTTGGTTTGAGTTCCGGCAAAGCTTTCTCCAGTGACTTCAACCTTCATTAAATCACTATTTTGACCAAGAGAAATTTCATCGATGAACATCGGGATGAAGAGTTTTGTTAGATACCTTGCCCTTCCTTTAGACGCTGCGACGCTGAATAATTGCAAGCACTGGTCAATAACAGTCGGGTGGATAGCATGGCTGTTGTCGCTTCCTTTGAATATTCCCCTAACCGTGGCGCTGGCTGTGAAGCTGATAGGATCTGCTGTAATCTCATCTAGGCCTTGAAAGTGTGGCCCGTATTGTAGCCCGACATTTGCGAGCGAGCTGTACCAGGACTTTGTATCCACAGGCCTTTGAAACCGACGTGTTGCTGGAACGTCAATCTTTAAATTCTCGGCACCTGCCACCACTTGCCCAGTAGTATGCTTAGTCCAGTTGTTTCCATCGTAGCACGCAATGGTGAATTCGAACCATTTAGAGTCAAGTCGGTCATTTATCCGCAATGGCCGCATTGTAGTGACGATTTCGACATCGTGACCCTCGGTAGTTGGCACAACGAGCGGAACCGTGATTTGTAGATTGCGAATTGTGCATTCTTGGGTGTTGAACAACTGGCGTA
The DNA here is from genome assembly GCF_028829755.1 of Penicillium solitum. Taxonomy (NCBI): domain Eukaryota; kingdom Fungi; phylum Ascomycota; class Eurotiomycetes; order Eurotiales; family Aspergillaceae; genus Penicillium; species Penicillium solitum. The sequence continues at coordinate 1,259,268 of NW_027072128.1, forward strand.
TTGCTTCGTTAATCATTCCAATATAGCCTGCGCAGGGAAATACGACATCCCCGAGCACCTGATGATCGCTAAGCCACGGGACGGCCCTGGCCTTCAGCAAATTTCTCCAAGCTGGCTCAATATCACTAGCTTCCAACATGCGAGAGCCTAGCAGTTCATGATGGGGATATTTGCGGAATCTCCAATTTTGACTTAGGCGACTTTCCTTCCAACCAATGCTTTGTCTATCCCAAGGATAGATGGGGAGGTCGTGGAGAACATTTCCCGTGCCGTTTATTGCTCCGAAGTCGACGGGGTGCCCGTGACAATAGAGTTCCCCGACTGTTGTCAAGATGGATTGTGTCTGAGCTGCCTTTTTGATAAGCGTAGGGAGGTAATAAGCCTGAATTGACTGAGGCGACACGATCTGACGGATGGGCCCAGCAAGAGTAGAGTGAGTTCCAATTTCCACGAACACGGTCGTCCGATCCTTTTGCTGATCAACCAAAGTCTGGACTGCTGCAGAGAACAGAACCGGTGATTCTAGGCTTCTGCGCCAGTAAGTAGCATCTAGCTGATTCGGGTCCGTTATCATAGTGCCTGTCACTGTAGAATAAAGAGGAAGCATTGTGTCACAGTGAGCAATGTGAGAGGCAATGGTCGATTCAAAAAATACACCAGCATCCATCATGGACGCTGCACTCTATTAGTATCAAGAATATTGTCCACAAAGGGGAAACTCACGGGAATGATAAGCAACTTCGACAGGCAGCACTCGAAGAAACGTTTCTGGCATTGTTTCGATGATGCGACCAATGACCATTCCCAACTGCGACCTAGGTCCAGAAATATTAACGCTCTGAGGACTATTCTCACACGCAATGACCACTCCATCAATCAAATATTGGTTCACGGTTTCCTTTCCAAGACCAATAACGATCATTCCTCCAGCCTGTGAGGTAGATTCATTACATCGTCCCCGGAGATGTGCGATGGTGATAGCGGCACGCATCGAAATTGCCTTCGCTGCATATGCAGCAATAACCTCGCCACTAGAGTATCCAATCACAGCCGATGGGGAAATTCCCCAGCTAGCTAGTAAGTTGACCAAAGCGATCTGGACCGCGGCACACAATGTCTGAGAGTACTCAGTCTTATCGACGCAGGTAGAGACATCAGGTTTCAAAAGTTCACCTGGGTGGTATTTTATTAGTCCTAAACAGGATTAAGACACCGAGAGTGATATGATATGGGTTGGTACCTTCAATGCTCCATGAGGGTGAGTACTCGATCTCTTGCAATATCTGGTCCAGAGCGCGGATATCGCGCTGGAAGGCATCAAAGTGGCTCATCAGCTCCGTTCCCATACCCGCCCACTGGGCACCCTGTCCAGTGAATGCAAATACCACACGCGGAACTCCCGTAACTGCTGGTGGGGTTGATTGATTTTCAGATATGCCACTCTTCTCGTCAGCGATCAGGTATCCTCGATGGGAGAGATGATCGCGGCAAGCTCCAAGAGTGTATGCGACATTATGTGTCATACGTGGTTTCCTCTTCAAGTACTCTTGTATGCCCGCAAGCCGTGAAATGAGGGCCGGGGTGCTTTGCGCTGATGCGGGGAGAATATAAGGGATTGGCTGCCTGTCAATAATCTTTCTATCGACATCATCAACAGCAGGGCCTGCTTCCAAGATGGCCTGTATGTTTTGTTAGCCAAAGCAATGAATTGGGTGTAGTCACACTCGCATGGGCGTTGCTCCCTCCAATACCAAAACAGTTCACACTGACGCGTTTCTCGCGATCGAGAGGCCATGGAATGGGCTCAGTGGGGACCTTGAGCCCGCCCTTTTCGAACAAAACTGGATGACATTTAGAATTTTTATTTCATGAGGAAGTCGTTGAGCTCTTACTCTTGGGGTTGGGACGCGTAAAATGAAGATTTGGGGGGATTGTGGAATGCTCCAAGGATAACACGGCTTTGATAATGGCGGTCAACCCCGACGCACCTTCACCATGTCCAACGTTTGATTTCACCTAAACGGAGACATTAACACAAACCAAAATATGCTGTCAGCAGTAGCTGTCTCTTACAGATCCGATGAAAATACCCTTCCCCTCAAAGGCCCGAGCAATGGCAGTTGTCTCCACGACATCCCCAACTTGTGTGCCAGTTCCATGACACTCCACAAAAGCTGTTTGCGAGATATCGCGGATCTGAGCCCTTGCATAAGCCTCTCGGATGAGCCGCTCTTGGCTTTCCATATCGGGCGCGAATATCTTTGCTGACCTTCCGTCATAATTTGCGGATGTGGCCCGAATGATGGCCCGGATATTGTCACCATCTGCAATTGCTTTATCTAAGGGTTTTATAAAAATAGCATTCACCGCTTCCCCACGGCTGTAGCCGTTTGCACTTGCATCAAAAACTTTGCAGTAGCCGTCTGGGGAGAGAACCATGCTCTCAGACATGTTCACGCTTGTAGAGGGAGCCAACAGCATGTTGGTTCCTCCCACCACGGCTGAGGAGCAGTTTCCGCTGTAAAGAGCCTGGCAAGCTTCATGCAATGCAACCAGTGAGGATGAACAGGCAGTGAGAATTGTTGCACTGCGATCTGATATTAGAAACTAGTAGTCATTATGCTTAATGAGGACAAATACCTGGGTCCTTTCAAGTCAAACTCGTAGGAAATTCGATTTGCCAAGGTGAATCCTCCGTTAGCAAATGAATGCACACGAGGAATATCTTGGGGCTCTTTGGCTGTCAGTTCATGCCAGTCCTCTCCAAAAACTCCCACGTAGCATCCGATCTTTTTTCCTCGCCATTTAGTTTGTCCTGCGTTCTCCATGCATTCCCAAACCACCTCCATGAGTGACATTTGCTGCGGATCGAGTTCGCTGATGTTGAAACCCGGTATTTCTGCGAAGAACGAGTTGTCCGAACCCTGCATGTACTCGTCGTTGAGAAAATATCCCCGTCTTGTCTTCACTGACTGGGGCTTATCAGGATGATAGAAGGCGTCGATGTTATAGCGACTCTTTGGGACTTCAGAAGAACAGTCCTGTTTACTGCTAAGAAGATCCCAGAACTCGTCCCCTGTTCGAACTTCTCCTGGAAGTCGCATCCCCATGCCGACGATAGCGACGGGAGGGACGGCGGGTGCTGAAACGAAGCCATCTTTACCGAATTCCGAAGTCTCAGCATGACCTTTCTGTCTGTCGTTGAAATTTTCCATTGGTTTTCTTTTAGCAATATTACCTACTGCCGATGGCTCTTGGTACCTGATTCCGTCTGGTTTGGTTAAACCGGTCGTGGTCACTGTTCTTTTCCTTTCGATCTCGCAGTGTAAAACCTAATGTTGAGATTCCAGATCTGAGAAGAGCATATCACTGGGATTGCGGTCTAGCCGTAGTCACATTGCATAACTTTAGTTCTCATGTTTTTACCCCTTGCGTAGCCCAGGCAAGGCGGAAAGATCGCGTCGCACCAATATGTGGCTAGTACGCACCACAAGAACAGTCAGCCGCTTATGCGGCATCTATCATTGATAACGGAAACCTATAGCCATCTCATGTATTCGGCCCAAGATGATGTTAGGGATGTTACATGTAAGAGCACACCGACATTTGTTGGGATTTTCCTTTTTGTTCTCTTTTGGATTAATTGGAAGGCGGTAAAAAGCAAAACCCGCATAGAGGAACCTTCTATATAAAACGAGGGAGTTACAGGCCAGGGGGCCTAATGCGTTGGTAAGCCTCGATGCGTACATATCTCGATGTCTGGTTTGCCTGGCTCCAATCTAACATTCATGTAGCTTGTTTTTGTCTGTAGAGAATCAATCCTTCTTCTCCCCAAATTGCTCTCATGTCATATTGGGATGATGCATGCATTTCAGCGAAACCAAGTATCGATAGATCTCCCAGGGGAACGCAATAAATGTAACACCGGGAGCAACATTCCTCCCTATAGGATCTCGGTCGGTCATCCCCCTCCACCAGCATTCCCTTCGGCTGTATACGTAGAACTCCATCAATGCTCACAAGTATTTAAATTGTCCTATTCACCCTAGCTTTCTTTGTTCAACTCAACTCCACCATCACCTCCGCTTCAAGTCCATCTTTCTCAACATCTCCACCATCATGTTGTGGCCTAAAGTCAACATGATTCTTGTGAGCGGCCTCTGTGCACTGTCACAGGTTTCAGGCGCGACAAATGTTGCACAGCATATTGAATACATGGATGCCATGACCGGGAAGATCGGAGCCGCGAAAGACTCCCTCAATAACTATAGTGGAGGTATCCCATCCGCCCTTGGTGTTGCTAGATCCCTGATGGTTGCGCAAACCTACACTCGAAATGCCCGCGAGAAACTAGCGGAAGAGGATACAATGACACCAGAAGAAGGCGACCGGTACTATGATTCTTATTCGCAAATGGTCCCTGTTCTGCTCGATGCTATCCACTCTGCTCAAGACAAGGTATGTTTCCTGCGGTTCCCCAAACTCCTAATCTTTGATTGGAAATACTCATACTTACTGGACATTCATGTAGGCCCCCCTTTTCAAAACTTCCGGATTGGGTCCCGAAGCTCGTACATATCTGGGCAATCTGCACAACGAAAAGAGACTTTTTGAGTCCCAGGTCAAGGCCAAGCTCCCGGAGGAAACCTTTCGCAAGGCTCAGCCTTCCGTTGATGAGATCAGCACTGCATTCGACGACGCAGATCGGGCATTCCGGTGATTGGCGTTAGGAGGATAAACTAGGTTCGGCCCTTCGGCTTTAGTGGGCCGAGCCGCGTCGCGGATGAACCAAGGGCCACCTGGGCAGTTGTGGGCTCTCGACACTAGTGAACAATGAACTTTTGAAGTTTCATTCTCTCCAATCCATTATCCCATCCATGCATCAACTGTAATATGTAAAATAATACTTTAAAAGCTCATCTTCCTTTCCTCTTCCCCAGAACATATATTTCTTCGGGGTAGCCGTATTTCGTTTTTCTTCGTAATATAATGTCGACGGTAACACTGCCACTTTTTGCGATCGGCTCCCTAGTGAGTTAGTCACCCGAGTGACCTGCCCAGGCGGAGGTGTGATATACATGAATGGCCCAACCATCCCGTGAAAATATCATTCAAACTTGAAATTAACCATATCCTACTTCGCGTTGAACGATATCTCTAGCGCCCTTAAAATGCACCATCTATGGTATCAAATTCAAACTCACTGTGCGGTCCTTGCAGAACTTAGTGTTATTAGGAAAGCGTCTTATCTATGTTATAGAAGATGGAAGAAATATGTTTCCAGTATGTTTATTGGCAAATTTGCCCTGAAGAGCAACAAGTCTATATAGAGCCCGACAAAGACACTAAAATCAAAAATCAAGACAAAAGAAAACAAGGGGCAAATTCGAGGATGAAAAAGAGCGAAAAATGGATAGCTAGTGTCCACGTCCATGTCCATGAACCGGGCAGTCATCGTCAGGTCCCGGCCCATAGTCCTCAACACGATTGTGTGGATAACAGTGCATGAAATGGTTGTAGGTCCCCCGTTTGAGCAGTCCCTTGCGCTCAAGTCTAAGCATCAGGTAACAAGCCCAGAGTTGGCAGCTCTGTAGTGGAATCTTCTCAGCCTCGATCTCGACAATGTCTCTGTCTCGTCTATCAATCTTACCCAGAAACTCTGTGTGTTCGACTGACCGGCTATCAAATCGCATGTTAGGTTCGATAGTCAATGTACGATCACTCCTGCAGCCAGTGCTGTGGAATCGGGTGCAGCGCTCAGAACCTGCACGCTTCATAGAAATCATCCAATGGATGGTGACACCGTCAGACGCCGGATAACAAATTTGAACGTAGAGTTCATACTCGTCGCGGTCCCTTCGTCTTTCACGAGGCGTGCTGTGTGTGTTTCCCTGGGGAATGATGGCTAGTTCTCGACTAGAATGGGGCTGCATGGTTATACCTAGTCCTCGGTTAGACATGGTTGTAATATGGAAGGTTGCTAGGGATTTATATGTATAAAATGACTTGAGTAGAGTTATAGAGTAATGAAATGTGGATATTGATGATGGTTTGAGTGTGAAGATTGTTTGCTGTGATGATTGAGTTTATTCCGAGCGAGACTTGATCATTCTTATAGACATCCCTCGAGTCCATCGAGTCATGTAGAAACCCTTTGTTAAGTGCAGATTAACGAAGCCTTGAGTCTTCATTATCCGAATTCCTTTACAAAGGCTTTCTATGATCTCTTTGACTAGCCTAAAATAGCTAGCATTATATCTTCCAAATCAGATGACATTGTGCCTTCATTGTTAAAAGGGCTGGAGGAATATCTTTCATGCGACATAGAAACAAGTCAAAATAGTTAACAATGACACAATTTTAGAATAGATCACTGTTACAAAGAAGGCATATTTACCCGATTATGTTCGCTCTAAGAAAGAGGGTCGACAGGTTTTGATGAGGTAACACTTCGAGGGCATAAAAATATTATCTGGATGCTGCTGAAAAATAGTGCATAGGTCAACCAACGGCCGTGATGTTTTATAGATCTAGGTTCGGCCTCGGTAAGCGTTGCACTAGAGAGTTTAAAGCGCCAACCTTCTCTTGGTTATTACCGAGTCTTGATCAAAGTTAGGTAAAGTCGGATAAACCTCAGACTGAATAAGAAAGTTGAAGGCATCTATACCAGATGCATGGAAGAAATGCAAGTTTAACATTGGCGTTACTACTGTTATTGAGGCTCTCGAAGGTATTTTTCAAGGGAGATACCACAGCATCGACATCGAAATGCTCGTTTCGAGACACCAAACAGACGTCATCTTCAGTATCGAGTGGTTCTTTCAAAGCCTTGATCACTTCATTGGAGCCATGTAGGCGAAACATTCCCTCCTATCAGGCAGCTCCTTTCCCTCGGAGGTGTTCTGTTAAATACAATGATATGCCACGACTGGCAGTTACATATAATTCCCTGGGAGTGCACGGCGTTGCGCTGCGTCAGCCAAGGTATGCCGAACAGGGCCCTGCAGGGCTGTTCCTCTCGGCGACGGCATAATTGGTTGCAATCAACGATAAAAGCGATCTCGTGGCGGGTGGCGAGGGGGGGAAGTAGATCCAGGGGGCGTCAGTCTGAGGAGAAATTAGCGAAATGAACCAGGCTAGTAGATGGTTTGGTATACTCACATGAAAATTACAGGGCTCGGAGGGAGCCATGTTGGTAATATATTGGGTGTCAGGTGAGGGAGAGGTGAGTGACGGAATACCGGTAGAAATGGAGTGCGAGGAAAAGTCTCGCTGAGAATGTTTTAAAGATAAACTTATTATGTACGATGTACGATGTTCGATGGATGATGGGGGTGGTACAGATCCACGTGGATCCCGGGGACCTTAAATTATTACGTCATTGTTCTGCCTCGCCTGGGCAAGTTCGGATCAATCATGTGGTTATATACCCTTCGATCCGCAACAGCGCCATTCACACTCCTGGGTCCAGTTTTCTCGCCACATTCAAATTAATTATCATTCAAATCACTTCTCCTACTCTGTCACAGGACACCAATCATAGTTTCCATTCTCGTTGTTTCCCCACCACGAGGGGAACGGGTGCGAAACTCCACCAGCGCCGAACACAGCAAACGAGAGGACGAAGAGAACCGTCAGACTGGCGCCATCAAAGGCTCCCGTAATCAAGTATGAGTATTCACTGAAAACCCGGGGTTTGTAGTTTCGGAGATAGTACTGAACGTAGAAGCCAGCGGTGATCCAGGTGAAGATGACGCAAGTCTGACTTTGGTTGTAGGGAATAAAACCAGCGTATTGGATGTACTGTGGTAGATTGATTTCTGCAACGTCCAGGCTTCCAATTTTGGGCACAAACTAACGGTCAAACTGGCATTAGCTTCAAGTATCTTCAGGAAAGGCTGTGGGATTACTTACGTGATAAATGACACGGTGAACAACCACAGCAGCGGCGCCAACGGCTAAACCAATAGGTACTGCCCCGTATGGGGTCCCAACCTTGTAGATATAGGGAGCCAGGGCCCATGATGCGGCATTGGTGTTGTAAGATTGGATACCTGCACCACTCCAGGAGGAGTTTCCGTTTCCGTCGGAGAGAAGCTCTCGATTGCTTGACACAATAGAGATCATAATGGCGTAGTTGATGAAGCCACCAAGAATTGTACCATATATCTGTGTTATGAACATTACACGTGCAGGGATTTTGACTAAAATATAAGTTAAGGACATAACTCTTGTCACCGAAACAACGACGGGGAAACTCACGGTATTCGCCCATCTTCAGATCTGAGGAAAGGTTAACCGCATTTGAAATCACGTTATGCGACCAAGCAGCGAAGTACATGTTACCGACCGGGCGTCCAGGAAGGATGAGTCCAGCCAGCATCTTTGACAAATTGTTGGTAGCAATACCATTGCCGAACCGAGAAAAGAGGAGGATACTCTATACCACGGCCACAGTCAGCGTCGTTGCACGAAGGTTAGTATCTAGGAGACTGTACTCACAAAGGGCGCGATAATGCATCCTATTACCAGTGAGATAACGTATGCCCAGGGCGACAAGGTGATATTCTCTTTCACGGTCACAATGATACCGAGAATAAAGCTTACAACAAGCACGACGATATACCACCACCATGGAACCTCTTTATAATGCTTGGCCATATGAGTATGGTGCCGATCATCATATATACCCACTCTGGCACTTTTATAAGCCCGCATAATATCCTTGCCCCAAAATAGGATGCAATGAACGATCAGGGCACCCATTGCTGCGTTGGCCATAAACATCGCGAATGCGAACGTTCCAGTAAGCCTTGGCAATCCATTTTTAAGCAGGGCGGCCTCATCGAGGACACCACCGGGGAAAACAGCTTCGATAGGGTATGCGGTGCCGTTGTTCAGAAGCATTTTCGTTGACATGAAGGGAAGCTCTCGCGAATTCCAGCCATTGCCATAATAGATGCCTATCATAATGATAAAACAGGAAAAGATTCCAGCGGCCTGATGAATCTGGAGTTTGAGAGGGAGCGAGGTTTGGAAAGATGTGAGCTGCTTCTGTTAGGCAACTTGCTAGATCAATGTGTAAGGGAGGGTGGTCATCTCTCACATATTGCCAATCAAACGAAAACGAGAATAGGCCAAGACCCTGATTGTTCGTGGCTCCACCAAAGATATTGTTGAGTACGGCACCAGTTTCACCGGTGGCCTTTTGTGCAGCCAGACACTAGAACAAAGCCTGATGTTAATAACTTTTATTCGACGAAATTCCCCAAATCAGACCATTTCATCTGGTCGCATCGGGACAAAACTAAAATATGACGTACCGGAATAGAAACAGAGTTCAGCCACGGGAAGATATACGCAGGAATGATCTCGTATATCGACATGCCGGTGAATGCATACCAGAAATACCGAAGGGGTTTCGAGTTTTTGACTTCCTGCCAATGAAGTCCCTGGAGAGTCTTGACGGTAGGTAGATTACTCCAGTAGACGGCCTCGGGGTGCCAGACAGCAACAGGACGCAGAATTCCGCAGATTCCGTATCCGAACAGACCGATAGAGATCATACTCAAGATCACAGTAGCCGCGCTGATGGGGAGATCATAGAATAGATTCTGTGCTGCAAATACCTGAGAGGTAGACGAAGCATTTGAGGCTGAGGTAGCAGTGATGGAACAGATTGCGTGCTCTTTCAGACTCCATTCCCCGGTATTAAAGAATTTAGCCACCGTGATCCACAAAGGTAGCTTTCCTTGGTTACCTTTCGCCCTCCAGCGAGCTTCCAATTTATCGCCACGGGGAAGTAATTTAGCCCAGCCATTGCCGACGAAGTAGGCGATGAGCACAATGAAGGTTCCTTGAATCGTTACAGCGGTCGGTTTGAACTATGTATCCAGTTGTTAGTATTGATCCGGATGATAGATGGATTGGAAGTTACCGAATAAATCTGGTTCATCACAGCTTGGAAACATGCAAGACCGGAGGCAAGTAAAATACTCCGAAAGGTTAAGGAATCGTCAAAGTCATCTCGAAGAGACAACATATGAAGAGCTACATCAGCACCGGTAATGATAATCGCATCCGGATTGCCCATGTCATTTTCATCGATTGAATGCTCATCTTTGGTAGCGAGAACAGTAGCAGGAGTCTTTTCACCGATGGCTTCCTGGCTCACTACCGAGATATCACTGGTCTCTTTAGGTGGCTCAGGCATACTTGGGGACATGTATCATGTATATGATGCTCTGTTCCAAAACGCTGGGGTATAGCTATAAAGTTGACCGCAAAGTTCTTTTTCCTAGGACATGCGGGCTTCTTATAATCTAATATCGGAGAAAATACATTCTTATCGGAACGCTGGAACGACTGTTTTATGATACCATGCAGCCCTAAAATGAGCCACGGCGCTTGAGGCGACAGAACATTGCTTTGTCTCAGACCACAATATAAAATAATTAGGCACTGGTATGTTTTTAAGAAAACCCGATTTGGCCCTGATGGTAACATTTCCCCTAAGATGTTAACATACTAGCCCTAGAGAGCTCGGACCCTTTATTTTCTATTGGGTTCTTTAACACCCGCATAATGTTGGAATTGAATTTGGATTATGCTAAGAGTCTTCCCAGGGCTCGGTCCTTGTCGTAATATCTGTCAAAAAATACCACTATCGAAGCAGAATACAAAAGGCATACCTTATCTTATTGAGCGTCTTGCGTATGCAGAGCGACTTGGCGCTCTTTCGATAAGGGACAAGGACAAGGTTAAGAGTAAGGTCTGCCCATTTGAAGGTAGGCCGTTGATGCTAATTTGCCCAAAGTTTGGCACTAACCTATCGCGTCCCTTGTCCGAACTCCGTGTTCTTTTAGCCAATGCACGTCAAGCCAAACCCAGATTACGTGGGAAAACCCTTGTTTTGATCAGCTGGGAGCCACTTGGCAATCGGAATTCCGACGGAAGACCCACGCTAGAATCGCCTCTCCGTAGCTAGCGTTGCATTTTCCTACTTTCGTCCGGGCACGTGCGGAGATTGGATGTTCGTTCTGCCTTCTTTTTATTTTGTTTTAATTTTTCGGCTCTCAGCCGAGGCCCTATGCACTTGATACAGCAGGAAAATCAGCATCCTTTATTTTCTCTTTCGCTCTCTTCATTTCCTCTCTTTCTTCTCTCCAGTCTCTCCCCGAGCCAATAGTACCTCGTTTTCTCTCTCGGTCTACTGGTGGCGTTCATCCCGACTCTTTGTCTCTGAATGTCGTTATCGTGGAATTCACGTGACGTCCTGTCAAATTCACAGTCAAATAACGAGAAAGGGCTATAAACATATTTCTCATTCGGTCAATTGATCACACCAAACATGTGTTCGCGAATTAATTAATCATATAGGCTAAATACATTTAGCTTTGATCAAGGGTCCACGGGTCCTACTAAGGACTAGACCAACCGTTTAGGTTACATTTGGCGAAACTCTGAAACACATAGCGGGGAACAAGGCTTTTCTGCCTGAGGCAAATGAATATACAACACGTGCCGGATAAGAAGATGAGAAGCCACCTTTGACAACCAGCAATTATTTGAATACCTTCATTTCACTTTGACTTTGCCGCAAAAATGGCTAGCTTGTATACAGAGATAACCCCAGCAGCGGTCAGGAATGCCAAGGTATTGGCCCTCATTGTCGTATCACTTTGCCTAGATGTTGACTATGGAATCAGGGCTTACACCTTATCACCTGCTTGACTCCCAACGGAAAGAAAGTCCAGATCCTTCTTGAGGAGTTGAAGAATATTTACGGACTAGAGTGGACAACTTCTTTGATAGATCTCGACACCGATGAGCAGAAGAAACCATGGTTTCTAATGCTCAATCCCAACGGTAGATTAGTCCAAAGCGTGGGATTATGTGATTGCTTACATATTTTATAGGGAAAATCCCCGTACTCATTGACAACACCGGAGAAGAGCCTTTCCCCGTCATAGAATCATCAGCGGAGCTACTCTATCTTGTCGAGACGGTAGACAAGGACCATCACTTCAGCTTTTCCGACGCCAAAGAGCAGTCCCAAATGATGCAGTGGCTTATCTTCTGGCATGCTTCGGGTCAGCCTAGTCAAGGCCAATTGAACCACTTTGGAAGATTTGCTTCTGAACAGATACCTTGTGAGTAGACCTCTCCACTATATATTTATACAAGCCGTGGGGAGCAAGAATGCCATTAATTAATTAATACTGCAGATGCCATCGAAAGATTCAAGGCTGAGACACTCCGAGTTTACAACGTACTTGAGCTACATCTTTCTGGACGCCTGACTAGTCAGCCTCGAGAATATCTTGCTGGACATGGTCTTGGCAAGTTTAGTATTGCTGATATTAATGCATATCCTTGGGTCCAGGGGTGGAAACGAAGCAAAATATCAGAAGAGGAGATGGAAAGTTACCCACATGTGAAGGAATGGATAGGTCGGATTGAATCCCGACCAGGTGTACAGAGAGGGACGGGTGATATTTACGATGAGGATGTTCACCCTGAATTACTCATCAGTACTGCCAATGAATAAGTGAATTGGGTGTCCAAATAGTCTAGTTTAGCATATAAGCAAAGTATGGTGCAAAGTATGATCTTCCAAGACCTGTTCCTCCAGGGGCCGATGATATTTTCAATTTAAGCACACTATTATAGCTATATATATCTTAAAACAAAATTTCTAGCAGTCGCAAAGCTCCAATTGTGGGTCTATTGTACTCTCAGCTGCATATAACTCCCTCGTAGCCCCCGTGAGAGACCCAGCCATCGTTCCCAATAACCTGTGTTCGGATGTCTTCGAGTTCGCCATAAGCGCCAAATCAGCGACTTGTTTGCCTGTCATTAACTACCCTCAATATCTTCTGCGGATAATGAAATCGAGCATGACATGTTTAAGACTTTCTCTCGGTGGTCTAGTTCCCTTATATATTTGCACAAAAGGTTCGTGAGCCGAATATATATATTTCCGGCAGCCTAGCTGGCAACGTGGAATACGAACGCTCTCAGATCGTCATCGTGTTTTATGGCTTTTATGGCTTTTATGCCTGTGGCTAGAATCGGGTTGAATTCCTTCACTGCAAATTCGTAATATTTCTAGCGCCTAAGCAGCATATCATACCTACTACAGCGCCAAGTCATGGTATATTCAGTGGTATATCAATGGGACCGCTAAAAGGAAGCATATGGTATACCCAACCGAGTCACAGGGGATACTTGCGAAGGTATGTGTAAAGGCACTCATTCATGTACTTAGTTTAGTCTTCACGATCAATCATTGTTACGTGTTTTAGCTTTCAACTTTTGGATGGCTCTTTACTTGATTATACTGTCACTCCTATATAGGGAAACTAGGTACCTTGATATTCTCGCTGCTGACATATTCAGCGCTCTACCTATCGTTCCTCGATAACCACAAAAGGATCGAGGAAGATCATGCCCTTGCTCACTAAACATGATCGTGGTTTCTCTTTTCCCTGCATTCCTAGACACACATTGATATTGGATGCTACACGTGATCTAGTGGCAGAGAGGTCAGTTGGCTCCATCAGTAAGGTGCGGCGGCTATGAGGGCCGTGACAATAATTTCATGTTTGTTTTGAATACATACTGTATCAAATCGGTCTATCCCGGTTCCAAGATAGAAGTGCTATAGAATAGAAGAGGACAGTACGGTTGAAACAAGCGATCTCGAGCACCGCCTCGTGGCTGGTGTGGCAACATATGCTTTCCAAAACCACGGAAGGGATTAACCGATCTAAGGGTTTATCAAATCTAGTCCAGATTTGGTTAGAACATGTAAGCAACTTGCATTAGCGTACTTCAATTTTATCTAAGCCAATCATATTTAGGCTTGGCATAAGCACCCTGCATCTTTAAAAGAGCAGGTCGCCGCCATGATCGCCCAGCACATCCATTCCCCATGTCATCAAATATGGCGCCCGACAATCAACGAATTGAACTGATTCAAATGTCACAACTGGCAGCTATCCGGAGACCGGAGGATGATTGGACTGGTATTATAGACCGGACTGAACGGAGAAAGTTACAGAATCGTCTCAACCAAAGAACATATCGTACGCTTTCTCCTTCATCCGATCGCATGATATCATAACCACTGACATGGTTAGGGATGCGACGTCAGAATCGAAGCACAGAGGACAAAGGGCAGCTCCACAGCAACGAAGCCGTAGTTGTACCATCGAGCCCCACTCCAATTCAGATCGACCGAGATGAAACGGGATTTACCTGCACTATCGCACCCCCACAAGTGTACTCAATGATGCGCCAATTTGAGTCCCTAGCCCTGGAAAGTTTCATTCGCAACTCCCCCGACATCGACCACCTCCTCTCCCTCTCCAGGCTAAATATACAGCGTGCAGTCACCGAGAACACACGCTTGATTGGCATGACAATGGAGTGGATGCAAGATGATGATGCTATCTCTATTTTCAACACTCCAATACCTAGCTTCTCGGTGTCAACAATACCCCCGAGTCTTCAGCCAACAGAATCCCAACAGCGCATCCCTCACCACCCTTGGCTAGATTTCTTCCCCTTTCACAATATGCGCGACAATCTTATAGCCCTTCAAGAGCTTATCGATGATGAGGATTTGTGTCACGATATGATGGCGTTCTGGGATACGAGAAATACCGGGGCTACTTTGTTAGTATGGGGTCCTTCGTGGGAGCCAGAAAACTGGGAAGTCACGCCGGCTTTCCTATTGAAGTGGGGATTTCTGCTTAAAGGTTGTGAAGAGTTAGTGATGAATACTAATCGGTGGAGAGCAAAGAGGGGCGAGAAGCCGCTCGACTGGAAAACAACGCTAGCTTTGATATACCGATCGCCTAGTGAATAGGCGAATATACCTCTCAAATGCTTGGACCCGGCAAATATTTTTCATTTCGTCAAGACAGTTTTAGATTACCACTCTAGCTCCATTTGTCCCTTGTTCACGCAAACAATCCTAGAGAAACAGGTGCAGATTTCATTTGATCTTCTTGCATCTCCTGGATCAGTGGATTCTGCGGGTAATCCTCCAAATCGAGATCAAGGTATCCATTATGAGCCCACTTTCTTCCTGAAACAAACAACGAATGCCCGTTAATGTTGACATCGCTGAGGATTCTCAAGAGGCATTGGCCTGCATCTTCCGCCTTTGCAAACTCAACTCCCACGCTGGCTACATGGTTGAAAGTTTCTTCAGATAAAATATTCGTTTTGACATACCTGATGCCTTGTTAGCAATAGAAGCATGTGATAATGAACGATATTGAAGCTGACCATGGAGAGATGATGTTGACCCGACTACCGTAGAAATGGGCGGTTCTTCTCAACGAGTGCATAATTCCGCGCGCGGCCCATTTGCTCGCACTGTACTGAGGGGCCCGTGGACAGTCCAGGAAAGCTGCACCAGATCCGATCAAAACTAAGCAACAATCCTCCTGCGTTTGTGATGCTTCTGTGCCATTCTGCCGAATAAAATAATGTGCGGCTAATTTAGCCGTATAGAGTGTACCCCTGATGTTGACGTCAATGACGCTCAACTTGGGCTCTTCTGGCTCCTGATCGTCACCAGAGCACAAAAAAACTTCGTCCTCGCGATGAATGCCCGCGTTGGCTATGACATGGGAAATCCTCCCCGTTGGAGAGAAGAGGACGGCTTGGCGAAAGAGGTTGATTTGATCACTCCACTTGGTGACATCGCAGCGAATGAATTTAGTCCTTTTGAGACGATAAATGAGCGTGAAGCGCAGAGATGAAGATTCGACTGTGTACATACCCAGAAAGTTCTTCTTCCAATTTGATTCCCCTTTCAACGTCAGGGTCACCGATGCAGACTTTGACGCTAATCATGTTGTTAGCTAATGCTTCGCTTCCCTGACATCATCTCATACCCTGCGTCAACCAGAGCTCTAACGTAGGCTTCTCCCAAACCGTTGGCAGCTGTCTTCCAATCAGTAGATGTTCCATGTTCAATAGAAAGTTCCAACAAACGACGTACCTCCAGTTACAATTGCTGTTTTCTCCTTAAGGTTCTCCACATTGATTGGCTTGTTGCAATAAATAGGTCCTGCGTGTATGTATTCTTGCATTGTGTCAATAGTTTGAATGTAAATCGATAGATACCGAAGTTGGAAATGTTGAGAATCGGGACGAAAGGAAGATTTTATAACCTCGAGGTTTCACATATTTTTTCTTTGGCCATCGGATATGAGCACACAAGTCCGGTTCCAATGCAAGTTGCTTACATCCCAGGTTCAACACTCGGACCCCGTTATGCGCTCTGATTTGCCAAGTCGCTGTTTTTTCGCACTCCAACTTCCGGAAAGAAAAGTGGAATTGTCCAGAAATATCCACATAAACACCCCACTACTCCAGATTGAGTTAGGAAGTGTAAACATAATCTCCAGCACCTTGCGAATTCCAGGATCACATGGTGCCAGAATATGACATATTTGGAACCAATTTAAAGGGAGCTTCGTCATTCAAGAGCGACAGGGTCGAGGCCTATCACAAGACTCTCTGTATGGCCTAAGAGGACGGATGCCCATGTCGATGTATACCAATAGCCGGGAGTCAACTATCCGCGGAGACCTGAGACTGGCCCTGATCGGCTGAAGCAGTGTCATCATACCTGATCCGTCCGTAAAGCACGACTGTAGAGTACAACCAAGATACCAAACTGAGAGGCAGATGCCGCCACTGGGGCAATTACTACGCTGCGGAATACCAAAACTGGGCACGGTTTCTCGACTAGCCTTTGCGGAAAGCGAAGGGCCCACAATAGATTATTTCAGCATTGCATTCGTGCTGGTTGTAATCGAGTCTAAATTTCTGTCAAAGACAGTGCGTTTATCCCGGGCATTTTACGGTAGGGTAGAGGAGAGAAGAAAGATCTGTATTCTGTACAAACAAATGGAAACTAGCTAGATATCGACAGCCTTCTTGCTTCCGCCTCTTCCAATATATAACCCGCATTCTGTCTGACCTACTACCGCTAACTAAATTGCCTCATCAAACAGAATTCACCAAAACCGGCCATACATACACTAATCAGTGCGAGTGAGAGGAGTAGTTTAGATCTTCCAGCTCGGGTTGCGACTCACTCACTTTAGCTGAGACTCGTTTGGAAGAAGTGAGTGAATTTAGCGAATGGAATCAGCTCCACGCGATCATAAAGGTCGACATGACCAGCCCGAGGAACCCAAAACAGCTCCTTCGGTTCGCCCGCACGGGCAAACGCATTTTCGCTGAACTCGCGCGAGTGTGCCTGGTCACCGGAGACGAAAAGCATCGGACGCGGGGAGATTGTTTCGATATCGTTGAATGGGTAGAAATTCATGAACTTCGTGCTGGTCGAAAGCGTCGGGTGCGTCGTAAGATTCACAGTCGTGCCCTTAGGCGTGACTTCACCGCGGTAGGTACGGTAGTAGTCATAGAACTCACGGTCCACCAAAGTCGAATTCGCTGTGAGTACGTTCGGAGTCCCACCCGTAACCTCAATTCCGCCACCCTCCACCTCGATCCAGCGCTGCTGAGCCGCCCCAGCGATGATCTCTTTGCGCGCAGCCACGCTTTGCGCCTTCCGTAGTCCGTCCCTGTTGACAGCGCCCATATCATACATCGTCGATGTTGCGATGGCTTTGATGCGTGGGTCGATCTTCGCTGCGCTGATAAGGAAGGAGCCGCTGCCACAGATACCAAGACCGCCGATTCGCTCACGATCCACGTTCGTGAGGTTCTGGAAACCAAGGTAGTCGACTGCTGCGCTGAATGCATCGGTGTACAGTTCAGCGGACACAGCATTGCGCGGTCTACCCTGGCTCTCACCCCAAAATGGCATGTCAATTGACACCGTAACGAAGCCATGTTCGGCCAATTTTGTGGCGTAGAGGTTCGCACTCTGCTCCTTCACTGCACCCATTGGGTGGCCGACGATAACGGCCGGGGCGGAGACACTGCGGTCGAGATTGTTGGGGGTGAAGAGGTTACCCGCGATAATCGTCTGGTACTGGCTTGCGAAAGTGATCTTGTGAATCGTCATATTATCACTGCGGTAGAAATTGTCTGCCCCGTATGACATGTTCTGTCCCATGGCTGACATAGTATGAGCCATTGCCATTCCAAACATGGCAATGGTGTTTCCGACGATCTTCATGTTTCTGCTGTTTGCTATTCAAGTCTGTGCCAGAGAGAAAAGGAAAATGTTTGGATATGGAATATTTCCAGCTAGGACGTGCCTGTGCTTTTATATTTCACAAGGACTGGTACATTGTGACCTTGGAGACAAAACCAAGACTGGCCTCGTCATGCCAAGAGACATCATTGGTAATGCCTGGGCTGATTTTATCTGAGAATCTAGTTAGATAGGAATAGGAATAATCAAACCTTCCAATGTATATCTGCAGTTTTGGCCAAAATGCGGCGCCACTTCCAATCTTATCTCCGGTGCTTACAGTGGGTATGCCAAGTATTATTCCAACCTTGAAAGGGTTGCGTGGTTGTGCCCTTGGATGAAGAAAGATTTGAAGATTAGTGGAGAAATGCCAAGTATTCCACTCATGCAAGTTGCTTATGTTCCTAGCCCTAGCGAATCAGGATTTACCACTAGGTGACGATCATTCTAAGACCCCTTGTCTTGGCGACTTTCTACGGCCAGTATCTCAATAATCTAAGTTGCTCAGGAAAGCACCACTCCAATTGGAAGATTTATCTACGGGGTTGCTCACAAATCCTGACGATCACGGATAAACATGATTACTGTAAAACCTGGTTATAACGAATACCCGGATATAACGAACGGAATCCGGTACATGAATTAATCCGCCATACAAAATTCGTTATATCCAGGTAATAATAAATCAATTTCAACCTCCCAAAAATCGCTCTCCGAGAGTACCGTCGAAACAACCCCTTACTTCCCTTTACTTCCTATAAGCAGCTTGAAAATTGGTTTTATAAAGCCTATTATCATCGTCTCTCGCCTTCTACGATATCCGATATCCTCTCTTCCCGATACCTTTATCCTAATAACGCTGTCGATCTCTCGAAAAGCCAGGTTAATGTAAAACGTACTCGTCTTAGGCGGTGGCTAGATCTTGAAAAAGTACTTATCTATTGGGTAAAACTTGCTGAGAATTATATTCCTATAACCTAAGACGTTATACGTGAGAAAGCGTGTTTTTTCTAGAGCCAATTACCTATTTACGAAGGCGTTAAAATGCCTATATTTAGTAATAGCTGGCTTGCTGGATTTCAATATCATGAATCAGTACGTAATCGTATATACTATGGTGAAGATGGAAGTACCCCTGAGTCTATGAGTTTTTGTTGGGGCTCCTACAATATGTAGGCCAAGAAGTGGGGAGGGAGAGAGTTGATTTCTATGGAAGGCTGTTCTGCCGACTATCTATGTACAGAGGGGTTGATTGCCTAAGGCACTAACATTGTTCAGCCTGAGGCTGCCACAACAGTTTTAACTATGAGGAGGTTGATAAGGATAAGATAGAGGTTATACGGCCCCAGGTCTTATACCATGAGCTATTCAGGCTTTGAACACCCTTCAGTTATATGAAGAGTAACTAGAACAGGGTGAAACCCAGTTAATTGGTGCTCTAACTAAACATGAGAGGTTAATTGAAGTAAGGAGGATTGGAGGACAGAAGCAGAGGGACATAAGGAGCTTTTTTAGGGCCTGAATTTGTATGTAAACCAGAAATATATGTTTAATGTATGGTACCTGGATTTAACGAATACCTGGATATAACGAAATTTTTCTCGTGTCTCAATTGCTTCGTTATAACCGGGTTTTACAGTAATGAAATACGTAAGTGTAAGAGGAGCACAGGTTATCGATTCCCAAGGTTGTTCCAATCTTGATAAAACCGAGATGCATTCTGGTTATAACAAATATCCTGATTGTTTCCGGAACTAGTGCATCTGCTAAACGTCAATAATTACCGTAGCAATGCTTGGTTGAAATGACCGATTCTACCTCTGTAGAAAATCTTCGGCTGCCTTTCATTTTCATCGGGCTCTATTTTATTTCGGTCACTCTGTCAAAATCTGTCTTCTATGGCCCACATGTGTAGGTAGGTCCCCATTGATCTAAAGGAGTTTGACAAATCCACTCCATAGACCCTTGGAGGTGAAGATTCCACGAGGATCCACCGCCTTTTGGATCTCCTTGAGCCTTTGGAAGTTCTCTTCGCCATAACCGGGGAACACCTCGCTGGCTTGCTGGGCCGATGCGTAGTTGATATATTTATACCGGTTCGCCACACCCAGCTCCTGGGCTGCCGACTCAATCCTGCGAATGGCATTTGCGGTCATCGTGTTAACTGCAGCATCATCGGTTGCATCCGACCAGGCTGTGGAGAGCAAAATAACTAGAAAGCGTGTTAGTAGTCATAGTAGAAAGCCTTTCTGAACAAAACTTTTGATAAATACATACTAAAAAGAGGTTCGTCACGCTCAAGGTCAATACCAAGAGCATTACCGCCTCTTTGCTTCATGGCCGCGATGGCAGTCCTTTGCATCGGATAGCTGATGAAATTGGTCCTTATGCCGGGCACGGCCTTGATAGCTTCCACCTCCTGTTTGAATATCTTGAGACCCTGTGAGAGCAGGGGACGGGATGGCGCCACGGTCAAGGTAGCGAATAAGTTTCTGTCATATAAGAATAAATAAATAAATGAGTAAAAGGTTAAATATAAGCCCTTACCGAGTTGTACCCATCGAAATAGAGCCATTCGACACGCTGCTCATGGAGCGTATGCTTGTAGACCTGCTCAATGTAGGGATTTGGTCGATTTCGCGGAACACCGACGGGTTCTCAATTGGCTTCGCATAGCGTTGAGTTCCCATCAATGTGAAGTCTTCACTGCCTGAGGCGTAGCCATAGTATAGATCATAGCCCATGTCGACGTCATTGGTGATATCCTTATCTGTGAATAAGTCGTAGATCTTGTCCAGTACTTGCTCGGTTTGATTTGGAGAGTAGGATGTCTGTCCGGTGAAGACAGGGCCTTGGGCAAACGTGCGGACCGTGAACGCCGTAACAATGGCGAAGTTATTGCCTCCTCCGCGGAGAGCGAAATAAAGATCCTTATTATGAGTCTCGGAGGCGGTGGTAATCGTACCATTGGCGAGGACGACCTAGAAATAATGATTTTAGCAATGAATAGATTGTTCAGATTGCTGTAGAGCAAAACGCACCTCATATTCGAAAACGTTATCCAACGCCCATCCGTACTTGTTCGAGAATGGGGATGTTCCTCCACCGAGTGTGAATCCACCAAGACCCACACTGGCGACTCTTCCACCAACATAGGACAAATTGTGAGATTCCAGGGCCTCATACGCTTGGATGCTCGTTGCACCCCCACCAATACGTGCCCTGGTGCCATTGTCCAATACCTCAACCTGTGTCAAGAGGTCTAGGTCCACAGTAACACCGCCCACAGAATTTGAATCTCCCGCATTCCGAGAGTGGCCGCCACCCTTTACCGAAAAGTAGCACCAGTGGTCAACGAGGACGTTCAGCAATTTGGCCACATCGGAGGCATTTCTCGGCTCAATGCGACAGGACGGGTGAACCTCCTGCTGCTTCGCATCCCAGATCACGAAATTATCGTCAGGAGGGTAGTGGACCGCAGATCCGAAGATTGTGGAGAGTTGGGCACACTACATATAGTTAATATTGGAAGACGAAGGACTTTTGACAAACATACTGCTTGTTGACAATTTGCAGAGGGTGTTGTGGCGGGTTTGATGGTTTCTCCTGCGTTTGCCACAGCAAGGAGAGAAACCAACCAAGCAGCAGTTTGCAGCATTGGAACGTAGCACACGTGAAAATAAAACAAGGGACTTGCGGTAACCAAAAGATCTTTGCGGTTTTATGTTCTAGACAATCGATTACGGGGAAACCTGAGTCTTTATATATCATTTTCTGCCCAAACAAAAGATCTTCACAACCAAGAATGATAACGTCGGCCAAGTCAAGAGCCGGTGCAATTATTGATGCCGGCGGAATCCGAGGTAAACCTCATCCGATGCCAAGGTGATATGCATAGTTATCGCAATATTATCACCTGGAAAATTGCAAGGGGCACCACTCTGTGCAAGGGCATAATATAGCAGCGCTGTAGCCTGAAGGTGCTGACAGTGTATACATGGATCCATGGAAGTCTGCGGGCAAACTTCGGATATATACAGTTCCTAATATGGATAAGCGTCATGCAGGTTGATGACAAGATGGGGCTGATGGATGCATCTAATTGGTTTAACTTTGCGGAGCAGTTCCAGGGTTCCGTACATTTGTAATTTAGGCATTCTACCCGGACCTTTGGCTTTCTTCACCCTTCACGCTATCCCTACTTCTTACGGCATCCCTTTACTAGTGTCCCCAGGTTCCTGTCATCAAGTCACATAAGGAGCACGACATTGCAGGAATAAAGCGGACCATGGAGCAACCCTCTAAAAAGCGGATCGCTTTACGACCGTTCTCGGAGCGCCTCTCCGCATGGCCGGAAGAGGATTGGTCAGGTATAACTGACCCAAAAACACGCCGAAGACTGCAAAATCGCCTAAATCAAAGAGCTCGACGTAAGTCTAATTCCCACCCTATCAGATAGCAAGCATGTAATTGACCCTGCATACAGGTCTACAGAACAAAGAATCGGGAAAGCCCTCGGAAGACAGAAATAACCAACATGACATCAACTCTCTAACTGCTAAACAAAATGCAGTTACAAGGCAGAAAAATGAACAAACACCAGCAACACATACCACAACGGACGTGACCTCACTCATTTCCTTGAAAGAAATCGAGGATGTGCATATCCTACACTCACATTCAACAGCGACAAAAGCTACGATGCAACGTTTAGAGATGGCGGCGCGCCAACACCAGATGCTGGGGTCTCCACGCACCGATCTTCTACTCCACCTTATTCAGTTCAATTTCACCAGAGCACTCATGGAAAACACAATGATCTTGGGTCTCACATCGGATCAGCTACACGACGATGCTATTTCACAATTTAATAGCATTGGCCCGTGGCAATATGACTATGAGAATTACCTTCCGCCCAGTCTACAGCCCACCCTGATTCAACGCTCTCTCCCACATCACCCTTGGTTAGACCTGCTTCCTATCCCCCACATGAGGGATAATTTGATCTTAGCTGGAGACTTCGAGGAGGAAACCCAGCTGTGCATCGATATGAAGGGGGGTGAAAATGCGCGGTCGGGAAGAACTGGTATTATTGTTTGGAGTGACCCCTGGGATCCGGCGGGGTGGGAGGTTACGGAGTCTTTTGCTCGTGCTTGGGGCTGGGTTATTAAAGACTGTCAGGACTTGGCACGTTCGACAAACCGGTGGCGGGCAATGAGGAATGAAAGACCCCTCTTTCGTATGAGCTGATCTGGAGGATGTTTACCTGTCTGATATTGAACTGAATCACAAGTGTGGATCCGAAAAGACTGCATGCGCTAATTGTCGATCAATGCAATTTGATGACATGTGTGGGGATAAATAAAGAGGCCAGAGCGTACAACATAGGGGTCGGCAGGTTTCTATGACGTAGTAATTCCTGGGTAATACCCGCAACGCCACGCCGCTTGGCTAAGAACTAGAAGATGGCGGGGGAAAAGCGGGAATCGAATTCCGCATCTCATCGTAGGCATAAGATAAAAATGGGTTTCCGTTCGTCTTGTATCTCAACGAAGAGTTCCTTTGATTCTTAGCAAGGTGACACGACAACCTCGTACTAAAATGAATGTGAGCTGGGATACTCTGTTCGATTAAACACTAGCTACCAACAAGTCTTGGGCCCAATTCCCCTAATTAAAACACTAGACTAATTTCAAATAGCATGACTTCCCCCCATGAGTCCAATAATGCACATCTCATTTGTGGCCAATCACCTTTTTAGGCTCAGATAGGTCATCGATGCTCTTTAATTCTTCGGGAGTAAGCTCGAAGGAAATAGCGCGCACTGCTTCATCAACCCTCTCCTTCTTACTCATACCCAGAATCGGAGCTGTAATAAAGGGCTTGGATAAGGACCACGCAATTGCCACAGTCGCCATAGATACACCATGTTGCTTGGCAATCCTCTCGACCTGTTCATTGACATTTTTGTCTGCCTCTGTAGTGGACTGGCCAAGGAAACCTTGACCCTGCCCCTCTCCACGCGTCGTAGTAGAGAAGTCACGCCAGGGCCGGGCCAGGAAACCCATGGCAACGGGGCTCCAGGGGATTCCACCCATTCCGAATTTGGCACATGCAGGGTACATCTCCCGTTCCTCCTCTCGGTAGATGGCATTGTGAAGGTTCTGCATTGAGATAAACTCCGTCCAGCCATGAATGCGGGCGGTATACTGGTACTCAAGGAGCTGGTGGGCCCACATAGACGAAGCGCCGATATACCGCACCTTGCCTGACTTGACGACATCATGAAGCGCTTCCATCGTTTCTTTAACCGGTGTTCTGGGATCGAAGCGATGAATCTGTAGCAAGTCGACGTAGGGTAGGTCTAGCCTCTTCAGACTGGCATCGATACTCTCGAAGATATGTTTCCGGCTCAAACCGTACTGATTGACGTATCCAGAGTTGTCCTTTTCGTCATCTGTCATCGCCATCGGTTGTTCGATACCGCGGCCAACGGGCGCCCACAGTTTGGTTGCGATGACGAGGTTCTCACGGCGCCAATTGTATTTCTTGATTGCCTTGCCTAGGATTTCCTCGGAGATCCCGCTGGAATAGGCATTTGCTGTGTCGAAGAAATTGAGACCGGACTCGTAGCAGTGATTCAGTACGGGAAGTGCTTCTTCTTCCGGGATCGACCACTTGAAACGACCGTCTGGATTTCCAAAGCTCATGCATCCCACACCAATCGGAGCGATGCGAAGACCACTGGTACCGAGTTGCACGTATTTCATGTTGGTCTGTTCAAGGAGAGTGGAGTGAAAAGAAAGATTGTTGGGTTTGGTGTCCCCGTTTCTGGGGACCAAGCAGGGTTTTGTACCTTTTGGACGGAGTTAATGGATAACCAACCTCTCTAACTCCTTATTGACGGAGTTAGTGAATAAACAGTCTCTCTAACTCCTTGGGAAAGCTTGAAATGAAATTGCGCTATACGCTTCATGCGACATGATGACAGGTCGCACCTCATTGGTCATATTTTTAATTTAGTGGAGCCTGAGTGATTGTTGACATTAAATGTATCCAATCACATTGCAGTGAGGTAGATGTGCGAGGGCGTATGTCATGATTTCAGAAAAGCATTTGATACTCAATTCTTGGAGGAACCAGTGAGCCGGCTCCTAAGACCCTGGCAGCCCAATCAAATAAGCCTATCGACGGTCGTGCGTGTCGAGAAAGACACGGTCCCTCGAAGTCAAAATACGCATCCGTCTATGTAAAGATCAAGCACACGCGTTAAGGATTCCAAACTTTATGTTATGTAAAAGGTTCGTGGTCCATGTCGTAGGACCTAGATTCCCAGAAAGGGGATGTTTTCTTAGTGTTGGTAGGGGAATTGATAGGGACACCCCAACTTTTGTAAGGACACCCCAAATTATGTAATTTGAATTATTAGATAATATAAAATATCATGTGATCTGTATTAGAATTACCATAGCAACATCATTCTAAATGCCTATACCATAGTCTAGTATAAATCCCCTAGCTCCGCCCCCTAATTCTCTCAGCTCTTTAGATCTCTACCTCTCAGATTTATCAGATATGGAGCCCCCTAAAGAGCAGATCTTTGATAGTAGAGAGCTACTAATGGCCTCTGTACGTCAGCATGCTCTCTCCCACGGCTATGCTATCACTACTATACGATCAAATGCGAATCGAAATATATGCCTAGGTTGTGATCGTGGTGGCACCTACTATGATCGAATCAATGCGCCAGATGGGGCAAATCGACGATTAACAACTACACGTCGAATTAGTTGTCCATTTAGACTATATGGAAGAAGAATTCCAAATAGTGAGACGTGGGAATTGAAGGTACGTAACCCTAGTCATAATCATACCACTAATAATATGATAGGTCACCCTATAGCTCGCAAATTCACAGAGGAGCAGCTTCAAATTATCCTTCATATATCTGAGGTTGGATCGAAGCCCCGTGATATCCTTGCTCTAATTAAAAGAGAGCATCCTAATACCCTAGTTACCCCTAGGGATATCTATAATGCACGAAGTGCTTTACGAAGACAAAAGCTTGGTAATAGTACTCCCCTTGAGCTTCTAATTAAAACTCTACAGGAAGATTATTGGAAATATGCTATTAAGCAGGATCACGAAGGCCATATCCTCTTTTTTATGTTTGCGCATCCAGAATCAATCAAGTATGCTAATAAGTATAATAGGGTTTTCGTACTAGATTGTACTTATAAAACGAATCGATATCAGATGCCTTTATTACATATCATTGGCATATCACCCTCAAATTCGACATTTAGTATTGCATTCTGCTTTATGTAGAATGAGAAGGAAGAGAGCTATATTTGGGCTTTAAAGACCTTTTTCTCCTTCCTAAATCCCCTACCCTTTAAACCAGTTCTTTGTACTGATCGAGATCTCGCTCTATTAGGTGCACTTAGGGTTGTATGCCCTAGATATCCGTATTTACTTTGTATATAGCATATTAATAAAAATGTGACACAAAATACAAAGCAGTATTTCGATACGAATAATAAGTATCAAGAATTTCTCAAATCGTGGATTCAGCTAATCTATTCTAGTGCCGAGGATATCTATAATATAAGGCTTTTAGAATTTGAAAAGCAATATCAATCCTCCCCCCTACCCCTTCGATATATTAAAGATACATGGCTAATTTATAAAGAGAAATTTATAGTTGCGTGGACACAACAATACCTACACCTAGGTAATTCTGCGACATCCCGAGTTGAAGGCTCGCATGCCTTTTTAAAAAAGCATATAGGAGCTTCAACAGGGGATATGTTACTTGTATTTGAAAGGATTTCACAAGCTTTACAAGCCCAACATGCTACGCTTGAATATGACCTTATAAGAGATCAAATTGAAAAGGTAATAGTACTATCACAACAGCTTTATACTAATATTATGACTAGGACCTCTCGATATTCAATCCGACGAATTAGTGAGCAAGTTTCAAAGGCTAAAAGAGCTACAGAAATAGCTCCTATACCTCCCTGTACAAATACATTCTCAAGAACGATGGGTCTACCTTGCGCACATCAGATTGCTACTTTACTAGAGGGTAATGCAGCTATTCCATTATCAGATATCCACCCGTTCTGGCGAATTGGCCTTAGTGATACATAGACTGCGACATCGCCCGTCCATGGGCACCTCCTAGGTGCCCATCGCCCGTCCACGGTGGGCGGTGGGCTATTTGGATTTTCCAGTGCCCGTCCATAACGCCCACCGCCCACGGGCATGCCCATCGTGGGCATGCCCATAACGCCCACCTCTATATAAAGTTGTCTTAAATATATATAAAAATTAGATATATAGTAAATTATAGTATATTTATTTATATATATCTTATTAAAAATCCGGAATTATGATTGTAAATACGTAAAAAATACAAATTTAGTTGAAATATTTTGAAATCTGTCCATAAAAATCACGTGCTACGCTATTTTGCTTACTAAAAAGGCCCACGGGCACCCACGACGCCCACGGCCCGTGGGCCCTAAGGGTAGGGCCCGTCCATGGGCCTATCCATAGGGCCCATTTCCCGCTTACATAAGGCCCGTGGGCAATGCCCACCCGCCCGTCCATGGGCGATGTCGCAGTCTAGTGATACAGGACATATTAGAGCATCTTCCACTCTTAGAGCCCCTGGTTCCATTGCCGAAGCCTAAGAAGCGTAAGCGGGATGAGATAGAGCAAAAGAAAGTTGAAGAGCCTATACAGAAGAGGAAAAAAGCACCATCAAAATGTACTGCATGCGGTATAGTTGGGCATACACGAAGGTCGTGTACTGTGTAAATAATGGAGAGAATAAGGGTATTTCAGATACAGATCACATGATATTTTATATTATCTAATAATTCAAATTACATAATATGGGGTGTCCTTACAAAAGTTGGGGTGTCCCTATCAATTCCCTGTTGGTAGTAAAAGCTTATCTAAGTTACGATTGATTATCCTAAAACAGAATCCGAAAAGTCATCTAAAAAGGTACCTTAACAGATCTCTAGTCACTCGAGTCTACTCCCATTCTTTGAATTTTCTCTTTCTACTCATAGAGCATGATTTGGCTTACAACACCGGAGGACCAAATCCCTCCAATTGATCTTTTTATCACAACTTTGAACAGCTCCGGTCCGACCATTAGACCTTATTCTATCATTTCTCTTTGTATGATCTATTGGATGATCCAAACTCTCTCCGTCGCCTCGATCTCTGTACCTCTTATGGTACTGACTGGTCAGCTCTCTAACGCCCCACCGCAAATATTGAGGCTTCTATCAAGTCTGTTGATAATAGCTTGTTCGCTGGCGCAGATACAATCTTCGTTTCTAAGTCGATTGTGTTCTATCATCCTCTCCCGCAAATAACATGATACACACGACCATAGGGTGTGGAAAACAGGGCTTCCCGTCCGCTCAGCCGTACTTAAGCCACACGCCGGTGAGTTAGTAGTTGGGTGGGTGACCACCAGCGAATCCTCACTGTTGTATGTTTTCGTTTTTTTGCTCTTTCTTTTGATCCGTTCGGGAAGTCCTTGTTGTCGTCGCTGTACTTACTATTCAGTCTCTTCAGCTCATTCACCTGAATGCCCTGAACACCACTATTCTACACCTGAATATCCTGCACACCCCTGAACCGTGGACGTGTCCTTCCCCTCCCGTACTGAGTTTTTTTTCACAGGCATGTTGTTTTGATCACAACTCTTTGGTACTAATTGCACCGCCCCTCTGCCGTCCCCCTGCCCCTTCCGGTATGGCGCCCTTCCTCCGGCCCCCGTTCGGGTTTAGTGCCGTCCCTGGCCGCTTTTACTGCTCCTGCCCATCTGCCGTCCATCTATTAAAGACCGCTCGCCCTCTCCTCCTCTTGTCGACGCACTGCCCCTTTCATTTTACCGGAGATGCCGCTCGATCCGACGGCCTGCTCGTTCTGACGAGCGTGGGCTGCAATGCTATCTAGTCGCTCAGGAGCAGAAACACTGGGGTGATCCAGCCATCCACCGCATCGCATGATTGTGAAGCCATAACATAGTGCATTTTCGCCGTTTAAATTTATCCAATGCCCTTGTTCAATAAAGATCGCCAGAGTACTATGGGTTGAATGAAAAGCAGGATTTTGGTGCCCGGGTTGAACATGGAGGGTGACCAAGTCGGTAATTTGATATGAGCCATCGTGAGAAAATTAGAGTGAGTTAACAATTTGCTCTGTGCTCAAACTCCCTTGCAGGTCGCCCGTGGCCGTGTCCCAAGGCTGCACTGTCTCATAAGAGCCTGACGCCAGCAGCCGGCCGTCGGGCGAGAATGTCACCGAACAAACTGAGTCTGAATGGCCCTCGAGAGTCTGCTGTAAGCTGCCCGTCGCCGTATCCCAGAGCTGCACTGTGTTATCACGGAAGCCGGACGCTAGCAGCCTCCAGTAGCGACAAGAGTAGTGCATTCAGCTGAACGTTTCTACTGACCGTAGTATAATATTCATGTGACGCGGCACTTCCGGAGGCGTCCATTTGTGAAGAAATCTTAGATTGAAATTTGGGCCTCCGTTAGATCTTGTTGAGCTGACTGGGGCTGCTCGCTTTAGTTGAATGAAGCAAAACTGTCTCTTTGTGTATAGCTCGAGCAACCCGAAAGGTGACCCAGCCTAGGCTTTGTCAACGAATCTAGGGGGATCCACCGAATTTACGATACATCATTCTGGACCCTGAGGTACATTTTGGTCGTGGCGCCACTATAGGCTTTGGAGTCCAGGCCTATGGTTGGAGTGGACGGGCTTAAGGCTGAGGGCTGGACGACATAGGGGATCGGATTGCGGATTAATGATAAGGAGTTCAGCGTTCCCAACGCGATCCAAGCTCTACACCTTCACCACCAGACCAACTGCTCAGTATCGGAAAATAAGTAATTAGAACCCGAAGCAACGGTCGAACCGTCATTAGGCTACCGGCAGCTATGCCTAGACTGGCTTCTACGTTCGACCGTATCGAAATCTGTGTTGTTTCATCTGCGACCAAATTAGAAGGATGAGGGATTTGGACGATGAAATCAATCCACGAAGAAGTCTGGTCTGCCTGTGTAATTCAAAAATGGGATGCGGATTATGACAGCCATGCTAGTTCTGTCCATTATCAGCATAAGCTCCAAAACAGGAGAGCAAGTAGAGCATACGAACATACAAGCAAGTCCCAAAATTGCCGACGCAACAAATTTCGTTCCGCGATTCATTTGAAGCCTCCAAATCATGAAAACGGGTAGGGAGCCAATGGTGAAATCGCATGTTGCCGCCACTCCACTATACAATATAGACGATACTAAGAAGAATGTCTATGTCAAGACATCGGCCTTCTATTGAGGATCGATTCCAATAGTATGCGACTGGCCGACATTGGAAGACTTTTTGAAGAAAAGAAAAACGGTTCCCACCGCCGTTGAAACCACCATAATACCGTAAAGCACCCACGAATGGATGCGCTCGACCGTAGGACGAAGAAGGGTGGTGGCAATAGATAGACTTGCAATGGTGCAAGTAAATACGTAAAAGACCTGTCCTAGCCACCAGCACTATCCGCCATAGCCGTCAGCAAGCTCTAAACTTCGAAGGATGCTTGTTACGACCACCTACCAGTAAGCCGCGGCGAACGTCGTCTGGTCTATGACTTAAAAACGCAAAACGCCCGCGCCTTTCCCATCCCGTACAAGGCGCCCACGATACCGCATATAGTGAAAGTGAATGCAATATTGAAAGCCTGCATGCTTGTTGGTCCCGCTGATACTAAAGGTAAAAAAAGAGGACGGTCCTTCTACGGAGGTGGAATAGTTGAGGCAGTCTTATTTGTTCGTACTAGGTTCTCTCGTGGCTATGACCATCGGACAAAGAATAATGATGTGGGCCAGGAAAAATCCCCTAGGTGTAACTATTATATATATAGTTGGGATATTATAACCAATGCCTATAATATATATATGTATGATAGATGTAGACCACAGCCTTTCCATTTTCTTCGGATATGTTACAGCAAACTAACAACCTGGATGGGCCGCATACTGCAGCACATCCCGAACAAGCATATCCAAACGACATATATCTAGTATGTATATTTGAACCCGACCTGGCCTTCAATAGGCTTACCACCTGCATCGACGCGCTTATTGGCTCGACGGAATTTCAAAGTCATTGCGCCCACGATTACGACAATCAAGACATTTGCCAACATAGCGCATAGCAGACCAGGACGATAATTCGGTGCGTCTTGAGCACGGAAGACTGTCGTTCCAATAATGCCTCCGATACTTCCTCCACCAATCAAAGTCGCCGATGTAAAGGCGCGTTTCCACTGTCCGCGGATGTTGTTACTAGACTAGGTGAGAAAGTGTATCACTAGTAGGATTCGAGGCCTTACCTCTGCCATGAGACCAATGCAGGACAATTCGCGTTTGCTGATGATGTGTCAGTGGATAATAACTTCAAAATCCATGCGAGACCTGTCCTCACCCGCT
Organism: Penicillium solitum; assembly: GCF_028829755.1. Classification (NCBI taxonomy): domain Eukaryota; kingdom Fungi; phylum Ascomycota; class Eurotiomycetes; order Eurotiales; family Aspergillaceae; genus Penicillium; species Penicillium solitum. The sequence continues at coordinate 1,290,984 of NW_027072128.1, forward strand.
ATAGTAGCCAGGAAAACGCCAAAGTACCGAGGCGCTGGATTATCGAGGTATCCCAAAAGTCCGAGACCAAGTATTCCCATCACTGCATTTCCTGCGACAATAGGACCGCGTAAACGCCATTTATCAGAGTAGATGGCTTGAACGAACATCACGATTGCAGCGGCCACATACGGTGGCGCAACGAGACACTGCGCCTTCGCTATTGAGAAATGCATACTCTTTTCCAAAATGACAGGCAGAAAGTAAGCAATCGAGTAGCTATTTGTCGTGGTGAGCATGTATAAGGCAGCATATGCCCAGACTTTACTATCCTTGCAATTAGCAAGATATTTGCGCATAGAGAACGGCTCCACTGATGCGTCCGCTCTATCTTGTTGAATTTTCGCAATCACGAACGAGGCTTCGGATTCATTGAGGAATTTCCAGGATTTCGGTGATTGCTCTGGGAAATCGACAAGCAGGATATAAGAGCCAAGTCCTAAGACGCAGGTGAGGAGGCCTTCGATCTGTTATTGTTAATATCATCCTCGACATGGTTGAGTATGAGTAACTCACGATAAATATCCATCGCCACCCGGCTATTCCTGATAGTCCGTCCATTTGCATTAGACCGTAGGCTAGAACACCGCCGAATCCGGATGCCATGCTTCCGATCAGGTAAAATGTTGCGTTGCGCTTTTGTAGCTCATATCGTGGATACCATGTGCTAAGTAGGTAGACGCTACCGGGGTATAGACCTGCTTCTAGGGCGCCGAGGATGATGCGTAGACCTGCCATTGTTTCCCAGTTTGGGACGAAGCCGAATGCCTAAAGGGTTAGTATGGGCGTTTGGAATTTAAATTCTGTGGCTTACGATCATGACAGCTCCCCAGAATAAAACAATGCCTGAGAGGAAGAGTCTGGGTCCGATCTTGCGGATTATCACTGTTGCGGGGATTTGGAAAATCGTATATGTGATGAAGAATAGTAGCGATGTAATGCTGTATCCATTATTGGATGCGTTCATGTCCAAGTCCCCTTGCATTCTGGGTGGGTTAGCTTGAAATATATAAAGCAATACATAGGAACCAATTGATGTTCATATTTATTACATACCCGGCAACAGAAGCAGCTCCAAGATTTGTTCTGTCTAGTAGACTGACACAGTATAGAAAACCGAGGGTGATAACGAGTCGAATGTCAATCCGTCGAATCAGTTTCTTCTGCTCGACTAGACTAAATGAGTCAATTATCTCTTCATGGTGGAAGGCACCCTTCTCCGTGTCTTCGATATGCTCGTCATGGTGTAAATCCTTCATTATGAATGCGTGAGTGCGAGAGAATCATTGCGTTGTAGATCTAGTCATAGATATATACCCTTTTGCGGGGTAATTCTGCTGACACTAAGTCGAGAACCCACATTTTCTCCGCAAATTTATGCAGTTTGACGATGCATTTCGGTTGAGACTGTCCGGGGTTAATGGAGATTTCCCGGTTGTGGTTGTTGATTGGTCTGTTATGTTCCGGTGGAAGGTGTCTTGCTCAATAAAAATGAGATGCAACGGGAAAAAAGACCGGGGTACGGGGGCAAACCCTGAGACGTGATACATTTCATTGTACATACATAGACTTTAGAGAACAGAAAGTAGATTCGTTCGAAATATCCACCGGAGAAATCACAGCCCCACTTTAGTCTTCCACCGGAGACTGAACATATCGGATTGATTGACACCAAAAGTGGACGGGAAAATACAACCACCGGATTTTGGTGTACCATGTAGCAGTGCCTGTAGTAAAGAAGGATTTGTGCTTATTTAACATTTTGCGGATTGCTTACAGTGCCGTCCTCCTGTCTCACAGGATCACGGCTGATGTTGGTAGTGTAGGCGTTGACCTCTGGTTCTGATGGGCGAGTTTGTATATGGATCGACCATTGATCCGTCGGTCCAACCTGGATTTGATGGGATTCTACAACTTTTTGGTCCTTATTGAGCGTAATAACCGCGGCTCCCAAATGGTCATGGTGTCCTGGGGTGTCTGAGTAGACAACGATGTCCGAGGTGGCCTTGTCGTTTAATGAAACGGTAGGCCTAATTCACACTAACGCATAGGTCTAGATCATACCGATAAAGAATTTAACGTGCACACTTCTGGGTCATATCTGTAATTAGGGGAGCATTTACAGGATCCAAGATATCGATCTAGTGAATTAATGCCTACTCTTGCTCAGTTACTAATGCTTTGTTGATGCCAATGCGGCCAACTTTAGATTTACGACCGTTGATTCTACCCCTCAGGGTATGGTATGGAACGTCGAATTCCCGAGCCAATACTGAAACTATAGGCTTGTCGTTTTGATGGTAGGCTTGCAAAGTACTAGAGATTCGATCTTCCAATTTTTCGGATGAAAAAGGTATTTTTAGTGGTAGTAAATAGAGGTTAAAAATAGTGGGTGGGTGAGATTTTGCACTCAACCCGTGCGGGCCTAACTGCCTCCGGCTACGTTGGGCTGACTACACACACTAAAATTCGGTGGTTGTATTTCCCCGTCCACTTTTGATGTCAATCAATCCGATATGTTCAGTCTCCGGTGGAAGACCAAAGTGGGGCTGTGATTTCTCCGGTGGATATTTCGAACGAATCTACTTTCTGTTCTCTAAAGTCTATGTATGTACAATGAAATGTATCACGTCTCAGGGTTTGCCCCCGTGCCCCGGATTTTTGCCCCGTTGCATCTCTTTTTTATTGAGCACGCTTAGCAAAAGATCGTCTCGGTTGTGTTCGAGATACGCTCGGCTCGGCGCCTTTCCAGCCATTTTCGTGGTGTCCTGCATAAACTGCTCAACCAAACTTTCGTCCATCACCGGGTCTTCCTTTGTGTACCAACTCATCAGATGCGCCATGAACTTGCTCGCATAATCCTTCGCTCCACCGGGACCACCACCGAGATGCAGTAGTAGTGATGGTCCCATGGTGCCCCATCGCAATCCTGGTCCGTATTCCATCACAGTCTCAATGTCAGCCACGCCGGCAATGCCGTTTGCTAGCATTGAAAATATCTCGCGAAAAAGTGCTGCTGGGAGACGATTGGCGATATGTCCCGGTATCTCTTGCCGAACGTGCACTGGCTTCTTCCCCACACTTTCATAAAAGCTCATAGCCCGTTCAATTGTCTGCGGGGATGTCTCGCAGCCGCCGATAACCTTGACCAAGGGCATGAGATGAGGCGGGTTGAATGGATGCCCCACAACAAAGTTGTGCTTGTGGAGTTTGAGTCCGGCCTGGAGGTCCGAAGGTCGCAGACCGGAAGTTGAGCTGCAAAGTAGGGCATCCGGTTTCATCCATTAGTCAATTGAGACAAAAAGGTCAAGTTTCAGCGTAAGATTTTCGGGTGTATTCTCTTGGATGAAGTCTGCGTAAGAAATAGCCTTCTCCAAGACGGTAGTGAATGACAGCAAGGCCAGTGGCGACTGCACTGTTCCTAGTCGCTCGCGGAAACTGTCAAGTCCTTCCAAGCACTGCAATGCTGAGCGAACATTGGGCCATAGAGATGTTTCTGCGTCAGCTGCACAATCATACACCACGACCTCGAGGCCGTTTGCGATGTATAAGGCTGCCCAACTAGCGCCAATGATGCCAGCACTGGCGATAGCAACTTGCAATTACATATCCCGCGTGTATTCCACGCGCACTGTCTTTGAACGTTTGCTGCAGCCAGCCGCTTCGGCTATCTGACAATTCGCCAGCGATTCGCTACTAATCAAAGCGCTGTCAACCGAAGAAAGTGATGAAATGGTTGGAGGCAAATGGCGACGGGGACTGGACCGGGTCCGGTTCGGGCCGACAATGGAACAGTACCCACTTGACGTCGGGCATACGCTGACCGCTTTGCTCGCCGCTTTACTCTCGAAATCACTGCTTTCACTGGTCAATTGTAGTAATATCAATAGTACCTCAACTTACTATATAAACTACTAACTAGTAAAAATAAGTACCTATTGTTAAAAAGTAGAGCTTTGTAAAGATCAATTTTGATTATTATTCTTCCCTCTGTCAACTTCTACTTCTTCTCTCCTCTATATATCTTATATTCTTTGTATATTTTTAATGAGCTATATGCGTTGTATAGGATGGATACACTTGTGATTGATAACTTGATCTGCTCTATACCTAGGAAATTGCTAACTACACGTAAAGAGGGGGTTATTATACTAAATATTATATCAAGTAAAACCTCTATGTAATTAGCTATCTGTTAATATTAATGTATATATATATTTAATGCTTTAGTGGCATAAAGGTTTGAAGTTGAAAGTGGTTATATATATTTTATGGAGTATGGGTAAAATCCGATTGTCGCAGGACTTAACCTCATAGGGGTGTATTAATGGTTAATATCGTGTAACAAGGCCTTCCGATTGTAACGGATAAAGATCCTTACAATATGGAGACAGAGTCACCTGACCGTGAACCCCGCAAGCATATGAACAAGTTTCGACTTCGTATTTATCCAAATTGATCTTATCGCGGTCGCCAATAGAAGTACAATTGGATCTACTACTTGGTCCGCACCGGCAGAATAAGCGACCATCGTGAACAGAAGAAAAGGTTCACGTCGAATGACTGAAACATGTTCGCTCCACCAGGCGCCCCAGATGTCTTAACCATGGCAACATTCGCCTACCAAGTCTATGACACCTACAAAGGCGCCCCAAAGAGATTCAAAGATCTCACAGGTGACATCAAAGGACTTGAGATTCTCCTCCGGAAACTTGGGAACAGACTTGCCCTCCAACAAGTGGATACTACCGACCAAGAAAAATCTCACGGGGCTTTATTATCGTCTGATGAAGCTGCGGGCTTGGAACATCTTGTCAAACAAGCTGGAAAGATGTTAGAAGAGTTGCAACAGAAACAAGGAAATGCATCAGCTCCAAGAGGATTGAGTCGATTTAGGTGGTCGCAGGGGGAAGTGGACTCTGTGAGGTCGAGAATTACGTCTCTTTGTGCGATCATTGGAGCATTCAATAGTGGTTTGGCGCTTCCTAATATTGCGTCAAGAGTGCCCGTGTGAGTTCTCATCGTAGTCATGTCGACTGCAGTATGCTGAAAGCATTTCCCTTTTGACGATGAATTACTGACTGAAAGTAGGGTCGACAAACAACAAGAAATCTTGGATAAGTTAGATAACTTCCTTCTGAGTCTCAACAAGAATAGCCTCTCATCTACTATCTCCATGGCCGATTCGAGCGTCCCAACCCTTCCTGAAACCGAAAAGGAAGTGAACCCAGAATGGCCCAAGCTAGTCCGCCGAATGACCGAGTACGGGATATCCGAAGCAGAAGCAAAGCAGAATCAAGATCTCATTCTGAAATGGACAGCTCGTGCATCTAAACCCGCGGAATCACCTCCTCTCAAGCAATCACCAACTACCAACTCTCTTATGGGAAGTATAGGTGCCGACTTAGGTTTAGGAGCGCACAAAGAAGAGATTGAAGTCATCTCAGCCGTATACGGACCCAAAATTGTCACAGACATTATGAGACACATTATCAATGCACACTTAGGTCTAAAGCTGGCCAGAGTGCATTTCTCGGCCACGAACGAGACATTCGGTGGAGATCCTTGGCCGAACTACATTAAGGCTTTCTCAATGGTCTGGCGAAAAGTGATTCGTCTCGATTATGGAAACCTTTATTCAGCTCCTCAGAAACTGTTCGCTGAGGAAGGTGAACTGCTTACCATCGATATTTCAGCTCCACTGCCTCCCCACGAGAGTTCGGAAACGAATACACGGGGTTCGATCTATATTTTGAATGCAAGCTGGCACAACTTCGACGTCACGGAACATGTCGCATCGATAACGGCGAACGATCCTCGACCGGATATCATGGCATCGACTCATGAGTTCTTCGCAATAGATCCGCGCTACGGACACAAGAAGGTCATGTCCGTGACATGGGCGTACTCGGATACCGCGGCGGCACTATCACATTGCGAGGTGAGGACTGTAACTGAGGATTCTTCGACCCAAATCCCTCCATTCCTGGATATTATTTGTGCGAACTGGGGTGGGGTGGACATTACGAATCTTGTTCGAGCGAAGATCACACCTCAGCAGACATTACGCTTTGACACGAAGAATGTCTGGGCCTTTGCGTCTCCCGATCCGCTACCTGGATGGCAAAAGACAATTTCGATACTGTATCAGTATGGTTCTTCGGAACCGATGCAAATGCTGGTTACAGGTGAAGACTCTGGCTATGCCATGATCGACCCGGGGGATCGAATGAGACGGAATTTTTTGTTTTCAAAGAGTATAGAGGTCACATCAGATATCAGGGTGGTGGCTGCTGTGTGGGGATTGCAACCTGTTCCTGCGAAAGTGTTTGGCAGGGCTGTTACAGAGAGGAAGAAAGTCCCTTGTAGTAATGACTTCTTTGGGAGGGATGGATGGGGTGGGAGGATAAAGACTCTTCAGGTATTCTTGCAGAATGGGCATACGGGGGAGTGTGTTTGTGTGAGTGAGAAGGAGGGGAATGTCCTTGAGATGCCAACTGTTTGGCCAGAACATTAAACAGCCTCGAAGCTAAAATCCTACTCTACACTACTGCCAGCATTATCAGAATGGCCCTGACGCCGTTGCCAGTCCTAACTCTATTCCAGGACAAATACCTGCCAGGTATCTGGATTTATGGTGGTTTGATTGGCTCCCGGAAGCTGGGTCAGGCTCAGAAATTTGGTCTTATAAATACCTGACTTCCTACCTAGGTATGCTCTGATTAGTCTGAAAGCTTATAGAGTTCTATTCTATCTACCTATGTAGGTATATATAAAGGTGCTATCAAAGTTTAAGACCGATAGCTACCCGGTGGTTAACTATTAAGTTTAAAATCGATCTTTTTCTTAGTGGTAATCACCCTGTACTGTGAAATACTCAGTGAGCAGGACCCTGAGCGCCATAAAGTGGTGGCACCGCGATCGGGAAATTCGTATCCGTGGCCTAAAATCTGGTATATACAACGACATATATGTACATTATACATATTCAAGGAAAGGTTTATATCGCTCGCCGCATTGCAAATCACAAGCACTACGTTGATCACCAATAAACGTCATGAACCACGTACAGCCTTGGCTACAACACATCAAGACAACCTTGAAGGGAGCTCAAGATCAATCCCCGGAAATAATGGGCCAATGTCACCATCGCCATCTGCCCGGGGCCGGTCTGGAAGGAAGTCTATGAAGGGGCTAAGCGTTTCGGTGCCAAGTAGTCCCTGCAAAGTACCTGAAGTCTTGCTATTCGGACCGGGGAAAACGCAGACCACGAGGGTACGGGCGTTGGCATGGTACACATTGTGGGTTGTGATGTTGCATACCAAGTGTTGGTGTGCGGGGTCTCGGGATAATGGGACAGAAATTCAGCGGCGGGCGGGCACGGGACAGGGTCATAATACTGAGCCCTCCGCTCAGCCTGTACTGGCCGTCTCCGATCTGTCCGTTGAATCTCTCTCACATAGCGGACCTTGGCCATAAGCCGCCTTATCGGACGCCAGAGGGCGAGACGGCTCTTGTCTTCTTGATCTCCGCTGGTTTTCCATGCGTCATACACGGTCGTGACGCAGTCCCACGCGCGATCGCACTCGGGAGAGTGAGGCCGGGCGCATAGTTCGGAAAGTACAAATGCCATTCCGCCCCACTGGATGTGTCGTTGAGTACCAGGTCCATTTCGTAATGTCTTTGTTTGTTAGAAGCATGCCTCTAGATTCTGGATCAAGACTCGGCATTTCTTGGCAGGTTCTTCAGTACCTTTGCGATAAAGCATGCCAACCATTTTACCATGATGAGGGAACCGGCTGCATCGCTCTGTGCCATGATTCGTGAGGTTATAAATATTTAATACGAGACGTAGTAATATTCTGGCGGTGGCCCCTTGTTTCTGCTGAGATCTCCCATTAATTCTCATCAATAGGGCTTGACAAGTGCTTCAGCACTGTAAGCAATGCAAACACTACCAAAAGCGTGACCTGCATTAGTTATACACATAAAAACGCCATGTTGTTATGAGAATAATCTTCAACTTGGGTGCTGTGCCGATCGCTTGGCGCAACCTTATCTATAGGGGATTGCTTCACATAAATATTCTGATTGGCTGCTTAGTATTACTGGATTCGGAATGCGGATCGAGGGTCGACACGTCATTTCGAAGGTTTGCACAGGAACTTTATATTGAGAGATATGAAAAATGTTCGACATCGTCTGGTTGAACAATTCTTCAGTCTTAAATAACATCTAATATCCTGACTCCCAGACCATATATCTTCCCATCAAATTTGGTCAAGATGCCTCAAGGTTCGTGACTCTCTCATCAATCTTCCATCCCCAGATGTTAACCAGCGATTCGATGGTAGACAATCAACAGCCTACCGAGCACAAGAAGTCCATCTTCGAGAACATCCTTCATCATCACAAGCATGGAAACGAGGGCCAGGCCGCCGAGGACAAGCCACAGAGCAGCGAGGGTGGCATGCGTTCCGAACTGAAAAAGGACGAGGAAAGCCTCAAGCAATACTTCAAAGAGGATAAGCAGCTCGAAGAAGAGGGTCAAACCTATGGAGGCTTGATGTAGTTTTCTTACCTTCCCTCAGCACTGCTTAAACTTTTATGACTCTATGCTTCCACAAACAATCAGGGAATATTACTAGGAAACTTGGTTATCATCAGTGTCCGCTCACTTATTCCTCGACTAAAATTAAACAAATGCGATGCTTCGCAACTGCATGCGCTAATGTCCGTGCATTGATGATAAAAGCGAATCTGGTGACCAACCGTCATCCATTAAGGCCGTACTGTTTTTGTTGTTCCCAAGACAGTAAAGCAAATTAAGGAGACATCTCTCCACTCCCTGGCGCGCTTCCAAACTCAATGTACCAAGAACCTGCACCAAGTCCATAACATAATTCACCTTGAACTCCCCTTCCACAAAGAGTGTAGCCAAGCTTTCATATAAGATAGAGCGCAAGTTGTGGATTGAACTTTCCCACAGGTGTCGAGAATGCTGCAAGGATATCTCTAATTGGTCGAGCATATTTGATCCAGTTGAAGTTGTCGAATCCCCATCGGACATGACGGAAATTGACTCTTGTACTAGGACACTGATAGAAAATAAACATCCGAGCATTTCGTCTTCCCACTCCGTGATGTGAGCATCATGAGCAGAAGACATAGTAGAAAGCTGAAACTTATCACGCAAAAGTCCGACTGCGGCACGAGTAAAGGAGAAGGAAGGAAGTCCTCTAGTGTAAACAGACCCCATGAATGTTCTCATGTCTTGAATGAATGAAATTAACCAAAGGCAGCGGACCTTTTGAACATCACAAGATGAGGTTTGTTGCATAATGGGGGTTGAGAAAAGAGGAGGAGAGATTCGTTCGAGGTTGTTCGTGGACTCGAGCCATGACGGCCGCGACATTAGCGAGACGCTAGAAGTTATCAGTATGATATATTTATTCATAATTGCCGCAGGCTGCACCCACAGATAAACCACAAGTTCCAACCGCCAGTTCTCGTGGAGCGCTTCAACTCCACCTTTGGCTTCAATCATTCTTTGTAAGCCGTCACGGTGGATTTTCCAATCTTCCTCTGTACCCCAGTATCTCTGTGTGAACGTGATCAGCCGGTTTCCCACAGAAATACTCGCACCTTTTCAACATACCTCAAATGTGAGAAGGCGAACAACAGCAGCAAAAGAGTCGTCGCTCAACTCCTTCTCAGGATCACCAAGCCAGAGGCGTAATATCCTGACAGCCTCGATCTTATATTTCAAAGCATCAGAAGAATTTGATCCCCGTCGCGGGGGAGTGCCAGCGTATAGATGAGATAGGTGCGCAGCTGAGTGCGCCATGATGCAGTTGAAAGACGAAGCATTCGAAAGATCCAGCGGGAACCAAACATCCCTCATCGGATTGAACTCGGTAACATCCAGATCTTCGAACATCATAGCTGCATGGGTGCCAATCCCTACGATCTTGTCAGTAAAATTTTTACCGAAGGTAATACATCAAATCATCAATCATAATACGAACAGTGATGCAAAAGTTTTTGATGCTGGCTCGTCAAGTGAACAGGACACGTTTGGAACGGGTCAGGCTTCGAGCTCGATAGCGCATAACTCACACCACACAACAGCTGAGCGGGAATGCTAGAATATTTCTCTGCATTGCTGACCACGTTCATATTCCAGTTCTGTTGCAAACCTGAAAAGCTAATCCCATCTTCTGGTGGCGAAACAGCTTCATTCATGCCGCTCTTTGGGAGGAGAGGCAAGGTTCGCGATAACCTCTTCTGGTGATGTGTCTTCGCCTTCTGATTGTGCTGATGTCGCCGCTTCCAGTGCTCCTTCATAGCATGGCTCCGAGCTTCCGATTGGGTGTTCCCCATCACAAATGTGAACTGGGGTGTTCCACTGGAGGAGCTGGAGTCCCGTGGAGACATTGTTCTTTTATGGCCATAAGGAGGTGTTGTTGAGACAGTTGGCACGCGGATTGAAATGTGGGAAGGGAGATGATCACATGATGGGGCTCTACCCAGAACACTCAGACTTGGTGCGATTCGGAAATCCCACCTGGAGGTCTACGCCACATTGTTTGGCTTCATGTGGGGCAATATGACAAAGATCTATCCAATAGAAACATTTGCCACAAATTCTATCCACGGGTGTCTTTTTACGGATCCATGGACCTAAGCTGTAGCCCCACGCCTCGGTCCGCGCCCAGTGTATCAACGGTGTCAAAGAAAAGCACAATTTTTATATAAATAATGATCAACTATCATTGCTGTTTTATCATTTTCCAGTTATAATCCATAAAACAACAAAACATCAAAATCATCCATTGGAATTTTCCTCCAGAGACGTAGTCAAGTATAGTAGGACAGCAGAAATACTAGAGAACCAGATTCATCGCATCAATATTATGCGGCGGCCTTGATTGATGCTTCCGTACGCTCTTGCAATCTCAACCCGAGGTCCTTGTTGGCACGACTAAAAAGGCCTATATTCAGTGTTAAGACTTTCACTGCAGCGGGCGGGTCTCTTCAAAGATAACCAGTAGGGTACTTACTATAGACAGCTTTGCGCAATTCTGGGCACTGAACATTCTTGACACTGGAGACAAGATTGCTAATAAGCCTATCCTGGTGGCCAGGGTCGCGACCAATAACCTCCCACAATGCTGCGGGCTGGACAAAGTCTGCGTCAGTGATCTCGCTGGAATAGGCCGAAACCTCTCCCGCCCACTTTTCATGATCAGTGTGTAGGTACAATGCTCCAGGATTTGATCCTTTCACGTCTTGGTAGAACTTAGTGGGTTTTATTGAGGAACCAACATAACTAGGATCTCCGCCATAGTTGTGGTCAAATCGCATTTTTCCGTCCCTCTGGAAAGGACAGTAGACTTGGACTTTGGCAGCGTTGGTTGGGAGTTGCTGGTAGTTCACCCCGAGTCGGTAACGGGCCGCGTCGGGGTATGCGAAGAGTCGTGCTTGTAGCACTTAGACACAAGCAAGTTTAGATTCGAGAATTTCTAGGAGAAGGAATTAATGGGTTCTCCCCACTTACCTGGATCAGCGGACGCTGCGAATCCCGGGACCATCGTTGATGGTGAAAATGCAGCTTGCTCAATATCCGCAAAATAGTTTTGCGGCTGTTTGAGTTTAGCCACTGTAACTGTATGCTGGAGAACGGTCAAAGACTTACATTGCGGTTCATAGTAAGACGACCAATCTGCTGTAGAGGGAAATCTTTGTGCGACCAGACCTTGGTTATATCGAAAATATTTACTTTGTATTTCTCGGCCTCTTCGGGGTTCATCAGCTGGACATAGACATTCCAGACAGGATAATCGCCTCTTTCGATGGCCTCAAACATGTCCTGGATCATATAGTCAGGGTTCTCTCCGGCAATCTTGGTAGCTTCTTCGCGGGTGAAATTCTGTATTCCTTGCTGCGTTTTGACGTGGATTTTGGCGTATTTAAACGAGCCATCCTAGACATAACTTAGTGGGAGAATTTTTTATTATCTTGTAATCATTGTCGCTTACTGCCTTGGTGAACTTATATGTATGTCCACTGTATGAATTCATGTAGCGAGGTGATTTCGGAGTGCCGCGGTCGCTGAATAGAACCATGAGTTGATGTATGCCTTCGGGGTTGCCGACGTGGAAGCTAAACTGGATTAGAGTCATTCACTATTGTAGTTCGAGAAAGAGACATACTCCCAGAACTACAAACCTCATTAGATTTACTCATGACCGGTTCAAAGCAGAAGTCTTACCATGCTTGCATCAGGAAGATGGGTTTGGGGGTGCCGCTTGTGGGATCGGTTCATCGACGGGAACTTGATCGGGTCGCGAATGAAAAATACAGGCTGATGTGGGAATGAGTTAGAATCAGTTAAAAACATTATCGTGATAACGACCGAGCATACCGTGTTGTTGAAAACCCAATCAAGGTTTCCCTCGTCTGTGTAGAGCTTCATTGACCATCCGTGCACATCGCGAGAGGTATCAGCGGATCCTGACTCGGCCCCGACGGTTGACACGCGCTGAAGCACTGGCGTTTTCTTTCCGACCTTGTTAAGAAAGCTGGCGCAGGTAAAGTCGGAGCAATCGCGGGTGGCTTCGAACTCGCCGTAAGACCTACGCAAGAGTGTCAATCGGAGAAAGTTTTCGGGGGAGCCTTAACAGCTTACCCAACAGCTTTGGCATGAACGACTCTATTCAAGGGACCAGTGTCAGTACACTGTAGAGACCTCAAATCAACCGATAAATCTGACAATGGCACTTACCGCTCCGGGATTCTCTCGCGCGAGAAATGGGCCAAGGTCTCAATAAGCTGAGTATCCTGAAGCAATCCGAGCCCGCCGCCCTGTCTATCCCGCATCATAACAGCCGTTTTGTTGCTGGGAAACGGGCAGCCTAGGAATAGTCAGACATAGGAAACATCCAAGATTAAAAATATCTTATACCTTCGGCCAAAGTGTAATATTTGTTGTCGCCCATGCTGAATGACAATTGGGGGTGATGCTAGTAATAGATTCAGACGAGACAGAGGAATTGTATGCGCGATTACTGAGTTGTGCTCGCTCGAGTGTTGCGGTTTATATATGTAGTCTCGGGGAAAAGCTCGCTTTTGATTTGAGATGGCCTTGAATTCAAGTTGGTTCTTAGTATTACGCTTACACTCATTGGAGCTTTGCCGTCGACAGCTAGGAAGGGTCCACTGCCAATGACCCCTCGTTTCAACACATATATCCCTCTTTGCAGGAAATGACGCAGCAATGCAGTGGTGGCGTCCAATAGCTAGGCCCTAAATTTGATGTAAGAAGCCAGTAAGGTCCAGACTACTACCTACCTAGGTACGCTCCTGGGTAAGTAGCTACCTTAAAGCAGAGAAAACCTCTGATTGGTTGAATACCACTACCAAATCTGGTTAGTGAAGATCCCGAGGTCCGCACCAAAACCCGAATCCGTGGACCCACTACCCTTGACCCTTGGAAGTCTTGAAAGCTTATTTGGGCTTAGCGTAGATCGTGGTCCTCATGCAACTAGATCCTTCACATGCAACTAGATCCTTCAATTGAGATGGATTCCCTGCAAATCATGCGCCCTTCCAACTACTCTGTTAAGGAAGGTCCTACATTCTAATTCCGTTGGAGCCGCATAAGTTATCTCCAAAGTTCGGACCAATAGTTGAGCTCCACAATACCATGTTTGCTATTTGTCTGGATCCGGAGCTTGGGATCTCTTAGTGTACTTCCATGGAGCTGGCCAAGAGAAAGATCAACCAAATTTATTTAGCGTGTATCTACCGAGTACAAACTAGGCTGCACCTAGACATGGATGCAGCAGATGTCATGCCGAGGTAACCCATCGGGTCCATTGGTGACACATTTCTCTCCGTGCCCCTCATTAATGGAAGCCGAGTAGAAAGCCCACTACGTGCTTCCAAAGAGCCAACCACGTGGTGTAGAGCTTTTTAAATCTGGTCGGAGCTTTGTAGATCTCTCCGAAATACGACCCTCTCGGCCGGCCGGATACTACTAGTTCAATTAATTCAATTGCGGAAGTCTCGACGTGTTTGGGATGCGTGGCACGGGCGAGGGTGTAAGGGGATGCTTGGTGTCAGATTCAGAACCGGTGCGACTCATCGCATGCACCTCAATATGGAAAGACTATCAGACCAATGGGAGATTATTAGACGAGTCTAGATCCCTAGATACGTGGAACTGCTACTTTGCTCCTTGCATCTAGGTCTATGACGGTCATCTGGGAGTCAAAACTGGGATTGGAGTCTTTCATACCAGAGACTCCATCACCTCAATTATAAAAGGCTTGTAGAATTCTTTCCCTATGGACTGAGAAAGCCATCCATTTTGAAACCTTCAATCATTTGCACTATCTTACCATTGTCCTCTCTTCATCATGTCTGTCCAGGACAATGCCAGATTCGACTTCATTATCGTTGGTGGCGGTACTGCCGGCAATGTCGTGGCCGGCCGCCTGGCTGAGAACCCCAACGCAAAAATCTTAGTTGTTGAAGCTGGTGTTGGCAACTCGAAAGACATCGAGGATATCAGAACGCCTTCAAACGCTATGCAACTTCGAAGCAGCCAGTATGACTGGGCCTACAAGTCAACCATGGTCAAGCGAGAAGACTATGAACGGATTGAGAAGCCCAACACCCGCGGCAAGGCCCTTGGTGGTAGTTCGTCCCTGAACTACTTTACCTGGGCTCCAGGATCCAAGGGGACCTTTGATATGTGGGAGGAGTATGGAGGAAAGGAGTGGACTTGGGACCCGCTCGTTCCCTACCTGCGAAAGAGTGCGACCTACTATGACGATGAGAAGGCATACGCGCCAGAACTGAAAAAGATCGGTGAAAACGGTCCGATCCTGATTTCCCACTCCGAACTTATTCCAGAGATGCAACCTTTCCGTGACCTCCTCACCACTGCGTGGAAGTCCACTGGTCAGCCAATCAACGAGAACATCTTCGACGGTGAAATGCGTGGCCTGACCCATAGTGTCAACAGTATTTACAAAGGTCGTCGCTCCGGTAGTTTCCTTTTTGTTGACAAGCCAAACATCACCATCCTTCCCCAGGTGCACTCGAAGAAGCTTATTATCGACAACGCTGATAAGACCTGTAAGGGTGTGACTGTTATTACGGGCTCTGGCCAAGAACTAAACCTCTATGCTACCCGTGAAGTCATCGTCTCCCAGGGTGTCTTCGAGTCTCCTAAGCTCCTGATGCTTAGTGGCATCGGGCCTAGCGCAGAGCTTAAGAAGCATGACATCCCGGTGGTTGTCGATAACCCTCACGTTGGTCAGCATCTCCTGGATCACCCTGGTGTTCCTTTCGTCCTCCGCGTCAAGGATGGCTTCGGTATGGATGACTACATCCTGCGCAAGGGAACCCCTCATAACAACCAGGCCATCCAAGCCTATCAAACCAATCATAGTGGTCCATTGGGCTCCGGTTTCCTTGAGATGGTCGGGTTCCCCCGGATCGACAAGTACTTGGAAAACGACCCCCTGTACCGCCAGGCTAAGGCCTCGAACGGAAATAAAGACCCATTCTGCCCCTACGGCCAGCCTCACTTCGAGCTCGACTTCGTCTGTCTTTTCGGTAGCGCATTCCAGTGGCACTACCCTACACCAAGCAAGGGCAACTACATGACGGTCATGGTTGACCTTGTCCGCCCTGTCTCCGACCCCGGCGAGGTCACCCTCAACAGCGCCGACCCACTACAGCAACCCAACATCAACTTAAACTACTTCAACAACGACCTCGATATCATCGCCCTCCGCGAAGGTATCAGATATACCTACGATGTCCTGAAGAACGGCCCCGGCTTCAAGGATATTATTGAGGACGAGTATCCCTGGGAGATGCCTCTACACGACGACACGCTCATGAAGAGGACTGTGTTGGACCGCTCCCAGACCTCCTTCCACCCTTGCGGCACTGCTCGTCTGTCTAAAAACATCCAGCAGGGTGTAGTCGACCCCAACCTCAAGGTCCACGGCCTCAAGAACCTCCGAGTGATTGACGCATCCGTTATCCCCGTCATTCCCGACTGCAGGATCCAGAACTCTGTTTACATGGTTGGTGAGAAGGGTGCAGATGCCATCAAGCGTGACCACGGCGACTTCTACAAGTAAGCTAGGTAACTTGGATGGGCTGAGATTTTAGCCTGAAAGTCTGATATAATGTTATTTTGACACATGAAATTGTCCGTAACGAATTAGTTTAGTGAATAGTATTTGCGTTCCATAAAACTGGACTGCGATATAGAGTATTCTATGCCTCTACTTACGGTGAACAGGACTTCAGGAAGTCAGATAACTTTCCAGGGACATAATGAGATAATGAATCGGCTGTCAGTTTTCAAAGCCTGGTTTGTTGACCATTACGTGAATAGATCGCAAACTACTACCATTGCTTTCCATATCGACAAAGTCCAACCAATATATCGAAACCAATCTCCCGCCGACAACAAAAACTCAAACAAATATCCCTGGTATTCGACCAACGTTCTTTGTAGCGATGTTAGGAATTCCTAGGCTGGCTGTGCCAGGTAAGTCCTCTGGAGACTTTCAATTGACCTCGGAAATACCTAATATACTTACTCATATTTTCCAGTCTCTCAAGTCCCTTACCAGTCTCTTATTATACCCAAAGCAGCATAACTACCAGTTGTAGTTTTCCTTCTCAGGCCTTCGGGGGACGACACCAACCTGATACAATGGTCACTGGAGTCACTGGACGCCTTGCGGGCAAATGCAAAAGGTCGCCTAACGACAGTCAAAACCGGCAAGACAGCTTTCTAACTATACTTCAAATGGTCCCTGAAAATTCCAGTTACGATCTACTTTCTTACCGTTGGGAAGCCTTATTTATTTGTATTGCTTGTCGGGTTTCCATTAATGTGGATACTATAGTTCAGCCGAGAGGGTCAGTACGGCGCGCACAACCGACGGTCATTTTCATATCCTACTAATTGATTGCCAATTGATAACATTCTATAATTTGCTCCCACAAATTACATTATACATACGACCATAGGGTGTGGAAAACAGGGCTTCCCGTCCGCTCAGCCGTACTTAAGCCACACGCCGGTGAGTTAGTAGTTGGGTGGGTGACCACCAGCGAATCCTCACTGTTGTATGTTTTTGTGTTTTTTCTCTATCTAGAGAGCTACCTGCCCAGATAGGGGGGAGGAAGGGATATGTATGTATCTAAGGCGCAACAGGAAAGTAACATGCCGTAGAGCTCTAAGAGCTAGGGATGTGTATGCCCTCCAGAAAGTATCGTCAAAAACAATACTCTAACATCAGGTCTGCGATGTGCTACCTCACATCCGATGGTGCAGCCGAGCCGAAGAGCTGATGTGGGTATAGAGCTCCGCAAAGCCCATAAAGCCCTAGGTAGGTTCGCAACTTTGCTGTATATGTGAATGCAAGTCCATACCTAAGAGAGATATTTCACGATCTACAAGGCGAAACAGGAACCAAAATTGTGCTAATCCAGGATATGAAGACACGCTAGAATTCAGCCAATATGTTGTTTGCCATGCGAAGAGACTACGGCGATTCTTTATACCGTTCTGTACCTAGCTTGATCGGTTGGACTTAGCGCTAGACGACAAAGAAAGCGCTAAATTGACTACCTTCTTTAGATCATAGAGCTATTCTTCATCTTCACGAATAAACTTTCAAAGACCAAAGATAGCACTACATAGTATATATTGAGGATCTATAATAAACCCTTTATATATCTTAAGAAATCAATTACTTAGCTTGAACGCAAACGGAAAGTATAGAAGGCACAGATGCTCTAGCCGCTTCGTACTACACGACTAAAGCTTGATTAGTATTACGCTGACACTGATCTCTCTACGCCGTAAGCACGATAATCGCGCTATTGAATAAGTTCAAATGTATTTTGAGCTCGGGTTGGACTACTAAATAGCATACGAGATACCGTTAACTATTGGAATAGGTTCTTCCCCTATCTATGGATACTAGCGCACCTCACGTCACTCCCTATCTTCAGCCGGAATTGGATATCGACTAGATCTTATCTTAAGCGAGGACGATAATTAATTAACATCATCTACGGACAAGCTTTCTTAGTATCTTAATAGCGGTATATATGGGTATGTATGTATGATATTAGGATAGCCTATTTAGAACTATACTAATTATTCGACAGAACCTCTGAATATCTTACTAATTCATTTTTAGAAAGAGAATAAATATCGCTACATAACGCATAGAGCGCTCGCGCGTGATATGCTTGCTATTCCTATAGCGGGCGCTGGTGTTAAGTGTTTATTTAATACTGCTCTTGATGTCTGTTACTACGACAAAAAAAAAGGCTAGAATAACGGATTTGACTATATGTAGTTAGGACATGGTCAATGTTATTACCAAAGAGGCAACACATCCCGGAACCCATGACGACATGGTAATTCAAAATATTAAACTTTGCGGTAAGATTGAAACTCGAAGCCAACTAGCGTACATTCTGAGTGGCTAACAACATAGAAAACCCGAAAAAGAACCTGAAAAGCTACCAACCACACCTGTGTTACGTTCAGGCTAGGAGTTTAATTTTGCATTTTGAGCCTTTCCCTTTCAGACCTCACCCATTCTCTTTGAATCACCACATATGGTCATTTGCCTTCGAAGCCATGTCGAAGTTGTGGTGCTTCACATATCCACATCGACCGCCATGGCAAAATTTGTCGTTAGGATTTTTCGTCCCGCGTTTGTAAAGCTGGCAACGGTTTTTCCCGGGAATGAAGTTGGCTGTTAACGCATTGATACACCCGCTTGTTTCATCGCAAATCTTCATGCATTCGTCGATATCCGTAACTTGGTGCGTCGTTATAAAGTTGTTGGCATTGCCGTTGCCAACGTACTGGCTCCAACCGCCACAGGCAATCTTCCACTGACCCTTCTTACGGATGGAAGAGTTTTGTCCCGCAGAGTGGCCTATTCGAGTTAGTTGAGTTATGAGAAGGGGGGAGGGGAAGAAGAAGACTTACAAGTAGAGGTCGTGGGTCGGCCCCAACGCCGCGGATCCTTTTTGTCGTTGCATGTCTTAAGGTCACCATCACACGTGGTCGCTTTAGCGTTGCAAGTATTGAGATCGCCATCGCACTGAGTCACTTTGCCGTTACAAGTGCTAAGGGTGGCATCGCATGTCTCCTTGGCCTCAATGAGCACTTGGTGGGCAATTTCAAGTGCGTTGTATTCTTCTTGAAGATCTTGCCTTTCCTTTTCGCATGTTTCAATTGGGGTTGGACCGTCAGGTGGCTGTTCTGGTGCACCTTTTGTCATAGCCACAGTTCCGGAAGCGTAGATCGTCTGAAGATTGTGGCTTGGATTTATAAAGCACTGGTTGGCTGAAGGCACCCAGACAACACCAGTACATGTATCATCTGTCGTACAGACACGTGCACACTCTCCAGCAGTAGCGGTTTGTTGCGGGTGTAGCCTATGGCCTGAGCCCCAGTCGAGGAAGGAAAGACCACAATGGAATGTGTACACTGTACTGTCCACTTCGTGACCCTTTCCATGTAGTTGGTCGCAGACACTCTCATATCCCGTGGTCGCCGCAATGGCAGTTCCAAAGGATAAGAGAAGTACATAAGGGAGATGAAGTTTGAATTTTCTCATGTTGGGCAAAGAGGGTGGGGTTTGTTCAATCTGAGCTTGTTGGCAGATAGAGTGCTTTGAGGGAATGAGGCTGTTATGAGGGAAATTGGGGATGGAAGAAGCTTCAATCTAAGTCGTAACGCCGATGATTTATAGCAAGGGCTCCATGCTAGGATTTTTGCTCGTTTTTCTTTTTAGGATAAATGTATGGGTGAGACTTTTCTTGCTTGTCTAGTGTTGCTACCACATTCCATGACGTACGTTGCCCACAGCCTGCATCGCGTGTTGGAGGTGATCTTTACACACGGCTGAATAGGAAACCAATAGATTGACGATAAATTGTTCCCAATAGCTTCAGAACGATTCCCACACAACAACATTGGAAATGACTTCGTAGATCTGAAGCACGGTGATGTCACTATGGATGACTGTTGGGGGAGGTTGGTTTTGGTATCTCGACACAGCTATCCAAGAACTTGAATCACGCGTGTATTGGATGAGGGATTTTCTCTTACCAAGGGGGAAGCAATATCTGTATGTTTGCTTCTGGATAAAAGGATTACTGGATATGGTAGGTACGAGCTATCCCTGGACTCGGGTCTCTAGAGTAGGTAGTATTACAAGCAGATCGTCTAGACATGTCCAAGGTTGTGACTTCCAAGGTTGGACTCATTGTCAGTATCTCAGGTATATGTCATAGGTGCATGTCGCAGAAACCTTAAATCGACATAGCAGATCATACGTATAACATGCCGTGTAACTCTGCAATATGCGTTCCACAAGATTGACGGAGGAGCTGATGTGGGGTTCGATTACCCTACAATCTGCCGAATTAATGCACTAACTGGCTTAGACTTCCCGAGGGGACGGCTCGCGTAGATCATAGCCTAATCCTCTCAGCAAATCATTGTATGCAAGAATTCAATAGCCGACTTTAAATGTATCTGTGGTGTATTAATGCGTATTGCTGCAACCCTCACGACCTCAGTACCTAAGCGATGTCCCTACTGCATGACGCTCCCATTGGGGATGTTCCTACTGCACGACAATGTCTTGCATATCATAACCCAGTGCATCGGGTTCGAATACCCTTGCGGGGATTGCCACTTAGCCCCTACCAAGAGAAGGCGTCGATCACATACCACCTATTCTGCACTCGATGTACCATGTTTCGGTCATGAATCCTATGATTTTGCCACTCTGTTCTTTGCCTTGGTTATAGCAACCTTTTGATTGAGGGCTAACAAAGACTATATAAAATGCGCCACGGTGCCCTGCAAGACTGTTTTTGTCCCAACCCAAAACTAGTGTGCAGTGTCCACTTGAGTGACATCCTCTATCTACAATGAAGAATATCTGGCATATTTTACTTGCCAGCAACGCTCTCCGAGTTGCGGCAGAAGGTGAGACAGTCTCGCCGCCAGGAGAATCAGTCAGCCTCCCCCGACGCACCGTGACTCTCGACGATATTATTCTGTCACCTTGGTTCAATACGGTCACCGGAGAAGAGGAGTATAAATGCTGTCCGAAGGGAACGATTAACACAGGCCAGGGCTGCTCTCTCGTGGGAAGCTCCCTTTGCCCCGAAAACACCTATTTCGAAGGAAGCCTTTGTATCCACAACACTAAGCCTGAATGTCCGACCGGGTTCCACCTGCTGGATCAGCTTTGTGTGTGGGACAAAGATCCACAGTGCCCCCCAAAGGCCGACTGGACCAACGGAACGTGTATCCTCAGAGATGTACCCAACTGTCCCCCCGGATTTCAACTACACAACAGCCAATGTGCTCATGAAGCAGGACCAGGCTGTCCTCTTGGATTCGAGCCCATCAACGATCAGTGCGCCTCCAAGACCAGCCCTCGGTGCCCGCCCAACCAGCAACTAGACGGTAACGGCAGCTGCATTCACGGCGACGGGCCAAACTGCCCCGATTCCAACCTGACGCCCGTGGACGGCAAATGCATCTCGAAGTCCCCCCCAAACTGCCCTCCACCATTCATCCTCGACACTGATGGTGGGCATTGTGTTCACCCGCAAACGCCCTCCTGTCCTCCTCTTCTATTGGTTCGAAACGGCAAATGTGTCTCGTCCAGAGCGCCAGAATGTTCCCCTGGCGTCTTTGAAGACGGCCAGTGTCACACGCAAGAGAAGCCCTTCTGTCCTCCCGGATCCAGCCTCAAGAACCGTCAATGTATCTTGGAAGCTGGCGCATTTTGCCCCCCACCCCTTACGGCATCCTACGACCCAGCCTCCAAGACTGCACGCTGCTGCCCCGGAAACCTGCAGTGGGATGGCTCGTCTTGCTCTATCAATCGTGGTGGGGACGACGAGGAATGCCCGCCAGGCACTCAGCTCGAAGGCACTCGCTGTGTTGTGGATTCAGATGTGGATCCTTCCTGCCCGACTGGACAGACCCCGTCGCAAGGAACCTGTGTGTCAGACACACCCCCCAACTGCGCTGTGGGCACGTGGAATGGGAGGTACTGCTTGCTGAGCGAACCTCCCAAGTGCGAAGACCCCACTCGCTTCAACGGCGTCGAGTGTGTGGCCACCAACCTGCCTGAGTGTCCTCCGAATTCCTATGTGCACGAAGGCAAATGTCGCTCGGACGACTCGGTCACTTGTGAAGAGCCCCTGCGTCTGTCAAACGGCCGTTGCGTCAGTACAAAGGTCCCTGAATGTCCGTCTGGATTCAGCTTGGTGGATGGCACCTGTCGCTCTGACAGTGCCCCTAAGTGTCCCGATAACCAGGTGCTGTATAGCGGCAAGTGCATTAGTCCCATCAAACCTGTCTGCTCCGACGGATTTCCTCCGGTCGAGGGCGATTGTATTGGGAATGCAAAGCCTGCCTGTCCGCCCCGATTCCGCGTGGACGGAAATAAGTGTGTGGCAATCGAGAACCCGGAGTGTCCACCTGGAACTGATTTCCTCGATGGTACTTGCACATCGCCCGTTCGTCCCAGCTGCCCGCCAGGCACCCGTATGGATGCAGGCCGCTGTATTTCGATCGTTACTCCACAGTGTCCAGACGGCCTCGTTCCCCGTGGCAGTGACTGTGTTACAGATGATATGCCTGGCTGCCCACCGGGCTTCGATTATCTTGGCAATCAATGTGTGTCACGAGATAAGCCAGGGTGTCCTCCAGGCTACCAGATTGATGGAGACGGTTGTGTCATTCGCCAGACTCCCGAATGTCCTCCTGGCACTCAGCCGCAGAATGGTCTGTGCGTGTCTACCATTCTGCCCAGCTGTCCCGACGGATTGCAGTTAAACGAGGAGAATAAGTGCATTCGCCGCTCAGAGGCTACCTGCCCCGACGGACAACGCTTCAATGGGTTCTTCTGTGCTTCTAAAGAAAACCCCAACTGCCCGGAGGGCACTCAATTCGACGGAACTCGCTGCAGTGTCAATACCAGCCCCTACTGCGTGGACATGTCTTATTGCCCTCCTATCACAGAAGGTATCTTCCTTCACTCCCAGTTCTAAGCTCACTCTGTGATACAGTGTGAGAGCAAAAAACCAACCCGCTCGTAGTAGAGTTCATATCACACCACTTTGGTGCATCTGTATTCCATCTCACACTCTTTCAGCCTTGTTGCGCTGGTTTTCGGTTTTATTTCTTTTTTTTGTTAAGGCACTATTTAAATTTGCTCGTCTGGCACAGCCTATTTTTGCTATCTAAGTGAAACACAGAATGTGAAATCCTTTCTCTAAACTCAGCTGCCATGCAGTGTAAAAATACAAATAAATATAGAAATAGAAAAAATCAAATCAAATCATACTCTATTCGACAGCTTAGGCAGTTGTCCATGTGGTTTTTCTTATTTTATTTTATTTTCTTATTTGCCCACACACGTCAATGAAATAGACATGAATTATCCCTGAATATGACAATTTCATACGTTTTTGTTCTTCAAAATGAAACACAGACCAGTACCCGATAGATCGTATCATAAGGGCGGGCTAGCAGATTCTCCTTTGATTCAATCTGACCGTTCGCGTTATCATTGACGAACACAATAAAATTTTAATGGTAAAGCCACCGACATAACATCACGTCACCCTACAGGATACTCCGTACTAGATCCTTTGACATACTAGATACTAGAGCTTCCTTCATTTGACCATTTCGGTGCAACCTCATTCGCGCCTGTGGCTCGAGAGTCTTGCTGTATCATTTTACTTTAAATGTCTCCTGTCAGTGATCATGCCTAGGTGCTGCTGTGTAACCAACGCGATGCGATACTAGGGGCTAGGGAGCTCGAGTGTATTGTAATTACAAAATGCTTATGCCGATCAGAGCTCAATTCTGCCCACCAATTGACTCCTTGCAGGAGGTAGTAGCTGACAGAGCATGCATCCCAGTGTGGGGTTGAGTTAGAGTTCCCGCCGGAACAACTCGTGTGGGTCGAGATCTGCCGTGCAACGACATGGCGATGGTAGTAGACAGCCCAAGTTGAAGTCGTACAAGAAGGCACGCACTGGAATCTGCCAGAACTTAATTTTGCGATCTATCTTCAAGATTGCAATAATTGCCTGTAATGCATGATGATAAAACTTTGTCGTACGTATTACTAGCAGCCTTGGAATAGTACATACGTACACGAATAAATGGATATTTTACTCAAAGATATCTGCCGACCATGACCCACTTCAAGCATAATGTCTCACCTGGGAATCTAGGAACCCTGTGTACGGAGTAGAGAGACGATCATCTACCCAATAGCCTCTCGCAGATCTCAGTCGCGAGGATTCAGGAACCGCAACGCCCCCGCCTGGATCCACTCTGGGTAGCGGTACTCGCCAATCCTTATTCACAGTCCTGCAATCAAAGGCTACGTCAATACTTTCTTCGGGTTACACTGCACTTCAATATTTATGTATGTCTGGTGTAAAACTACATCATAAAGGGGGGCTCGACATTAGAGAGATGAAAGAGTCGCCCACTTCAGAGCATGTAAAAACATCGATGCCCACTGCTTAGACTCAATCCTCCATCAGCAAAACAAAACCTCCAAAGCTTTTCTCTCATTAGGAATACTCGAAATCATGTCTTTGAAGTGGGTCACTGTCCTCGCTGGCCTTGTGATTCCCTCAGCTTCGGCTTTGAGCCCTTCCTGCCCCCCTAGGGCCACCCTCACCGGAGATATCTGCCGCACTGTCGTTGCACCCTCCTGCCCCGAAGGATTCCAGTTCCAGCTCAATAAATGTGTTCAGGAGCAAAGCCCGCTGTGCCCTCCTGGCATGACCTACAATGGCGGAAGCTGTGTTGCGAGCCGCCCTCAGCCGAACCGCGCTCAGCCTCGAACTAAGCTCTGCCCGCCTCCTTTGACTCTGAAGGGTGGAAAGTGTGTCTATGTCCGGGCGCAGCCACCCGCACAAATGGCTCCTGCCTGCCCTCCTCCCTATATATTTGATGGGAAGGCCTGCACCTCGCCGTCCCATGACGAGCAGGTCACTTGCCCACCTGGCACATTTTTTGACGGCCAAGGGTGCTCCAGTGGTGCCGAAGAGGAGGCTGAGATCTGCCCGCCAGGTCTGATGTTTGTGGATGGAAGATGTGTGGCCAGCGATCCTGCCACTCACCCTCTTTCTTACCAGGTCGTGACATGCCCCCCTGGCACATCCTACGAGAACGGAGCTTGCATTTCGGAGGTCTACATTGGTTGAGTTGTTTCTTGGAATTGCCTTCACCTACTGCTGCCTTTGAGCACATACTAGCAGGAAAGGAAGTGGCCAAGAATTTGTGCCCTAGCAATATCCACGTCGTTCTGGATTCTCCTTACTTCAGTCTTACATGCTATCTCATCCTTCTGTTTGCAATGAAACACCTCTTTTCTATAAAAATGCTCAGTGGGCATGGTGAAGTGATACGCGTGTGAGGGCACAAATGAGTGAATAGGGTGGAAAGTAGGTGGCATTGACGATCTGCTGCAATTTATATGGAGGGGAACGTAGGAGCGCAGAGAGTGTGCAAAATTACACCAAGGTCCAAGAGTAGATCTCACCTAAACCCGCCTGGGAAAACCCAACCCCGAGTACGAACAATGTTTTATACTACTACAGAGGACTAAAGAGACCGCCGGAAAATTTGAGCTCTTAATGAAGGTCGCAAAAGGCCGAGGGGGGCCATGATAATGATACAACTAATGAAACTTATGGGAAAAGCAGTAGAAATGAGGTAGGAATGGGTTGGTAAAAGTCAGATTTGGTTGATCTCGGTACCATTTTCAAATCAACACATAACTAGATAGTTAACTATGCAGCTTTGCAGTAGCCGAAAGATACAGGTGACAAATGAGTCTCGGAGGTTTATCCGTAGTTGGAAGAGCCAATCGTTCCTGGGAGCATGACGATACTGAAGAGCTTACCATAGGTCGAAGATGAGTGTATGTACCACGTACATACAGTAAAACATCTGGGCATCCCAGGTTTCTACAGCGCAACTGCCGACAGCACAGATTGCTGGGGATCATCAGTTGGCCTACCAAGACAAAATATTTTTAACTTGGCACTAGGGCCCTATAGGACTCCTATAGGAGTGATAGAATAATAGGACTAAAATATTTTTAGTCCCGGCGGGAGTGATAGGACTAGGAAATGGGACCAAAAGAATTTTGGTCCTGTGGGAGTTGGCAAGGTCTATTCCGAGGGGAACCTTTATTCTTTATTAGGTCCTTTTCTCTCTAACTGTCAGAGATACATATTGAAATGTGGACCCCACTAACTAGCAGCCGGAGATCACTACATGTCACCAGTAGTATACTCAATTTGAACTTCCCTCGCCAACTCATCTACAAATAGCATTTCCTCGCCAGTTGACGTAACCTCCAAGCCCCTCGGCAGTATCTATCATTTTTGAAGGACACATTACCTTAGACTTTGGTGCACTGGTATCCTTCAATGTTGTTGATCCAGTCATCCTTGAGTCTCGCGATCCCAGGGTAGTCCACTGGGTCCGTGCCTCGATTGGTTCTTGACATATATTAGCTCCTATGTTTGGCAGACCTGGGTGGTAACTCACGATCCAATTGCACAGTTATAACCCGGGGTCCCAATTTTGAACGAGCCGGCATTTTTCCGCCATCCATTTCTGATATCGTAAGGCTCACCGGGCCTGTTGCATTCTTGATAGCAGCCACCCTCAAAGTTGTAGCCGTGGCATACTTCGATATCAACGCAATAGTCGGCGCGCGTCTCCAGGTCTGCAACCTCGGCTGTAATTGATTAATATAGCCTCATAATGGGTGTGATTTAAAGTGAGACGGGGGGCTTACCTGCAGGTGCGGCAATTGCCAAGGAGGTAGCGAATGCCATTAACACAAAGATTGATGTGAAGACTTTCATATCTGCTAACAGGTAGTTGGTTGAATGAGATTTTTTGATGTTTGTAAAAGATAGATGGGTTGCAATACCAGTCTGGTTTGAGATGTTCAGGTGAGTATTTATATGTTCTGAATGTGTTATTTTTCTTGACCACCCATAGTAGTATGTTGTAGAGTCGATCTGGGAATTTTCCAAAATAGATCAATACGCCTTGAACTAACCACATATGTCAATGATGTCCAAGAAACATGCAGAGTATTGAACACAAGGGTCTTCGACCCCAGGACTACCAAGCTAACTAGCATATCCATCATCAACCCAAGTGCAATTCAATAAATGTGTAATAGCTTTCGCAGTCGCAGTAGTCTGGTATTGGCCATTAGATGCAGCATGGCGGTATTAGGTAACCTTATATGGGGTGGCCCCAACTAGGCTTCTCCAGAACCCAACTTTGGGGTTAGGTTTTAGGGCCAAACCTTGCCCAGGTGGACCTAATCTGGGGTTTTGGCCCCGGGAGTTTGGCCCCAAGGGTTATACTAGAAAACCTAACCCAACCCCTAGGTACCCAATTGGGTAATAAGCATAATAAACATAATAAATATGCTAACCTTGGAAGATCCTGTAGCTACTTTATACATAAATTATGCGCTCTTAAGCTGTATAGTTGTAAACGGCGGACCTGTGAATTACTGTATCCGGTTAGTTTTGCCTTTTTGGATTTAGCGCCCTGCCGTCACGTAACCTCCCTTCAATGCCCTCCGACCTAAAAGACCCGTCTTCGCTGCTTTTCCTCCCTTTATGTCACTTTTCCACTATTCTGCCTCTCTTGCACTCATCGCTACCCCATTGGTTTTACTCTGGCCCCCGTCGGCGACTCCGCATTTGCTTTCAGCCCCACGCACTGCCCCCTTCATTTTTTTACCCCAGAGATGCCGCACGATCGACATCCAGCTTGCAATGCCTGCCACCCGGAAGCGTAACCACCGGGATGATACAGCATCCTGCTCTTTCGTGTCGAACCAGGAACAACAGTTGCCTGTGAGTAAAAGTAAAAGATACACATGTCAATTTTTCTTTACTGACTCTTTTAGACTGACTGCTCCTCTATGAATACAACCACGACCAAACCAGGCAATGCAAGACACGTAAGCAATCACCAGATCATGATAATTGGTATATTTGCGAAGGTCTACCTCGTCGACCAAAAAAACCGTTACAAAGGTGCCTCGCAGTAGAAGTGAAGAGGATACGCAGCCGATTATTCGTGAGGCCATGATATATAACAAGATTGGCGTTCATCCACGAATTGAAGAGTGCACATCGAGAGGCAGTGATGTGGTCGAGTTTGTCGATATTAAATTTTATCGACATGGGGACCTTGCTAAATATTGCCAAAAAAAAGTTCCATTACTTCTGAACTACAGTCAAAATGGTTCAAGCAGATTTTGGAGGCTGTGGTTGTTATCCACTCCTTTGGCGTCATTCACTCAGACTTGGCGCTACGTCAATTTTTCGTTCACTTGGGTGATTTCAGTTCTTCTCAATCTCCTGGCTACCCAGCACTAGATTAAGAGAAAACGTCGCATTGTCTACCTCGTGATTACGAACTTCCAAATACGGAGTCCTCTGGTATTTTTGCTTTGGGGTCTACCCTTTTATAAATTGGTTGCCGGGAAGGCTCCGTATGCTGAATTAAATGTTGCTGACTCGGATGATCCTGATTCTATAAAGGCACAGATTCATCGACAACATCAGGTCATCGATTTTGAGATTGAAGAACGATATAAGAGGCAGCACTTTCCCGATATTTCAAATTATCAACATGGAGATCTCATACTTGGCTGCTAGAGAGGGCAATTTGCAACAGCAACGGAAGTGCTCGACATGTATCTACAATCATGACGGGTTCTGCAATGCCTGTGCTTTCCTGGTTTGTGATCTGCTTATTCGGTAATTTCCTTCTTATATCGATGATATTCTTTGCTACGAATTTGTTTTCTTTTGTTTCATATCAAGTTAAGGGACATCGACGAGACATAATATGAAACATATGCTCAATTGGACAGGGTTCATTCTCTATTGCCCACACAAGTCAATCACCACTGATCAGGATCCGCATCGGCAAACACAGTCCCCGCAGCAATCTCATCATACCAAACCGACCTAGTGCCCTGAGTGCCCTTCATCCCCTTATCGTCATGCCACCCATTAGCATAAAGGCCAACGCGGAACTGGAAAGCCCGATCATCATCAATGGTAGTCGCAATATCCCTCTTATCCAACAACTTATTTCCATCCAACCACAGCTTGTATTGACCAGTGCCATCCGACTTCCAAGTAGCCTGGATCTCGACCTTATGCCAGACGCCCGCACTGATCGTTGCCAGGCTGGGGAAAGTCACAGTCTTCTGCGAGCAGATACTACCCTGCTTGACGCGCGTGTATAGCTGGTCACCGACAAGCCACACCATACTGGAGGGCATGTAATCGTCGCAGTTGGTATCGCTGAAGTCCGCGATGAATTGGGCGATGTTGTATGATTGGGCTGGGGAGAATTGCCAGTTTTCTTGCAGGCGGAAGGCGAAGCCGTAGAAGCCTGTGTCGCCGCGTTTGTAGACGTTGTTTTTGACTACTTCTGAGTGGTACCGGCCTGTGTAGCTGGAGTCGTAGATTTGGGTCATTTTTAGGGCCGTTGGGCCTTGGTAGACTACATTTGTCACTTGTTGCACGGTGCCGGAGTGTTCTTTGTTGGTGGAGTCCCAGCCGGATGTTGTGCCTGTGTTGCTGAAGATTTGGGTGGCCTGGGCTGTTAGGCTGAGTGCTAGCAGCGCTGCTGAGGGGAGTTTGCCGAACATTTTGGTAGAGGATGGAGGTTTTATTGTTGTGGTAGACTAATTTGTAGCGGATTTTATAGGCTTTATAAACAGATTGCTCTTTCCGGGACTCCATCCGTAAGCAATAAATTGAGCGAAACATGCCGACGTGGTAGTGAAGTTCATTGGACCGTTGTTAATGAAGTTTGAGATGTTCGTAAGCTTTCCCTAAAAGGGAATTCGGCTGGATCAGCCATTATCTTGGGTTTATGCTACCACAGAAAGTTTTATCCATAGCAGATAGTAGTTAAGTAGCAGCTGAGTGTTATTGGGGGTAGAGTAACGGGGTAGAGCTGCAGTTCTGAGACCCTAACCCGCAATCCTGCAGATTATGCAAGGTGGCCGGCTGTTGATTGGCCAGCCCCCACAGGGTTACATTTTCAGTGCAAAAAGCTGACAAAAGTGAGCTGACGTCTAACTTTTATAGGAAAGTGCTTTGGGTTGCAAATGTCAAAGTAGATGAAAGTAGATAAAGGGGGGTAGACACAGCCTAGCGAGACTTGGCTTTAATTCAGGCACGAGCTGTTTGCCTTCTTTGAGGAGCTTATGATCAATGGCATCGGCCAATGCCTCCCAATCGAGCAGTAACAGCACCAAGGCTCTACCTCTTCATCTGTGCCCTCGGAGGTTGCTGCTTTAACTAAGATACTTGAAGCATTCTTGTTCAAGCTTCTGAGCCAAGCATTCTCGGGAAAATGTACATAGATGCAGATAGCCTTTGACGTTTTGCGAATACAAAATAGAGTCCACATGCTTCACGACATCTACGTTTCACTATAAGTCATTTGGTATATACATTGTAGTTCTTATTCTGGAGGAGATGCTTAACCTTAAATTAATGATGTAGTCGTTTAATTTAAAGCTAGGAAAATCTTGTTTCACGCTACACACGTATGTTGTGGACATAGTTGGCCTCGTATCTATTGACGTATTTTAGGTTGGGTGGACCACTCGCTTACCGAATACGTTAAAGGAATTAGCAGCTCTTAAAGCTATAGGATCTGTGAATAGCTTCAAAAGCTAGGGGGTGTGTTAGGAAACGAGATAATACCGTCTGGTTATACACAACAATGTACTCGACCTCCTCACCAGGCACAGAGATATTGACGCGAGCCGTGCGCTCAGACTGAACCTCCAGACTAATCTTTCCAGGATGATTAACGAAAACACCATATCCCTTCGAACTGATATAGGCCTTCGAACTGATATAGAACCAGATATTCTTATAGGCCATCTCGGATGAGGTACCGCCATCCTCATTCCAGATGGTCGACCGTGTGTCCGTTTTTGACTAGAGGCCCGAACCGCTCTCCAAGACTGTAGCCAACACCGAGATCAAGCCCTGGGAACATATATCCCTGGCACTCGCCATACATCTGATTTCCGGCAAGAAGTTCAACATACACCGCCCCCGCCGCCGCCTCCATCACCACCACCACCACCTCCACTATCATATTGCACGTTATTGTTGGCAATCAAAGCTGCATCCGTGTTTGACATTTGCACATTGTTGATCGCCATTAGCCGAGTTGACTGCGATAGATTTTGTTCGATATGATCTTCAAGCACAACGATCAAATTGTCTATTTTCTGCCGTTCAGCTGTGCTCAGATAATGTTTTGTTCGCGCTAAATGCTTCGACCAAGTCGCAGCGCTTATAATGTCATAACCAAGTGCTGGTTGTTCAATGTAATGGTACCCGCCCACAGCATGACGGCGAAACCAATCCCAATCCGGCGCTTTCGTGGTGATTATCTTATCTGCAAGCCGCTGAAGGAAGTCGTGGCAGTTATTCGACAGAAGTGCATACTCTCCAAACCCCGTTGAGACCTCAAGGCACTTCTGATCCACTTGTTCCTTGGATAGCTTTGTCCAGCCTATCATACTGTAGAAGTAGCTGCCGACCTCGGGGGAATGGTGAACAGTGATTGATTGTTGATATTTCTTGAGGTTGAATCCAGAAGGGGCGATTGCAGCTGCGTAATATGGTTCGGGATGGGACTCATCGGCAACTCTCTGGCGTAACTCGTACTTGTGATTATGAACGTGCAAGACCCAATGACGAAGTCGACCCTGTAGGATATAATGGGACAAGAAAACTGGCTCGCCTGACTTGGTGTTTGATTCTTTCTGTAGACGTGCAGTGACAATCTTGTCTATCGCCCCTCGATACCATTGCTTTATCTCCGCCTTAGATACCTTCTTTTTAGGATTTGTTTGAAGGCTCTTTCGAGAATTGTTTCTCGATGCGGCAGCGGCAGTGGTGGCGGCGGCTTTCTTTCGATGCCGTGATCGCAACAGTCTAATTATAACGATCACGGAGGCAAGAATTCCCGATACACCTGCTAGGATTTTCACGATCTTGATACCTTGTTCCGAGACCATGGCTGATAGGCTTGTACTATTTTCTGGTGGGTTGTGAATGGGCTTGGATAATGGAGGAAAGACAGCACCCGATTAAAGCTTCAGCTCACTTTGAGCCTCTCATGCAATCTGAAGCCTTATAGCGAATCAAATGCTGCTGTTTTGTCTCAATTAACTTGTACACCGATTTTTTGGGGCCCGGGGCCCAAAGGACCGGGGTATGCGGCTCTGTTGCCAAGTGGAATCCATATGAGTCGTCGAAAAATTGGGACCTCCCATGCCCAGCCCTGGAGGGTATGCATGTATACGTAATGCGCAGATCCTCCGCCTATTACGCCCCAAGGCTATAGCGCAGGGCTAGCTGATGCCATACTGGCCGCCAACTATTTACACCCGATGAGTCTGGTTGGGGGAATGATACATCAATTAATAGATCTATAAATATCCCATTGCGTGGTTTGATGTAACCTACCAAGCTCACCCGGGTTCATACAGCCAAGGCATCGAGGCAACCCGGGCAAACAATCTGATCTCGACGGGCTCTTGCAGGTGGCCCACCGATTTTTGCCCAATGAATTTCCCCCGAGTTTCATCGCGTCTTGCTGAGAGGGGGGGGCTTTAGTCACCCACAGCCCCTAGTATCCAGGTCTCCTATCCCTTAGATAGCATCATCTCACACCATCACACATATCACACATATTCCTCCTTTTCCTGGTTTCCAGCTTCCGTCACGTCTCATCCCCCCACTAGTCGATTAGTCGAACAATATTGTGTCATACCCAAAGAGAAATCATCCCCTCACGCCAAGCTGGACATCTGCGTCCACGTCTCATGACCAATCCTTTGCTGGGACCGATTTATGGCATCTCAAGTTCAAGGGCTGTAGGATCTCACTGGATTCAATATGGATGAGACATCCCAAAAAGTATCCGAAATCAGAAGACCGCAGTGTCGCGTACGTTTCGTGAGTGATTGCTACTATGGAATCCACTTAGGCTAAACTTTCTTGCAACAGCTTCCTCCATTCTCAATTCGGATCCTCGATCATACCGACTCGTCTCAAGGAAATCCTAACTATCTACTGTCTCTTTTACCCGCATCGTACCGCGAGGGTCTCGGGGACTTGGTAGCTGCATCTCACGGTATAACCGCCTGTATTGAAAAGGAGCTCGACCTGGATAGGCTCGCTAGTGTCCAGGTCGAGCTCCTTTTCAATACAGGCGGTGCACCACCAACTTTTACTAGGTCGAGAAATTTTTATTACAGAGCAGATGGATTAGCATCTCGTGTGGACGACGGGCCGGGTGTTCCTTAAGCCCCCCCCCCCGCGGTTTCTCTTGGATCCAGAATTCTGGATCGAGCATCTCAGTTGCGAAAGTGAATGTGGATGCTCTCTCGATGCAAAGGAAGTCTTTTGCTGGAACCCAGCAACAATGCAAGCGTAGGTTACTTCGCCGACGAGCGCTTGGTTTCCTTTTCTCCTACACAGCGCTCATTGCCCACGAGAGTGATTTTCTTATTGCTAGAGATAAGCATCTAATACCTGAAGAACTCAAATGCGGCCTGGCGAGTACTTGTGGATCAAATAGACACGCAGAACATCTACCCCCACATCGACCACCGCTTTTTCCACGGCGAGCTTCGTCTAAGTCGCTTGAATAAGATATACGCTCTCACCCGGGGATCCCTATGTGGGTACATGGCTCGGTGGGATCGTTATAGTGCTTTCTTTCATGATCACTTTACCTGGCTGGCCAGTGGGACCCTCTATATTGCTGTCGTATTAAGTGCCATGCAGGTCGGACTCGCGACTGATGCTCTTGGAGATAGCAAAGCGTTCCAGTCTGCCTCGTACGGCTTCACTGTATTTTCTATCTTAGGCCCCATTATCACCGTCTCCCTCATTATACTTATATTCTGTTGTGTATTTATATGGAACTGGGCGAAGGCTAATAGATGGAAGAAGGCTCGTTACTGTGAGCTGTGCCTCTCGTGAAGTCATTGTGCATGTTCTTCATATCAATATCTCTGCGCATCTAGACAGTTTATATTTTGAAGCCGAATTACATACAAGTAACCAGAAAAAGCAGAAACCGGGATTAAACAATTTCCTCTGCCCATTCCGTAGCTATTTTTAAACTATTATGGAATCGTCTATCTTACATGTGGCGTCTAGTCCTCTGGAATAAGGGTAATCCCGGGAAATACAACACGATTTCTCTACACGGGACTACCGAAGTGTAGACATAATCACACCAGGGCTCTTCTTCTACCAAGCAATCACTTTACAAATCAATAACGTGACTTCTGCTTATCTTAGCTGTGTTAAATTTCTTATAAAGCGATTCTTAGGAAACCCCAGAGAGATAACAGATCTTATATCTGCTCAGCATTCGAACAGGCCTTATCTGGGTTGCCTGTGGCTATTTAATGCCTAGTCAAGCTGCCACGGGTTGCATTGAGGCTCCTTTTTCACAACAAACGTTGCAAGTAGGTTCGGATTAGGAACCTTGGCAGTATGACAGTATGGCAGAAAAATGAAGATGCGACGGGCTTATCTAGGAATACATCTTTCTATTTGGGCAGGATGAGATAGTTTTTGCAGCAGAGGCTTGGAGTCCCTAGGTGTTAGGAAATGTATGCGATTTGGGGAGTATCATTCTATTCAATAAACACCTTACTTCTTCTTCCACTGTGTTTAACAAGAAAATGAATGGATTTAGTGTATAATAGAAACCAATCTGCAGGTTTTCGAAGTTCGAAGGGCTAGCTAAGCTGATGAGAAATACTGAACTAGGTAAGACTAGTCAAGTGGACATCAGAGCGAGGCTGGTAATTGTGCCAGGTGCAAGAAGCAACACTCCACCCACCCCGGCCTCCAACCACTCTGGGAAAGATGGCTCCAGCCCACGGTCGTGTCCGGACTACAGACTATAGTTGGTAGGCAATATAATAAGAGCTTTTATGTCGCCGTGCACAGATCTCATGGCTAGCCGATTTCTATATAATATGCACGGTGTGGCGTCCATAGGTTAGCCTAAGATACTGTTAGCTAATTTTCGATATATAAAAAGAGTATCAGACCATAATCTTGCATTTAACTTCCTCTAGAATATATTCTTAGGTCAGATAAACCTTACATCGTCAAGGTTGGAGACGGTATAAGGGCTAACTAGTCTTGGAAATTTTCGGTATAGACTGGTTTAGCTAATAGAAAAGCGGATAGTTAACTATATCGAACGAAAATGCCACGTTATTTCTATGTAGAAATATCTATCTAGATAGGTTAAAAAATAACAAAAAACATACAACAGTGAGGATTCGCTGGTGGTCACCCACCCAACTACTAACTCACCGGCGTGTGGCTTAAGTACGGCTGAGCGGACGGGAAGCCCTGTTTTCCACACCCTATGGTCGTATGTATCAGGTTACGTGCGGAAGAGTATGATAACGTGAAATGGTAGTAGCAATTGGTGGTATAAGATAAAGGTGAGTACAATGTAATCTAGACATGACCTCGCTACCTTGGTAGGTACCTAAGAGGTTAGGTATACCTAAGTATTATATAAGACATTTAACCGCTAACTAGGGCAAAAGATCAAAACAAAAATCGGAAGGTCCGATCATCACTGCAGCGGTATATATATATCAGGCCCTAAGATCCACTAGGGACCATGTCAGCTGTTCGGAGCTACTACATAATAAATTAGCGAGGTTAATCAGGAATGGGGGATATAAATGGTATCTCTCGAGACTAAGATATTAAAAGCTAGTCTAGTAACAATGACTGTTGGGATAAGAGCCTTGAATGCCTTGTTTGCCCGGCTTCAGTCAGCTATATAACTAAGTAGCTCCATGTTTGATAGTAGAGAATTCAATATATCCTTCTCCTATCCCCCTGCTCTCTACCCTGCTATAACAGCCCGGGCGAGAAGGGACACTAATACATGCCGCTTTGTATTTCCCCCCACCGATAATACGGATAGAATACTAATAATTATTCCTCGTCACTGATTAGGATATAGCTTATAGCCTTTTCCATATTTAATTTGTTGTATGTATTTGAAAGAATACCATATTTATTACCAACGGCGTGCCTTCATTAGCGTCTCTTCTTCCCTAGGCTGTCGTAGTAGGGTGGTCGCTAGATGAAGAATACCTCGAAAGAATGGACAAGCCCATACTTCTTTCAATAAGGCGAGAACTAGCGTCGTAAGTTTCAAGTCTCCTAAACATTATTGGAATCGGTGCCGAATTGATATGAAGAGTTCTGTATCATTTTCGAAGCGATCTTAGCCAAAACGAACAGGGTTGAAATGGCGGTATTCATCTCCAATGTGTTAGTACCATAAATGATTTTGTAGCCGATGGCGCAGCTGAGTTCTTAGCTAATACTGCTACCGATCTCGAGTCTAGTTACTTGTTAGATCGTTATTAGCAGACTGCCTTTACACTGACCTACGACCCTAAGTGAAATTTGACTTCGACCCACCGATCCTAACATATCCGCCTTCTATACGGAGTAAGCAAAATTGTATTGGGACTCAAAGTGTTCGGTTTCATTTAGGTAGATGCTGAATAACTCCGAGAACCTATCGCGATCTTATTGTTAGTCATAAGACATTTCGAGGGGATCTGGCACCTTACCAAATCGGGGCTGAAGAGGCGGATCGGGACGGGAGGGAACGGATCGAGACTTAGATCCATATGGTTGCAGGCACGAAGGTTTATCCTAGGGTCAATCTATAGATACTCCGCCTCACCTCTATTTTGGCGATGAGACGTGTAACATAAGCTCTAATCGTCGATTCCACCATAAGTTATAAAGAGGACACACTGGACTTGAATGGTACCCAGAATCAATTCAATCATCCAAATCCTCTTCAAGCTTCAAGGTACTAAAAGTAGACCGTTATACCCTAAGTTGGACTCTCTGCTAACTCTCAATCGGCAATAGAAACCCCTCGCCGAGATCCTTTCATTTAAGATAAACTGTTACCAGCCAATTCTTCAAAGTAAAGAGTGCATTTAAACGAAAATACTAAGTACAAAGAAGGAAAAGAAGAAGAAGAGAGGAAACGTGTGCGACAGGACCTTTGTAGATCCTCGTCCTGTCTCTTCGTACAAACATGTCAAACATCTACAAGTCGGAAACATCTGGCAGAAAACTCTAAAGTCAGGGCGGCTAGTTACGGCAGAAAGTACGGTCCAGTCCCGATCGTCACATAACCCCCGGTTAAAACTGCATTCAGTCCCTGAATGCGGGCTTGTTGTCGTCAATGTGATCGTCGAGAACTCGATCTTCTTCGTCAGCATGTAACCATTCCTGTAAACGCATTGGGGGACCCGGCTTCGCAGGATACTGCGCATGGAATTCCTGTAATTTCCTCGGTGCGTTCTTCATATCGCCGGCAGGATACCATTGTAAATCGAGGTCATGTCCCACCCATTGTATCCTGTACTGCAGCTTCCGGTAATGCGTTCTAGCGTCCAGGATATTCTCGACTTCCCATTCGTCTGTCTCCCCAACCTGTACCGGGGGAGGAGGATCCATGTGCTGTCCAGTAAGAGGCTCTGTTGTCGCTGCCTTTCGTAATTTGCTTGGATGGAAGATAGGGTGTACTCGAATTGCTTCAGGAAGGTCCAACTTGTAGGAATTTCCCACTTTCTCAATGATCCTATATGGCCCACTGGCTAGGTGTGAAAGCTTCCTGCTCGGTCGATCTTGAAGCCAATCCTTCGTCGTAACAAACACCAAGTCGTTAACTCCGAAATCCTCCTCACGACGATGCTTATTTGCCTGCCGGACCTGTAATTGCTGCGACTTTGCAATTTGTTCTTTAGTCTGAGTCCAGATTTCCTGCAGATCCGAGAGCATCTGGGCTGCTTCTTACTCGTTTGGCGTTGGTGCTGATGATCCTCGATCTCTCCAGTCGAACGTCATTGCTGGCTCGTAGCCTCGCTCTACGAAGAACGGAGACTTCTTCGTTGAGTCCTGGGGGAGGATTGATGCCGCAAAGTCAACCATTGGTAATAGCTTAGACCAGTTATCTTGGTTCTGTTCGACGTATGGACGTAGCCTTTGAGCCATGTATTGGTTCGCGATCTCACTTTGTCCGTCTGTTTGTGGATGGTGCGCAGTCGAAAGCTTCCGTCTGATCCCTAGAATTCTGCAGAACTCAGTCCAGAACTCTGAGATGAACTGTCCTCCGCGATCTGATACGATCGTCTCCGGGATTCCCGAAATACGTATGATATGATCAATAAACAGCCGGGCTATCTGCTTAGCTTTGGTCTCCTTCTGACATGGTATAGAGATCGGCCTCTTGCTTAGTCGATCTACAACCACAAACACTGCGTCGTATCCATGACGATCCTTCGGGAATGAACGGAAATCCATTGAAAGATGCTGCCAAGGGCGCTCTGGGATCGGCAGGGGTTGTAACAATCCAGGTGTACGATCTCTCCAGGCCTTCGTACGCTTACAGATCAAGCAATTGTCAACATATCGCTTTACGTCGGTCACCCATCCGTGCCAATGGTATCTTATCGCAACTAGTTTCTTCATCTTTTCGACTCCTGGATGCGCTGTCAAAGGTTATCGGTGTATCTCATCGAGCAGACGAGCACGCAAATCTCCGTCGTCCGGCACCTCGAGCCGTCCTTCATAAAGAAGCAATCCGTCCTGCATTGTCTATCGGGAACTTTCTCCTGTTTGCACTATCTGCCGGAACTCGTCTAATTCTGAGCTTTGACGGTTAGACTCCTTGACTCTTTCAACGATCTCCGCTGTCTCTTCAACGGTATCCTCTGGCGTGATAGGAGCTAAGCGAGTTGGGAGCACTCCTTCATCTAGACAAGCTTTCGGTAGCATTGTGATCTTACGACTCTCGTCCACGCAAGGGGTCTCCTTTCTTGACAAAGCGTCTGCAATGACATTCCTCTTTCCGGGCCGGTACTTAATCACAAAGTGGAATTGCGACAGGAATTCACTCCATCTCACTTGTCGCTGATTCATCTGTCGAGTCGTTATAAAGTATTCCAATGACTGATGGTCGGTAAGGATCTCAAAACGATCCTTCCGTGACAATCCTTCGAGTTCAGGTCTCCACTCCTGCAATGCACGGATGATTGCTAGGAGTTCTTTATCTCGGACTTCGTAATTTAATTCGGCTTGCTGCATTGTCTTCGAGTAGAACGCTACCGGATGCCAGAAATCATCTTGTTCGTGGTACTGGGTAAGTACTGCTCCGAGAACTCCATCTGATGCGTCCGTCTCAACTCTAGTCCTCCGAACTGGGTCGTAATGTCGGAGAATCGGTGCATCAATCAGATTCTGCTTTAGACGTAGGAAAGCTTCCTCACACTGTATTGACCACTCAAAGTGAACGTCCTGTCTTGTCAGTCGATGCAATGGCTTCGAGATCATACTGTATGCTTTAATAAACCGTCGGTAGAAGTTGCAGAATCCAAGGAATGACTGCACCCCTTTCACTGTAGTTGGCGCTGACCATGACTGTATCACTTCGATCTTTGCTGGATCCACAGCAATGCCATCGGTGCTCACAATAAAACCTAGAAACTTGGTCTTTTTGACTGAGAACTCAGATTTCGGCAAAGCGACCTGTAGTCCTGCTTCCTGTAGTCGACGGAGCACTTCCTTGACTTGTCGCTCATAATCCTCGATATTCTCGCTGTAGATCAAGATGTCGTCTACGAAAGCAACTGCGTATTCATCTAGACACTCTCGGAGTATATCGTTCATAAATCTCTGGAATGTTGCGGGACTATTCGTCAGTCCAAACGGTGTCACTCTGTATTTGAAGGATCCGTATCGTGTGCGGAATGTAGTGAGATCTTCGGCTTCAGGGGTCAATCGGATCCGGTGGAATCCTTGCTGGATATCAAGCTTCGTGTAGATCTTCGCTTTGCTTGTTCGTTGGATCACTTCATCAATCAGCGGCAGGGGGTAACAGTCTTTTTTTGTGATTGCATTCAACCTTCTGAAATCGACACAGAAACGCAATCCTCCGCCTAGCTTCTTCGCCATCAGGATCGGCGAGGCATATGGAGAAGAACTTGGAACAATGAAACCCTTCTGTAAATTCTCAAGAATGTACTTCTTTGCTGCCTTCAATTCCTCTAGTGACAGCTTGTAGAGGGGACAGTATCCAGGCTGCGCTTCTGCTTCAAGCACAATGTCATGATCGACTCTAGGCCTATAAGGTGGCAATTCGTCTGACTTCTTCTTCGAGAAGACTTCTGCAAGCTCATGATACTCTTTTGGCAATGTCTTCTTGATCTGCTCGATCTCTATGTCCTGGATCTGAGAGACCTTGATGTCAATGATATGGTCAATCTCATAAAGCGAGGTAGAGAAGGTTTCGGTCCCTTTGTCAACCTTCCCACGCTCATACAACCGGTTGAATCCTGCTCCGCCAATAGCACTGATGTCAATTGTTGGCAGTGCCTCCTCAGGCCGCCGAATCTTCGAAGTCATCGTCTTACTTTCATCTTTCAGGTTCCGGCTCATTTTTCTTTGTTCCTCGATCTACCAGTGCCCGTGCTGGTGCT
Source organism: Penicillium solitum (assembly GCF_028829755.1). Lineage (NCBI taxonomy): Eukaryota > Fungi > Ascomycota > Eurotiomycetes > Eurotiales > Aspergillaceae > Penicillium > Penicillium solitum. Next base: position 1,331,831 of record NW_027072128.1, read on the forward strand.
CCCGTGTATACCTATGACCGTCCTTCGTCTTTGATTCTTTTCGTCCGAAAAGACGGTCTCGTCGGTCAGCATCAGCTTGATGATCAGGGTTCGGCTCCGGTTTCCGGAGGATAGCGGTAGGCGTCGGTACTACCATCTTGCTCGACACATCGTCAAAGAGCGTCTTCTCATCTGGCCAGATCATTCGGTATCGACGGCAGTCTAGTAAGATATCGTGATCTGCAAACCATTTTCTTCCGAGAATCATGTCGTATTTTCCGAGATCAGCGATCAGCATCGGAACTTGCTGCTGTACCCTGCCATCCACACACATTGTAAGGAAAGTAACGTGCGTTATCGGCTTGCTAAGCTTTCCGTCGAATCCTCGAACAGGACATTCCTGTCCTATGCTTTCTGCTTTTAATCCGAATCGTTTACCGAGGAGTACACTTAATCCTCGGTTCAAGAACACGTATCCATCTGCTCCAGTATCACCCAGTGCTGAAATAGAAAAAGAGCGTCCATTGTGCATTAGTCTAGTATTGAAAACTAAACTATCTCTAGGACCGCCAATCAATTTGTGTAAATCCAGCGAGTACAGTGATACCTTCTGTCCACCTAGGCAGGAGACTTGGCCTAGGCATTGACTTTTCCCTAGTTGTCATCTTTATTGTCGTCAAGTTCAATGATGCGGGGAGATGGGTGAACTGTAGCAATAATGCCAGTTGGCTTCTTCTTCGGACATTCACGGGTTATATGTCCTTGTTCCTTGCAGCTGAAGCATCGACCTTCTCTCATCAAGGTATCTCGTTCGGAATTTGAAAGTCTACCGGGGTTAGAACTTTCTTCGTGCTTCATACGAGGAGTGTATATCGACTTCGTGGTTGTTCCTGTTCCTGCACTACTGCCAAGGATGGCTGTAGCTCGCGTACGGGAAGTAGTCTTTGCCTCCTGCTGGAGGTTGATCTCATGAGACATACTCTGGCAGGTCTTGGAGAAAGATTCGAATGTCATGGTGTTATGGTTGACCGCCCACATCACCTGGCTTTGGAGTAGGTATGGCAGTTTCGAGTACAGATCACGCTTACGGTTCTCTTCAATCACGGCAGCCTCTTCAGCAAGCTGCATAAACTCAGCAAGGAAGTCGGTAAAGTTGTCCTTCGGTTTCATCATCAGTTTGTGGTATGCGGTGTAGGCTTCAGCGCGTCGATTCGGATTCGCAAAAACGGTCTTCAGGTGGACAATCATGTCTTCGGCGTCCATATACGGGTTGCTTGAGTCGGAACTCATTCGGGGTGCGATATGCAGCTGAGCCTTCCCTTCACAACGGCTCTGCACATAGAGCTTACGGTGCACAGGCAACGGGTAGTGATCAGCATTTGCTTCGAGCTTCTGTCGTATCACGGTCTCCCAGGTCTCGAATCGGACTTCCTTGCCATTATTGAGCATTGGAGCATCTGGCATCTTCGTAGTCTTCCGAGTAGTAACGGCTTCCACAATCGGTGTGCCGGAACTGCTCTGAGTTTGGAGGTTGACAAAACGGTAGGCAAGGTCACCTCTCTCACGGATTGCGATATCCCGGTGAGCGATAGCTTCGTCGCGCTCCTGACTAAGTGACTCGATGACAATGTCGGTCTCAATTTTTTCGGTGTGAAGGACAGTGACCTCGTCTTCGAGTTCGCGAATTCTCTCCTTCAGCTTCTGGTATTCTTTTGCGAGTTCATAGAATCGCTCCTTTGTTGGGGTCTTATGCAATCGTTCACGCATAGAGGACCCTTCTTCAGCATCATTTTCTTCATCAAGTCCACCAGTACCAACTGGTCTCAGTGTCTCGGGACTCGGGGTATTCGGATCGTGAGCAGTCACATCCTGCTCATTGCTATCTTCTTCATCAGGCACAACAACGGGTTGCTTGCCGCGGTTCGCGGGTGGGTTTCGTTTCGGTCCGACCATCTTGATTGGTCGGATTTCAGTTTAGGTTCGGTTCGAGTCTTGGCTGTACGGTGCCAAGGAACGGAGAGTGGGGTAAAGCGTGACCGAGACCAATCAGGATGATGGTCTGTACAGTCGTACTGCTTTGTTGGAAATGAGAATGGTACTTAGTATTATGTTACCAGCCAATTCTTCAAAGTAAAGAGTGCATTTAAACGAAAATACTAAGTACAAAGAAGGAAAAGAAGAAGAAGAGAGGAAACGTGTGCGACAGGACCTTTGTAGATCCTCGTCCTGTCTCTTCGTACAAACATGTCAAACATCTACAAGTCGGAAACATCTGGCAGAAAACTCTAAAGTCAGGGCGGCTAGTTACGGCAGAAAGTACGGTCCAGTCCCGATCGTCACATAAACAATAACATTCGGACACTCGAAATATACACCTCGGTGATCAAACCTCTCGAGGAGATTGCGGAAAACAAAAAGCAGATCCTATCCATTTTCGACCTGTCCAAGGTACACATTTATCATGGATTTAGCAAGAATGACAAATAGGACAAGGACCGTACCCAAAGAGCAATCAAGGCGACCAGGGGCGAGGGATATATAAGTAGGAACGGGGATAAGTTTGCCAACTTCTTTAACACAGATGAGAAAGCCGCCATTTTCGGAGAAATATTCCTAGACGTTAAATGGTCAAATAATCTAGAGAATATCCAAATGGGGCGATCGATACTTCTAGCTCTTCTCGAGGCTAAAGAAGTCCTATCTTTGCTGCTAAAGTACATGGTTGATCAGGTGGACCGCAATTCCTTAGCCAAGATTGATAAGGTAAAAGGAAGAGCGCAAACACTCCAGGAATCTGGAAGGCATACATTGAGTATGGACTTACTCAAACATCTTTGATCAGCGTTTCAAAGGAAATGAGGGGAAACCAATAGGAGTGAAATCTGCGCTATTTTTGTCTTTCTCAGAAAATAATGCTGGTCCAAGGAATGTATCCAATCATTTAAAATTTTGTTAAAAGAATTGGCAACTTAATATATTAGATGAGTGTTTGGTAGAGCATTTCAAAGACAGCCTAATTTCCAAGAATTTTATTACAAAATATTTCTTCTCCTACTCATAAGTCAGCTCGAATATAACTATGCCCTGGGTTTATTATTAAGAAAGCTAGTCAAATCAAAATATCTTATCTACAACTAACTACTTATTATAATTAGAAGATTTCGTCTAACAAAATCTCTATATAAAAGTGGATAATCAATATGTTTTTCAAAGCTTAATATAAGCAATGTTAGTGTATTGTTTTTAATAATATTTCTAGGGGGTATATACGTCCCTAGCTCTCTAGATAGAGAGCAAAACAAAAACAAAAACAAAAACAAAAACAAAAACAAAAACAAAAACAAAAACAAAAACAAAAACAAAAACATACAACAGTGAGGATTCGCTGGTGGTCACCCACCCAACTACTAACTCACCGGCGTGTGGCTTAAGTACGGCTGAGCGGACGGGAAGCCCTGTTTTCCACACCCTATGGTCGTATGTATTATGTTACATGCAGAAGAGAATAATAATGTATAATTGTAGAAGTAATTGGTGGTGGTAAGGTGGTTATAGTTAAGGGTGAGTGAGTGCAATGTAATCTAGACGGGAACTCGCTACCTTGGCCCCGTAGGTACCTAGGAGGTACCTATGGACATCCACAGGTACAGCTAAGTATTATGCAAGACATTTAACTGCTAGGGCAAAAGCTCATAACAAAACTCGGAACGTCCGATCATCACTGCAGCTGTATATATACCAGGCCCTAAAATCCACTAGCGACCACATCATCTGCTCAGAGCTACCGTATGATGAATTAGCGAGGTCCAAAGTAGGAATACTAACTGATTTTAAGATACCCTGTTGACACTGGCTCTATCCTTTCGCATCGTACATCAATTTTGAAGAAAACTGCTCTATATGGTGGCTCACACACAGTCATTCTAGAGATCGGCTTAACCAATATGTAACGATTTCTTCCCTTGCCTCTGTTCTTTCCTCTTCCTGACTTGGGTGCACTTCTTCAATTGTCTTCGTTAGGATATATATATATACGTATAAATCAAAATCTCGATGTATCATGTTGTACTTTTATCTCATAGATCATATCCGTAGCAAGTTGATAATATATATCCACTCAAAGTGATAGGTTATAGTATATAGATATGGGGTGTCCATCATCAGAAATTCTACATGGGATATAGTTCTGGTTCACAATGTATAAACAGAACACCAGATATAACAACCCTTATAAAGAAGACGCTAGAAGCAAACCAAAATGTACCAAGCCTAGACCCGAAAGTCACAAGTTATAACCTAATTCGACTTCCCCGAAAACGAAACTAGAGCATGATAAGACTCCGTCAGAGGCCACAACCCCTGAGCAAAACCAACCGCCCCAGCAACAAGAAGCACATAATAAGCAACCGTCCACCCAATACCCAATTCACCACTATTACCCCTGGCCCCAATTTTGACATCATCATCATCAGAATCCTCTTTACCCCGAGTCATAGGAGGACTAATAGTCTCAACCGCCTCAACCCGCCCCCAGAACCGCGGCAATCCACACCAGTTACAGAAACTATGGATGAGAACAACGGACAGCAACGAGCCGGTTCGCAAATACACGAACGTCGCATACCAGCCGAAGATAGTCGTGTAGCCGAACTGGAAGAGCGACCGCAGCAGCGCGGCTATAGCCGGCGTGTCCGGGTGGGTGAGACCGAACTCGTAGAAGTGGTGCACGTGCGCGATGCCGAAATACAGCGGCGCCAGGAACACGATTCGGCCCGGCGAGGTGTGTGCTAGTAAATGTAGCGGGACCATCGCGGATCGGAACATGACTTCTTCGGTAAAGGGGCCCTGGGTGATGTTAGTTTTGTTTTTTTGATAAAAAAAGGGATAGAAAAAAAGCAAATAAAAAGGAGAGGGAAAAAGTAAGTGCTTACCGCAACATAATTCCTCCAACCAATCCAGCCACCCAGACACTCAGAGAGACTACTACGACGGAACCAGAACTTCCATTCGCCCTCGACAATGCCACGCTCGAAGAGCGGACCGAGGAATAGAATGGCGGTTAGGAGAAGACTCCGCAGCGTCTCTAGCAGGCCGACGGGCCACCAGCCGAGGAGTCTGACACCGGCACCGAGGGAGGAATTATCCCCTTCGACGATGAGCCAGAGGACCAGGACGGAGCTCACGATACATGACCCCGTGACGGCGCGGATGCGGGCCCGGATCACGGACGGGGCATCGCGACTGAGACTTGGGGATGGGCGGGTTGTTGGAGAGAGATAGAATGGGACCACGTAGAGTAGTGTGAGCAGGACCTGTATGGGAGTTAGATATGATTTAGAGAAATATGTCTTTTTTTCTTTCTTTTCTTGTGTTTTTGGTGTTTCTAGGAGTTCTACATACAGATAGAAAAGCGACCCTGTGCTCTGACAGGGCAGGTTCATCTGTGGTTTCGTATTAGTGAGATTTCTTTTTTTAGTTTACCCCTGACTTACCCTGCTTGGAGTATAGACTCTTGAGTTGAGCCATTATCCCTACGGGTGCCATGATCCGGGAGGAGGTTCAAGTTGCTATTTATGGATTTTCAGAGGAGAGAGGAAAAAGGAAAAGGGAGGGTTCTTTGTTCCTGATACCGTACAATTATACAGGTGATGATTGGATGGAAATGGGATAATACAGTATGGTATTGTCATCATACACCGTGGACTGAGACAGGAGGATATCAATGTCAATTTCTTGCGATTGTTCTTTTCTTCTTCTCTTCTTTTCTTTTTGATATGAACATCTATTTCATTCTATATATATATACTTATAGAAGGATAAACAGTCCAAGAAATGTACAGGGTTCCTTGAAAAAGCAAAACCGGATTCGAACGGGTGGACCGTGCAAAAAAAAAAAACAGGATGTGAGCTCTCTCATCCCAACCCCCTTGAGTCTCTTCTCATCTTAAATGTGAGTCAATGCGAGGGATCGTGGACAGTTATTCTCCGATCACGAGGAACCAAATATCTATTGGCAATGAGCATCTCATTATTGTTCTGTTCTGCCCATATCTGCCAGGGAGATGCGCTATCAACTAGTGGCAGTTCATCACGGACAACGCACACAGGCTCCACTCAAAACAGGCGATTAAATAAGGAAAGGTGTTTCAAGGAGTCAAGTGTGGCTCTGGCCGGATACTCCGCATTTAATATGGATTTGATATATATTAAAGATGATAGCCGAGGATACCTTTGTATAGAAAATATCAACACGGGAATCAAAACACAACTACAACAACCAGAACCAGAACCAAGAACCAGAAAAAAAAAAGACAAAACCAATTGCATGAATTGCTTCAATTCCAATTGTCCACTTGCAGAGTACTTTTGATCTAGGCCAATCGTTAAGAGCCACAACTGTCAATCCCCTGCATCCCCCACGGGTCTAAGATCTCACTTGCTTAGACGCTCACCGCTGGCCAAAATTCCTCCCTTCCCAAGTGTCTCACGTTCTCTGCATCTTCTGCTTTTCTCTACTCGTTTTGTGCTTTTTTGTCCCTTTTTTTGTTTTGAAACGTTTTAATGATTGTTTTTCCGCCAGTCACTCTTTTAATGGCCTTGGATGTTTGAAACGAACTAATCTCTGACGAACCTCTGCAACGTCTACCCACGCTCTTTTTTTTGATGAACATCAGCCTATAGATTCCTTGATATCCAAGGGCCACCACATTCCTTACCTCGAACATTCGAATACTCGGGAAAAACAAAACAATCCACTCTTTTGACACCTTGTTTACACATTTGGGTTCGACAATTGCCTTCGCCTTCGCTTTTGCTTTTCGACCTTTGCAATCAATGCTCTTAAGTGTCTCCAAATAATGTCTTTTTCCGGTCGGTCGACCTCGCCGCGCGCGCGAAGGGCATTACACGAGCGTACTCCCTCTCACTCAAATGAAAGATCACCAACCCGCTCATTGCGCATGATTCCGGATGAAGACCTCGATATGTACTCCGCGACCCCATTCCCGACCAAGCCCGAGCAGATTCTGTTGCCGCTCCCCGGCAGACAACAACAATACATTTCAGACACCGGTTTCAGCTATTCAGATCACCACCACGGACCATCCACGTCGGCGTATTCCCCACCGACCTTCAGTCAACCCGAACCCAACAGCCCCAGAGATCACTCAATTGGTAGCTGGGATGTATCCTCCACCGTGGATACCGGTAACTCGCCTCCGCAGTTGTGGGATGATGACCCATCCTCGAGCAAGTCATCGCTGCCAGACGGTTCAGGGAAAGCACCAGACTATGGCTCCGAAAGTTCAGAAGCCGAGTTCGACGACGATATGATGGTCTTGCCGACGACCACCCCAACCATAAAAGCCGTAATCTCCGAGCCATCCATGTCGCCAAAGTCCTCCGCCGAGTCCGTAACGGACTACTCTAGCCCCATCCTCGAACAAATCGGGGCCCCGTCAAGTCCCAACTTTGTTATGCTGGATAACTCGAGCATGAACTTCCACCGTCCGGGTACAGCATCCTCGGAGTCAGACCCACGAACGAACTCACTCTCTTCATATAACTCCCGAGGAACCGTCGTCAGACACGTCGGCTCTGCACCCTGGTTCCAAAATGCCTTTCAACCAGCCTCATCCGAGCGATCCTATGGATCCCCGTCATTCCACTCCAGCCCGCCAGCTCAGTCAATAGCCTCATTCCACTCGAGCCCGCTCGCCCAATCCATAGCCTCGTTCCACTCGTCATCCAGGGCACCATCAGGCAGCCGTTCCCGATCAGCAACATCATCTTCTCGCAGTCTCCGCTCCGCTTCTGACTTGCAGGCAGCCATCGACAATGGAGTTCCTATTCAATACCCACGTATTCGAGCGCCATCATCGTCAAGCTCCCGCGCCGGTACATCAGCTCCCTCAGAACGCGACTTCACCCCTGGTCCTGCCTCCGGACGTTGCAATCCCCACCTGGCATCAGGACGCTGGAACCCGCATCTATCAACAGTCTCCTCCATCTGGTCCGCCGACGAATCAACCAATCTCGCCGGAGAACCAGACACAGACTCAGACCGCGAAATGGCAGAGCCAACCCCACCGCCACAAGCAGCCCTAGCAACAGAAACAACCAGATCCTCCGTCTGGCTCGTCGACCCATCAAACGACAGCGAAGACGAACGTCTCGACAGCTTAACCAAACTCCCCACCCGCCCAATCTTCTCCCAAAGCCTCTCCTCGGGCTCAAAACGGAGCAACAGCACCCGCAGTCTCCAACGCCCAGGAACAGGTTCAAGCACAATCCTCAACATCCTCCCAACATGGGCAAAAGTCTACTACCTCCGCGAACCAATGGGTCTAAACTCAACTCTCTCGATGATCGACGCTAGTCGTCCCCCATCAACCAGACCCGGAACTTCAAACTCCAGCGTCTTCAACTTAGTCCCAGGACCCCTCAACATCCCCCGTCCCCGCTCCCCAGAACATACCCGTCCTCCCTCCCCACAACGCAACCCCCAACCAATCCCCCAACGCCGACTGGATAGTGACCCCCGCGATCCACGCGCCCACTGGGTCCCATCCCCACAACCCGAAGACGGCGAGTTCACCGGCAGCCACCTCCACCGTCTCCGACACAGCTGGTCACCACATCTCGTGCCTGACCGACGTGTTCTACAACACTCGAAAAGTCGGTGGCGTCCGCCATCACTCGACTCGCGCTACGAGCCTGTCCTCGGCCGTCGAAATATACAGGTCTATTCATTCTGTATGGGATTCATTTTCCCGCCTGCCTGGTGTGTTGCAGCGTTCCTTCCTCTGCCACCTAAACCGAAGGTTGCGCAGATGGTTGAGTTCGAGGCTGGTTCGGATGTTGGTAATGCGCTCGAGGCTCAATGTGTTAATTTGCAGCAACGGAGGAGAGATAATGCGCGTTGGTGGAGGAATCTTAATCGATGGATGATTTCTCTGGGTGTGGTTATTCTGGTTATTATTATTGTGCTTGCTGTTATTGGGACTACCTCGGGTTTTTAGGGTTATTTACAGCGATCTTTTCTTTTTTACGCTCTTACGACTTGGACTTTCTTTTCATCATTTGAGACTATCTTTGATGCTTTTCTTTTTCTTTTTCTTCGGGATTGAGTTCCCCGACTGGTTTTTCTTTTCTCCTTGCTCTTCACTGATCTGGCAGACACGGTCTCCTTACCGCGATCTTTTCTCTCTTCTTTTGATTATTGACTATTCAACCTCCCCCTTTTCTCTTCTTTTCTCATCTTTTGATTCTTTCTCTTCTCAGCCTGCACATTTGTTCTGAACGACTCCACGACTTCAACGCACATAAATATCCTCTTCTGTTTTACATTTTTCTTGTTTCAACATTGGCCTCCTGACTGGCTTTATATGTTTGCTGGAATTGCGTTTCTATGCATGGCGACTGCCTTGGTTTGCATTGCTATACGTCCGTGTAATGGATATATGTTTCTTGTTGTTATTTTGCTTTTTACTTGACTTCAAATGTTGAATTTGGATTGGAATTTGAATCTGGTTTTTACCACACTCATATATACTCATTCTCTGCTACTTTGCTCTTTTCTTTCAGCATTCGATGTTGTACCACAATCCACTTCTGATATATACCCAATTCCACTTAAAGTAATAGTAACTGAATCAAAGCTTGCTATTCCCTGCGCAAACCATCTATAGACATCTCAGACCTAGTCGAGACCAATCTCGACCAAGTCACCACTATTAAATAGAATAAACACGAAAACACTCCTAATTATTGTTCTATAAAGCCGATCCAACGGCTATTCATCCTCTATCCAATGAACCCACCACTCACACAGTTCTCAAACCAGAAAAAAAACGTCAACTGTCAACTCCCACCTACAACTTCCGGCCAATCTTCTGCTCAACAGCGACCTTCAACTCCTCACCAGTAGGCATCTTAACCGTACTTCCCCGTCTACCACGGGACTCAATCTCGGCCTTGATCTCAGCAACAGCCTCGTCAAAGTCACGCTCAGGATCATTCGGCAAGCCGAGGACGGGCGGGCGCACGGACTCGGTGCTAGCAGTGCGAGCGACGTGGGGACGGTTGCGGCTCTTCAGCCGCGAGACGAGGTATTTTCTAAGCGGAGAGAAGGAGGCGAAGGCAACTAGGGAGACGGCGCAGTTGACGATGCCGTAGAAGTAGACGCGAGACCAGACGGTGACGGACTTGTCGAAGTTGAGGATGATGAAGGGGATGACGGTGAAGGAGAGGGTCAGCTGTGTTGCTAGCCAGCTGAGGATGTCGTAGTAGCGCTTGTTTGCGGTTGGCTTGGTGCCGTCCGGTGTGAGGAAGAAGGGGCGCACGTAGCGGCGGAAGTCTATTGTGTGGTTAGTTATGGGAGGAGGGTTGGTTTGATGGAGATGTCTTGGGTGCTTACTCTTTGCCACGGTCTGAACGAATGAGCCTAGTACAAAGGTCATGTAGTATCCTGGGTGGAAACCGTGCCAGAGGGCACTGGTAGCAAAAGTAGCCATACTGGCGCGGAAGCCGGGCTTCTTGCCCTTGGGCGTGACACGGAGGTAGATGTAATTGCGCAACCAGTGGTTGGTGTTCTTGTTCCAGTTGCCCAGGTAAGCGTGCGAGTTTTGCGCAGTCTCCATGGCCCACGGATCGACGTTCTGCAGTCGGTTCCAGAAAACCTTGCCTGTTTTCGGGTCGAAGCTGTTGTATCCCATGCCAGATAGAATACAGGCACCCTCAGTCAGAGCCCAGACACCGTAGTACTTGGTGCGAGCAGTGAAACCAAGCATGTGTACAGTCAAAATGCGACGCAGGAAGGAATACTGCAAGAACTCGTCGGAAAGTACAAAGTCGGCGGTAAAGTATGAGTTCAGCTGGATGAACGCCAAGATCCAGACCAGTCCGGCAGCGGCCTTCATTGCGGCAGGTCTTCCACTGCGAGGGATCTTGCGCTTCTTTCTGGTGGGTGGCACCTTGGATGGGTCAGTGCCTGGGGGGACTTCGAAGAGCGTAGTGTCGATCCAGCGGCGGTAGTCCACATATTCAAAGGAAGGACCAGCGAAGAGAGAAGGGAAGAAAAAGACGTAGCCCAGATAGTCTACAATACTCGGGAACTTGGTAATAGCAGAGTACTTCTGCGAATCCGAGAGTTGGTCCTTGGGTAGACGGCCGTCATGAACATTCCAGCAGAAGGAGGTAAGTTTCATGACCATGACCATCTGCGCTCCAGTAATGTCAACAGCCGATTTGTCGTCCGCCCTCTGACGCTCAATGTGGTTAATTGACATGTGACCCATCAGGTAAACGAACCCAATCCACGGCATCAATGATCCATCCACGTAGTAGGCAATCGCGTAGGTGGCTGCGGCACTGTATAGTAGGGTGCGTAGACCATCCCAGAGGTCGAAGAGTCCAACAATATAGAACAGCGACACGGCGATAATGAAGACATTCTTTTTCCAGGGTTGGCCATCGGGAATACGCTTGAGGAGGGCGGCCAGTGGGTAGGAGAGGAGGAACGAGCCGATCAGCTTGACTGGAGCTGGGGGTCAGAAATTGCTAGTAAAGTCGGGAGCTTATGGAAATGGAAGATCGTACGCTCATCAGTCGATGCGCCAGTCAGTTGAGCTGGCACCTCAAATACTGCGGGGAGAAGTGTTAGTTGGACCGAGGAGCTAGAGAACGCTTGTATGAGGGAAGTAGACATACTCTGATCTACATAAGGCAACATATTGTTGACCTTGTAGAGGAGAAAACAGACAAAACAAGAAGAAGAATCCAAAAAACAGACGAGAGTGAAGAAAAGAAAAAAAGAAAGAAGAAACCAAAAAAAAGGTGAAGAAGAAAAAAGAAAAACAGCTTGTCATGTGGAAAGTGGAAATTCCACCCCCAACAACTCTTCCCGCCCTCTCCACATTCAACCCCTCGATCTTCAACAGCTTCAACAGCTTCAACAGCTTCAACAACTTCAATCAGGTCCAAATATAATACGTTGAGAACTTACTTCCTGGAATCTTACCCACCATGGACGTCGTCGCGGCTGCCTCGGGGTACATCTCCAAGATGGTCACCGTGGGTGAGTCCGCAGGAGCGTCATCCAAGATGAAGATCTTGCTTCTTGATAGTGAGACAGTGGGTGATTTATACCTAGCTAGCAATATACTCGTCTCGATCGCTAATTCCTATTGTGATAGGTCCCTATTGTTTCGACCGCAATTACCCAGTCTGCCCTCCTCAATCATGAGGTCTACCTCATTGACCGCTTAGACAATGCCGCGCGCGAGAAGATGCGACATCTACGATGCCTGTGCTTTGTGCGCCCATCACCCACCTCTATTCAGTTTTTGATCGACGAGCTTCGAGAACCCAAATATGGCGAATATTACATCTATCTTAGCAACATTATCCGCAAATCCGCCCTCGAACGGCTTGCAGAAGCGGACAGCCACGAGGTCGTCCAGTCGGTCCAGGAACAGTTCGCCGATTTCCTTGTAATCAACCCGGACCTCTGCTCTTTGGGGATGGGTTTCCCATTGCAACGGATCTGGAGCCATTCGCCGGACTTATGGAACCCGGATTCACTACAAAGAGCCACAGAGGGGGTCCTGGCCCTGCTTCTCGCCTTGAAGAAGAATCCACTTATTCGCTACGAGAAGAACAGTCTATTGGCCCGAAAATTAGCGACGGAGGTCCGATACCACATCACGCAGGAGGAGCAGCTATTTAACTTCCGCCGGACGGATACACCGCCTATCCTGCTCGTTCTTGACCGCCGCGATGATCCCATCACCCCGTTGCTGACTCAATGGACATACCAGGCGATGGTACATGAGATGCTTGGCATCAACAATGGCCGCGTGGATCTGCAGGATGTGCCAGATATTCGACCAGAACTGAAAGAGATTGTCCTGGCCCAGGACCAGGACCCATTCTTCAAGAAGAATATGTATCAGAACTTTGGTGATCTGGGCCAGAACATTAAAGAATATGTGGAGCAGTATCAAACCAAAACTCAAAGCACTGCGAATATCGAATCTATTGCAGACATGAAACGCTTTGTGGAGGATTATCCCGAATTCCGCAAGCTGGCAGGTAATGTGAGCAAGCATGTTACCCTGGTGGGCGAACTCAGTCGGCGTGTCGGCGAGGATACCCTCCTCGATGTGAGCGAGTTGGAGCAGAGCCTGGCATGCAATGATAACCACTCCAATGATCTTAGGGTATGTTCAAATGTTAAACTGATTATGCTTTGCTCACGAACTTACTCTTCTCCAGTCACTACAACGAATCATTGGGCTGCCAAATGTCCCCTCAGATAATAAGCTGCGTCTGGTGGCACTCTACGCCCTTCGCTATGAGAAGCAACCCAACAACGCGCTGCCAATCCTCCTTGATCTTCTTGTCACAGCAGGCGAAGTCTCCTCTAACCGCGTAAATATTATCCCCAAGCTCCTCGCTTATCACCACTCTCTCCAAGCCCCACCAGTCGCAGGCGGGTTCTCCGATCTTTTCGAATCAACCTCCTTCTTCTCCGGCGCAAGCAGCCGCTTTAAGGGCCTTAAAGGTGTCGAGAACGTCTACACGCAACACTCCCCGCGACTGGAAGTGACTCTTCAAAATCTCATCAAAGGCCGCCTGAAGGAACTGCAGTACCCCTTCCTCGAGGGTAGTGGACACACGCGGGACAAGCCGCAAGACATCATCATCTTTATGGTTGGTGGCACCACGTATGAGGAGGCCAAGATGGTAGCACAGGTCAATGCCAGCTCCCCGGGAGTGCGAGTCGTTCTCGGTGGCACTTCCATTCACAATAGTGCAACTTTCTTGGAAGAGGTTGACGATGCAGTGGGCAGTTGGCCCGAACCAGGACCCTCGACAGCTGCGGGACGGCTGCGACGGGAGGTGGGACGATAATTTTGTTTTAGTGTGTATATGGGTAATGGAATAACATTAGATCAAGTAAATCCTGCAAATCAGAGTCAATTTTACAAGAAATAGCAAAGAAAATAGCTGACGGCAACTTATTTCGCATTTGTTGCTATCGCCTTCCGTAGAGAGCAAAGACCCCAAATGCGGAGAGATTCATCTTCCTCTTTTCTCCCCACATCTGACACTGACAGCCACACATCAAATGGAGCATACATCCCCAAAAGGAGGGCCCTCCTCACCACCACCTCGCGAACCAAGTCTCCATCTCCCTTCTACAACCGATCCACCGGGCCCTCAAAACCCCGCCAAACCCCTCGTATGGCTGGTATACATCCCCATCCCCCACCAACAAAAAACCCACCCCAAACACAAACTAACACACACACTCCCCAGATCTTCGGCGCAACCGGGCACATGGGTCGCTCCCTAGTAAAAACCGCCCTCAGCAACAACGATCTAGTAGCAGCCGTCGGACGCACCTACGAGAATAGCCCAGCAGCAATGAAAGAGCTCGAATCCCCCAACTGCATCGGCCTCCTATGCGATGTACGAGCACGCGAGACCGTAAAACGCGTAATCGACCAAACAATATCCCACTTCGGCCGAATCGACATAATCGCCAATTGCTCCGGCTACGGCGTCATCGGCGCCTGCGAAGACCAAGACGAATTCGATATCCGAAACCAATTCGAGACAAACTTCACCGGAACACTCAACATGATCCAACTATCTCTACCACATTTCCGTCAGCGGCGCGCAGGCAGATATCTCATCTTCAGCTCGACGTCTGGCGCCCTCGGCGTGCCGGGACTCGGTCCATACTGTGCTTCCAAATATGCCGTCGAGGGCTTGATGGAGAGTATGTTATATGAGGTGGATAGTTTTAATATTAAGGGTACACTTGTTGAACCGGGTCATATGCGTCGTGATGATATTGCGGATTTGGCTTCGCCGCAGGCGCCGAACCCTTCTGAACATCAGCTTTCGGCGCCTTTGCCGCTCTACGGGCATTTCTTGGTTAAGCCGCCCAGTGAGCCGTATAATACGACTACGTCGCCTGCGGCGCATGCGCGGCGCATGCTTATGTGGCTTGGTGATAAGCAGCCGGCTAGTGCGGTTAAGGCGGCGCATTTGGTTTGGCAGCTTGGGCATTGCTCTTATCCGCCTCTGAGGTTGATTTTGGGTACGTATGCGGTTGAGAGTGTGCGGGATCGGTTGAAGTGTATTATTGAGGAGATTGAGGATTGGAAATATCTTAGTTTCCCCATGGGTGATACGCAGCTGCCGGTTAGAAGTGAGCGTGAGAGGTCTTCGTTTCAGGAGGGAGCTGAAGGGGGGAGTGGATTGGGTAATGAGTGATTCTGTTGGATTTTGTCAATGTCTTATATGTTATATGATACCCAATATGATACCCAATATGATACCCAGTATGATATCCAAACCTGATCAAGGAGCTTTTTCAGATAACCGACCTGCATATTCCCAGGCGTGGGCGGTTTCCTATTGATCGTCTAACCTGCGAAAAGAGGAGTGATAGCATTGATATTTGGTACTTTATTTGTTTTCCAAAACAGAAAGAACCCAAGTGAGAAGAGAAAGCTCTATACAATACCTATCACCAATAATATACATGTCTATCCAAGATAGTAATACAAATCCCACATCTAATGGGAAATCAGAAAACAACATTAACAAGTTTACCCCCCTTAACAACAATAACCCGCCGTCTCTTTTCCCAATCATTCTTCTCCTGAAGCCACGACTTCCCCTCAGCAGTCTCCAAAACTCGACTAACAATCCAATCCTGTTCTTCCTGTGAAGGAGCATTCTTGCCCTGCGACGCTGTCGCCGACTCCATGCGCGGGATGGTTACCGCACAGCGGAGCTTTCCGTTAATCTGCACGGCGACCGTTTGGCCGCCGCGAGAGGAGAGGGTTTCGGCTTGGGCCGGTGTGAGGAGGGTGCTGGGCCAAGGCGATGAAAGGATTGATGGTACTGTGGTTGTAGAGGTGTTTGTGGTTGCGTGTAGCACTTCCCATGATTCAGAGGCCAAGGCTGGGGCGATGGGGGCTAGTAGACGGAGGAGGGATGAGATGGATAGGTATAGGATGAGAGGGGAGGAGGCGGGGGTTGAGGCCAGGGTGTTGGTCAGTTTGGTTAGGTCTGAGATGACTGTGTTCAGACCGTAGGGGTTGCTTTCAATGCAGGTCGTGACGGATGCGATGGTGTTGTGGGTGGCTAGGACTGCGTCTGCGTCGGAGTCGCTTAGATCCTGGAGCGATGATGGGAGGAGAGCAGCGTGGGTGGTGGATGGTTTCAGATCTGCTTCCGAGACGGAGAATGAGGCCTCCGTCAGGGTCTGTTGAGTGTCTTGGACAAGTTTCCAGAGTCGGTTGAACCAGCGCTCGACGCCGACGACCTTGGTTTCGTCCCATTCTAGAACTTCGCTGACTGGTGCGGAGAACAGGATGTGTGCGCGAGTAGCGTCGGCGCCGTACTTTGATGTGGTGGTGGTAGGATCTACACCGTTGTACTTGCTCTTGGACATCTTTTCGAAGGAGATATTAGGGGCGACTTGGGTTCCCTTTATCAAAGGCTTGTCTGGATTGGTCAGGTCAACTTCCGCCGGGAGAAGGAAGCGCCCGGTCGAGGGCTCAGTGAAGGTCTTTCCGTGGACCATGCCCTGGCTGAGAAGCATTTTGAACGGTTCTGCGGGTGCAGTAGAGTTCTTATTTGGGCTCAGCTCAGACTGAGAGAGGAATTTGTAGATAAATCGAGCGTAGAGAAGATGCAGAATGGCATGCTCGACTCCACCAATGTACACATCCACCGGCTGCATCACCGCAGGGGAGAATGGGGATGCCTTGTTGGCAGAATCCAAGAACCGCAAGAAATACCAGGATGAGTCCACGAAGGTGTCCATGGTGTCTGTATCGCGTCGAGCGGGACCATTGCAACTGGGGCATTTTGTATGCAGCCATTCCTCGGAGGATTCCAGAGGGTTTCCCTTCTTTCCCTTGAGCCACTCTCCCTCAATCTTCGGCAGCTGCACTGGAAGATCCTTGTCAGGCACCGGCACAGGACCACAGTCCCCGCAGTGGATAATGGGAATGGGCGCACCCCAGTATCGCTGGCGACTAATCAACCAATCCCGCAGACGCCAGCTCTCGACAAACGCAGCCTGGCCGACCTTCTCCAGGTCATTGACAATCAGTTTTGATGCCTCCTTGGAGTGTAACCCTTGGTACTTTCCGCAGCGCGAGGTCAGGAATCCCTCTTGAGTGAAAGCCTTTGTTTCTGACGGGACAACACTGCTGTTTGCCTCGCCGCCACTTGGCTCAGCCTCGATAACAATAGGGATCGAGTCGGGGTTGACATTTTCCTTAAAGAACATCATGTCCCTGGTATCATGGCCCGGAACACCCATGACTGCTCCCTCGCCATAGTCGCCAAGGACGTAAGGAGCCACAAAGACAGGAAGATTCCTGAGCAAGTGGGGGGTTTCTGTATCGATCTTGCACAATGGATGAGACACCTCAATGTCGGACAGCCGGTATCCTGCTTTGGAGTCCGGTGCAAGCGACGATGCATCACTAAGGAATTTGCGAAGCGCCTCGTCTTTCTCGGCAGCCTTCAACACAATAGGGTGATTCAACGAGAGTGCCAAATACTCCACACCATACAAAGTGTCTGGCCGGGTAGTGAATACATTCACATCCACTTGGTCATCCCGTCCGATGGTCACAGGGAATGTGACCTTGGCACCATAAGACTTTCCAAGCCAATTGCGTTGCATCGACAGGACACGTTCCGGCCATCCCCCGGCAAGAGAATCAAGGTCTTTCAGAAGTGCTTCCTTGAAATCAGTGATCTTAAAGAACCACTGCTTCAAGTTCAACTTTTCAACCTTAGCCCCAGATCTCCACGAGAATCCATTGGCATCAACCTGCACAAAAATTAGATCAAATCAAAAGTCACCCTCTGTTCCCAACTCACCTGCTCATTTGCCAAAACAGTCTTATCAACAGGGTCATAATTAACCAACGCTTCCGCCTGATACGCCAATTTCTTTTGATACAACATCAAAAAGATGCGCTGTGTATGCTCATAGAAATCCGGGGAGCACGTAGCCAGTTCCTATCCGTAAGTATCAATTAGCCATCCATCCATCCTGACCAACCCGCCGAATCCAAATAACCAACACCAACATACCCGATCCCAATCAAACTCCGCCGAAATACACCTCAACTGCTCCTTCATCTTCGAAATATTCGCCTGCGTCCACACCGCAGGATCAATCCCCCTCTCAATCGCGGCGTTCTCCGCCGGCAGTCCAAATGCATCCCACCCCATAGGATGGAGCACGTCATGTCCGCGCATTTTATAGAACCGCGAGATCACATCAGAGATCGTGTATACGCGCAAATGGCCCATGTGCAGCGTCCCGGACGGGTATGGGAACATGGATAAGATGTAGGATTTGGGTTTCTCTGTTGCGTCGGCTGTTGGGCGCGGTACCGCGCGGTCGCTTTCCCATTTTGCGTGCCATTTTTTGTCAAGTGCTGGCAGGTCTAGTCGGCGGGTTGAGGTGCTGGATAGTCGGGTTAGGGTGTAGACTGGTGAGAGGGCTCGGAGGGTTGGACGCGCGTGAATGCGGCCAGGCGCGATGGCGCTGGTTAATCGAAGTCGGGAGAGGGATTGCATGGCTGGCTGATCATTATGTGGCTGATATGTTTAGAGATTGGAGCATTAATTGGAGTAATTGGCCATGTCTGCGATTTGAAGGTGTGACTTGTTTCACTTGCGCATCTTCAAAACTTCCCCGGAGCCCGGGTAGCTTTAGCCCCGATTTGGACTAGCGCATCAGCACTTATACTTCCAAGGTTTGGACACCTTTTTAGAGAAGTTTTGAAGATGCCGAGGTCCTTTTGTGTTTGATAGAGAATTAATCTTTTGACAAAGTTTTTCAGGTTCAAGGGATATGCATATCCCGCATTGGAAATCGCTATGTATCATACACTCTACTTTATCCTAAGTCTAGTCTATATTCTTAAAATATCACCACTTCTGTCAATACCACCGCGGAAATGATCCGTAACGACTTTCCCGCCGAGAATAGTCTCCTCGACAAGCCCCTCTACGTGCTTGGGTTCAATGCGGCCGTACCAAATCCCCTTACCCGCCAGCGGGTGAGGCTCTGAAGAAGTTCCCACCGTCATCTTCGGCGGAATATAAACAATCACATTGCCTGCATATTTATGTCCTCCAACATGACTCATCAACCCAATATTAGCGTGGTTGGGGCCATCCACCGTGATCCCATCACTGTCCGCGGAGGTGAATCCTCGCGTTTGCAACACGCGCTTGAATTCGCTTTCCAAGGCGGGGGCCATGACGCCACAGCGCATGTCACGACCTCCATGTCCGCATATTAACACTGTTGGAGAGTGGTTGATGTCGATTACTCCCGGGAAGTGTGATGCTAGGTCAGGGGATCGGGTCATGTCTGCTTGTTTGGCCGCAGGGAGAGAGGAGTGCATGTCGTGGAGTCGTTCGGGGAGAAGATATGCGCGTACGAAGGTTGTTAGATCGGTTGTTTGGTCGGGAGATGAGGTCTTGTTCACGGGTATTGAGGGAATGTATTTGAAGCTGGGGAAGAGGAATGCTGAGGCGGAGGCGGGAGAGGAGCTTGCAGCTGGCGCAATAGATGAATTCGTAATCAAGACATTATTGAAAGGCTAAAGTGAGGAGATCTCGTATCAGCAAGAGTTCGCGCATCCTTATCGGTTTAAATGGTCCACTTACATCAAGATATGGCCCGCCACGACCTAAAAGACTCTTCAATCCTCTCACAAGGTTGCCCCAGCCTTTGTTTTCACCATCATCCTCAATGCGACTCGTCCAGTCCGGTTGTCCTGTGCAGATGAGAAGCTGCTGCGCGTAGGCAGCCATCGTTCCATTTAAGGCTTGTTCATGATCGATCGGTAACCCCTCCGGCATGGCGGGCGTGGGTGGACAATTGCAGCTTGGTTCAGGGCATGTCTTGGTAACAGGGAAGGGAGGAGGGATTTCCAGGCGCACGCGGAGTCTGCTGCTGCGCTGAGGGGTACTGGACAGCAGGCGGATGTTTTGGCAGTTGCGATAGGTTCGCCCGCTCCAGGCGCGCGTGAGCGATTGCGCGAGTATTGATTGCATCAAATGTTATGGCCTTGGATAAATTGGTAGAAGGGGGATAAATTCAAAGGACACAATGTCCAGAAAATAAAAGAGAGGTGAATGTTGAAATGTCCGAGTGCCGAGTCCGAGAAATCGGATATTCGGAGATTATCAATCGCCGCCGCTGATTCGTTGGATCTGTAGATCTAAACAATTCCAATGTTATTCTACTAACCATCTACTATAACATCTACAACATAGTTATCGTCGCAATATTCCCAATCGTCCTCATCATCACTGCCAATCAGAATATCTTCCACAAATCGACTAACAACTTTTAAGAAATCTCGCGCCCGAGGAACATAATGAGTCCCCCAGAATTGGTAAATCTCAGCATTAACGCAATATTTAAATAATGTTGGCATTTGAACCTGAATCCTTGGTGAAAGGGCTTCCCGTAATTTTCCATGGTATCTAATAATTCTGGCAGGCTGGCGCGCGCTGTGCATATATCTACTCGCGCAAGCAGGCCAGCTTGGTTCCTTGACTCCCTTGGATGATCCCAATTGAGGGTTATCAAAATAAAATATGGTTCGGTGACAAGGCTTTGCAGGTCCCAAGTCTTCATTTATGGAGGTTGTGTGTTGCAAGCTCGTGCTAGCTGAGGAACATGGTACTCCTGCGGTCCAGGCTGCCTCAGGACAGTCGTGCGGGATATTCAGCGCATATATGCCCGGAAGACAACCCTGTACTTACACAGAAATACCACAAGAAGAGTGATAATAATGGGCTTATGGCTCCCTTGTAAATGGCGAGGTTTTGGATGAAGTCTTTTCCGAGGTGGAGGCAGTTCACCAGTTAGTTAGCGGATCTCGCTCGTTCACATTCGCGTCTGACTATGAATGTGTTAAATAGGACAGAGATTCCAATAGGTGGTTATGCATAATTTTCGACGGGTTAAAAATTGTAAACTCTCTGGTTCTGAAATGAAATCATCTCACAATTCCATATTGCTGGCAATAGAACACGGAAACAGAAGCCCGAAGGTGACGAATCGAATCGAGTGACCCCCGCACTGATCATGCGACAATACGATATGCGCCGAAGCCCGAGCGGACCATCACATCATGTATATTTCATGCCGATTGTTTTGATCGGTTGCATGGATCGAAATTCGAGTAGGTAATTTTGGGCTCGACGGTGGGTTGGAACGGTAGCTAATATATCGTTCGTTGGCATCCCGCGAAAGTACAATGATGTACAGTCTTGTCTTCTTGCGATCGAAGGGTGGCTGTAACTATAACATCAGTGGAATCGAATAAATGTTCGACAATTCATAGATCATTGGTCAGTGTTAGTTTTCCGACACCCAACGTAGTACACCACGTCGCAGCAATTGAATCCAATGTCCGACCGGGGAGCAATCCAAATCAAAACATGCATTTCAATTGTCTCTTGATCTGCAGTCCAGCACGAATTGCGAGCAAACGCGCAGCGAAAAGAGAAACGATCGGGTCTCCGACCCAGGAGGAAAAAAAAAAATCCACTCATCCTGTTTGATTCTGGATGCGGTCATGCTTTCCGTGTACAAAGTATGATCTGATCCGGAAGCTCAGTGGACCCAGGATCTCCAAAACCTCCTCGCGAGGAGGCAATGTACATCATGGGTAGCTCTGTAGGGAAGTAGCGGGGCCGGAGTTGGAGAAGGTGACACAGAGGCCGAATTTCGGCAGAAGAGCGGAAATTGTTCGGCATGGCTTCCGTAGGAAGAATATGGGGTGCTGAGGGAAGTTGGGGTGTTTTAGTACCTTGTGAGAAAGGATTTTGATCAGCCTGCAGGTTGGAGATGCTGATTATTGTAACAATTGAGGGGATCAATTGGGGATGGTTCTGTCTGAGTTGTATATGAGTTGTATAGTTGTAGTTGGTCTGGCTTGGATTTACCCCTCATTATGTCAGCTCATTATGTCAGTTACCCCGCTGCGGAGTAACATGTCCAGCTTTTTGGTGGGCTGACGGATTGGGGATTAGAGGATTAGGGGATTGGGAGACGAGAATAGTAATAGAAGACTATTATAGTAAAAAGAGAGAGAGAGAGAGAGATATTGCTACTATGTAGTGTATGTATAAATGTACTCTATACTAAAATGCTAGAAAAGTATCCCCGCACGTTCATCCCTTGAGAGAGCTTTCCAAGGTTAAATGTGATAGTACATATGGTAATAGGGACATAGTAATCCGTGCATTCTACTCTACTATACATGTGGATATATGGCAAGCTATGTGAGCCCAAATATGATTGGTTAAATTTATAAATTGTTGAAATACCCGTAAATGTACAACCTGTTTCCTGTCCCTCGTGCGGAGAGATCTCCAAGTGGATTCCCCGTCCAGTCCGGCTTCCCCGTTGTTACGGCGTCCGCGTTACCTTTTGAGGGGATGCACAAGGTCTTTGTAGAGAGAGAGGGGGGGGGGATATATAACCAGCTCCATTTGCTGTTTGGTTTCTTTCTTCTCACTCTATCAAACTATCATCCATTCGACTCCTGCTCTACCTTTTCCTACTCTACTTGTAAGTATATCTTTTACACTATTTTCCCTCCCCTTCTATAGCCAGGATTATATCTCTTGGCCTGCAAGGTTCCCCACTTCTCCCGACTTCGAGCTTCCATGTTTTGTCCAACGCCGGTTTTGGACATTGACCTCATCAACTATCAACTATATATATGGATATAACAGACCACTGACCATTTTTCTAGCAACTTCTTGAAAATATTTCATAATCCTTCACAATGGTATTTATCCGCTCTCTTTCCCGTCAATTGCGACGGCCCTTCCTCTCGAGCTCTCTCAAGCCAACGGTTGCCTCCAACCCATCCACTCGGGTTTCACCCTTGGCTGGCTCTATTTCCGGTGCACGTACACTAACCACGACTTCGAATCTCCAGGGCAAAGTTCTTTTGGTTCTCTACGATGTAAGTCATTCTCAATTCATACTGTACATACTTCGATCGCTGACTCCGTGATATAGGGTGGTGAGCACTCCCAGCAGCAGCCTAAGCTGCTCGGTACCACCGAGAACGAGCTTGGCATCCGCAAGTGGCTCGAGGACCAGGGTCACACCCTGGTAACCACCTCCGACAAGGAGGGCGAGAACTCCACCTTCGACAAGGAGCTCGTCGACGCTGAAGTCATTATCACCACTCCGTTCGTTTTTCATTCCCGCACCTTCAAAAACTCGCCACTAACAACAAAACAGCTTCCACCCCGGTTACCTCACTGCTGAGCGTCTCGCCAAGGCCAAGAAGCTCAAGCTCGCCGTCACTGCCGGTATTGGTTCCGATCACGTTGACCTGAACGCCGCCAACACCACCAACGGCGGTATCACCGTTGCTGAGGTCACCGGCTCCAACGTCGTCTCCGTCGCTGAGCACGTCGTCATGACCATCCTCCTCCTCGTCCGCAACTTCGTCCCTGCCCACGAGCAGATCAAGAACGGCGACTGGGACGTCGCTGCCGTCGCCAAGAACGAGTTCGACCTCGAGGGTAAGGTCGTCGGTACCGTCGCTGTCGGCCGTATCGGTGAGCGTGTCCTCCGCCGTCTCAAGCCCTTCGACTGCAAGGAGCTCCTCTACTACGATTACCAGCCCCTCTCCGCCGAGGCCGAGAAGGAGATCGGTTGCCGTCGCGTCGACGATCTCGAGGAGATGCTCGCCCAGTGTGACGTTGTCACCATTAACTGCCCCCTGCACGAGAAGACCCGCGGTCTCTTCAACAAGGACCTCATCTCTAAGATGAAGCCCGGTGCTTGGCTCGTTAACACCGCCCGTGGTGCCATCGTCGTCAAGGAGGATGTCGCTGAGGCCCTCAAGTCTGGCCACCTCCGTGGATACGGTGGTGATGTCTGGTTCCCCCAGCCCGCCCCCAAGGATCACCCTCTCCGCTACGCCGAGCACCCCTGGGGTGGCGGCAACGCTATGGTTCCCCACATGTCCGGTACCTCCATCGATGCTCAGGTCCGCTACGCCAACGGTACCAAGAACATTCTCGACAGCTACTTCTCCGGCCGTGAGGACTACCGTCCTGAGGACTTGATCGTCCACAAGGGTGACTATGCCACCAAGGCCTACGGTCAGCGCAAGTAGAGAAGTCCTTGCATGACGCAGTGTGAAGTATTCTCTGGCTGAGTGGTTTCCTCTTATATTTCATGTTTATATGTTCATAACAGTCCCATTTGCTCATAGCATGGGCGATGCTGGAAAAGGTAGCATCTTTCACGATACCAATGAATTATATTTATAACCTTTACTTCTTTTCCACTTTAACTTATATTTGAGATTTCTGTACTTCATATGGAGTACAATGCAGAGTTGTGCATGATGATCGGTGGAGCTATGTCGATCTCACCAGATTGAGTCCAGCCCTTCGGTGGAGTCTAGAACGTGTAGGGTTGATATCTTTTTTTAGCCATTCTTCACGACGAAGTATAATTCATAGCAATAGAGTCCAAATATGTATTGTATACAATTTATATCAATTTCTAATAACTCAAGTCTATCTACATGCAATTCCAAAAACGAAAGGCAAAACAACTCTATTCACAAAGTAGCCATGCTCGAAACCAAACACACAAACCCAGATCATGCAGGCTTTCCAAAACATCCCTAGACAAAAACCCCAACCCCAAGAATGCAGATATGTATGTACAAACGCGATCTTCAACAAGCTCAAAGCCTCCCTCCCCGTCCATGTCCACTCCTCTCACTCCCCTCCGAATCACTATCATCCATAAACCCCTCTTCCAAATCTCGACTCAACCGACTCTCCGTATCAGCCAGGTTATCACGTCTCTGTTGTTCCAGCGTACCTCGCCTCACAGAATCCATATCCATCCCGACTAAGATCTCCCCTTCCTCGTCGTCAATACTCTCCGTATCATGGTCGGCTATGTGTGCCCCCCATCGCCATCGAGAGGGAAGAAAGAAGTGCATCACTTTATCGGCTATGCGGTCGCGTAGGGATAGTGTGTGCGCGGATATACTGTGTAGCGGGAGGTATTGCGAGTAACGCTGGTGGTAGCGGCGGAAGAAGGGGATTATCACGCATGAGGCGAGGACGTAGATTGATAGTGCAATTGCGGCTGGGATGAGGATGGTCTATTTGTGTAGATTGGTTGTTAGTTTGCGTTCCTTTAGTCTTAGTCGTGGACACGATGAATGCCTGAGGATGACGGTGGTGTGTGTGGTATGCGCGTCGAGATAGGGGGGGGGTTATGCGCGCACCTTGGCAAAGATACTTGTTGATCCCATGCTGGGTGCTGGGGTATTGGGCTTTGCGCCGAAGATAGGATGGTAGAGTGGTGAGGTTTGAGGGTTGAAGGATTGCGGAGTGAGGTCCGGGGGTCCCACGGTTCCGAAGAGCACGCGTGGCAGGGGATCGGCAGATCGACAAGCGGCTCGGGATATCAGTGTCGTCACTTTTGTCTTGAAATATGCTTTTATATATCAAATCACTCCCTTGTTGCTTAAAATAGTAACTTATAGATAACTAACTACACATATGTAATTAACTGCCTTAACTGTATTGTGGCCTACATAGTCCCAAGGCATTCTAACATGATATTGGAAGGTCTACACTGATGTTGGACAGCGAGTCTACTTAACCTAAGAGACGGCTGCACCAGAGCTATTAAAGGGTACCTCAAACAGTTGCTGATAAAATGGAGGGTTTTTCTTAATTTGTCTCTTTCTCACTTAGTCCCTCTGCTCATCACTTGCTAATATGAATAATCAACAGCATGTAGAGCATCTGGGCAGCTGTAACCCTGTTTATGTCCAGCATGAGATGTTCTCTTTAGTAAATTCTTCATTTATTTTCGTCTGTCGCTTTCCTCCTTCTATAGACTTCGGCTCAGTTGCTTGAGTTTCAACCTACTGGTTGCACTTGCAATATATATTCCACCACCTTCATTGTGTTCATTGGGCTACAAGGTGGTTATTTTTCAAACGACGCTTGATAAATAGTTGACAGTATGAGCAGACGTTGAACTTCAACAATGGATGTTTCATTTCACATTCACCTTGAAACTCCGTTCATTCCAAGTCTATGCTTTGGTAGACGTCCTCCAGAGCTCAAGTATAAGCTTACGTGATCTCGACAATCACGTGCGCGGTCGGGGAGTTTCTCCGGGGCAAGCCCCCTAATATCAATAGACCGATTAGAAGAACGCTCGGGCTTTGATCCTGGCGTCAAACTGGACTTGACATTTGCAAAAAGCTTGCATGTTAATTTCCTTTTCTCCTATTTTGCTTTCTTTGTGGGGTGAGTGCCGTGAATAAATCCCCCTTACCCCTCAGTCTCACGCGACTCCGTTGTCGCAACGGGTATACTAACTAACTAGCCAGGGAGGGACAAAACAGAGAGCCACTTTCGCCCAATTTGAATGTCATCGTCTTCTCCCATATCCCTTGCGATCGACAGCGCCTTATCGCGAAACCGAACATCCTCATTTAATACCGTTTCCGAGGGTGTTGGAGGGGCCCTTATGCTGCGCCCTGCCTCATCTTAGTGACGCCCGCCAAAATGCCAAGTTCACAAGCCGACAAATCTAGGCAAACTTCGAGTGGAAAGTCATTCTTCGGCCGAAAATTGTACAAAGAGAAACCGACTGAGGAACGATACGATAATTATGCTGGTTCCTACGATAGCCTGGCACCTCCGCCAAGCGCCGCCGGCTCACGCTCGTCCCGCCATTCAAAGCGGTCTTCGATTCAATCTGTCGACTTGACCCATGATTTGGACCCAAGCAGTATCGCACATACCTCAGGCGTCATCACCTCCATCCCCTTCGAAAGCCTCCCCACCGATACTAGGACCCCGATTCCAATCGACAACATGGCCCGCCCTGGCTCATCGCGCCATGAGCCTTCGCCCAACCATCTGGGTAAAAGTGGAGGTGATTTTCATCAATATCCGACTGTAACCTCTACGTCTGCGCCAAATGGGTACGCCCCGCATCCTTCTGGCCCTCGTCCGCCCCCGCACGGCTCAAACAATACCCTGACCAGCAGCAACTCCGGCGATAGAGGTACCAGACAGCAACAGCAGCAGCAGCAGCAACAATGGGGACGACCAGGCAGCTCCGCAGCGAACATTGGGCCTAATTACAACTCCTCGTCTATTGATTCGTCCTCCAACTCCCGCACCTCCCTCGACCAAGCCAGCATCTACTCCTCTGTTTCTTCTAACACGCGCGGTTCGAGCTACTTCTCCTCGGACAATTCCTCTCGCACTCTCACAACCTCGCATTCTAGTGACCGTACTGCTATGCCTCCCAGCTCCAGCTCGGGACGCTTGTCAAATGCGGGATCCTCTCACCAGAACTCTGTACCCGCCGCCGTCCCCCGGCAACAAGATAACTACCTTACTCGACCGAGAGATGACCGCATTGTGGACCAGCTGTTTCTAGAGCTGATGCAGAAGCGAGGATGGCAAAATCTTCCCGAACAGGCCAAACGGCAGATGTTGTCGTACCCCGCTTCAAAGAAATGGACATTAGTACATCAGGATCGCTTGACAGAGTTGCAAGGAGAGCAAAAAAGACGACAAAATGCGCGACAAACTCATGGCCACGACGGTTTGTCTGGTTTGCTTGAACGTGCCGACGAAGAAGGTAGCCCGGAGTGGTATGTGAAGAAGGTGATGGATGACACCATTACGTCCAAGCAGCTTGCTAGTTTAAGTGTCAGCTTGCGGACACAGCCAATCAGGTATGTAATGCCTCTTTTCTCGATCTCGTACATATCACTAATAACTACACAGCTGGGTGAAAGCCTTTGTTGAAGCCCAAGGTCAAATCGCTTTAACAAATGTTCTCTTGAAGATCAACAGAAGAAAAGCCTCTGGTCCTGTTCCGGCTCCCCCGACAGGCGATAAGGATCTAGACCGGGAATACGATATTGCCAAATGTTTGAAAGGTCTCATGAACAACAAGTATGGCGCAGACGACGCTCTAGAGCATCAAAATGTGCTAGTTGCCCTCGTCAGCTCATTATCATCGCCACGCCTGAATACTCGCAAACTTGTCAGCGAAGTCCTTACTTTCTTGTGCCACTGGGGTGATGGACAAGGCCACCAAAAAGTTCTGCAATCTATGGACAAGGTCAAACATGATCACAACGAAACCGGTCGCTTCGATGCTTGGATGCGTATTGTTGAGGTCACCATCGACGGCCGTGGAAAGATGGGAAGTTTGGTCGGTGCCAGCGAAGAGTACCGCAGCGGAGGCATTGGCATGGAGAACCTCCTTATGGAGTACGCGGTTTCAACCATGATCCTCATCAATATGCTGGTGGATGGAGCAGAAACGGACCTCCAGCTGCGTTGCCACATTCGCGCCCAATTCACATCATGTGGAATCAAGCGTCTATTGACGAAGATGGAGGGATTCCAGTATGAGGTTATCGACAAGCAAATCGAGCGTTTCCGCGAGAATGAGGCTATCGATTATGAGGATCTCCTCCAGCGGGAGGGCAGCAGCATGAAGGATAGCATCGAGGGCGAAGTCAAGGACATGAGCGATCCCATGCAAATTGTCGATGCAATCACATCCAAGATCAACGGCAGCCGGTCCCATGACTACTTCCTCTCGGCTATGCAGCATATGCTCCTGATTCGGGAGAACTCCGGCGAGGAAGGGCTGCGTATGTTCCAGCTGGTTGACGCCATGCTGAGCTACGTGGCCATGGACCGGAGGCTGCCCGACCTTGATCTTCGGCAGGGTCTGACCTTCACTGTGCAGAGTCTGCTAGACCGGCTGCACACGGATGCTGAGGCAAGACGGGTCTATGACGAGTCTCTCGAGGCCCGGCAGATTGCTGAGGCTGCCATTGCTGAGCGCGATGAGATGCGAGCTCAGGTCGAGCTCGGCGCAGAAGGCTTGGTTTTGAAATTGCAAAAGCAAATTGATGAACAGGCTGGTATTATCGAGTTGCAACAAAGGCAAAATGAATCTTTCAAGGCCGAGGTTGCAGAAGTACAACGACTGCGTGCTCAGGAATTGCAGCGCAATGAGCTGGAAACCCGAGAACTATACCTCATGCTTCGAGATGCCCAGGATATCGCCGCTGCCAATGCCCGAAAGGCCAACAACCCTGAGACGGTGGAGGCAGCTGATCCATCCCAGATGCCCGGTATCATGGACCGTGAACGACTCATGGAACGTCTGGAACGCCAGCTCGAGCGGACTAAGACCCAGTTCAAGCTGGAGGGTAAGGTCTGGGGCCAGCATGGACCATCTGATCGACTCCGTGAGCTGCGCGAGAAGATGGAAGGCGAAGGTGATGACAGTGATGACTTTGCTGAAACTACCCGCCGAAACCTCGACCCTGGTGCTTTGGGGTCTGTTTACCGCAAGCGCAGCCATATCCCTACGATGGGCTCGACTCTGGAAGACGAGGAGGACATCCCACTAGATAGCAATGGCGAGCCGATGTACGAGAGGCCTCGTCTAGTGGAAATGCATCGTCCGCGTTTGGACCCCGCCCAGGCTACCGGTTTCCTAGGCGAGCTTACTTCCAAGCTTCCCAAGTTTGACGCCGAAGATCCCAATGCCGTTGAAGGGGAACAGGTGCCCAGGCCAGCAGACAATGAAGCTGCCACGAAGGCCATGCCACCCCCTCCCCCTCCTCCCGGGGGCAAGATTGTTCCTCCGCCTCCGCCGCCGCCGGGAGTTATGGCTCTTCCCCCACCTCCGCCGCCAGGAGGCAAGATCCTTCCACCCCCACCTCCACCAGGGGGCTTCGCTCTTCCACCGCCGCCTCCCCCGGGTGGAAAAGTTGGTCTGCCTCCTCCCCCACCGCCTGGCGGAATGGCTCTTCCACCGCCGCCTCCGCCAGGTGGTGCCAAGGGTATTCCTGGATTGCCGCCTCCACCTCCGCCCCCCGGTGGAAGGGTCGGATTGCCTCCGCCGCCGCCTCCAGGTGGTGGTGGAATGGTTCCACCTCCTCCCCCTATTCCTGGAGCCAAGGGTCTGATGATTCCCCCGCCCCCACCACCCAACGCTGCCTTAGGTTCAGGCTGGAGACCGGCATATATGGTTGGAGATGTTTCGCCGTCTACAATCCACATGCCGTCCATTCGACCTAAGAAGAAGCTCAAGGCTTTGCATTGGGACAAGGTCGACACTCCTCAGGTGACTGTTTGGGCTGGTCACGCACCGACCCCCGAGCAAAAGGAAGAGAAATATACTGAGCTTGCCAAGAAGGGTGTCTTGGACGAGGTTGAGCGATTGTTCATGGCCAAAGAAACGAAGATATTCGGAGCCAGCACTGGTGCGAAGCAGCGCACTGCCAAGAAACAGATTATCTCGAACGATCTATCCAAGAACTTCCAGATTGCTCTGTCCAAGTTCTCTCAATACCCGGCGGAGGAGGTGACTCGCATGATCATCCACTGTGACAAGGATATTCTGGACAACAATGTTGTTATGGACTTCTTGCAAAGAGATGAAATGTGCAGTATACCAGAGAACGTCGCCAAGCTTATGGCACCATATAGTAAGGATTGGACGGGTCCTGGGGCCGCTGATTCCGATCGTGAACAGGATCCCTCCGAGATCACTCGCGAAGATCAGATCTATCTCTACACTGCATTTGAGCTAAACCACTACTGGAAAGCAAGAAACAGAGCGCTTGCACTGACCCGCACCTACGAACCAGAGTACGAGCACATCTCCACAAGGCTACAGGAAGTCGCACGAGTCAGCGAGTCCTTGCGGGACTCTGTCTCATTGATGAACGTGCTCGGTCTGATTCTCGATATTGGAAACTTCATGAACGACGCCAACAAGCAGGCCCAGGGTTTCAAGCTGAGCTCCCTCGCCCGGCTGGGCATGGTGAAAGATGACAAGAATGAGACTACCTTCGCCGATCTGGTCGAGCGTATCGTGCGCAACCAGTACCCAGAGTGGGAGGGCTTCCTCGAGGAGATCAGCGGTGTTATTGGCCTGCAGAAGATTAATGTCGATCAGCTCCGCACTGACGCTATCAAGTACATCGGCAACATTAAGAACGTACAGTCGAGCTTGGACGCTGGTAACCTGAGTGACCCTAAGAGGTTCCACCCCCAGGATCGTGTCAGCCAAGTCGTCCAGCGGTCAATGAAGGATGCTAGGCGGAAGGCTGAGCAGCTGCAGCTTTACTTGGATGAGATGGTTAAGGCTTATGATGATATCATGGTCTTCTATGGCGAAGACAACGCAGACGAGAACGCTAGACGAGAGTTCTTTGCTAAGTTGAGCGCGTTCTTGGTCGAGTGGAAGAAATCCAGAGAGAAGAACACATCTTTGGAGGAATCCAGAAAGCGCACAGAAGCATCCCTCGCCCGCAAGCGAATTAATGTCAACCTCGCCAACAATACTCCCACCGCGGAGGCCGCGCAGTCACCTGCCTCAAGTGGTGCTATGGACTCATTACTTGAGAAGTTGCGTGCTGCAGCACCTCAAGCCAAAGATCAACGAGATCGCCGTCGTCGTGCTCGTCTAAAGGAGCGGCATAACGTCCGCGTAACGTCGGGCTCTAAGCCACCACCTGATTCGGGTGAGGCGGGAGAAGGCGAAGAGGGAGCCGAAAACACGGCTACTGGCGAAAACAATGACGAGAACGGTCTTCTCAGCCCTCCAGCCACCGCAGATGAAGATAGCAAGGAAGCTCAAGTGTCTGAAGGCGAAGACGTTGCCGATCGTGCCGCCAGCCTGCTTCTCGGCCTGAGAAGTAATTCCGATGCAGGCGGTGGCGAGCGCCAGAGACGGAGAAGAGAGAGCGCAGATGAAGAGCGTCGTAACCGCCGCATGAGACGCCGCAATCCCGCCACAAGCGGGAGCAAAGATAGCGCGGATGGTTCTAGTGGCCTTCCTACAGTCCAAGAGCCTGCTTCTCCTGAGCAGACAGACTCGGCGATCGCAGACGACCAGCAACTACCCAGCCCACCCAACGAGTCTCAGCCTCCGCCTTCAATTGTCGTATCGGAGCAAGGCGAGTCATTATCACAGGACCCCTCGATTGACGGTTCTCCTCACAAACCAACTGATTTGTCGGATTGAGTCAATCACCGACAGCCGATTTAATTTAATGTTTTATCGATTCCCATTGGTGACGCATGGAGCCCAAACCCAAATGGTCTCCATCGCCATCAACATCACCACTACCACTACAACCGCCCTCGATTGTATAATACCCATTCCCTACCTACACTACTCTTTGAGCCGCCCTCCTTGATTTGACGAGCCGAGCATGGTGTGATGATACCTTTCTTTGTTTCTTCTTTTCCATTTCCTCCTAACACTATCCCTTCATGTGCAATCATTATCTCTTTTCTTTTCGTTATCTACACCCCGCATACCCTGACACCGACACCCTGTCTCTCTCTCTCCTTGTACATAATCTCTTTCCCCCCTGTCTTCATCAAACGCTACCTGCCATGGAAATGTCGCCATGATTGGAGGGCGTATCATTGAATTGCATATTGAGCTTGATGTTCAATGTTTCCTGCATTGTCACCTTGTTCTTTATTTCCTACTTTCGGAGTGCAGGCGTGATCAAGTTTTATATCTGCTGTGTATCCTTGACTAGAGCCGCATTAGATGCACTGCTATTGCTTGTGCTTTTCAGGATCATTTAAATACTCGCAGTTAGACAAAATCTATGTTCTCGATCTTTTCAATGCTCCCAGGTTGTCACACTTTGTAGTTCGTACTCGTATCTTGTATAGTTCT
The DNA here is from genome assembly GCF_028829755.1 of Penicillium solitum. Taxonomy (NCBI): domain Eukaryota; kingdom Fungi; phylum Ascomycota; class Eurotiomycetes; order Eurotiales; family Aspergillaceae; genus Penicillium; species Penicillium solitum. The sequence goes on from NW_027072128.1 coordinate 1,364,667, forward strand.
TATCGATCACGTGCATGTCTTATCGCCAGATAAACATTGGACCAACATTTGGACATTTGAACATTTGAACTCTGTCGACATCTACCAATATTTCGTTGGTTCAATCTTGCGCATGCGAGCATCTCGCCGAGTACTGCGTTGGGCTTCTCCCTTCAGCACATCAACAAGCCAACCATGGCAAACGATATCAAATAAATCCTATATCCGACGTCATGGCTTTTTCTCCGAATCGCCAGGCCCCCGGCGGACTCCCGGACAAGCTCGAGCGTTCTCGTCGACTCGCCCTACTAGATTCATGCTAGACGGAGACTCCACAATATATGCGCTCTCCACTGCGACCGGACGAGCAGCCATTGCAGTCGTACGCGTATCAGGTCCCGCCTGTACCTCGGTATGATTCCGCAAGACAACCCCAAAACCACCAAACCACCAGAACTAACAAAAACCATCTAGATATACAAAAGTCTCTGCCCAAACCACCCCCTCCCAAAACCCCGCTATGCATCCCTCCGCACCCTCTACGACCCTACCCAACCCCCAACCACAAACACAATCCTCGACGCCGGCGCCTTAGTCCTCTACTTCCCCTCCCCACGAACCGCAACAGGCGAAGAAATCCTCGAACTCCACATCCACGGCGGACCGGCAATAACAAAAGCAGTCCTCTCAGCAATCGCCCAAACAAACACCCCAGAACAAACAGTCCGCTACGCCGAACCAGGCGAATTCACCCGTCGCGCCTTCATGAACGACCGTCTAAGTCTACCTCAAATCGAAGCCCTCGGTGACACACTCTCCGCCGATACCGAGCAACAGCGCAGACTAGCCGTGCGCGGATCCAGCGATGCATTGCTGAACCGGTACGAGCGGTGGAGACAGGGTCTGTTGTATGCGCGCGGTGAACTGGAGGCGTTGATTGATTTCTCTGAGGATCAGCATTTCGATGAGTCGACCGAGGAACTTGTTTCGTCTGTTGCGGGTCAGGTGCGCGCGCTGAGCGTGCAGATCGGGTTCCATATTGATAATGCGTCGCGTGGGGAGTTGCTTAGGAATGGGATTCGGGTTGCGCTGTTAGGTGCGCCGAATGCTGGGAAGAGTTCGTTGCTTAATCGTGTTGTTGGGAAGGAGGCGGCTATCGTTAGTACTGAGCAAGGGACGACGAGGGATATTGTTGATGTTGGGGTTGATCTTGGGGGATGGTATTGTAAGCTTGGGGATATGGCGGGGATTCGGGCTGAGAGTGGCCCTGGGGATGGTGAGAGGGTTGTTATTGGCGCTGTTGAGAAAGAGGGGATTCGGAGGGCTAGAGAGAGAGCTTTGGAGTCCGATGTTGTTATTGTGGTTGTTTCGCTGGAAGATACAGCCACTGGTGTTCGATTGTTCGTTGAGCCGGAGGTCCTGGGTGCTGTTAATGACTGCGTGGAGGCGGGGAAATCTCTCGTTGTCGCCATTAACAAGTGCGATAAACTACACTCTGCCTTGGAAAGTGGCGAAAGTGGTGTACCGCAGTCATTGTCTGATACCATCCACGACATCTTCCCCTCGGTCCCGGCAGACCGCGTGTTTGCCATTTCCTGCGAGGAAGCCAAGCGGGGAGCGTCATCTCTCGATACCACTACAGACCCGGGCAATCTACAGGCCTTTCTACGTGGACTAATTACGACATTTGAGCAGATTGCCTCGCCCCTTGGCGTGGATGGAGATGGAGGGTACGATCTTTCATATTGGGAAGATTCTCTAGGTGTCACGCATCGCCAAAGCTCTAATCTCCAAAGATGTCTGGATCACCTGGATGACTTCCTATCCCAAGCTTCTTCTGCTGAATGCCCTGATTCCCCACGCGAGAAAGAACTCGGCTCTCTTGATTCCCATGCTGAATCCGAAGTCGATATCGTCACCGCTGCGGAACACCTGCGCTTCGCGGCTGATATGCTGGCCAAGATCACAGGAAAAGGCGAAAGTGGAGATGTCGAAGATGTGTTGGGAGTTGTCTTTGAGAAGTAAGTACTGGAGGATTTTGGTCTTGGTGTTGGTCCGGATGGTGGAGCTGACTATCATAGATTCTGTGTCGGCAAGTGAACAGTCCGATTCAAGGATGGCTCCGGCGACGAGGTTGACCTGCAACGCTGTCTCATGATAACTTCAAGTGTTCGGCAAGAGTCGTGATATCCACTGGTTGCTGGTTGCAATTGAGGCGATTGAAATAATTGCTGAGGGTGCATTGTCCGTGTACATTCCCGACAGCCTAATTTTGGCCAGACAGAATCTTGGGACACGGGCGGTTGGCTGGGGCATTGTACCCCCCTCGACCCATTACAGGAGGCATCATGATGAATGATTTAGGCAGAGATAAATGCTGGAATAGCTTCAAGGTGGTTGTAGATAGGAGATGTGTCGAAAAAGTTGGAACAACTCGATGCAATGTATGAATAGCTCGATAGACTGATAATGTATACAATGATAAAAACAAGAACCACCACCGACTAACAACCTGATACTTATAAGAACGCAAAAAGGGCATCCTAAAATTGTCTGCCTTAGTTGCCGGGGCCCCATTCATTATCCCAGGCACCCAGGAACGAACCTCCCTGGGTTCATTTCCGAAACCTACACTCCTATTGTCCTTGTCAAAGACACAGAGAAGTCTGTCGAACATGAAAGATCTATCTGAGTCAGGATCCGGATAGGGTCTACGTAAGGTACCTAGGCCACTTGCCGTTCGGTGTGTCTCAGATAGGCCAGATGTGTCCGATGCCGAAATATAGCAACATAGCACGCCGTAAATTATTACATTGAGGCTTGGAAGTTATTCTTGTCGTCATGGATGCTACGGTATCATGAGGAATTCTAATGCTGAGGCAAGCTTCCGCTGTAGTCCTGTACCTATCGAAAGCGGAGTTTGAGGTTGAAACATGCTTCCTAGTGTCGATCATTGAGATTACGCACATTTTCGATATTTCTATACTTATTTATGTATTTCTTTTTATTGTTTCTTTTGCTATTGGCTGTATTATCTCTTTATTTGTTATTCGACTAAGATATCGGGGGTTCAATGTTTCAATTGTAAAACTCATGTCAGATCTAAGAATAGAGGGATAGCTGCATAGAGAATTCCTTCTAGAAGGATTGTAAATCCAATCAAAAATAGAACAGAAAGAAAAAAACAAAAGAGAATCAAAGAGAAAATGCCCCGAGAATAAAATAAGAAACCCACGTTGTGCTCCTGCAGAACTCACAACGTCATCCCATTACCCTGTCGTCGGGGCTGACAAGTACCTTGCATCCTTGGACAAGAATGTAATTGGACTATCTGGGCCCTATTTCGCTTAAAAAAGAGAATAAAAAAAAGACTCTAGCCAGTCTTTAATAAGCTAATAGCCTGGTATGGGGGATGAGGTGTAGAGTATAGGCCGGATAACCACCGATGGCTGGTTGTGCAAGGTGTGCAGGATGTGCTATGAATAGCTTCATCATCCCTGTCTGTCCATATGTCTTCTTGCTGTAGGGGTCTGTCTAGCTTTATTTAGTGATACTTATATCCTGTTAGGGGTTTTGTTTAACCATTCTGTTTGTTTTGTATTTCTTTCATCTTTCTTTGTCTTATTCCTTTAGTTTATCTATTGTCTAAGCGTGGTCATGTATATATTTTTGGAAAATTGCCTCAAAAAAAGCACACTCATAGTTGATCATATTTAATATACAGAGGTTTACCTTGTAGACTGCTACTTAAATAGAAACACTACCATATACAATACGAAATGAAAGATAAAGGATTGGAATGTTATTTGGCGATGGAAGCTATTCTACCCACATTGCAATATTGCACGCCATTGCATTTCCGAACCAGAGACAGACCACAATGCCTCACCTCACTGTAGCCCACTTCTTCCCCCTAACAAACGAAAAGAAACCATTGATATCCCCTTTCCCTCTGAAACCGAGAAAACTGATCCTCAAAGTCCTAATACCATACTAAGCAGCCCACCACAATTCCAATGGCAGGTTGACCTTAGTATTCATGCCGAGAGAAACTTAGTAGCTCACGTAGTCGGAGCCAGGGCACTCGTAGTACTCAATGTAAAAGTCGCGGAGAGCACCGAGACACTCAGAAGGGTTGAGAAGGTAAGAGCAAGAAGGGTTCTGCTCGACATGATGGTAGAGGTGGGAGACCTGAGGGAACTGGGTACGGCATTGAAAACAGAAAAAGGGATTTTCGTCGGTAAGCTTGTTGCCATAGAATCCATATTCGGGAGACTCAAAGGCGAGGGTGCGAATACGATCTCGCTTGACACAACGACCTTCTTCAAGGTGGTAGAGGAGGCCAGAGAATCCAATCCAGTTGGTTGGACAAAACCAGCATTCGTAGATCGGGAGACCCAGGGGATTTTCGAGGTCTTGATGTGCTGCAGGGTGCAGATACATCGTGATTGAGTGTGCGTGTGAAGAGTGTGAAGAGTATGAAGAATGGTGGATGGTTGGACGTGAATCGATTGTCGACGATACGGTCGACGATGATGCGGTCGACGATGGACGATGGACGAAAGAGGAAGGTCGGTGAAAAAGTGAAGGAGTGAAAGAGAGAGAGAGAGGAAGAGAGAGAGGTGGAATTGTGCTCGTTTTATAGTGAAAAAGGGTACTTGCTCTTTCGGGATGCGTCTCGACTACGTCTCTTACGGCATCTTCTATTTGCCATTTGAATTTTTACCTGCTCCCTTTTCTGCTTATTATATATCGTTCTTCTATTTTGAGTCTTTCTTACGCACCCTTCGTATATTTGGTGGTTCTTAGATCCAGGTATATTCATATCAGCTCCTTTTAGCGTTTTATCAATATGGAGTATATGGAGTTCAGATAGAAGATTCAATTATCATCCTATATCTCTTAATAAGAAATAAACTCTTTAAGAATCCAGCTCCAAGATATTCGGTCACTGAATCCCTGGATCCATCTATGGGAGCCATGTCTCGAACTATATAAAATAGCCATTGGGTTGATACTGACGAGTCCTATATATAGCTTTGCCTCATTCCATACATTCCTATTACCTTTCAACCTTCGAGTATTGCAAGGTGTAATGTCGAAAGTATTCCCATATGTCAGTTTATTTAACGTATGGCATATAGTGCGAGATCGACGCAATAGTCATAATCATAATCAATATCTGTATTTCTCGATTTAAAACGAGTATGGTATTGATTGAACCCAAAACAAGCAAGTTTACTGCTTCCTCAATGTCCCTTAAACAAACCTACTTGTGGAAAGTATGCTTCAGAGTCTCCCAATTTGCAAGCGCAATAGACCGAACTTGTCCGATCACAGGGCCACGATACCGCCACACAAAATGACCAGCCATCCACGTTGATCCCACAACCGCAGCGAGGGCAAGTCCACTAACAGCATAGAGATCCCAGTTCTTGGCTTTAAAAGCAGACATACGCATATCGGCGGTTTGTAAGTGCATAGGTCGCAATTCCTTGCCATCTTTGAACCGTAGCTCGTTGTCGTACATGAGTTCCTCAATAAGATCGGCGGCATGGTACTTGCGCCGACTCGCAACATGAGCAATGCGCTGCAAGCGCAGCACATTCTGGCTGTATGTTTCCTTTTCAGATTCGAGGATCTTCTTGGCTTTGTCGTAGATCTCATCCGATGTAAAGCCAAACTTATTTAATGACTCGGCCACACCTCCTGCGAGGAGCCGTGCGGAGTTGGCGATTTGGTCTGAGAAGATACCCATTGATAGCATTGGCTTTCCGTGGTAAATACCCTCGTTGGCACTAGATCCTCCGCCGTGAGTGAAGTAGAGCTTGGTTGATTCGCTGTCCAGGATGGCACGTTGAGGTGCGAAAAATGGGAAGATCCAATCTGGGTGTTTGTTGTCGAGTAGGTCGCCCAGGGTGATTTCTTTCGAATTGCCGGTTTTGAATGGGAAGGAGGCGCTAGGAAGTTTTCAGCTGTTATTAGAAGAAGAGATTTATCCTCGTTAGTGGTGTAAGTTCTTACCTGCGGTCAAGGTCTGCTCGACACGTCTTGCCCATAGCCCAGATCACACCATCGATCAATCCATCCTCTTTGAGACGATTTACACCCTCCACTATCTTGGCAGCATCCTTTTGAGGAAGAATGATGTGAGTCCCAAGGGCGATGTACAGGACTGATTTATGGCTGGCCAAGAATGTCCCACACTCTTGGTCTAGTGGCTGGTAGGTTGGACTCAAAAGAGGACCCACAGGAGCAGCGGTTGGAGGTAGATCGCGCGGGATCTCTAGCCCAAAGAAAGAGTTGACAAAGAAGAGATAGTCTGGTTTGCTGGGCTTGTGAGGTGGATGAAAGACACGGTTGTCACTTCGCAACTTCTTGCTCCATTTTCCCGCACGTATGATAGTCGGAAGATCCGGGACGAAGAAGATCTCATTCATAATGCGTAGCCACATTGGAGCATCTTCAGAGGTCATGGTCCCTGGAAGCTGGAAGCCTGGCTGGCCGGGGATGTACGAACAAGGCAACTGGAAGAGAGGCATATTGGGAGCGACGATTGCCACTGGGAACTTGTACTCGAAGTGAATATCGTTGGCTGCCTCGACGAAGAAATCTGCAATTATCATGTCCGGCCGAGTGGCGGGATCATCCATGATCTTTTTGAGGCCATGGTAGGTTTGAGGCCAGAACGAGTCAAACAGGTATTTGGATCCCATGGCTTGTCCGATACCCTTGGTGATATCCCATGCCTGCATACGTCGATAGTGACCATCGAGTTGCTCGGCGGTTGGCCCGGGACCTAACTGATGAAGCTTGGTGACAAAGTCATACTCGGGTTTCACCCAGCTCGCTTGCCCCTCGAGTGTCGCAAATTCAATTTCGTGGCCACGGTCCGCGAGGACCCGACCAATTTCTAAGACAGGAGCTGTGTAGGCTCTTTAGTGTCTATATCTGTCCCATTTTGTGGTGTGAATTTTACCGGCATGCGTGAATCCCCCGGTGGTAACTACCAGCAAGATCTTTCGAGATGGATGTACTTGTGACTGACTCATTGTGAGATAATTCGAGTGAATGAGATAGGAGAGAAATGAAGTATGCTCCCCCAAAATGGAGACAGAAATGGCCCCCAAAATAACATCCTTGTCCTTTCCTCAGGCCACTACGGACTTCGGGGATTTTCAAACGAATCCCGCCGAGTCGATTATTTATGGAATATAGACGGTTATGTACTTGTTTTTCTTGCTCGCGCTCTATAATATATCTATGTAGCCCTTGTAATAGCCATTCTAAAGAGTTAATGAGGGGAATCTCGCGAGCTAAACCCAACATTTGAACCTCTCCGCTGGGAACCAATCCTGAGCCTGAACAATCCCAGTAACTGAGACCACGATGTATGGGTTCCGAAGTCACTTTGTCGAATCCGCGAAGCACTCAAATAGGATCTGTGCTCGTACGATGCCCCTCTGTGCAGGGATGTTAGACAGCGGGAAGCTTCCGTCTGAGAGAGTGAGGCTTGTTTTCTTTTGTGATTTCACCTTGGTTCAATGTATGCAGTCCCTTTTCTCTGACCCCTTTCAAGGGATTACTTCCGAGAACAGGTTCGATAGGCCTATATCCCGTCAGAAATGGAAAATCACAAAATCCTCCAGCCTCTTGAGGAACCCCGGGCTATGGAAGAAAATCGACCCAAGCGGGCGGCCCATATCGATGGCGCCCAAATTGGGACTTGGCGAATATGCTTCATCATGGCAGGGCTTGTGTCACTGCTCCATTCCCTCGTTCAAATAATAGTCAGTGATATATATTGGTGTAGCCTATGGATTTGCCTCTTTCTCTCCGCACTAGAGACCACGATCGTTTCAACAGCTCTTCAGACAATATCCAACGACTTACAGGATCTATCCAAGTCGACATGGATTGTCGTCGCTTATCTTCTCACCTACAATGGTATATAACATGATCTGTGTAATTTGGAGCCAAGAATGATGGTTTACTAACCCCAATCCTTTATCTTTCGACCAGGGTTCCTCATTCTCTTTTCCAAGTTGACCGATATCTTTGGGCAAAAGGGCTTGCTCATTATGGCACAGTGCATCTTTCTTATCTTTTCAATGGCTTGTGGTGCCGCCCAGACAATGACACAGCTGTATGAAACCTCAAGCAACACCAGTGGGTAATTGTTAACCATGTCCCAGCATCATCTTTCGTGCTCCACAGGGAATTGGTGGCTCCGGCATATACTCGATTGTCTTCGTCATCGTTGGCAAAATCGGGACTGTCGGGAAAATGCCACTCTATATGGGGGCCATGACATCGGTCTTTGCTATGGCGAACCTCTTGGGTCCGATCCTTGGGGGTGCAATTGTTGACCACACTACGTGGCGATGGATCTTCTTCCTTAAGTAAGGCGATTCAATTTTATATCCTATCTACCCTACCCATTTAACATTCCAAGTGGCTGATACTTCTATAGCGGCCCTGGAGTTGCGCTTTCCCTACTTATTCTTGTCCCTGCAATCCCAAATCTAGGCGAGAAAATGATCGAAAAGGAGAAATTGAAGGGTATCGATGTAATCGGTGGTCTTCTGTCTCTCGCCTGGCCTATCCTGCTCTAACCCGTCTCAATCAGCTGCGATAATGGGTGCAACCAATACTGCTCGAACGTTAGGCGGCTGTGTCGCCATTGCCATATGCTCTGCCATTCTTCATGCTGATTTGAAATCCCATCTCAAATCATTCCTTTCCCCAAATCAGATCGAGGCTGTTCTTAGCTCCACATCTGGTGTCTCGACCTTAACCGGCCAGGACAAGATCCAGCTACAGCGGGTTTACGGTAAAAGTTATAATACCCAATTTCGTGCATTGTTCGCATTTGTAGGGCTTAATCTGCTCGTCACGGCTGTTCTGTTGTTTGAGCGGTGTAGGATGGCTGGTCGGTCCAAGAGCCGACGGACTCATGCTACCGGAAATGAACAATGAATTCGATTAACCTTTTAACTTGTAGGCATATATGTCAGGATGAAGTACGCCATTTGAGAGAATGAGAAAGTGGCACTCAGCTGCACGTTTATGCGCGGGGCTTAGGGGGAATAGGAGAAAATGTCTCGGAGATTGTCCGTTGCTTCGGTGAATTAAACTTCTTTTACCCCGTGGGGTATTCTTCTTTACCCGAAAACACGTGTTTTTTCCCTCTGCTTCGGTGATACCTACCCCCTTCAATACCCAGGTGGTGAAGTCGAATCCTGGATATCTTGATGAGAACTCTGTATCTGCACTATTTATCGATATTGCGTAAGCGTTGGACCTGAAACATTTTCAATGCCACCCACGTCAAGCCAGACCGAGAGCGTCGACACGAATGGCCAGGAGCCACAGGATGCATCCAAGTTCCACGAGGATCTGCCCGCTTGCCAATTTTGCCGAAAGAAAAAATCGCGTTGCAGCCGGACTCAACCTTGTGTAGAATGTACCCGCTCCGGCGTCGAGTGCGTCTATGATGAGCGTCGCACGAAGCCGGGTCTCCGCACTGGCGCAATGGACCAACTTTATCGCCGTATGGAAACACTCGAAAACATGTTCCTCGGTCAGGAATTCCTATGGCAACAAATGTGGAAGACGATGTATCCGAATGAAGCCCTCTCAGCGTCTAACGAGCGATCTACCAATATTGAAGATCTCGCTCGGCGACGAGATGAGCTCAAGTCCGCTTTGCTTCGCTCCTCATCGTCACTGGATCAGAGGGAGGAAGAAGCGGAGTCACCTTCTCGTCCAACAAAAAGACGACGCTGCGCACCGACGACTGCGCCCTTCATCCCAGTCAGCGTAGATGACGACACTGACGGTCTTCTTTCGACTGAGATCATGACGGAACTAGTGAGCTTCTACTTTGTCAATATACACCCTTGGATACCGATTCTCCACGTGACAAGGTTTTGGGAGCGCATGCAATCTCCAGATGAGCGTCCCCGTATTTCCTGCATCCTTCACGCAATCATCGCTGTATGTGTACGTTTCTCCCAGAGCAAAGAACTGGACACAGAGACGAAGGCATCTGTCGCTGAGCAGAGCAGAAAAAGAGTCATATTGGCTAGCACCGATTGTTACTCGGTCGAGCATTTGCAGGCATTGATCATTATTGCATTTGAAACAGTGAGCCGCATAAAATGACCATTTCATTCTTCTGGTCAACTAATTATTCCTCGTTTTGGCAGATTGAACGAGGACGCGGACCTTCGTCATGGTCTATCGTCGGCAGTACTATCGGCGCGGTAAATCAACTTCAACTCGGCGTCGAGGAAGATGTTTTATACCGTTCGACTAATTCGGGTGAGTCCTTGATTCGGCGGATGGTTTTCTTGCCTCCGTCAAGGTTTTGGAGTGAAGCGGAGGAGCGTCGGCGAATATTTTGGGCTGTGTTTTTGATGGATCGCTTCTGCAGTGTATCCACGGGCCGGGAGGTAAGTCTGGCGAGTGATTTGAAACGTCGCCTCCCCTGTGAGGGAGCGGTCTGGGAGAAGGAGACGGAGGTTTGCGCGCCTTTTTTCGGCATCTCAGATTCGAAGGATACCGCAGCAACCTCATCACTTCTAAACAGTGGAGCGATAAATTCGGATGATCTCCCAATAGGTGGATTTGCGTACAATATTGAGGCCACTGAATCACTTACATTGGTCACCAACTTCTTCCTCGACCATCCGTTCATTGTTGCAGATGCCGAGAAAGCTCGGATTTGGATGATGAAATTCAAAGAGTTGGATCTGCGGCTCATCCAGTTCGTTCTGTATAGCTTCAAAATGTATGTGTGTGGCCTACTAACCGTCATGGTATCCTCTATAGGTGGAAACTGTACCTTCCCCGAAGATGGCGAGAGGCATCCGTCCTTAATTCGGACGGGGTCATGGACCCGAACCTGACACTGGCGCATATCACACATAATACCGCGGTCATCCTACTGCATCAAGCGATTGCATACCCACCCCCTCACTGGAATAATTGCTCAATCAAGCTGCCATCTACATCATCTGCAGAAACGTGCCTAGAGGCTGCCTCTGAGATCGCTACTATTGGGCAACAATTCCTGTCGTTATCGCCTATTTTTACCAACCCTCAATTTTCTTTCTGTCTGTTTATTGCCGGGAGAATGCTTCTAGCCCATGCAAGATACAACCAGGTCATTGTTCCACCCGCTCTCGATATTTTGATTGCCGGCCTTCTCGAAATCTCTCAGCGATGGACAGGAAGAAACGATAATATAGGTTCAACCGGTAACAACCTCGCGTCGACTTTTGCGAAGCGACTCGTGGATGCCCAAAATGACTCTAGTACTGCCCGTCGCCCGAGCTTAGATATCAGGCAAACTGCGTGTTGGGACGGAAGTAAGGAGCAACCCCCCGCGCAACTTCCTACCGGCACCTCGCCATTTCAGCCTGGTATGCACAAGCCCAGGGCTTCCAATGGAGAACATCATTCCGAAGACATGAGAAGGCAGTCGCCACACGAGCCGTATGGTTTGGATCCATTTAGCCTGGCTTTCCCACCACTCCCACCGTCTTTCCAGCAAGGCTTTCCTATCTTCTCTGCATCAGACCCGCTCTCGGTATATGGACAATCTGATGTTTATCAAGCAAATTCCCAATTGAATATGCAGTCACAGGATCCGCGTCTTGGTATGTGGCAAGATGCCAACGCAGCATTTGGGAGTGACATGACTCTCCAAGCCGACCTCGCTCAAGTTTTCAATCCTACCCCTAATTCTGGTCAGAGGATAAGTCGCTATGGTGTAGTACATATTGAGAGCCAAGAGTCAGACAAGGACTCAAGGGATTTCCCGACCGATAGCATCAATGGGTGAAAGATTTAATTGTGTTCTCCGATCAAATGTATTATTATGCATCTTCTAAGCAAATTTAGTGACATGTGTTAAGCAAATATCCTATTCCCTTCTATTGCATTACTATCACACGATAGAAGACTCAAGCCCCATCTCAAGTATCATATTGCCAAAAAGCAAAAAGTAATAGTCCGCATAAACCAGCCCATGGTTTGACCACCTTCTCGGCGCGAACTCATAGTTATTAATGGTGGCTCCGCCCAGAATAGTCTCACATGCCTTGGGTGTAGTTCCAATACCATGGACAACTTGTAGAATATCGAAGCCGTCCCCAGTTTTCTCATGGATACAGCCATCTGGGTAGACTGGAACTTGCGATACAAGACGTCTAGCCTCAAACTGAAGAGTTTCGCGACCCAGGAACATATCAACCACGCTGTTGACTAGCTTTATCGACTGATGGAGGTAGTGCCTTGCCTCTTGGCTACCAATAAGCTCTTTGTAAATAAGAAGCATGCCACAAGCAGCGATCATAGCTGCAGACGTATCACGGGGACACGATTCTGTCACTGGGGCGTTGAAATCCCAGTACGGCACTCCATCAGTTGGCAAGTGCGCAATAAAGTAGTCAGCCAGATCTTTGGCTACACTCAGGAACGACAAGTCCCGAGTCCAATGGAAGGTCTGCATGAACCCCAAAATCCCCCATGCCTGTCCTCGAGCCCAGCAGCTGTCATCACTATAGCCCTGGTTTGTGAATCGAGCTTTGATATTGCCGGTCTCCGTATCAAGGTTCACGACATGGAATGTACTGTTGTTTTTCCGAATATGGTGTTTTTGTGTCGTGCGCGCATGTGCCAGCGCAATGTCATATAACGCGGAATTCGAAGTCTCCTTTGCAGCCCAGAAAAGGAGATCAAGGTTGAGCATGTTGTCGATAATCACCAAAAAGTCCAAGGATGGATCTGTGAATTGGTACCGATTGGTAATGCAGGTGTCCCAGCTGCGCAAACACTGCGTAACTGTGTTGAACCGACTCGCAAGGGAGTGCGCGGCCATGACCAAGGTGCTGAACGCAGCTGGATCCCGTTTCATCTCCCAGGCTTTCATAGCCCACGGTGCAATCATAAACCCGACGTCATGTGTATCACGTTTGAGTGCGTTTTGATGAAGATTAGTCGACCACCACCGACATAGGTGCTCGAGTTGCAGTGGGTGAGGTCTTGTCTCGTCGACAGGTTTACGTAGAGACACCCTTCGATTATACCGAATGGACCGCTCGAGCAAAAGGTACATGGACCCAGGAAAGAAGCCCGATGTCCAGAAATCAAGGGTTCGGTAGACATAATTGCCTTTTTCGTCGGTATATTCCGGATAGAGCACGGGCGGGTTGGACTAGATATAGTCAGCTCTGGGCTTCTTGGGTACTTTACAGTAATGCTTACGCTTCTCAATGCACGAGCAGCCACACGCCATAGCTTTGCCTCAACAGACTCTGAAAAAAGTGCCTTTGTCACTCGCTCTCGTGATGTCCGAGCTGTGCTGAAACCATTCACGTCAGGGAACTCCCATGGCTCTGGACTGACTTTCGTGATCTGTTGGAAACATTTAGCAAAAGAATATACGCGAGAGTATTTCGTTCAAACCATACAGTGATGTTGTTTTCTAGAGGCATTTTCGATCCGGAAAGTCGTGTACCGGAGTCGGTTGGATATCGAATGACTAAAAAAAAGAAAATGACAAATAAGATAGATGAAATAAAACCAACTAGAAAGGAAACTGGATCGTTATACAAGCTTGAAGTACTTATGAACAGTACCTAGGGACTAGCCTTCTAAGGTGAAATATTGGTACCCGGGGTTTGCTCCGGGACCTTTCCCGCCGGAGACTAGGCAACCGACTCCGAGGAATAATAGTGATATACCAAGTATCTCTATCCAAACTAGAATTTGGATTTCTGAATGTGCAGGCATTGATTGAACTGGGCGTTGAATCTCCGAAGGGGATTGGACATATGAGTTCGTGGTTTAGTCGATTGCAATACATTAAGCACATCTTTCCCTTGAGCAATATATCAGATACATATCAGATACAATGGGGGAGGATTACTAGGTTGCTCATTCTGACAGCACCCACTTGTTAATGGAAGCCAGCCTTTTTCTGGTATCTACATACTAATTAAGCCGATTAACGGTAAAATCCTATTCGATAGTCAAAGGAACACAATACATGCACTGAAGCCTGTCATTAACTTTATTCATATAGTAGAATGTATCCTCTGGAATCTACACAATACTCAAAGATAGACAGAGTTGTAATGTTGTTCATTGAAGCAGATAACAAAGAAGGGGTTTGTTTTAGGGATAATTCATGACGCGATGAACTTGACGTTTTTGACGTGCTCATTGACAAACAAAGGAACAAAATCTGAGACCATATACCACCTGGGTTTCTCCATTTGGTCAGAAATCACCTTGTCGTCGATCCTGAGGTTCTCAAAAGTAACATTCTCAACGCGTTGAGCCTCGTTATAACCCAAAATCAGCGATGGATTGATAGTTCTAGAGTCACGGGTGCACAAAGAGAGGTTTTTGAAAGTGACATTTCGAATCGCCCGCCCAGGAGCAGCACTCCACATCTTATTGTGCATCACTCGGATATTGAACAGTTGGCCGCGAGTGATCCTTTCCACCCGGACATCCTCTGCATGGATATCTTGAATTAAGTTTGAATCGGCAGCATTGATAGCAATACATCCTTGGTACCACAGCTGGTTCTCCTCTTGGTCCAAGATATCAATGTTCCGGATAGTGACATTGCTGATTATCTCGGGGTTGGCGCAGTTGCCATGTGTACCCATCATTATAGCGTGGGCTATGTCTGGCAGCAAAACGCAATTTTGGATGGTGATGTTGTTGGAATCACCATACCAGTCCCAGCGATGAGAATAAAGGGCAATGGTGTCGTCCGAGTTGCGCAAAAAGCAATTCTCGATCATGATTTCGGATGAACAAAAGAAATCCACTCCATCTCCATTGCCGGAAGATGAGAATGAGCGATATCTATCGACATGCACGTTTGTGCATTCTCCGGCAGAGAGACTGAATCCGTTGGCCCCCAGGGATGTGACACCTTCCACATGAATATTGCTCGCTTGGCTCATATGTATTGCGCCACCGAGTTCTCGATGGACATATCCACCCTGCGGACCGAGGATGAAGCCATGTCCTCGCACAGCACTGTTGGAGACACCAACAAAGTTCAGCCGGAAATTGATGAACGCCCCACCGGCGATGTACACGGTAATACCTGCCGGTACCATGAGATTGACCCCGTCCGTGATCCTCGAGTATGCCGATCCTTGATTCAAGCCTGGTCCGAAGTACCAGACATCTTTGGTATCTTCGCTCGGGGCATCTGGATCAATGGTGTTTGTGAGCAAGTGGAGGGCTTTCCACTTGTTGCCATTCAGTTCGAGCATCACATCTTGGGCACGATCTAAAGTGAATGTGATTACGTTGTCTCGCAACTCGGTCTTGATATCTCGCGAGGCTGGTCGGATCGCTGCCAAGTCAACTGAGCCCGGCGTATATGTGACCTTGACTCTAACAGGTCCATTGAAGTCAAAGGACGCCACAGCGATCGAGTGATGATTGAAGTCATTGCGGGCGACGTTCGCGTTGGCCACATCAATAGCGTAGGTCGCAACTTGCGACCATTTTTCGGTTTCTATTTTTGGCTGCACATGAACGATGAAATCTTGATTGATCAAAAGATCCGGAGGACTATCATATGTTTGAATTGACGCAGATACCATGGTTGAAAATGGGGTTTGTGTTGGGGGAAATGAATATGGTGGGCATCATTACTTGTTAGGAATGACAATTTATCGGTGCGTTAAGGGCTTTGAGTGTTTTGAATACAAATCTGACATTCATCGGAGACCGGAGGAACTGATGGAGCAACTCCCGTGTTCAAATCAAATTGGCAGAGAGGAGATCCCGTGAAATTGGGGTTATGCCCGGAGAATGTCCGGGACTTCTTCCGGCCACTAACTTCGTCTTTGGCAAATGTGAGAGTGTCGGCTAATATGGGGATTGGGGATATAGATAGCTCACTTCCATCCAACTAGGATGTAATTATTCATCTATCCGAAACTACTTGGGCTATCTTACTATTTCATTACGCATGATGGCCAAAGAAACTGAAATGGCCACCGTCGACCATGAGGAGATGAAATCGAACTCGAATATGGCCGACACATGCGAAGATGGAAACGAGAAGAAAGATCCCTACATGGCTGACCCGATTCAAATGGATCCTGCCACGGACCGGCGACTATTCTGGAAGATCACTCGTCGTGTCCTTGTCATCCAGGTCGTCACCTATTTCTGTCAATCTTTAGATAAAGGCATCTTAAACTATGCCTCTATCATGGGTATCAAAAGTGATGCCCACCTGGTGGGCCAAGAAGTGAGTCCTTCGTGCTTCCCATATCCAATCCACACCTAGCTAATGGATACTTAGTACTCATGGTTAGGGACCATCCTCTATATTGGCATCTTATGCGGCGAATATCCGCAAAACTTGCTTCTACAGAAGTTCCCCGTCGCAAAGACACTCGCTATCAATATCTTTATTTGGGGAGCCGTTGTGGCATGCTCAGCGGCATCAACCAACTTTGCGTCTCTCATGACGGTCCGATTTCTGTTGGGATTTTTTGAGAGTTGTGTCCAGCCAGCAATGATGCTAGTGTAAGTGCAACTCTCAGTCCCTTTTTTTTTATTAAAGCGATTATGGGCTAAGGTTTTCACAGGACAGGAATGTGGTATAAGAGAGAAGAACAATCCCTCTTGAACTCGATTTGGTATTGTATGAGTGGAGTGCAACTAATTGTATGTGTTTCTTCTTTTGGTTTATACATCAAGTGCTAATACTTTTAGATCGGAGGCCTGCTAGGCTTTGGCGTCTCCCATTTCACAAATGGCCCGATTAAAAACTGGCAACTTCTGTTCCTGGTACTCGGTCTCTTTACATGCGTCTGGTCCATCGTTGTCGGCATTTTCCTCCCCGATAGTCCTCTCTCAGCCAAATGCTTTTCTGAAGATGACAAACGTCTGATGGTTGAACGAGTTCGACACAATGAGACGGGTATTGAGAATAAAAAATACAAGAAATACCAGGTGGTCGAAGCCCTCAAGGATCCCCTGGTTTGGTGTTGTGTCATGCTCATCCTGGTTGCTAACTTGGTTATTGGCGGCCTGGGGGTATTCTCCAATCTCATCATCCAAAAGTTTGGGTTCACGCTTCTTCAAACCCAACTCCTCAATATTGCCCAGGGAGCTTGGAGTATAATAGTCATGATTGGATCTGCGTGGGCATCCCAGCGATTCCAGCAAACGTGCCTTGTGATGATAGTAAGTAAATTGTGTCCAACGAGACTGCTACATTTGACTAATCTAGGAGTATAGCTGTATACAATCCCGTCAATTATCGGCACAATTGTCATCCTTGTTGTTACCCCGACTCCATCAAACGCGGGAGGAATGCTGATCGCGTTCTATTGCACACAATTTTTTCCCCGCGCAAGGCAACATGATCATCTCACTCATCACTCGAAATATTGCTGGACAAACAAAGAAGAGTTTTACAATGACGATGCTCTTTATTGGCTGGTCCGTTGGTAATCTGATTGCGCCCCAGATTTTCCGGGATGGAGACGCTCCTCGCTATCTACATGGCTTCTTGACGCACGTCATAATCTATGCTGTCTATATTGGCATAGTTATTTTAACACGGGTGATTATCATGGCTAGGAACCGTTCCAAAGAACGGGCGACAAGTGAAATATCTCACGACTTGGCTTTCCAGGATCTTACAGATCGTGAGAATCCAAATTTCCGTTATGTCTACTAGTACAGAGATTGCGCGTATATCTACGAAATTCAAACAGAAGTATCATATTCTTCATTCTCCTCTTTTATTAGATAGAACGAGAGCCTAGCTTTCTGCTTAGGCTATCATAACAACGGTCATTCGATGTAGTTTAAAGTCGGTTTTAATATGATCCTTTACCAAATCACTTTGCGTCGTGGCCATCTGTTCACCTCAATTTTGTACTTCTTTCGGAAATGGTAGAAGCTAAATAGTAGTAGCAGTAGTAGTATATTGTATTTCCCCAAACTTCACTTTGGACATTAACTATGTGGCTATATCTCAGTCACCTACCTATCACGCATTCATCTCAGAAATCATCTCAACAGTAATCACTCAGAATTACCTCAATGGGCGACGGTTTGATTCACAGAAAATTCGAGAAACATGAATTCATTCTTGCAGTTATGTGAAAGAGTTCCTATGCATCTGATTCAATCCGGTACAGCAAAGTACCGTGGCCAAACGCATCATAGCCGCCAGAATTAGGACCATAATCACCACCGCCACCTTCAACACCCGCACTGATATTCTGATTAACGTAATCCCGGTATTCCATTGACCACGATGCATTCATATGCTTGACACCAGCATAGTGAGATGCAATTGCCTCGTATCCTGGTCGGACACTAAAGCGGTCCTTACTAGCCACAACACTCAGCAGGCCCTCCCAGCTAATGTAAGGGGTGTAAGGAACAGTGTTGTTGGTGTTGTATTTAGCAACATATTCAGCCCTATAGCAAAACAATTATTAGTCAATCTCTTTTCAAGGTTGTGAGAAAGGAGGGTGCTCACGCATGGAGAATCTCGTGTTGGTATGTCGAGAAGAGATCAACGCCTTGATTCCACCCCTGTTGTCCAATGACTCCCAGTAAAGCAATGCACAGGCTTGCATGGCCTTGATCACGGCCAGATTCTTGGATTTGCATCAGTTGCTTGCCGGAATCCTCCGTAAAGTTGGCGATGGAAAAGTACGGCAGTGCACCGTTGACGACAACACTACTATCTGGCAGGCCATATTGCCAGTAGTGAGCAGCGTACTCATACATGGTTTGGTTATCATTGAAGATTCCAATTGCCTGTAGAGAAGCAATATTGCACAAATCCCAGTTTGCATAGTAAAAGTTTGTTTTGTAGTTGTGATGCTCGAGAAAATCAAAGTTGTATTTGGCAAATACATCGTTCAGCATGTCGCCAAACACGGTTTGATCGGCCTTGGTCCACCCAGGATACACACGCAGGAGCTCAGCTGCATTGGCAAATTGATAACCGTATAGACCTGCTGCGAGAAATTTGTCTTCGGTGCCGTTGATATCACGGAGTGTCGAGCCCCAGCCATTCAAAATTTGAACGGCGTGGTCAGCATAAGAAGTGTTGCCTCCTATGAGCCAGCGGAGTGTGAGCTGATACGCTGAATGAGCGTCGCGGTATGCGTCGCCATAGTTTTGGGCAGGGGTGGGCTGCCATGTAGCATTGGTGCCGCGGACAAGAATCTCGTGAGGCTTTGAAAACCATGTCGTTTGGGCCAATGTGGTAGACTCCAGATGTTGCCATGCACGGAACCATGGCTGGGATTCGGCTTGCACGTACTTCTTTATTCTTTGAATATCTTCATTTGTGTGTAGTGCGCCTGGGTGAACAAACGGCTTTGCGTGGGCCACGGCACACCCCGTGGATAATAAAGTGAGACACGCAAGGATATTCTTGAAATGCATGTTAGAGCTTTGGATACAAGGTAAGATCGGAAAAGCAAGTGATTTGACAATCATTTGATTTATATATTTGAGTATCAACACCGACATGTCCCCCAGACTTTCCCCGGGCTCTTCTCCGCGCTCTTCTCCGGCTCCGATCAGGTCATTGGGTATACTCACTCCCCCGCATATAGCAGGGGCACATTGCCGTTCATTCGCTCTCAAGTGACAATGCGGAGTATTGAAAAGGTAGAAAGGACAAAAAGGGGAAAGGGGAAAGGGGAAAGGAAAAAAGAAAATAGTGGACCATCTTATACACATTAAGTCCCGTTTGGGGTTGGTATACGAGTATACGAGTATACAACATACGATTCTGTACCCTGAGAAATCATTTTACGCCAACCCTGCCGTGTCTACGTTGGAAAGGGTGACTCTGCTGACGTCCTGAATGGGATCCCCCCATTATTTAGATTGAAAAGTTCCAGTTCGTGGTATTAATATGGGTTGTCGATCGCAATTCCGGCTCGGATTTGCTTAAATCCAACGGGGAGAGCAGCCCTTTGGCTCAAAATAAAATCCACAGTCACTTTGTGTTTCAAATCTTATGTAACTCTTCTATGTTTTTTTAATTTATGTTGTATTGAAAATGAACACCTGGAGATACTGACGATCAGATTTGTGGACGCGCGTTCAGCCGGACAGTCTCCGACCTTTCCCCGTCACCTCTGAGGGGTTGAATGATTGGTGCAGGTTATGTAGCCCTCACCTGAAACAGGGGCACCGTGAAGGTTCCTATGTTGTATATCATTTTGGTTTTGCTTAATCTATTCCACACAGTGGGATGTCCATCATGGGTATGGATATGCGGACTTCGATCAGGAGGTTCAACTATTTATTCAAACGACCGGCGCTGTTTACTTTGAATCTGTACTCCCAGTCACTCTTTTACCTCCAAGATGCCCACTTTTCTCTCTTATCTATCTCTTCTCTCCTTCTCGCTGTCTACAGCAGCCTTTGTTCACCCGGGGGCGCTTCACACCGCGTCGGATTTCGAGCGTATCCAGAAGCACGTCGCCAACCAGGATGAACCTTGGAATACCACTTGGACTCTGTTGACCACGAGCGGTTATGCCCAGTCAACCTACCAGCCTAATCCCAAAGAGACGGTGTATCGAGGTGACAACGGCGTCGATGGGCAAAACTATCCGTCCCTGTACAAAGACACTGCCGCCGCATACCAACTTGCCGTACGCTGGAAAGTCTCCAACGACACGAGCTATGCAGATGCCGCGGTCAACATTCTGAATTCATGGGCTGTCACTCTGACCGCCATCGAGGGTACCAGCGACAAATTCCTGGCCTCTGGGATTTATGGGTACCAGATGGCCAATGCGGCAGAGCTGATGTCTGATTATTCTGGCTGGGATAGTAGTAACAAGACTGCTACTGCCACCATGTTGACGAATGTATTCGCCTCGATGAACACCCGATTCATGGAAGAGCATAACGGGCAAGACAATTATCACTACTACGCCAATTGGGATCAATGTAACCTCGCCTCTCTCCTTGCTATCGGTATCTTCACCGATAATCAGACCATGTACGATTACGCGTTGAACTATGTCCGCACTGGCCCTTCAAACGGGGCTTTGCCTGTTTTTGCGGTTGCCAATTACACGGAATCTGGCTCGGACAAGGTCCTGACACAAGGACAAGAAGCTGGCCGGGATCAGGGCCATTCGACACTGGACCTCGTGCTTCTTGGCGTCATAGCCCAACAGGCGTTTAACCAGGGAGATGACCTTTTCGCCGAATACAGTAACGAAATTCTCAATGCGTCAGTATCCCGCAATAAAATACCATTGGCTTCAAACATAATTATTGACTAAGCAATCTAGGGCTGAATATGTCGCCAAGTACAATGTTGGCTATGATGTGCCCTACACTCTGTACCAAAGCTACCAGGGAAATCAGACTGTCATTTCAAACGCTTCGCGGGGAACTGTTCGGCCCGGTTTCGAGCTGCTCTCTGCTCATTACGGCCAGATAAAGGGCCTCAACTCATCTTGGACAGATGCCTACCGGGACTTGGTGAACGCGAATTCCACAGACGGTGTTGAAGGTGGTGGTGGAAATTATGGCTCGTCATCGGGTGGCTTTGATGTGCTTGGGTTTGGCTCTCTGCTATATCGGATTTCTTAGGGGAGATCATTGTTCTAAACAGGTCTCTGATGGAAAGCAACAGCAAGACATTCATTTCCGCTTCATTTTAGGACCTCCCCTTCTCTGTCCGATGAACTGAAAAGGATCAGCGGGAAAGGGGTTCTTCCAATCTTCAATAGGAGTGCTAATGGGAGTGCGTTTATCTCTTGTCGACTTCTCTTCTTCGCTCAGTTGCTTCGTGCAATCCTCATACTCATACACAGACAAAGGAGTTCAAATCCTCCAACCATGCGGGCCATACCTCATTTTCAACTTTAAGTTCCCGACGAAGACGTACAATACTGCTGCCCAATGCCCTTGCCTCATCACCCAATTTCCAACTCGTAAGTAATTTCATAAGCACAAATTGTGATTCCAAAAAGTGTATGTTGTGAGTACCATGCTCCTTGGTCACATCTTTCAAGTCATTCCGGAAGTATATCAATGCCTCCTCTTTTTGGCCTGCTCGGCCATAACAATCCAGGAGGTTAAATTTCCAATTCAACCCCTTGCTATATGCTTTGGTCGCGATTACTTTCCGGAGAAAGTGAGCTGCAATCGTCCAATCCTGGCCCAGAGAATAGCAATCAGCTAGCGAGGCGAAGGCGTAGGTCTCATCCCGATCGTTTGGTCCATGGAGACTCCAACTCTGCGAAATCACATCCGTGAGGATGTTCACTGCTTCCGAATGTGTCCTGAGATCACGTCCCAGTAAATCTCCAAGGACGTATTGTACGGTGAGGAGATTCTGATGAAGTGCAAACGGATCTTTAAGTCTCACGTCTAAAGTCAGCCGTACGATTGAAATGGCTTCATCTTGGCGATCCTGCTGGAACGCAATTTTGGCGAGCATCACACAAACCGTGTAGTCTCTGGTAGTGCGCCGTAATTTTGGGGACTTTGTGAAAGACGGATTCCGCCTCTTTATATTCCCTGTTATAAAATAGCCCGAACCCTAGGCAGCATTGAGAATCGCCATAGCTTGGATGGGATGGGGCCTGTTCTATAATGGTGCACGCGAGAGGAACCACAGCTGTCCAATTTCCGCGTATGACTCGATCCCGCAGCTTGTCCACTTCGGGGAACTTTGCGTCCTGGGAATGCCTCTTCAGCCATAGATTGACCCATAAGCACAAGGGGCCAAATACCGGGCTAGCTCTTATGTCTTTGGGTTGGTTTTCCTGGGGAAGGTCTGGGCTTCTTCGCCAGTTTTACTCTGGACTGAGTTTCATCAAAATGCTTAGGGCGAGTGGAGACCTAAGAGGGTTTATCGTCAGAACGGGGTTTAGAGGTCTGCCTTTCACTGGATCTGGGGCCATGGTAAGGTGAAGTCGGTGGCATCAATGTAAAGCTCGATACTTCTTTGCTTGCTGCCAAGTTTGTCTCTTTGGGCTGAGCTCGATTAATAGAACCCCGAGTGCCAAGAATTAAAGAGGGTTTGTCGTCAGAGCGGAGTTTTGAGGTCTGCTTTTCACTGGATCTAGGGCCATGGTAAGGTGAAGTCGGTGGTGTCAATGTAAAGCTCGATACTTCTTTGCTTGTTGCCAAGTTTGTCTCTTTGGGCTGAGCTCGATTAATAGAACCCCGAGTGCCAAGAATTGAAGAGGGTTTGTCGTCAGAACGGAGTTCCGAGGTCTGCTTTTCACTGGATCTGGGGCCATGGTAAGGTGAAGTCGGTGGTGTGAGTGTAAAGCTAGGTGCTTCTTTGCTTGGTACCAAGTTTATCTCTTTGGGCCGAACTCGATTAATGAAACCTTTAATTAAGCCCCGGGTTCTAGAGGTCGAAGACGGTGTGTCGTTAGAACCGACTTCAGGAGACTTTCCCCCATTGAATTTGAAGCCACTGACAGGCAAAGTGGGTGATTTGAGTGTGGAATTGGTGCCATGTCTTATTGGCATCACTGTCACATCCTCGGGCTGGGTGTTACCAAGAAAGCCCCAACTTCCAGAGGCCGAGGGGGATTTGACGTTGGAACCGACTTCTAGGGTGTTTTTTCTATTGATTTTCGAGCCACTAACAGGCAAAATGGGCGATTTGAGTGCGGAGTCGGTGCCGTTCCTTGCTGTCATCACCGTTGCATTTTCGGGCTCAGTTTTATCAAGAAAGCCCCAACTTCCCGAAGTCGAAGGGGACTTGATGTTGGAACCGACTTCTGGGGTGCTTTCCCTACTGAATTTCGAGCTATTGACAGGCAAACTGGGCGGTTTTAGTGCGGAGTCGGTGCCGTTTCTTACTGGCATCACCGTTGCATTTTCGGGCTGAGTGTTGTCAAGAAAGCTCCAACTTCCAGAGGCTGAAGAGGATTTAATGTCAGAAGAGGCTTTTGATATCTTCTTCTTGTTGGGTCCGAAGCCATTCGCAGGCAAAGCAGGTGATGTGGATGTGGAACTGACTTTCCCAATCGGGTTCAAAAGGGAAGAACTCTCTCGATATGCCCTCAGCCAGGGATGTCCCAAGGAACGATACGCACTCAACCGATCTTGTGGCTTGGATGCAATTGTCTTTTTCAAAAAGTCCACACAATCGGCACCATTCCTGTCAGGATCAATACGGGATTCTGGAAACTTGGCCTGGCCCCGTCCATACTCAATCACATCAATAGTGCCTAGAAATGGCTGCCTCCCAGTGAGCATATAAAAGACAATGACGCCAAATGACCAGATGTCAACGGCGCTGGTGTAATGTCCTGTTCGGTCATTTGAATAAAAGTATTCAGGGGGCGCCCACAAAGGGGTTCCGGCTTCAGTACGAAGGGACGTCAAATCTCCCAAAACCTGTTTGCAGAGTCCGAAGTCGCCGATCTTGATTCTCCAGGGTCGTGAGCTTACGACCAGCAGGTTCTGCAATATCGCCGTTAGATACATCTCCCTCGGTGATAGTACATCACATTCATCGGGTTTACTTACCGCTGGCTTCAAGTCTCTGTGTGTAAAGCCTTCGGAATGCATAAAATAAAGTCCCTCCAAGATCTGAACGGCAATCTGTTGAGCCTCCAAAACAGGGAGTGGTTTGCCCAAGTGCTGCAAGTGCTGCAAGTGCTGCCCGAGGTCGCCGTTTTTGAAGTACTCCATGGCAATGAAGACGGTATCATCGGTGTGGAACCAGCCATATGACTTGACGAACAAATCGTTGTACTAGCAGAGTAAGAAATGAGCCGTTAGCACAAGCAGTTATTACAGAAAAGGTGATCAACCATCTATACCTTTTTCTGAGAGAAGTTGAAGATCGCCTTGAGCTCGCGCTTGTACGTTCGATCCGTCACTCCACTCCTTGCAATCTCTTTCACTGCACGGAACTTATATTTGGCTGGTTGTCCAGCTTCGGAGGGTTGGACTTCAAGAACTTCAAGAAAGACTTTCCCTCCCCCGCCGATCCCTATTCCCTGTTCTCTTCTCCACTTTTGAACTTCGGGCTGATGTTCTCCATCATGGCTCAGATTGAGGGAAACGTGGATGGTATAGGGATGTTGAAATCGGTGGAACAGTCTTTTCTTCTCGACCAACTCGGTGAGAGTATCCATCTTGAGACTGGGGAAGATCAAGAATTCAAGATAATAACTTCCAAGCCCAGGAAATCCAAAAATAAGCACGCCGTTACCCCTCATACTCGTTCTGAGTCCACACCAATCACATGGCAGTTTTGTGGACGAGGCGTTCAAGCTACTGCGTCCGAAATATCTTGGCTGCATCTTAGATCAGCCATCACCCATCAGCCCCCCCAGCCACCGGGCCCAGCCCTAATGGGCACCAAAATATCATTGAGGGGCTACTCTATCAAAGGCTACTCAAGAAAGAAAAGAAAAAAGAATTCATAGCTGCAGGATAAGATCTTACCCCTGATGTTTGGATAGTTCTTAACTCCAAATATCTTTTTACCCCAATGCTTTGTGGCCTCCTCGCGAACCTTCCAGGGTATGAAGGGGCGTAAAGGCCGTTAGCTTCCCCGAAAGCCCGACGAGGCTGAGTGCGTGCTGCAGGCGTTCTGAATAAGTTAGAACCACACACAGCCCCGGGGATATCTAATACATAGAGCTGTTTCCAGCGAAATGCTTATAATTAAACTGATAATCTTCAAACTTGGAATATCACAATGTCCGGCGTTGAACTAGGCTTAGCCGTGCTTGCCACGGCTGATCTCTGTTTGAAGTGAGTTGTATCTCATTCAGCCCTAGGAGCTCCCTAAGTTGACTGACTCGTTTTAGATATGGAAGTATATTATTAGAGAAATATCGTACCTTCAAAGGGGCCGAATCGGAAATTGACGACAAGATTCTTTCCATCGAACTTTTTCAAGTGAAAACTGAGTGCCAAATGGACTTCCTCAAGAGTATATGGCGTACTCTACCCTCCAAGTATCAAGACTGTCTGGGTCTCATATATCCCAAGTTGCAAGGAAAGCTGCAAATTGCGGTTCAAGCGGTCGAGAAGATTTTAAAGAACCATGCGCCGGACAAAGATTCCCTGGGTTGGTCAAAGCGCTTGCTGTACACCATGCGACTCAAAGAAACCATCGAGAGAACAATCGAAGATGTGAACGAATGACAGAGGATCTTCGAGCCTACATGGTATTTAGTACTGAGGGTTTCAGACTCAGCGGTCCGTACTGAGCTCCGTCGTAATGCTCAATCCTCTTCAGCTCTCACCCCAAGTTACCATCTCCGCAATTCATTGGAGAATGAAGTCAATGAAGATATGGGAATAACTCTATCGGCAAAGGCTCTCCAAGGCGCACAGCGTTCAAAGATCACATTCTCGGACGCCTCTGTGGTTGTTATCCCAGGAAAAAGACCCATTATCATCGATTCGGCAGAGTGCCAGGCATCCAATGTATCGGCGTTCACTAAGGACGTCCGGTACTTAGCCCAGAGGCTTCGAAATTCTGACCCACTCGTCTTCCAAATCCTCAATTGTGCGGGTGTGATAGATGCCAAAGACACCCCTCAGTATGTGTCCCGTTTCGACTTCGTCTTTCAGATCCCTAAAGGCATGGGACGACCACAGAGCTTACGACAACTTCTCATCATCGGCCATCAAACTTATCCCCTCAGCGACCGAGTGCGTATCGCAAACCAGCTGGCGAAATCGGTCAGTTTCGTCCATATGTACAGCTTTGTACATAAGAATATCCGACCCGAGACCATTATGATCCTCGAAGACGCAGAGTCCGAGCTGGGCTCACTTTTTCTGGCCGGATTTAAAATCTTCCGCATGGTGGGCGAGCAATCGGGACGATTGGGGGACTCGGACTGGGCCAGAAATATCTACCGTCATCCACAGCGTCAAGGTCTATATCCCGAGGAGGACTATCGCATGCTGCATGATATTTACAGTCTCGGCGTTTGTTTGCTGGAAATTGGACTTTGGGAATCCTTGGTCCAATACGAATCTTCATCGAATCACGGGGAGATGTACCCGAACAAAATCTTTCAGGCAAGCAGCACCAACGTGCCCAATGTGGATGCCAGTAAAGCACTATTCGAGGATCTCGCCAAGAACGTGCTCCCAGCTAAGATGGGGAAGTTGTATGCGCAGGTGGTGTTGACTTGTCTTACCTATTACGACGAGGAGCAGGATGCTATAGTGGAAGGTGTGACATACATCGAAAGAGTAAGTTTGGACTTTTGATCAAATGGTACGTCGCTGACTGGAAATAGATATTGATGCGATTGGGGGAAATATCAGTCTAAGCCACTGAGTTGGCTTCATGCCAAAGGGATCTAACTAGAATGAGGTCGAGAATTCTGACAGAAAATGCTAATAGTTCTGTGACTTCAAATGAGCAGCTTGCAAAGTTGCAATTTTATATACTTCGGAGACAAACACTGCAAACCAGTCACGTAATACAGCACGTGCCTCTTTTACCGATGTCGGTCTTCATCTTTTATCTCTCTCTCTCTATATATATATCCGGCAGAAGAACAGACTCTACAAAAAGAGCAATTGGATAGGAAGATAATTAGGTCTTTTACTTCATATCTACATATGGGCCTTTTGCATATACATATGTATACCCTTGGGAGAACAACCATTCCATACTATACAACCTTGTATGTGTCGATCAACCCCGCCATTCCCACGTTGATCTCGAAATCTCGAATAGATTAGATCCTAGACAATTGTGATATACCTAAGTCTATAATAAACCTATCCTATGTATTCAGTCCGTTCAAACCATTTTAGAGAAACCATTTTACTTCTTCAACTTCCGAGATAGTGACTCAATAGCCCATACCGAATTGACTCATACCCCGCCATAGTTAAGATTGACCTATAAAACAGCTAATTCGACCTATAAACGTAGATCCGGTGAATATATTCTACTGCACGTTCAAATTATAATAAATCCTGTCATTTGAACGTATAAAAAGCCATATCCCTTCTTACTTTTCCTCCAAGGTTGATCCACTGCGGTCCACACTTTTGAGGTTTTTCTCTCCCGCTTCTCTCTTTCTCTTCTACCTCAGTCTACCTCAATTAATCACATCATGCCGTCCCGACAAGAAGTCTCCTACTTTGGAGCCGGTCCAGCTCCCCTCCCAACTTCGGTCGTCGAAGCCGGCGCAAAGGCATTCGTCAACTTCAACGATACCGGACTCGGACTCGGCGAGATCTCCCACCGCTCCCCCGCCGCCAACAAGATCCTCAACGATGCCAAAGCAAACCTCTCCGCCCTCCTCGACATCCCTGATAACTATGAGGTCCTGTTCATGCAGGCCGGAGGCAGTGGCGGGTTCAGCGCTGTCGTGCAGAACTTGGTCCCCGTCTGGATTGAGCGCCGCCGCCGCAGGGCCGAGGCCGACGTGAAGAAGGCACAGCCCGATGCGGAACAGGCTCAGGTTGACGAATTGGTCTTCCAGAGACTCCAGAAGGAGGTCGATGAGGAGCTGAAGCTGGATTACCTCGTGACTGGATCTTGGTCGCTCAAGGCTGCCCAGGAAGCGAGCAGAATGATCGGTTCGAAATACGTCAATATTGCTCTTGATGCTCGCAAGACCAACAATGGGAAGTTTGGAAAGATCCCTGCTGAGGACTCCTGGTCGTTGACTCCTACCAAGAAGGAGGGCGGCAAAGGTTCGGCGTTTGTCTACTTCTGCGACAACGAGACAGTCGATGGTGTCGAATTCCAGCAGCTCCCCAAGGCATTGGAGGCTCAGGGTCAGGATGCCGAAGACGAGCGTCTCGTCGTCGCTGATTTGAGCTCCAACTTCATCAGCCGCAAGGTTGATGTCAGTAAATACGCTGTCCTCTTCGTAAGTTGGCCTCAATTTTCCCCCCTCATTATGGGACTAGTAAACTAACAAAATATACAGGGTGGTGCACAGAAGAATATCGGTGTTGCCGGTATCTCCATTGCCATCGTTCGCAAGGATCTCCTCCCTCCCCAGACCGCGACTCCTCCCCCTGCTCTCCTCCATCGGTTGAACATTGGCGGTCTCCCCGGCTCAATCGTTCTCGACTACGCAACCCTCGCAAAGAACAACTCCCTCTACAACACCCTCCCCATCTTCAACCTTTGGATTGCTGGTCAGGTCATGGCCGACCTGGTGGCCCAGTTTGGCGCCCAAAAGGTCAGCGGGCAAGAGGAAATCGCCAACAAGAAGGCGCAGCTTATCTACGGTGCTTTGGACAAGTTCCCCCAAGTGTACCAGGTTGTCCCTGATGTTAGCGTCCGCAGCCGCATGAACATCTGCTTCCGTGTCAGCGGTGGCGATGATGCAAAGGAAAAGGAGTTCATCGCTGGCGCTGAGAAGCGTCTTCTCCAGGGCCTCAAGGGCCACCGCAGTGTAGGCGGTATGCGTGCCAGCAACTACAATGCGGTTCCATTGGAGAATGTGCAGAAGTTGGTGAAGTACCTCGAGGACTTTGCTGCGGAACAGTAGATTGTGTTTGGATATAACATCGGTGTTTGAGCGAATTCAACCTGGGGCTTTGGGCCAGGAATGTGTGATGGGTAACGAAATAGGACGCTAGAATGTGTCCAGGACAGTTGCGACTGTTTATTCAACATAACTCCCAGTATATCCATGCTATATATATGCTTTAATGACAAAAGGATTCCGATATTGGTACAAAATGGTTCAAAAGCGCAAGAGAAAGTAGTCAGAGCTTCCACACACCCCAGTCTTTGAGATCAAGTTCCTTGATGACTCCTTTTAGGGGGCCCTGGAGCTCCTGGCCTTGTGCCCACACCTTGGGCCCGGCCATGTAGCTGATGAACCCCTCAGGACCGGAAACCAAAATCAACTTGCTCTTGCTCTGGCGAGAGTCGTTTGTTGAAGCTGGTGCGATAGCACCTCGGATATCTTCCTTTCTAATGAACGTGTTTTCCTCGTCCAAATAGTAATTCACGGTGACCTGTCCGGGATACTGAGACTTGAGCGCCTCTAGCTCTCGCACAATAATAGAACTGTCTTCTTTTCGCACAACATCCACGGCATTTTCCGACGCAGTAGCCTGACTCTTCGACGAGCCAAACCACCCAGAGAACCAGCCCCGGCGTGGCTGAGGCTTCAGCGAGTCACTGTGACCACCAGCGCAGTCATCCTTCAACCGATTCGCCCACAAGATGTGGATCTTCGGCCGA
Organism: Penicillium solitum; assembly: GCF_028829755.1. Lineage (NCBI taxonomy): Eukaryota > Fungi > Ascomycota > Eurotiomycetes > Eurotiales > Aspergillaceae > Penicillium > Penicillium solitum. The sequence goes on from NW_027072128.1 coordinate 1,394,890, forward strand.
CGTTCAGTGTGCTTGCGATTCAAAAGAGAATATGCAGCCTGCAGAGCCGGCGCAATCCCCGTCCCACCAGCAATAAAGAGAATATCCTCCGTTTCTTTCGGTATTGCGCATTCGATCTTGGGTCCACGCATCTCGACGTCAGCGCCTACGTCGATGTTATGCAGATAGCGCGAGACCTCTCCAAATGGATCCTTCCGAATAAAGAACCGTAGGCAGCCCTCATTCTCGTCGTCGATGCTTAGCGATGTCGCCGCCGTCGTGGGTAGTGGCGTATAATCTCGTCCGATTTGTAATTGTGGTTGTTTGAACATCACACTCCAGACTCCTGTCTGCCATGCTTCCTCGTAAACATCGTAGTTGTTGTCGCTGGGTTTGCGTGGTCGGAGCGTGAAGAGGCTGCTGGTTGCTGACACGGGCTCGCGTGATACAAGACTGTATTTGGTAAATGTTTCGGTGTTCAGGGTTGCGGAAGATGTGTTTTGAGATCGGATATAGGCGCCTGCACCTGCTGCTGTTGCGCCCACGAAGACGATGCTTAGCCAGCGGCGTGAGTTGGAACGGGAGGACTTTGGTGACGTTGGGGCTGCCGAGGTTGAAGCATAGCGTACAGGTCGAGCTACAGCTCCAAGACCTTGGCTGTTTCTACAGCATAAAGAGGATAAGTTGTTCATGTGGAAGTGTAATTGAAGAGAAAAAGAAATCGCGGGGGCGGAAGTCCGAAGGGTCGAGGCCAAGAGAGAGCCGATTGGGCGATCGACAAGAAAATGCACCCCTTTAGCGGTTTCTTCTTCTTCACTTCAACACACTTTGGACATTTCTCCTCTCTACAGTTTTCACATTCTCGACATTCTCCATATTCTCTTCGGGCAATGGAGACTCCCCTTGGCCACTCCTGACGACATACCTTTCCGCCATCCTCCCCTCTCTCTCTCTCCTTGACGACCTATAGACGCTAGACACGCTAGACACAAAGAGAATGTCGAATACATATCAAGGCAACAAGAATGGCAGCCTTGCCGCGCCTCGAGATTCACTAGAACTCGCCTCCCTCGCATCCTCATCCCCCGGCTCCGTAGGCGGGTCATCACGCTCCTCTTCCCCCGACGGCATCTCCTCATCCCGCAAACTCTCCCTCGAAGACGAAGACCCTCTCGCAGAATCGCATGCAGATGCCGAGCTAGGAACAGGCCGCCACAGAGCTCAAAGCTCATATTCCATATCCTCGGCTTTCGATTTCGGGGGCACTCTATTCCCGCTGTCGCAAACACAAGGTGGCTACGCGCCCCTAGGTACTCCGTCCGCGGACAGACCAGCATTCACAGATGGGTCGCTGGAGCGGAATAAGACATTGACATACCTGAATGGACTGTCACTCATTGTCGGACTGATTATTGGATCTGGTATCTTCTCGTCGCCGAGTCAGGTCAATGCCAACGCGGGGTCGCCGGGCGCCTCGCTCATTGTTTGGGCCGTGGCTGGTCTATTGGCCTGGACAGGGGCTGCAAGCTATGCAGAGCTGGGAGGGGCAATTCCATTGAATGGTGGCTCACAGATTTATCTGTCCAAGATCTTTGGAGAGCTGACGGGCTTCCTTTTTGCATGGTGCGCCGTGTTGGTACTGAAACCTGGCTCTGCGGCGATTATCTCTCTCATTTTTGGCGAGTATGTCGTTCGCGCATTTGTGGGTGCTGATGTGGGCGACGTTAATCCTTGGATCAATAAGGGTGTTGCATTTGGAGGGCTTGTGGCAGTGACTCTGCTCAACTGCATCTCCACCAAGTTCGCCACGCGCATTGGTGATTTCTTCATGTTCTTCAAGTTCGTTGCTCTGCTGGGTGTCACCGTCATCGGCATTATAGTCGCTGTGACTGGCTTCTCGGCTGGAGGAAACGCAAACGAAGAATGGAAGACAACAGGATGGTTCGAGGGAACCAACACTGAGATCTCTGATTTTGCAGTGGCCCTGTATGCAGGTCTCTGGGCATTTGACGGCTGGGACAATGTAAGTTGACACTAAACTATCTCTAAAATTCCCCTACTCATACATTGCAGACCAACTACGTGACAGGCGAATTCAAGAACCCAAACCGCGATCTGCCACGAGTTATCCACACGGCGATGCCACTTGTCATCCTATCCTATCTGCTTGCCAATGTCTCATATTTCCTCGTTCTCCCTCACTCAACCATTGAGGCAAGCAACACCGTCGCCGTACAATTTGGCGCAAAAGTGTTCGGCGCCGCCGGAGCCCTGATTCTAGCTCTCGTCGTCTCAGCCAGCTGCTTCGGAGCCCTCAACGCAACCACCTTCACAAGCGGCCGACTAGTCTACGCAGCCGGAAAAGAAGGCTATCTCCCCTCGATATTTGGCCGCATCGGTCTCCACGCCTCCCCCTCGCAAGGCCCTCCAGCAAGCAGCCGACTACGTCGCCGCTCCTGGGCCCGCAAGTCCCTCTCCCGTCTCTTCGGTGATGACTCCAGACTCGGCTTCACGCCAATCTATGCCATGGCCTTTAACAGTGCCCTGACTGCCATCTACATTGTTGTCGGCGAGTTCGGCACCCTCGTCACTTTCTACGGTGTAGCCGGATACACCTTCTACTTCCTCACCGTTCTTGGTCTGATCGTCCTCCGTATCCGTGAACCCCATCTGGAACGTCCCTACCGCACTTGGATCACCACACCCATCATCTTCTGCTGCGTAAGCCTGTTCCTCCTCAGTCGGGCTGTCATCTCCGAGCCCCTGCAAACCCTCATCGTCGTCGCGTTCATCATCACCGGCGTACCGGTCTACTACTGGCGTATCTACCAGCGAGATGGTCGGATCGATCTTCCCAGCTGGAAATTCTGGAAGCGAGGTTCTCGATAGTTCGGGGGAACTCTCCACCCGCTCCGTTCTTGTTTGATCTTATGATTGTGATACCCATGCATATATAGCTGGGGTGTATGGTACGAAGTGAAAGCTGTGCTTGGTGTTTGTGTGTTTGTATTCGCGCTTGCAATGGAAGCCTGTTTGGCGACGATGTGATGACCTGGCTCTAGGCGGGTGCATTTTGATTGCTTTATCTTCTTGCTGGTTTCAAGATGCCCCCATGCCGCATCTGCTTCTGCCCTGTTTTATTACTAAAATCTACTGCGCTGCATACTACATGTCGTGCATACCATCTATATATAATGTTCATAATATTTGCATATTGCATTTCTTCATACACCAAGTCCATCCCAAATAGAAGCTCGCTCGAGAACCGTAGATGGCTGTTCATCATTCGTCTCAGCATCAGACTCCGCGAAGAACAGTGGCCCCAAGCAATGATCCGCCGGGTGGTAGATGCGTGTGGATATGACCGTTCTGTCATTAACAAACACTTCCAACACACTGGCGTCAAAGTAGGCGTGTACTCGAAGTGTCTCCTCAACCTCTTCGCCATGCTCATTCACGAAAGTAAATAGCGTGTGCGGAGCAGTTTCGTAGCCGTGGTTTACTTCGGCGTTGTCAATCAGTGGTCGATGGATTTCGAAGGTTTCACTTCGTGGATCCCAGGAAAGGGTGGTACAATCTTGGCCATCTAGAACAGCATCAGTATATATATACAATAGACCCAGGGGACCGGAATCACTGTCTTACCAGAAGTGTGTGGAATCTTGATACCCACACGGGCACAAGATTTACTAACGGAAAATTCGGCGTCGATTTCCCATTTAGATGTTCCTAACGGCATAGCACTTTGTGAAGGTGATGTGGACAGGGCTACCCCAGCGAGCTGGCTCTCCCGGGCACTTTGTCTCAGCCGCGTGAGTCGGCTATCTGGGCTGATCTTCATGGTATGGATTGTGAAGGTACCACGTGCGTCGGGGACAGCGTCGAGTGAAGTAATCGAACTCAACTGGGAGATTCGTGCCTGCTTGACATTTTTCAATGTCATCAATCCCACCACACGAGGAAGAGAAACCAAGCCGCTGAATCCTTGGCGATGGCGCAGAGGGTCGGATAGGTCCTCTTCCGTGATCCAGCCATAGACGATATGTTGTGAGGTTTGCGGGTCGTAGAACGAGTTAGCCGCATAGTAGCAGCCGTGATCGAAGATACCAGAGAATGCATATGAGGCCAGAGGACTATCTGTGGAGGTAGATTTCTTTTCCCCGTTGGATTTGATAGACATCCAGAGCTGGGCTCGCGCTACTCGTTTCCGGCGTGCTTCTTGAACTCCATCTTGGTTCGAACTATCCAACGGTACACAGCCTTCGGCTCCCATGATGGTGAAGTCCCGAGAAGTGCCAGTGTCATTGCTCAGGGTCATCAGATTAACGACTTCCCAGTTCACGCCGTAGTCGCCAGACCAGCGAGATGGTTGTAGATTGAGACCGACATCCATCAACGGGCCAATGAAATCCCATTTGGTAAGATCTGTTGCTTGGACAGTGTACACAAAGACCGTGGGGGTTTTATTGGCGATTCCTCCTGATATAAAGCCATATAGTGTTGACGGTGTGTGTTTGGAAAGAGGTCCATCGGCCCAAGTGGTGAGCCAGGGATCTCTCCATCCCGTCACGTTAAGATGTGCAGGTGGGCCAGTGAGGACCGGGTTGCAGTTTTGGCGTTCCCAGGTCTCGCCTCCGTCTTGCGAAACAGCTAAACTGAGAGTCTCACTTCCGAATGTATATGGTAACGTATAATGAATTGGGAGATGTCTCACGGAGGTGTATATGATTGTGAGAGCTCCTGGTTGTCCGGAGATACCGGTTGGCTGTAGACATCCCGTAAAGACGCCCAAGCGATCGTATTCAGCAGAGGGTGTCAAGATGGGATCAGTGGATGTCTTCCATGACACCAGGTCTGGGGATGTAGCATGGCCCCAGGACATATTGCCCCAATCATTCCCGTGGGGGTTCCATTGAAAGCTCAAATGGTATAACCCTGTTTCTGGATCATATCCCAATCCAGAAGGGTCATTCATCCATCCTGCTGGCGCTGTGACATGAAATGATGGTTTCCATTGTGAAGGATTCTGAGGTAATTTCTTCTCTTCGTGAGTTTTGCAAGGAGATTTCCCAGTGTTTTGCTGATGTTGGAGGACAATCATGTCAGACTCTGTAATGAAAGGAGCAGACATGTTCAATATTGGATCTGATGCAAAAATAATAATAAAAATTGGACACGTCGTTGTCGGACCAAGTGGAGATATACTCCTAAGATCTATTGCAGTTCAGACTTGCCTACTTCAGCCACCACGCACATGCAGTATTACCTGAGAGGTATACTCTGAGATTTCCAAATTATAGCTTGAGGGTGTAATTCCCAGAAAACACAGACAAGATCATGGAAAGACCTGATCTTCAACGACGATTTCCCGATTCGGGGGTTAATCGGAAATAGGTTCGGCATTTGCAGGAGGATTGTCGGCGAAATCCAAATAAACTCCAATTAAACTGGCAAATGACTCGAACAGATGATCAGAAGGTGGTCCGATGGGGTAATGGAATATATTTGAGTCATGAGATATATCACTCCATCACCCTGCAGTTGAAATTGGCTGAAATTGACTAAAATGGGAAATCTCGGAGAAACTCGCCAAACAAAAATCCGGGGGCTTAGGTTTTCTGGAAAGAAAATCCGGGGGGATCGATCCGGGGAACTTCCCCCTTTCCCCTATCCCAAACATATTATCAACACATACCAACCATGAATCGATGTAGACCCAATTGATATATCTATGGAAGTGTGTCTTCGAGGGTGTGGACTTACACGCATCATGTCTTTCAAATGTGCTTCAGCGGAAACACAACATGTCGACTACTCGGACAGGGAGTCACGTCGAAAATCAGCCATCAATGTCCAGTTAATCGTCGCATGTACAGTATTTGGTGCCGCCTCATTCTTGTTTGGATTCGACGACAAGATCATATCCCCGGTTGCTGCATTACCGGATTTTGTGGGTGCTGCTGCATCATAACAAAAGATCCAAGCTGATTCCAACGCAGGTGGGAAAATTTCAAGGACCTAACCCGGTCACTGGGAAATACGTTCTTACAGCTCGCAATCAAAATCTGGTCTTCTCCCTTCCATTGGTGGGATCTGTGATTGGAGGGCTGCTTGCTTCGCCATTGAATTTCCACCTTGGCCGCAAATGGCCGTTGCTTATTGCATATTTTGTCTCTGTGGGTGGTGGATTACTACAGGTCTTTGCCCCAAACTTAGGGGCCTTTGTGGGAGGTCGTTCTATAAATTCAGTTGCCTTGGGCATTATAAACGCAACTGCCCCTTTGTATATCTCCGAGGTATTGATCCTTTACGCCTTGGTCGATGTTCAATCTCGCTCATTCTTACTCTTAGGTGGTTCCCGCTTCTATACGCGGAAGATGTGTCAGTTCAATGAACATCCTGAATCTAACGGCTGGCGTGGTAGGTACCACGGTGGTCTTTAGAACGGAAAAGATCGCTGGGAATCTATCGTACCAGATCCCACTGGCTATACAGTGTGCTCTGCCTGTGCTTCTCCTATTTTTGACAGTGTCCCTTCCAGAAAGCCCACAATGGCTGGTCGGGAAGGGGGAGATAGAAGACGCTCGACACAGCCTACGGAAACTGCGTGGGTCCAGCGATGACGAAGTTGAAGATGAACTCCGTCTCATGAGGCTCTCTGAAGAAAGCGAGCGCCAGCTACACGCCCAGACCAAGTTCTGGCATATATTCCAGCGGCAGCACCTCAAGCGTACCCTGACTGCGGGCTCGTTCTTCTCTCTTAATCAAATATCAGGCGTCATTCTTTCAACAACATATACAACTGTCTTCTTGACAGTGCTGGGCATTGCAGATCCCTTCTCTCTGACAATCATCGCGTCTTGTTGCACATTAGCAGGCACCATTGCCGCACCCTTCGTCATCGACCGTGCCGGTCGACGTCCCACAGCGTTCTTCGGAATGGGGATTCTGTTCGTAATCGATGCCGTGGCCGGTGGCCTAGCCTTCGACAGAGGAAACAAGAAAGCTACTATGGCCATCGCCGCTTTGTCCTTTGTATTTAATTTCTTCTGGGCATCTTCCTTCTTCTCACTATCAAACCTCATGCCCTCCGAAATGGCAACTCCCAAACTCCGCCACCATACCATGGCCTACACAGTTGCCTGTGCGCAAACAACCGCCGTTATCACCACTCTCGTCGTTCCGCAGCTAACTTCGGCGGATGCGGCGAACCTTGGCGCGAAGACTTATCTCATCTTCGCTGGTTGTATGGCTGGCATCATTGTGTTTTTCTACTTTTTCATGCCGGAGACGCGTGGCCGAACTTTTGCCGAGATCGATGAGATGTATGCAGCTAAGATCCCTATGTGGAAGTGGAGGTCGTATCAGACTTCAGACGAGCTGAGGTCGCGTGCGTCAAAGGGTTGACATGATCCAACACTATTCATATCTCTAATTGAAGGCTGTAATATACTTGCAGGGTAAATGCTCTGTGCTCTTCGCATTATACCATGGACATATATATATATAAACTTGGGTATAGTTAAACTCGCTCTATTGGTACACTGTAAAATCCAGTGGATAGTGGCGTTTCCATGTACAACATGAGTCAATGAGTTCTAAAAAAGAAAATCATACAACCCAAAGACCCATTCCATACAATCGGAAAGATCACTCGGGAAAAATCAGGAAAAATCAAAAGGCCCCCTGCAACAGCCTCAGTCATCGTTGCGGCCACTCCGAAGCTTTGGGTTCCATAATCTGGAGCGAGCGTAGATGAGCTCTATACTTCTCCAGATAGGGATGGTTTCCACCGCGGAAGCTGGTCATAAGTAACAAGAAGTCTTCTGCGAGACTTTGGGGCGTGGAAGTCGTGGTCGATGGTATTCTTTCAGTGAAATTGACGGTGGGCATGTTCATGCCAACCCCGTAAGACGGGCTGGTATTGCATAGGATGTTCGTTGCGCAGATTGCGATATCGTACAGTTTTTCGGTCTAGATATGGAGTTGTTAGTAAGGAATCAAATTCACAAGCCGAATCCATCTACAGGTTGTAGATGAGAACAAATTACATACCAGACCGATGCCATGGGCTTCCATAGAGCTCAACCGCAATGACTGACACAGCTGAAGAGTGGTCTCAGCAACGGATACGGCATATCCGAAGGTTAGCTCGGGATGTTCCGAGTGGGCACTCAGAAGTCCGTGAGTTGAGGAAAGGAGCCAGACACGGTTCTGGAGCCATTTCTGGGTGACAAAAACGTCGGCTGCTTGAGTCTCTCGTAGGCCCATGGCAAATGTGGCATTGCTAGTTTCGCCACGGCCTCCTTTGGCTCGCTCGAACCAGTCATAGCCGCGATATCGTTCAGCCTGGTTGACTCGATTGAGATTTTGGTGAATGGAGAGTGCCTTCACCTTGGTGAGCCGCGGGCAGTAGCCGTTGCTACTATCGCATCGGCGGTTCCAGCAGTCGATGACATCTTCGTCGATGGCATCGAATAGTTCCATCATTCGTGCGAGACCCATCATCCCCTCGGCATCTTTCTCGTTGTGGACCATAATGCCGGAGACGACGCTATGCGTGGCGCTGTGGATGAAGTCATGCACTGACCGCATGGTGAATCCCGGCTTCCCCCAGAAGGTGATTGGGTGTCGCCGTTGCAAAGCATAGGCTCTGGAGTTCATAGTCAGCGAGTGGATTTCTAAAATAGTTAGTCGGCTACTTACCTTTCGGTAATAGAGAGGACGAGATACGTCCGTAGTCGCTGGCCTTTCTCTTCCCCCGACAGATCCTGATATGACTCGGGATCATTCAATCCCAGCGTGGCCGCAAGATCTAGTGCCTCCCGTATCCGGAGCCATGCTGCGTTGTGCTGGTTACTTCCAAACAAACAACCAAAGAGGAAAAAGCTGGTGAGGACAGCTTCGATGGTTGGGTTCTCGCCAAAATCCGAACAACTTCGCATTTTGGTCGCTTCGTTCATCATGGCTCGTGCCTGCAGAGCTCGAGATGAGGTCGTCGGCCGCTCGTTGATCTCAATTGGTTGTGTGAGCGAGAATGCACAGAGAGACAGGAGCATGGCGCCGAATTGAGAGTTTTTGCGATGTTCCTGTGTGATCATCGAAGTGTACAGGGATGATCGGTTGAGAACGGGTATGGTCGGATGTAGTCGATCAAAGTAGACGTCAATCCAGGGGATCATATTTGCTTCGTTGATTGTGGATGGCCAAACTGCATCGGTCTCCTGGGTATCTGAGTGCATGGACCCCACGGTTGGTGAGAATGGCATATTTGGAGCTTCCTGCGGAGGCATTCCCATGGCCCCAGCATCGGGTACTGGTTGAATGATGGACGGGAGAGATGGCCTGAGATATACATTACTTCCTGGATATTCGAAAACAGGGACCTGAGAATCCAGATTATCTGGAAGCCAGTACTCGACGTCATTTCGATCGCTCCAGCTCATGGCGCTGGCGCTGTTGCTGTGAGAATCTATAGATGGGGTTTCTTCGCCCCAGGGTGCCAATGGAGGTGGTATACCTGAAGGTGGCAGTCCTCCGGCCCCTTCCAGGGGCATCGTGGTTGGGCCATGAGTGGGGGTCCAAGCTGGCCCGGGCAAAGCACCGGCTTGTCCGGACTCCACCGATGAAGTTGGAGTTTGGAATTGGAAGCCATTCTTAGATTCTTCTTGGGGAGTTATCACAGTTTGCTGTTGTCGAATTTGCGACACGCGACTTTATCCCAGTCAGTGATATTATTCACAGTCACGGGGTGATTACTCACTGCCCGGTTGGTCCGCGCTTCTTCTGTGGTTGAAGGAATGTACACTCGAAGCCCATGGACTCACAAGCCTTGCAGGGCTGTGACAAGCTACACTAGAGACGAGTTAGTACGCTCATTGAGATCATTGAGATCATTGGGATTTTGATACATAAAGGGGTGCGGGGGATGTCTTACCTTGATCTTGCGGAATTTGCATTGGTCGCACGCTCTCTTAGCGATCGCGGATTTATGTGATCGAATAGCGCCAGTGGCCGTGGGTGTGGTGCCCGTAGGAGATCTCCTTGGTTCCATCTTTTTTCTTGCACTGCTGAACCTCGAGCTTCGAGCTATTCAGAGAGAGATTGAAACATAAAATCTAGTGAGGTCGAAGAAGGTTTGACCCACATCAAATTGGCCCCCTTCCCCGCCCTCCTGTTCCTTTTCTTCCTCTTCATCTTCATCTTCTTTCTCTTCGAATATTCTCAATTCAAAAAAAAAGATTATCATATCCAAAAGGGGGGAAATAGAAAATACGGCTAATCCCCGGTTAGATAAAGAACCCCAAAAATTACTCCGAAGATGTCCGCAGTGGTAATTTGACGAGAGTGTGCCACGTTCCCCACTTGATAAGGGTGGCTCTCGGACAGCAGTCCGAGCAGAGCTGACTAGCTGACTATATTAAGCTAGTCTTAACCTCCAATAGGACTATAATTGATCCCAATTTAAGAAAAATGGGCAGCTTACAGACTTGGGAAGAGATTGTCTCCCAGAAACGGCTCATCAGAGACCAATTCCTCGCACCGTACTTAGTCGATGTAGCTGAACGTCTGCCGCAAGTACAGAATCCCGAGGAGCGTACTCGACTAGAAAATCCCTCGATTCAAAAGATTACCGATATTGACAGTGTCACCGCTCTGCTAGGATGCCTGGAGAAAGGAGAGTTCCAAGCAGAACAAGTGATCAAGGCATATATCCAACGGTATGTCTTTCTTTTGATCGAGGGTTGGAACAGCCCATATACTAATATCATCGGTAGCGCTGTGGTAGCACATCAATTGGTATGTGCCTCGCATCTTCGTTTCCATTCCTATCCCCAACCAACTCACTGATCAAATCGGGCATGGATAGACAAACAGTTTGACCGAGATTCTGTTCGAAGATGCCATAGAACAGGCAAAGCAGCTAGACACCGAATTTGCAGAGACTGGGAAGCTCAAAGGTCCCCTGCATGGAATCCCAATCACGCTAAAAGACCAATTCAACGTCAAAGGCGTTGACACGACCCTGGGATACGTGGGCAGGTCCTTCGCTCCCGCCCAGGAAGACGCAGTTCTCGTGCAGATCTTGAAGGACATGGGTGCCATCGTCATCGCGAAGACAAACCTTCCACAGAGTATCATGGTTCGTCTGAGATGATCACTGGCAGTATCTGATTCGGAGATTGACTCTACCTCCAGTGGGCCGAAACCGAGAATCCTCTCTGGGGACTCACGACCAATCCTCGCAATCCAATTTTCTCGCCCGGTGGCTCAACTGGTGGCGAAGGTGCTTTGTTGACATTGCATGGATCACTATTCGGATTCGGAACTGATATCGGCGGAAGCATAAGAATCCCACAATCTACCGTGGGCTTGTATGGCTTCAAACCAAGCGTAAGTACCAGCCGCTATGAACAAGCCGCCTTTCCCCTTCTCTTCACTGATGAATACTTATGATCCCCCCAAAAAAAATAGAGCGCTCGACTCCCCTACCAGGGCATACCCGTCTCTACCGAAGGCCAAGAACATGTCCCATCTGCCATTGGTCCGATGGCCCGAGATCTCTCGTCTATCTGCTACATGAGCCGTCTGATAGCGAACAGTCAGCCCTGGGATCTCGATCCGCGATGCGCTCCTCTTCCCTGGAATGACACTGCATTCCAAGAACTCCAAGACCGACCTATGGTCATCGGCTTGATCCTGGATGACGGCGTGGTAAAAGTCCACCCACCTATTGCCCGCGCCCTGCTGGAACTCTCAGAAGTGCTTAAAGCACAGGGCCACGAGGTTGTGGTCTGGGATACATCTGACCATGCGGTGTGCATTGAAATTATGGATCTCTTCTACACGGTCGATGGGGGTGAGGATATTCGTCGGGATGTAGCCGCTGCCGGCGAACCGTTTATTCCTCACGTTGAAGGGTTGGTAAACCGCGGCAGAGCTATCTCAGTTTATGAGTATTGGCAGTTGAACAAGCGGAAAGCTGCCGTGCAGAAGAAATATCTGGATAAATGGAATGCGGTGCGGTCTCCGTCGGGTCGGGCTGTCGATGTTCTGTTGAGTCCTACTTTGCCGCATACGACTGTGCCTCATCGGAAATTCCGTTGGGTTGGCTATACTAAGATTTGGAATTTCCTGGACTATCCGGCTTTGACTTTCCCAGTGGATAAGGTGAGAGCTGAGCTGGATGTGTTGCCTTCGGAACCCTACGTTCCCAGAAGTAGTCACGATGAGTGGAATTGGGATCTTTACGATGCGAAACAGGTGGATGGATATCCGGTGAATCTGCAGATCATCGGGAAGAAACTCCACGAAGAGAAGGTACTGGGGGCTGCTACAGTTATTCAGAAGCTCTGGAAATGTCATGTCAACAAATCCAGTTGAGTTATCTAGGATGTTGAGTTATCTAGGATGTATCTCATCCGCCATGCATTTCTAGTCTCATTTGTACAGAAAGGGAGGTCTACCTGCCCTTTACGTGTCCTACAGTCTTCTTCGATTGGAGTTATACTATTAGTGCTCCTGTTATTCCTCACTTGTTCCTTGCCTATTCTTAGGTCGTACCTCAAAGGTAAATGTATGTAGTGGTACATTTGGACACGGAAAAAGAAAGAAGAGAGGGTCTCTAGGGAGAGTGTGAGGAAAGAGCTCACACCTTCCCACTCTACCCTTCCCACTCTATTCTATCCAGAAGAACTGAGTCCTCCTTTCACAACACACCCTTCGACACCGTATTCGCACATCAACAATGGCTACCAATCAAGATTCCAGGGCTGGCGGAGTGAAGCCAACACAAGCTTAAACCGGAAGTACCTATTTTCACAGGTCCTCAAGGTATTTATCATGGAATTCACACACATTTAGAGAGGCAGAAAGAGAGTGGTATATGTTTCCTTTCCATGTCTGTCCATTTCTACCCCAACAGCCCAAGAAGCCATCAAAGTAATCAGGTTTCCTGCTTCAGATACCCGTGTGGAGGGGTTTTTTTTCACTCCCATACAACTGGTGTGTGTGCGGAATGCGATATACAAGAAGCAGTCCACAGCAATACTATCCCCCTGGAATCTCAGAAATACGACACTAGTTCGCATCCGCCGAGATGATACCACAGGCTAACTGGCTCTGGTGTGCAGCATAACCTGGTTTCGAGATTGGGGCAGGTCTCCAAGTCTCACCTTAGAAGTCTTCAGAGAAAAGTCCAAATAGACAATGAACCAGGACAAGATCCCACCTAGGACTCTGTAGACCGTGCTAGTGGTGACATATGGGATGAAGAAATAGGTGGATGTAAAGTGATATCGCAAAATCCCCGGTTATACACTTCCAATTCCAAGACATCGAATATTCTATACGTCTCTATACTTCTCTCTCCGTAAATAATATGTCCGTTCCTATTCTGGTCAAATGACGTTTGGATGAGCGTGTCACCCCCCCCCCCAATATCTTCTCTTCTCACCACTTCCACTTCTCATCACTTGACCTTTCATCGTTCATCATCTACCTTCTAATTTGATCATCATGTCCTCAATTCCCTCTATCTCAAACTCAAGGACTATCAGTCAATATTTCTCACTATTGAGGAGCTCAAACTTCTCGGCGTCAAAGCCTCCCAAGTGGATGTATCCGACGAGAAACTGCAATTCGACCCTTGCTTCTTCGAGCCATACCCAGAGAAGATTTTCACAAATATCCAATGGTGACTCCAAGGGACATTGATGAACTGGATGATCCACCAACATTGGATGACTTTCTAGAGGAAGCGAAAAGGTTCTCTGCGGACGAAAAAGAGCAACTTGCCATCGCAAAGCCTAGACATAAAGCATACTATGTGGAGTCCACTCGTGCTGGGTATTATGACAATGCCCTAGAAGTTGAGCGACATATTGACGGGCACCTTGGTCATATACGAACGACGAATGCAGACGTTTACAATGTGGAGAACCCGGTTCTATCTCCATCAGCTCACCGATCTTGAGTGTTTTGAGTATGTGGATAGCGAAGATGCTACGTAGTAATAGTGCTGACCTTTTCTAGCTAGGCAAAAGGGTGGAGGAGAGGCGACCCCATGCCGCACGAGTTCTTCACACCCAATGTTCTTTGGAAAGTGCATTGCGCTTACCGACCTCGGGACAATGGCAACCGCGCAAAGCCACATTTTATTATGGAAGTCATCTCGGATGCATATGCGAGGGCCAAAGATCAAAGTCTGACTATACATAAGCTGAGGGCTATTGTGAATCTAATGCTCCCCCGAGTGGTTCGTGGTCGATATTGCACAGCTGATATTCATCCCGTAAGTCTGTCTCTGGGTAGAATGGCTTCAGGATATGCTAATATATGGCTAGCTTTTGCTCATTTCATACACTGGTTTTAAGCACGGCCGAATCATCCAGGCCTCTTATGATGGGAAGCAACTCACGTTACAATTCTCACAGCTGTGGAGCTTTGAGCGAAATAAGACTGCACCAGTGGAGTTATTCTCTCGTTACCTGTTGTGTGAAGCGGTTGGTCAAGAGACCTCTACGCTTTGTGTTAGATAGTATGTTTACCTCCAGGGCTTGATACCATTGCTTGTTGTATTTGACAATCTTTAATTGCAGGTCAATTATGTATAATCAAAGGCTATACATCGAAAACAGTGTCTCTTGCACAGAATAAGCTTCTTTTACCTCCTTCGTATACACCTATATATTGTAGTGGGGGGCATGGTCTCTCACTACTATGCGCCTGCATCTGTCCTCTCATTCACCTAGGTATGCAAGTGGATAATATGTAAGCAAGTTAGTGAAATTAGTGCTTCGGGGGTTACAAGTACTAAGTAGTTTACAGATTGACAATACACACTCCTACACCTTCTCTTGATTGACTTCCTGGTTTGCTGTCCCGGTTGCCCTTGTATGCCATATGGAAGGTATGAAGTCAAACTACGACTGCTGAATCGACCCGTATGCCAGAGAGCATACTGCCTTGAGCGTTCCCCTCTTCAATATGTAAAAAAGAACATCTAAAAGAACATCTAAAAAGACATGACAAGTTTGCTTTCACTGTGTGAATAGCTGGATAAATTTTGATGGATAGATAGATGACTGAAAAGTCATTGTTCTAGGACCACGACATTCAAGCTGGTTCGTGGATCAGTATCAACTCGCAGACTGAATGACGTATATCGCCGTTGATTGAACTAATTTTGGAATAAATATGGTAGACATAACTCATTATGCAGCTTGATGGGATATCTGCCTCCAGAGTCACTTAAATGACAAACGCCGTGGGAATATGCAACAAGACAAGCACGCTCGAGTCTCAAGCCTTGGGAGGCTCGAACAGATCGGGTTTCATGTTAATCTTGCAAAGCTTCGCCACACAACCACTCAGTTGAAGCAGTGACTGCACACCGTCTAGGATGCGCATATGCGTGAATCCAATCTCCCGAATGAACTCCAGCTTGGAATGTTCGGATAACGTGGGGATGGTCTTGGTGACTCGGAACATGGTACTGATGATATCGTGAGACGAGTATCCCAGGGTCCTGTAGATATAAAATGGTTAGAAACGTCCAGCACCTCGAAGCAAACACATTAACAACATACCATAGCTCGTTCAGCCCCTCCAGTGCCACATCCACCTTGCCCTCCCAGCAAGCCTTGATCATGGCCTGAACTTTGACCGGGTGCGGGCTGTCAACTACTCGGAAAACATTGTCTCCGCTGACGAAACCGAAACCGGACCAAGTACTCTGCAGGTTGTTGATAGCCTGACGCATGTCACCCTCTGCACTGAAAACAAGTGCAGCAATGCCATCCTCAGAGTGCTGAACCTTCTCCGCTTCGCAAATTTGCATCAACCGTTTCACAACCTGAGCATCTGTCAACCGGGCATAACGGAGAATAGCGCAACGGGATTGAAGGGGTTCAATGATCTTGTTCGACTGGTTGCAGGCAAAGGCAAATCGTGTGGTGGAGGAATAGATTTCCATAGTACGTCGCAGGGCTTGTTGAGCACCGGCGGTCATGCTGCAGGGATATGTGAGTCTTACGGCCAAAACAAAACTCCGACGAGAACAAACCTATCTGCTTCATCTAGGATGACCAATTTATGGCGTCCTTGAGGCAGGGTAACCTTCTTTTGGGCAAAGCCTTTGATCCGATTCCGCACCACATCGATACCTAGACCACAGCATCAGTATCGATCAAGTCTATGAAAGTAATTATCCCAAAACCAACCTCTCTCATCACTGGCATTCAGCTCTAAAACTGCCTCCTTGTATGCATCTCCCAGCATTTGCCGCGCTAGACATAGTACTGAAGTGGTCTTTCCAATACCCGGCATGCCGGAGATGATAACGTGTGGCATATTACCATCTTTGGCAATGATCTTTAACCGTTCCACTGTTTCAGTGTTGCCGACAATATCATCGAGGAAGGATGGGCGATATTTCTCGACCCTATAAGGCAAAGGTTAGCTCTGCCTGATATTCTTGTGATAGGGAAAACCTACCAGGGAAGCTCATAGTCCACAGGGGCACCAGCAGTATTTGGCTTGGCACCATTGCGAGAAGCAGTTGAAGATTCAGCTTGGACCATTGTGAGTAATTTGGTGATTCCAAAGTGAAGAAGCGCCTTGGAAGTGCAGTGAAGGGAAGACGCGAAAGAAGCACACGCGTGGGAAACGCGATAACGGGCTTATCAGCTGGCCTGTGCACTTCGCAGTGATGTTGGGCATTGAGATATTGAAGCTGTTAAAGCTGTGATTTTATTCTTGTATATGGTAGAATATCTATGAGATCCTTAGTAGTCAATTGATCCTACTACGCTAACTGCTGCACACTCAGTTTTGTTCAACGGCGTTGTGGTCGTTTCTTTTCTCATCTACTTCATTCCGCATCATTCTTCCTCTCTTCACCCCAACAACAATTATTCTTAATACCTAGAAGCTGGGAAATGACTACGTCCCCTCTAATTTACACACCCTGACACACATAGTTCGAATCAACCCGCTCCTCAAAACGTCCACGCTTCCTCTCCGCGACGCGCACACGGCTCCCCGCATACCTAGAACCTCCGGCCAAACACAACGCAGAAAACACAAACCGCGGTGTGTACAGTCATGCAAACATCTGGAATTATGAACCAAAGCTCTGTCCGTCGCAACCTATTCCATGGGAACCTCAGCCGCCGACCTGCTTCTGCAGGACCACCCAATGGCGCAGTTCCTCAAAACCACAACGGCCTTTCCAATCGCCCTTCGCACCGGCTGAAGCCTACATCCTCGGACTCGGGGCCACATACACGACCATTTCAAACTGTGGAGAACAAAGATATTGTGGTTCGGGACAAGAATGGCAGCTATAAGCTCGAGATTCCGACATTGCCGCAGGCTCTGGTTGGAGAGGATGGAGAGGAGCTGGCTGAACTTGCGCCGGAGGATGGAGGTTTCGTTTCTTCAGAGCTCACTGGGTATGACAAAGAGAGTATGTTTTTTGACGCGATGATGTTTCCCGCTGTGAAATATAGTCTGCTAATACTTGACTCAAGAGTTCGAGGCGGCTCTGGTGGAGATGATGGTTCGGCACCGGACCAGACAATCGAACGGTGAACCTGATGGTAAGCTAACAGTCTGATTGGAGTCTGACGGTAGTTTCTGTGGTCATATACTGATCTGGAATAGAGATTCTAAATATGGTCCACGAGAGCCTACGCAAAAAGGCAGCATCATTGGATGACGATAATTGGATGTTTGAGCCCGAGAAGGACTCGATTTCTAACTAGACAGGACTGCGCTTGCTGCATGCATCTTGATCTCATTACACTATCAGTTGGATATGTTTCCTGCAGAGGCCTGCTTCAAAAGACCTACGTATCTGGTCTCTTAATCGAGCTCCATGCTCGACGGCGGTGCCTCAACCTTCTTCGCAGTTCTAGATGCTCCTTTTCCAACTGTCTTGTTCTGACCTCCTCCAAACAACATACCGCTCATCATGTCCATCAAGGGGTTTCCTTGCCGGGGGATCTTGATGGCGAAGTACTGCTCGCCAATCTGAGCCAGAGCATCGTCCCAGATACCAACTTCTCGAATTTGTGTCGCATAGTGTGCAGTGAGCTGTCGGAAGAGATCGGCACTTCCGCGCTGGATGGCCAACAGCAACATGCTGATGAAGTTCACCAAAGGAAGCGCAGGGAACACCCGGGCGTCGGAGCTGGCACTGCTGACATCTTGCACACCGAGCTGAGGATTGGCTGCTGCAAGCCTTGAAGTGAAAATAAGCAGGGCTTTATTCGCACTGCGGATATTTCCGGTGAGGAGGTATGGGAAGACTGCGCGTGACGCATAGATCGCTGCGGTGTGCGGCTCATCGCTGGTGTACCACTCATATTCGAGCTTTGCAAGGGTCTCGGCTGATTCGGAGGTTCCTAGGATGAGATGTTTCTCGGCATCGTATGGCTCGTTATCTGAGGGACTAGATTAGAATGTATCAAACATTGCGCTCTGACATCACTCACCTTCGGCGTATACTGAGCCAACAGCATGATGTAAATCCGGATCTCCTCGTTCAAGTGGTCCAAACTTCGCACTCCATCCAATCATTTCTTGGATGAATCTCTTTCGTGTAGGTTCATCGGACGGGAATTCGCGCAGTAGCTCGATCAGGCGCTCTGCAAAACAAAAATAGATAGGTTAGCAATGCTAGGTCTGTGGCAGCTACTGAGGCAATCTGAAGCACCACGCTGCAGTACTCGACCCCCAGTAGTTCAAAAAAGAAGAGATTTGATAGACTCACTCTTCCGGGCCCGACCCTCTGCTTCATCATTACCACCTGAGATCTCCCATTCGGCTTTGTTGTATACTTCGAGCACCAACATGATGGCCAAGTCTCCACCACTGGCCGATGCGCCCTGCTGAGAACCAGCTTTCAATAGCTCCTTCGCGCCACCAGCTAGGATCTCCGCCGCAGCATCGTAGTTGGACTGCTTGATATACCGGACAGCAATAACACGTAGTTGCTGGTGAGCTTCGTAGTAGGCGCCATCGGCAATCCTATAAACAGCAACAGACAGTCAGAATGGGATCTTTTGAGCTCCAAGGTGGTCCGAGGTGGTTACGGGCCAGGTGGGATTCTCACTTTTCTCGCTGGCGGGCGATGACCTTATCAATGCGGGATGACATTGTCGACTAAAAGGAAGCGCTGATCAAATAAATCAAAGAAAAAAGTTGAATCGAAGACGCTATCAAGCAGAGTGCGCAGTGCAAGAATGTTCGCGGGGAGTTGATTGAGAGACTTGGTGGGGACGCGGCAATTCCAGAGCCCTGGAGAACATGACATCTCCGTCATCTCCTTAGAATTACCTGATGGTTGTTTTATAGCTGGAACTACCAGCTTGGTTTTCACTCGAAATCTGCTATTTATGCTATTTATGCTATTTATTCTATTTGGAATCTGTTCGTCCTATTGACCCCCTGTTTCCGGTGATATTACGATAATACCACGCCATTACGGACTTCCCTAACGACTATACAAGCTACCTCAATAGGTCGCGACAATCTATATTAAGGACCAAGCAATCGCTCTTGTTTATTCGACAATGTCCATCACCCAATAGTGCGACAAATTCATCATGAACCGATCTACTTTTAACGTCCAGCCCCTGCACCGCTTCGGCGGCGCAAATACCTCTATCCGGAGACCAAGGGTAAGCCAAAGACCTGGCGCTATGTCAAACAAATGAAACTGATTAGCTCACCTGGTGCTAGGAAATTGCTTGCTTCTCTTATGATGACCAGCGTCGGTTTTCGCTGGGCGATACGTCGATGGCCTACTACTACACGCCGGCTCTCCCTGCAGACCTGAACAAGGGCTATGAGACATTCCAGAAACTCAATGATGTTCCCGATGAGCACTTGGATGCTTTACTTGATACCCTTGTTGCTCATGAGAAAGAAACAGAAAAGAAGTGCGATGTAGACATCGTCACATGGAGAGGAATGATGACCAAGGTGTGTTGATATGGAGTCTGGCGCTGACTATCATCGAATTTTCAAACCAAATTCTGACTTCTATATACAGATTCTAACAGCTCCCTTTGATAATATGAATGGGTTCGTAGCCCTGATCTACTACCAACATATCGTGCTGTTTCTCTAACCCCGGGCTATCTCTAGCTTCGAGATGAATGCAACTTGTTTCCAGGTACGATATCAATCTCAGCAAGACTATCTAACTTTCATGATCTAATATATATTATAGGGCACCATGTATGTATATTTAGCTACCCAGCTCGCTATATAATGTGCTGACTTGTGCTAGTTTTATCGAAGAAAACAACGAGTATAAGAACCAGCAGAAAGAGATCCAACGCAAGCGAGGATCGCCACCTGGAATGGCACCACAGGAACTCATGATGTATTGGGGCATGTAAAACAACCCATGCAAATATATGCCTAGACTAACGAACAATCATAGGCTACAAATTCGAAAAGTTGGCTGTACTTTCGAAGACGTGGGATGAATCAACCCGTGAAGAGATCGAAGGCCGTGAGAACGAAGTCGTCAACAACGCAGCACAGTATTGTTCCGTTGTCCGCACCGGGATCGGTAACGTGCGTATGATTCTCGGTGGAGAGGTTGATGCCAGTATGTTTACCTTGGTTCTCATCGCTATACCCAATGCTAACTTTTTTTTTTCTAGTCTGGGACAGCAAGCCATCGCGAAAAGAAAGTCCCATTAACTGGGTTGAGCTGAAGACATCAGCTCAGATCCGTAATGAACGCGACATGATAAAGTACGAGCGGAAATTGCTCAAGTTTTGGGCACAGTCATTCCTGCTGGGTGTGCCTAAGATCATTGTGGGATTCCGTGATGAAAATGGCATCTGTCATAGCTTGGAGGAGCTGGACACAGCCAGTATTCCCGGGAAAGTGCTGAGTGTGGGCCGGCGTTCTTGGGATGGAAACATCTGTATCAATTTCACTGGTGCATTCTTGGAGTGTGAGTGTTCTTTGCGATGAGTTCAGAGCAGTACTGACATACTTTCTAGGGCTTAAGCAGACTATCAACCAGGAGGGGACGTGGAGAATTCGGAAGAAGGAGAAGTCTCCGGTTATCGAGGTCTATCAAGTTGAGGAGCAAGGACATGGCGATATTCTCTCGCCTGCTTTCAAAGCCTGGCGATCGATCACTTCAGCAAGTTCGTGATTGGAAGGTCTAGTGTATGCTAGGTAGTGCTAATGTACTTTTATCGCTTGGGTTTATCAAATGTTATACATTAAAAAAAGTCTCTTACTTCAACCTCCTACAAACCCCCAATTGCGGTCCGAGGAACTACCTGTACTTCAGTTTTACATGGAAGATCATCCGTGTCTGAGTAAATAACAGAAGAATTTTGGGTATTTCTATGATCCTTAGTCTATTTTGGGCTATGCAATGCAAATAACTCATGGCCCAGGTTCGGTTTCAGTGGGCTGGATCCCCTGCGCTTCCAATTCCTTCTTTCGGAAATATTCATCTCGCTGTGCTCTCCTACTCGCAGACTTGAGTCCCCTTTTATGCTGATGACTATTCAGATGAATATGCCACTGGTCCTCCGACGCCATAGTTTTCTGGCAGACATCACAAGTATAGCACTTCCCGATTGGGTCTGTCTGTACACGCTTTTGGGCCTGAGCTTCCTTCGCACCGAACTCCGTCGTGGCCAATTGAGAAAGCGATTTGGGTTCCGGAGTCGGCTTGTTTTGCTGCATCAGTTGCACAATCTCCTCGGACGTCTCAGTGATGCACTTGTTCCAGTCGCTGACATTGGAACTGTCCAGGAGATAAAGTCGACGCGTCTCTCCGGCTTCTGTGAGTGCTTGCCAGAGTTTATTGCGGATCCATTTGACCTGCGATGTTCCATACTGTCGGGTAGCGATCCGAATTAATTCAAGAGAGTTCCGTTTGAGATCTTCGATCTCTTTCTCGCTTGCTTCCCCGTCCCGGATAGCCTTGAAGTATGGTGCCAATTCCTTGAACCCAATCGACACCCAGACACCCCGTGTTTGGTCAACTTCGATCCCCTGCGAGGCTTTCTCCTGCAAGTAGTCTGACATCTTCTCCGCCTCGGTCATCAAGCCCTGCTTGACCATGTCATCGACACGCGCATCCAGGCGCGCATTGAGGACCTCCTTTTCAGCGTGTACCCAAAATACCAATGTATTCTCGAACCGTAGCAGTCCTTCCTCTTGGTCTATCGCTTTTCTTTTTTGAGAGAACTGCTCTTTATAAATCTCCGAGGCTTTCCGCCCTGTCTGGAAATAAATTTCCAATGACCGCCGGATTTTCCGTGCATCTTTCGGATGCCATCGCGCAGCCATGACAGGATCCACTTCGCGCAGCTTCTCCAAGAGAATTTCAGGCGATGAATCCAGAATCGGCCATTTCTTCGAGGTTGAGCTAAACTCCGTGAGCTGTTCCCGCTCGCCTTCGTCATCCACCCCTTCGCCCACGAGCTGTTCTTTGAATAGCACTGCTTGGGTATAATAGTGTGTGCCACCAACAAGGATGGGAACCTTGCCACGGGCGCGGATCTCTTCAATGACTCGCAGGGCTTCTCGCTTGAACAGCCCTATGCGCCATGCTTCCGCGTCTAGGTCGATACAACTGAGGAGGTGGTGAGGGATGCCGTTCCGTTCTTCTGTCGGGATCTGATTCGTTATGATCGGTAAACCGCGATACATCTGCATAGCGTCTCCATTGATGATTTCACCGTTGAATCGACAGGCCAAGTCCACTGCAAGCTGTCTACAGCTATCAGTCATTGTGTTCGGAGGAAGTGCGGGCAGGGACTTGGAGTCATTACCTTTGACTTGCCTGTGCCTGTAGCACCGACAACGGCTATGAGTGGATTCATTCTTCTTTGACCGTGCCAAATAGATCGGAGAGCTGAGAGCATACCGCGATGCTCATTGCGACGTGGAGGGGGAAAAAAAGGTTGTTATCGGTTATCGCGGCGGGTTACCTCATCCATGGCGCGACCCTCCGCCGGGATCATCTCATGTTGCATGAACGCTAGCATCAAATCAGTCTAGAGAAATTCCAATTAACAATCTTCCCTGACTCATTTCTTCTTCTTCTTCCTCCTTTTACTTTCGTCCAATTTCGTGGTTCTCTCAGTGCTTTCCTTCTCCCACATTCGTCATGGCGGATATCAATTCCACTCCCCCAAACATTGAGGTACAAAACCTCTCGTACAAGTTCCAAGATGGCTCTAGTGGCCTGGAGAACGTAAGCATGAGCCTACCAGCTGGAAGCCGCACCCTATTGATCGGCGGTGAGTCAAACCCCGTCCCCATTCCAGACTAATCTCGAAGACTAACCCAAACACACAGCAAATGGAGCGGGGAAGACCACTCTCCTCCGCCTCCTATCAGGGAAGCGCCTTGCACCCAATAACACCATCGCCATTGGCGGCAAGGACCCCTTCAAGGACAGTCTAGACGGCGTGACCTACCTAGGAGTCGAGTGGGTATTGAACAGCATCGTCCGCACAGACATTGACGTGCCGACACTGCTCGCCTCCGTCGGCGGAAATGCCTACCCAGAGCGCCGGGACGAGCTGATCGATATTCTCGATGTCGATCTGCGCTGGCGCATGCATGCCGTCTCGGACGGAGAACGTCGCCGTGTGCAGCTGGCCATGGGCTTGTTGCGGCCCTGGCAGATCCTGCTGCTCGACGAGATCACTGTCGATCTGGACCTTTTGTCCAGGAGTAATTTCCTGGCTTTCCTAAAGCGGGAGACTGAAACCCGTGCCTGCACTATTGTGTATGCTACTCATATCTTGGATAACCTCGCCCAGTGGCCTACCCATCTGACCCACATGCACTTGGGTAAGGTCAAGGCGCTGGGAAGTGTTGAGTCGTTCCATGAACAAGTCCCTGAGTGGACTTCGGAGAATAGCCGCCTTGGAGAGCTAGTTCTCAAGTGGCTCAAGGAGGATATGCAGGCCAGAGGTCCCCGGAATGGTCGTGGTAATCAGGCCAAGACCTACCAATCCCTCGAGGGTATTGGAGGTTACGGACTGGAAAAACACGACTGAGAAAATAATCTGAGAAAATATCTAACGATTTTGGTTTTTCCTTTTCTTTCTGTTTTTCTCTATTTTTGCTTTTGCATGCGAGCACTGATGTCAGGAGTCATTTAACGTGCCATTCAACAACAATTAGGTTCAACCACAAGGCATAGACGGGGTTTATGGATTGGCATCTGCATCTACAGGGAGGATTTATTCAACATTTTGGGAGTTTTCAACCATGACTCATAAAGGGGGCTAAGATTGTTTTGTTTTCTTTTTGTACAAATTCATGAGAGCACGTTCGAGATAGTATATATGCGTGTGGACGTGTCCTCGCCTGCGCCAATTCGAACTGATCCCTAATATCCTCATAAAATCAGCCGTAAACCAATGCACAATCCTTACAAAATAAGTATATGTGGGAAGTGAAGGGACATCACACAAGTTGATTCAAACACCCTAAGATCAATAAAAAAGTGCCTGCGCAAGCCTAACATCTGCAATCCGTCCCGCATTATTTCATCCCGTCCTGGCTACCACTGTTTCCTCGTTCTTTGGGGGGGGCCTGGGTGGTTTCACTCTGGCCTGGTTCGTCCTCAATTGCGAGCTTCTCTACGAGGTCCTCGTAGGTATTATCTTCGTTCCTGATATAATCTAGGAATTGAAGCCTACGCATTACTTCAGACCGAGAAACCTACCCGAATCTCGAAAGCAGGTCAGAGCCCATACCAGGATTATCCTAAGGAGCAGCAACGGGGTTCGCTATAATTACTCACAAGTTAGTATATATATCCTTTTAACGCTGTTGAGAGTAAGCCCTATAGATTGAAAAGGTCTATGTACTAGATAGGGTGGAGGAGGGGAGGCGGCGGGGCCAGAGGCCTCTATAGAGGTAGTAGGAGGAAGAGGAGGGCAAGGAGAGACCTATATCTCTAGTATAAGCAGCCTAAAGCCGGCACTCTTCCTAGGTATACCCTATCTCACAGAATATACACCATTCCTATTTTTAAATTGGTCAGTCTATACCGACGGTGTCTTCTTTATATCCCTAGTATAGATGACAACGTGGGAGCGTAGGGAATGAGGGTGGGTGTTTGGGTTCATACGAGACACTTTAACGCGATTTAACGAGATAAAAACCTTATAACTCGACCTCACTTACCGCTACTCGTTCTTTTACCCTTATCGGGAATTATAGCTCCTTCTCAGAATAAGAAAGGACAAAAACGTATAGAATCCAGCCTTGTGAGTGTCCGGGGTTGTTTAGGTCTTGAGTGGTATATTAGAGGAAGGAGAGAAAGAAGAGAGAAGAAACAGAAGAGAAGGAGGAGAGAGAGGATATTCTTATGAGCCCCTAGGACTACATTAGGTAGTACCTTCCTAAAGTGGTAGGACCTCTAGGGCTCTCTCCAACATCCCACCTAGACAGTCTTTATAGGAAGGAGTTAAGGGAGATTTCAAAAAGATATCTACACAGGCATTAAAAAGGCATCTCAACCATCATGACTCATAAAGGGGGGCTACCTAAGTAAAACCATTTCTGCTTTTTTATACAAATCATGAGAGCATGTTCGAGATAGCATATATCCGTGTGGACGTATCCTCGCTTGCCACCGCCAATTCGAACTTATTCCTACTGTCCACTTCTGCAGCCGGCACCGGTCGCCATGATAATTGAGTAATTGTCTTTGAGGGGGAGGCAACTTTATCAATGGTCACGACGTGCTGTGCTTCGAGAGTGTCAGCAGCAATTCGGTGGATAGAGATGACACCGTTATCTTCGCCAACAGCAATAACATATGTGCCTTTGTATGTTGCGGGCAAGAAAGCAATTGCGGAGACCGCCGATGTCAGGCCCACAGTCGTTTTACAGACGAAAGTGTCTTCGGACTTTTGCCAGATCTTCACGGATTTGTCACGTCCTGCCGTGGCAAAGACATGGTCCGTTGTAGCTGGGGCCCAGGCTGCACCTAGGATCATTCGAGAGTGACCCTTGGGGTTTACGCTGAGGTTTGTAAACGTAGTGGGGTCTGCATCGCTCCGCTGGAAGACCGCCCATTGGCGATCTCGTCCAACACTAAGAAGATAGCGATCGTCACTAGAGAATGAAAGGTCCGTGATGGTCAACGAGTGCGCAGTGAGAGAAGGTTTAATCTCGTGCCAGTCCGACGTATCGTAGAGGCGAATTACCGCATGGTCAATCGAGCTGGCTTTGCAGGCGGTAGCAATGAGCCTGCGGTCATGACTCACTGCCACTGCTGAAATCTCATAACCATGGCCATAGAGCTTCTCATGCTCCGGCCACAATGTGTAACGAGACAACTGATCCTCCAGTGGCGGGTGGTTGGCAGCCAGCGAAGCAGAAGCGATTAGCGCCTCAGTTGGGGCTTTTTGCTGGTCCTCTTCCACTGGCGCCTCATCTCCAAGTGCCTTGTTTGAGAGACCCAGCACTGGGATTTCAGCAGTGTCTGGGAGGTCCTCATCATTCGATTGTTTGAACCCAGTGAGTCTCTCAAGCAACTGAGCGATTGGTTTCGGCTCATTGAACACACGTAGGAGCTTCTCCTCTGCACCAGTCACAAACTGTGAGGGGCCCAGTGTGTCAACGCAGTTCAAATCGTATCCATGAATCTGAGGGCGTGAAAACTCGTGCCATGAACCTGTACTTTCACGCACCCACTTTGCGTGAAGGCGGGTAGTTTGGTCTGAACTGGTTGAAAGCAGGTAGCCTCCAGTGGGCTCCCATTGTACACCATTCGCGGAGCGCACATGGCCCGAAATACCGAATCTCTGTATCCAAAGATCCGAGTCGGAATCATGTCGCCAAACTCTCCAACTACCTGTGCGGCCAAGACTCACCACCTGCTTCCCGTCTGGTGACCAGAGCCCAATCCAAAAGCCACCTGCACTACCAGTCGCCGTGGTAGATCCTTTTTGGACGCTGATCTCCCCCATTCTCTCTGCCGACATCCAAACGCCTGATGCTTGGTCTTGTTCCCAAATTGTGATGGTATTATCAGCCGATGCCGAGAGAAGTTGCTGCCGCTTCGAATCAGGATTCCATGCAATAGTATAGATCCAGTCTTCATGTCCAAAGAGAAGAGCTTCGAAAGTAATGGAGTATTTCGATCCTGCAGCCTCGAACTCATGGGCTTTGTTTGATAGCGTAGGTTCCATTCCCCCAAGCAGAGGATCCGTATCGTCTATCGGAGCAGGGGCACTTGCTTCACCCCGACGCAGTCGCCAAAGACGGATGTATCTGTCTTGACTTGCAGATGCTAGCAGGATATCACCGTTGCTCTGCTTGTCCTGGGTGAACGAAAGAGCCTTGATCCAGGCTTCGTGTCCCGCAAGAACAGCCCGGCGCTTGAACTCTGGCTTGCCGATGGAGGTTTCCGAGACGTAGATCTGAACCTTGGTCGTTGTACCTGCAACGGCCAACACCAATGGCATATCCGAGTCGCCTTCAAGCCCCTGCAATGACAAGGATAGCGGGAAGAACCGCGGTGTCATTGTGATCGTTTCAAGTAGCTCGCACTTCAATTCGCCCTCTGCATTTATTCTCCAGATCCGAACCGTCCCATCAGCTGCTCCAGATGCGATGATGTCCGTTCCATCGGCGACGGCAATCGCATTCACTGAGCCCGTGTGACCCTCAAGGGTAGATACAAGGATATATTTATGGGGATCGGCATTGTCTTGTTGCCATACCCGTATTGTGCGGTCGACGGAGCCGGTGACGATAAATCTCGTTCCTGAGGCGGGGCATGTATAAAATCGAACGACACTGACTTTGTCGGTATGACCAACAAGCAGGGCATAGATACCACGCTCGGTCTTATCCTTGACTAGGTGTCAGCTCTTTCTTGTTATCAATGCGCAGCTGTTCTCAATGGACCTACTAGAGGGTCCCATAAGGCGACATTGTTGTCCGCACCGAAGGCGAGCACGCCTGTCTGCACATCCCAATCCGCAGCACCAGGGTGCCGGTTTCCCCCCACGCTAATGTAGTCTGTTTCGACGGCGACCATGGAGTATTCTGAGGGCCTGTGAACCCTTTTGTCTGTCTGTGCTGCTGTACTAGGAATTGGAGAAAAGCCGCAAAGAAATTGCGGGAGGATTGGGGCTTATCGATAAGAGGTTCGGTCTCCGCCTAGCCCCTCCATCTTCAACAGACTCAACTTGCGATCTCCTTCGTTTCCAACAACCTTGGAAGGGAGATAATTGCTATATGCTCTGTATTTCCCCTAATCTGCAACGCCATGGCTGATACTTCAAATGCGGGCCAAGGGGAATTCCCCATCCCTATCACCGTCGAGTTTACGTACGTTAAATCTCTCCTTCAATTGATCAACCTTTGCTAAGAATTGATCTCGATAGCGGCGGCTTAGAATTGCTATTCGGGAATGAGCGCAAGCATAAAGTCGTTTTGCCCGCTCGTTTAGAGGACGGCAGCAGGCCAAACATCTCATACCTGCTCAAATACCTCGTCGACAACCTCATGAAAGATCAGAGGATAGACATGTTCATCATGGAAGACAATGTGTATGTCAACATAACTTTGGCGTTTTATTCAAACAGTATTAATGGTTTCGACAGACGACCAGGTATTCTCGTCCTCATCAACGATGCCGATTGGGAACTCGAAGGCGAAGAGACATACGAACTTCAACAAGGAGACAACATTGTTTTTGTCTCGACTTTACATGGCGGTTAAACATGATGGATTGTATTGATGCTAGCAACGACGACTAAGGCAAAAAAAGAAACTGGATTCGAAGTGTTCCTGGAGGAATTCAAGAGCAACATTTGGGTGGTATTGCCGGGCGAAGCGAATTAGTGTGGACTTTTACCTAGACCACATCTTCAACATGCTGTTGTGAGATCCGTTCGCGCTCACGTGGGGTTCGGATTCCACTGGGCGTTCGATGACCACTCTGTGGGGTTGCTTGACCTTCTGGGGAACCAAGCCCTTGCGCTGGTGATACCACCCCGCTTGGGGGCACTGGGATCTTCAAGTCCTCTGGAGAGGCTGGGATAATCTCTTCGGGGAGGTCAGGGATATGGATCCGCTGTGCCTCGTTCTGATAGCTCTCGGGGACGATCTGGAATAGTGTTAATTAACCATACATAATATTCAACCTAAAGTCCAATTTACCTCGATGATTTCATCGCGAGGGAACTCAAGGAACGGAATGTCCGCAGCATTGCAGGCCATGAGATAGCCATACAAAACCCTCAAAACACTTTCGTGTGCAATGATGAGTAGATCAGTTTGCTCCCTCTCCAATTCAAGGATAATTGGCTCGAGGCGAACAGCCAAGTCATGGTATGACTAGTGGAAAAAGTCAGCGGCTACACACTTTTGAAGGGTTTGGGCAAGGCTTACCTCTGCCCGGGGATAACGGTGGTGGTAGGGATCAAGCTCGTGCTTAGCAACCTCGTCCCCAAACTCTGCTCGGATGTGGCTCTCGGACATCTTCTCGCAGACTCCAGGGTTCAGTTGGCTCAATTGAGATCGCTGCCGGATTTTATATCCGTTTTCATGGAGGTATTTCGCGGTTTCAACTGTCCTGCGCCGTGTGGAGGTCCAGACTTTCAAAGGTCTCGACTCATAGCCAGTCTCTCCTCGCTCAATCATTGCTTGCTTTTCTTCTTCTCGGTGAGCTAGTAGACGTGCCGTCATTTTCTTGGCGTAATCTTCTCCCTGTTCTGATAACGAGGCATCGGCTTTGTATGAATCTGCGTCTAGCGAAACACCAGCCTAGATAGAACATTAGTTTTTGCATTATAGCGATATGGACAGTAGATTACCTACCCGGGCAAAGTACGTGCGTCTCGATTTGATGTGGAGGTTCAGAAGATAGAATACTATGCGGTTAGAAAGATAACCGAAGCTTCGATTGTTGACAATCAGTCTCTCGCCGGCGTTGATCATCTATACTTGGTGAGTAATGACAGTTCGACAAAAATCAATTGTGCATACCTTGATATAATTCAAGTCCTTTTCCTCCATGGTCTGGAATTGAGGGATGCGAGAAGAGATACGGTTCAAGTAATGCTTCACGGCATCTTCTGATTTCCATGAGACATACTAGCCATGATTATTAGATTTTCCGTTCAATGCCAAGATATACATGAGACTCACATCAGGGGAGGATATCTTGACTCTGCGAACATTCTCTTCAATGATGAATTCGTCGTCACACCAAGACTCAATGAACAGAGTCTGGTGAAAAACATCAATAATTAGTCTATTGTCAAATATTCAAATGATTAATTCTGACTTACCTCAATATCATGCTTTGCAAACTCCTTGGCAAGCGAGCGCCGTCCTGAGGCTAGCGGGTTGACGGCATCATATATCGCTATTTGACCATTTTCATGATTCAAAAAGTGATAGATGTCTTCTCGACATTTTCTCACAATCTTTTGGCGTAGAAGAACAGATTTGGCAGTCGCTAAACAAAGATGTTAATATGGTCGTGCAGGTAAACCAGAATACCATGCCTACCGTTGACATAGAAATAATCATCTGGCATGTCCTCGCCAAATGGAATTGTGGCACGACGATAGTCGCCCAGGTGGAAGATCCTGGTTTTGACACCAAGCCTATCAATTGCGTCAGGATGCCTCTCTCAAAATGGGCAAGTCACAGGAGTAAAGCATACCATCGCAGGTATCGTGCCAAAGCTACTGAGATATGTCTGGAATGAATTTTAAATTAGTCCACTGAGCAACACTAATATCAATGGTAGAAAGTATCATACGTTTTGCCTCTGGCAGGCAAGCCGACGGTGATGATCACAATGCGGCCCGAATGAAAAAGCCGACCAGATTCGGTGCTGTACAGCTGGGCCGGAGCCAGATCGGCCTTTTCCGGCAAGTCATGAATTGCATCGACAAAGATTGACGATTTGCGGCGGAATCGTGGAGAGTTGGCCACGATCTCAGCGGTGCTATATGATGTCAGTTCAATCCCACTATCAGGCTTCACTCTTCAACTTCTCTAAGCCTACTAGACAGGGGACACGGCTCATTTTTTTTTCTTCATTTTGCTAGTGCTGTCAAGCAGAAGGCACACACAGGACAGCTTTCACGGGAGAAAACATGAAATTGTGAAGTGGGAAAGGTAAGCTTACAGTAAGGTGTCCATGGTGGGATGGCGAGGTGACGCAACCTTGATATATCAAGATATCACAAGATTCAGTATTGAGCGAGTCGGGATTATCGAGAGATAGTCCTGAGATAGATCAGAGATATCTCGAGTCACGTCCAGCAGATGGCAAGACAGTGAAGCAAGGAAACAAGGAAGGGTAGGTACCTGAGAGGCGGTATAGGTAATCGATCAACGCCCAGATATCAGGTGCAGATCATCGGGATTTGTTGCCTTGTTTTTCAGGCGACAATATGCGAAGCAGTCCAAACCGAAAACCGATTCAGGCATAATTCAACACTAAATGGAATGAAAAGAAACAAGTCTTTCAAAGATCAAGTGATATCAGTTTAGGCCCCTCAACTTACCCTCAATCACCTCCAATCATCCGTAATCATCCCCAATCCCTTCCCAATACCTCATCCCCAGTCTTGCCCTGGACCGGGAAAGCCCGAAAAGGCTTATGTAACATCCCGGCGAACGACAGCAACCAAAGACGCCGAGGCAGGTGACTAGCATTTTTCACAGCTTGGAAAGTCTTGAATTGCTTCCCCTACACTCCTGAGCGCATCAGATCCAGCCCTTTTTACACTATTTTATCAAGGTCATCTGAGACGTTTGTTCGTCCCAGATCCTCGGGCTGGTCTCAATCCCTTTTATTCTCAATTCTTTGTGTTTTCCCCCGAGTCTCAACTGAGACCGACTAACACGCGTGACGACACCTAATATATTCGTCGATTATCAGATTTCCAACCAAAATGGCCGATTACCTATCATCCCTCTCCTTTCTCACAGAGAACCCTGCCGCCGCGGCCATCAACGATGCATACTCCTCGTTCTCCGACCGACGGGCTTTGCTTAACCTGCCCAACCCCGGCACTGTCGATAACCTCGCCAGGGAAGTGCAGAAGGATGTTCTCTTGACCAACTTCATGTTCTCCGGTCTCCGGGCAGACCTGACCAAGGTCTTTGGCATGTCCCCTCTGTTCCGTGTGTCGCATGCGTTCTCTATGGGCTCAACCGGCAACCTGCCTCCATATGCTTTCTCCGCCATGTACGGAAGCCCCAGGGTAAGGACAACTATCCCATGCGATCCGTGTGTCGATCCCTGCGATTCTCAGTATCTAACGTATCATTCTCCGATAGGTGTTTATGCAAGGTAACTACGGAAGTGACGGTGCGCTCGCCGCCGTTGCCAACTACCGCTGGAACCAGGCCCTTGTCACCAAGACCAATGCTCAGATCATGAATGGTGGTACTCAGGGCTTGGTCCAGATCGACAACGACTACACTGGCCGTGACTTCTCCGCGTCCCTCAAGGCCTTCAACCCCTCTTGCCTCGAGGGTGGTCTCACCGGTATCTTCGTCGGCAGCTACCTGCAGTCCATCACCCCCAGTCTCGCTCTTGGTTTCGAGGCTATCTGGCAACGCCAGGGTATCACCGCTCGCCCCGAGACTGCTCTGTCCTACTCCGCCAAGTACAAGGGTGAGGACTGGATTGGTACCGCTCAGCTGCAGGCCCAGGGCACTTTCAACGCCACTTACTGGCGCAAGCTGTCCGAGCGTGTTGAGGCTGGTATTGACATGAACCTCCAACTCCAGCCCTCTCCCGCTACTCTTATGATGGGTGGCCCTGCTCGTGACGGTACCACTGCCATTGGTGCCAAGTACGACTTCCGTGCCTCTTCTTTCCGCGCCCAGGTTGACAGCACCGGCAAGGTTAGCTGCCTTCTCGAGAAGCGCATTGCCATGCCCATCTCTCTCTCCTTCGCTGGTGAGATCGACCAGGCCAAGGTAAGCGACATCCCTCTTTCTAATCACAACCTCAATACGGAATACTAATTTCTCTTTTTCTCTCTCTCTCTAGCAAACGGCTAAGCTCGGTCTTGCCGTCTCCCTTGAGCTTGCTGGTGAGGATGTCATGGAGCAGCAGGACAAGGTTGACCCTGCTAGCATGATTCCTCCTCCCTTCTAAATCTCCCCTCTCGCCCTCGTCTGAGATAATAACCCTTTCGCCTCCCATGTTTTAGTAGTTCTTCACTCTCCATGTCTGAAATGACATGTGTTGTCTCTCTTCCTCGGTATATCCTCTTGAATTTGGGTTGCTGGTGCAGGTGGCCAGTTGTTTGGCGCCACGGAGATTCCAACCTTTTTTTTTGTATAGATTCACACTCCGGTTCTTTGATTTCCTTTTCCATTACCACCTGATGCTGCATCTCTGTTTGGCTTGTGGTCTGATATCTTGAGTCTCCTCGCTATCTTTCCAGTTCATTTCCTTGCATGGCCATGTTTTGGGTCTATGGGATTGCCAGGTCTGGGATGCATGGCTGCGCCTGCAGATAGCTCTGGTTATGTTTTTCGCATCATAGACGGGCCAATGTAAAACAAGTTTTGATTTAGTTGAATCAGTTGCAAATTGTTTCCTTGTAACCTTTCTAATCCTTTTCTCCCCGAAGGTTTCGCAAGTGAAAGGATGCACCTCTTTGTCCAATGGATCAATGTACGGAGTATAGGTGTTGAGATTGCCACAAAAGTTAGACCATAAAACAGGTCTTAGTTCTTTGAACCATAATCCTTCGGACTCAGATATCTAAAGACAAAGCTCTATATGTATATATATATATATATATATATTTTCAACTCCCAAGACAAAGATATCAAAACAAGCCCCTAGACACACACAAATAAAAGCGGAGAGGAAAATAATCCTGGATAATGCCCGCATATACCCAAAGCGGTGACCGGGACAAACGACGGCATATCTTCCCAGGCCACAACGAATCAGACGAATCAACCATACAAAATTGCTCCACTATATGCTGTGGGCACTAGGAGACCTCATTCAATTGGTCGATGACTCCGGAGTGCCGCAGTGGCCTTATGCATCTCCTCGAATGGAACCGTTTCTGCTTCATTTCTCCACTCAATTGGACTAAGTTTCTCGGTAAAGTGGATTCATTGATATGTTGGGTCTTCCCATGTCTCGCTCTCGAAAATGATACGGGTTATTGTGGAGTGTGTGTTCAGTAATAGAAAATGAAGCAGGACGGAGTACTCCCGTACATATGTTACAGCGTGCATAAAAGTATACGTTAGTTTAGGCATAGAGGTGTGCTATGGTACTTTCTCGCCCAATATGGCATGTGGGATCCTCAGCCACTTACTCCATACCCCAAGTTTGAAGACCTAAATCCATCCGTTGTGAGGTCTTGATGGGCCATAGTCAACCCCGTTCCCTGCTTCGAGTGTGGCTGGGTCTGATTGCTGGCTTGCGATTGGAAGTCCCGTTGATAGTCGGGTGTTCGGACGCTGATTGTCAGACTCCAGTGACATCATATTCCCCGTTCAACCCTCTTTTTAGGGCTTTGCTTTTCGTAAATCTCTTCCCTCTATAAGAAAAACTGGCCAGTTATCTTCGAGGCCTGGGATGGACCTAGAGATGTATGTCCCGGATAAATGGCTGACCCGGGATGACATTCTAAACGAATCAGATACGACAATGAAGACGAAAATGAGAAAGAAAATTATAGTTTAGAGGGGCCCGAGTGTTCTCGGCCCAATTGACAGGCTCTTTAGTTTTTTGGTAATATACCTCCAACGTACGGAGTACATGCTGTTCCCTTGAATAATATGTATAATTTCCTTGGGAAATGAATGTGGGGAGTGTGTCCACAAGGCAAATTCATTTCCTTTGAAAGGATTCATTGGTAAATGTGGGCAATTTCGAACCTTAGAATCGTTTGTTTTTTTGTATTTCGTTCTGTTCCATGGAGGTCGTGCCCAAGGTTCATGGTGTACCTATTCGGGATGGATTAGTTAGTTATAGGTTGGCACAATGTAGAAGGATGGTACCAGTTCCTCGGGTTAGAATCATACAATGTAATCTATTCACCTCTCAGCAGTGTGGATATCTGTTAGATTATCCAGAGTGTTATGGAATGAATGTGAATAGATGCAATGTGTGCTTTTGGTACAAATCGGTAGATTTGGATCGTGATGAACCTGGCAGATCTAGCCATATATATACGGAGTAGTGTGGGCAGATTGGACCCAATTTCGAGATTGAACCAATAACCTGCGAGACGATTCGCATATTTTACTTGATACTATGATATACATCATATGGCAATGGCAATTCCAATTTCAACCTGGGAAGATGTCAAGCTGCTTTGTATACGGTCTATCTCTCTATTTTACTGAGAGATACCCCACGTGTCTGACAGAGAGACGAACGGAATGCCGTTCCTTGCTTCCATGCTTTACGATCCGTACATGCCGATGGTGCACTATTGGGGACATTCCGCCGGTTTCCTCCCGTGCATATGCATCGACATTTTAAACCTCATGCCAGTGCCAGCCGGGAAGTGTTGCTTTTGCCAGGCACACACCCGGCTCCTCATCCCGGGTCCGTGAAACAATAGTGCTACTGGTATGTGCATTGTGCAATTTTATACATTCGAGTATGTCGATGATATGAACATCCACGGCTTGGAGGTGGGTTTCCAAGGGCTGTATGAATCCAACCTATTGAATTGCATCCACTCTGATCCTCCCCGGACAAGCAATTTGATTATTAATGGTTGATAGTGAGTTGTAGTCAGCAAATAGCTGGATCTATATCGTTTGCCGAGACCCGATGGACACTTCGGAATCCCGAGTTGTAGATATGTAAGTCATGGTTGTACCGGTGCATGGTTCTGAATATGACATGATTCCTCTTTTTTTCTTTTTTTTTCTCTCTCTTTCTTTTCTCTTTCAAGTTGACGGCATCAGACCCCTGCTGAGGGGGCGTCATTTTTTTTTTCTCTCCCTCGTGTCAAGATTCAGAGAGTCGCATGACTTTGAACCAAACTGTGGCGATTCCGATCCCCAAGCCATGGTCACCTGCTCTAGGTCTGGTGACGTCGATGAGGGGAACCTCCTGTTGTAGTTTACATATTTGATATAGGGAGATTTCTAGAGATTGCATGAGTTCTCTAGATCTTAGATGATAAAAATGTTCATATTGGGGATATATATAAATTGATCGTTTTGTTTTATAGATAGTGTGATAGTTATGCTACTACTCGTACAAGTACTCCGTAAAATGATTAAATGTGAAATGTGAAATGTGAAATGCGCTGAAATACCAGTACCAATACCAATACCAATACCAATACCAATACCAATACCAAGATCCAAAAAACAGTACTAGTACACGGTAAATGGACCGTGCAAGTAGCCCTGGTAGCTCCTCAACGTTAACCTTTTGAGCCAGGTGCATCCCTACAGCGCAGGGGCCAAGTTCAGTCGAGAGCAACTTTTTTTTAGTACCTGAGTCGGCTGCTTGCTGCCAGGAACATTCCTACACCCCTTCATTAAGAACGGGTTCTTTTTCCACTTGATCTTTTGTTTTTTTGGGGAGAGGGGACGGTTTCTTTCTTTTGGATGTTCTATTGGTTTCCCTTTTCTGATCCATCACGACGTCTGTGGATGCCGAGTCGGGGTTCATCTGCCGGACCAGGTTGGTACAAGAGGCTGCATGGACGGGACTACGGCTGGAATCCCAATGATTGTCCCGAACTGGGCGTCGGCTGAGATAGCTTCGACTCACATGCCAAGGGATCCCTGCGCAGTACACTTCGAGATCCTCGAAAGAATGGAAGTGGAACGGGAGGCCCCTTTCAATTCCGATGGATTTTCCGGGCCGAATAGCTTTTCTGGTTGAATATGTATGTTGTATATGGCTTTTTCAACCGCTCGGTCTAGTTCCCAATTACCGGTGAGTTATTTTTATTTTTTTGGTCTTTTTTTTGTGTTATTTGCCTTTTTTTCGGAATACCCCTGAAGCTATGCAGAGAATGTAGAAAAGCTAAATGATAGTTAGTCGTTAGTCAAGTATAGTCCACATATATTATTAGTAGTTAGATACCTACCTAGGAAGGTATACGTTGAACTTGGAACGGGTCCAGCTCCAATTGCAGCTTGGACCACTTGGACCATCTTTCGGCCCAAGCTTCTTTTTTTTTTCGAGGTCAGCTGGTCTCGTGATAGAAAAAAGATTACAGTACAGGTAAATTCAACCAATGACAGTGGTTCCAGGGAAAATCACCGTTGGGTCACCCGACATCTTGTTTCTATTTACCTGCCTATTTTTGGGGGAGATATAGGGTGTAATAGCTATTAACAGATATAGTAAATATACTATATACTATGTATAGCTTGAAGTTATATTCCCACTACCCCGGAGACTCCGCTTTCTCCAAAAAGTCTTTTTTTTTTCTTTCTTTTTTCTTTCAATGTTTCCCGGGTTTCGTACATTCGTACACCGGCTTGTATTGGTAAATACATCCATGACAGCCGTACCTATGATATCATCTCCCGAGCTTGGGTAAATGACAGTAAGTTACAATACATATACTGGAAATGGAATATATAATATATATAATATATTAATTCTCTCTATGAGATATATACACATACCTTAATATAAAATATATGTAGCTTATAAGAAATTAAAATAAATAAAAAAAGAAAAAAGGAAATTTAAAACAGAACAGCATAAACACCCCATAAACAGCAAATTACCTGAGAAAGTTGGATTGGAACTTGAACTTGTAGCTCTCCCGCCCCTCTCTTTTTCCTCTTTCCCCCCTCCCCTTCCCCGAATTGCTCACCCCCGTAAGACATTGGCTTTGATTCTTGATCTATTTCTCCTCTTATTTATTTGTTTCTTTGAAAGAATCAGATTTAAAAAAAAAACCACACACACATACCTAAAAAAAAGAAAGAAAGAAACAAAAGAAAAGAAAGAAAAAGGAAATCCATTCCATCAACGTCACCTTTTCTTTCGCCCTGAACGCCCCAATTTTACCTAACCTTTCCCTAGTCTAACCCGTCTTATTTCACTCGATTCGACTTTATTGGTTGAACATTCTCTACGCAAAGTTCCAAAGTTGCCCACCTTCTCCTCTCTCATTCTTCTTCCTCTTCCCTACTTTTAACTTGACATTCTTGGCTTTTGGCCATTTTGCTTCCTTTCCCATCGGTCCTTCCGCCCCTCCCTACTCCACCCCGGTTTAACCACCCAAAACGGTCTTCTCAACTTCACATATCTATTTCCGCCATGTCACAGAATCGACCCG